>NC_064926.1:11422500-12672500 GCF_023897955.1 Schistocerca gregaria | reverse complement strand
GTGCTTGAGACATTACTCCAATGGAGGAAAGTGCGCATTGTGACTGTTGTATTCAATCCCGCGGGAATTTCTGTGTTTCTTCAACACATTGAAGGTCCACAGATTACAG
Organism: Schistocerca gregaria; assembly: GCF_023897955.1. Lineage (NCBI taxonomy): Eukaryota > Metazoa > Arthropoda > Insecta > Orthoptera > Acrididae > Schistocerca > Schistocerca gregaria. The sequence goes on along the minus strand of NC_064926.1, from coordinate 12,672,391 downwards.
AATGCCACCAGATGTGCATCGGAAACTACTATTGGTCTTGCAGGGAACGATCAAAGCGTAAACTGTTTGAGACATTACTCCCATGGAGGAAAGTGCGCATGGTGACTGTTGTATTCAATCCCGATGCAATTTCTGTGTTTCATCAACACTCTGATAGTCCACACATTACAGAATGACACCAGAGGTGCATCGGAAACAACTACTGGTCTTCCAGGGAACGATCAAAGCGTAGACTGAGACTTTACTCCCATGAAGGAAAGTGCGCATGGTGACTGTTGTATTCAATCCCGATGCAATTTCTGTGTTTCATCAACACTCTGATAGTCCACACATTACAGAATGCCTCCAGATGGGCATCGGTAACTACTACTGGTCTTCCAGGGAACGATCAAAGCGTGGACTGTTTGAGACATTACTCCCATGGAGTAAAGTGCGCATGTTGACTGTTGTATTCAATCCCGATGCAATTTCTGTGTTCCAACAACACTCTGATAGTCCACAGACTACAGAATGCCTCCAGATGTGCATCGGAAACTACTACTGGTCTTCCAGGGAACGATCAAAGCGTAAACTGTTTGAGACATTACTCCCATGGAGAAAAGTGCGCATGGTGACTGTTGTATTCAATCCCGATGCAATTTCTGTGTTTCATCAACACTCTGATAGTCCACACATTACAGAAGTCCCCCTGATGTGCATCGGAAACTACTACTGGTCTTCCAGTGTACGATCAAAGCGTAAACTGTTTGAGACATTACTCCCATGGAGGAAAATGCGCATGGTGACTGTTGTATTCAATCCCGATGCAATTTCTGTGTTTCATCAACACTCTGATAGCCCACACATTACAGAATGACACCAGAGGTGCATCGGAAACAACTACTGGTCTTCCAGGGAACGATCAAAGCGTAGACTGAGACTTTACTCCCATGAAGGAAAGTGCGCATGGTGACTGTTGTATTCAATCCCGATGTAATTTCTGTGTTTCATCAACACTCTGATAGTCCACACATTACAGAATGCCTCCAGATGGGCATCGGTAACTACTACTGGTCTTCCAGGGAACGATCAAAGCGTAGACTGTTTGAGACATTACTCCCATGGAGGAAAGTGCGCATGTTGACTGTTGTATTCAATCCCGATGCAATTTCTGTGTTCCAACAACACTCTGATAGTCCACAGACTACAGAATGCCTCCAGATGTGCATCGGAAACTACTACTGGTCTTCCAGGGAACGATCAAAGCGTAAACTGTTTGAGACATTACTCCCATGGAGAAAAGTGCGCATGGTGACTGTTGTATTCAATCCCGATGCAATTTCTGTGTTTCATCAACACTCTGATAGTCCACACATAACAGAAGTCCCCCTGATGTGCATCGGAAACTACTACTGGTCTTCCAGTGTACGATCAAAGCGTAAACTGTTTGAGACATTACTCCCATGGAGGAAAATGCGCATGGTGACTGTTGTATTCAATCCCGATGCAATTTCTGTGTTTCATCAACACTCTGATAGTCCACACATTACAGAATGACACCAGAGGTGCATCGGAAACAACTACTGGTCTCCCAGGGAACGATCAAAGCGTAGACTGAGACTTTACTCCCATGAAGGAAAGTGCGCATGGTGACTGTTGTATTCAATCCCGATGCAATTTCTGTGTTTCATCAACACTCTGATAGTCCACACATTACAGAATGCCTCCAGATGTGCATCGGAAACTACTACTGGTCTTCCAGGGAACGATCAAAGCGTAAACTGTTTGAGACATTACTCCCATGGAGGAAAGTGCGCATGGTGACTGTTGTATTCAATCGCGATGCAATTTCTATGTTTCATCAACACTCTGATAGACCACAGATTTCAGAATGCTCCCAGATGTATATCGGAAACTACTTCTGGCCTTAAGGGAACGATCAAAGCGTAGGCTGTTTGAGACATTACTCCCATGGAGGAAAGTGCGCATGGTGACTGTTGTATTCAATCCCGATGCAATTTCTGTGTTTCATCAACACTCTGATAGTCCACACATTACAGAATGCCTCCAGATGGGCATCGGTAACTACTACTGGTCTTCCAGGGAACGATCAAAGCGTAGACTGTTTGAGACATTACTCCCATGGAGGAAAGTGCGCATGTTGACTGTTGTATTCAATCCCGATGCAATTTCTGTGTTCCAACAACACTCTGATAGTCCACAGACTACAGAATGCCTCCAGATGTGCATCGGAAACTACTACTGGTCTTCCAGGGAACGATCAAAGCGTAAACTGTTTGAGACATTACTCCCATGGAGAAAAGTGCGCATGGTGACTGTTGTATTCAATCCCGATGCAATTTCTGTGTTTCATCAACACTCTGATAGTCCACACATTACAGAAGTCCCCCTGATGTGCATCGGAAACTAATACTGGTCTTCCAGTGTACGATCAAAGCGTAAACTGTTTGAGACATTACTCCCATGGAGGAAAATGCGCATGGTGACTGTTGTATTCAATCCTGATGCAATTTCTGTGTTTCATCAACACTCTGATAGTCCACACATTACAGAATGACACCAGAGGTGCATCGGAAACAACTACTGGTCTTCCAGGGAACGATCAAAGTGTAGATTGTTTGAGACAATACTCCCATGAAGGAAAGTGCGCATGGTGACTGTTGTATTCAATCCCGATGAAATTTCTGTGTTTCATCAATATTCTGATAGTCCACAGATTACAGAATGACACCAGATGTGCATCGGAAACTACTACTGGTCTTCAAGGGAACGATCCTAGCGAAGACTGTTTGAGACATTACTCCCATATAGGAAAGTGCGCATGGTGACTGTTGTATTCATTCCCGATGCAATTTCAGTGTTTCATCAACATTTTGAAGGTTCACAGATTACAGAATGCCTCCAGATGTGCATCGAGAACTACTACTGGTTTTCCAGGAAACGAACAAAGCGTAGAGTGCTTGAGACATTACTCCAATGGAGGAAAGTGCGCATTGTGGCTGTTGTATTCAATCCCGCGGGAATTTCTGTGTTTCTTCAACACATTGAAGGTCCACAGATTACAGAATGCCACCAGATGTGCATCGGAAACTACTATTGGTCTTGCAGGGAACGATCAAAGCGTAAACTGTTTGAGACATTACTCCCATGAAGGAAAGTGTGCATGGTGACTGTTGTATTCAATCCCGATGCAATTTCTGTGTTTCATCAACACTCTGATAGTCCACACATTATAGAATGACACCAGAGGTGCATCGGAAACAACTACTGGTCTTCCAGGGAACGATCAAAGCGTAGACTGAGACTTTACTCCCATGAAGGAAAGTGCGCATGGTGACTGTTGTATTCAATCCCGATGCAATTTCTGTGTTTCATCAACACTCTGATAGTCCACACATTACAGAATGCCTCCAGATGGTCATCGGTAACTACTACTGGTCTTCCAGGGAACGATCAAAGCGTAGACTGTTTGAGACATTACTCTCATGGAGGAAAGTGCACATGGTGACTGTTGTATTCAATCCCGATGCAATTTCTGTGTTTCATCAACACTCTGATAGTCCACAGATTACAGAATGACACCAGATGTGCATCGGAAACTATTACTGGTCTTACAGGGAACGATCAAAGCGTAAACTGTTTGAGACATTACTCCCATGGAGAAAAGTGCGCATGGTGACTGTTGTATTCAATCCCGATGCAATTTCTGTGTTTCATCAACACTCTGATAGTCCACACATTACAGAAGTCCCCCTGATGTGCATCGGAAACTACTACTGGTCTTCCAGTGTACGATCAAAGCGTAAACTGTTTGAGACATTACTCCCATGGAGGAAAATGCGCATGGTGACTGTTGTATTCAATCCCGATGCAATTTCTGTGTTTCATCAACACTCTGATAGTCCACACATTACAGAATGACACCAGAGGTGCATCGGAAACAACTACTGGTCTTCCAGGGAACGATCAAAGCGTAGACTGAGACTTTACTCCCATGAAGGAAAGTGCGCATGGTGACTGTTGTATTCAATCCCGATGCAATTTCTGTGTTTCATCAACACTCTGATAGTCCACACATTACAGAATGCCTCCAGATGTGCATCGGAAACTACTACTGGTCTTCCAGGGAACGATCAAAGCGTAAACTGTTTGAGACATTACTCCCATGGAGGAAAGTGCGCATGGTGACTGTTGTATTCAATCGCGATGCAATTTCTATGTTTCATCAACACTCTGATAGACCACAGATTTCAGAATGCTCCCAGATGTATATCGGAAACTACTACTGGCCTTAAGGGAACGATCAAAGCGTAGGCTGTTTGAGACATTACTCCCATGGAGGAAAGTGCGCATGGTGACTGTTGTATTCAATCCCGATGCAATTTCTGTGTTTCATCAACACTCTGATAGTCCACAGATTACAGAATGACACCAGATGTGCATCGGAAACTACTACTGGTCTTACAGGGAACGATCCTAGCGTAGACAGTTTGAGACATTAGTCCCATGGAGGAAAATGCGCATGATGACCCTTGTATTCAATCCGGAGGCAATTTCTCTGTTTCAACAACACTCTGATAGTCCACACATTACAGAATGCCCCCGATGTTCATCGGAAACTACTACTGGTCTTCCAGGGACCGATCAAAGCGTAAACTGTTTGAGACATTACTCCAATGGAGGAAAATGCGCATGGTGACTGTTGTATTCAATCCCGGTGCAATTTCTGTGTTTCATCAACACTCTTATAGTCCACACATTACAGAATGACACAAGATGTGCATCGGAAACAACTACTGGTCTTCCAGGGAACGATCAAAGCGTAGACTGTTTGAGACGTTACTGCCACGAAGGAAAGTGCGCATGGTGACTGTTGTATTCAATCCCGATGCAATTTCTGTGTTTCATCAACACTCTGATAGTCCACAGATTACAGAATGCCTCCAGATGTGCATCGGAAACTACTACTGGTCTTCCAGGGAACGATCAAAGCGTAAACTGTTTGAGACATTACTCCCATGGAGGAAAGTGTGCATGGTGACTGTTGTATTCAATCCCGATGCAATTTCTGTGTTTCATCAACACTCTGATAGTCCACAGATTAGAGAATGCTCCCAGATGTGTATCGGAAACTACTACTGGTCTCCCAGGGAACGATCAAAGCGTAAACTGTTTGAGACATTACTTCCGTGGTGGAAGATGCGCATAGTGACTGTTGTATTCAATCCCGATGCAATTTCTGTGTTTCATCAACACTCTGATAGTCCACAGGCTACAGAATGGCACCAGATGTGCAACGGAAGCTACTACTTGTCTTACAGAGAACGATCAAAGCGTATACTGTTTGAGACATTACTCCCATGGAGGAAAGTGCGCATGGTGACTGTTGTATTCATTCCCGATGCAATTTCTGTGTTTCATCAACACTTTGAAGGTCCACAGATTACAGAATGCCCCCAGATGTGCATCGGAAACTACTACTGTTCTTCCAGGGAACGATCAAAGCGTAACCTGTTTGAGACATTACTCCCATGGAGGGAAGCGCGCATGGTGATTGTTGTATTTAATCCAAATGCAATTTCTGTGTTTCATCAACGCTCTGATATTCCACACATTACAGAATGCCCCAGATGTGCATCGGAAACTACTACTGGTCTTCTAGGGAACGATCAAAGCGTAAATTGTTTGAGACATTACTCCCATGGAGGAAAGTGCGCATGGTGACAGTTGTATACAATCCCGATGTAATTTCTGTGCTTCATCAACACTCTGATAGTCTACAGAATTCGGAATGCCTCCAGATGTGCATCGGAAACTACTACTGGTCTTCCAGGGAACGATCAAAGAATAGACTGTTTGAGACATTACTCCCATGAAGGAAAATTGCGCATGGTGACTGTTGTATTCAATCCCGATGCAATTTCTGTGTTTCATCAACACTCTGATAGTCCACACATTACAGAATGCCCCCAGATGTGCAACGGAAAGTACTACTGGTCTTGCACTGATCGATCAAAGCGTAAACTGTTTGAGACATTAGTCCCATGGAGGAAAGTGCGCATGGTGACTGTTGTATTCAATCCCGATGCAATTTCTGTGTTTAATGAACACTTTGAAGGTCCACAGATTACAGAATGCCTCCAGATGTGCATCGGAAACCACTACTGGTCTTCCAGGAATCGATCAAAGCGTAGACTGTTTGAGACATTACTCCCATGGAGGAAAGTGCGCATGGTGACTGTTGTATTCAATCCCGATGCAATGTCTGTGTTTCATCAACACTCTGATAGTCCACACATTACAGAAGGCCCCCCTGATGTGCATCAGAAACTACTACTGGTCTTCCAGGGAACGATCAAAGAGTAAACTGTTTGAGACATTACTCCCATGGAGGCAAGTGCGCATGGTGACTGTTGTATTCAATCCCGATGCAATTTCTGTGTTTCATCAACACTCTGATTGTCCACACATTACAGAATGACACCAGATGTGCATCGGAAACAACTACTGGTCTTCCAGGGAACGATCAAAGCGTAGACTGTTTGAGACGTTACTCCCATGAAGGAAAGTGCGCATGGTGACAGTTGTATTCAATGCCGATGCAATTTCAGTGTTTCATCAACATTTTGAAGGTCCACAGATTACAGAATGCCTCCAGATGTGCATCGGAAACTACTACTGGTCTTCCAGGAAACGATCAAAGCGTAGAGTGCTTGAGACATTACTCCAATGGAGGAAAGTGCGCATGGTGACTGTTGTATTCAATCCCGCGGGAATTTCTGTGTTTCATCAACACTTTGAATTTCCACAGATTACAGATGCCTCCAGATGTGCATCGGAAACTACTACCTGTCTTGCAGGGTTCGATCAAAGCGTTTACTGTTTAAGACATTACTCCCATGGAGGAAAGTACGCATGGTGACTGTTGTATTCAATGCCGATGCAATTTCAGTGTTTCATCAACATTTTGAAGGTCCACAGATTACAGAATGCCTCCAGATGTGCATCGGAAACTACTACTGGTCTTCCAATAAACGATCAAATCGTAGAGTGTTTGAGACATTACTCCCATGGAGGAAAGTGCGCATGGTGACTGTTGTATTCAATCCCGCGGCAATTTCTGTGTTTCATCAACACAGTGAAGGTCCACTGATTACAGAATGCCTCCACATGTGCATCGGAAACTACTACTGGTCTTCCAGCGAACGATCAAAGCGTAGACTGTTTGAGACATTACTCCCATGGTGGAAAGTGCGCATGGTGCCTGTTGTGTTCAATCCCGATGAGATTTTGTGTTTCACCAACCCTCTGATAGTCAAAACATTACAGAATGCCCCCATGTGTGCATAGGAAACCACTACTGGTCTTCCAGGGAACGATCAATGCGTAACCTGTTTGAGACATTACTCTCATGGAGGAAAGTGCACATGGTGACTGTTGTATTCAATCCCGATCCAATTTCTGTGTTTCAACAACACTCTGATAGTCCACAGATTACAGAATGCCCCCAGATGTGCATCGGAAGCTACTACTGGTCTTGCAGGGAACGATCAAAGCGTAGACTGTTTGAGACAATACTCCCATGGTTTAAAGTGCGCATGGTGCCTGTTGTCTTCAATCCCGATGAAATTTCTGTGTTTCATCAACCCTCTGATAGTCAAAACATTACAGAATGCCCCCAGATGTGCATCGGAAACTACTACTTGTCTTCGAGAGAACGATCAAAGTGTAGATTGTTTGAGACAATACTCCCATGAAGGAAAGTGCGCATGGTGACTGTTGTATTCATTCTCGATGCAATTTCTGTGTTTCATCAACACTTTGAAGGTCCACAGATTACCGAATGCCTCCAGATGTGCATCGGAAACTACTACTGGTCTCCCAGGGAACGATCAAAGCGTAAACTGTTTGAGACATTACTCCCATGGAGGAAAGTGCGCATGGTCACTGATGTATTAAATCCCGATGCAATTTCTGTGTTTCAACAACACTCTGATAGTCCACAGATTACAGAATGCCTCCAGATGTGCATCGGAAACTACTACTGGTCTTCCAGGGAACGATCAAAGCGTAGACTGTTTGAGACATTACTCCCATGAAGGAAAATTGCGCATGGTGACTGTTGTATTAAATCCCGATTCAATTTCTGTGTTTCATCAACACTCTGATAGTCCACACTTCACAGAAGGCCCCAAGATGTGCATCGGAAACTACTACTGGTCTTCCAGGAAACGATCAAAGCGTAGAGCGTTTGAGACATTACTCCCATGGAGGAAAGTGCGCATGGTGACTGTTGTATTCAATCCCGCGGCAATTTCTGTGTTTCATCAACACATTGAAGGTCCACTGATTACAGAATGCCCCCAGATGTGCATCGGAAGCTACTACTGGTCTTGCAGGGAACGATCAAAGCGTAGACTGTTTGAGACAATACTCCCATGGTTTAAAGTGCGCATGGTGCCTGTTGTCTTCAATCCCGATGAAATTTCTGTGTTTCATCAACCCTCTGATAGTCAAAACATTACAGAATGCCCCCAGATGTGCATCGGAAACTACTACTTGTCTTCGAGAGAACGATCAAAGTGTAGATTGTTTGAGACAATACTCCCATGAAGGAAAGTGCGCATGGTGACTGTTGTATTCATTCTCGATGCAATTTCTGTGTTTCATCAACACTTTGAAGGTCCACAGATTACCTAATGCCTCCAGATGTGCATCGGAAACTACTACTGGTCTCCCAGGGAACGATCAAAGCGTAAACTGTTTGAGACATTACTCCCATGGAGGAAAGTGCGCATGGTGACTGTTGTATTCAATCCAGATGCAATTTATGTGTTTCATCAACACTCTGTTAGTCCACACATTACAGAATGCCCCCAGATGTGCATCGGAAACTACTACTGGTCTTTGAGGGAACGATCAAAGCGTAAACTGTTTGAGACATTACTCCCATGGAGGAAAGTGCGCATGGTGACTGTTGTATTTAATCCCAATGCAATTTCTGTGTTTCATCAACGCTCTGATATTCCACACATTACAGAATGCCCCCAGATGTGCATCGGGAACTACTACTGGTCTTCCAAGGAACGATCAAAGCGTAGACTGATTGAGACATTTCTTCCAAGGAGGAAAGTGCGCATGGTGACTGTTGTATTCAATCCCGATGCAATTTCTGTGTTTCATCAAAACTCTGATAGTCCACAGATTACAGAATGACACCAGATGTGCATCGGAAACTACTACTTGTCATCCAGGGAACGATCAAAAGCGTTGACTGTTTGAGACATTACTCCCTTGGAGGAAAGTGCGCATGGTGACTGTTGTATTCATTCAAGATGCATTTTCAATGTTTCATCAACACTTTGAAGGTCCACAGATTACAGAATGCCTCCAGATGCGCATGGGAAACTACTATGGGTCTTCGATGAAACGATCAAAGCGTAGAGTGTTTGAGACATTACTCCCATGTAGGAAAGTGCGCATGGTGACTGTTGTATTCAATCCTGATGCAGTTTCTGTGTTTCATCAACACCTTGAAGGTCCACAGATTACAGAATGCCTCCAGATGTGCCTCGGAAACTACTACTGGTCTTGCAGGGAACGATCAAATCGTAGACTGTTTGAGACATTACTCCCATGGAGGAAAGGGCGCATGGTGCTTTTTGTGTTCAATCCCCATGAAATTTCTGTGTTTCATCAACACTCTGATAGTCCACACATTACAGAATGCCTCCAGATGTGCATCGGAAACTACTACTGGTCCTCCAGGGAACGATCAAAGCGTAAACAGTTTTAGACATTACTCCCATGGAAGAAAGTGCGCATGGTGACATTTGTATTTAATCCCGATGCAATTTCTGTGTTTCATCAACACTCTGATAGTCCAAAGATTTCAGAATGCCTCCAGGTGTGCATCGGAAACTACTACTGGTCTTCCAGGGAACGATCAAAGCGTAGACTGTTTGAGATATTACTCCAATGGAGGAAAGTGCGCATGGTGACTGTTGTATTCAATCCCGATGCAGATTCTGTGTTTCATAAACACTTTGTTAGTCCACACATTACAGAATGCCATCAGATGTGCATCGGAAACTACTACTGGTCTTCCAGGGAACGATCAAAGCGTAAACTGTTTGAGACATTAGTCCCATGGAGGAAAGTGCGAATGGTGACTGTTGTATTCAATCCGGATGCAATTTCTTTGTTTAATCAACACTTTGAAGGTCCACATATTACAGAATGCCTCCAGATGTGCATCGGAAGATACTACTGGTCTTCCAGGAAACGATCAAATCGTAGAGTGCTTCAGAAATTACTCCAATGGTGGAAAGTGCGCATGGTGACTGTTGTATTCAATCCCGCGGGAGTATCTTTGTTTCATCAACACTTTGAAGGTCCACAGATTACAGAATGCCTCCAGATGTGCATCGGAAACTACTACTGGTCTTGCAGGGTACGATCAAAGCGTAAACTGTTTGAGACATTACTCCCATGGAGGAAAGTACGCATGGTGACTGTTGTATTCAATCCCGATGCAATTTCTGTGTTTCATCAACACTCTGTTAGTCCACACATTACAGAATGCCCCCAGATGTGCATCGGAAACTACTACTGGTCTTCGAGGTAACGATCAAAGCGTAAACTGATTGAGACATTACTCCCATGGATGAAAGTGCGCATGGTGACTGTTGTATTTAATCCCGATGCAATTTCAGTGTTTCATCAACGCTCTGATACTCCACACATTACAGAATGACCCCAGATGTGCATCGGAAACTACTACTGTTCTTCCAGGGAACGATCAAAGCGTAAACTGTTTGAGACATAACTCCCATGGAGGAAAGTACGCATTGTGACTGTTGTGTACAATACCGATGCTATATCTGTGTTTCATCAACACTCTGATAGTCCACAGATTTCAGAATGCCTCCAGATAGGCATCGGAAACTATTACTGCTCTTCCAGGGAACGATCAAATCGTAGACTGTTGAGACATTACTCCCATGGAGGAAAGTTCGCATGGTGACTGTTGTATTCAATCCCGATGCAATTTCTGTGTTTCATCAACACTCTGATAGTCCACAGATTACAGAATGACCCCAGATGTGCATCGGAAACTACTACTGGTCCTCCAGGGAACGATCAAAGCGTAAACTGTTTGAGACATTACTCCCATGAAAGAAAGTGCGCATGGTGACTTTTGTATTTAATCCCGATGCAATTTCTGTGTTTCATCAACACTCTGATAGTCCAAAGATTTCAGAATGCCTCCAGATGTGCATCGGAAACTACTACTGGTCTTGCAGGGTACGATCAAAGCGTGGACTGTTTAAGACATTACCCCCATGGACTAAAGTACGCATGGTGACTGTTGTATTCAATCCCGATGCAATTTCTGTGTTTCATCAACACTCTGATAGTCCACACATTACAGAATGCCTCCAGATGTGCATCGGAGACTACTACTGGTCTTCCAGGGAACGATCAAAGCGTAAACTGTTTGAGACATTACTCCCATGGAGGAAAGTGCGCATGGTGACTGTTGTATTCAATCCCGATGCAATTTCTGTGTTTCATCAACACTCTGATAGTCCACAGATTACAGAATGCTCCCAAGTGTGTATCGGAAACTACTACTGGTCTCCCAGGGAACGATCAAAGCGTAAACTGTTTGAGACATTACTCCCGTGGAGGAAGGTGCGCATAGTGACTGTTGTATTCAATCCCGATGCAATTTCTATGTTTCATCAACACTCTGATAGTCCACAGATTACAGAATGGCACCAGATGTGCATCGGAAACTACTACTAGTCTTCGAGAGAACGATCAAAGCGTAGATTGTTTGAGATATTACTCCCATGGAGGAAAGTGCGCATGGTGACGGTTTTATTCATTCAAGATGCAATTTCAGTGTTTCATCAACACTTTGAAGGTCCACAGATTACAGAATGCCTCCAGATGCGCATACGAAACTACTACTGGTCTTCCATGAAACGATTAAAGCGTAGAGTGTTTGAGACATTACTCCCATGGACAAAAGTCGCATGGTGACTGTTATATTCAATCCCGATGCTATTACTTGTGTTTCATCAACACTTTGAAGGTCCACACATTACAGAATGCCCCCAGATGTGCATCGGAAACTACTACTGTTCTTCCAGGGAACGATCAAAGCGTAAACTGTTTGAGACATAACTCCCATTGAGGAAAGTACGCATGGTGACTGTTGTGTACAATACCTATGCTATATCTCTGTTTCATCAACACTCTGATAGTCCACAGATTTCAGAATGCCTCCAGATAGGCATCGGAAACTATTACTGCTCTTCCAGGGAACGATCAAATCGTAGACTGTGGTGAGACATTACTCCCATGGAGGAAAGTGCGCATGGTGACTGTTGTATTCAATCCCGATGCAATTTCTGTGTTTCATCAACACTCTGATAGTCCACAGATTACAGAGTGACCCCAGATGTGCATCGGAAACTACTACTTGTCTTCCAGGGAACGATCAAAGCGTTGACTGTTTGAGACATTACTCCCATGGAGGAAAGTACGCATGGTGACTGTTGTATTCAATCCCGATGCAATTTCTGTGTTTCATCAACACTCTGATAGTCCACACATTACAGAATGCCTCCAGATGTGCATCGGAGACTACTACTTTTGTTCCAGGGAACGATCAAAGCGTAAACTGTTTGAGACATTACTCCCATGGAGGAAAGTTCGCATGGTGGCTGTTGTATTCAATCCCGATGCAATTTCTGTGTTTCATCAACACTGATAGTCCACAGATTACAGAATGCTTCCAAGTGTGTATCGGAAACTACTACTGGTCTCCCAGGGAACGATCAAAGCGTAAACTGTTTGAGACATTACTCCCGTGGAGGAAGGTGCGCATAGTGGCTGTTGTATTCAATCCCGATGCAATTTCTGTGTTTCATCAACACTCTGATAGTCCACAGATTACAGAATGGCACCAGATGTGCATCGGAAACTACTACTAGTCTTCGAGAGAACGATCAAAGCGTAGATTGTTTGAGACATTACTCCCATGGAGGAAAGTGCGCATGGTGACTGTTGTATTTATTCTCGATGCAATTTCTGTGATTCATCAACACTTTGAAGGTCCACAGATTACAGAATGCCTCCAGATGTACATCGGAAACTACTACTGGTCTTCCAGGAAGCGATCAAAGCGTAGAGTGTTTGAGACATTACTCCCATGGAGGAAAGTGCGCATGGTTACTGTTGTATTCAATCCCGCGCAATTTCTGTGTTTCATCAACGCATTGAAGGTCCACTGATTACAGAATGCCTCCAGATGTGCATCAGAAACTACTACTGGTCTTGCAGGGAACGATCAAAGCGTAGACTGTTTGAGACATTACTCCCATGGTGGAAAGTGCGCATGGTGCCAGTTGTGTACAATCCCGAAGAGATTATGTGTTCCATCAACCCTCTGATAGTCAAAACATTACAGAATGCCCCCAGATGTGCATCGGAAACCACTACTTGTCTTCCAGGGAACGATCAAAGCGTAACCTGTTTGAGGCGTTACTCCCATGGAGGAAAGCGCGCATGGTCACTGATGTATTAAATCCCGATGCAATTTCTGTGTTTCAACAACACTCTGATAGTCCACAGATTACAGAATGCCTCCAGATGTGCATCGGAAACTACTACTGGTCTTCCAGGGAACGATCACAGCGTAAACTGTTTGAGACATTAGTACCATGGAGGAAAGTGCGCATGGTGACTGTTGTATTCAATCCCGATGTAATTTCTGTGTTTAATCAACACTTTGAAGGTCCACAGATTACAGAATGCCTCCAGATGTGCATCGGAAACTACTACTGGTCTTCCAGGAATCGATCAAAGCGTAGACTGTTTGAGACATTACTCCAATGGAGGAAAGTGCGCATGGTGGCTGTTGTATTCAATCCCGATGCAATTTATGTGTTCCAACAACACTCTGATAGTCCACACATTACTGAATGCCCCCAGATGTTCATCGGAAACTAATACTGGTCTTCCAGGGAACGATCAAAGCATAAACTGTTTGATAGACTACTCCCATGGAGGAAAGTGCACATGGTGACTCTTGTATTCAATCCCGATGCAATTTCTGTGTTTCATCAACACTCTGATAGTCCACACTTCACAGAAGGCCCCAAGATGTGTATCGGAAACTACTACTGGTCTTCCAGGGAACGATCCTAGCGTAGACTGTTTTGGACATTACTCCCATATAGGAAAGTGCGCATGGTGACTGTTGTATTCATTCCCGATGCAATTTCAGTGATTCATCAACATTTTGAAGGTCCACAGAATACAGAATGCCTCCAGATGTGCATAGGAAACTATTACTGGTCTTCCAGGAAACGATCAAAGCGTAGAGTGCTTGAGACATTACTCCAATGGAGGAAAGTGCGCATGGTGACAGTTGTATTCAATCCCGCGGGAATTTCTGTGTTTCATCCACACTTTGAAGGTCCACAGATTACAGAATGCCTCCAGATGTGCATCGGAAACTACTACTGGTCTTGCAGGGTACGATCAAAGCGTAGACTGCTTGAGACATTACTCCCATGGAGGAAAGTGCGCATGGTGACTGTTGTATTCAATTAAGATGCAATTTATGTGTTTCATCAACACTCTGTTAGTCCACACATTACAGAATGCTCCCAGATGTGCATCGGAAACTACTACTGGTCTTCGAGGGAACGATCAAAGCGTAAACTGTTTGAGACATTACTCCCATGGAGGAAAGTGCGCATGGTGACTGTTGTATTTATTCCCAATGCAATTTCTGTGTTTCATCAACGCTCTGATATTCCAACATTACAGAATGCCCCCAGAAGTGCATCGGAAACTACTACTGGTCTTCCAGGGAACGATCAAAGCGTAAACTGTTTGAGACATTACTCCCATGGAGGAAAGTGCGCATGGTGACTGTTGTATACAATCCCGATGCAATTTCTGTGTTTCATCAACACTCTGATAGTCCACAGGTTTCAGAATGCCTCCAGATGTGCATCGGAAACTACTACTGGTCTTCCAGGGAACCATCAAAGCGTAGACTGATTGAGACATTTCTCCCAAGGAGGAAAGTGCGCATGGTGAATGTTGTATTCAATCCCGATGCAATATCTGTGTTTCATCAAAACTCTGATAGTTCACAGATTACAGAATGACACCAGATGTGCATCGGGAACTACTACTGGTCTTCGAGGGAACGATCAAAGCGTAAACTGTTTGAGACATTACTCCCATGGAGGAAAGTGCGCATGGTGACTGTTGTATTTAATCCCAATGCAATTTCTGTGTTTCATCAACGCTCTGATACTCCACACATTACAGAATGCCCCCAGATGTGCATCGGAAACTACTACTTGTCTTCCAGGGAACGATCAAAAGCGTTGACTGTTTGAGACATTACTCCCTAGGAGGAAAGTGCGCATGGTGACTGTTGTATTCATTCAAGATGCAATTTCAGTGTTTCATCAACACTTTGAAGGTCCACAGATTACAGAATGCCTCCAGATGCGCATACGAAGCTACTACTGGTCTTGCAGGGTACGATCAAAGCGTAAACTGTTTGAGACATTACTCCCATGGAGGAAAGTGCGCATGGTGACTGTTGTATTCAATCCCGATGCAATTTCTGTGTTTCATCAACACTCTGTTAGTCCACACATAACAGAATGCCCCCAGATGTGCATCGGAAGCTACTACTGGTCTTCGAGGTAACGATCAAATCGTAAACTGTTTGAGACATTACTCCCATGGATGAAAGTGCGCATGGTGACTGTTGTATTTAATCCCGATGCAATTTCTGTGTTTCAGCATCGCTCTGATACTCCACACATTACAGAATGCCCCCAGATGTGCATCGTAAACTACTACTGTTCTTCCAGGGAACGATCAAAGCGTAAACTGTTTGAGACATAACTCCCATTGAGGAAAGTACGCATGGTGACTGTTGTGTACAATACCGATGCTATATCTCTGTTTCATCAACACTCTGATAGTCCACAGATTTCAGAATGCCTCCAGATAGGCATCGGAATCTATTACTGCTCTTCCAGGGAACGATCAAATCGTAGACTCTTTGAGACATTACTCCCATGGAGGAAATTGCGCATGGTGACTGTTGTATTCAATCCCGATGCAATTTCTGTGTTTCATCAACACTCTGATAGTCCACAGATTACAGAGTGACCCCAGATGTGCATCGGAAACTACTACTTGTATTCCAGGGAACGTTCAAAGCGTTGACTGTTTGAGACATTACTCCCACGGAGGAAAGTGCGCATGGTGACTGTTGTATTCATTCCCGATGCAATTTCTGTGTTTCATCAACACTTTGAAGGTCCACAGATAACAGAATGCCTCCAGATGCGCATGGGAAACTACTACTGGTCTTCCATGAAACGATCAAAGCGTAGAGTGTTTGAGACATCACTCCCATGAAGGAAAGTGCGCATGGTGACTGTTGTATACTATCCCGAAGCAATTTCTGTGTTTCATGAACACTCTGATAGTCCACAGATTTCAGAATGCCTCCAGATGTGCATCGGAAACCACTACTGGTCCTCCAGGGAACGATCATAGCGTAGACTGTTTGAGTCATTACTCCAATGGAGGAAAGTGCGCATCTTGACTGTTGTATTCAATCCTGAGGGAATTTCTGTGTTTCATCAACACTCTGATAGTCCACAGATTACAGAATGCCTCCAGATGTGCATCGGAAACTACTACTGGTCTTGCAGGGTTCGATCGAAGCGTAGGCTGTTTGAGACATTACTCCCATGGAGGAAAATTGCGCATGGTGACTGTTGTATTCAATCCCGATGCAATTTCTGTGTTTCATCAACACTTTGAAGGTCCACAGATTGCAGAATGCCTCCAGATGTGCATCGGAAACTACTACTGGTCTTCCAGGAATCTATTAAACCGTAGACTGTTTGAGACATTACTCAAATGGAGGAAAGTGCGCATGGTGACTGTTGTATTCAATCCCGATGCAATTTCTGTGTTTCATCAACACTCTGATGGTCCACACATTACAGAGGGCCCCAAGATGTACATCGGAACCTACTACTGGTCTTGCAGGGAAAGATTTAAGCGTTGACTGTTTGAGACATTACTCCCTAGGAGGAAAGTGCGCATGGTGACTATTGTATTCATTCAAGATGCATTTTCAGTGTTTCATCAACACTTTGAAGGTCCACAGATTACAGAATGCCTCCAGATGCGCATGGGAAACTACTACTGGTCTTTCATGAAACGATCAAAGCGTAGAGTGTTTGAGACATTACTCCCATGGAGGAAAGTGATCATGGTGACTGTTGTATTCAATCCCGCGGCAATTTCTTGTGTTTCATCAACACTTTGAAGGTCCACAGATTACAGAATGCCTCCAGATGTGCCTCGGAAAGTACTACTGGTCTTGTAGGGAACGATCAAAGCGTAGACTCTTTGAGACATTACACCCATGGAGGAAAGGGCGCATGGTGCCTGTTGTGTTCAATCCCCATGAAATTTCTGTGTTTCATCAACACTCTGATAGTCCACACATTACAGAATGCCTCCAGATGTGCATCGGAAACTACTACTGCTCCTCCAGGGAACGATCAAAGCGTAGACTGTTTCAGACATTACTCCAATGGAGGAAAGTGCGCATGGTGACTGTTGTATTCAATCCCGATGCAATTTCTGTGTTTCATAAACACTTTGTTAGTCCACACATTACAGAATGCCCCCAGATGTGCATCGGAAACTACTACTGGTCTTCCAGGGAACGATCAAAGCGTAGACTGTTTGAGTCATTACTCCAATGGAGGAAAGTGCGCATGGTGACTGTTGTATTCAATCCCGCGGGAATTTCTGTGTTTCATCAACACTTTGAATTTACACAGATTACAGAATGCCCCCAGATGTGCATCGGAAACTACTACTGGTCTTGCAGGGTTCGATCAAAGCGTAGACTGTTCGAGACATTACTCCGATGGAGGAAAATTGCGCATGGTGACTGTTGTATTCAATCCCGATGCAATTTCTGTGTTTCATCAACACTCTGATAGTCCACAGTTTTCAGAATGCCTAAAGATAGGCATCGGAAACTATTACTGGTCTTCCAGGGAACGATCAAATCGTAGACTGTTTGAGACATTACTCCCATGGAGGAAAGTGCGCATGGTGACTTTTGTATTCAATCCCGATGCAATTTTTGTGTTTCATCAACACGCTGATAGTCCACACATTACAGAATGCCCCCAGATGTTCATCAGAAACTACTACTGGTCTTCCAGGGAACGATCAAAGCGTAAACTGTTTGAGACATTACTCCCATGGAGGAAAGTGCGCATGGTGACTGTTGTAATCAATCAGGATGCAATTTCTGTGTTTCATCAACACTCTGATAGTCCACAGATTACAGAATGACACCAGATGTGCATCGGAAACTACTACTTGTCTTCCAGGGAACGTTCAAAGCGTTGACCGTTTGAGACATTACTCACATGTAGGAAAGTGGCCATGGTGACTGTTGTATTCAATCCCGATGCAATTTCTGTGTTTCAACAACACTCTCATAGTCCACAGATTACAGACTGCCTAAAGATGTGCATCGGAAACTACTACTGCTCCTCCAGGGAACGATCAAAGCGTAACCTGTTTGAGACATTATTCCCATGGAGGAAAGTGTGCATGGTGACTTTTGTATTTAATCCCGATGCAATTTCTGTGTTTCATAAACGCTCTGATATTCCACATATTACGGAATGCCCCAGATGTGCATCGGAAACTACTGCTGGTCTTCCAGGGAACGATCAAAGCGTAAACTGTTTGAGACATTACTCCCATGAAGGAGAGTGCGCATGGTGACTGTTGTATACTATCCCGATGCAATTTCTGTGTTTCATCAAGACTCTGATATTCCACAGATTTCAGAATGCCTCCAGATGTGCATCGGAAACTACTACTGGTCCTCCAGGGAACGATCAAAGCGTAGACTGTTTGAGACATTACTCCAATGGAGGAAAGTGCGCATGGTGATTGTTGTATTCAATCCCGATGCAATTTCTGTGTTTCATAAACACTTTGTTAGTCCACACATTACAGAATGCCCCCAGATGTGCATCGGAAACTACTACTGGTCTTCCAGGGAACGATCAAAGCGTAAACTGTTTGAGACATTAGTCCCATGGACGAAAGTGCTCATGGTGACTGTTGTATTCATTCCCGATGCAATTTCTGTGTTTCATCCACACTCTGATAGTCCACACATTACAGATGGCCCAAAAATGTACATCGGAAACTACTACTGGTCTTGCAGGGAACGATTTAAGCGTAGACTATTTGAGACATTACTCCCATGGATGAATGTGCGCATGGTGACTGTTGCATTTAATCCCGATGCAATTTCTGTGTTTCATTAACGCTCTGATATTCCACTCATTACAGAATGCCTCCAGATGTGCATGGGAAACTACTACTGGTCTTCCAGGGAACGATCAAAGCGTAAACTGTTTGAGACATTACTCCCATGGAGGAAAGTGCGCATGGTGACTGTTGTATACAATCCCGATGAAATTTCTGTGTTTCATCAACACTCTGATAGTCCACAGATTTCAGAATGCCTCCAGATAGGCATCGGAAACTATTACTGGTCTTCCAGGGAACGATCAAATCGTAGACTGTTTGAGACATTACTCCCGCGGAGGAAAGTGCGCATGGTGACTGTTGTATTCAATCCCGATGCAATTTCTGTGTTTCATCAACACTCTGATAGTCCACACATTACAGAATGCCCCCAGATGTTCATCGGAAACTACTACTGGTCTTCCATGGAACAATCAAAGCGTAAACTGTTTGAGACACTACTCCCATGGAGGAAAGTGCGCATGGTGACTGTTGTATTCAATCCCGATGCAATATCTGTGTTTCATCAACACTCTGATAGTCCACAGATTACAGATTGATACCAGATATGCATCGGAAACTACTACTGGTCTTCCAGGGAACGATCAAAGCGTAAACTGTTTGAGACATTACTCCCATGGAGGAAATTGCGCATGGTGACTGTTGTATACAATCCCGATGCAATTTCTGTGTTTCATCAACACTCTGATAGTACACAGATTTCAGAATGCCAAAAGATAGGCATCGGAAACTATTATTGGTCTTCCAGGGAACGATCAAATCGTAGACTCTTTGAGACATTACTCCCATGGAGGGAAGTGCGCATGGTGACTGTTGTATTCAATCCCGATGCAATTTCTGTCTTTCATGAATACTCTGATAGTCCACACGTTACAGAATGCCCCCAGATGTTCATCGGAAACTACTACTGGTCTTCCAGGGAACGATCAAAGCGTAAACTGTTTGAGACATTACACCCATGGAGGAAAGTGCGCATGGTGACTGTTGTATTCAATCCCGATGCAATTTCTGTGTTTCATCAACGCTCTGATATTCCACATTTTACAAAATGCCCCAGATGTGCATCGGAAACTACTACTGGTGTTCCAGGGAACGATCAAAGCGTAGACTGTTTGAGACGTTTCTCCCATGAAGGAAAGTGCGCATGGTGACTGTTGTATTCAATGCCGATGCAATTTCAGTGTTTCATCAACATTTTGAAGGTCCACAGATTACAGAATGCCTCCAGATGTGCATCGGAAACTACTACTGGTCTTCCAGGAAACGATCAAAGCGTAGAGTGCTTGAGACATTACTCCAATGGAGGAAAGTGCGCATGGTGACTGTTGTATTCCATCCCGCGGGAATTTCTGTGTTTCATCAACACTTTGAATTTCCACAGATTACAGAATGCCTCCAGATGTGCATCGGAAACTACTACTGGTCTTGCAGTGTTCGATCAAAGCGTTTACTGTTTAAGGCATTACTCCCATGGAGGAAAGTACGCATGGTGACTGTTGTATTCAATCCCGATGCAATTTCTGTGTTTCATCAACACTCTGATAGTCCACAGATTACAGAATGCTCCCAGATGTGTATCGGAAACTACTACTGGCCTTAAGGGAACGATCAAAGCGTAGACTGTTTGAGACATAACTCCCATTGAGGTAAGTGCGCATGGTGATTGTTGTATTCAATCCCGATGCATTTTCTGCGTTTCATCAACACTTTGAAGGTCCACAGATTACAGAATGGCTTCAGATGTGCATTGGAAACTACTACTGGTCTTCCAGGGAACGATCAAAGCGTAAACTGTTTGAGACATTACTCCCATGAAGGAATGTGCGCATGGTGACTGTTGTATACTATAACGATGCAATTTCTGTGTTTCATCAACACTCTGATAGTCCACTGATTTCAGAATGCCTCCAGATGTGCATCGGAAACTACTACTGTTCCTCCAGGGAAAGATCAAAGCGTAGACTGTTTGAGACATTACTCCAATGGAGGAAAGTGCGCATGGTGACTGTTGTATTCAATTCAGCGGGAATTTCTGTGTTTCATCAACACTTTGAATTTCCACAGATTACAGAATGCTTCCAGATGTGCATCGGAAACTACTACTGGTCTTGCAGGGTTCGATCAAAGCGTTTACTGTTTAAGACATTACTCCCATGGAGGAAAGTACGCATGGTGACTGTTGTATTCAATCCCGATGCAATTTCTGTGTTTCATTAACACTCTGATAGTCCACAGATTACAGAATGCTCCCAGATGTGTATCGGAAACTACTACTGGCCTTAAGGGAACGATCAAAGCGTAGACTGTTTGAGACATTACTCCCATTGAGGTAAGTGCGCATGGTGATTGTTGTATTCAATCCCGATGCATTTTCTGCGTTTCAGCAACACTTTGAAGGTCCACAGATTACAGAATGCCTCCAGATGTGCATTGGAAACTACTACTGGTCTTCCAGGGAACGATCAAAGCGTAAACTGAGACATTACTCCCATGAAGGAATGTGCGCATGGTGACTGTTGTATTCAATCCCGATGCAATTTCTGTGTTTCATCAACACTCTGATAGTCCACAGATTTCAGAATGCCTCCAGATGTGCATCGGAAACTACTACTGTTCCTCCAGGGAACGATCAAAGCGTAGACTGTTTGAGACATTACTCCAATTGAGGAAAGTGCGCATGGTGACTGTTGGATTCAATCCCGATGCAATTTCTGTGTTTCAACAACACTCTCATAGTCCACAGATTATAGAATGCCTCCAGATGTGCATCGGAAACTTTTACTGCTGTTACAGGGAACGATGAAAGCGTAGGCTGTTTGAGACATTACTCCCATGGAGGAAAATTACGCATGGTGACTGTTGTATTCAATCCCTATACAATATCTGTGTTTCATCAACACTCTGATAGTTCACACATTACAGAAGGCCCCCAGATGTGCATCGGAAACTACTACTGGTCTTCCAGGGAACGATCAAAGCGTAAACTGTTTGAGACATTACTGCCATGGAGGAAAATGCGCATGGTGACTGTTGTATTCAATCCCGATGCAATTTCTGTGTTTCATCAACACTTTGAAGGTCCACAGATTGCAGAATGCCTCAGATGTGCATCGGAAACTACTACTGGTCTTCCTGGAATCGATTAAAGCGTAGACTGTTTCAGATATTACTCCCATGGAGGAAAGTGCGCATCATGACTGTTGTATTCAATCCCGATGCAATTTATGTGTTTCAACAACACTCTGATAGTCCACACAGTACTGAATGCCCCCAGATGTTCATCGGAAACTACTACTGGTCTTCCAGGGAACGATCAAAACATAAACTGTATGATACAATACTCCCATGGAGGAAAGTGCGCATGGTGACAGTTGTATTCAATCCCGATGCAATTACTGAGTTTCGTCAACACTCTGATAGTCCACACATTACAGAAGGCCCCAAGATGTACATCGGATACTACAACTGGTCTTGCAGGGAACGATTTAAGCGTAGATTGTTAGAGACATACTCCCATGGAGGAAAGTGCGCATGGTGACTGTTGTATACAATCCCGATGCAATTTCTGTGTTTCATCAACACTCTGATAGTCCACAGATTTCAGAATGCCTCCAGATATTCATCGGAAACTATTACTGGTCTTCCAGGGAACTATCAAATCGTAGACTGTTTGAGTCATTACTCCCATGGAGGAAAGTGCGCTTGGTGACTGTTGTATTCAATCCCGATGTAAATTCTGTGTTTCATCAACTCTCTGATAGTCCACACATTACAGATAGCCCCCAGACGTTCATCGGAAACTACTACTGGTCTTCCAGGGAACGATCAAAGCGTAAACTGTTTGAGACATTACTCCCATGGAGGAAAGTGCGCATGGTGACTGTTGTATTCCAGCCCGATGCAATTTCTGTGTTTCGTCAACACTCTGATAGTCCACAGATTACAGAATGACACCAGATGTGCATCGGAACTACTACTTGTCTTCCAGGGAACGATCAAAGCGTTGACAGTTTGAGACGTTACTCCCATGGAGGGAAGTGCGCATGGTGACTGTTGTATTCATTCCCGATGCAATTTCTGTGTTTCATCAACACTTTGAAGGTCGACAGATAACAGAATGCCTCCAGATGCTCATGGGAAACTACTACTGGTCTTCCATGAAACGATGAAAGCGTATAGTGTTTGAGACATTACTCCCATGGAGGAAAGTGCACATGGTGACTGTTGTATTCAATCCCGCGGCAATTTCTGTGTTTCATCAACACTTTGAAGGTCCACAGATTTCAGAATGCCTCCAGATGTGCATCGGAAACTACTACTGGTCCTCCAGGGAACGATCAAAGCGTAGACTGTTTGAGACATTACTCCAATGGAGGAAAGTGCGCATGGTGTCTGTTGTATTCAATCCCGATGCAATTTCTGTGTTTCAACAACACTCTCATAGTCCACAGATTACTGAATGCCCCCAGATGTACATCGGAAACTACTACTGGTGTTCCAGGGAACGATCAAAGCGTTGACTGTTTGAGACATTACTCCCATGGAGGAAAATTGCGCATGGTGACTGTTGTATTCAATCCCGATACAATTTCTGTGTTTCATCAACACTCTGATAGTTCACACATTACAGAAGGCCCCCAGATGTGCATCGGAAACTTCTACTGGTCTTCCAGGGAACGATCAAAGTGTAAACTGTTTGAGACATTACTGCCGTGGAGGAAAATGCGCATGGTGACTGTTGTATTCAATCCCGATGCAATTTCTGTGTTTCATCAACACTTTGAAGGTCCACAGATTGCAGAATGCCTCCAGATGTGCATCGGAAACTACTACTGGTCTTCCAGGAATCGATTAAAGCGTAGACTGTTTGAGACGTTACTCCCATGAAGGAAAGTGCGCATGGTGACTGTTGTATTCTATCCCCATGCAATTTCTGTGTTTCATCTACATTTTGAAGGTCCACAGATTACAGAATGCCTCCAGATGTGCATCGGAAACTACTACTGGTCTTCCAGGAAACGATCAAAACGTAGAGTGCTTGAGACATTACTCCCATTGAGGTAAGTGCGCATGGTGATTGTTGTATTCAATCCCGATGCATTTTCTGCGTTTCAGCAACACTTTGAAGGTCCACAGATTACAGAATGCCTCCAGATGTGCATTGGAAACTACTACTGGTCTTCCAGGGAACGATCAAAGCGTAAACTGAGACATTACTCCCATGAAGGAATGTGCGCATGGTGACTGTTGTATTCAATCCCGATGCAATTTCTGTGTTTCATCAACACTCTGATAGTCCACAGATTTCAGAATGCCTCCAGATGTGCATCGGAAACTACTACTGTTCCTCCAGGGAACGATCAAAGCGTAGACTGTTTGAGACATTACTCCAATTGAGGAAAGTGCGCATGGTGACTGTTGGATTCAATCCCGATGCAATTTCTGTGTTTCAACAACACTCTCATAGTCCACAGATTATAGAATGCCTCCAGATGTGCATCGGAAACTTTTACTGCTGTTACAGGGAACGATGAAAGCGTAGGCTGTTTGAGACATTACTCCCATGGAGGAAAATTACGCATGGTGACTGTTGTATTCAATCCCTATACAATATCTGTGTTTCATCAACACTCTGATAGTTCACACATTACAGAAGGCCCCCAGATGTGCATCGGAAACTACTACTGGTCTTCCAGGGAACGATCAAAGCGTA
The DNA here is from genome assembly GCF_023897955.1 of Schistocerca gregaria. Classification (NCBI taxonomy): domain Eukaryota; kingdom Metazoa; phylum Arthropoda; class Insecta; order Orthoptera; family Acrididae; genus Schistocerca; species Schistocerca gregaria. Next base: position 12,647,229 of record NC_064926.1, on the reverse strand, counting down.
AACTGATTGAGACATTACTGCCATGGAGGAAAATGCGCATGGTGACTGTTGTATTCAATCCCGATGCAATTTCTGTGTTTCATCAACACTTTGAAGGTCCACAGATTGCAGAATGCCTCAGATGTGCATCGGAAACTACTACTGGTCTTCCTGGAATCGATTAAAGCGTAGACTGTTTCAGATATTACTCCCATGGAGGAAAGTGCGCATCATGACTGTTGTATTCAATCCCGATGCAATTTATGTGTTTCAACAACACTCTGATAGTCCACACAGTACTGAATGCCCCCAGATGTTCATCGGAAACTACTACTGGTCTTCCAGGGAACGATCAAAACATAAACTGTATGATACAATACTCCCATGGAGGAAAGTGCGCATGGTGACAGTTGTATTCAATCCCGATGCAATTACTGAGTTTCGTCAACACTCTGATAGTCCACACATTACAGAAGGCCCCAAGATGTACATCGGATACTACAACTGGTCTTGCAGGGAACGATTTAAGCGTAGATTGTTAGAGACATACTCCCATGGAGGAAAGTGCGCATGGTGACTGTTGTATACAATCCCGATGCAATTTCTGTGTTTCATCAACACTCTGATAGTCCACAGATTTCAGAATGCCTCCAGATATTCATCGGAAACTATTACTGGTCTTCCAGGGAACTATCAAATCGTAGACTGTTTGAGTCATTACTCCCATGGAGGAAAGTGCGCTTGGTGACTGTTGTATTCAATCCCGATGTAATTTCTGTGTTTCATCAACTCTCTGATAGTCCACACATTACAGATAGCCCCCAGACGTTCATCGGAAACTACTACTGGTCTTCCAGGGAACGATCAAAGCGTAAACTGTTTGAGACATTACTCCCATGGAGGAAAGTGCGCATGGTGACTGTTGTATTCCAGCCCGATGCAATTTCTGTGTTTCGTCAACACTCTGATAGTCCACAGATTACAGAATGACACCAGATGTGCATCGGAACTACTACTTGTCTTCCAGGGAACGATCAAAGCGTTGACAGTTTGAGACGTTACTCCCATGGAGGGAAGTGCGCATGGTGACTGTTGTATTCATTCCCGATGCAATTTCTGTGTTTCATCAACACTTTGAAGGTCGACAGATAACAGAATGCCTCCTGATGCTCATGGGAAACTACTACTGGTCTTCCATGAAACGATGAAAGCGTATAGTGTTTGAGACATTACTCCCATGGAGGAAAGTGCACATGGTGACTGTTGTATTCAATCCCGCGGCAATTTCTGTGTTTCATCAACACTTTGAAGGTCCACAGATTTCAGAATGCCTCCAGATGTGCATCGGAAACTACTACTGGTCCTCCAGGGAACGATCAAAGCGTAGACTGTTTGAGACATTACTCCAATGGAGGAAAGTGCGCATGGTGTCTGTTGTATTCAATCCCGATGCAATTTCTGTGTTTCAACAACACTCTCATAGTCCACAGATTACTGAATGCCCCCAGATGTACATCGGAAACTACTACTGGTGTTCCAGGGAACGATCAAAGCGTTGACTGTTTGAGACATTACTCCCATGGAGGAAAATTGCGCATGGTGACTGTTGTATTCAATCCCGATACAATTTCTGTGTTTCATCAACACTCTGATAGTTCACACATTACAGAAGGCCCCCAGATGTGCATCGGAAACTTCTACTGGTCTTCCAGGGAACGATCAAAGTGTAAACTGTTTGAGACATTACTGCCGTGGAGGAAAATGCGCATGGTGACTGTTGTATTCAATCCCGATGCAATTTCTGTGTTTCATCAACACTTTGAAGGTCCACAGATTGCAGAATGCCTCCAGATGTGCATCGGAAACTACTACTGGTCTTCCAGGAATCGATTAAAGCGTAGACTGTTTGAGACGTTACTCCCATGAAGGAAAGTGCGCATGGTGACTGTTGTATTCAATGCCGATGCAATTTCAGTGTTTCATCTACATTTTGAAGGTCCACAGATTACAGAATGCCTCCAGATGTGCATCGGAAACTACTACTGGTCTTCCAGGAAACGATCAAAACGTAGAGTGCTTGAGACATTACTCCAATGGAGGAAAGTGCGCATGGTGACTGTTGTATTCAATCCCGCAGGAATTTCTGTGTTTCATCAACACTTTGAATTTCCACAGATTACAGAATGCCTCCAGATGTGCATCGGAAACTACTACTGGTCTTGCAGGGTTCGATCAAAGCGTTTACTGTTTAAGACATTACTCCCATGGAGGAAAGTACGCATGGTGACTGTTGTATTCAATCCAGATGCTATTTCTGTGTTTCATCAACACTCTGATAGTCCACAGATTACAGAATGCTCCCAGATGTGTATCGGAAACAACTACTGGTCTTAAGGGAACGATCAAAGGGTAAACTGTTTGAGACATTACTCCCATGAAGGAATGAGCGCATGGTGACTTTTGGATTCAATCCCGATGCAATTTCTGTGTTTCAACAACACTCTCATAGTCCACAGATTATAGAATGCCTCCAGATGTGCATCGGAAACTACTACTGCTGTTCCAGGGAACGATCAAAGCGTAGGCTGTTTGAGACATTACTCCCATGGAGGAAAATTGCGCATGGTGACTGTTGTATTCAATCCCGATGCAATTTCTGTGTTTCATCAACGCTCTGATATTCCACATTTTACAAAATGCCCCAGATGTGCATCGGAAACTACTACTGGTGTTCCAGGGAACGATCAAAGCGTAAACTGTTTGAGACATTACTCCCATGAAGGAATGTGCGCATGGTGACTGTTGTATACTATCCCGATGCAATTTCTGTGTTTCATCAACACTCTGATAGTCCACACATTACAGAATGCCCCCAGACGTTCATCGGAAACTACTACTGGTCTTCCAGGGAACGATCAAAGCGTAAACTGTTTACACATTACTCCCATGGAGGAAAGTGCGCATGGTGACTGTTGTATTCAATCCCGATGCAATTTGTGTGTTTCATCAACACTCTGATAGTCCACAGATTACAGAATGACACCAGATGTGCATCGGAAACTACTACATGTCTGCCAGGGAACGATCAAAGCGTTGACAGTTTGAGACGTTACTCCCATGGAAGGAAGTGCGCATGGTGACTGTTGTATTCATTCCCGATGCAATTTCTGTGTTTCATCAACACTTTGCAGGTCGACAGATAACAGAATGCCTCCAGATGCTCATGGGAAACTACTACTGGTCTTCCATGAAACGATGAAATCGTATAGTGTTTGAGACATTACTCCCATGGAGGAAAGTGCACATGGTGACTGTTGTATTCAATCCCGCGGCAATTTCTGTGTTTCATCAACACTTTGAAGGTCCACAGATTTCAGAATGCCTCCAGATGTGCATCGGAAACTACTACTGGTCCTCCAGGGAACGATCAAAGCGTAGACTGTTCGAGACATTACTCCAATGGAGGAAAGTGCGCATGGTGTCTGTTGTATTCAATCCCGATGCAATTTCTGTGTTTCAACAACACTCTCATAGTCCACAGATTACAGAATGCCCCCAGATGTGCATCGGAAACTACTACTGGTGTTCCAGGGAACGATTAAAGCGTAGACTGTTTGAGACATTACTCCCATGGAGGAAAATTGCGCATGGTGACTGTTGTATTCAATCCCGAAGCAATTTTTGTGTTTCATCAACACTTTGAAGGTCCACAGATTGCAGAATGCCTCCAGATGTGCATCGGAAACTACTACTGGTCTTCCAGGGAACGATCAAAGTGTAAACTGTTTGAGACATTACTGCCATGGAGGAAAATGCTCATGGTGACTGTTGTATTCAATCCCGATGCAATTTATGTGTTTCAACAACACTCTGATAGTCCACACATTACTGAATGCCCCCAGACGTTCATCGGAAACTACTACTGGTCTTCCAGGGAACGATCAAAACATAAACTGCATGATACGTTATTCCCATGGAGGAAAGTGCGCATGGTGACTGTTGTATTCAATCCCGATGCAATATCTGTGTTTCATCAACACTCTGATAGTCCACAGATTACAGAAAGACACCAGATGAGCATCGGAAACTACTACTGGTCTTCCAGGGAACGATCAAAGCGTAAACTGTTTGAGACATTACTGCCATGGAGGAAAATGCGCATGGTGACTGTAGTATTCAGTTCCGATGCAATTTCTGTGTTTCATCAACACTTTGAATGTCCACAGATTGCAGAATGCCTCCAAATGTGCATCGGAAACTACTACTGGGCTTCCAGGGAACGATCAAAGCGTTAACTGTTTGAGACATTACTCCCACGGAGGAAATTGCGCATGGTGACTGTTGTATACAATCCCGATGCAATTTCTGTGTTTCATCAACACTCTGATAGTCCACAGATTTCAGAATGCCAAAAGATAGGCATCGGAAACTAATACTGGTCTTCCAGGGAACGATCAAATCGTAGACTCTTTGAGACATTACTCCCAGGGAGGGAGGTGCGCATGGTGACTGTTGTATTCAATCCCGATGCATTTTCTGTCTTTCATGAACACTCTGATAGTCCACAAGTTACAGAATGCCCCCAGATGTTCATCGGAAACTACTACTGGTCTTCCAGGGAACGATCAAAGCGTAAACTGTTTGAGACATTACTCCCATGGAGGAAAGTGCGCATGGTGACTGTTGAATTCAATCCCGATGCAATTTCTGTGTTTCATCAACGCTCTGATATTCCACATTTTACAAAATGCCCCAGATGTGCATCGGAAACTACTACTGGTGTTCCAGGGAACGATCAAAGCGTAAACTGTTTGAGACATTACTCCCATGAAGGAAAGTGCGCATGGTGACTGTTGTATACTATCCCGATGCAATTTCTGTGTTTCATCAACACTCTGATAGTCCACACATTACAGAATGCCCCCAGACGTTCATCGGAAACTACTACTGGTCTTCCAGGGAACGATCAAAGCGTAAACTGTTTACACATTACTCCCATGGAGGAAAGTGCGCATGGTGACTGTTGTATTCAATCCCGATGCAATTTCTGTGTTTCATTAACACTCTGATATTCCACACATTACAGAATGCCTCCAGATGTGCATTGGAAACTACTACTGGTCTTCCAGGGAACGATCAAAGCGTAAACTGTTTGAGACATTACTCCCATGGAGGAAAATGCGCATGGTGACTGTTGTATACAATCCCGATGAAATTTCTGTGTTTCATCAACACTCTGATAGTCCACAGATTTGAGAATGCCTCCAGATAGGCATCGGAAACTATTACTGGTCATCCAGGGAACGATCAAATCGTAGACTGTTTGACACATTACTCCCGCGGAGGAAAGTGTGCATGGTGACTGTTGTATTCAATCCCGATGCAATTTCTGTGTTTCATCAACACTCTGATAGTCCACACATTACAGAATGCCCCCAGATGTTCATCGGAAATTACTACTGGTCTTCCAGGGAACAATCAAAGCGTAAACTGTTTGAGACACTACTCCCATGGAGGAAAGTGCGCATGGTGACTGTTGTATTCAATCCCGATGCAATATCTGTGTTTCATCAACACTCTGATAGTCCACAGATTACAGAATGACACCAGATGAGCATCGGAAACTACTACTGGTCTTCCAGGGAACGATCAAAGCGTAAACTGTTTGAGACATTACTGCCATGGAGGAAAATGCGCATGGTGACTGTAGTATTCAGTTCCGATGCAATTTCTGTGTTTCATCAACACTTTGAATGTCCACAGATTGCAGAATGCCTCCAAATGTGCATCGGAAACTACTACTGGTCTTCCAGGGAACGATCAAAGCGTTAACTGTTTGAGACATTACTCCCACGGAGGAAATTGCGCATGGTGACTGTTGTATACAATCCCGATGCAATTTCTGTGTTTCATCAACACTCTGATAGTCCACAGATTTCAGAATGCCAAAAGATAGGCATCGGAAACTAATACTGGTCTTCCAGGGAACGATCAAATCGTAGACTCTTTGAGACATTACTCCCAGGGAGGGAGGTGCGCATGGTGACTGTTGTATTCAATCCCGATGCATTTTCTGTCTTTCATGAACACTCTGATAGTCCACAAGTTACAGAATGCCCCCAGATGTTCATCGGAAACTACTACTGGTCTTCCAGGGAACGATCAAAGCGTAAACTGTTTGAGACATTACTCCCATGGAGGAAAGTGCGCATGGTGACTGTTGAATTCAATCCCGATGCAATTTCTGTGTTTCATCAACGCTCTGATATTCCACATTTTACAAAATGCCCCAGATGTGCATCGGAAACTACTACTGGTGTTCCAGGGAACGATCAAAGCGTAAACTGTTTGAGACATTACTCCCATGAAGGAAAGTGCGCATGGTGACTGTTGTATACTATCCCGATGCAATTTCTGTGTTTCATCAACACTCTGATAGTCCACACATTACAGAATGCCCCCAGACGTTCATCGGAAACTACTACTGGTCTTCCAGGGAACGATCAAAGCGTAAACTGTTTACACATTACTCCCATGGAGGAAAGTGCGCATGGTGACTGTTGTATTCAATCCCGATGCAATTTCTGTGTTTCATTAACACTCTGATATTCCACACATTACAGAATGCCTCCAGATGTGCATTGGAAACTACTACTGGTCTTCCAGGGAACGATCAAAGCGTAAACTGTTTGAGACATTACTCCCATGGAGGAAAATGCGCATGGTGACTGTTGTATACAATCCCGATGAAATTTCTGTGTTTCATCAACACTCTGATAGTCCACAGATTTGAGAATGCCTCCAGATAGGCATCGGAAACTATTACTGGTCATCCAGGGAACGATCAAATCGTAGACTGTTTGACACATTACTCCCGCGGAGGAAAGTGTGCATGGTGACTGTTGTATTCAATCCCGATGCAATTTCTGTGTTTCATCAACACTCTGATAGTCCACACATTACAGAATGCCCCCAGATGTTCATCGGAAATTACTACTGGTCTTCCAGGGAACAATCAAAGCGTAAACTGTTTGAGACACTACTCCCATGGAGGAAAGTGCGCATGGTGACTGTTGTATTCAATCCCGATGCAATATCTGTGTTTCATCAACACTCTGATAGTCCACAGATTACAGAATGACACCAGATGAGCATCGGAAACTACTACTGGTCTTCCAGGGAACGATCAAAGCGTAAACTGTTTGAGACATTACTGCCATGGAGGAAAATGCGCATGGTGACTGTAGTATTCAGTTCCGATGCAATTTCTGTGTTTCATCAACACTTTGAATGTCCACAGATTGCAGAATGCCTCCAAATGTGCATCGGAAACTACTACTGGTCTTCCAGGGAACGATCAAAGCGTTAACTGTTTGAGACATTACTCCCACGGAGGAAATTGCGCATGGTGACTGTTGTATACAATCCCGATGCAATTTCTGTGTTTCATCAACACTCTGATAGTCCACAGATTTCAGAATGCCAAAAGATAGGCATCGGAAACTAATACTGGTCTTCCAGGGAACGATCAAATCGTAGACTCTTTGAGACATTACTCCCAGGGAGGGAGGTGCGCATGGTGACTGTTGTATTCAATCCCGATGCATTTTCTGTCTTTCATGAACACTCTGATAGTCCACAAGTTACAGAATGCCCCCAGATGTTCATCGGAAACTACTACTGGTCTTCCAGGGAACGATCAAAGCGTAAACTGTTTGAGACATTACTCCCATGGAGGAAAGTGCGCATGGTGACTGTTGAATTCAATCCCGATGCAATTTCTGTGTTTCATCAACGCTCTGATATTCCACATTTTACAAAATGCCCCAGATGTGCATCGGAAACTACTACTGGTGTTCCAGGGAACGATCAAAGCGTAAACTGTTTGAGACATTACTCCCATGAAGGAATGTGCGCATGGTGACTGTTGTATACTATCCCGATGCAATTTCTGTGTTTCATCAACACTCTGATAGTCCACACATTACAGAATGCCCCCAGACGTTCATCGGAAACTACTACTGGTCTTCCAGGGAACGATCAAAGCGTAAACTGTTTACACATTACTCCCATGGAGGAAAGTGCGCATGGTGACTGTTGTATTCAATCCCGATGCAATTTCTGTGTTTCATCAACACTCTGATAGTCCACAGATTACAGAATGACACCAGATGTGCATCGGAAACTACTACTGGTATTCCAGGGAACGATCCTAGCGTAGACTGTTTGAGACAATACTCCCATATAGGAAAGTGCGCATGTTGACTGTTGTATTCATTCCCGATGCAATTTCAGTGTTTCATCAACACTTTCAAGGTCCACAGGTAACAGAATGCCTCCAGATGTGCATAGGAAACTACTACTGGTCTTCCAGGAAACGATCAAAGCGTAGAGTGCTTTAGACATTACTCAAATGGAAGAGAGTGCGCATGGTGACTGTTGAATACAATCCCGCGGCAATTTCTGTGTTCCATCAACACATTGAAGGTCCACAGATTACAGATTGCCTCCAGATGTGCATCGGAAACTACTACTGGTCTTAATGGAAACGATCAAAGCGTAGAGTGCCCTAAACTTTACTCCAATGGATGAAAGTGCGCATGGTGACTGTTGTATTCAATCCCGATGCAATTTCTGTGTTTCATCAAGACTCTGATAGTCCACACATTACAGAATGCCCCCAGATGTGCATCGGAAACTACTACTGGCCTTCGAGGGAACGATCAAAGCGTAAACTGTTTGAGACATTACTCCCATGGAAGAAATTGCGCATGGTGACTGTTGTATTTAATCCCGATGCAATTTCTGTGTTTCATCAACGCTCTGATATTAAACACATTACAGAATGCCCCCAGATGTGCATCGGAATCTACTACTGCTCTTCCAGGGAACGATCATAGGGTTAACTGTTTGAGACATTACTCCCATGGAGGAAAGTGCGCATGGTGACTGTTGTATACAATCTCGATGCAATTTCTGTGTTTCATCAACACTCTGATAGTCCACAGATTTCAGAATGCCTCCAGATGTGCATCGGAAACTACTACTAGTCTTCCAGGGAACGATGAAAGCGTAGACTGTTTGAGACATTACTGCCATGGAGGAAAATGCGCATGGGACTGTTGTATTCCATCCCGATGCAATTTCTGTGTTTCATCAACACTTTGAAGGTGCACAGATTCCAGAATGCCTCCAGACGTGCATCGGAAACTACTACTGGTCGTCCAGGAATCGATTAAAGCGTAGACTGTTTGAGACATTACTCCCATGGAGGAAAAAGCGCATGGTGACTGTTGTATTCAATCCCGATGCAATTTCTGTGTTTCATCAACACTCTGATGGTCCACACATTACAGAGGGCCCCAAGATGTACATCGGAAACTACTACTGGTCTTGCAATGAACGATTTAAGCGTAGACTGTTTGAGACATTACTCCCATGGATGAAAGTGCGCATGGTGAATGTTGTATTAAATCCTGATTCAATTTCTGTGTTTCATCAACGCTCTGATATTCCACACATTACAGAATGCCCCCAGATGTGCATCGGAAATTACTACTGGTCTTCCAGGGAACGATCAAAACGTAAACTGTTTGAGACATTACTCCCATGGAGGAAAGTGCGCATGGTGACTGTTGTATACAATCCCGATGCAATTTCTGTGTTTCATCAACACTCTGATAGTCCACAGATTTCAGAATGCCTAAAGATAGGCATCGGAAACTATTACTGGTCTTCCAGGGAACGATCAAATCGTAGACTGTTTGAGACATTACTCCCATGGAGGAAAGTGCGCATGGTGACTTTTGTATTCAATCCCGATGCAAATTTTGTGTTTCATCAACATGGTGATAGTCCACACATTACAGAATGACACCAGACGTGCATCGGAGACTACTACTTGTCTTCCAGGGAACGATCAAAGCGTTGACCGTTTGAGACATTACTCCCATGGAGGAGAGTGCGCATGGTGACTGTTGTATTTATTCACAATTCAATTTCTGTGTTTCATCAACACTTTGAAGGTCCACAGATAACAGAATGCCTCAAGATGCGCATGGGAAACTACTACTGGTCTTGCAGGGAACGATCAAAGCGTAGACTGTTTGAGACATTACTCCAATGGAGGAAAGTGCGCATGGTGTCTGTTGTATTCAATCCCGATGCAATTTCTGTGTTTCAACAACACTCTCATAGTCCACAGATTACAGAATGCCCCCAGATGTACATCGGAAACTACTACTGGTGTTCCAGGGAACGATCAAAGCGTAGACTGTTTGAGACATTACTCCCATGGAGGAAAATTGCGCATGGTGACTGTTGTATTCAATCCCGATACAATTTCTGTGTTTCATCAACACTCTGATAGTTCACACATTACAGAAGGCCCCCAGATGTGCATCGGAAACTACTACTGGTCTTCCATGAAACGATCAAAGCGTAGAGTGTTTGAGACATTACTCCCATGGAGGAAAGTGCACATGGTTACTGTTGTATTCAATCCCGCGGCAATTTCTGTGTTTCATCAACACTTTGAAGGTCCACAGTTTACAGAATGACTCCAGATGTGCATCGGAAACTACTACTGGTCTTCCAGGGAACGATCAATGCGTAACCTTTTCGAGACATTACTCCCATGGAGGAAAGTGCGCATGGTGACTTTTGTATTTAATCCCGATGCAATTTCTGTGTTTCATCAACGCTCTAATATTCCACATATTACAAAATGCCCCAGATGTGCATCGGAAACTACTACTAGTCTTCCAGGGAACGATCAAAGCGTAGACTGTTTGAGACATTACTCCCATGGATGAAAGAGCGCATGGTGACTGTTGTATTCCATCACGATGCAATTTCTGTGTTTCATCAACATTCTGATAGTCCACAGATTACAGAATGACACCAGATGTGCATCGGAAACTTCTACTGGTCTTCCAGGGAACGATCCTAGCGTAGACTGTTTGAGACAATACTCCCATATAGGAAAGTGCGCATGGTGACTGTTGTATTCATTCCCGATGCAATTTCAGTGTTTCATCAACACTTTGAAGGTCCACAGATAACAGAATGCCTCCAGATGTGCATCGGAAACTACTACTGGTCTTCCAGGAAACGATCAAAGCGTAGAGTGCTTTAGAAATTACTCAAATGGAAGAGATTGCGCATGGTGACTGTTGAATTTAATCCCGCCGCAATTTCTGTGTTCCATCAACACATTGAAGGTCCACAGATTACAGATTGCCTCCAGATGTGCATCGGAAACTACTACTGGTCTTCCAGGAAACGATCAAATCGTAGGGTGCTTGAGACTTTTCTCCAATGGAGGAAAGTGCGCATGGTGACTGTTGTATTTAATCCCGATGCATTTTCTGTGTGTCATCAACGCTCTGATATTCCACACATTACAGAATGCCCCCAGATGTGCATCGGAAACTACTACTGGTCTTCCAGGGAACGATCAAAGCGTAAACTGTTTGAGACATTACTCCCATGGAGGAAAGTGCGCATGGTGACTGTTATATACAATCTGGATGCAATTTCTGTGTTTCATCAACACTCTGATGGTCCACAGATTTCATAATGCCTCCAGATGTGCATCGGAAACTACTACTGGTCTTCCAGGGAACGTTCAAAGCGTAGACTGTTTGAGACATTACTCCCATGGAGGAAAGTCCGCATGGTGACTGTTGTATTCAATCCCGATGCAATTTCTGTGTTTCATCAACACGCTGATAGTCAACACATTACAGAAGGCCCCAAGATGTGCATCGGAAACTACTACTGGTCTTGCAGGGAACGATCAAAGCGTAGACTGTTTGAGACATTACTCCCATGGATGAAAGTGCGCATGGTGACTGTTGTATTCAATTCCGATACAATTTCATAGTTTCAAAAACACTCTGATAGTAAACAGATTTCAGAATACCTCCAGATGTGCATCGGAAGCTACTACTGGTCTAAAAGGGAACGATCAAAGAATAGACTGATTGAGACATTTCTCCCATGGAGGGAAGTGCGCATGGTGATTGTCGTATTCAATCCAGATGCAATTATTGTGTTTCATCAACATTCAGATAGTCCACACATTACAGAAGGCCCCAAGATGTACATCGGAAACTACTACTGGTCTTCCAGGGAACGATTTAAGCGTAGACTGTTCTAGACATTACTCCCATGGATGAAAGTGCGCATGGTGACTGTTGTATTCCATCACTATGCAATTTCTGTGTTTCATCAAGAATCTGATAGACCACACATTACAGAATGCCCCCAGATGTGCATCGGAAACTGCTACTGGCCTTCGAGGGAACTATCAAAGCGTAAACTGTTCGAGACATTACTACCATGGAGGAAAGTGCGCATGGTGACTGTTGTTATTTAATCCCGATGCAATCTCTGTGTTTCATCAACGCTCTGATATTCCACACATTACAGAATGCCCCCAGATGTGCATCGGAAACTACTGCTGGTCTTCCAGGGAACGATCAAAGCCTAAACTGCTTGAGACATTACTCCCATGGAGGAAAGTGCGCATGGTGACTGTTGTATACAATTTTGATGCAATTTCTGTGTTTCATCAACACTCTGATAGTCCACAGATTTCAGAATGCCTCCAGATGTGCATCGGAAACTACTACTGGTCTTCCAGGAATCGATTAAAGCGTAGACTGTTTGAGGCATTACTCCCATGGAGGAATGTGCGCATGGTAACTGTTGTATTCACCCCCGATGCAATTTATGTGTTTCAACAACACTCTAATAGTCCACACATTACTGAATGCCCCCAGATGTTCATCGGTAACTACTACTGGTCTTCTAGGGAACGATCAAAGCGTAAACTGTATGATACATTACTCCCATGGAGGAAAGTGCGCATTGTGACTGTTGTATTCAATCCCAGGGGAATTTCTGTGTTTCATCAACACTTTGAAGGACCACAGATTACAGAATGCCTCCAGATGTGCATCGGAAACTACTAAAGGTCTTCCAGGAAACGATCAAAGCGTAGAGTGCTTGAGACTTTACTCAAATGGAAGAGAGTGCGCATGGTGACTGTTGAATTCAATCCCGCGGCAATTTCTGTGTTGCATCAACACATTGAAGGTCCACAGATTACAGATTGCCTCCAGATGTGCATCGGAAACTACTACTGGTCTTCCAGGAAACGATCAAAGCGTAGAGTGCTTGAGACTTTACTCCAATGGAGGAAAGTGCGCATGGTGACTGTTGTACTCAATCCCGATGCAATTTCTGTGTTTCATCAAGACTCTGATAGACCACACATTACAGAATGCCCCCAGATGTGCATCGGAAACTGCTACTGGCCTTCGAGGGAACTATCAAAGCGAAAACTGTTTGAGACATTACTACCATATAGGAAAGTGCGCATGGTGACTGTTGTTATTTAATCCCGATGCAATCTCTGTGTTTCATCAACGCTCTGATATTCCACACATTACAGAATGCCCCCAGATGTGCATCGGAAACTACTGCTGGTCTTCCAGGGAACGATCAAAGCCTAAACTGTTTGAGACATTACTCCCATGGAGGAAAGTGCGCATGGTGACTGTTGTATACAATTTCAATGCAATTTCTGTGTTTCATCAACACTCTGATAGTCCACAGATTTCAGAATGCCTCCAGATGTGCATCGGAAACTACTACTGGTCTTCCAGGAATCGATTAAAGCGTTGACTGTTTGAGGCATTACTCCCATGGAGGAAAGTGCGCATGGTAACTGTTGTATTCACCCCCGATGCAATTTATGTGTTTCAACAACACTCTGATAGTCCACACATTACTGAATGCCCCCAGATGTTCATCGGTAACTACTACTGGTCTTCTAGGGAACGATCAAAGCGTAAACTGTATGATACATTACTCCCATGGAGGAAAGTGCGCATTGTGACTGTTGTATTCAATCCCGGGGGAATTTCTGTGTTTCATCAACACTTTGATGGTCCACAGATTACAGAATGCCTCCAGATGTGCATCGGAAACTACTACTGGTCTTGCAGGGTATGATCAAAGCGTGGACTGTTTAAGACATTACTCAATTGGAGGAAAGTACGCATGGTGACTGTTGTATTCAATCCCGATGCAATTTCTGTGTTTCATCAACACTCTGATAATCCACAGATTACAGAATGCTCACAGATGTGTAACGTAAACTACTACTGGCCTTAAGGGAACGATCAAAGCGTAGACTGTTTGAGAGATTACTCCCATGGAGGTAAGTGCGCATGGTGATTGTTGTATTCAATCCCGATGCATTTTCTGTGTTTCATCAACACTTTGAAGGTCCACAGATTACAGAATGCCTCCACATGTGCATCGGAAACTACTACTGGTCTTCCAGGAATCGATCAAAGCGTAGACTGTTTGAGACATTACTGCCATGGAGGAGAGTGCGCATGGTGACTGTTGTACTCAATCCCGATGCAATTTCTGTGTTTAAACAACACTCTGATAGTCCACATATTACAGAATGTGTACAGATGTGCATCGGAAACAACTACTAGTCTTCCAGGGAACGATCAAAACGTAGACTGTTTGAAACATTACTCCCATGGAGGTAAGTGCGCATGGTGATTGTTGTATTCAATCCCGATGCATTTTCTGTGTTTCATCAACACTTTGAAGGTCCACAGATTACAGAATGCCTCCAGATGTGCATCGGAAACTACTACTGGTCTTCCAGGAATCGATCAAAGCGTAGACTGTTTGAGATATTACTGCCATGGAGGAGAGTGCGCATGGTGACTGTTGTATTTAACCCCGATGCAATTTCTGTGTTTCATCAACGCTCTGACATTCCACACATTACAGAATGCCCCAGATGTGCATCAGAAATTACTACTGGTCTTCTAGGGAACGATCAAAGCGTAAACTGTTTGAGATATTACTCCCATGGAGGAAAGTGCGCACGGTGACTGTTGTACACAATCCCGATGCAATTTCTGTGTTTCATAAACACTCTGATAGTCCACAGAATTCAGAATGCCTGCAGATGTGCATCGGAAACTACTACTGGTCTTCCAGGGAACGATCAGAGCGTAGACTGTTTGAGACATTACTCCCATGGAGGAAAGTGCGCATGGTCACTGTTGTATTAAATCCCGATGCAATTTCTGTGTTTCAACAACACTCTGATAGTCCACAGATTACAGAATGCCTCCAGATGTGCATCGGAAACAACTACTAGTCTTAAAAGGGAACGATCAAAGCGTAGACTGTTTGAGACATTACTCCCATGAAGGAAAATTGCGCATGGTGACTGTTGTATTCAATCCCGATGCAATTTCTGTGTTTCATCAACACTCTGATAGTCCACACATTACAGAAGGCCCCCAGATGTGCATCGGAAACTACTACTGGTCTTGCAGATAACGGTCAAAGCGTAAACTATTTGAGACATTAGTCCCATTGAGGAAAGTGCGCATGGTGACTGTTGTATTCAATCCCGATGCAATTTCTGTGTTTAATCAACACTTTGAAGGTCCACAGATTACAGAATGCCTCCAGATGTGCATCGGAAACTACTACTGGTCTTATAGGAATCGATCAAAGCGTAGATTGTTTGAGTCATTACTCCCTTGGAGGAAAGTGCGCATGGTGACTGTTGTATTCAATCCCGATGCAATTTATGTGTTTCAACAACACTCTGATAGTCCACACATTACCGAATGCCCCCAGATGTTCATCGGAAACTACTACTGGTTTTCCAGGGAACGATCAAAGCGTAAACTGTTTGATAGATTACTCCCATGGAGGAAAGTGCGCGCGGTGACTGTTGTAATCAATCCCGATGCAATTTCTGTGTTTCATCAACACTCTGATAGTCCACACATTACAGAAGGCCCCAAGATATGCATCGGAAACTACTACTGGTCTTGCAGGGAACGATCAAAGCGTAGACTGTTTGAGACATTACTCCCATGGATGAAAGTGAGCATGGTGACTGTTGTATTCAATCCCGATGAAATTTCTGTGTTTCATCAACATTCTGATAGTCCACCGATTACAGAATGACACCAGATGTGCATCGGAAACTAATACCGGTCTTCCAGGAATCGATTAAAGCGTAGACTGTTTGAGACATTACTAGCATGGAGGAAAGTGCGCATGGTGACTGTTGTATTCACTCCCGATGCAATTTATGTGTTTCAACAACACTCTGATAGGCCACACATTACTGAATGCCCCCAGATGTTCATCGGAAACTACTACTGGTCTTCTAGGGAACGATCAAAGCGTAAAATGTATGATACATTAATCCCATGGAGGAAAGTGCGCATTGTGACTGTTGTATTCAATCCCGCGGGAATTTCTGTGTTTCATCAACACTTTGAAGGTCCACAGATTACAGAATGCCTCCAGATGTGCATCGGAAACTACTACTGGTCTTGCAGGGTACGATCAAAGCGTGGACTGTTTAAGACATTACTCCCATGGAGGAAAGTACGCATGGTGTCTGTTGAACTCAATCCCGATGCAATTTCTGTGTTTCATCAACACTCTGATAATCCACAGATTACAGAATGCTCACAGATGTGTATCGGAAACTACTACTGGCCTTAAGGGAACGATCAAAGCGTAGACTGTTTGAGACATTACTCCCATGGAGGTAAGTGCGCATGGTGATTGTTGTATTCAATCCCGATGCATTTTCTATGTTTCATCAACACTTTGAAGATCCACAGATTACAGAATGCCTCCAGATGTGCATCGGAAACTACTACTGGTCTTCCCGGAATCGATCAAAACGTAGACTGTTTGAGACATTACTGCCATGGAGGAGAGTGCGCATGGTGACTGTTGTACTCAATCCCGATGCAATTTCTGTGTGTTAAACAACACTCTGATAGTCCGCATATTACAGAATGCCTACAGATGTGCATCGGAAACAACTACTAGTCTTCCAGGGAACGATCAAAGCGTAGACTGTTTGAGACATTACTCCCATGGAGGTAAGTGCGCATGGTGATTGTTGTTTTCAATCCCGATTCATTTTCTGTGTTTCATCAACACTTTGAAGATCCACAGATTACAGAATGCCTCCAGATGTGCATCGGAAACTACTACTGGTCTTCCAGGAATCGATCAAAGCGTAGACTGTTTGAGACATTACTGCCATGGAGGAGAGTGCGCATGGTGACTGTTGTATTTAATCCCGATGCAATTTCTGTGTTTCATCAACGCTCTGATATTCCACACATTACAGAATGCCCCAGATGTGCATCAGAAATTACTACTGGTCTTCTAGGGAACGATCAAAGCGTAAACTGTTTGAGATATTACTCCCATGGAGGAAAGTGCGCATGGTGACTGTTGTATACAATCCCGACGCAATTTCTGTGTTTCATCAACACTCTGATAGTCCACAGAATTCAGAATGCCTGCAGATGTGCATCGGAAACTACTACTGCTCTTCCAGGGAACGATCAGAGCGTAGACTGTTTGAGACATTACTCCCATGGAGGAAAGTGCGCATGGTCACTGTTGTATTAAATCCCGATGCAATTTCTGTGTATCAACAACACTCTGATAGTCCACAGATTACAGAATGCCTCCAGATGTGCATCGGAAACAACTACTAGTCTTCCAGGGAACGATCAAAGCGTAGACTGTTTGAGACATTACTCCCATGAAGGAAAATTGCGCATGGTGACTGTTGTATTCAATCCAGATGCAATTTCTGTGTTTCATCAACACTCTGATAGTCCACACATTACAGAAGGCCCCCAGATGTGCATCGGAAACTACTACGGGTCTTGCAGATAACGATCAAAGCGTAAACTATTTGAGACATTAGTCCCATGGAGGAAAGTGCGCATGGTGACTGTTGTATCCAATCCCGATGCAATTTCTGTGTTTAATCTACACTTTGAAGGTCCACAGATTACAGAATGCCTCCAGATGTGCATCGGAAACTACTACTGGTCTTATAGGAATCGATCAAAGCGTAGATTGTTTGAGTCATTACTCCCTTGGAGGAAAGTGCGCATGGTGACTGTTGTATTCAATCCCGATGCAATTTATGTGTTTCAACAACACTCTGATAGTCCACACATTACCGAATGCCCCCAGATGTTCATCGGAAACTACTACTGGTTTTCCAGGGAACGATCAAAGCGTAAACTGTTTGATAGATTACTCCCATGGAGGAAAGTGCGCGCGGTGACTGTTGTAATCAATCCCGATGCAATTTCTGTGTTTCATCAACACTCTGATAGTCCACACATTACAGAAGGCCCCAAGATATGCATCGGAAACTACTACTGGTCTTGCAGGGAACGATCAAAGCGTAGACTGTTTGAGACATTACTCCCATGGATGAAAGTGAGCATGGTGACTGTTGTATTCAATCCCGATGAAATTTCTGTGTTTCATCAACATTCTGATAGTCCACCGATTACAGAATGACACCAGATGTGCATCGGAAACTAATACTGGTCTTCCAGGAATCGATTAAAGCGTAGACTGTTTGAGACATTACTAGCATGGAGGAAAGTGCGCATGGTGACTGTTGTATTCACTCCCGATGCAATTTATGTGTTTCAACAACACTCTGGTAGGCCACACATTACTGAATGCCCCCAGATGTTCATCGGAAACTACTACTGGTCTTCTAGGGAACGATCAAAGCGTAAAATGTATGATACATTAATCCCATGGAGGAAAGTGCGCATTGTGACTGTTGTATTCAATCCCGCGGGAATTTCTGTGTTTCATCAACACTTTGAAGGTCCACAGATTACAGAATGCCTCCAGATGTGCATCGGAAACAACTACTAGTCTTCCAGGGAACGATCAAAGCGTAGACTGTTTGAGACATTACTCCCATGAAGGAAAATTGCGCATGGTGACTGTTGTATTCAATCCCGATGCAATTTCTGTGTTTCATCAACACTCTGATAGTCCACACATTACAGAAGGCCCCCAGATGTGCATCGGAAACTACTACGGGTCTTGCAGATAACGATCAAAGCGTAAACTATTTGAGACATTAGTCCCATGGAGGAAAGTGCGCATGGTGACTGTTGTATTCAATCCCGATGCAATTTCTGTGTTTAATCAACACTTTGAAGGTCCACAGATTACAGAATGCCTCCAGATGTGCATCGGAAACTACTACTGGTCTTCCAGGAATCGATCAAAGCGTAGATTGTTTGAGTCATTACTCCC
Source organism: Schistocerca gregaria (assembly GCF_023897955.1). Classification (NCBI taxonomy): domain Eukaryota; kingdom Metazoa; phylum Arthropoda; class Insecta; order Orthoptera; family Acrididae; genus Schistocerca; species Schistocerca gregaria. Next base: position 12,628,062 of record NC_064926.1, on the reverse strand, counting down.
ATGGAGGAAAGTGCGCATGGTGACTGTTGTATTCAATCCCGATGCAATTTATGTGTTTCAACAACACTCTGATAGTCCACACATTACCGAATGCCCCCAGATGTTCATCGGAAACTACTACTGGTCTTCCAGGGAACGATCAAAGCGTAAACTGTTTGATAGATTACTCCCATGGAGGAAAGTGCGCGTGGTGACTGTTGTATTCAATACCGATGCAATTTCTGTGTTTCATCAACACTCTGATAGTCCACACATTACAGAAGGCCCCAAGATATGCATCGGAAACTACTACTGGTCTTGCAGGGAACGATCAAAGCGTAGACTGTTTGAGACATTACTCCCATGGATGAAAGTGCGCATGGTGACTGTTGTATTCAATCCCGATGAAATTTCTGTGTTTCATCAACATTCTGATAGTCCACGGATTACAGAACGACACCAGATGTGCATCGGAAACTACTACTGGTCTTCAAGGGAACGATCCTAGCGTAGACTGTTTGAGACATTACTCCCATATAGTAAGGTGCGCATGGTGACTGTTGTATTCATTCCCGATGCAATTTCAGTGTTTCATCAACATTTTGAAGGTCCACAGATTACAGAATGCCTCCAGATGTGCATCGGAAACTACTACTGGTCTTCCAGGAAACGATCAAAGCGTAGAGTGCTTGACACATTACTCTAATGGAATAAAGTGCGCATTGTGATTGTTGTATTCAATCCCGCGGGAATTTCTGTGTTTCATCAACACTTTGAAGGTCCACAGATTACAGAATGCCTCCAGATGTGCATCGGAAACTACTACTGGTCTTGCAGGGTACGATCAAAGCGTGGACTCTTTAAGACATTTATCCCATGGAGGAAAGTACGCATGGTGTTTGTTGTATTCAATCCCGATGCAATTTCTGTGTTTCATCAACACTCTGATAGTCCACAGATTACAGAATGCCTCCAGATGTGTATCGGAAACTACTACTGGCCTTAAGGGAACGATCAAAGCGTAGACTGTTTAAGACATTACTCCCATGGAGATAAGTGCGCATGGTGATTGTTGTATTCAATCCCGATGCAATTTCTATGTTTCGTCAACACTTTGAATGTCCACAGATTGGAGAATGCCTCCAGATGTGCATCGAAAACTACTGCTGGTCTTCCAGGAATCGATCAAAGCGTACACTGTTTGAGACATTACTCCCATGGAGAAAAGTGCGCATGGTGACTGTTGTATTCAATCCCGATGCAATTTATTTGTTTCAACAACACTCAGATAGTCCACAGATACAGAATGCCTCCAGATAGGCATCGGTAACTACTACTGGTCTTCCAGCTAACGATCAAAGCGTAGACTGTTTGAGACATTACTCCCATGGAGGAAAGTGCGCATGTTGACTGTTGTATTCAATCCCGATGCAATTTCTGTGTTTCAACAACACTCTGATAGTCCACAGACTACAGAATGTCTCCAGATGTGCATCGGAAACTACTACTTGTCTTCCAGGGAACGATCAAAGCGTACACTGTTTGAGACGTTACTCCCATGAAGGAAAGTGCGCATGGTGACTGTTGTATTCAATCCCGATGCAATTTCTGTGTTTCATCAATACTCTGATAGTCCACACATTGCAGAATGACACCAGATGTGCATCGGAAACAACTACTGGTCTTCCAGGGAACGATCAAAGCGTAGACTGTTTGAGACGTTACTCCCATGATGGAAAGTGCGCATGGTGACTGTTGTATTCAATCCCGATGCAATTTCTGTGTTTCATCAACACTCTGATAGTCCACATACTACAGAATGCCTCCAGATGTGCATCGGAAACTACTACTGGTCTCTCAGGGAACGATCAAAGCGTAGACTGTTTGAGACATTACTCCCATGGAGGAAAGTGCGCATGTTGACTGTTGTATTAAATCCCGATGCAATTTCTCTGTTTCATCAACACTCTGATAGACCACAGATTACAGAATGCTCCCAGATGTGTATCGGAAAATACTACTGGCCTTAAGGGAACGATCAAAGCGTAGGCTGTTTGAGACATTACTCAAATGGAGGAAAGTGCGAATGGTGACTGTTGTATTCAATCCCGATGCAATTTCTGTGTTTCATCAACACTCTGATAGTCCACAGATTACAGAATGACACCAGATGTGTATCGGAAACTACTACTGGTCTTACAGGGAACGATCCTAGCGTAGACTGTTTGAGACATTAGTCCCATGGAGGAAAATGCGCATGATGAATCTTGTATTCAATCCCGAGGCAATTTCTGTGTTTCATCAACACTTTGAAGGTCCACAGATTACAGAATGCCTCCAGATGTGCATCGGAAACTACTACTGGCCTTAAGGGAACGATCAAAGCGTAGGCTGTTTGAGACATTACTCCCATGGAGGTAAGTGCGCATGTTGATTGTTGTATTTAATCCCGATGCAATTTATGTGTTTCAACAACACTCAGATAGTCCACAGATGACAGAATGGCTCCAGATAGGCATCGGTAACTACTACTGGTCTGCCAGGGAACGATCAAAGCGTAGACTGTTTGAGACATTACTCCCATGGAGGAAAGTGCGCATCTTGACTGTTGTACTCAATCCCGATGCAATTTCTGTGTTTCAACAACACTCTGATAGTCCACACATTACAGAGTGCCCCCAGATGTTCATCGCAAACTACTACTGGTCTTCCAGGGAACGATCAAAGCGTAAACTGTTTGAGACATTACTCCAATGGAGGGAAGTGCGCATAGTGACTGTTGTATTCAATCCCGATGGAATTTCTGTGTTTCATCAACACTCTGATAGTCCACACATTACAGAATGACACAAGATGTGCATCGGAAACAACAACTGGTCTTCCAGGGAACGATCAAAACGTAGACAGTTTGAGACGTTACTCCCGTGAAGGAAAGTGCGCAAGGTGACTGTTGTACTCAATCCCGATGCAATTTCTGTGTTTCATCAACACTCTGATAGTCCACATATTACAGAATGCCTCCAGATGTGCATCGGAAACTACTACTGGTCTTCCAGGGAACGATCAAAGCGTAAACTGTTTCAGACATTACTCCCATGGAGGAAAGTGCGCATGGTGACTGTTGTATTCATTCCCGATGCAATTTAAGTGTTTCATCAACACCTTGAAGGTCCACAGATTACAGAAAACCTCCAGATTTGCATCGGAAACTACTACTGGTCTTCCAGTAAACGATCAGAGCTTAGAGTGCTTTAGACATTACTCCAATGGTGGAAAGTGCGCATATTGACTGTTGTATTCAATCCCGCGGCAATTTCTGTGTTTCATCAACACTTTGAAGGTCCACAGATTACAGAATGACACCAGATGTGCATCGGAAACTACTACTGGTTTCGAGGGAACGATCAAAGCGTAAACTGTTTGAGACATTACTCCCATGGAGGATAGTGCGCATGGTGACTGTTGTATACAATCCCGATGCAATTTCTGTGTTTTATCAACACATTGAAGGTCCACAGATTGCAGAATGCCTCCAGATGTGCTTTGGAAACTACTACTGGTCTTCCAGGAATCGATTAAAGCGTAGACTGTTTGAGACATTACTCCCATGGAGGAAAGTGCGCATGGTGACTGTTGTATTCACTCCCGATGCAATTTATGTGTTTCAACAACACTCTGATAGTCCACACATTACTGAATGCCCCCAGATGTTCATCGGAAACTACTACTGGTCTTCTAGGGAACGATCAAAGCGTAAACTGTATGATACATTACTCCCATGGAGGAAAGTGCGCATTGTGACAGTTGTATTCAATCCCGCGGGAGTTTCTGTGTTTCATCAACACTTTGAAGGTCCACAGATTACAGAATGCCTCCAGATGTGCATCGGAAACTACTACTGGTCTTGCAGGGTACGATCAAATCGTGGACTGTTTAAGACATTACTCCCATGGAGGAAAGTACGCATGGTGACTGTTGTATTCAATCCCGATGCAATTTCAGTGTTTCATCAACACTCTGATAGTCCACACATTACAGAATGCCTCCAGATGTGCATCGGATACAACTATTAGTCTTCCAGGGAACGATCAAAGCGTAGACAGTTTGAGACATTACTCCCATGGAGGTAAGTGCGCATGGTGATTGTTGTATTCAATCCCGATGCATTTTCTGTGATTCATCAACACTTTGAAGGTCCACAGATTACAGAATGCCTCCAGATGTGCATCGGAAACTACTACTGGTCTTCCAGGAATCGATCAAAGCGTAAACTGTTTGAGATATTACTCCCATGGAGGAAAGTGCGCATGGTGACTGTAGTATACAATCCCGATGCAATTTCTGTGTTTCATCAACACTCTGAGAGTCCACAGATTTCAGAATGCCTGCAGATGTGCATCGGAAACTACTACTGCTCTTCCAGGGAACGATCAGAGTGTAGACTGTATGAGACATTACTCCCATGGAGGAAAGTGCGCATGGTCACTGTTGTATTAAATCCCGATGCAATTTCTGTGTTTCAACAACACTCTGATAGTCCACAGATTGCAGAATGCTCAAAGATGTGTACCGGAACCTACTACTGGCCTTAAGAGAACGATCAAAGCGTAGACTGTTTGAGACATTACTCCCATGGAGGTAAGTGCGAATGGTGATTGTTGTATTCAATCCCGATGCATTTTCTGTGATTCATCAACACTTTGAAGGTCCACAGATTACAGAATGCCTCCAGAAATGCATCGGAAACTACTACAGGTCTTCCAGGAATCGATCAAAGCGTACACTGTTTAAGACATTACTGCCATGAAGGAGAGTGCGCATGGTGACTGTTGTACTCAATCCCGATGCAATTTCTGTGTTTCAACAACACTCTGATAGTCCGCACATTACAGAATGCCTCCAGATGTGCATCGGATACAACTATTAGTTTTCCAGGGAACGATCAAAGCGTAGACTGTTTGAGACATTACTCCCATGGAGGTAAGTGCGCATGGTGATTGTTGTATTCAATCCCGATGCATTTTCTGTGTTTCATCAACACTTTGAAGGTCCACAGATTACAGAATGCCTCCAGATGTGCATCGGAAACTACTACTGGTCTTCCAGGAATCGATCAAAGCGTAGACTGTTTGAGTCATTACTGCCTTGGAGGAGAGTGCGCATGGTGACTGTTGTATTTAATCCCGATACAATTACTGTGTTTCATCAACGCTCTGATATTCCACACATTACAGAATGCCCCAGATGTGCATCAGAAATTACTACTGGTCTTCTAGGGAACGATCAAAGCGTAAACTGTTTGAGATATTACTCCCATGGAGGAAAGTGCGCATGGTGACTGTAGTATACAATCCCGATGCAATTTCTGTGTTTAATCAACACTCTGAGAGTCCACAGATTTCAGAATGCCTGCAGATGTGCATCGGAAACTACTACTGCTCTTCCAGGGAACGATCAGAGCGTAGACTGTATGAGACATTACTCCCATGGAGGAAAGTGCGCATGGTCACTGTTGTATTAAATCCCGATGCAATTTCTGTATTTCAACAACACTCTGATAGTCCACAGATTACAGAAAGCCTCCAGATGTGCATCGGAAACTACTACTGGTTTCGAGGGAACGATCAAAGCGTAAACTGTTTGAGACATTACTCCCATGGAGGATAGTGCGCATGGTGACTGTTGTATACAATCCCGATGCAATTTCTGTGTTTTATCAACACATTGAAGGTCCACAGATTGCAGAATGCCTCCAGATGTGCTTTGGAAACTACTACTGGTCTTCCAGGAATCGATTAAAGCGTAGACTGTTTGAGACATTACTCCCATGGAGGAAAGTGCGCATGGTGACTGTTGTATTCACTCCCGATGCAATTTATGTGTTTCAACAACACTCTGATAGTCCACACATTACTGAATGCCCCCAGATGTTCATCGGAAACTACTACTGGTCTTCTAGGGAACGATCAAAGCGTAAACTGTATGATACATTACTCCCATGGAGGAAAGTGCGCATTGTGACAGTTGTATTCAATCCCGCGGGAGTTTCTGTGTTTCATCAACACTTTGAAGGTCCACAGATTACAGAATGCCTCCAGATGTGCATCGGAAACTACTACTGGTCTTGCAGGGTACGATCAAATCGTGGACTGTTTAAGACATTACTCCCATGGAGGAAAGTACGCATGGTGACTGTTGTATTCAATCCCGATGCAATTTCTGTGTTTCATCAACACTCTGATAGTCCACACATTACAGAATGCCTCCAGATGTGCATCGGATACAACTATTAGTCTTCCAGGGAACGATCAAAGCGTAGACAGTTTGAGACATTACTCCCATGGAGGTAAGTGCGCATGGTGATTGTTGTATTCAATCCCGATGCATTTTCTGTGATTCATCAACACTTTGAAGGTCCACAGATTACAGAATGCCTCCAGATGTGCATCGGAAACTACTACTGGTCTTCCAGGAATCGATCAAAGCGTAAACTGTTTGAGATATTACTCCCATGGAGGAAAGTGCGCATGGTGACTGTAGTATACAATCCCGATGCAATTTCTGTGTTTCATCAACACTCTGAGAGTCCACAGATTTCAGAATGCCTGCAGATGTGCATCGGAAACTACTACTGCTCTTCCAGGGAACGATCAGAGTGTAGACTGTATGAGACATTACTCCCATGGAGGAAAGTGCGCATGGTCACTGTTGTATTAAATCCCGATGCAATTTCTGTGTTTCAACAACACTCTGATAGTCCACAGATTGCAGAATGCTCAAAGATGTGTACCGGAACCTACTACTGGCCTTAAGAGAACGATCAAAGCGTAGACTGTTTGAGACATTACTCCCATGGAGGTAAGTGCGAATGGTGATTGTTGTATTCAATCCCGATGCATTTTCTGTGTTTCATCAACACTTTGAAGGTCCACAGATTACAGAATGCCTCCAGAAATGCATCGGAAACTACTACAGGTCTTCCAGGAATCGATCAAAGCGTACACTGTTTAAGACATTACTGCCATGAAGGAGAGTGCGCATGGTGACTGTTGTACTCAATCCCGATGCAATTTCTGTGTTTCAACAACACTCTGATAGTCCGCACATTACAGAATGCCTCCAGATGTGCATCGGATACAACTATTAGTTTTCCAGGGAACGATCAAAGCGTAGACTGTTTGAGACATTACTCCCATGGAGGTAAGTGCGCATGGTGATTGTTGTATTCAATCCCGATGCATTTTCTGTGTTTCATCAACACTTTGAAGGTCCACAGATTACAGAATGCCTCCAGATGTGCATCGGAAACTACTACTGGTCTTCCAGGAATCGATCAAAGCGTAGACTGTTTGAGTCATTACTGCCTTGGAGGAGAGTGCGCATGGTGACTGTTGTATTTAATCCCGATACAATTACTGTGTTTCATCAACGCTCTGATATTCCACACATTACAGAATGCCCCAGATGTGCATCAGAAATTACTACTGGTCTTCTAGGGAACGATCAAAGCGTAAACTGTTTGAGATATTACTCCCATGGAGGAAAGTGCGCATGGTGACTGTAGTATACAATCCCGATGCAATTTCTGTGTTTAATCAACACTCTGAGAGTCCACAGATTTCAGAATGCCTGCAGATGTGCATCGGAAACTACTACTGCTCTTCCAGGGAACGATCAGAGCGTAGACTGTATGAGACATTACTCCCATGGAGGAAAGTGCGCATGGTCACTGTTGTATTAAATCCCGATGCAATTTCTGTATTTCAACAACACTCTGATAGTCCACAGATTACAGAAAGCCTCCAGATGTGCATGGAAACTACTACTGGTCTTCCAGGAATCGATTAAAGGGTTGACTGTGTTTCATCAACATTTTGAAGGTCCACAGATTACAGAATGCCTCCAGATGTGCATAGGAAACTATTACTGGTCTTCCAGGAATCGATCAAAGCGTAGAGTACTTGAGACATTACTCCAATGGAGGAAAGTGCGCATGGTGACTGTTGTATTCAATGCCGATGCAATTTATGTGTTTCAACAACACTCTGATAGTCCACACATTACAGAATGCCCCCAGATGTGCATCGGAAACTACTACTGGTCTTCGAGGTAACGATCAAAGCGTAAACTGTTTGAGACATTACTCCAATGGAGGAAAGTGGCCATGGTGACTGTTGTATTCAATCCCGATGCAATTTCTGTGTTTCAACAACACTCTCATAGTCCACACATTACAGAATGACCCCAGATGTTCATCGGAAACTACTACTGGTCTTCCAGGGAACGATCAAAGCGTAAACTGTTTGAGACATTACTCCCATGGAGGAAAGTGCGCATGGTGACTGTTATATTCAATCCCGATGCAATTTATGTGTTTCATCAACACTCTGATAGTCCACAGATTACAGAATGACCCCAGATGTGCATGGGAAACTACTACTGGTCTTCCACGAAACGATCAAAGCGTAGAGTGTTTGAGACATTACTCATACGGAGGCAAGTGCGCATGGTGACTGTTGTATTCAATCCCGATGCAATTTCTGTGTTTCAACAACACTCTCATAGTCCACAGATTACAGAATGCCTCCAGATGTGCATCGGAAACTACTACTGGTGTTCCAGGGAACGATCAAAGCGTAGACTGTTTGAGACATTACTCCCATGGAGGAAAATTGCGCATGGTGACTGTTGTATTCAATCCCGATACAATTTCTGTGTTTCATCAACACTCTGATAGTTCACACATTACAGAAGGCCCCCAGATGTGCATCGGAAACTGCTACTGGTCTTCCAGGGAACGATCAAAGCGTAAACTGTTTGAGACATTACTGCTATGGAGGAAAATGCGCATGGTGACTGTTGTATTCAATCCCGATGCAATTTCTATGTTCCATCAAAACTTTGAAGGTCCACAGATTGCACAATGCTTCCAGATGTGCATCGGAAGCTACTACTGGTCTTCGAGGAATCGATTAAATCGTTGACTGTTTGAGACATTACTCCCATGGAGGAAAGTGCGCATGGTGACTGTTGCATTCAATCCCGATGCAATTTATGTGTTTCAACAACACTCTGATAGTCCACACAGTACTGAATGCCCCCAGATGTTCATCGGAAACTACTACTGGTCTTCCAGGGAACGATCAAAACATAAATTGTATGATACTTTACTCCCATGAAGGAAAGTGCGCATGGTGACTGTTGTATTCAATCCCGATGCAATTTCTGTGTTTCATCAACGCTCTGATATTCCACACATTACAGAATGCCCCCAGATGTGCATCGGAAACTACTACTGGTCTTCCAGGGAACGATCAAAGCGTAAACTGTTTGAGACATTACTCCCATGGAGGAAAGTGCGCATGGTGACTATTGTATACAATCCCGATGCAATTTCTGTGTTTCATCAACACTCTGATAGTCCACAGATATCAGAATGTCTAAAGATAGGCATCGGAAACTATTACTGGTCTTCCAGATAACGATCAAATCGTAGACTGTTTGAGACATTACTCCCATGGAGGTAAGTGCGCATGGTGATTGTTGTATTCAATCCCGATGCATTTTCTGTGTTTCATCAACACTTTGAAGGTCCACAGATTACAGAATGCCTCCAGATGTGCATCGGAAACTACTACTGGTCTTCCAGGAATCGATCAAAGCGTAGACTGTTTGAGACATTACTGCCATGGAGGAGAGTGCGCATGGTGACTGTTGTATTTAATCCCGATACAATTACTGTGTTTCATCAACGCTCTGATATTCCACACATTACAGAATGCCCCAGATGTGCATCAGAAATTACTACTGGTCTTCTAGGGAACGATCAAAGCGTAAACTGTTTGAGATATTACTCCCATGGAGGAAAGTGCGCTTGGTGACTGTAGTATACAATCCCGATGCAATTTCTGTGTTTAATCAACACTCTGAGAGTCCACAGATTTCAGAATGCCTGCAGATGTGCATCGGAAACTACTACTGCTCTTCCAGGGAACGATCAGAGCGTAGACTGTATGAGACATTACTCCCATGGAGGAAAGTGCGCATGGTCACTGTTGTATTAAATCCCGATGCAATTTCTGTATTTCAACAACACTCTGATAGTCCACAGATTACAGAAAGCCTCCAGATGTGCATCGGAAACAACTACTAGTCTTCCAGGGTACGATCAAAGCGTAGACTGTTTGAGACATTACTCCCATGGAGGAAAGTGCCCATGGTGACTGTTGTATTCAATCCCGATGCAATTTCTATGTTTCATCAACACTCTGATAGACCACAGATTACAGAATGCTACCAGATGTGTATCGAAAACTACTAATGGCCTTAAGGGAACGATCAAAGCGTAGGCTGCTTGAGACATTACTCAAATGGAGGAAAGTGCGCATGGTGACTGTTGTATTCAATCCCGATGCAATTTCTGTGTTTCATCAATACTCTGATAGTCCACAGATTACAGAATGACACCAGATGTGCATCGGAAACTACTACTGGTCTTACAGGGATCGATCCTAGCGTAGACTGTTTGAGACATTAGTCCCATGGAGGAAAATGCGCATGATGACTCTTGTATTCAATCCCGAGGCAATTTCTGTGTTTCATCAACACTTTGAAGGTCCACAGATTACAGAATGAGTCCAGATGTGCATCGGAAACTACTACTGGTCTTCCAGGAAACGATCAAATCGTAGAGTGTTTGAGACATTACTCATACGGAGGCAAGTGTGCATGGTGACTATTGTATTTAATCCCGATGCAATTTCTGTGTTTCAACAACACTCTCATAGTGCACAGATTACAGAATGCCTCCAGATGTGCATCGGAAACTACTACTGGTGTTCCAGGGAACGATCAAATCGTAGACTGTTTGAGACATTACTCCCATGGAGGAAAATTGCGCATGGTGAGTGTTGTATTCAATCCCGATACAATTTCTGTGTTTCATCAACACTCTGATAGTTCACACATTACAGGAGGCCCCCAGATGTGCATCGGAAACTACTACTGGTCTTCCAGGGAACGATCAAAGCGTAAACTGTTTGAGACACTACTGCTATGGAGGAAAATGCGCATGGTGACTGTTGTATTCAATCCCGATGCAATTTCTGTGTTTCATCAACACTTTGCAGGTCCACAGACTGCAGAATGCTTCCAGATGTGCATCGGAAACTACTACTGGTCTTCCAGGAATCGATTAAAGGGTTGACTGTGTTTCATCAACATTTTGAAGGTCCACAGATTACAGAATGCCTCCAGATGTGCATAGGAAACTATTACTGGTCTTCCAGGAAACGATCAAAGCGTAGAGTACTTGAGACATTACTCCAATGGAGGAAAGTGCGCATGGTGACTGTTGTATTCAATGCCGATGCAATTTATGTGTTTCAACAACACTCTGATAGTCCACACATTACAGAATGCCCCCAGATGTGCATCGGAAACTACTACTGGTCTTCGAGGTAACGATCAAAGCGTAAACTGTTTGAGACATTACTCCAATGGAGGAAAGTGGCCATGGTGACTGTTGTATTCAATCCCGATGCAATTTCTGTGTTTCAACAACACTCTCATAGTCCACAGATTACAGAATGCCTCCAGATGTGCATCGGAAACTACTACTGGTGTTCCAGGGAACGATCAAAGCGTAGACTGTTTGAGACATTACTCCCATGGAGGAAAATTGCGCATGGTGACTGTTGTATTCAATCCCGATACAATTTCTGTGTTTCATCAACACTCTGATAGTTCACACATTACAGAAGGCCCCCAGATGTGCATCGGAAACTGCTACTGGTCTTCCAGGGAACGATCAAAGCGTAAACTGTTTGAGACATTACTGCTATGGAGGAAAATGCGCATGGTGACTGTTGTATTCAATCCCGATGCAATTTCTGTGTTTCATCAAAACTTTGAAGGTCCACAGATTGCACAATGCTTCCAGATGTGCATCGGAAGCTACTACTGGTCTTCGAGGAATCGATTAAATCGTTGACTGTTTGAGACATTACTCCCATGGAGGAAAGTGCGCATCGTGACTGTTGCATTCAATCCCGATGCAATTTATGTGTTTCAACAACACTCTGATAGTCCACACAGTACTGAATGCCCCCAGATGTTCATCGGAAACTACTACTGGTCTTCCAGGGAACGATCAAAACATAAATTGTATGATACTTTACTCCCATGGAGGAAAGTGCGCATGGTGACTGTTGTATTCAATCCCGATGCAATTTCTGTGTTTCATCAACGCTCTGATATTCCACACATTACAGAATGCCCCCAGATGTGCATCGGAAACTACTACTGGTCTTCCAGGGAACGATCAAAGCGTAAACTGTTTGAGACATTACTCCCATGGAGGAAAGTGCGCATGGTGACTATTGTATACAATCCCGATGCAATTTCTGTGTTTCATCAACACTCTGATAGTCCACAGATATCAGAATGCCTAAAGATAGGAATCGGAAACTATTACTGGTCTTCCAGATAACGATCAAATCGTAGACTGTTTGAGACATTACTCCCATGGAGGTAAGTGCGCATGGTGATTGTTGTATTCAATCCCGATGCATTTTCTGTGTTTCATCAACACTTTGAAGTTCCACAGATTACAGAATGCCTCCAGATGTGCATCGGAAACTACTACTGGTCTTCCAGGAATCGATCAAAGCGTAGACTGCTTGAGACATTACTGCCATGGAGGAGAGTGCGCATGGTGACTGTTGTATTTAATCCCGATACAATTACTGTGTTTCATCAACGCTCTGATATTCCACACATTACAGAATGCCCCAGATGTGCATCAGAAATTACTACTGGTCTTCTAGGGAACGATCAAAGCGTAAACTGTTTGAGATATTACTCCCATGGAGGAAAGTGCGCATGGTGACTGTAGTATACAATCCCGATGCAATTTCTGTGTTTAATCAACACTCTGAGAGTCCACAGATTTCAGAATGCCTGCAGATGTGCATCGGAAACTACTACTGCTCTTCCAGGGAACGATCAGAGCGTAGACTGTATGAGACATTACTCCCATGGAGGAAAGTGCGCATGGTCACTGTTGTATTAAATCCCGATGCAATTTCTGTATTTCAACAACACTCTGATAGTCCACAGATTACAGAAAGCCTCCAGATGTGCATCGGAAACAACTACTAGTCTTCCAGGGTACGATCAAAGCGTAGACTGTTTGAGACATTACTCCCATGGAGGAAAGTGCCCATGGTGACTGTTGTATTCAATCCCGATGCAATTTCTATGTTTCATCAACACTCTGATAGACCACAGATTACAGAATGCTACCAGATGTGTATCGAAAACTACTAATGGCCTTAAGGGAACGATCAAAGCGTAGGCTGCTTGAGACATTACTCAAATGGAGGAAAGTGCGCATCGTGACTGTTGTATTCAATCCCGATGCAATTTCTGTGTTTCATCAACACTCTGATAGTCCACAGATTACAGAATGACACCAGATGTGCATCGGAAACTACTACTGGTCTTACAGGGATCGATCCTAGCATAGACTGTTTGAGACATTAGTCCCATGGAGGAAAATGCGCATGATGACTCTTGTATTCAATTCCGAGGCAATTTCTGTGTTTCATCAACACTTTGAAGGTCCACAGATTACAGAATGAGTCCAGATGTGCATCGGAAACTACTACTGGTCTTGCAGGGAACGATCAGAGCGTGGACAGTTTTAGACATTACTCCCATGGGGGAAAGTACGCATGGTGTCTGTTGTATTCTATCCCGATGCAATTTCTGTGTTTCATCAACACTCTGATAGTCCACAGATTACAGAATGCTCCCAGATGTGTATCGGAAACTACTACTGGCCTTAAGGGAACGATCAAAGCGTAGGCTGTTTGAGACATTACTCCCATGGAGGCAAGTGCGCAGTGGTGATTGTTGTATTCAATCCCGATGCAATTTCTGTGTTTCAACAACACTCTGATAGTAAACACATTACAGAATGCCCCCAGATGTCCATCGGAAACTACTACTGTTCTTCCAGGGAACGATCAAAGCGTAGACTGTTTGAGACGTTACTCCCATGAAGTAAAGTGCGCATGGTGACTGTTGTATTCAATCCCGATGCAATTTCTGTGTTTCATCAACACTCTGATAGTCCACAGATTACAGAATGGCAACAGATGTGCATCGGAAACTACTACTTGTCTTACAGAGAACGATCAAAGCGTAGACTGTTTGAGACATTACTCCCATGGACGAAGGTGCGCATGGTGACTGTTGTATTCATTCCCGATGCAATTTCTGTGTTTCATCAACACTTTGAAGGTCCACAGATTACAGAATGCCTCCAGATGTGCATCGGAAACTACTACTGGTCTTCCAGGAAACGATCAAATCGTAGAGTGTTTGAGACATTACTCATACGGAGGCAAGTGTGCATGGTGACTGTTGTATTTAATCCCGATGCAATTTCTGTGTTTCAACAACACTCTCATAGTGCACAGATTACAGAATGCCTCCAGATGTGGATCGGAAACTACTACTGGTGTTCCAGGGAACGATCAAATCGTAAACTGTTTGAGACATTACTCCCATGGAGGAAAATTGCGCATGGTGAGTGTTGTATTCAATCCCGATACAATTTCTGTGTTTCATCAACACTCTGATAGTTCACACATTACAGAAGGCCCCCAGATGTGCATCGGAAACTACTACTGGTCTTCCAGGGAACGATCAAAGCGTAAACTGTTTGAGACATTACTGCTATGGAGGAAAATGCGCATGGTGACTGTTGTATTCAATCCCGATGCAATTTCTGTGTTTCATCAACACTTTGCAGGTCCACAGACTGCAGAATGCTTCCAGATGTGCATCGGAAACTACTACTGGTTTTCCAGGAATCGATTAAAGGGTTGACTGTGTTTCATCAACATTTTGAAGGTCCACAGATTACAGAATGCCTCCAGATGTGCATAGGAAACTATTACTGGTCTTCCAGGAAACGATCAAAGCGTAGAGTACTTGAGACATTACTCCAATGGAGGAAAGTGCGCATGGTGACTGTTGTATTCAATGCCGATGCAATTTATGTGTTTCAACAACACTCTGATAGTCCACACATTACAGAATGCCCCCAGATGTGCATCGGAAACTACTACTGGTCTTCGAGGTAACGATCAAAGCGTAAACTGTTTGAGACATTACTCCAATGGAGGATAGTGGCCATGGTGACTGTTGTATTCAATCCCGATGCAATTTCTGTGTTTGAACAACACTCTCATAGTCCACACATTACAGAATGACCCCAGATATTCATCGGAAACTACTACTGGTCTTCCAGGGAACGATCAAAGCGTAAACTGTTTGAGACATTACTCCCATGGAGGAAAGTGCGCATGGTGACTGTTATATTCAATCCCGATGCAATTTATGTGTTTCATCAACACTCTGATAGTCCACAGATTACAGAATGACCCCAGATGTGCATGGGAAACTACTACTGGTCTTCCACGAAACGATCAAAGCGTAGAGTGTTTGAGACATTACTCATACGGAGGCAAGTGGGCATGGTGACTGTTGTATTCAATCCCGATGCAATTTCTGTGTTTCAACAACACTCTCATAGTCCACAGATTACAGAATGCCTCCAGATGTGCATCGGAAACTACTACTGGTGTTCCAGGGAACGATCAAAGCGTAGACTGTTTGAGACATTACTCCCATGGAGGAAAATTGCGCATGGTGACTGTTGTATTCAATCCCGATACAATTTCTGTGTTTCATCAACACTCTGATAGTTCACACATTACAGAAGGCCCCCAGATGTGCATCGGAAACTGCTACTGGTCTTCCAGGGAACGATCAAAGCGTAAACTGTTTGAGACATTACTGCTATTGAGGAAAATGCGCATGGTGACTGTTGTATTCAATCCCGATGCAATTTCTGTGTTTCATCAAAACTTTGAAGGTCCACAGATTGCACAATGCTTCCAGATGTGCATCGGAAGCTACTACTGGTCTTCGAGGAATCGATTAAATCGTTGACTGTTTGAGACATTACTCCCATGGAGGAAAGTGCGCATGGTGACTGTTGCATTCAATCCCGATGCAACTTATGTGTTTCAACAACACTCTGATAGTCCACACATTACTGAATGCCCCCAGATGTTCATCGGAAACTACTACTGGTCTTCCAGGGAACGATCAAAACATAAATTGTATGATACTTTACTCCCATGGAGGAAAGTGCGCATGGTGACTGTTGTATTCAATCCCGATGCAATTTCTGTGTTTCATCAACGCTCTGATATTCCACACATTACAGAATGCCCCCAGATGTGCATCGGAAACTACTACTGGTCTTCCAGGGAACGATCAAAGCGTAAACTGTTTGAGACATTACTCCCATGGAGGAAAGTGCGCATGGTGACTATTGTATACAATCCCGATGCAATTTCTGTGTTTCATCAACACTCTGATAGTCCACAGATATCAGAATGCCTAAAGATAGGCATCGGAAACTATTACTGGTCTTCCAGATAACGATCAAATCGTAGACTGTTTGAGACATTACTCCCATGGAGGAAAGTGCGCATGGTGACTTTTGTATTCAATCCCGATGCAATTTCTGTGTTTCATCAACACGCTGATAGTCCACACATTACAGAATGCCCCCCGATGTTCATCGGAAACAACTACTGGTCTTCCAGGGAACGATCAAAGCGTAAACTGTTTGAGACATTACTCCCATGGAGGAAATTGCGCATGGTGACTGTTGTATTAAATCCCGATGCACTTTCTGTGTTTCATCATCACTCTGATAGTCCACAGATTACAGAATGACACCAGATGTGCATCGGAAACTACTACTTGTCTTCCAGGGAACGATCAAATCGTTGACAGTTTGAGACATTACTCCCATGGAGGAAAGTGAGCATAGTGACTGTTGTATTCAATGCCGATGCAATTTATGTGTTTCAACAACACTCTGATAGTCCACAGATTACAGAATGATAACAGATGTGCATCGGAAACTACTACTGGTCTTTCAGGGAACGATCTTAGGGTAGACTGTTTGAGACATAACTCCCATGGAGGAAAGTACGCATGGTGACTGTTGTGTATAATACCGATGATATATCACTGTTTCATCAACACTCTGATAGTCCACAGATTTCAGAATGCCTCCAGATAGGCATCGGAAACTATTACTGCTCTTCCAGGGAACGATCAAATCGTAGACTGTTTGAGACATTACTCCCATGGAGGAAAGTGGCCATGGTGACTTTTGTATTCAATCCCGATGCAATTTCTGTGTTTCATCAACACTCTGTTAGTCCACACATTACAGAATGACCCCAGATGTTCATCGGAAACTACTACTGGTCTTCCAGGGAACGATCAAAGCGTAAACTGTTTGAGACATTACTCCCATGGAGGAAAGTGCGCATGGTGACTGTTATATTCAATCCCGATGCAATTTATGTGTTTTATCAACACTCTGATAGTCCACAGATTACAGAATGACCCCAGATGTGCATCGTAAACTACTACTTGTCTTCCAGGGAACGATCAAAGCGTTGACTGTTTGAGACATTACTCCCATGGAGGAAAGTGCGCATGGTGACTGTTATATTCAATCCCGATACAATTTCTGTGTTTCATCAACACTCTGATAGTTCACACATTACAGAAGGCCCCCAGATGTGCATCGGAAACTACTACTGGTCTTCCAGGCAACGATCAAAGCGTAAACTGTTTGAGACATTACTCCTATGGAGGAAAGTGCTCATGGTGACTGTTGTATACAATCCCGATGCAATTTCTGTGTTTCATCAACACTCTGATAGTCCACTGATATCAGAATGCCTAAAGATAGGCATTGGAAACTATTACTGGTCTTCCAGGGAACGATCAAATCGTAGACTGTTTGAGACATTACTCCCATGGAGGAAAGTGCGCATGGTGACTTTTGTATTCAATCCCGATGCAATTTCTATGTTTCATCAACACGCTGATAGTCCACACATTACAGAATGCCCACAGATGTTCATCGGAAACAACTACTGGTCTTCCAGGGAACAATCAAAGCGTAAACTGTTTGAGACATTACTCCCATGGAGGAAATTGCGCATGGTGACTGTTGTATTCAATCCCGATGCACTTTCTTTGTTTCATCAACACTCTGATAGTCCACAGATTACAGATTGACACCAGATGTGCATCGGAAACTACTACTTGTCTTCCAGGGAACGATCAAAGCGTTGACAGTTTGAGACATTACTCCCATGGAGAAAAGTGCCCATGGTGACTCTTGTATTCATTCACGATGCAATTTCTATGTTTCATCAACACTTTGAAGGTCCACAGATAACAGAATGCCTCCAGATGCGCATGGGAAACTACTACTTGTCTTCCATGAAACGATCAAAGCGTAGAGTGTTTGAGACATTACTCCCATGGAGGAAAGTACGCATGGTGATTGTTGTGTATAATACCGCTGATATATCACTGTTTCATCAACACTCTGATAGTCCACAGATTTCAGAATGCCTCCAGATGTGCATCGGAAACTACTACTGGTCCTCCAGGGAACGATCAAAGCGTAGACTGTTTGAGACATAACTCCAATGGAGGAAAGTGCGCATGGTGACTGTTGTATTCAATCCCGATGCAATTTCTGTGTTTCAACAACACTCTCATAGTCCACAGATTACAGAATGCCTCCAGATGTGCATCGGAAACTATTACTGCTGCTCCAGGGAACGATCAAAGCGTAAACTGTTCGAGACATTACTGCCATGGAGGAAAATGCGCATGGTGACTGTTGTATTCAATCCCGATGCAATTTCTGTGTTTCATCAACACTTTGAAGGTCCACAGATTGCAGAATGCCTCAGATGTGCATCGAAAACTACTACTGGTCTTCCAGGAATCGATTAAATCGTAGACTGTTTGAGATATTACTCCCATGGAGGAAAGTGCGCATGGTGACTGTTGTATTCAATCCCGATGCAATTTATGTGTTTCAACAACACTCTGATAGTCCACACATTACTGAATGCCCCCAGATGTCCATCGGAAACTACTACTGGTCTTCCAGGGAACGATCAAAACATAAACTGTATGATACAATACTCCCATGGAGGAAAGTGCTCATGGTGACCGTTGTATTCAATCCCGATGCAATTTCTGAGTTTCGTCAACACTCTGATAGTCCACACATTACAGAAGGCCCCAAGATGTACATCGGAAACTACTACTGGTCTTGCAGGGAACGATTTAAGCGTAGACTGTTTGAGACATACTCCCATGGAGGAAAGTGCGCATGGTGACTGTTGTATACAATCCCGATGCAATGTCTGTGTTTCATCAACACTCTGGTAGTCCACAGATTTCAGAATGCCTCCAGATAGGCATCGGAAACTATTACTGGTCTTCCAGGGAACGATCAAATCGTAGACTGATTGAGTCATTACTCCCATGGAGGAAAGTGGGCATGTTGACTGTTGTATTCATTCCCGATGCAATTTCTGTGTTTCATCAACACTTTGAAGGTCGACAGATAACAGAATGCCTCCAGATGCTCATGGGAAACTACTACTGGCCTTCCAGGAAACGATCAAAGCGTAGAGTGTTTGAGACATTACTCCCATGGAGGAAAGTGCACATGGTGACTGTTGTATTCAATCCCGCGGCAATTTCTGTGATTCATGAACACTTTGAAGGTCCACAGATTACAGAATGACTCCAGATGTGCATCGGAAACTACTACAGGTCTTCCAGGGAACGATCAAAGCGTAACCTGTTTGAGACATTACTCCCATGGAGGAAAGTGCGCATGGTGACTTTTGTATTTAATCCCGATGCAATTTCTATGTTTCATCAACGCTCTGATATTCCACATATTACAAAATGCCCCAGATGAGCATCGGAAACTACTACTGGTCTTCCAGGGAACGATCAAAGCGTAGACTGTTTGAGACATTACTCCCATTGATGAAAGTGCGCATGGTGACTGTTGTATTCAATTCCGATACAATTTCATAGTTTCAAAAACACTCTGATAGTAAACAGATTTCAGAATGCCTCCAGATGTGCTTCGGAAGCTACTACTGGTCTAAATGGGAACGATTAAAGCGTAGACTGATTGAGACATTTCTGCCATGGAGGGAAGTGCGCATGGTGACTGTTGTATTCAAACCCGAAACAATTTCTGTGTTTCATCAACACTCTGATAATTCACACATTACAGAAGGCCCCCAGATGTGCATCGGAAACTACTACTGGTCTTCCAGGGAACGATCAAAAACGTCAACTGTTTGAGACATTACTGCCATGGAGGAAAATGCGCATGGTGACTGTTGTATTCAATCCCGTTGCAATTTTTGTTTTTCATCAACACTTTGAAGGTGCACAGATTGCAGAATGCCTCCAGATGTGCATCGGAAACTACTACTGGTCTTCCAGGAATCGATTAAAGCGTAAACTGTTTGAGAAATTACTTCCATGGAGGAAAGTGCGCATGGTGACTGTTGAATTCAATCCGGATGCAATTTATGTGTTTCAACAACACTCTGATAGTCCACACATTACTGAAAGCCCCCAGATGTTCATCGGAAACTACTACTGGTCTTCCAGGGAACGATCAAAGCATAAACTGTATGATACATTACTCCCATGGAGGAAAGTGCGCATGGTGACTGTTGTATTCAATCCCGATGCAATTTCTGTGTTTCATCAACATTCTGATAGTCCACACATTACAGAAGGCCCCAAGATGTACATCGGAAACTACTACTGGCCTTGCAGGGAACGATTTAAGCGTAGACTGTTTGAGACATTACTCCCATGGATGAAAGTGCGCATGGTGACTGTTGTATTCCATCAAGATGCAATTTCTGTGTTTCATCAACACTCTGATAGTCCACAGATTACAGAATGACACCAGATGTGCGTCGGAAGCTAGTACTGGTTTTCCAGGGAACGATCCTAGCGTAGACTGTTTGAGACAATACTCCCATATAGGACAGTGCGCATGGTGACTGTTGTATTTAATCCCGATGCAATTTCTGTGTTTTATCAACGCTCTGATATTCCACACATTACAGAATGCCCCCAGAAGTGCATCGGAAACTACTACTGGTCTTCCAGGGAACGATCAAAGCGTAAACGGTTTGAGACATTACTCCCATGGAGGAAAGTGCGCATGGTGACTGTTGTATACAATCTCGATGCAATTTCTTTGTTTCATCAACACTCTGATATTCCACAGATTTCAGAATGCCTCCTGATGTGCATCGGAAACTACTACTGGTCTTCCAGGGAACGATCAAAGCGTAGACTGTTTGAGACATTACTCCCATGGAGGGAAGTGCGCATGGTGACTGTTGTATTCAATCCCGATGCAATTTCAGTGTTTCAACAACACTCTGATAGTCCACAGATTACAGAATGCCTCCTGATGTGCATCGGAAACTACTACTGGTGATCCAGGGAACGATCAAGGCGTAGACTGTTTGAGAACTTACTCCCATGGAGGAAAATTGCGCATGGTGACTGTTGTATTCAATCCAGATACAATTTCTGTGTTTCATCAACACTCTGATAGGTCACACATTACAGAAGGCCCCCAGATGTGCATCGGAAACTACTACTGGTCTTCCAGGGAACGATCAAAGCGTAAACTGTTTGAGACATTACTGCCATGGAGGAAAATGCGCATGGTGACTGTTGTATTCAATCCCGATGCAATTTCTGTGTTTCATCAACACTTTGATGGTCCACAGATTGCAGAATGCCTCCAGATGTGCATCGGAAACTACTACTGGTCTTCCAGGAATCGATTAAAGCGTAGACTGTTTGAGACATTACTCGCATGGAGGAAAGTGCGCATGGTGACTGTTGTATTCAATCCCGATGCAATTTATGTGTTTCAACAACACTCTGATAGTCCACACATTACTGAATGAACCCAGATGTTCATCGGAAACTACTACTGGTCTTCCAGGGAACGATCAAAGCGTAAACTGTATGATACATTACTCCCATGGTGGAAAGTGCGCATGGTGACTGTTGTATTCAATCCCGATGCAATTTCTGTGTTTCATCAACACTCTGATAGTCAACACATTACAGAAGGCCCCAAGATGTGCATCGGAAACTACTACTGGTCTTCCAGGAATCGATTAAAGCGTAGACTGTTTGAGACATTACTCGCATGGAGGAAAGTGCGCATGGTGACTGTTGTATTCAATCCCGATGCAATTTATGTGTTTCAAAAACACTCTGATAATTCACACATTACAGAAGGCCCCCAGATGTGCATCGGAAACTACTACTGGTCGTCCAGGGAACGATCAAAGCGTAAACTGTTTGAGACATTACTGCCATGGAGGAAAATGCGCATGGTGACTGTTGTATTCAATCCCGATGCAATTTCCGTGTTTCATCAACACTTTGAAGCTCCACAGATTGCAGAATGCCTCCAGATGTGCATCGGAAACTACTTCTGGTCTTCCAGGGAACGATCAAAGCGTAGAGTGTTTGAGACATTAGTCCCATGGAGGAAAATGCGCATGATGGCTCTTGTATTCAATCCCGAGGCAATTTCTGTGTTCCATCAACACTCTGAAGGTCCACAGATTACAGAATGCTTCCAGATGTGCATCGGACACTACTACTGGTCTTGCAGGGAACGATCAGAGCGTGGACAGTTTAAGACATTACTCCCATGGAGGTAAGTGCGCATGGTGATTGTTGTATTCAATCCCGATGCAATTTATGTGTTTCAACAACACTCAGATTGTCCACAGATTACAGAATGGCTCCAGATAGGCATCGGTAACTACTACTGGTCTGCCAGGGAAAGATCAAAGCGTAGACTGTTTCAGACATTACTCCCATGGAGGAAAGTGCGCATGTTGACTGTTGTATTCAATCCCGATGCAATTTCTGTGTTTCAACAACACTCTGATAGTCCACACATTACAGAATGCCCCCAGATGTTCATCGGAAACTACTACTGGTCTTCCAGGGAACGATCAAAGCGTAAACTGTTTCAGACATTACTCCAATGGAGGGAAGTGCGCATGGTGACTGTTGTATTCAATCCCGATGGAATTTCTGTGTTTCATCAACACTCTGATAGTCCACACATTACAGAATGACACAAGATGTGCATCGGAAACAACTACTGGTCTTCCAGGGGACGATCAAAGCGTAGACTGTTTGAGACGTTACTCCCATGAAGTAAAGTGCGCATGGTGACTGTTGTATTCAATCCCGATGCAATTTCTGTGTTTCATCAACACTCTGATAGTCCACAGATTAGAGAATGCCTCCAGATGTGCATCGGAAACCACTACTGGTCTTCCAGGGAACGATCAAAGCGTAAACTGTTTGAGACATTACTCCCATGGAGGAAAGTGCGCATGGTGACTGTTGTATTCAATCCCGATGCAATTTCTGTGTTTCATCAACACTCTGATAGTCCACAGATTACAGAATGCTCCCAGATGTGTTTTGGAAACTACTACTGGTCTCCCAGGGAACGATCAAAGCGTAAACTGTTTGAGACATTACATCCATGGAGGAAGATGCGCATAGTGACTGTTGTTTTTAATCCCGATGCAATTTCTGTGTTTCATCAACACTCTGATAGTCCACAGATTACAGAATGGCAACAGATGTGCATCGGAAACTACTACTTGTCTTACAGAGAACGATCAAAGCGTAGACTGTTTGAGACATTACTCCCATGGAGGAATGTGCGCATGGTGACTGTTGTATTCATTCCCGATGCAATTTCTGTGTTTCATCAACACTTTGAAGGTCCACAGATTACAGAATGCTTCCAGATGTGCATCGGAAACTACTACTGGTCTTCCAGGAAACGATCAAAGCGTAGAGTGTTTGAGACATTACTCCCATGGAGGGAAGTGCGCATGGTGACTGTTGTATACAATCCCGATGCAATCTCTGGATTTCATCAACACTCTGATAGTGTACAGAATTCAGAATGCATCCAGATGTGCATCGGAAACTACTACTGGTCTTCCAGGGAACGATCAAAGCGTAGAATGTTGGAGACATTACTCCCATGGAGGAAAGTGCGCATGGTCACTGTTGTATTAAATCCCGATGCAATTTCTGTATTTCAACAACACTCTGATAGTCCACAGATTACAGATTGCCTCCAGATGTGCATCTGAAACTACTACTGGTCTTCCAGGGAACGATCAAAGCGTAGACTGTTTGAGACATTACTCTCATGAAGGAAAATTGCGCATGGCGACTGTTGTATTCAATCCCGATGCAATATCTGTGTTTCGTCAACACTCTGATAGTCCACACATTACAGAATGCCCACAGATGTGCATCGGAAACTACTACTGGTCTTGCAGGGATCGTTCAAAGCGTTAACTGTTTGAGACATTAGTCCCATGGAGGAAAGTGCGCATGGTGACTGTTGTATTCAATCCCGATGCAATTTCTGTGTTTATTCAACACTTTGAAGGTCCACAGATTACAGAATGCCTCCAGATGTGCATCGGAAACTACGAGTGGTCTTCCAGGAATCGATCAAAGCGTAGACTGTTTGAGACATTACTCCCGAGGAGGAAAGTGCGCATGGTGACTGTTGTATTCAATCCCGATGCAATTTCTGTATTTCATCAACACTCTGATAATCCACACATTACAGAAGGCCCCCTGATGTGCCACGGAAACTACTACTGGTCTTCCAGGGAACGATCAAAGAGTAACCTGTTTGAGACATTACTCCCATGGAGGAAAGTGCGCATGGTGACTGTTGTATTCATTGACGATGCAATTTCTGTGTTTCATCAACACCCTGATAGTCCACACATTACAGAATGACACCAGATGTTAATCGGAAACAACTACTGGTCTTGCAGGGATCGTTCAAAGCGTTAACTGTTTGAGACATTAGTCCCATGGAGGAAAGTGCGCATGGTGACTGTTGTATTCAATCCCGATGCAGTTTCTGTGTTTATTCAACACTTTGAAGGTCCACAGATTACAGAATGCCTCCAGATGTGCATCGGAAACTACGAGTGGTCTTCCAGGAATCGATCAAAGCGTAGACTGCTTGAGACGTTACTCCCATGAAGGAAAGTGCGCATGGTGACTGATGTATTCAATCCCGATGCAATTTATGTGTTTCAACAACACTCAGATAGTCCACAGATTACAGAATGCCTCCAGATAGGCATCGGTAACTTCTTCTGGGCTTCCAGGGAACGATCAAAGCGTAGACTGTTTGAGACATTACTCCCATGGAGGAAAGTGCGCATGTCTACTGCTGTATTCAATCCCGATGCAATTTCTGTGTTTCATCAACATTTTGAAGGTCCACAGATTACAGAATGCCTCCAGATGTGCATCGGAAACTACTATTGGTCTTCCAGGAAACGATCAAAGCGTAGAGTGCTTTAGACATTACTCCAATGGAGCTAAGTGTGCATGGTGACTGTTGTATTCAATCCCGCGGGAATTTCTGTGTTTCATCAACACTTTGAAGGTCCACAGATTACAGAATGCCTCCAGATGTGCATCGGAAACTACTACTGGTCTTGCAGGGTACGATCAAAGCGTGGACTGTTTAAGACATTACTCCCATGGAGGGAAGTACGCATGGTGACTGTTGTATTCAATCCCGATGCAATTTCTGTGTTTCATCAACACTCTGATAGTCCACACATTACAGAATGCCTCCAGATGTGCATCGGAAACTACTACTGGTCTTCCAGGGAACGATCAAAGCGTAAACTGTTTGAGACATTACTCCTATGGAGGAAAGTGCGCATGGTGACTGTTGTATTCAATCCCGATGCAATTTCTGTGTTTCATCAACACTGATAGTCCACAGATTACAGAATGCTCCCAAATGTGTATCGGAAACTACTACTGGTCTCCCAGGGAACGATCAAAGCGTAAACTGTTTGAGACATTACTCCCATGGAGGAAGGTGCGCATAGTGACTGTTGTATTCAATCCCGATGCAATTTCTGTGTTTCATTAACACTCTTATAGT
Source organism: Schistocerca gregaria (assembly GCF_023897955.1). Classification (NCBI taxonomy): domain Eukaryota; kingdom Metazoa; phylum Arthropoda; class Insecta; order Orthoptera; family Acrididae; genus Schistocerca; species Schistocerca gregaria. The sequence continues at coordinate 12,602,045 of NC_064926.1, read as the reverse complement.
CCACAGATTACAGAATGGCACCAGATGTGCATCGGAAACTACTACTTGTCTTCGAGAGAACAATCAAAGCGTAGACTGTTTGAGACATTACTCCCATGGAGGAAAGTGCGCATGAGGACTGTTGTATTCATTCTCGATGCAATTTCTGTGTTTCATCAACACTTTGAAGGTCCACAGATTACAGAATGCCTCCAGATGTACATCGGAAACTACTACTGGTCTTCCAGGAAACGATCAAAGCGTAGAGTGTTTGAGACATTACTCACATGGAGGAAAGTGCGCATGGTGACTGTTGTATTCAATCCCGCAGCAATTTCTGTGTTTCATCAACACATTGAAGGTCCACTGATTACAGAATGCCTCCAGATGTGCTTCGGAAACTACTACTGGTCTTGCAGGGAACGATCAAAGCGTAGACTGTTTGAGACATTACTCCCATGGTGGAAAGTGCGTATGGTGCCTGTTGTGTTCAATCACGATGAGATTTTGTGTTTCATCAACCCTCTGATAGTCAAAACATTACAGAATGCCCCCAGATGTGCATCGGAAATTACTACTGGTCTTCTAGGGAACGATCAAAGCGTAAACAGTTTGAGACATTACTCCCATGGAGGAAAGTGCGCATGGTGACTGTTGTATTCAATCCCTATGCAATTTATGTGTTTCATCAACACTCTGATAGTCCACACTTTACAGAAGGCCCCAAGATGTGCGTCGGAAACTACTACTGATCTTCCAGGGAACGATCCTAGCGTAGCCTGTTTGAGACATTACTCCCATATAGGAAAGTGCGCATGGTGACTGTTGTATTCATTCCCGATGCAATTTCAGTGTTTCATCAACGTTTTGAAGGTCCACAGATTACAGAATGCCTCCAGATGTGCATAGGAAACTATTACTCGTCTTCCAGGAAACGATCAAAGCGTAGAGTACTTGAGACATTACTCCAATGGAGGATAAGTGCGCATGGTGACTGTTGTATTCAATGCCGATGCAATTTATGTGATTCAACAACACTCTGATAGTCCATAGATTACAGAATAACACCAGATGGGCATCGGAAACTACTACTGGTCTTACAGGGAACGATCCTAGCGTAGACTGTTTGAGACATTACTCCCATGGTGGAAAGTGCGCATGGTGACTGTTGTATTCAATCCCGATGCAATTTCTGTGTTTCATTAACACTCTGTCAGTCCACACATTACAGAATGCCCCCAGATGTGCATCGGAAACTAATACTGGTCTTCGAGGTAACGATCAAAGCGTAAACTGTTTGAGACATTACTCCCATGGATGAAAGTGCGCATGGTGACTGTTGTATTTAATCCCGATGCAATTTCTGTGTTTCATCAACGCTCTGATACTCCACACATTACAGAATGCCCCCCAGATGTGCATCGGAAACTACTACTGTTCTTCCAGGGAACGATCAATGTGTAAACTAATTGAGACGTAACTCCCATGGAGGAAAGTACGCATGGTGACTGTTGTGTATAATACCGATGCTATATCACTGTTTCATCAACACTCTGATAGTCCACAGATTTCAGAATGCCTCCAGATAGGCATCGGAAGCTATTACTGCTCTTCCAGGGAACGATCAAATCGTAGACTGTTTGAGACATTACTCCCATGGAGGAAAGCGCGCATGGTGACTGTTGTATTCAATCCCGATGCAATTTCTGTGTTTCATCAACACTCTGATAGTCCACACATTACAGAATGACCCCAGATGTTCATCGGAAACTACTACTGGTCTTCCAGGGAACGATCAAAGCGTAAACTGTTTGAGACATTACTCCCATGGAGGAAAGTGCGCATGGTGACTGTTATATTCAATCCCGATGCAATTTATGTGTTTCATCAACACTCTGATAGTCCACAGATTACAGAATGACCCCAGATGTGCATCGGAAACTAATACTTGTCTTCCAGGGAACGATCAAAGTGTTGACTGTTTGAGACATTACTCCCATGGAGGAAAGTGCGCATGGTGACTGTTGTATACTATCCCGATGCAATTTCTGTGTTTCAACAACACTCTGATAGTCCACAGATTTCAGAATGCCTCCAGATGTGCATCGGAAACTACTACTGGTCCTCCAGGGAACGATCAAAGCGTAGACTGTTTGAGTCATTACTCCAATGGAGGAAAGTGCGCATGGTGACTGTTGTATTCAATCCCGATGCAATTTCTGTGTTTTAACAACACTCTCATAGTCCACAGATTACAGAATGCCTCCAGATGTGCATCGGAAACTACTACTGGTGTTCCAGGGAACGATCAAAGCGTAGACTGTTTGAGACATTACTCCCATGAAGGAAAATTGCGCATGGTGACTGTTGTATTCAATCCCGATACAATTTCTGTGTTTCATCAACACTCTGATAGTTCACACATTACAGAAGGCCCCCAGATGTGCATCGGAAACTACTACTGGTCTTCCAGGGAACGATCAAAGCGTAAACTGTTTGAGGCATTACTGCTATGGAGGAAAATGCGCATGGTGACTGTTGTATTCAATCCCGATGCAATTTCTGTGTTTCATCAACACTTAGAAGGACCACAGATTGCAGAATGCTTCCAAGTGTGCATCGGAAACTACTACTGGTCTTCCAGGAATCGATTAAAGCGTTGACTCTTTGAGACATTACTCCCATGGAGGAAAGTGCGCATGGTGACTGTTGTATTCAATCCCAATGCAATTTCTGTGTTTCATCAACACTCTGATGGTCCACACATTACAGAGGGCCCCAAGATGTACATCGGAAACTACAACTGGTCTTGCAGGGAACGATTTAAGCGTAGACTGTTTGAGACATTATTCCCATGGATGAAAGTGCGCATGGTGAGTGTTGTATTTAATTCCGATGCAATTTCTGTGTTTCATCAACACTCTGATATTCCACACATTACAGAATGCCCCCCGATGTGCATCGGAAACTACTACTGGTCTTCCAGGTAACGATCAAAGCGTAAACTGTTTGAGACATTACTCCCACGGAGGAAAGTGCGCATGGTGACTGTTGTATACAATCCCGATGCAATTTCTGTGTTTCATCAACACTCTGATAGTCCACAGATATCAGAATGCCTAAAGATAGGCACCGGAAACTATTACTGGTATTCCAGGGAACGATCAAATCGTAGACTGTTTGAGACATTACTCCCATGGAGGAAAGTGCGCATGGTGACTTTTGTATTCAATCCCGATGCAATTTCTGTGTTTCATCAACACGCTGATAGTGCACACATTACAGAATGCCCCCAGATGTTCATCGGAAACAACTACTGGTCTTCCAGGGAACAATCAAAGCGTAAACTGTTTGAGACATTACTCTCATGGAGGAAATTGCGCATGATGACTGTTGTATTCAATCCCGATGCACTTTCTATGTTTCATCAACACTCTGATAGTCCACAGATTACAGAATGGCACCAGATGTGCATCCAAACTACTACTTGTCTTCCAGGGAATGATCAAAGCGTTGACAGTTTGAGACATTACTCCCATGGAGGAAAGTGCACATGGTGACTGTTGTACTCATTCACGATGCAATTTCTATGTTTCATCAACACTTTGAAGGTCCACAGATAACAGAATGCCTCCAGATGCGCATGGGAAACTACTACTGGTCTTCCATGAAACGATTAAAGCGTAGAGTGTTTGAGACATTACTCCCATGGAGGAAAGTGCGCATGGTGACTGTTGTATTCAATCCCGCGGCAATTTCTGTGTTTCATCAACACTTTGTACGTCAACAGATTACAGAATGACTCCAGATGTGCATCGGAAACAACTACTGGTCTTGCAGGGAACGATCAAAGCGTAGACCGTTTGAGACATTACTCCCATGTAGGAAAGTGGCCATGTTGACTGTTGTATTCAATCCCGATGCAATTTCTGTGTTTCAACAACACTCTCATAGTCCACAGATTACAGAATGCCTCCAGATGTACATCGGAGACTACTACTGGTCCTCCAGGGAACGATCAAAGCGTAACCTGTTTGAGACATTACTCCCATGGAGGAAAGTGCGCATGGTAACCTTTGTATTTAATCCCGATGCAATTTCTGTGTTTCATAAACGCTCTGATATTCCACATATTACAGAATGCCCCAGATGTGCACCGGAAACTACTACTGTGCTCCAGGGAACGATCAAAGCGTAGACTGTTTGAGACATAACTCCAATGGAGGAAAGTGCGCATGGTGACTGTTGTATTCAATCCTGATGTAATTTCTGTGTTTCAACAACAATCTCATAGTCCACAGATTACAGAATGCCTCCTGATGTGCATCGGAAACTACTAATGGTGTTCCAGGGAACGATCAAAGCGTAGACTGTTTGAGACATTACTCCCTTGGAGGAAAGTGCGCATGGTGACTTTTGTATTCAATCCCGATGCAATTTCTGTGTTTCATCAACACGCTGATAGTCCACATTTTACAGAATGCCCCCAGATGTTTATCGGAAACAACTACTTGTCTTACAGGAACGATCAAATCGTTGACAGTTTGAGACATTACTCCCATGGAGGAAAGTGCGCATGGTGACTGTTGTATTCATTCACGATGCAATTTCTGTGTTTCATCAACACTTTGAAGGTCCACAGATAGCAGAATGCCTAGAGATGCGCATGGGAAACTACTACTGGTCTTCCATGAAACGATCAAAGCGTAGAGTGTTTGAGACATTACTCCCATGGAGGAAAGTGCGCATGGTGACTGTTGTATTCAATCCCGCGGCAATTTCTGTGTTTCATCAACACTTTCAACGTCCACAGATTACAGAATGACTCCAGATGTGCATCGGTAACTACTACTGGTCTTGCAGGGAACGATCAAAGCGTAAACTGTTTGAGACATTACTCCCATGAAGGAAAGTGCGCATGGTGACTGTTGTATACCATCCCGATGCAATTTCTGTGTTTCATCAACACTCTGATATTCCACAGATTTCAGAATGCCTCCAGATGTGCATCGGAAACTACTACTGGTCCTCCAGGGAACGATCAAAGCTTAGACTCTTTGAGACATTACTCCAAGGGAGGAAAGTGCGCATGGTGACTGTTGTATTCAATCCCGATGCAATTTCTGTGTTTCAACAACACTCTCATAGTCCACAGATTACAGAATGCCTCCAGATGTGCATCGGAAACTACTACTGGTGTTCCAGGGAACGATCAAAGCGTAGACTGTTTGAGACATTACTCCCATGGAGGAAAATTGCGCATGGTGACTGTTGTATTCAATCCCGATACAATTTCTGTGTTTCGTCAACACTCTGATAGTTCACACATTACAGAAGGCCCCCAGATGTGCATCGGAAACTACTACTGGTCTTATAGGGAACGATCAAAGTGTAAACTGTTTGAGACATTACTGCCATGGAGGAAAATGCGCATGGTGACTGTTGTATTCAATCCTGATGCAATTTCTGTGTTTCATCAACACTTTGAAGGTCCACAGATTGCAGAATGCCTCCAGATGTGCATCGGAAACTACTACTGGTCTTCCAGGAATCGATTAAAGCGTAGACTGTTTGAGACATTACTCCCATGGAGGATAGTGCGCATGGTGACTGTTGTATTCAATCCCGATGCGATTTATGTGTTTCAACAACACTCTGATAGTCCACATCATTACTGAATGCCCCCAGATGTTCATCGGAAACTACTACTGGTCTTGCAGGGAACGATTTAAGCGTAGACTGTTTGAGACATTAATCCCATGGATGAATGTGCGCATGGTGACTGTTGTATTTAATCCCGATGCAATTTCTGTGTTTCATTAACGCTCTGATATTCCACACATTACAGAATGCCTCCAGATATGCATCGGAAACTACTACTGGTCTTCCAGGGAACAATCAAAGCGTAAACTATTTGAGACACTACTCCCATGGAGGAAAGTGAGCATGGTGACTGTTGTATTCAATCCCGATGCAATTTCTGTGTTTCAACAACACTCTCATAGTCCACAGATTACAGAATGCCTCCAGATGTACATCGGAGACTACTACTGGTCCTCCAGGGAACGATCAAAGCGTAACCTGTTTGAGACATTACTCCCATGGAGGAAAGTGCGCATGGTAACCTATGTATTTAATCCCGATGCAATTTCTGTGTTTCATAAACGCTCTGATATTCCACATATTACAGAATGCCCCAGATGTGCACCGGAAACTACTACTGGGCTCCAGGGAACGATCAAAGCGTAGACTGTTTGAGACATTACTCCAAGGGAGGAAAGTGCGCATGGTGACTGTTGTATTCAATCCCGATGCAATTTCTGTGTTTCAACAACACTCTCATAGTCCACAGATTACAGAATGCCTCCAGATGTGCATCGGAAACTACTACTGGTGTTCCAGGGAACGATCAAAGCGTAGACTGTTTGAGACATTACTCCCATGGAGGAAAATTGCGCATGGTGACTGTTGTATTCAATCCCGATACAATTTCTGTGTTTCGTCAACACTCTGATAGTTCACACATTACAGAAGGCCCCCAGATGTGCATCGGAAACTACTACTGGTCTTCCAGGGAACGATCAAAGTGTAAACTGTTTGAGACATTACTGCCATGGAGGAAAATGCGCATGGTAACTGTTGTATTCAATCCCGATGCAATTTCTGTGTTTCATCAACACTTTGAAGGTCCACAGATTGCAGAATGCCTCCAGATGTGCATCGGAAACTACTACTGGTCTTCCAGGAATCGATTAAAGCGTAGACTGTTTGAGACATTACTCCCATGGAGGATAGTGCGCATGGTGACTGTTGTATTCAATCCCGATGCGATTTATGTGTTTCAACAACACTCTGATAGTCCACATCATTACTGAATGCCCCCAGATGTTCATCGGAAACTACTACTGGTCTTGCAGGGAACGATTTAAGAGTAGACTGTTTGAGACATTACTCCCATGGATGAATGTGCGCATGGTGACTGTTGTATTTAATCCCGATGCAATTTCTGTGTTTCATTAACGCTCTGATATTCCACACATTACAGAATGCCTCCAGATATGCATCGGAAACTACTACTGGTCTTCCAGGGAACGATCAAAGCGTAAACTGTTTGAGACATTACTCCCATGGAGGAAAGTGCGCATGGTGACTGTTGTATTCAATCCTGATGTAATTTCTGTGTTTCAACAACAATCTCATAGTCCACAGATTACAGAATGCCTCCTGATGTGCATCGGAAACTACTACTGGTGTTCCAGGGAACGATCAAAGCGTAGACTGTTTGAGACATTACTCCCATGGAGGAAAGTGCGCATGGTGACTTTTGTATTCAATCCCGATGCAATTTCTGTGTTTCATCAACACGCTGATAGTCCACATTTTACAGAATGCCCCCAGATGTTTATCGGAAACAACTACTTGTCTTACAGGAACGATCAAAACGTTGACAGTTTGAGACATTACTCCCATGGAGGAAAGTGCGCATGGTGACTGTTGTATTCATTCACGATGCAATTTCTGTGTTTCATCAACACTTTGAAGGTCCACAGATAACAGAATGCCTCCAGATGCGCATGGGAAACTACTACTGGTCTTCCATGAAACGATCAAAGCGTAGAGTGTTTGAGACATTACTCCCATGGAGGAAAGTGCGCATGGTGACTGTTGTATTCAATCCCGCGGCAATTTCTGTGTTTCATCAACACTTTCAACGTCCACAGATTACAGAATGACTCCAGACGTGCATCGGTAACTACTACTGGTCTTGCAGGGAACGATCAAAGCGTAAACTGTTTGAGACATTACTCCCATGAAGGAAAGTGCGCATGATGACTGTTGTATACCATCCCGATGCAATTTCTGTGTTTCATCAACACTCTGATATTCCACAGATTTCAGAATGCCTCCAGATGTGCATCGGAAACTACTACTGGTCCTCCAGGGAACGATCAAAGCTTAGACTCTTTGAGACATTACTCCAAGGGAGGAAAGTGCGCATGGTGACTGTTGTATTCAATCCCGATGCAATTTCTGTGTTTCAACAACACTCTCATAGTCCACAGATTACAGAATGCCTCCAGATGTGCATCGGAAACTACTACTGGTGTTCCAGGGAACGATCAAAGCGTAGACTGTTTGAGACATTACTCCCATGGAGGAAAATTGCGCATGGTGACTGTTGTATTCAATCCCGATACAATTTCTGTGTTTCGTCAACACTCTGATAGTTCACACATTACAGAAGGCCCCCAGATGTGCATCGGAAACTACTACTGGTCTTCCAGGGAACGATCAAAGTGTAAACTGTTTGGACATTACTGCCATGGAGGAAAATGCGCATGGTGACTGTTGTATTCAATCCCGATGCAATTTCTGTGTTTCATCAACACTTTGAAGGTCCACAGATTGCAGAATGCCTCCAGATGTGCATCGGAAACTACTACTGGTCTTCCAGGAATCGATTAAAGCGTAGACTGTTTGAGACATTACCCCCATGGAGGATAGTGCGCATGGTGACTGTTGTATTCAATCCCGATGCGATTTATGTGTTTCAACAACACTCTGATAGTCCACATCATTACTGAATGCCCCCAGATGTTCATCGGAAACTACTACTGGTCTTGCAGGGAACGATTTAAGCGTAGACTGTTTGAGACATTACTCCCATGGATGAATGTGCGCATGGTGACTGTTGTATTTAATCCCGATGCTATATCCGTGTTTCATTAACGCTCTGATATTCCACACATTACAGAATGCCTCCAGATATGCATGGGAAACTACTACTGGTCTTCCAGGGAACGATCAAAGCGTAAACTGTTTGAGACATTACTCCCATGGAGGAAAGTGCGCATGGTGGCTGTTGTAGATAATCCCAATGCAATTTCTGTGTTTCATCAACACTCTGATAGTCCACAGATTTCAGAATGCCTCCAGATAGGCATTGGAAACTATTACTGGTCTTCCAGGGAACGATCAAATCGTAGACTGTTTCAGACATTACTCCTGTGGAGGAAAGTGCGCACGGTGACTGTTGTATTCAATCCCGATGCAATTTCTGTGTTTCATCAACGCTTTGAAGGTCCACAGATAACAGAATGCCTCCAGATGCTCATGGGAAACTACTACTGGTCTTCCATGAAACGAACAAAGCGTATAGTGTTTGAGGCATTACTCCCATGTAGGAAAGTGCGCATGGTGACTGTTGTATTCAATCCCGCGGCAATTTCTGTGTTTCATCAACACTTTGAAGGTCTACAGGTAACAGAATGATTCCAGATGTGCATCGGAAACTACTGCTGGTCTTGCAGGGAACGATCAAAGCGTAGACCGTTTGAGACATTACTCCCATGGAGGAAAGTGCGCATGGTGCCTGTTGTGATCAATCCCCATGAAATGTCTGTGTTTCATCAACACTCTGATAGTCCACACATTACAGAATGCCCCAGATGTGTATGGGAAACTACTACTGGTCTTCCAGGGAACGATCAAAGCGTAACCTGTTTGAGACATTACTCCCATGGAGGAAAGTGTGCATGGTGACTTTTGTATTTAATCCCGATGCAATTTTTGTGTTTCATCAACGCTCTGATATTCCACATAATACAAAATGCCCCAGATGTGCATCGGAAACTACTACTGGTCTTATAGGGAACGATCAAAGCGTAAACTGTTTGAGACATTACTCCCATGAATTAAAGTGGCCATGGTGACTGTTGTATTCAATCCCCATGAAATTTCTGTGTTTCATCAACACTCTGATAGTCCACACATTACAGAATGCCCCCAGATGTGCATCGGAAACTACTACTGGTCTTCCAGGGAACGATCAAAGCGTAAAGTGTATGAGACCTTACTCCCATGAAGGAAAGTGCGCATGGTGACTGTTGTATACCATCCCGATGCAATTTCTGTGTTTCATCAACACTCTGATAGTCCACAGATTTCGGAATGCCTCCAGATGTGCATCGGAAACTACTACTGGTCCTCCAGGGAACGATCAAAGCGTAGACTGTTTGAGACATCACTCCAATGGAGGAAAGTGCGCATGGTGACTGTTGTATTCAATCCCGATGCAATTTCTAGGTTTCAACAACACTCTCATAGTCCGCAGATTACAGAATGCCTCCAGATGTGCATCGGAAACTACTACTGGTATTCCAGGGAACGATCAAACCGTAGACTGTTTGAGACATTACTCCCATGGAGGAAAATTGCGCATGGTGACTGTTGTATTCAATTCCGATACAATTTCTGTGTTCCATCAACACTCTGATAGTTCACACATTACAGAAGGCCCCCAGATGTGCATCGGAAACTACTGCTGGTCTTCCAGGGAACGATCAAAGCGTAAACTGTTTGAGACATTACTGCCATGGAGGAAAATGCGCATGGTGACTGTTGTATTCAATCCCGATGCAATTGCTGTGTTTCATCAACACTTTGAAGCTCCACAGATTGCAGAATGCCTTCAGATGTGCATCGGAAACTACTACTGGTCTTCCAGGGAATGATCAAAGCGTAAACTGTTTGAGACATTACTCCCATGGAGGAAATTGCGCATGGTGACTGTTGTATACAATCGCGATGCAATTTCTGTCTTTCATCAACACTCTGATAGTCCACAGATTTCAGAATGCCAAAAGGTAGGCATCGGAAACTATTACTGGTCTTCCAGGGAACGATCAAATCGTAGACTCTTTGAGACATTACTCCCATGGAGGAAAGTGCGCATGGTGACTGTTGTATTCAATCCCGATGCAATTTCTGTGTTTCATCAACACTCTGATAGTCCACACATTACAGAATGCCCCCAGATGTTCATCGGAAACTACTCCTGGTCTTTCAGGGAACGATCAAAGCGTAAACTGTTTGAGACATTACTCCCATGGAGGAAAGTGCGCATGGTGACTGTTGTATTCAATCCCGATGCAATTTCTGTGTTTCATCAATACTCTGATAGTCCACAGATTACAGAATGACACCAGATGTGCAAAGGAAACTACTACTTGTCTTCCAGGGAACGATCAAAGCGTTGACCGTTTGAGACATTACTCCCATGGAGGAAAGTGCGCATGGTGACTGTTGTATTCATCCCCGATACAATTTCTGTGTTTCATCAACACTTTGAAGGTCCACAGAAAACAGAATGCCTCCAGATGCTCATGGGAAACTACTACTTGTCTTCCATGAAACGATCAAAGCGTAGAGTGTTTGAGACATTACTACCATGGAGGAAAGTGCGCATGTTGACTGTTGTATTCAATCCCGATGCAATTTCTGTGTTTCAACAACACTCTGATAGTCCACACATTACTGAATGCCCCCAGATGTTCATCGGAAACTACTACTGGTCTTCCAGGGAACGATCAAAACATAAACAGTATGATACATTACTCCCATGGAGGAAAGTGCTCATGGTGACTGTTGTATTCAATCCCGATGCAATTTCTGAGTTTCGTCAACACTCTGATAGTCCACACATTACAGAAGGCCCCAAGATGTACATCGGTAACTACTACTGGTCTCGCAGGGAACGATTTAAGCGTAGACTGTTTGAGACATACTCCCATGGAGGAAAGTGCGCATGGTGTCTGTTGTATACAATCCCGATGCAATTTCTGTGTTTCATCAACACTCTGGTAGTCCACAGATTTCAGAATGCCTCCAGATAGGCATCGGAAACTATTACTGGTCTTCCAGGGAACGATCAAATCGTAGACTGTTTGAGTCATTACTCCCATGGAGGAAAGTGCGCACGGTGACTGTTGTATTCAATCCCGATGCAATTTCTGTGTTTCATCAACACTCTGATAGTCCACAAATTACAGAATGCCCCCAGACGTTCATCGGAAACTACTACTGGTCTTCCAGGGAACGATCAAAGCGTAAACTGTTTGAGACATTACTCCCATGGAGGAAAGTGCGCAAGTTGACTGTTGTTTTCAATCCCGATGCAATTTCTGTGTTTCATCAACACTCTGATAGTCCACAGATTAGAGAATGACACCAGATGTGCATCGGAAACTACTACTTGTCTTCCGGGGAAAGATCAAAGCGTTGACAGTTTGAGACATTACTCCCATGGAGGGAAGTGCGCATGGTGACTGTTGTATTCATTCCCGATGCAATTTCTGTGTTTCATCAACACTTTGAAGGTCGACAGATAACAGAATGCCTCCAGATGCTCATGGGAAACTACTACTGGTCTTCCATGAAACGATCAAAGCGTAGAGTGTTTGAGACATTACTCCCATGGAGGAAAGTGCACATGGTGACTGTAGTATCCAATCCCGCGGCAATTTCTGTGTTTCATCAACACTTTGAAGGTCCCCAGATTACAGAATGACTCCAGATGTGCATCGGAAACTACTACTGGTCTTCCAGGGAACGATCAAAGTGTAACCTGTTTGAGACATTACTCCCATGGAGGAAAGTGCGCATGGTGACTTTTGTATTTAATCCCGATGCAATTTCTGTGTTTCATCAACGCTCTGATATTCCACATATTACAAAATGCCCCAGATGTGCATCGGAAACTACTACTGGTCTTCCAGGGAACGATCAAAGCGTAGACTGTTTGAGACATTACTCCCATTGATGAAAGTGCGCATGGTGACTGTTGTATTCAATTCCGATACAATTTCATAGTTTCAAAAACACTCTGATAGTAAACAGATTTCAGAATGCCTCCAGATGTGCATCGGAAGCCACTACTGGTCTAAAAGGGAACGATCAAAGCGTAGACTGATTGAGACATTTCTCCCATGGAGGGAAGTGAGCATGGTGACTGTTGTATTCAATCCCGAAACAATTTCTGTGTTTCATCAACACTCTGATAATTCACACATTACAGAAGGCCCCCAGATGTGCATCGGAAACTACTACTGGTCTTCCAGGGAACGATCAAAGCGTCAACTGTTTGAGACATTACTGCCATGGAGGAAAATGCGCATGGTGACTGTTGTACTCATTCCCGATACAATTTCTGTGTTTCATCAATACTTTGAAGGTGCACAGATTGCAGAATGCCTCCAGATGTGCATCGGAAACTACTACTGGTCTTCCAGGAATCGATTAAAGCGTAGACTGTTTGAGAAATTACTTCCATGGAGGAAAGTGCGCATGGTGACTGTTGTATTCAATCCGGATGCAATTTATGTGTTTCAACAACACTCTGATAGTCCACACATTACTGAAAGCCCCCAGATGTTCTTTGGAAACTACTACTGGTCTTCCAGGGAACGATCAAAGCATAAACTGTATGATACATTACTCCCATGGAGGAAAGTGCGCATGGTGACTGTTGAATTCAATCCCGATGCAATTTCTGTGTTTCATCAACATTCTGATAGTCCACACATTACAGAAGGCCCCAAGATGTACATCGGAAACTACTACTGGCCTTGCAGGGAACGATTTAAGCGTAGACTGTTTGAGACATTACTCCCATGGATGAAAGTGCGCATGGTGACTGTTGTATTCCATCAAGATGCAATTTCTGTGTTTCATCAACATTCTGATAGTCCACAGATTACAGAATGACACCAGATGTGCATCGGAAACTACTACTGGTTTTCCAGGGAACGATCCTAGCGTAGACTGTTTGAGACAATACTCCCATATAGGAAAGTGCACATGGTGACTGTTGTATTCATTCCCGATGCAATTTCAGTGTTTCATCAACAGTTTGAAGGTCCACAGATAACAGAATGTCTCCAGATGAGCATCGGAAAGTACTACTGGTCTTCCAGGAAACGATCAAAGCAGAGAGTGCCTTAGACATTACTCAAATAGAAGAGAGTGCGCATGGTGACTCTTGAATTCAGTCCCGCGGCAATTTCCGTGTTCCATCAACACATTGAAGGTCCACAGTTTACAGATTGCCTCCAGATGTGCATCGGAAACTACTACTGGTCTTCCAGGAAACGATCAAAGCGTAGAGTGCTCGAGACGTTACTCCAATGGAGGAAAGTGCGCATGGTGACTGTTGTATTCATCCCCGATACAATTTCAGTGTTTCATCAACACTTTGAAGGTCCACAGACAACAGAATGCCTCCAGATGCTCATGGGAAACTACTACTTGTCTTCCATGAAACGATGAAAGCGTAGAGTGTATGAGACATTACTCCCATGAAGGAAAGTGCGCATGGTGACTGTTGTATACTATCCCGATGCAATTTCTGTGTTTCATCAACACTCTGATAGTCCACAGATTTCAGAATGCCTCCAGATGTGCATCGGAAACTACTACTGGTCCTCCAGGGAACGATCAAAGCGTTGACTGTTTGAGACATAACTCCAATGGAGGAAAGTGCGCATGGTGACTGTTGTATTCAATCCCGATGCAATTTCTGTGTTTCAACAACACTCTGATAGTCCACACATTACTGAATGCCCCCAGATGTTCATCGGAAACTACTACTGGTCTTCCAGGGAACGATCAAAACATAAACTGTATGATACATTACTCCCATGGAGGAAAGTGCTCATGGTGACTGTTGTATTCAATCCCGATGCAATTTATGTGTTTCAACAACACTCTGATAGTCCACACATTACTGAATGCCCCCAGATGTTCATCGGAAACTACTACTTTTCTTCCAGGGAACGATCAAAACATAAACTGTATGATACATTACTCCCATGGAGGAAAGTGGTCATGGTGACTGTTGTATTCAATCCCGATGCAATTTCTGAGTTTCGTCAACACTCTGATAGTCCACACATTACAGATGGCCCCAAGATGTACATCGGTAACTACTACTGGTCTTGCAGGGAACGATTTAAGCGTAGACTGTTTGAGACATACTCCCATTGAGGAAAGTGCGCATGGTGACTGTTGTATACAATCCCGATGCAATTTCTGTGTTTCATCAACACTCTGGTAGTCCACAGATTTCAGAATGCCTCTAGATGTGCATCGGAAGCTACTACTGGTCTAAAAGGGAACGATCAAAGCGTAGACTGATTGAGACATTTGTCCCATGGAGGGAAGTGCGCATGGTGACTGTTGTATTCAATCCCGAAACAATTTCTGTGTTTCATCAACACTCTAATAATTCACACATTACAGAAGGCCCCCAGATGTGCATCGGAAACTACTACTGGTCTTCCAGGGAACGATCAAAGCGTCAACTGTTTTGACATTACTGCCATGGAGGAAAATGCGCATGGTGACTGTTGTACTCATTCCCGATGCAATTTCTGTGTTTCATCAACACTTTGAAGGTGCACAGATTGCAGAATGCCTCCAGATGTGCATCGGAAACTACTACTGGTCTTCCAGGAATCGATTAAAGCGTAGACTGTTTGAGAAATTACTTCCATGGAGGAAAGTGCGCATGGTGGCTGTTGTATTCAATCCGGATGCAATTTATGTGTTTCAACAACACTCTGATAGTCCACACATTACTGAAAGCCCCCAGATGTTCTTTGGAAACTACTACTGGTCTTCCAGGGAACGATCAAAGCATAAACTGTATGATACATTACTCCCATGTAGGAAAGTGCGCATGGTGACTGTTGTATTCAATCCCGATGCAATTTCTGTGTTTCATCAACATTCTGATAGTCCACACATTACAGAAGGCCCCAAGATGTACATCGGAAACTACTACTGGCCTTGCAGGGAACGATTTAAGCGTAGACTGTTTGAGACATTACTCCCATGGATGGAAGTGCGCATGGTGACTGTTGTATTCCATCAAGATGCAATTTCTGTGTTTCATCAACATTCTGATAGTCCACAGATTACAGAATGACACCAGATGTGCATCAGAAACTACTACCGGTTTTCCAGGGAACGATCCTAGCGTAGACTGTTTGAGACAATACTCCCATATAGGAAAGTGCGCATGGTGACTGTTGTATTCATTCCCGATGCAATTTCAGTGTTTCATCAACACTTTGAAGGTCCACAGATAACAGAATGTCTCCAGATGAGCATCGGAAACTACAACTGGTCTTCCAGGAAACGATCAAAGCGTAGAGTGCTTTAGACATTACTCAAATAGAAGAGAGTGCGCATGGTGACTGTTGAATTCAGTCCCGCGGCAATTTCCGTGTTCCATCAACACATTGAAGGTCCACAGATTACAGATTGCCTCCAAATGTGCATCGGAAACTACTACTGGTCTTCCAGGAAACGATCAAAGCGCAGAGTGCTCGAGACGTTACTCCAATGGAGGAAACTGCGCATGGTGACTGTTGTATTCAATCCCGATGCAATTTCTGTGTTTCATCAAGACTCTGATAGTCCACACAATACAGAATGCCCCCAGATGTGCATCGGAAACTACTACTGGCCTTCGAGGGAACGATCAAAGCGTAAACTGTTTTAGACATTACTCCAATGGAGGAAAGTGCGCATGGTGACTGTTGTATACAATCTCGATGCAATTTCTTTGTTTCATCAACACTCTGATAGTCCACAGATTTCAGAATGCCTCCAGATATGCATCGGAATCTACTACTGGTCTTCCAGGGAACGATCAAAGCGTAGACTGTTTGAGACATTACTCCCATGGAGGGAAGTGCGCATGGTGACTGTTGTATTCAATCCCGATGCAATTTCAGTGTTTCAACAACACTCTGATAGTCCACAGATTACAGAATGCCTCCTGATGTGCATCGGAAACTACTACTGGTGTTCCAGGGAACGATCAAAGCGTAGACTGTTTGAGACATTACTCCCATGGAGGAAAATTGCGCATGGTACCTGTTGTACTCAATCCAGATACAATTTCTGTGTTTCATCAACACTCTGATAGGTCACACATTACAGAAGGCCCCCAGATGTGCATCGGAAACTACTACTGGTCTTCCAGGGAACGATCAAAGCGTAAACTGTATGATACATTACTCCCATGGAGGAAAGTGCGCATGGTGACTGTTGTATTCAATCCCGATGCAATTTCTGTGTTTCATCAACACTCTGATAGTCAACACATTACAGAAGGCCCCAAGATGTGCATCGGAAACTTCTACTGGTCTTGCAGGGAACGATCAAAGCGTAGACTGTTTGAGACATTACTCCCATGGATGAAAGTGCGCATGGTGACTGTTGTATTCAATTCCGATACAATTTCATAGTTTCAAAAACACTCTGATAGTAAAAGATTTCAGAATGCCTCCAGATGTGCATCGGAAGCTACTACTGTTCTAAAAGGGAGCGATCAAAGCGTAGACTGATTGAGACATTTCTCCCATGGAGGGAAGTGCGCATGGTGACTGTTGTATTCAATCCCGATACAATTTCTGTGTTTCATCAACACTCTGATAATTCACACATTACAGAAGGCCCCCAGATGTGCATCGGAAACTACTACTGTTCTTCCAGGGAACGATCAAAGTGTAAACTGTTTGAGACATTACTGCCATGGAGGAAAATGCGCATGGTGACTGTTGTATTCAATCCCGATGCAATTTCTGTGTTTCATCAACACTTTGAAGGTGCACAGATTGCAGAATGATTCCAGATGTGCATCGGAAACTACTACTGGTCTTCCAGGAATCTATTAAAGCGTAAACTGTTTGAGAAATTACTTCCATGGATGAAAGTGCGCATGGTGACTGTTGTATTCAATCCCGATGCAATTTATGTGTTTCAACAACACTCTGATAGTCCACACATTACTGAATGGAAACAGATGTCCATCGGAATTTACTACTCGTCTTCCAGGGAACGATCAAAGCATAAACTGTATCATACATTACTCCCATGGAGGAAAGTGCGCATGGTGACTGTTGTATTCAATCCCGATGCAATTTCTGTGTTTCATCAACATTCTGATAGTCCACACATTACAGAAGGCCCCAAGATGTACATCAGAAATTACTACTGGTCTTGCAGGGAACGATTTAAGCGTAGACTGTTTGAGACATTACTCCCATGGATGAAAGTGCGCATGGTGACTGTTGTATTCGATCACGATGCAATTTCTGGGTTTCATCAACATTCTGATAGTCCACAGATTACAGAATGACACCAGATGTGCATCGGAAACTACTACTGGTCTTCCAGGGAACGATCAAAGCGTAGACTGTTTGAGACATTACTCAAGTCTAGGAAAGTCCGCATGGTGACTGTTGTATTCAATCCCGATGCAATTTCTGTGTTTCATCAACACTCTGATAGTCAACACATTACAGAAGGCCCCAAGATGTACATCGGAAACTACTACGGGACTTTCAGGGAACGATTTAAGCGTAGACTGTTTGAGACATACTACCATGGAGGAAATTGCGCATGGTGACTGTTGTATTCAATCCCGATGCAATTTCTGGGTTTCATCAACGCTCTGATATTCCACATATTACAAAATGCCCCACATGTGCATCGGAAACTACTACTGGTCTTCCAGGGAACGATCAAAGCGTAAACTGTTTGAGACATTACTCCCATGAAGGAAAGTGCGCATGGTGACTGTTGTATACTATCCCGATGCAATTTCTGTGTTTCATCAACACTCTGATAGTCCACATATTTCAGAATGCCTCCAGATGTGCATCGGAAACTACTACTGGTCCTCCAGGGAATGATCAATGCGTAGACTGTTTGAGACATAACTCCAATGGAGGAAAGTGCGCATGGTGACTGTTGTATTCAATCCAGATGCAATTTCTGTGTTTCAACAACACTCACATAGTCCACAGATTACAGAATGCCTCCAGATGTGCATCGGAAACTACTACTGCTGTTCCAGGGAACGATCAAAGCGTAAACTGTTTGAGACATTACTGCCATGGAGGAAAATGCGCATGGCGACTGTTGTAGTCAATCCCGATGCAATTTCTGTGTTTCATCAACACTCTGAAGGTCCAGAGATTGCAGAATGCCTCAGATGTGCATCGAAAACTACTACTGGTCTTCCAGGAATCGATTAAAGCGTAGACTGTTTGAGATATTATTCCCATGGAGGAAAGTGCGCATGGTGACTGTTGAATTCAATCCCGATGCAATTTATGTGTTTCAACAACACTCTGATAGTCCACACATTACTGAATGCCCCCAGAAGTTCATCGGAAACTACTACTGGTCTTCCAGGGAACGATCAAAACGTAAACTGTATGATACATTACTCCCATGGAGGAAAGTGCGCATGCTGACTGTTGTATTCATTCCCGATGCAATTTCTGAGTTTCGTCAACACTCTGATAGTCCACACATTACAGAAGGCCCCAAGATGTACATCGGAAAGTACTACTGGTCTTGCAGGGAACGATTTAAGCGTAGACTGTTTGCGACATACTCCCATTGAGGAAAGTGCGCATGGTGACTGTTGTATACAATCCCGATGCAATTTCTGTGTTTCATCAACACACTGGTAGTCCACAGATTTCAGAATGCCTCCAGATAGGCATCGGAAACTATTACTGGTCTTCCAGGGAACGATCAAATCGTAGACTGTTTGAGTCATTACTCCCATGGAGGAAAGTGCGCATGGTGACTGTTGTATTCAATCCCGATGCAATTTCTGTGTTTCATCAACACTCTGATAGTCCACACATTACAGAATGCCCCCAGACGTTCATCGGAAGCTACTACTGGTCTTCCAGGGAACGATCAAAGCGTAAACTGTTTGAGACATTACTCCCATGGAGGAAAGTGCGCATGGTGACTGTTGTATTCAATCCCGATGCAATTTTTGTGTTTCATCAACACTCTGATAGACCACAGATTACAGAATGACACCAGATGTGCATCGGAAACTACTACTTGTCTTCCAGGGAACGATCAAAGCGTTGACAGTTTGAGACATTACTCCCATGGAGGGAAGTGCGCATGGTGACTGTTGTATTCATTCCCGATGCAATTTCTGTGTTTCATCAACACTTTGAAGGTCGACAGATAACAGAATGCTTCCAGATGCTCATGGGAAACTACTACTGGTCTTCCATGAAACGATCAAAGCGTAGAGTGTTTGAGACATTACTCCCATGGAGGAAAGTGCACATGGTGACTGTTGTATTCAATCCCTCGGCAATGTCTGTGTTTCATCAACACTTTGATGGTCCACAGATCACAGAATGACTCAAGATGTGCATCGGAAACTACTACTGGTCTTCCAGGAATCGATTAAAGCGTAGACTGTTTGAGAAATTACTTCCATGGAGGAAAGTGCGCATGGTGACTGTTGTATTCAATCCCGATGCAATTTATGTGTTTCAACAACACTCTGATAGTCCACACATTACTGAATGCCCCAGATGTTCATCGGAATCTACTACTGGTCTTCCAGGGAACGATCAAAGCATAAACTGTATCATACATTACTCCCATGGAGGAAAGTGCGCATGGTGACTGTTGTATTCAATCCCGATGCAATTTCTGTGTTTCATCAACATTCTGATAGTCAACACATTACAGAAGGCCCCAAGATGTACATCAGAAACTACTACTGGTCTTGCATTGAACGATTTAAGCGTAGACTGTTTGAGACAATAATCCCATGGATGAATGTGCGCATGGTGACTGTTGTATTCCGTCACGATGCAATTTCTGTGTTTCATCAACATTCTGATAATCCACACATTACTGAATGAACCCAGATGTTCATCGGAAACTACTACTGGTCTTCCAGGGAACGATCAAAGCGCAAACTGTATGATACATTACTCCCATGGAGGAAAGTGCGCATGGTGACTGTTGTATTCAATCCCGATGCAATTTCTGTGTTTGATCAACACTCTGATAGTCAACACATTACAGAAGGCCCCAAGATGTACATCGGAAACTACTACTGGAATTTCAGGGAACGATTTAAGCGTAGATGTTTGAGACATACTCCCATGTAGGAAAGTGCGCCTGGTGACTGTTGTATTCAATCCCGATGCAATTTCTGGGTTTCATCAACGCTCTGATATTCCACGTATTACAAAATGCCCCAGATGTGCATCGGAAACTACTACTGGTCTTCCAGGGAACGATCAAAGCGTAAACTGTTTGAGACATTACTCCCATGAAGGAAAGTGCGCATGGTGACTGTTGTATACTATCCCGATGCAATTTCTGTGTTTCATCAACACTCTGATAGTCCACATATTTCAGAATGCCTCCAGATGTGCATCGGAAACTACTACTGGTCCTCCAGGGAATGATCAAAGCGTAGACTGTTTGAGACATAACTCCAATGGAGGAAAGTGCGCATGGTGACTGTTGTATTCAATCCAGATGCAATTTCTGTGTTTCAGCAACACTCACATAGTCCACAGATTACAGAATGCCTCCAGGTGTGCATCGGAAATTACTACTGCTGTTCCAGGGAACGATCAAAGCGTAAACTGTTTGAGACATAACTCCAATGGAGGAAAGTGCGCATGGTGACTGTTGAATTCAATCCCGATGCAATTTATGTGTTTCAACAACACTCTGATAGTCCACACATTACTGAATGCCCCCAGAAGTTCATCGGAAACAACTACTGGTCTTCCAGGGAACGATCAAAGCATAAACTGTATGATACATTACTCCCATGGAAGAAAGTGCGCATGGTGACTGTTGTATTCATTCCCGATGCAATCTCTGAGTTTCGTCAACACTCTGATAGTCCACACATTACAGAAGGCCCCAAGATGTACATCGGAAAGTACTACTGGTCTTGCAGGGAACATTTAAGCGTAGACTGTTTGAGACATACTCCCTTGGAGGAAAGTGCGCATGGTGACTGTTGTATACAATCCCGATGCAATTTCTGTGTTTCTTCAACACTCTGGTAGTCCACAGATTTCAGAATGCCTCAAGATAGGCATCGGAAACTATTACTGGTCCTCCAGGGAACGATCAAAGCGTAAACTGTTTGAGACATTACTCCCATGGAGGAAAGTGCGCATGGTGACTGTTGTATTCAATCCCGATGCAATTTCTGTGTTTCATCAACACTCTGATAGTCCACAGATTACAGAATGACACCAGATGTGCATCGGAAACTACTACTTGTCTTCCAGGGAACGATCAAAGCGTTGACAGTTTGAGACATTACTCCCATGGAGGGAAGTGCGCATGGTGACTGTTGTATTCATTCCCGATGCAATTTCTGTGTTTCATCAACACTTTGAGGGTCGACAGATAACAGAATGCTTCCAGATGCTCATGGGAAACTACTACTGGTCTTCCATGAAACGATCAAAGCGTAGAGTGTTTGAGACATTACTCCCATGGAGGAAAGTGCACATGGTGACTGTTGTATTCAATCCCTCGGCAATTTCTGTGTTTCATCAACACTTTGATGGTCCACAGATTACAGAATGACTCCAGATGTGCATCGGAAACTACTACTGGTCTTCCAGGGAACGATCAAAGCGTAACCTGTTTGAGACATTACTCCCATGGAGGAAAGTGCGCATGGTGAATTTTGTATTTAATCCCGATGCAGTTTCTGTGTTTCATCAACGCTCTGATATTCCACATATTACAAAATACCCCAGATGTGCATCGGAAACTACTACTGGTCTTCCAGGGAACGATCAAAGCGTAGACTGTTTGAGACATTACTCCAATTGATGAAAGTGCGCATGGTGACTGTTGTATTCAATTCCGATACAATTTCATAGTTTCAAAAACACTCTGATAGTAAACAGATTTCAGAATGCCTCCAGATGTGCATCGGAAGCTACTACTGTTCTAAAAGGGAGCGATCAAAGCGTAGACTGATTGAGACATTTCTCCCATGGAGGGAAGTGCGCATGGTGACTGTTGTTTCAATCCCGATACAATTTCTGTGTTTCATCAACACTCTGATAATTCACACATTACAGAAGGCCCCCAGATGTGCATCGGAAACTACTACTGGTCTTCCAGGAACGATCAAAGCGTAGAGTGCTTTAGACATTACTCAAATGGAAGAGAGTGCGCATGGTGACTGTTGAATTCAATCCCGATGCAATTTCTGTGTTCCATCAACACATTGAAGGTCCACAGATTACAGATTGCCTCCAGATGTGCATCGGAAACTACTACTGGTCTTCCAGGGAACGATCAAAGCGTAGACTGTTTGAAACATTACTCCCATGGATGAAAGTGCGTATGGTGACTGTTGTATTCAATCCCGATGCAATTTCATAGTTTCATCAACACTCTGATAGTAAACAGATTACAGAATGCCTCCAGATGTGCATCGGAAGCTATTACTGGTTTAAAAGGGAACGATCAAAGCGTAGACTGATTGAGACATTTCTCCCATGGAGGGAAGTGCGCATGGTGACTGTTGTATTCAATACCGATGCAATTTCAGTGTTTCATCAACACTTTGAGGGTCCACAGATTACAGAATGCCTCCAGATGTGCATCGGAAACTACAACTGGTCTTCCAGGATTCGATCAAATCGTAAACTGTTTGAGACATTACTCCCATGGAGGAAAGTGCGCATGGTGACTGTTGTATACAATCCCGATGCAATTTCCGTGTTTCATCAACACTCTGATAGTCCACAGATTTCAGAATGCCTCCAGATGTGCATCGGAAACTACTACTGGTCTTCCAGGGAACGATCAAAGCGTAGACTGTTTGAGACATTACTCCCATGTAGGAAAGTCCGCATGGTGACTGTTGTATTCAATCCCGATGCAATTTCTGTGTTTCAACAACACTCTGATAGTCCACAGATTACAGAATGCCTCCAGATGTGCATCGGAAACTACTACTGGTGTTCCAGGGAACGATCAAAGCGTAGACTGTTTGAGAGATTACTCCCATTGAGGAAAATTGCGCATGGTGACTGTTGAATTCAATCCAGATACAATTTCTGTGTTTCATCAACACTCGGATAGTTCACACATTACTGAAGGCCCCCAGATGTGCATCGGAAACTACTACTGGTCTTCCAGGGAACGATCAAAGCGTAAACTGTTTGAGACATTACTGCCATTGAGGAAAATGCGCATGTTGACCATTGTATTCAATCCCGATGCAATTTTTGTGTTTCATCAACACTATGAAGGTCCACAGATTGCAGAATGCCTCCAGATGTGCATCGGAAACTACTACTGGCCTTCCAGGATTCGATTAAAGCGTAGACTGTTTGAGACATTACTCGCATGGAGGAAAGTGTGCATAGTGACTGTTGTATTCAATCCCGATGCAATTTATGTGTTTCAACAACACTCTGATAGTCCACACATAACTGAATGCCCCCAGGTGTTCATCGGAAACTACTACTGGTCTTCCAGGGAACGATCTAAGCGTAAACTGTATGATACATTACTCCCATGGAGGAAAGTGGGCATGGTGACTGTTGTATTTAATCCCGATGCAATTTCTGTGTTTCATCAACACTCTGATAGTCAACACATTACAGAAGGCCCCAAGATGTGCATCGGAAACTACTACTGTTCTTGCAGGGAACGACCAAAGCGTAAACTGTTTGAGACATTACTGCCATGGGGGAAAATGCGCATGGTGACTGTTGTATTCACTCCCGATGCTATTTCTGTGTTTCATCAACACTTTTAAGGTCCACAGATTGCAGAATGCCTCCAGATGTGCATCGGAAACTACTACTGGTCTTCCAGGAATCGATCAAAGCGTAAACTGTTTGAGACATTACTCCCAAGGAGGAAAGTGTGCATGGTGACTGTTGTATACAATCTCGATGCAATTTCTATGTTTCATCAACACTCTGATAGTCCACTGATTTCAGAATGCCTCCAGATGTGCATCGGAAACTACTACTGGTCTTCCAGGGAACGATCCTAGCGTAGACTGTTTGAGACAATACTCCCATATAGGAAAGTGCGCATGGTGACTGTTGTATTCATTACCGATGCAATTTCATTGTTTCATCAACACTTTGAAGGTCCACAGATAACAGAATGCCTCCAGATGTGCATCGGAAACTACTACTGTTCTTCCAGGAAACGATCAAAGCGTAGAGTGCTTTAGACATTACTCAAATGGAAGAGAGTGCGCATGGTGACTGTTGAATTCAATCCCGTGGCAATTTCTGTGTTCCATCAACACATTGAAGGTCCACAGATTACAGATTGCCTCCAGATGTGCATCGGAAACTACTACTGGTCTTCCAGGAAACGATCAAAGCGTAGAGTGCTTGAGACTTTACTCCAATGGAGGAAAGTGCGCATGGTGACTGTTGTATTCAATCCCGATGCAATTTCTGTGTTTCATCAAGACTCTGATAGTCCACACATTACAGAATGCAACCAGATGTGCATCGGAAACTACTACTGGCCTTCGAGGGAACGATCAAAGCGTAAACTGTTTCAGACATTACTACCATGGAGGAAAGTGCGCATGGTGACTGTTGTATACAATCTCGATGCAATTTCTGTGTTTCATCAACACTCTGATAGTCCACAGATTTCAGAAAGCCTCCAGATGTGCATCGGAAACTACTACTGGTCTTCCAGGGAACGATCAAAGCGTAGACTGTTTGAGACATTACTCAGATGGATGAAAGTGCGTATGGTGACTGTTGTATTCAATCCCGATGCAATTTCATAGTTTCATCAACACTCTGATAGTCCACAGATTTCAGAATGCCTCCAGATGTGCATCGGAAACTACTACTGGTCTTCCAGGGAACGATCCTAGCGTAGACTGTTTGAGACAATACTCCCATATAGGAAAGTGCGCATGGTGACTGTTGTATTCATTCCCGATGCAATTTCAGTGTTTCATCAACACTTTGAAGGTCCACAGATAACAGAATGCCTCCAGATGTGCATCGGAAACTACTACTGGTCTTCCAGGAAACGATCAAAGCGTAGAGTGCTTTAGACATTACTCAAATGGAAGAGAGTGCGCATGGTGACTGTTGAATTCAATCCCGCGGCAATTTCTGTGTTCCATCAACACATTGAAGGTCCACAGATTACAGATTGCCTCCAGATGTGCATCGGAAACTACTACTGGTCTTCCAGGGAACGATCAAAGCGTAGACTGTTTGAGACATTACTCCCATGGATGAAAGTGGGTATGGTGACTGTTGTATTCAATCCCGATGCAATTTCAAAGTTTCATCAACACTCTGATAGTAAACAGATTTCAGAATGCCACCAGATGTGCATCGGAAGCTACTACTGGTTTAAAAGGGAACGATCAAAGCGTAGACTGATTGAGACATTTCTCCCATGGAGGGAAGTGCGCATGGTGACTTTTGTATTCAATACCGATGCAATTTCAGTGTTTCATCAACACTTTGAGAATCCACAGATTACAGAATGCCTCCAGATGTGCATCGGAAACTACAACTGGTCTTCCAGGAATCGATCAAAGCGTAAACTGTTTGAGACATTACTCCCATGGAGGAAAGTGCGCATGGTGACTGTTGTATACAATCCCGATGCAATTTCCGTGTTTCATCAACACTCTGATAGTCCACAGATTTCAGAATGCCTCCAGATGTGCATCGGAAACTACTACTGGTCTTCCAGGGAACGATCAAAGCGTAGACTGTTTGAGACATTACTCCCATGGAGGAAAGTCCGCATGGTGACTGTTGTATTCAATCCCGATGCAATTTCTGTGTTTCAACAACACTCTGATAGTCCACAGATTACAGAATGCCTCCAGATGTGCATCGGAAACTACTACTGGTGTTCCAGGGAACTATCAAAGCGTAGACTGTTTGAGAGATTTCTCCCATTGAGGAAAATTGCGCATGGTGACTGTTGAATTCAATCCAGATACAATTTCTGTGTTTCATCAACACTCGGATAGTTCACACATTACTGAAGGCCCCCAGATGTGCATCGGAAACTACTACTGGTCTTCCAGGGAACGATCAAAGCGTAAACTGTTTGAGACATTCCTGCCGTTGAGGAAAATGCGCATGGTGACCGTTGTATTCAATCCCGAAGCAATTTTTGTGTTTCATCAACACTATGAAGGTCCACAGATTGCACAATGCCTCCAGATGTGCATCGGAAACTACTACTGGTCTTCCAGGATTCGATTAAAGCGTAGACTGTTTGAGACATTACTCGCATGGAGGACAGTGTGCATAGTGTCTGTTGTATTCAATCCCGATGCAATTTATGTGTTTCAACAACACTCTGATAGTCCACACATAACTGAATGCCCCCAGGTGTTCATCGGAAACTACTACTGGTCTTCCAGGGAACGATCTAAGCGTAAACTGTATGATACATTACTCCCATGGAGGAAAGTGGGCATGGTGACTGTTGTATTTAATCCCGATTCAATTTCTGTGTTTCATCAACACTCTGATAGTCAACACATTACAGAAGGCCCCAAGATGTGCATCGGAAACTACTACTGGTCTTGCAGGGAACGATCAAAGCGTAAACTGTTTGAGACATTACTGCCATGGAGGAAAATGCGCATGGTGACTGTTGTATTCACTCCCGATGCTATTTCTGTGTTTCATCAACACTATGAAGGTCCACAGATTGCACAATGCCTCCAGATGTGCATCGGTAACTACTACTGGTCTTCCAGGATTCGATTAAAGCGTAGACTGTTTGAGACATTACTCGCATGGAGGAAAGTGTGCATAGTGTCTGTTGTATTCAATCCCGATGCAATTTATGTGTTTCAACAACACTCTGATAGTCCACACATAACTGAATGCCCCCAGGTGTTCTTCGGAAACTACTACTGGTCTTCCAGGGAACGATCTAAGCGTAAACTGTATGATACATTACTCCCATGGAGGAAAGTGGGCATGGTGACTGTTGTATTTAATCCCGATGCAATTTCTGTGTTTCATCAACACTCTGATAGTCAACACATTACAGAAGGCCCCAAGATGTGCATCGGAAACTACTACTGGTCTTCCAGGAATCGATCAAAGCGTAAACTGTTTGAGACATTACTCCCATGGAGGAAAGTGTGCATGGTGACTGTTGTATACAATCTCGATGCAATTTCTATGTTTCATCAACACTCTGATAGTCCACTGATTTCAGAATGCCTCCAGATGTGCATCGGAAACTACTACTGGTCTTCCAGGGAACAATCCTAGCGTAGACTGTTTGAGACAATACTCCGATATAGGAATGTGCGCATGGTGACTGTTGTATTCATTACCGATGCAATTTCATTGTTTCATCAACACTTTGAAGGTCCACATATAACAGAATGCCTCCAGATGTGCATCGGAAACTACTACTGGTCTTCCAGGAAACGATCAAAGCGTAGAGTGCTTTAGACATTACTCAAATGGAAGAGAGTGCGCATGGTGACTGTTGAATTCAATCCCGCGGAAATTTCTGTGTTCCATCAACACATTGAAGGTCCACAGATTACAGATTGCCTCCAGATGTGCATCGGAAACTACTACTGGTCTTCCAGGAAACGATCAAAGCGTAGAGTGCTTGAGACTTTACTCCAATGGAGGAAAGTGCGCATGGTGAGTGTTGTATTCAATCCCGATGCAATTTCTGTGTTTCATCAAGACTCTGATAGTCCACACATTACAGAATGCAACCAGATGTGCATCGCAAACTACTACTGGCCTTCGAGGGAACGATCAAAGCGTAAACTGTTTCAGACATTACTACCATGGAGGAAAGTGCGCATGGTGACTGTTGTATTCAATCCCGATGCAATTTCTGTGTTTCAACAACACTCTTATAGTCCACAGATCACAGAATGCCTCCAGATGTGCAATCGAAACTACTACTGGTGTTCCAGGGAACGATCAAAGCGTAGACTGTTTGAGACATTACTCCCATGGAGGAAAATTGCGCATGGTGACTGTGGTATTCAATCCAGATACAATTTCTGTGTTTCATCAACACTTGGATAGTTCACACATTACTGAAGGCCCCCAGATGTGCATCGGAAACTACTACTGGTCTTCCAGGGAACGATCAAATCGTAAACTGTTTGAGACATTACTGCCATGGAGGAAAATGCGCATGGTGACTGTTGTATTCAATCCCGATGCAATTTCTGTGTTTCATCAACACTTTGAAGGTCCACAGATTTCAGAATGCCTCCAGATGTGCATCGGAAACTACTACTGGTCTTCCAGGAATCGATTAAAGCGTAGACTGTTTGAGACATTACTCGCATGGAGGAAAGTATGCATAGTGACTGTTGTATTCAATCGCGATGCAATTTATGTGTTTCAACAACACTCTGATAGTCCACACATTACTGAATGCCCCCAGGTGTTCATCGGAAACTACTACTGGTCTTCCAGGGAACGATCAAAGCGTAAACTGTATGATACATTACTCCCATGGAGGAAAGTGGGCATGGTGACTGTTGTATTTAATCCCGATGCAATTTCTGTGTTTCATCAACACTCTGATAGTCAACACATTACAGAAGGCCCCAAGATGTGCATCGGAAACTACTACTGGTCTTGCAGGGAACGATCAAAGCGTAGACTGTTTGCGACATTACTCCCATGGAGGAAAGTCCGCATGGTGACTGTTATATTCAATCCCGATGCAATTTCTGTGTTTCAACAACACTCTGATAGTCCACAGGTTACAGAATGCCTCCAGATGTGCATCGGAAACTACTACTGGTGTTCCAGGAACGATCAAAGCGTAGACTGTTTGAGACATTACTCCCATGGAGGAAAATTGCGCATGGTGACTGTTGAATTCAATCCAGATACAATTTCTGTGTTTCATCAACACTCGGATAGTTCACACATTACTGAAGGCCCCCAGATGTGCATCGGAAACTACTACTGGTCTTCCAGGGAACGATCAAAGCGTAAACTGTTTGAGACATTACTGCCATTGAGGAAAATGCGCATGTTGACCATTGTATTCAATCCCGATGCAATTTTTGTGTTTCATCAACACTATGAAGGTCCACAGATTGCAGAATGCCTCCAGATGTGCATCGGAAATTACTACTGGCCTTCCAGGATTCGATTAAAGCGTAGACTGTTTGAGACATTACTCGCATGGAGGAAAGTGTGCATAGTGACTGTTGTATTCAATCCCGATGCAATTTATGTGTTTCAACAACACTCTGATAGTCCACACATAACTGAATGCCCCCAGGTGTTCATCGGAAACTACTACTGGTCTTCCAGGGAACGATCTAAGCGTAAACTGTATGATACATTACTCCCATGGAGGAAAGTGGGCATGGTGACTGTTGTATTTAATCCCGATGCAATTTCTGTGTTTCATCAACACTCTGATAGTCAACACATTACAGAAGGCCCCAAGATGTGCATCGGAAACTACTACTGTTCTTGCAGGGAACGACCAAAGCGTAAACTGTTTGAGACATTACTGCCATGGGGGAAAATGCGCATGGTGACTGTTGTATTCACTCCCGATGCTATTTCTGTGTTTCATCAACACTTTTAAGGTCCACAGATTGCAGAATGCCTCCAGATGTGCATCGGAAACTACTACTGGTCTTCCAGGAATCGATCAAAGCGTAAACTGTTTGAGACATTACTCCCAAGGAGGAAAGTGTGCATGGTGACTGTTGTATACAATCTCGATGCAATTTCTATGTTTCATCAACACTCTGATAGTCCACTGATTTCAGAATGCCTCCAGATGTGCATCGGAAACTACTACTGGTCTTCCAGGGAACGATCCTAGCGTAGACTGTTTGAGACAATACTCCCATATAGGAAAGTGCGCATGGTGACTGTTGTATTCATTACCGATGCAATTTCATTGTTTCATCAACACTTTGAAGGTCCACAGATAACAGAATGCCTCCAGATGTGCATCGGAAACTACTACTGTTCTTCCAGGAAACGATCAAAGCGTAGAGTGCTTTAGACATTACTCAAATGGAAGAGAGTGCGCATGGTGACTGTTGAATTCAATCCCGTGGCAATTTCTGTGTTCCATCAACACATTGAAGGTCCACAGATTACAGATTGCCTCCAGATGTGCATCGGAAACTACTACTGGTCTTCCAGGAAACGATCAAAGCGTAGAGTGCTTGAGACTTTACTCCAATGGAGGAAAGTGCGCATGGTGACTGTTGTATTCAATCCCGATGCAATTTCTGTGTTTCATCAAGACTCTGATAGTCCACACATTACAGAATGCAACCAGATGTGCATCGGAAACTACTACTGGCCTTCGAGGGAACGATCAAAGCGTAAACTGTTTCAGACATTACTACCATGGAGGAAAGTGCGCATGGTGACTGTTGTATACAATCTCGATGCAATTTCTGTGTTTCATCAACACTCTGATAGTCCACAGATTTCAGAAAGCCTCCAGATGTGCATCGGAAACTACTACTGGTCTTCCAGGGAACGATCAAAGCGTAGACTGTTTGAGACATTACTCAGATGGATGAAAGTGCGTATGGTGACTGTTGTATTCAATCCCGATGCAATTTCATAGTTTCATCAACACTCTGATAGTCCACAGATTTCAGAATGCCTCCAGATGTGCATCGGAAACTACTACTGGTCTTCCAGGGAACGATCCTAGCGTAGACTGTTTGAGACAATACTCCCATATAGGAAAGTGCGCATGGTGACTGTTGTATTCATTCCCGATGCAATTTCAGTGTTTCATCAACACTTTGAAGGTCCACAGATAACAGAATGCCTCCAGATGTGCATCGGAAACTACTACTGGTCTTCCAGGAAACGATCAAAGCGTAGAGTGCTTTAGACATTACTCAAATGGAAGAGAGTGCGCATGGTGACTGTTGAATTCAATCCCGCGGCAATTTCTGTGTTCCATCAACACATTGAAGGTCCACAGATTACAGATTGCCTCCAGATGTGCATCGGAAACTACTACTGGTCTTCCAGGGAACGATCAAAGCGTAGACTGTTTGAGACATTACTCCCATGGATGAAAGTGGGTATGGTGACTGTTGTATTCAATCCCGATGCAATTTCAAAGTTTCATCAACACTCTGATAGTAAACAGATTTCAGAATGCCACCAGATGTGCGTCGGAAGCTACTACTGGTTTAAAAGGGAACGATCAAAGCGTAGACTGATTGAGACATTTCTCCCATGGAGGGAAGTGCGCATGGTGACTTTTGTATTCAATACCGATGCAATTTCAGTGTTTCATCAACACTTTGAGAATCCACAGATTACAGAATGCCTCCAGATGTGCATCGGAAACTACAACTGGTCTTCCAGGAATCGATCAAAGCGTAAACTGTTTGAGACATTACTCCCATGGAGGAAAGTGCGCATGGTGACTGTTGTATACAATCCCGATGCAATTTCCGTGTTTCATCAACACTCTGATAGTCCACAGATTTCAGAATGCCTCCAGATGTGCATCGGAAACTACTACTGGTCTTCCAGGGAACGATCAAAGCGTAGACTGTTTGAGACATTACTCCCATGGAGGAAAGTCCGCATGGTGACTGTTGTATTCAATCCCGATGCAATTTCTGTGTTTCAACAACACTCTGATAGTCCACAGATTACAGAATGCCTCCAGATGTGCATCGGAAACTACTACTGGTGTTCCAGGGAACGATCAAAGCGTAGACTGTTTGAGAGATTTCTCCCATTGAGGAAAATTGCGCATGGTGACTGTTGAATTCAATCCAGATACAATTTCTGTGTTTCATCAACACTCGGATAGTTCACACATTACTGAAGGCCCCCAGATGTGCATCGGAAACTACTACTGGTCTTCCAGGGAACGATCAAAGCGTAAACTGTTTGAGACATTACTGCCGTTGAGGAAAATGCGCATGGTGACCGTTGTATTCAATCCCGAAGCAATTTTTGTGTTTCATCAACACTATGAAGGTCCACAGATTGCACAATGCCTCCAGATGTGCATCGGAAACTACTACTGGTCTTCCAGGATTCGATTAAAGCGTAGACTGTTTGAGACATTACTCGCATGGAGGACAGTGTGCATAGTGTCTGTTGTATTCAATCCCGATGCAATTTATGTGTTTCAACAACACTCTGATAGTCCACACATAACTGAATGCCCCCAGGTGTTCATCGGAAACTACTACTGGTCTTCCAGGGAACGATCTAAGCGTAAACTGTATGATACATTACTCCCATGGAGGAAAGTGGGCATGGTGACTGTTGTATTTAATCCCGATTCAATTTCTGTGTTTCATCAACACTCTGATAGTCAACACATTACAGAAGGCCCCAAGATGTGCATCGGAAACTACTACTGGTCTTGCAGGGAACGATCAAAGCGTAAACTGTTTGAGACATTACTGCCATGGAGGAAAATGCGCATGGTGACTGTTGTATTCACTCCCGATGCTATTTCTGTGTTTCATCAACACTATGAAGGTCCACAGATTGCACAATGCCTCCAGATGTGCATCGGTAACTACTACTGGTCTTCCAGGATTCGATTAAAGCGTAGACTGTTTGAGACATTACTCGCATGGAGGAAAGTGTGCATAGTGTCTGTTGTATTCAATCCCGATGCAATTTATGTGTTTCAACAACACTCTGATAGTCCACACATAACTGAATGCCCCCAGGTGTTCTTCGGAAACTACTACTGGTCTTCCAGGGAACGATCTAAGCGTAAACTGTATGATACATTACTCCCATGGAGGAAAGTGGGCATGGTGACTGTTGTATTTAATCCCGATGCAATTTCTGTGTTTCATCAACACTCTGATAGTCAACACATTACAGAAGGCCCCAAGATGTGCATCGGAAACTACTACTGGTCTTCCAGGAATCGATCAAAGCGTAAACTGTTTGAGACATTACTCCCATGGAGGAAAGTGTGCATGGTGACTGTTGTATACAATCTCGATGCAATTTCTATGTTTCATCAACACTCTGATAGTCCACTGATTTCAGAATGCCTCCAGATGTGCATCGGAAACTACTACTGGTCTTCCAGGGAACAATCCTAGCGTAGACTGTTTGAGACAATACTCCGATATAGGAATGTGCGCATGGTGACTGTTGTATTCATTACCGATGCAATTTCATTGTTTCATCAACACTTTGAAGGTCCACATATAACAGAATGCCTCCAGATGTGCATCGGAAACTACTACTGGTCTTCCAGGAAACGATCAAAGCGTAGAGTGCTTTAGACATTACTCAAATGGAAGAGAGTGCGCATGGGGACTGTTGAATTCAATCCCGCGGAAATTTCTGTGTTCCATCAACACATTGAAGGTCCACAGATTACAGATTGCCTCCAGATGTGCATCGGAAACTACTACTGGTCTTCCAGGAAACGATCAAAGCGTAGAGTGCTTGAGACTTTACTCCAATGGAGGAAAGTGCGCATGGTGAGTGTTGTATTCAATCCCGATGCAATTTCTGTGTTTCATCAAGACTCTGATAGTCCACACATTACAGAATGCAACCAGATGTGCATCGCAAACTACTACTGGCCTTCGAGGGAACGATCAAAGCGTAAACTGTTTCAGACATTACTACCATGGAGGAAAGTGCCCATGGTGACTGTTGTATTTAATCCCGATGCAATTTCTGTGTTTTATCAACGCTCTGATATTCCACACATTACAGAATGCCCCCAGATGTGCATCGAAAGTTATTACTGGTCTTCCAGGGAACGATCAAAGCGTAAACTGTTTGAGACATTACTCCCATGGAGGAAAGTGCGCATGGTGACTGTTGTATACAATCTCCATGCAACTTCTGTGTTTCATCAACACTCTGATAGTTCACAGATTTCAGAATGCCTCCAGATGTGCATCGGAAACTACTACTGGTCTTCCAGGGAACGATCAAAGCGTAGACTGTTTGAGACATTACTCCCATGGAGGAAAGTGCGCATGGTGACTGTTGTATTCAATCCCGATGCAATTTCTGTGTTTCAACAACACTCTTATAGTCCACAGATCACAGAATGCCTCCAGATGTGCAATCGAAACTACTACTGGTGTTCCAGGGAACGATCAAAGCGTAGACTGTTTGAGACATTACTCCCATGGAGGAAAATTGCGCATGGTGACTGTGGTATTCAATCCAGATACAATTTCTGTGTTTCATCAACACTTGGATAGTTCACACATTACTGAAGGCCCCCAGATGTGCATCGGAAACTACTACTGGTCTTCCAGGGAACGATCAAATCGTAAACTGTTTGAGACATTACTGCCATGGAGGAAAATGCGCATGGTGACTGTTGTATTCAATCCCGATGAAATTTCTGTGTTTCATCAACACTTTGAAGGTCCACAGATTTCAGAATGCCTCCAGATGTGCATCGGAAACTACTACTGGTCTTCCAGGAATCGATTAAAGCGTAGACTGTTTGAGACATTACTCGCATGGAGGAAAGTATGCATAGTGACTGTTGTATTCAATCGCGATGCAATTTATGTGTTTCAACAACACTCTGATAGTCCACACATTACTGAATGCCCCCAGGTGTTCATCGGAAACTACTACTGGACTTCCAGGGAACGATCAAAGCGTAAACTGTATGATACATTACTCCCATGGAGGAAAGTGGGCATGGTGACTGTTGTATTTAATCCCGATGCAATTTCTGTGTTTCATCAACACTCTGATAGTCAACACATTACAGAAGGCCCCAAGATGTGCATCGGAAACTACTACTGGTCTTGCAGGGAACGATCAAAGCGTAGACTGTTTGCGACATTACTCCCATGGAGGAAAGTCCGCATGGTGACTGTTATATTCAATCCCGATGCAATTTCTGTGTTTCAACAACACTCTGATAGTCCACAGGTTACAGAATGCCTCCAGATGTGCATCGGAAACTACTACTGGTGTTCCAGGAACGATCAAAGCGTAGACTGTTTGAGACATTACTCCCATGGAGGAAAATTGCGCATGGTGACTTTTGTATTCAATCCAGATACAATTTCTGTATTTCATCAACACTCGGATAGTTCACACATTACAGAAGGCCCCCAGATGTGCATCGGAAACTACTACTGGTCTTCCAGGGAACGATCAAAGCGTAATCTGTTTGAGACATTACTGCCATGGAGGAAAATGCGCATGGTGACTGTTGTATTCAATCCCGATGCAATTTCTGTGTTTCATCAACACTTTGACGGTCCACAGATTGCAGAATGCCTCCAGATGTCCATCGAAAACTACTACTGGTCTTCCAGGAATCGATTAAAGCGTAGACTTTTTGAGACATTACTCGCATGGAGGAAAGTGTGCATAGTGACTGTTGTATTCAATCCCGATGCAATTTATGTGTTTCAACAACACTCTGATAGTCCACACATTACTGAATGCCCCCAGGTGTTCATCGGAAACTACTACTGGTCTTCCAGGGAACGATCAAAGCGTAAACTGTATGATACATTACTCCCATGGAGGAAAGTGGGCATGGTGACTGTTGTATTTAATCCCGATGCAATTTCTGTGTTTCATCAACACTCTGATAGTCAACACATTACAGAAGGTCCCAAGATGTGCATCGGAAACTACTACTGGTCGTGCAGGGAACGATCAAAGCGTAGACTGTTTGCGACATTACTCCCATGGATGAAAGTGCGCACGGTGACTGTTCTATTCAATTCCGATACAATTTCATAGTTTCAAAAACACTCTGATAGTAAACAGATTTTAGAATGCCTCCACATGTGCATCGGAAGCTACTTCTGGTCTAAAAGGGAACGATCAAAGCGTAGACTGATTGAGACATTTCTCCCATGGAGTGAAGTGCGCATGGTGACTGTTGTATTCAATCCCGATGCAATTTCAGTGTTTCATCAACACTTTGAGAGTCCACAGATAACAGAATGCCTCCAGATGTGCATCGGAAACTACAACTGGTCTTCCAGGAATCGATCAAAGCGTAAACTGTTTGAGACATTACTCCTATGGAGGAAAATTGCGCATGGTGACTGTTGTATTCAATCCCGCGGCAATTTCTGTGTTTCATCAACACATTGAAGGCCCACAGATTGCAGAATGACACCAGATGTGCATCGGAAACTACTACTGGTTTCGAGGGAACGATCAAAGCGTAAACTGTTTGAGACATTACTCCCATGGAGGAAAGTGCGCATGGTGACTGTTGTATACAATCCCGATGCAATTTCTGTGTTTCATCAACACTCTGATAGTCCACAGATTTCAGAATACCTCCAGATGTGCATCGGAAACTACTACTGGTCTTCCAGGGAACGATCAAAGCGTAGACTGTTTGAGACATTACTCCCATGGAGGAAAGTGCGCATGGTGACTGTTGTATTCAATCCCGATGCAATTTCTGTGTTTCATCAACACTCTGACAGTAAACACATTACAGAAGGCCCCAAGATGTGCATCGGAAACTACTACTGGCCTTCGAGGGAACGATCAAAGCGTAAACTGTTTGAGACATTATTAACATGGAGGAAAGTCCGCATGGTGACTGTTGTATTCAATCCCGATGCAATTTCTGTGTTTCAACAACACTCTGATAGTCCACAGGTTACAGAATGCCTCCAGATGTGCATCGGAAACTACTACTGGTGTTCCAGGAACGATCAAAGCGTAGACTGTTTGAGACATTACTCCCATGGAGGAAAATTGCGCATGGTGACTTTTGTATTCAATCCAGATACAATTTCTGTATTTCATCAACACTCGGATAGTTCACACATTACAGAAGGCCCCCAGATGTGCATCGGAAACTACTACTGGTCTTCCAGGGAACGATCAAAGCGTAAACTGTTTGAGACATTACTGCCATGGAGGAAAATGCGCATGGTGACTGTTGTATTTAATCCCGATGCAATTTCTGTGTTTCATCAACACTTTGAAGGTCCACAGATTGCAGAATGCCTCCAGATGTCCATCGAAAACTACTACTGGTCTTCCAGGAATCGATTAAAGCGTAGACTCTTTGAGACATTACTCGCATGGAGGAAAGTGTGCATAGTGACTGTTGTATTCAATCCCGATGCAATTTATGTGTTTCAACAACACTCTGATAGTCCACACATTACTGAATGCCCCCAGGTGTTCATCGGAAACTACTACTGGTCTTCCAGGGAACGATGAAAGCGTAAACTGTATGATACATTACTCCCATGGAGGAAAGTGGGCATGGTGACTGTTGTATTTAATCCCGATGCAATTTCTGTGTTTCATCAACACTCTGATAGTCAACACATTACAGAAGGTCCCAAGATGTGCATCGGAAACTACTACTGGTCTTGCAGGGAACGATCAAAGCGTAGACTGTTTGCGACATTACTCCCATGGATGAAAGTGCGCACGGTGACTGTTGTATTCAATTCCGATACAATTTCATAGTTTCAAAAACACTCTGATAGTAAACAGATTTTAGAATGCCTCCAGATGTGCATCGGAAGCTACTTCTGGTCTAAAAGGGAACGATCAAAGCGTAGACTGATTGATACATTTCTCCCATGGAGTGAAGTGCGCATGGTGACTGTTGTATTCAATCCCGATGCAATTTCAGTGTTTCATCAACACTTTGAGAGTCCACAGATAACAGAATGCCTCCAGATGTGCATCGGAAACTACAACTGGTCTTCCAGGAATCGATCAAAGCGTAAACTGTTTGAGACATTACTCCTATGGAGGAACATTGCGCATGGTGACTGTCGTATTCAATCCCGCGGCAATTTCTGTGTTTCATCAACACATTGAAGGTCCACAGATTGCAGAATGACACCAGATGTGCATCGGAAACTACTACTGGTTTCGAGGGAACGATCAAAGCGTAAACTGTTTGAGACATTACTCCCATGGAGGAAAGTGCGCATGGTGACTGTTGTATACAATCCCGATGCAATTTCTGTGTTTCATCAACACTCTGATAGTCCACAGATTTCAGAATACCTCCAGATGTGCATCGGAAACTACTACTGGTCTTCCAGGGAACGAACAAAGCGTAACCTGTTTGAGACATTACTCCCATGGAGGAAAGTGTGCATGGTGACTTTTGTATTTAATCCCGATGCAATTTTTGTGTTTCATCAACGCTCTGATATTCCACATAATACAAAATGCCCCAGATGTGCATCGGAAACTGCTACTGGTCTTCCAGGGAACGATCAAAGCGTAGACTGTTTGAGACATTACTCCCATGGAGGAAAGTGCGCATGGTGACTGTTGTATTCACCCCCGATGCTATTGCTGTGTTTCATCAACACTTTGAAGGTCCACAGATTGCAGAATGCCTCCAGATGTGCATCGGAAACTACTACTGGTCTTCCAGGAATCGATTAAAGCGTAGACTGTTTGAGACATTACTCCCATAGAGGAAAGTACGCATGGTGAATGTTGTATTCACTCCTGATGCAATTTATGTGTTTTAACAACACTCTGATAGTCCACACATTACTGAATGTCCCCAGATGTTCATCGGAAACTACTACTGGTCTTCTAGGGAACGATCAAAGCGTAAACTGTATGATACATTACTCCCATGGAGGAAAGTGCGCATTGTGATTGTTGTATTCAATCCCGATGCAATTTCTGTGTTTCATCAACACTCTGACAGTAAACACATTACAGAAGGCCCCAAGATGTGCATCGGAAACTACTACTGGCCTTCGAGGGAACGATCAAAGCGTAAACTGTTTGAGACATTACTACCATGGAGGAAAGTGCGCATGGTGACTGTTGTATTTAATCCCGATGCAATTTCTGAGTTTCATGAACGCTCTGATATTCCACACATTACAGAATGCCCCCAGATGTGCATCGGAAACTACTACTGGTCTTCCAGGGAACGATCAAAGCGTAGACTGTTTGAGACATTACTCCCATGGAGGAAAGTCCGCAAGGTGACTGTTGTATTCAATCCCGATGCAATTTCAGTGTTTCAACAACACTCCGAAAGTCCACAGATTACAGAATGTCTAGAGGTGTGCATCGGAAACTACTACGGGTGTTCCAGGGAACGATCAAAGCGTAGACTGTTTGAGACATTACTCCCATGGTGGAAAATTGCGCATGGTGACTGTTGTATTCAATCCAGATACAATTTCTGTGTTTCATCAACACTCTGACAGTAAACACATTACAGAAGGCCCCAAGATGTGCATCGGAAACTACTACTGGTCTTGCAGGGAAGGATCAAAGCGTAGACTGTTTGAGACATTACTCCCATGGATGAAAGTGCGCATGGTGACTGTTGTATTCAATTCCGATACAATTTCATAGTTTCAAAAACACTCCGATAGTAAACAGACTTCAGAATGCCTCCAGATGTGCATCGAAAGCTACTACTGGTCTAAAAGGGAACGATCAAAGCGTAGACTGATTGAGACATGTCTCCCATGGAGGGAAGTGCGCATGGTGACTGTTGTGTTCAATCCCGATGCAATTTCAGTGTTTCATCAACACTTTGAGAGTCCACAGATTACAGAATGCCTCCATATGTGCATCGGAAACTACAACTGGTCTT
Organism: Schistocerca gregaria; assembly: GCF_023897955.1. NCBI lineage: Eukaryota > Metazoa > Arthropoda > Insecta > Orthoptera > Acrididae > Schistocerca > Schistocerca gregaria. The sequence continues at coordinate 12,561,821 of NC_064926.1, read as the reverse complement.
CCAGGAATCGATCAAAGCGTAAACTGTTTGAGACATTACTCCCATGGAGGAAAATTGCGCATGGTGACTGTTGTATTCAATCCCGATGCAATTTCATAATTTCAACAACACTCTGATAGTAAACAGATTTCAGAATGCCACCAGATGTGCATCGGAAACTATTACTGGTCTTCCAGGGAATGATCAAAGCGTAGACTGATTGAGACATTTCTCCCATATAGGAAAGTGCGCATGGTGACTGTTTTATTCATTCCCGATGCAATTTCAGTGTTTCATCAACACTTTGAAGCTCCACAGATTACAGAATACCTCTAGATTTGCATCGGAAACTACTACTGGTCTTCCAGGAAACGATCAAAGCGTAGAGTGCTTTAGACATTACTCCAATGCTGGAAAGTGCGCATGGTGACTGTTGTATTCAATCCCGCGGCAATTTCTGTGTTTCATCAACACATTGAAGGTCCACAGATTACAGAATGACACCAGATGTGCATCGGAAACTACTACTGGTCTTCGAGGGAACGATCAAAGCGTAAACTGTTTGAGACATTACTCCCATGGAGGAAAGTGCGCATGGTGACTGTTGTATACAATCCCGATGCAATTTTTGTGTTTCATCAACACTCTGATAGTCCACAGATTTCAGAATGCCTCCAGATGTGCATCGGAAACCACTACTGGTCTTCCAGGGAACGATCAAAGCGTAGACTGTTTGAGACATTACTCCCATGGAGGAAAATTGCGCATGGTGACTGTTGTATTCAATCCAGATACAATTTCTATGTTTCATCAACACTCTGATAGGTCACACATTACAGAAGGCCCCCAGATGTGCATCGGAAACTACTACTGGTCTTACAGGGAACGATCAAAGAGTAAACTGTTTGAGACATTACTGCCATGGAGGAAAATGCGCATGGTGACTGTTGTATACAATCCCGATGCAATTTCTGTGTTTCATCAACACTCTGAAGGTCCACAGATTGCAGAATGCCTCCAGATGTGCATCGGAAACTACTACTGGTCTTCCAGGAATCGATTAAGGCGTAGACTGTTTGAGACATTACTCCCATGGAGGAAGGTGCACATGGTGACTGTTGTATTCAATCCCGATGCAATTTATGTGTTTCAACAACACTCTGATAGTCCACACATTACTGAATGCCCCCAGATGTTCATCGGAAACTACTACTGGTCTTTCAGGGAACGATCAAAGCGTAAACTGTATGATACATTACTCCCATGGAGGAAAGTGCTGATGGTGACGGTTGTATTCAATCCCGATGCAATATCTGTGTTTCATCAACACTCTGACAGTCCACACATTACAGAAGGCCCCAAGATGTGCATCGGAAACTACTACTGGTCTTGCATTGAACGATCAAAGCGTAGACTGTTTGAGACCTTACTCCCATGGATGAAAGTGCGCATGGTGACAGTTGTATTTAATCCCGATGCAATTTCATAGTTTCAAAAACACTCTGATAGTAAACAGATTTCAGAATGCCTCCAGATGTGCATCGGAAACTACTACTGGTCTAAAAGGGAACGATCAAAGCGTAGACTGATTGAGACATTTCTCCCATGGAGGAAAGTGCGCATGGTGACTGTTGTATTCAATCCCGATGCAATTTCAGTGTTTCATCACACTTTGAAAGTACACGGATTACAGAATGCCTCCAGATGTGCATCTGAAACTACAACTGGTCTTCTAGGAATCGATCAAAGCGTAAACTGTTTGACACATTACTCCCATGGAGGAAAATTGCGCATGGTGACTGATGTATTCAATCCCGATGCAATTTCATAGTTTCAACAACACTCTGATAGTAAACAGATTTCAGAATGCCACCAGATGTGCATCGAAAACTACTACTGGTCTTCCAGGGAACGATCAAAGCGTAGACTGATTGAGACATTTCTCCCATGGAGGAAAGTGCTCATGCTGACTGTTGTATTCAATCCCGATACAATTTCAGTGTTTCATCAACACTCTGATAGTTCAAACATTACAGAAGGCCCCCAGATGTGCATCGGAAACTACTACTGGTCTTCCTAGGAACGATCAAAGCGTACACTGTTTGAGACATTACTGCCATGTAGGAAAATGCACATGGTGACTGTTGTATTCAATCCCGATGCATTTTATGTGTTTCAACAACACTCTGATAGTCCACACTTTACTGAACGCCCCCAGATGTTCATCGGAAAATACTAATGGTCTTCCAAGGAACGATCAAAGCGTAAAATGTATGATACATTACTCCCATGGAGGAAAGTGCGCATGGCGACTGTTGTATTCATTCACGATGGAATGTCAGTGTTTCATCAAGACTTTGAAGGTCCACAGATTACAGAATGAATCCAGATGTGCATCGGAAACTACTACTCGTCTTGCAGGGAACGATCAAATCGTAGACTGCTTGAGACATTACTCCCATGGAGGAAAGTGCGCATGGTGACTGTTGTATTCAATCCAGATGCAATTTCTGTGTTTCATCAACACTCTGATAGTCCGCACATTACAGAATGCTCGCTGATGTGCATCGGAAACTACTACTGGTCTTCCAGGGAACGATCAAAGTGTAAACTGTTTCAGACATTCCTCCCATAGAGGGAAGTGCGCATGGTGACTGTTGTATTTATTCCCGATGCAATTTCTGTGTTTCATCAACGCTGTGGTATTCCACACATTACAGAATGATTCCAGATGTGCATCGGAAACTACTACCGGTCTTCCAGGAATCGATCAAATCGAAGACTGTTTGAGACATTACTCCCATGGAGGAAAGTGCGCATGGTGACTTTTGTATTCATTCCCGATGCAATTTCTGTGTTTCATCAACACTTTGAAGGTCCACAGATTACAGAATGCCTTCAGATGTGCATCGAAAACTACTACTGGTCTTCCAGGAAACAATCAAAGCGTAGAGTGTTTGAGACATTACTCCCATGGAGGAAAGTGCGCATGATGACTGTTGTATTCAACCCCGCAGCAATTTCTGTGTTTCATCAACACTCTGATTGTATACAGATTACAGAATGACACCAGATGTGCATCGGAAACTACTACTTGTCCTCCAGGGAACGATCAAAGCGTAGACTGTTTGAGACATAACTCCCATGGAGGAAAGTGCGCATGGTGACTGTTGTATTCAATCCCGATGCAATTTCTGTGTTTCATCAACATTCGGATAGTCCACAGATTACAGAATGCCTCCAGTTGTGCATCGGAAACTACTACTGGTCTTTCAGTGGACGATCCTGGCGTAGGCTGTTTGAGACATTACTCCCGTGGAGGAAAGTGCGCATGGTGACTGTTGCATTCATTCCCGACGGAATGTCAGTGTTTCATCAACACTTTGAAGGTCCACAGATTACAGAATGCCTCCAGATGTGCATCGGAAACTACTACTGGTCTTCCAGGAAACGATCAATGCGTAGTGTGTTTGAGACATTACTCCCATGGAGGAAAGTGCGCATGGTGACTGTTGTATTCAATCCCGATGCAATATCTGTGTTTCATCAACGCTGTGGTATTCCACACATTACAGAATGATCCCAGATGTGCATCGGAAACTACTAGTGGTCTTCCAGGAATGGATCAAAGCGTAAACTGTTTGAGACATTACTCCCATGGAGGATAATTGCACATGGTGACTGTTGTATTCAATCCCGATGCAATTTGTGTGTTTCAACAACACTCTGATAGTTCACAGATTACAGAATGCCTCCAGATAGGCATCGGAAACTACTACTGGTCTTCCAGGGAACGATCAAATCGAAGACTGTTTGAGACATTACCCCCATGGAGAAAAGTGCGCATGGTGACTGTTGTATTCAATCCCGCGGAAATTTCTGTGTTTCATCAACACTTTGAAGATCCACAGATTACAGAATGACTCCAGATGTGCATCCGAAACTACTAAAGGTCTTGCAGGGAACGATCAAATCGTAGACTGTTTGAGACATTACTCGCATGGAGGAAAGTGCGCATTTTGACTGTTGTGTTCAATCCCGATGCAATTTCTGTGTTTCATCAACAATCTGATAGTCCGCACATTACAGAATGCCCTCTAATGTGCATCGGAAACTACTACTGGTTTTCCAGGGAACGATCAAAGTGTAAACTGTTTCAGACATTACTCCCATGGAGGAAAGTACGCATGGTGACTGATGCATTTAATCCCGATGCAATGTCTGTGTTTCATCAACGCTCTGATATTCCACACATTACAGAATGCCCCGAGATGTGCATCGGAAAATACTACTGGTCTTCCTGGGAACGATCAAAGCGTAAACTGTTTGAGACATTACTACCATGGAGGAAAGTGCGCATGGTGACTGATGCATTCAATCCAGATGCAATTTCTGTGTTTCATCGACACTCCGATAGTCCACACGTTAGAGAATGCCATCAGATGTGCATCGGAAACTATAACTGGTCTTCCAGGGAACGATCATAGCGTAAACCGTTTGAGACATTACTCCCATGGTGGAAAGTGCGCATGGTGACTGTTGTATTTAGTCCCGATGCGATTTCTGTGTTTCAACAACACTCTGACAGTCCACACATTACAGAATGCCTCCAGATGTGCATCGGAAATTACTACTGGTCTTCCAGGGAATGATCAAAGCGTAGACTGTTTGAGACATTACTCCCATGGAGGAAAATTGCGCATGGTGACTGTTGTATACAATCCCGATGCAATTTCTGTGTTTCATCAACACTCAGATAGTCCACACATTACAGAAAGCCCCATGATGTGCATCGGAAACTACTTCTGGTCTTCCAGGGAACAATCAAAGCGTAAACTGTTTTTAGACACTACTACCATGGAGGAAAGTGCGCATGGTGACTGTTGTATTCAATCCCGATGCAATTTCGGTGCTTCATCAACACTTTGAAGGTACACAGATTACAGAATGCCTCCAGGTGTGCATCGGAAACTACTACTGGTCTTGCAGGGAACGATCAAAGCGTAGACTGTTTGAGACATTACCCCCATGGAGGAAAGTGCGCAAGGTGACTGATGCATTAAATCCCGATGCAATTTCTGTGTTTCAACAACACTCTGACAGTCCACACATTACAGAAGGCCCCCAGATGTGCATCGAAACTACTACTGGTCATCCAGGGAATGATCGAAGCGTAGACTGTTTGAGACATTACCCCCATGGAGGAAAGTGCGCATGGTTACTGATGCATTCAATCCCGATGCAATTTCTGTGTTTCCTCAACACTCTGATAGTCCACACGTTAGTGAATGCCATCAGATGTGCATCAGAAACTATTACTGGTCTTCCAGGGAACGATCAAAGCGTAAACTGTTTGAGACATTACTCCCATGGTGGAAAGTGCGCATGGTGTCTGTTGTATTCAATCCCGATGCAATTTCTGTGTTTCATCAACACTCTGATAGTCCACACATTACAAAAGGCCCCCAGATGTGCATCGGAAACTACTACTAGTCTTCCAGGGAACGTTGAAAGCGTAGATTGTTTGAGACATTAGTCCCATGGAGGAAAGTGAGCATGGTGACTGTTGTATTCAATCCCGATGCAATTTCATAGTTTCAACAACACTCTGATAGTAAACAGATTCCAGAATGCCACCAGATGTGCATCGGTAACTACTACTGGTCTTCCAGGGAACGATCAAAGCGTAGACTGATTGAGACATTTCTCCCATGGAGGAAAGTGCGCATGCTGACTGTTGTATTTAATCCCGATGCAATTTCTGTGTTTCATCAACACTCTGATAGTCCACACATTACAGAATACCCCCAGATGTTCATCGGAAACTACTACTGGTCTTCCAGGGAACGATCAAAGCGTAGAATGTTTGAGACATTACTCCCATGGAGAAAAGTGCGCATGGTGGCTGTTGTATTCAATCCCGCGGCAATTTCTGAGTTTCATCAACACTTTGAAGGTCCACAGATTAAAGAATGCCTCCAGATGTGCATCAGAAACTACTAAAGGTCTTGCAGGGAACGATCAAATCGTAGACTGTTTGAGACATTACTCGCATGGAGGAAAGTGCGCATTTTGACTGTTGTGTTCAATCCCGATGCAATTTCTGTGTTACATCAACAATCTGATAGTCCGCCCATTACAGAATGCCCTCTAATGTGCATCGGAAATTACTACTGGTCTTCCAGGGAACGATCAAAGTGTAAACTGTTTTAGACATTACTCCCATGGAGGACAGTACGCATGGTGACTGATGCATTTAATCCCGATGCAATGTCTGTGTTTCATCAACGCTCTGATATTCCACACATTACAGAATGCCCCCAGATGTGCATCGGAAAATACTACTGGTCTTCCTGGGAACGATCATAGCGTAAACCGTTTGAGACACTACTCCCATGGTGGAAAGTGCGCATGGTGACTGTTGTATTCAGTCCCGATGCGGTTTCTGTGTTTCAACAACATTCTGAAGGTCCACAGATTACAGAATGCCTCCAGATGTGTATCGGAAACTACTACTGGTCTTGCAGGGAACGATCAAAGCGTAGACTGTTGGAGACATTAGTCCCCTGGAGGAAAGTGAGCATGGTGACTGTTGTATTCAATCCCGATGCATTTTCTGTGTTTCAACAACACTCTGATAGTCGACAGATTACAGAATGCCTCCAGATGTGCATCGGAAACTACAACTAGTCTTCCAGGGAACTATCAAAGTGTAGACTGTTTGAGACATTACTCCCATGGATTAAAATTGCGCATGGTGTGTGTTGTATTGAATCCCGATGCAATTTCTGTGTTTCATCAACACTCTGATTGTATACAGATTACAGAATGACACCAGATGTGCATCGGAAACTACTACTTGTCCTCCAGGGAACGATCAAAGCGTAGACTGTTTGAGACATAACTCCCATGGAGGAAAGTGCGCATGGTGACTGTTGTGTTCAATCCCGATGCAATTTCAGTGTTTCATCAACACTTTGAGAGTCCACAGATTACAGAATGCCTCCATATGTGCATCGGAAACTACAACTGGTCTTCCAGGAATCGATCAAAGCGTAAACTGTTTGAGACATTACTCCCATGGAGGAAAATTGCGCATGGTGACTGTTGTATTCAATCCCGATGCAATTTCATAATTTCAACAACACTCTGATAGTAAACAGATTTCAGAATGCCACCAGATGTGCATCGAAAACTATTACTGGTCTTCCAGGGAATGATCAAAGCGTAGACTGATTGAGACATTTCTCCCATATAGGAAAGTGCGCATGGTGACTGTTTTATTCATTCCCGATGCAATTTCAGTGTTTCATCAACACTTTGAAGCTCCACAGATTACAGAATACCTCCAGATTTGCATCGGAAACTACTACTGGTCTTCCAGGAAACGATCAAAGCGTAGAGTGCTTTAGACATTACTCCAATGGTGGAAAGTGCGCATGGTGACTGTTGTATTCAATCCCGCGGCAATTTCTGTGTTTCATCAACACATTGAAGGTCCACAGATTACAGAATGACACCAGATGTGCATCGGAAACTACTACTGGTCTTCGAGGGAACGATCAAAGCGTAAACTGTTTGAGACATTACTCCCATGGAGGAAAGTGCGCATGGTGACTGTTGTATACAATCCCGATGCAATTTTTGTGTTTCATCAACACTCTGATAGTCCACAGATTTCAGAATGCCTCCAGATGTGCATCGGAAACTACTACTGGTCTTCCAGGGAACGATCAAAGCGTAGACTGTTTGAGACATTACTCCCATGGAGGAAAATTGCGCATGGTGACTGTTGTATTCAATCCAGATACAATTTCTATGTTTCATCAACACTCTGATAGGTCACACATTACAGAAGGCCCCCAGATGTGCATCGGAAACTACTACTGGTCTTACAGGGAACGATCAAAGAGTAAACTGTTTGAGACATTACTGCCATGGAGGAAAATGCGCATGGTGACTGTTGTATTCAATCCCGATGCAATTTCTGTGTTTCATCAACACTCTGAAGGTCCACAGATTGCAGAATGCCTCCAGATGTGCATCGGAAACTACTACTGGTCTTCCAGGAATCGATTAAGGCGTAGACTGTTTGAGACATTACTCCCATGGAGGAAGGTGCACATGGTGACTGTTGTATTCAATCCCGATGCAATTTATGTGTTTCAACAACACTCTGATAGTCCACACATTACTGAATGCCCCCAGATGTTCATCGGAAACTACTACTGGTCTTTCAGGGAACGATCAAAGCGTAAACTGTATGATACATTACTCCCATGGAGGAAAGTGCTGATGGTGACGGCTGTATTCAATCCCGATGCAATATCTGTGTTTCATCAACACTCTGACAGTCCACACATTACAGAAGGCCCCAAGATGTGCATCGGAAACTACTACTGGTCTTGCATTGAACGATCAAAGCGTAGACTGTTTGAGACCTTACTCCCATGGATGAAAGTGCGCATGGTGACAGTTGTATTCAATCCCGATGCAATTTCATAGTTTCAAAAACACTCTGATAGCAAACAGATTTCAGAATGCCTCCAGATGTGCATCGGAAACTACTACTGGTCTAAAAGGGAACGATCAAAGCGTAGACTGATTGAGACATTTCTCCCATGGAGGAAAGTGCGCATGGTGACTGTTGTATTCAATCCCGATGCAATTTCAGTGTTTCATCACACTTTGAAAGTACACGGATTACAGAATGCCTCCAGATGTGCATCTGAAACTACAACTGGTCTTCTAGGAATCGATCAAAGCGTAAACTGTTTGACACATTACTCCCATGGAGGAAAATTGCGCATGGTGACTGATGTATTCAATCCCGATGCAATTTCATAGTTTCAACAACACTCTGATAGTAAACAGATTTCAGAATGCCACCAGATGTGCATCGAAAACTACTACTGGTCTTCCAGGGAACGATCAAAGCGTAGACTGAATGAGACATTTCTCCCATGGAGGAAAGTGCGCATGCTGACTGTTGTATTCAATGCCGATACAATTTCAGTGTTTCATCAACACTCTGATAGTTCAAACATTACAGAAGGCCCCCAGATGTGCATCGGAAACTACTACTGGTCTTCCTGGGAACGATCGAAGCGTACACTGTTTGAGACATTACTGCCATGTAGGAAAATGCACATGGTGACTGTTGTATTCAATCCCGATGCATTTTATGTGTTTCAACAACACTCTGATAGTCCACACTTTACTGAACGCCCCCAGATGTTCATCGGAAAATACTAATGGTCTTCCAAGGAACGATCAAAGCGTAAAATGTATGATACATTACTCCCATGGAGGAAAGTGCGCATGGCGACTGTTGTATTCATTCACGATGGAATGTCAGTGTTTCATCAAGACTTTGAAGGTCCACAGATTACAGAATGAATCCAGATGTGCATCGGAAACTACTACTCGTCTTGCAGGGAACGATCAAATCGTAGACTGCTTGAGACATTACTCCCATGGAGGAAAGTGCGCATGGTGACTGTTGTATTCAATCCAGATGCAATTTCTGTGTTTCATCAACACTCTGATAGTCCGCACATTACAGAATGCTCGCTGATGTGCATCGGAAACTACTACTGGTCTTCCAGGGAACGATCAAAGTGTAAACTGTTTCAGACATTCCTCCCATAGAGGGAAGTGCGCATGGTGACTGTTGTATTTATTCCCGATGCAATTTCTGTGTTTCATCAACGCTGTGGTATTCCACACATTACAGAATGATTCCAGATGTGCATCGGAAACTACTACCGGTCTTCCAGGAATCGATCAAATCGAAGACTGTTTGAGACATTACTCCCATGGAGGAAAGTGCGCATGGTGACTTTTGTATTCATTCCCGATGCAATTTCTGTGTTTCATCAACACTTTGAAGGTCCACAGATTACAGAATGCCTTCAGATGTGCATCGAAAACTACTACTGGTCTTCCAGGAAACAATCAAAGCGTAGAGTGTTTGAGACATTACTCCCATGGAGGAAAGTGCGCATGATGACTGTTGTATTCAACCCCGCAGCAATTTCTGTGTTTCATCAACACTCTGATTGTATACAGATTACAGAATGACACCAGATGTGCATCGGAAACTACTACTTGTCCTCCAGGGAACGATCAAAGCGTAGACTGTTTGAGACATAACTCCCATGGAGGAAAGTGCGCATGGTGACTGTTGTATTCAATCCCGATGCAATTTCTGTGTTTCATCAACATTCGGATAGTCCACAGATTACAGAATGCCTCCAGTTGTGCATCGGAAACTACTACTGGTCTTTCAGTGGACGATCCTGGCGTAGGCTGTTTGAGACATTACTCCCGTGGAGGAAAGTGCGCATGGTGACTGTTGCATTCATTCCCGATGGAATGTCAGTGTTTCATCAACACTTTGAAGGTCCACAGATTACAGAATGCCTCCAGATGTGCATCGGAAACTACTACTGGTCTTCCAGAAAACGATCAATGCGTAGTGTGTTTGAGACATTACTCCCATGGAGGAAAGTGCGCATGGTGACTGTTGTAATCGATCCCGATGCAATATCTGTGTTTCATCAACGCTGTGGTATTCCACACATTACAGAATGATCCCAGATGTGCATCGGAAACTACTAGTGGTCTTCCAGGAATGGATCAAAGCGTAAACTGTTTGAGACATTACTCCCATGGAGGATAATTGCACATGGTGACTGTTGTATTCATTCCCGATGCAATTTCTGTGTTTCATCAACACTTTGAAGGTCCACAGATTACAGAATGCCTTCAGATGTGCATCGAAAACTACTACTGGTCTTCCAGGAAACAATCAAAGCGTAGACTGTTTGAGACATTACTCGCATGGAGGAAAGTGCGCATTTTGACTGTTGTGTTCAATCCCGATGCAATTTCTGTGTTTCATCAACAATCTGATAGTCCGCACATTACAGAATGCCCTCTAATGTGCATCGGAAACTACTACTGGTTTTCCAGGGAACGATCAAAGTGTAAACTGTTTCAGACATTACTCCCATGGAGGAAAGTACGCATGGTGACTGATGCATTTAATCCCGATGCAATGTCTGTGTTTCATCAACGCTCTGATATTCCACACATTACAGAATGCCCCGAGATGTGCATCGGAAAATACTACTGGTCTTCCTGGGAACGATCAAAGCGTAAACTGTTTGAGACATTACTACCATGGAGGAAAGTGCGCATGGTGATTGTTGTATTCAATCGCGATGCAATTTCGGTGTTTCATCAACACATTGAAGGTCCACAGATTAAAGAATGCCTCCAGATGTGCATCGGAAACTACTACTGGTCTTGCAGGGAACGATCAAAGCGTAGCCTGTTTGAGACATTACTCCCATGGAGGAAAGTGCGCATGGTGACTGATGCATTCAATCCAGATGCAATTTCTGTGTTTCATCGACACTCTGATAGTCCACACGTTAGAGAATGCCATCAGATGTGCATCGGAAACTATAACTGGTCTTCCAGGGAACGATCATAGCGTAAACCGTTTGAGACATTACTCCCATGGTGGAAAGTGCGCATGGTGACAGTTGTATTCAATCCCGATGCAATTTCGGTGCTTCATCAACACTTTGAAGGTACACAGATTACAGAATGCCTCCAGGTGTGCATCGGAAACTACTACTGGTCTTCCAGGGAACGTTGAAAGCGTAGATTGTTTGAGACATTAGTCCCATGGAGGAAAGTGAGCATGGTGACTGTTGTATTCAATCCCGATGCAATTTCATAGTTTCAACAACACTCTGATAGTAAACAGATTCCAGAATGCCACCAGATGTGCATCGGAAACTACTACTGGTCTTCCAGGGAACGATCAAAGCGTAGACTGATTGAGACATTTCTCCCATGGAGGAAAGTCCGCATGCTGACTGTTGTATTTAATCCCGATGCAATTTCTGTGTTTCATCAACACTCTGATAGTCCACACATTACAGAATACCCCCAGATGTTCATCGGAAACTACTACTGGTCTTCCAGGGAACGATCAAAGCGTAGAGTGTTTGAGACATTACTCCCATGGAGAAAAGTGCGCATGGTGGCTGTTGTATTCAATCCCGCGGCAATTTCTGAGTTTCATCAACACTTTGAAGGTCCACAGATTAAAGAATGCCTCCAGATGTGCATCAGAAACTACTAAAGGTCTTGCAGGGAACGATCAAATCGTAGACTGTTTGAGACATTACTCGCATGGAGGAAAGTGCGCATTTTGACTGTTGTGTTCAATCCCGATGCAATTTCTGTGTTACATCAACAATCTGATAGTCCGCACATTACAGAATGCCCTCTAATGTGCATCGGAAACTACTACTGGTCTTCCAGGGAACGATCAAAGTGTAAACTGTTTTAGACATTACTCCCATGGAGGACAGTACGCATGGTGACTGATGCATTTAATCCTGATGCAATGTCTGTGTTTCATCAACGCTCTGATATTCCACACATTACAGAATGCCCCCAGATGTGCATCGGAAAATACTACTGGTCTTCCTGGGAACGATCATAGCGTAAACCGTTTGAGACACTACTCCCATGGTGGAAAGTGCGCATGGTGACTGTTGTATTCAGTCCCGATGCGGTTTCTGTGTTTCAACAACATTCTGAAGGTCCACAGATTACAGAATGCCTCCAGATGTGTATCGGAAACTACTACTGGTCTTGCAGGGAACGATCAAAGCGTAGACTGTTGGAGACATTAGTCCCCTGGAGGAAAGTGAGCATGGTGACTGTTGTATTCAATCCCGATGCATTTTCTGTGTTTCAACAACACTCTGATAGTCGACAGATTACAGAATGCCTCCAGATGTGCATCGGAAACTACAACTAGTCTTCCAGGGAACTATCAAAGTTTAGACTGTTTGAGACATTACTCCCATGGATTAAAATTGCGCATGGTGTGTGTTGTATTGAATCCCGATGCAATTTCTGTGTTTCATCAACACTCTGATTGTATACAGATTACAGAATGACACCAGATGTGCATCGGAAACTACTACTTGTCCTCCAGGGAACGATCAAAGCGTAGACTGTTTGAGACATAACTCCCATGGAGGAAAGTGCGCATGGTGACTGTTGTATTCAATCCCGATGCAATTTCTGTGTTTCATCAACATTCGGATAGTCCACAGATTACAGAATGCCTCCAGTTGTGCATCGGAAACTACTACTGGTCTTTCAGTGGACGATCCTGTCGTAGGCTGTTTGAGACATTACTCCCGTGGAGGAAAGTGCGCATGGTGACTGTTGCATTCATTCCCGATGGAATGTCAGTGTTTCATCAACACTTTGAAGGTCCACAGATTACAGAATGCCTCCAGATGTGCATCGGAAACTACCACTGGTCTTCCAGGAAACGATCAATGCGTAGAGTGTTTGAGACATTACTCCCATGGAGGAAAGTGCGCATGGTGACTGTTGTACTCAATCCCGATGCATTTTCTGTGTTTCATCAACACTTTGAAGGTCCACAGATTACAGAATGCCTCCAGATGTGCATCGGAAATTACTACTCGTCTTGCAGGGAACGATCAAATCGTAGACTGTTTGAGACATTACTCCCATGGAGGAAAGTGCGCATGGTGACTGTTGTATTCAATCCCGATGCAATTTCTGTGTTTCATCAACGCTGTGGTATTCCACACATTACAGAATGATCCCAGATGTGCATCGGAAACTACTAGTGGTCTTCCAGGAATGGATCAAAGCATAAACTGTTTGAGACATTACTCCCATGGAGGAAAATTGCACATGGTGACTGTTGTATACAATCCCGATGCAATTTCTGTGTTTCATCAACACTCAGATAGTCCACACATTACAGAAGGCCCCATGATGTGCATCGGAAACTACTTCTGGTCTTCCAGGGAACGATCAAAGCGTAAACTGTTTTTAGACCTTACTACCATGGAGGAAAGTGCGCTTGGTGACTGTTGTATTCAATCCCGATGCAATTTCGGTGCTTCATCAACACTTTGAAGGTACACAGATTACAGAATGCCTCCAGGTGTGCATCGGAAACTACTACTGGTCTTGCAGGGAACGATCAAAGCGTAGACTGTTTGAGACATTACCCCCATGGAGGAAAGTGCGTATGGTGACTGATGCATTAAATCCCGATGCAATTTCTGTGTTTCAACAACACTCTGACAGTCCACACATTACAGAAGGCCCCCAGATGTGCATCGGAAACTACTACTGGTCATCCAGGGAATGATCAAAGCGTAGACTGTTTGAGACATTACCCCCATGGAGGAAAGTGCGCATGGTTACTGATGCATTCAATCCCGATGCAATTTCTGTGTTCCATCAACACTCTGATAGTCCACACGTTAGTGAATGCCATCAGATGTGCATCGGAAACTATTACTGGTCTTCCAGGGAACGATCAAAGCGTAAACTCTTTGAGACATTACTCCCATGGTGGAAAGTGAGCATGGTGTCTGTTGTATTCAATCCCGATGCAATTTCTGTGTTTCATCAACACTCTGATAGTCCACACATTACAAAAGGCCCCCAGATGTGCATCGGAAACTACTACTGGTCTTCCAGGGAACGTTGAAAGCGTAGATTGTATGAGACATTACTCCCATGGAGGAAAGTGAGAATGGTGACTGTTGTATTCAATCCCGATGCAATTTCATAGTTTCAACAACACTCTGATAGTAAACAGATTTCAGAATGCCACCAGATGTGCATCGGAAACTACTATTGGTCTTCCAGGGAACGATCAAAGCGTAGATTGTTTGAGACATTACTCCCATGGAGGAAAGTGCGCATGGTGCCTGTTGTGTTCAATCCCGACCAAATTTCTGTGTTTCATCAACACTCTGTTAGGCCACACATGACAGAATGCCCCAGATGTGCATCGGAAACTACTACTGGTCTTCCAGGGAACGATCAAAGCGTAAAATGTTTAAGACATTACTCCCATGAAGGAAAGTGCGCATGGTGTCTGTTGTATTCAATCCCTATGCAATTTCTGTGTTTCATCAACGCTCTGATATTCCACATATTACAAAATACCCCAGATGTGCACCGGAAACTACTACTGGTCTTCCAGGGAACGATCAAAGCGTAAAATGTTTAAGACATTACTCCCATGAAGGAAAGTGCGCATGGTGACTGTTGTATTCAACCCCGATGCAATTTCTGTGTTTCAACAACACTCTGATAGTCCACAGATTACAGAATGCCTCCAGTATGTGCATCGGAAACTACTACTGGTGTTCCAGGGAACAATCAAAGCGTAGACTGTTTGAGACATTACTCACATGGAAGAAAATTGCGCATGGTGGCTGTTGTATTCAATCCCGCGGCAATCCCGATACAATTTCTATGTTTCATCAACACTCTGATAGTTCACACATTACACAAGGCCCCCAGATGTGCATCGGAAACTACTACTGGTCTTCCTGGGAACGATCAAAGCGTACACTGTTTGAGACATTACTGCCATGTAGGAAAATGCACATGGTGACTGTTGTATTCAAACCCGATGCATTTTATGTGTTTCAACAACACTCTGATAGTCCACACATTTCTGAACGCCCCCAGATGTTCATCGGAAAATACTAATGGTCTTCCAGGGAACGATGAAAGCGTAAAATGTATGATACATTACTCCCATGGAGGAAAGTGCGCATGGCGACTGTTGTATTCATTCCCGATGGAATGTCAGTATTTCATCAACACTTTGAAGGTCCACAGATTACAGAATGCCTCCAGATGTGCATCGGAAACTACTACTCGTCTAGCAGGGAACGATCAAATCGTAGACTGCTTGAGACATTACTCCCATGGAGGAAAGTGGGCATGGTGACTGTTGTATTCAATCCAGATGCAATTTCTGTGTTTCATCAACACTCTGATAGTCCGCACATTACAGAATGCCCGCTGATGTGCATCGGAAACTACTACTGGTCTTCCAGGGAACGATCAAAGCGTACACTGTTTGAGACATTACTGCCATGTAGGAAAATGCACATGGTGACTGTTGTATTCAAACCCGATGGATTTTATGTGTTTCAACAACACTCTGATAGTCCACACATTACTGAACGCCCCCAGATGTTCATCGGAAAATACTAATGGTCTTCCAGGGAACGATCAAAGCGTAAAATGTATGATACATTACTCCCATGGAGGAAAGTGCGCATGGCGACTGCTGTATTCATTCCCGATGGAATGTCAGTATTTCATCAACACTTTGAAGGTCCACAGATTACAGAATGCCTCCAGATGTGCATCGGAAACTACTACTCGTCTAGCAGGGAACGATCAAATCGTAGACTGCTTGAGACATTACTCCCATGGAGGAAAGTGCGCATGGTGACTGTTGTATTCAATCCAGATGCAATTTCTGTGTTTCATCAACACTCTGATAGTCCGCACATTACAGAATGCCCGCTGATGTGCATCGGAAACTACTACTGGTCTTCCAGGGAACGATCAAAGCGTAAACTGTTTCAGACATTACTCCCATGGAGGAAAGTGAGCATGGTGTCTGTTGTATTCAATCCCGATGCAATTTCATAGTTTCAACAACACTCTGATAGTAAACAGATTTCAGAATGCTACCAGATGTGCATCGGAAACTACTATTGGTCTTCCAGGGAACGATCAAAGCGTAGATTGTTTGAGACATTACTCCCATGGAGGAAAGTGCGCATGGTGCCTGTTATGTTCAATCCCGACCAAATTTCTGTGTTTCATCAACACTCTGTTAGGCCACACATGACAGAATGCCCCAGATGTGCATCGGAAACTACTACTGGTCTTCCAGGGAACGATCAAAGCGTAAAATGCTTAAGACATTACTCCCATGAAGGAAAGTGCGCATGGTGACTGTTGTATTCAACCCCGATGCAATTTCTGTGTTTCAACAACACTCTGATAGTCCACAGATTACAGAATGCCTCCAGTATGTGCATCGGAAACTACTACTGGTGTTCCAGGGAACAATCAAAGCGTAGACTGTTTGAGACATTACTCACATGGAAGAAAATTGCGCATGGTGGCTGTTGTATTCAATCCCGCGGCAATCCCGATACAATTTCTAAGTTTCATCAACACTCTGATAGTTCACACATTACACAAGGCCCCCAGATGTGCATCGGAAACTACAACTGGTCTTCCAGGGAACGATCAAAGCGTAAACTGTTTCAGACATTACTCCCATGGAGGAAAGTGCGCATGGTGACTGTTGTATTTAATCCCGATGCTATTTCTGTGTTTCATCAACGCTGTGGTATTCCACACATTACAGAATGATGCCAGATGTGCATCGGAAACTACTACTGGTCTTCCAGGAATCGATCAAATCGAAGACTGTTTGAGACATTACTCCCATGGAGGAAAGTGCGCATGGTGACTGTTGTACTCAATCCCGCGGCAATTTCTGTGTTTCATCAACACTTTGAAGGTCCACAGATTACAGAATGCCTCCAGATGTGCATTGGAAACTACTACTTGTGTTCCAGGGAAAGATCAAAGCGTAGAGTGTTTGAGACATTACTCCCATGAAGGAAAGTGCGCATGGTGACTTTTGTATTCATTCCCGATGCAATTTCTGTGTTTCATCAACACTTTGAAGGTCCACAGATTACAGAATGCCTTCAGATGTGCATCGAAAACTACTACTGGTCTTCCAGGAAACATTCAAAGCGTAGAGTGTTTGAGACATTACTCCCATGGAGGAAAGTGCGCATGATGACTGTTGTATTCAACCCCGCAGCAATTTCTGTGTTTCATCAACATTTTGAAGGTCCACAGACTACAGAATGCCTCCAGATGTGTATCGGAAACTGCTACTGGTCTTGCAGGGAACGATCAAAGCGTAGACTGTTTGAGACATTAGTCCCATGGAGGAAAGTGCGCATGGTGACTGTTGCGTTCAATCCCGATGCAATTTCTGTGTTTCATCAACGCTCTGATATTCCACACATTACAGAATGCCCCCAGATGTGCATCGGAAACTACTACTGGTCTTCGAGGTAACGATCAAAGCGTAAACTGTTTGAGACATTAGTCCCATGGAGGAAAGTGCGCATGGTGACTGTTGTATTTAATCCCGATGCAATTTCTGTGTTTCAACAACGCTCTGATATTCCACACATTACAGAATGCCCCCAGATGTGCATCAGAAACTAGTACTGGCCTTCCAGGGAACGAGCAAAGCGTAAACTGTTTGAGACATTACTCCCATGGAGGGAAGTGCGCATGGTGACTGTTGTATTCAATCCCAATGCAATTAATGTGTTTCAACAGCACTCAGATAGTCCACAGATTACAGAATGCCTCCACATAGGCATCGGAAACTACTACTGGTCTTCCAAGGAACGATCAAAGCGTAGACTGTTTGAGACATTACTCCCATGGAAGAAAGTGCGCATGGTGACTGTTGTATTCAATCCCGATGCAATTTCTGTGTTTCAACAACACTCTGATAGTAGACAGATTACAGAATTCCTCCAGATGTGCATCGGAAACAACTACTGGTCTTCCAGGGAACCATCACAGTGTAGACTGTTTGAGACATTACTCCCATGGATTAAAATTGCGCATGGTGTGTGTTGTATTGAATCCCGATGCAATTTCTGTGTTTCATCAACACTCTGATATTCCACACATTACAGAAGGCCCCCAGGTGTGCATCGGAAATTACTACTTGTGTTCCAGGGAGCGATCAAAGCGTAGATTGTTTGAGACATCACTCCCATTTAGGAAAGTGCGCATGGTGACTGTTGTATTCAATCCCGATGCAATTTATGTGTTTCAACAACACTCAGATAGTCCACAGATTACAGAAAGCCTCCAGATAGGCATCGGAAACTGCCACTGGTCTTCCAGGGAACGATCAAAGCGTAGACTGTTTGAGACATTAGTCCCCTGGAGGAAAGTGCGCATGGTAACTGTTGTGTTCAATCCCGATTCAATTTCTGTGTTTCATCAACACTCTGATAGTCCTCACATTACAGAATGCCCCCAGATGTGTATCGGAAACTACTACTGGTCTTCGAGGTAACGATCAAAGCGTAAACTGTTTGAGACATTAGTCCCATGGAGGAAAGTGCGCATGGTGACTGTTGTATTTAATCCCAATGCAATATCTGTGTTTCAACAAAGCTCTGATATTCCACACATTACAGAATGCCCCCAGATGTGCATCAGAAACTACTACTGGTCTTCCAGGGAACGAGCAAAGCGTAAACTGTTTGAGACATTACTCCCATGGAGGAAAGTGCGCATGGTGACTGTTGTATTCATTCCCAATGCAATTAATGTGTTTCAACAGCACTCAGATAGTCCACAGATTACAGAATGCCTCCATATAGGCATCGGAAACTACTACTGGTCTTCCAAGGAACGATCAAAGCGTAGACTGTTTGAGACATTACTCCCATGGAAGAAAGTGCGCATGGTGACTGTTGTATTCAATCCCGATGCAATTTCTGTGTTTCAACAACACTCTGATAGTCGACAGATTACAGAATGCCTCCAGATGTGCATCGGAAACTACTACTGGTCTTCCAGGGAACCATCAAAGTGTAGACTGTTTGAGACATTACTCCCATAGATTAAAATTGCGCATGGTGTGTGTTGTATTGAATCCCGATGCAATTTCTGTGTTTCATCAACACTCTGATATTCCACACATTACATAAGGCCCCCAGATGTGCATCGGAAATTACTACTTGTGTTCCAGGGAGCGATCAAAGCGTAGATTGTTTGAGACATTACTCCCATTTAGGAAAGTGCGCATGGTGACTTTTGTATTCATTCCCGGTGCAATTTCTGTGTTTCATCAACACTCTGATTGTCCACAGATTACAGAATGACACCAGATGTACATCGGAAACTACTACTTGTCCTTCAGGGAACGATCAAAGCGTAGACTGTTTGAGACATAACTCCCATGGAGGAAAGTGCGCATGGTGACTGGTGTATTCAATCCCGATGCAATTTCTGTGTTTCATCAACATTCGGATAGTCCACAGATTACAGAATGCCTCCAGTTGTGCATCGGAAACTACTACTGGTCTTTCAGTGGACGAACCTGGCGTAGGCTGTTTGAGACATTACTCCCATGGAGGAAAGTGCGCATGGTGACTGTTGTATTCATTCCCGATGGAATGTCAGTGTTTCATCAACACTTTGAAGGTCCACAGATTACAGAATGCCTCCAGATGTGCATCGGAAACTACTACTAGTCTTCCAGGAAACGATCAACGCGTAGAGTGTTTGAGACAGTACTCCCATGGAGGAAAGTGCGCATGGTGACTGTTGTATTCAATCCCGCGGCATTTTCTGTATTTCATCAACACTTTGATGGTCCACAAATTACAGAATGCTCCAGATGTGCATCGGAAACTACTACTCGTCTTGCAGGGAACGATCAAATCGTAGACTGTTTGAGACATTACTCCCATGGAGGAAAATTGCACATGGTGACTGTTGTATTCAATCCCGATGCAATTTGTGTGTTTCAACAACACTCTGATAGTCCACAGATTGCAGAATGCCTCCAGATAGGCATCGGAAACTACTACTGGTCTTCCAGGGAACGATCAAATCGAAGACTGTTTGAGACATTACTCCCATGGAGGAAAGTGCGCATGGTGACTGTTGTATTCAATCCCGCAGCAATTTCTGTTTTTCATCAACACTTTGAAGGTCCACAGATTACAGAATGCCTCCAGATGTGCATCAGAAACTACTAAAGGTCTTGCACTGAACGATCAAATCGTAGACTGTTTGAGACATTACTCCCATGCAGGAAAGTGCGCATGGTGACTGTTGTGTTCAATCCCGATGCAATTTCTGTGTTTCATCAACAATCTGATAGTCCGCACATTACAGAATGCCCTCTAATGTGCATCGGAAACTACTACTGGTCTTCCAGGGAACGATCAAAGTGTAAACTTTTTCAGACAATACTCCAATGGAGGAAAGTACGCATGGTGACTGTTGTATTTAATCCCGATGCAATGTGTGTGTTTCATCAACGCTCTGATATTCCACACATTACAGAATGCCCCCAGATGTGCATCAGAAAATACTACTGGTCTTCCAGGGACCGATCAAAGCGTAAACTGTTTGAGAAATTACTACCATGGAGGAAAGTGCGCATGGTGACTGTTGTATTCAATCCCGATGCATTTTCTATGTTTCATCCACACTTTGAAGGTCCACAGATTACAGAATGAATCCAGATGTGCATCGGAAACTACTACTCGTCTTGCAGGGAACGATCAAATCGTAGACTGTTTGAGACATTACTCCCATGGAGGAAAGTGCGCATGGTGACTGTTGTATTCAATCCCGATGCAATTTCTGTGTTTCATCAACACTCTGATAGTCCGCACATTACAGAATGCCCGCTGATGTGCATCGGAAACTACTACTGGTCTTTCAGGGAACGATCAAAGCGTAAACTGTTTCAGAGATTACTCCCATAGAGGAAAGTGCGCATGGTGACTGTTGTATTTAATCCTGATGCAATTTCTGTGTTTCATCAACGCTGTGGTATTCCACACATTACAGAATGATCCCAGTTGTGCATCGGAAACTACTAGTGGTCTTCCAGGAATCGATCAAAGCGTAAGCTGTTTGAGACATTACTCCCATGGAGGAAAATTGCACATGGTGACTGTTGTATTCAATCCCGATGCAATTGGTGTGTTTCAACAACACTCTGATAGTCCACAGATTACAGAATGCCTCCAGATAGGCATCGGAAACTACTACTGGTCTTCCAGGGAACGATCAAATCGAAGACTGTTTGAACATTACTCCCATGGAGGAAAGTGCGCATGGTGACTGTTGTATTCAATCCCGCGGCAATTTCTGTGTTTCATCAACACTTTGAAGGTCCACAGATTACAGAATGCCTCCAGCTGTGCATTGGAAACTACTACTTGTGTTCCAGGGAAAGATCAAAGCGTAGAATGTTTGAGACATTACTCCCATGGAGGAAAGTGCGCATGGTGACTTTTGTATTCATTCCCGATGCAATTTCTGTGTTTCATCAACACTTTGAAGGTCCACAGATTACAGAATGCCTTCAGATGTGCATCGAAAACTACTACTGGTCTTCCAGGAAACGATCAAAGCGTAGAGTGTTTGAGACATTACTCCCATGGAGGAAAGTGCGCGTGATGACTGTTGTATTCAACCCCGCAGCAATTTCTGTGTTTCATCAACATTTTGAAGGTCCACAAATTACAGAATGACTCCAGATGTGATCAAAGCGTAGACTGTTTGAGACATTAGTCCCATGGAGGAAAGTAAGCATGGTGACTGTTGCGTTCAATCCCGATGCTATTTCTGTGTTCCATCAACGCTCTGATATTCCACACATTACAGAATGCCCCCAGATGTGCATCGGAAACTACTACTGGTCTTCCAGGGAATGATCAATGCGTAGACTGTTTGAGACATTACTCCCATGGAGGAAAGTGCGCATGGTGACTGTTTTATTCAATCCCGATGCCATTTCTTTGTTTCAACAGCACTCTGAGAGTCCACAGATTACAGAATGCCTCCATATGTGCATCGGAAACTACTACTTGTCGTCCAGGGAACGATCAAAGTATAGACTGTTTGAGACAATACCCCCATGGAGGAAAGTGCGCATGGTGACTGTTGTATTCAATCCCGATGCAATTTATGTGTTTCAACAACACTCAGATAGTCCACAGATTACAGAAAGCCTCCAGATAGGCATCGGAAACTACTACTGGTCTTCCAGGGAACGATCAAAGCGTAGACTGTTTGAGACATTAGTCCCCTGGAGGAAAGTGCGCATGGTGACTGTTGTGTTCAATCCCGATTCAATTTCTGTGTTTCATCAACACTCTGATAGTCCTCACATTACAGAATGCCCCCAGATGTGCATCGGAAACTACTACTGGTCTTCGAGGTAACGATCAAAGCGTAAACTGTTTGAGACATTAGTCCCATGGAGGAAAGTGCGCATGGTGACTGTTGTATTTAATCCCGATGCAATTTCTGTGTTTCAACAACGCTCTGATATTCCACACATTACAGAATGCCCCCAGATGTGCATCAGAAACTACTACTGGTCTTCCAGGGAACGAGCAAAGCGTAAACTCTTTGAGACATTACCCCCATGGAGGAAAGTGCGCATGGTGACTGTTGTATTCAATCCCAATGCAATTAATGTGTTTCAACATCACTCAGATAGTCCACAGATTACAGAATACCTCCACATAGGCATCGGAAACTAATACTGGTCTTCCAAGGAACGATCAAAGCGTAGACTGTTTGAGACATTACTCCCATGGAAGAAAGTGCGCATGGTGACTGTTGTATTCAATCCCGATGCAATTTCTGTGTTTCAACAACACTCTGACAGGCGACAGATTACAGAATGCCTCCAGATGTGCATCGGAAACTACTACTGGTCTTCCAGGGAACCATCAAAGTGTAGACTGTTTGAGACATTACTCCCATGGATTAAAATTGCGCATGGTGTGTGTTGTATTGAATCCCGATGCAATTTCTGTGTTTCATCAACACTCTGATATTCCACACATTACATAAGGCCCCCAGATGTGCATCGGAAATTACTACTTGTGTTCCAGGGAGCGATCAAAGCGTAGATTGTTTGAGACATTACTCCCATTTAGGAAAGTGCGCATGGTGACTTTTGTATTCATTCCCGGTTCAATTTCTGTGTTTCATCAACACTCTGATTGTCCACAGATTACAGAATGACACCAGATGTGCATCGGAAACTACTACTTGTCCTTCAGGGAACGATCAAAGCGTAGACTGTTTGAGACATAACTCCCATGGAGGAAAGTGCGCATGGTGACTGTTGTATTCATTCCCGATGGAATGTCAGTGTTTCATCAACACTTTGAAGGTCCACAGATTACAGAATGCCTCCAGATGTGCATCGGAAACTACTACTGGTCTTCGAGGTAACGATCAAAGCGTAAACTGTTTGAGACATTAGTCCCATGGAGGAAAGTGCGCATGGTGACTGTTGTATTTAATCCCGATGCAATTTCTGTGTTTCAACAACGCTCTGATATTCCACACATTACAGAATGCCCCCAGATGTGCATCAGAAACTACTACTGGTCTTCCAAGGAACGAGCAAAGCGTAAACTCTTTGAGACATTACCCCCATGGAGGAAAGTGCGCATGGTGACAGTTGTATTCATTCCCGATGGAATGTCAGTGTTTCATCAACACTTTGAAGGTCCACAGATTACAGAATGCCTCCAGATGTGCATCGGAAACTACTACTGGTCTCCCAGGAAACGATCAATGCGTAGAGTGTTTGAGACATTACACCCATGGAGGAAAGTGCGCATGGAGACTGTTGTATTCAATCCCGCGGCATTTTCTATGTTTCATCCACACTTTGAAGGTCCACAGATTACAGAATGAATCCAGATGTGCATCGGAAACTACTACTCGTCTTGCAGGGAATGATCAAATCGTAGACTGTTTGAGACATTACTCACATGGAGGAAAGTGCGCATGGTGACTGTTGTATTCAATCCCGATGCAATTTCTGTGTTTCATCAACACTCTGATAGTCCGCACATTACAGAATGCCCGCTGATGTGCATCGGAAACTACTACTGGTCTTTCAGGGAACGATCAAAGCGTAAACTGTTTCAGAGATTACTCCCATAGAGGAAAGTGCGCATGGTGACTGTTGTATTTAATCCCGATGCAATTTCTGTGTTTCATCAACGCTGTGGTATTCCACACATTACAGAATGATCCCAGTTGTGCATCGGAAACTACTAGTGGTCTTCCAGGAATCGATCAAAGCGTAAGCTGTTTGAGACATTACTCCCATGGAGGAAAATTGCACATGGTTACTGTTGTATTCAATCCCGATGCAATTGGTGTGTTTCAACAACACTCTGATAGTCCACAGATTACAGAATGCCTCCAGATAGGCATCGGAAACTACTACTGGTCTTCCAGGGAACGATCAAATCGAAGACTGTTTGAGACATTACTCCCATGGAGGAAAGTGCGCATGGTGACTGTTGTATTCATTCCCGATGCAATTTCTGTGTTTCATCAACACTTTGAAGGTCCACAGATTACAGAATGCCTTCAGATGTGCATCGAAAACTACTACTGGTCTTCCAGGAAACGATCAAAGCGTAGAGTGTTTGAGACATTACTCCCATGGAGGAAAGTGCGCGTGATGACTGTTGTATTCAACCCCGCAGCAATTTCTGTGTTTCATCAACATTTTGAAGGTCCACAAATTAAAGAATGCCTCCAGATGTGATCAAAGCGTAGACTGTTTGAGACATTAGTCCCATGGAGGAAAGTGCGCATGGTGACTGTTGCGTTCAATCTCGATGCAATTTCTGTGTTTCATCAACGCTCTGATATTCCACACATTACAGAATGCCCCCAGATGTGCATCGGAAACTACTACTGGCCTTCCAGGGATCGATCAAAGCGTAAACTGTTGCAGACATTACTCCCATGGAGGAAAGTGCGCATGGTGACTGTTGTATACAATCCCGAAGCAATTTCTGTGTTTCATCAACACTCTGATAGTCCACAGATTACAGAAAGCCTCCATATGTGCATCGGAATCTACTACTGGTCGTCCAGGGAACGATCAAAGTATAGACTGTTTGAGACAATACTCCCATGGAGGAAAGTGCGCATGGTGACTGTTGTATTCAATCCCGATGCAATTTATGTGTTTCAACAACACTCAGATAGTCCACAGATTACAGAAAGCCTCCAGATAGGCATCGGAAACTACTACTGGTCTTCCAAGGAACGATCAAAGCGTAGACTGTTTGAGACATTACTCCCATGGAAGAAAGAGCGCATGGTGACTGTTGTATTCAATCCCGATGCAATTTCTGTGTTTCAACAACACTCTGATAGTCGACAGATTACAGAATGCCTCCAGATGTGCATCGGAAACTACTACTGGTCTTCCAGGGAACCATCAAAGTGTAGACTGTTTGAGACATTACTCCCATAGATTAAAATTGCGCATGGTGTGTGTTGTATTGAATCCCGATGCAATTTCTGTGTTTCATCAACACTCTGATATTCCACACATTACATAAGGCCCCCAGATGTGCATCGGAAATTACTACTTATGTTCCAGGGAGCGATCAAAGCGTAGATTGTTTGAGACATTACTCCCATTTAGGAAAGTGCGCATGGTGACTTTTGTATTCATTCCCGGTGCAATTTCTGTGTTTCATCAACACTCTGATTGTCCACAGATTACAGAATGACACCAGATGTGCATCGGAAACTACTACTTGTCCTTCAGGGAACGATCAAAGCGTAGACTGTTTGAGACATAACTCCCATGGAGGAAAGTGCGCATGGTGACTGGTGTATTCAATCCCGATGCAATTTCTGTGTTTCATCAACATTCGGATAGTCCACAGATTACAGAATGCCTCCAGTTGTGCATCGGAAACTACTACTGGTCTTTCAGTGGACGAACCTGGCGTAGGCTGTTTGAGACATTACTCCCATGGAGGAAAGTGCGCATGGTGACTGTTGTATTCATTCCCGATGGAATGTCAGTGTTTCATCAACACTTTGAAGGTCCACAGATTACAGAATGCCTCCAGATGTGCATCGGAAACTACTACTAGTCTTCCAGGAAACGATCAACGCGTAGAGTGTTTGAGACAGTACTCCCATGGAGGAAAGTGCGCATGGTGACTGTTGTATTCAATCCCGCGGCATTTTCTGTATTTCATCAACACTTTGATGGTCCACAAATTACAGAATGCCTCCAGATGTGCATCGGAAACTACTACTCGTCTTGCAGGGAACGATCAAATCGTAGACTGTTTGAGACATTACTCCCATGGAGGAAAATTGCACATGGTGACTGTTGTATTCAATCCCGATGCAATTTGTGTGTTTCAACAACACTCTGATAGTCCACAGATTGCAGAATGCCTCCAGATAGGCATCGGAAACTACTACTGGTCTTCCAGGGAACGATCAAATCGAAGACTGTTTGAGACATTACTCCCATGGAGGAAAGTGCGCATGGTGACTGTTGTATTCAATCCCGCAGCAATTTCTGTTTTTCATCAACACTTTGAAGGTCCACAGATTACAGAATGCCTCCAGATGTGCATCAGAAACTACTAAAGGTCTTGCACTGAACGATCAAATCGTAGACTGTTTGAGACATTACTCCCATGCAGGAAAGTGCGCATGGTGACTGTTGTGTTCAATCCCGATGCAATTTCTGTGTTTCATCAACAATCTGATAGTCCGCACATTACAGAATGCCCTCTAATGTGCATCGGAAACTACTACTGGTCTTCCAGGGAACGATCAAAGTGTAAACTTTTTCAGACAATACTCCAATGGAGGAAAGTACGCATGGTGACTGTTGTATTTAATCCCGATGCAATGTGTGTTTCATCAACGCTCTGATATTCCACACATTACAGAATGCCCCCAGATGTGCATCAGAAAATACTACTGGTCTTCCAGGGACCGATCAAAGCGTAAACTGTTTGAGAAATTACTACCATGGAGGAAAGTGCGCATGGTGACTGTTGTATTCAATCCCGATGCATTTTCCATGTTTCATCCACACTTTGAAGGTCCACAGATTACAGAATGAATCCAGATGTGCATCGGAAACTACTACTCGTCTTGCAGGGAACGATCAAATCGTAGACTGTTTGAGACATTACTCCCATGGAGGAAAGTGCGCATGGTGACTGTTGTATTCAATCCCGATGCAATTTCTGTGTTTCATCAACACTCTGATAGTCCGCACATTACAGAATGCCCGCTGATGTGCATCGGAAACTACTACTGGTCTTTCAGGGAACGATCAAAGCGTAAACTGTTTCAGAGATTACTCCCATAGAGGAAAGTGCGCATGGTGACTGTTGTATTTAATCCTGATGCAATTTCTGTGTTTCATCAACGCTGTGGTATTCCACACATTACAGAATGATCCCAGTTGTGCATCGGAAACTACTAGTGGTCTTCCAGGAATCGATCAAAGCGTAAGCTGTTTCAGACATTACTCCCATGGAGGAAAATTGCACATGGTGACTGTTGTATTCAATCCCGATGCAATTGGTGTGTTTCAACAACACTCTGATAGTCCACAGATTACAGAATGCCTCCAGATAGGCATCGGAAACTACTACTGGTCTTCCAGGGAACGATCAAATCGAAGACTGTTTGAACATTACTCCCATGGAGGAAAGTGCGCATGGTGACTGTTGTATTCAATCCCGCGGCAATTTCTGTGTTTCATCAACACTTTGAAGGTCCACAGATTACAGAATGCCTCCAGCTGTGCATTGGAAACTACTACTTGTGTTCCAGGGAAAGATCAAAGCGTAGAATGTTTGAGACATTACTCCCATGGAGGAAAGTGCGCATGGTGACTTTTGTATTCATTCCCGATGCAATTTCTGTGTTTCATCAACACTTTGAAGGTCCACAGATTACAGAATGCCTTCAGATGTGCATCGAAAACTACTACTGGTCTTCCAGGAAACGATCAAAGCGTAGAGTGTTTGAGACATTACTCCCATGGAGGAAAGTGCGCGTGATGACTGTTGTATTCAACCCCGCAGCAATTTCTGTGTTTCATCAACATTTTGAAGGTCCACAAATTACAGAATGACTCCAGATGTGATCAAAGCGTAGACTGTTTGAGACATTAGTCCCATGGAGGAAAGTAAGCATGGTGACTGTTGCGTTCAATCCCGATGCTATTTCTGTGTTCCATCAACGCTCTGATATTCCACACATTACAGAATGCCCCCAGATGTGCATCGGAAACTACTACTGGTCTTCCAGGGAATGATCAATGCGTAGACTGTTTGAGACATTACTCCCATGGAGGAAAGTGCGCATGGTGACTGTTTTATTCAATCCCGATGCCATTTCTTTGTTTCAACAGCACTCTGAGAGTCCACAGATTACAGAATGCCTCCATATGTGCATCGGAAACTACTACTTGTCGTCCAGGGAACGATCAAAGTATAGACTGTTTGAGACAATACCCCCATGGAGGAAAGTGCGCATGGTGACTGTTGTATTCAATCCCGATGCAATTTATGTGTTTCAACAACACTCAGATAGTCCACAGATTACAGAAAGCCTCCAGATAGGCATCGGAAACTACTACTGGTCTTCCAGGGAACGATCAAAGCGTAGACTGTTTGAGACATTAGTCCCCTGGAGGAAAGTGCGCATGGTGACTGTTGTGTTCAATCCCGATTCAATTTCTGTGTTTCATCAACACTCTGATAGTCCTCACATTACAGAATGCCCCCAGATGTGCATCGGAAACTACTACTAGTCTTCGAGGTAACGATCAAAGCGTAAACTGTTTGAGACATTAGTCCCATGGAGGAAAGTGCGCATGGTGACTGTTGTATTTAATCCCGATGCAATTTCTGTGTTTCAACAACGCTCTGATATTCCACACATTACAGAATGCCCCCAGATGTGCATCAGAAACTACTACTGGTCTTCCAGGGAACGAGCAAAGCGTAAACTCTTTGAGACATTACCCCCATGGAGGAAAGTGCGCATGGTGACTGTTGTATTCAATCCCAATGCAATTAATGTGTTTCAACATCACTCAGATAGTCCACAGATTACAGAATACCTCCACATAGGCATCGGAAACTAATACTGGTCTTCCAAGGAACGATCAAAGCGTAGACTGTTTGAGACATTACTCCCATGGAAGAAAGTGCGCATGGTGACTGTTGTATTCAATCCCGATGCAATTTCTGTGTTTCAACAACACTCTGACAGGCGACAGATTACAGAATGCCTCCAGATGTGCATCGGAAACTACTACTGGTCTTCCAGGGAACCATCAAAGTGTAGACTGTTTGAGACATTACTCCCATGGATTAAAATTGCGCATGGTGTGTGTTGTATTGAATCCCGATGCAATTTCTGTGTTTCATCAACACTCTGATATTCCACACATTACATAAGGCCCCCAGATGTGCCTCGGAAATTACTACTTGTGTTCCAGGGAGCGATCAAAGCGTACATTGTTTGAGACATTACTCCCATTTAGGAAAGTGCGCATGGTGACTTTTGTATTCATTCCCGGTTCAATTTCTGTGTTTCATCAACACTCTGATTGTCCACAGATTACAGAATGACACCAGATGTGCATCGGAAACTAATACTTGTCCTTCAGGGAACGATCAAAGCGTAGACTGTTTGAGACATAACTCCCATGGAGGAAAGTGCGCATGGTGACTGTTGTATTCATTCCCGATGGAATGTCAGTGTTTCATCAACACTTTGAAGGTCCACAGATTACAGAATGCCTCCAGATGTGCATCGGAAACTACTACTGGTCTTCGAGGTAACGATCAAAGCGTAAACTGTTTGAGACATTAGTCCCATGGAGGAAAGTGCGCATGGTGACTGTTGTATTTAATCCCGATGCAATTTCTGTGTTTCAACAACGCTCTGATATTCCACACATTACAGAATGCCCCCAGATGTGCATCAGAAACTACTACTGGTCTTCCAGGGAACGAGCAAAGCGTAAACTCTTTGAGACATTACCCCCATGGAGGAAAGTGCGCATGGTGACTGTTGTATTCAATCCCAATGCAATTAATGTGTTTCAACATCACTCAGATAGTCCACAGATTACAGAATACCTCCACATAGGCATCGGAAACTACTACTGGTCTTCCAAGGAACGATCAAAGCGTAGACTGTTTGAGACATTACTCCCATGGAGGAAAGTGCGCATGGTGACTGTTTTATTCAATCCCGATGCCATTTCTTTGTTTCAACAGCACTCTGATAGTCCACAGATTACAGAATGCCTCCAGATGTGCATCGGAAACTACTACTGGTCTTCCAAGGAACGATCAAAGCGTAGACTGTTTGAGACATTACTCCCATGGAAGAAAGTGCGCATGGTGACTGTTGTATTCATTCCCGGTTCAATTTCTGTGTTTCATCAACACTCTGATTGTCCACAGATTACAGAATGAATCCAGATGTGCATCGGAAACTACTACTCGTCTTGCAGGGAACGATCAAATCGTAGACTGTTTGAGACATTACTCCCATGGAGGAAAGTGCGCATGGTGACTGTTGTATTCAATCCCGATGCAATTTCTGTGTTTCATCAACACTCTGATAGTCTGCACATTACAGAATGCCCGCTGATGTGCATCGGAAACTACTACTGGTCTTTCAGGGAACGATCAAAGCGTAAACTGTTTCAGAGATTACTCCCATAGAGGAAAGTGCGCATGGTGACTGTTGTATTTAATCCCGATGCAATTTCTGTGTTTCATCAACGCTGTGGTATTCCACGCATTACAGAATGATCCCAGTTGTGCATCGGAAACTACTAGTGGTCTTCCAGGAATCGATCAAAGCGTAAGCTGTTTGAGACATTACTCCCATGGAGGAAAATTGCACATGGTGACTGTTGTATTCAATCCCGATGCAATTGGTGTGTTTCAACAACACTCTGATAGTCCACAGATTACAGAATGCCTCCAGATAGGCATCGGAAACTACTACTGGTCTTCCAGGGAACGATCAAATCGAAGACTGTTTGAGACATTACTCCCATGGAGGAAAGTGCGCATGGTGACTGTTGTATTCAATCCCGCGGCAATTTCTGTGTTTCATCAACACTTTGAAGGTCCACAGATTACAGAATGCCTCCAGCTGTGCATTGGAAACTACTACTTGTGTTCCAGGGAAAGATCAAAGCGTAGAATGTTTGAGACATTACTCCCATGGAGGAAAGTGCGCATGGTGACTTTTGTATTCATTCCCGATGCAATTTCTGTGTTTCATCAACACTTTGAAGGTCCACAGATTACAGAATGCCTTCAGATGTGCATCGGAAACTACTACTGGTCTTCCAGGAAACGATCAATGCGTAGAGTGTTTGAGACATTACACCCATTTAGGAAAGTGCGCATGGTGACTGTTGTATTCAATCCCGCGGCATTTTCTATGTTTCATCCACACTTTGAACGTCCACAGATTACAGAATGAATCCAGATGTGCATCGGAAACTACTACTCGTCTTGCAGGGAACGATGAAATCGTAGACTGTTTGAGACATTACTCCCATGGAGGAAAGTGCGCATGGTGACTGTTGTATTCAATCCCGATGCAATTTCTGTGTTTCATCAACACTCTGATAGTCCGCACATTACAGAATGCCCGCTGATGTGCATCGGAAACTACTACTGGTCTTTCAGGGAACGATCAAAGCGTAAACTGTTTCAGAGATTACTCCCATAGAGGAAAGTGCGCATGGTGACTGTTGTATTTAATCCCGATGCAATTTCTGTGTTTCATCAACGCTGTGGTATTCCACACATTACAGAATGATCCCAGTTGTGCATCGGAAACTACTAGTGGTCTTCCAGGAATCGATCAAAGCGTAAGCTGTTTGAGACATTACTCCCATGGAGGAAAGTGCACATTGTGACTGTTGTATTCAATCCCGATGCAATTTGTGTGTTTCAACAACACTCTGATAGTCCACAGATTACAGAATGCCTCCAGATAGGCATCGGAAACTACTACTGGTCTTCCAGGGAACGATCAAATCGAAGACTGTTTGAGACATTACTCCCATGGAGGAAAGTGCGCATGGTGACTGTTGTATTCAATCCCGCGTCAATTTCTGTGTTTCATCAACACTTTGAAGGTCCACAGATTACAGAATGCCTCCAGCTGTGCATTGGAAACTACTACATGTGTTCCAGGGAAAGATCAAAGCGTAGAGTGTTTGAGACATTACTCCCATGGAGGAAAGTGCGCATGGTGACTTTTGTATTCATTCCCGATGCAATTTCTGTGTTTCATCAACACTTTGAAGGTCCACAGATTACAGAATGCCTTCAGATGTGCATCGAAAACTACTACTGGTCTTCCAGGAAACGATCAAAGCGTAGAGTGTTTGAGACATTACTCCCATGGAGGAAAGTGCGCGTGATGACTGTTGTATTCAACCCCGCAGCAATTTCTGTGTTTCATCAACATTTTGAAGGTCCACAAATTACAGAATGACTCCAGATGTGATCAAAGCGTAGACTGTTTGAGACATTAGTCCCATGGAGGAAAGTGCGCATGGTGACTGTTGCGTTCAATCCCGATGCTATTTCTGTGTTCCATCAACGCTCTGATTTTCCACACATTACAGAATGCCCCCAGATGTGCATCGGAAACTACTATTGGTCTTCCAGGGAATGATCAATGCGTAGACTGTTTGAGACATTACTCCCATGGAGGAAAGTGCGCATGGTGACTGTTTTATTCAATCCCGATGCCATTTCTTTGTTTCAACAGCACTCTGATAGTCCACAGATTACAGAATGCCTCCACATGTGCATCGGAAACTACTACTTGTCGTCCAGGGAACGATCAAAGTATAGACTGTTTGAGACAATACTCCCATGGAGGAAAGTGCGCATGGTGACTGTTGTATTCAATCCCGATGCAATTTATGTGTTTCAACAACACTCAGATAGTCCACAGATTACAGAAAGCCTCCAGATAGGCATCGGAAACTACTACTGGTCTTCCAGGGAACGATCAAAGCGTAGACTGTTTGAGACATTAGTCCCCTGGAGGAAAGTGCGCATGGTGACTGTTGTGTTCAATCCCGATTCAATTTCTGTGTTTCATCAACACTCTGATAGTCCTCACATTACAGAATGCCCCCAGATGTGCATCGGAAACTACTACTGGTCTTCGAGGTAATGATCAAAGCGTAAACTGTTTGAGACATTAGTCCCATGGAGGAAAGTGCGCATGGTGACTGTTGTATTTAATCCCGATGCAATTTCTGTGTTTCAACAACGCTCTGATATTCCACACATTACAGAATGCCCCCAGATGTGCATAAGAAACTACTACTGGTCTTCCAGGGAACGAGCAAAGCGTAAACTCTTTGAGACATTACCCCCATGGAGGAAAGTGCGCATGGTGACTGTTGTATTCAATCCCAATGCAATTAATGTTTTTCAACATCACTCAGATAGTCCACAGATTACAGAATGCCTCCACATAGGCATCGGAAACTACTACTGGTCTTCCAAGGAACGATCAAAGCGTAGACTGTTTGAGACATTACTCCCATGGAAGAAAGTGCGCATGGTGACTGTTGTATTCAATCCCGATGCAATTTCTGTGTTTCAACAACACTCTGACAGTCGACAGATTACAGAATGCCTCCAGATGTGCATCGGAAACTACTACTGGTCTTCCAGGGAACCATCAAAGTGTAGACTGTTTGAGACATTACTCCCATGGATTAAAATTGCGCATGGTGTGTGTTGTATTGAATCCCGATGCAATTTCTGTGTTTCATCAACACTCTGATATTCCACACATTACATAAGGCCCCCAGATGTGCATCGGAAATTACTACTTGTGTTCCAGGGAGCGATCAAAGCGTAGATTGTTTGAGACATTACTCCCATTTAGGAAAGTGCGCATGGTGACTTTTGTATTCATTCCCGGGTCAATTTCTGTGTTTCATCAACACTCTGATTGTCCACAGATTACAGAATGACACCAGATGTGCATCGGAAACTACTACTTGTCCTTCAGGGAACGATCAAAGCGTAGACTGTTTGAGACATAACTCCCATGGAGGAAAGTGCGCATGGTGACTGTTGTATTCATTCCCGATGGAATGTCAGTGTTTCATCTACATTTTGAAGGTCCACAAATTACAGAATGACTCCAGATGTGATCAAAGCGTAGACTGTTTGAGACATTAGTCCCATGGAGGAAAGTGCGCATGGTGACTGTTGCGTTCAATCCCGATGCTATTTCTGTGTTCCATCAACGCTCTGATATTCCACACATTACAGAATGCCCCCAGATGTGCATCGGAAACTACTACTGGCCTTCCAGGGATCGATCAAAGCGTATACTGTTGCAGGCATTACTCCCATGGAGGAAAGTGCGCATGGTGACTGTTGTATACAAGCCCGATGCAATTTCTGTGTTTCATCAACACTCTGATAGTCCACAGACTTCAAAATGCCTCCAGAAGTGCATCGGAAACTACTACTGGTCTTCCAGGGAACGATCAAAGCGTAGACTGTTTGAGACATTACTCCCATGGAGGAAAGTGCGCATGGTGACTGATTTATTCAATCCCGATGCCATTTCTTTGTTTCAACAGCACTCTGATAGTCCACAGATTACAGAATGCCTCCACATGTGCAACGGAAACTACTACTTGTCGTCCAGGGAACGATCAAAGTATAGACTGTTTGAGACAATACTCCCATGGAGGAAAGTGCGCATGGTGACTGTTGTATTCAATCCCGATGCAATTTATGTGTTTCAACAACACTCAGATAGTCCACAGATTACAGAAAGCCTCCAGATAGGCATCGGAAACTACTACTGGTCTTCCAGGGAACGATCAAAGCGTAGACTGTTTTAGACATTAGTCCCCTGGAGGAAAGTGCGCATGGTGACTGTTGTGTTCAATCCCGATTCAATTTCTGTGTTTCATCAACACTCTGATAGTCCTCACATTACAGAATGCTCCCAGATGTGCATCGGAAACTACTACTGGTCTTCGAGGTAACGATCAAAGCGTAAACTGTTTGAGACATTAGTCCCATGGAGGAAAGTGCGCATGGTGACTGTTGTATTTAATCCCGATGCAATTTCTGTGTTTCAACAACGCTCTGATATTCCACACATTACAGAATGCCCCCAGATGTGCATCAGAAACTACTACTGGTCTTCCAGGGAACGAGCAAAGCGTAAACTCTTTGAGACATTACCCCCATGGAGGAAAGTGCGCATGGTGACTGTTGTATTCAATCCGAATGCAATTAATGTGTTTCAACATCACTCAGATAGTCCACAGATTACAGAATGCCTCCACATAGGCATCGGAAACTACCACTGGTCTTCCAAGGAACGATCAAAGCGTAGACTGTTTGAGACATTACTCCCATGGAAGAAAGTGCGCATGGTGACTGTTGTATTCAATCCCGATGCAATTTCTGTGTTTCAACAACACTCTGATAGTCGACAGATTACAGAATGCCTCCAGATGTGCATCGGAAACTACTACTGGTCTTCCAGGGAACCATCAAAGTGTAGACTGTTTGAGACATTACTCCCATGGATTAAAATTGCGCATGGTGTGTGTTGTATTGAATCCCGATAGAATTTCTGTGTTTCATCAACACTCTGATATTCCACACATTACATAAGGCCCCCAGATGTGCATCGGAAATTACTACTTGTGTTCCAGGGAGCGATCAAAGCGTAGATTGTTTGAGACATTACTCCCATTTAGGAAAGTGCGCATGGTGACTTTTGTATTCATTCCCGGTTCAATTTCTGTGTTTCATCAACACTCTGATTGTCCACAGATTACAGAATGACACCAGATGTGCATCGGAAACTACTACTTGTCCTTCAGGGAACGATCAAAGCGTAGACTGTTTGAGACATAACTCCCATGGAGGAAAGTGCGCATGGTGACTGTTGTATTCATTCCCGATGGAATGTCAGTGTTTCATCAACACTTTGAAGGTCCACAGTTTACAGAATGCCTCCAGATGAGCATTGGAAACTACTAGTAGTCTTCCAGGAAACGATCAACGCGTAGAGTGTTTGAGACATTACTCCCATGGAGGAAAGTGCGCATGGTGACTGTTGTATTCTATCCCGCGGCATTTTCTGTGTTTCATCAACACTTTGATGGTCCACAGATTACAGAATGCCTCCAGATGTGCATCAGAAACTACTAAAGGTCGTGCACTGAACGATCAAATCGTAGACTGTTTGAGACATTACTCCCATGCAGGAAAGTGCGCATGGTGACTGTTGTGTTCAATCCCGATGCAATTTCTGTGTTTCATCAGCAATCTGATAGACCGCACATTACAGAATGCCCTCTAATGTGCATCGGCATCTACTACTGGTCTTCCAGGGAACGATCAAAGTGTAAACTTTTTCAGACATTACTCCCATGGAGGAAAGTACGCATGGTGACTGTTGTATTTAATCCCGATGCAATGTCTGTGTTTCATCAACGCTCTGATATTCCACACATTACAGAATGCCCCCAGATGTGCATCAGAAAATACTACTGTTCTTCCAGGGAACGATCAAAGCGTAAACTGTTTGAGAAATTACTACCATGGAGGAAAGTGCGCATGGTGACTGTTGTATTCAATCTCGATGCAATTTCTGTGTTTCATCAACATTCTGATAGTCCACAGATTACAGAATGCCTCCAGTTGTGCATCGGAAACTACTACTGGTCTTTCAGTGGACGATCCTGGCGTGGGCTGTTTGAGACATTACTCCCATGGAGGAAAGTGCGCATGGTGACAGTTGTATTCATTCCCGATGGAATGTCAGTGTTTCATCAACACTTTGAAGGTCCACAGATTACAGAATGCCTCCAGATGTGCATCGGAAACTACTACTGGTCTTCCAGGAAACGATCAATGCGTAGAGTGTTTGAGACATTACACCCATGGAGGAAAGTGCGCATGGTGACTGTTGTATTCAATCCCGCGGCATTGTCTATGTTTCATCCACACTTTGAAGGTCCACAGATTACAGAATGAATCCAGATGTGCATCGGAAACTACTACTCGTCTTGCAGGGAACGATCAAATCGTAGACTGTTTGAGACATTACTCCCATGAAGGAAAGTGCGCATGGTGACTGTTGTATTCAATCCCGATGCAATTTCTGTGTTTCATCAACACTCTGATAGTCCGCACATTACAGAATGCCCGCTGATGTGCATCGGAAACTACTACTGGTCTTTCAGGGAACGATCAAAGCGTAAACTGTTTCAGAGATTACTCCCATAGAGGAAAGTGCGCATGGTGACTGTTGTATTTAATCCCGATGCAATTTCTGTGTTTCATCAACGCTGTGGTATTCCACACATTACAGAATGATCCCAGTTGTGCATCGGAAACTACTAGTGGTCTTCCAGGAATCGATCAAAGCGTAAGCTGTTTGAGACACTACTCCCATGGAGGAAAATTGCACATGGTGACTGTTGTATTCAATCCCGATGCAATTGGTGTGTTTCAACAACACTCTGATAGTCCACAGATTATGGAATGCCTCCAGATAGGCATCGGAAACTACTACTGGTCTTCCAGGGAACGATCAAATCGAAGACTGTTTGAGACATTACTCCCATGGAGGAAAGTGCGCATGGTGACTGTTGTATTCAATCCCGCGGCAATTTCTGTGTTTCATCAACACTTTGAAGGTCCACAGATTACAGAATGCCTCCAGCTGTGCATTGGAAACTACTACTTTTATTCCAGGGAAAGATCAAAGCGTAGAATGTTTGAGACATTACTCCCATGGAGGAAAGTGCGCATGGTGACTTTTGTATTCATTCCCGATGCAATTTCTGTGTTTCATCAACACTTTGAAGGTCCACAGATTACAGAATGCCTTCAGATGTGCATCGAAAACTACTACTGGTCTTCCAGGAAACGATCAAAGCGTAGAGTGTTTGAGACATTACTCCCATGGAGGAAAGTGCGCATGATGACTGTTGTATTCAACCCCGCAGTAATTTCTGTGTTTCATCAACATTTTGAAGGTCCACAAATTAAAGAATGCCTCCAGATGTGATCAAAGCGTAGACTGTTTGAGACATTAGTCCCATGGAGGTAAGTGCGCATGGTGACTGTTGCGTTCAATCTCGATGCAATTTCTGTGTTTCATCAACGCTCTGATATTCCACACATTACAGAAAGCCCCCAGATGTGCATCGGAAACTACTACTGGCCTTCCAGGGATCGATCAAAGCGTAAACTGTTGCAGACATTACTCCCATGGAGGAAAGTGCGCATGGTGACTGTTGTATACAATCCCGATGCAATTTCTGTGTTTCATCAACACTCTGATAGTCCACAGATTTCAAAATGCCTCCAGAAGTGCATCGGAAACTACTACTGGTCTTCCAGGGAACGATCAAAGCGAAGACTGTTTGAGACATTACTCCCATGGAGGAAAGTGCGCATGGTGACTGTTTTATTCAATCCCGATGCCATTTCTTTGTTTCAACAACACTCTGATAGTCCACAGATTACAGGATGCCTATACATGTGCATCGGAAGCTACTACTGGTCGTCCAGGGAACGATCAAAGTATAGACTGTTTGAGACAATACTCCCATGTAGGAAAGTACGCATGGTGACTGTTGTATTCAATCCCGATGCAATTTATGTGTTTCAACAACACTCAGATAGTCCACAGATTACAGAAAGCCTCCAGATAGGCATCGGAAACTACTACTGGTCTTCCAGGGAACGATCAAAGCGTAGACTGTTTGAGACTTTAGTCCCCTGGAGGAAAGTGCGCATGGTGACTGTTGTGTTCAATCCCGATTCAATTTCTGTGTTTCATCAACACTCTGATAGTCCTCACATTACAGAATGTCCCCAGATGTGCATCGGAAACTACTACTGTCTTCGAGGTAACGATCAAAGCGTAAACTGTTTGAGACATTAGTCCCATGGAGGAAAGTGCGCATGGTGACTGTTGTATTTAATCCCGATGCAATTTCTGTGTTTCAACAACGCTCTGATATTCCACACATTACAGAATGCCCCCAGATGTGCATCAGAAACTACTACTGGTATTCCAGGGAACGAGCAAAGCGTAAACTGTTTGAGACATTACTCCCATGGAGGAAAGAGGGATGGTGACTGTTGTATTCAATCCCAATGCAATTAATGTGTTTCAACAGCACTCAGATAGTCCACAGATTACAGAATGCCTCCACATAGGCATCGGAAACTACTACTGGTCTTCCAAGGAACGATCAAAGCGTAGACTGTTTGAGACATT
Source organism: Schistocerca gregaria (assembly GCF_023897955.1). Classification (NCBI taxonomy): domain Eukaryota; kingdom Metazoa; phylum Arthropoda; class Insecta; order Orthoptera; family Acrididae; genus Schistocerca; species Schistocerca gregaria. The sequence goes on along the minus strand of NC_064926.1, from coordinate 12,521,927 downwards.
ACTCCCATGGAAGAAAGTGCGCATGGTGACTGTTGTATTCAATCCCGATGCAATTTCTGTGTTTCAACAACACTCTGATAGTCGACAGATTACAGAATGCCTCCAGATGTGCATCGGAAACTACTACTGGTCTTCCAGGGAACCATCAAAGTGTAGACTGTTTGAGACATTACTCCCATGGATTAAAATTGCGCATGGTGTGTGTTGTATTGAATCCCGATGCAATTTCTGTGTTTCATCAACACTCTGATATTCCACACATTACAGAAGACCCCCAGATATGCATCGTAAAATACTACTTGTGTTCCAGGGAGCGATCAAAGCGTAGATTGTTTGAGACATCACTCCCATTTAGGAAAGTGCGCATGGTGACTTTTGTATTCATTCCCGGTGCATTTTCTGTGTTTCATCAACACTCTGATTGTCCACAGATTACAGAATGACACCAGATGTGCATCGGAAACTACTACTTGTCCTCCAGGGAACGATCAAAGCGTAGACTGTTTGAGACATAACTCCCGTGGAGGAAAGTGCGCATGGTGACTGGTGTATTCAATCCCGATGCAATTTCTGTGTTTCATCAACATTCGGATAGTCCACAGATTACAGAATTCCTCCAGTTGTGCATCGGAAACTACTACTGGTCTTTCAGTGGACGATCCTGGCGTAGGCTGTTTGAGACATTACTCCCATGGAGAAGAGTGCGCATGGTGACTGTTGTATTCATTCCCGATGGAATGTCAGTGTTTCATCAACACTTTGAAGGTCCACAGATTACAGAATGCCTCCAGATGTGCATCGGAAACTACTACTGGTCTTCCAGGAAACGATCAATGCGTAGAGTGTTTGAGACATTACTCCCATGGAGGAAAGTGCGCATGGTGACTGTTGTATTCAATCCCGCGGCATTTTCTGTGTTTCATCAACACTTTGATGGTCCACAGATTACAGAATGCCTCCAGATGTGCATCGGAAACTACTACTCGTCTTGCATGGAACGGTCAAATCGTAGACTGTTTGAGACATTACTCCCATGGAGGAAAGTGCGCATGGTGACTGTTGTATTCAATCCCGATGCAATTTGTGTGTTTCAACAACACTCTGATAGTCCACAGATTACAGAATGCCTCCAGATAGGCATCGGAAACTACTACTGGTCTTCCAGGGAACGATCAAATCGAAGACTGTTTGAGACATTACTCCCATGGAGGAAAGTGCGCATGGTGGCTGTTGTATTCAATCCCGCGGCAATTTCTGTGTTTCATCAACACTTTGAAGGTCCACAGATTACAGAATGCCTCTAGCTGTGCATTGGAAACTACTACTTGTGTTCCAGGGAAAGATCAAAGCGTAGAGTGTTTGAGACATTACTCCCATGGAGGAAAGTGCGCATGGTGACTTTTGTATTCATTCCCGATGCAATTTCTGTGTTTCATCAACACTTTGAAGGTCCACAGATTACAGAATGCCTTCAGATGTGCATCGAAAACTACTACTGGTCTTCCAGGAAACGATCAAAGCGTAGAGTGTTTGAGACATTACTCCCATGGAGGAAAGTGCGCGTGATGACTGTTGTATTCAACCCCGCAGCAATTTCTGTGTTTCATCAACATTTTGAAGGTCCACAAATTACAGAATGACTCCAGATGTGATCAAAGCGTAGACTGTTTGAGACATTAGTCCCATGGAGGAAAGTGCGCATGGTGACTGTTGCGTTCAATCCCGATGCAATTTCTGTGTTCCATCAACGCTTTGATATTCCACACATTACAGAATGCCCCCAGATGTGCATCGGAAATTACTACTGGACTTCCAGGGATCGATCAAAGCGTAAACTGTTGCAGACATTACTCCCATGGAGGAAAGTGCGCATGGTGACTGTTGTATACAATCCCGATGCAATTTCTGTGTTTCATCAACACTCTGATAGTCCACAGATTTCAAAATGCCTCCAGAAGTGCATCGGAAACTACTACTGGTCTTCCAGGAAACGATCAAAGCGTAGACTGTTTGAGACATTACTCCCATGGAGGAAAGTGCGCATGGTGACTGTTTTATTCAATCCCGATGCCATTTCTTTGTTTCAACAGCACTCTGATAGTCCACAGATTACAGAATGCCTCCACATGTGCATCGGAAACTACTACTTGTCGTCCAGGGAACGATCAAATTATAGACTGTTTGAGACAATACTCCCATGGAGGAAAGTGCGCATGGTGACTGTTGTATTCAATCCCGATGCAATTTATGTGTTTCAACAACACTCAGATAGTCCACAGATTACAGAAAGCATCCAGATAGGCATCGGAAACTACTACTGGTCTTCCAGGGAACGATCAAAGCGTAGACTGTTTGAGACATTAGTCCCCTGGAGGAAAGTGCGCATGGTGACTGTTGTGTTCAATCCCGATTCAATTTCTGTGTTTCATCAACACTCTGATAGTCCTCACATTACAGAATGCCCCCAGATGTGCATCGGAAACTACTACTGGTCTTCGAGGTAACGATCAAAGCGTAATCTGTTTGAGACATTAGTCCCATGGAGGAAAGTGCGCATGGTGACTGTTGTATTTAATCCCGATGCAATTTCTGTGTTTCAACAACGCTCTGATATTCCACACATTACAGAATGCCCCCAGATGTGCATCAGAAACTACTACTGGTCTTCCAGGGAACGAGCAAAGCGTAAACTCTTTGAGACATTACTCCCATGGAGGAAAGTGCGCTTGGTGACTGTTGTATTCAATTCCAATGCAATTAATGTGATTCAACAGCACTCAGATAGTCCACAGATTACAGAATGCCTCCACATAGGCATCGGAAACTACTACTGGTCTTCCAAGGAACGATCAAAGCGTAGACTGTTTGAGACATTACTCCCATGGAAGAAAGTGCGCATGGTGACTGTTGTATTCAATCCCGATGCAATTTCTGTGTTTCAACAACACTCTGATAGTCGACAGATTACAGAATGCCTCCAGATGTGCATCGGAAACTACTACTGGTCTTCCAGGGAACCATCAAAGTGTAGACTGTTTGAGACATTTCTCCCATGGATTAAAATTGCGCATGGTGTGTGTTGTATTGAATCCCGATGCAATTTCTGTGTTTCATCAACACTCTGATATTCCACACATTACATAAGGCCCCCAGCTGTGCATCGGAAATTACTACTTGTGTTCCAGGGAGCGATCAAAGCGCAGATGGTTTGAGACATTACTCCCATTTAGGAAAGTGCGCATGGTGACTTTTGTATTCATTCCCGGTGCAATTTCTGTGTTTCATCAACACTCTGAGTGTCCACAGATTACAGAATGACACCAGATGTGCATCGGAAACTACTACTTGTCCTTCAGGGAACGATCAAAGCGTAGACTGTTTAAGACATAACTCCCATGGAGGAAAATGCGCATGGTGACTCGTGTATTCAATCCCGATGCAATTTCTGTGTTTCATCAACATTCGGATAGTCCACAGATTACAGAATGCCTCCAGTTGTGCATCGGAAACTACTACTGGTCTTTCAGTGGTCGAACCTGGCGTAGGCTGTTTGAGACACTACTCCCATGGAGGAAAGTGCGCATGGTGACTGTTGTATTCATTCCCGATGGAATGTCAGTGTTTCATCAACACTTTGAAGGTCCACAGATTACAGAATGCCTCCAGATGTGCATCGGAAACTACTACTAGTCTTCCAGGAAACGATCAACGCGTACAGTGTTTGAGACATTACTCCCATGGAGGAAAGTGCGCATGGTGACTTTTGTATTCATTCCCGATGCAATTTCTGTGTTTCATCAACTCTTTGAAGGTCCACAGATTACAGAATGCCTTCAGATGTGCATCGAAAACTACTACTGGTCTTCCAGGAAACGATCAAAGCGTAGAGTGTTTGAGACATTACTCCCATGGAGGAAAGTGCGCGTGATGACTGTTGTATTCAACCCCGCAGCAATTTCTGTGTTTCATTACATTTTGAAGGTCCACAAATTACAGAATGACTCCAGATGTGATCAAAGCGTAGACTGTTTCAGACATTAGTCCCATGGAGGAAAGTGCGCATGGTGACTGTTGCGTTCAATCCCGATGCAATTTCTGTGTTCCATCAACGCTTTGATATTCCACACATTACAGAATGCCCCCAGATGTGCATCGGAAACTACTACTGGCCTTCCAGGGATCGATCAAAGCGTAAACTGTTGCAGACATTACTCCCATGGAGGAAAGTGCGCATGGTGACTGTTGTATACAATCCCGATGCAATTTCTGTGTTTCATCAACACTCTGATAGTCCACAGATTTCAAAATGCCTCCAGAAGTGCATCGGAAACTACTACTGGTCTTCCAGGAAACGATCAAAGCGTAGACTGTTTGAGACATTACTCCCATGGAGGAAAGTGCGCATGGTGACTGTTTTATTCAATCCCGATGCCATTTCTTTGTTTCAACAGCACTCTGATAGTCCACAGATTACAGAATGCCTCCACATGTGCATCGGAAACTACTACTTGTCGTCCAGGGAACGATCAAAGTATAGACTGTTTGAGACAATACTCCCATGGAGGAAAGTGCGCATGGTGACTGTTGTATTCAATCCCGATGCAATTTATGTGTTTCAACAACACTCAGATAGTCCACAGATTACAGAAAGCCTCCAGATAGGCATCGGAAACTACTACTGGTCTTCCAGGGAACGATCAAAGCGTAGACTGTTTGAGACATTAGTCCCCTGGAGGAAAGTGCGCATGGTGACTGTTGTATTCAATCCCAATGCAATTAATGTGTTTCAACAGCACTCAGATAGTCCACAGATTACAGAATGCCTCCACATAGGCATCGGAAACTACTACTGGTCTTCCAAGGAACGATCAAAGCGTAGACTGTTTGAGACATTACTCCCATGGAAGAAAGTGCGCATGGTGACTCTTGTATTCAATCCCGATGCAATTTCTGTGTTTCAACAAAACTCTGATAGTCGACAGATTACAGAATGCCTCCAGATGTGCATCGGAAACTACTACTGGTCTTCCAGGGAACCATCAAAATGTAGACTGTTTGAGACATTACTCCCATGGATTAAAATTGCGCATGGTGTGTGTTGTATTGAATCCCGATGCAATTTCTGTGTTTCATCAACACTCTGATATTCCACACATTACATAAGGCCCCCAGATGTGCATCGGAAATTACTACTTGTGTTCCAGGGAGCGATCAAAGCGTAGATTGTTTGATACATTACTCCCATTTAGGAAAGTGCGCATGGTGACTTTTGTATTCATTCCCGGTGCTATTTCTGTGTTTCATCAACACTCTGATTGTCCACAGATTACAGAATGACACCAGATGTGCATCGGAAACTACTACTTGTCCTTCAGGGAACGATCAAAGCGTAGACTGTTTAAGACATAACTCCCATGGAGGAAAGTGCGCATGGTGACTGGTGTATTCAATCCCGATGCAATTTCTGTGTTTCATCAACATTCGGATAGTCCACAGATTACAGAATGCCTCCAGTTGTGCATCGGAAACTACTACTGGTCTCTCAGTGGTCGAACCTGGCGTAGGCTGTTTGAGACATTACTCCCATGGAGGAAAGTGCGCATGGTGACTGTTGTATTCATTCCCGATGGAATGTCAGTGTTTCATCAACACTTTGAAGGTCCACAGATTACAGAATGCCTCCAGATGTGCATCGGAAACTACTACTAGTCTTCCAGGAAACGATCAACGCGTAGAGTGTTTGAGACATTACTCCCATGGAGGAAAGTGCGCATGGTGACTGTTGTATTCAATCCCGCGGCATTTTCTGTGTTTCATCAACACTTTGATGGTCCACAGATTACAGAATGCCTCCAGATGTGCATCAGAAACTACTAAAGGTCTTGCACTGAACGATCAAATCGTAGACTGTTTGAGACATTACTCCCATGCAGGAAAGTGCGCATGGTGACTGTTGTGTTCAATCCCGATGCAATTTCTGTTTTTCATCAACAATCTGATAGTCCGCACATTACAGAATGCCCTCTAATGTGCATCGGAAACTACTACTGGTCTTCCAGGGAACGATCAAAGTGTAAACTTTTTCAGACATTACTCCCATGGAGGAAAGTGCCCATGGTGACTGTTGTATTCAATCCCGATGCAATTTCTGTGTTTCATGAACACTAAGATAGTCCACACATTACAGAATGATCCCAGATGTGCATCGGAAACTACTAATGGTCTTCCAGGAATCGATCAAAGCGTAAACTGGTTGAGACATTACTCCCATGGAGGAAAATTGCACATGGTGACTGTTGTATTCAATCCCGATGCAATTTGTGTGTTTCAACAACACTCTGATAGTCCACAGATTACAGAATGCCTCCAGATAGGCATCGGAAACTACTACTGGTCTTCCAGGGAACGATCAAAGCGTAAACTGTTTGAGAAATTACTACCATGGAGGAAAGTGCGCATGGTGATTGTTGTATTCAATCGCGATGCAATTTCGGTGTTTCATCAACACATTGAAGGTCCACAGATTACAGAATGCCTCAAGATGTGCATCGGAAACTACTACTGGTCTTGCAGGGAACGATCAAAACGTAGCCTGTTTGAGACATTACTCCCATGGAGGAAAGTGCGCATGGTGCCTGATGCATTCAATCCAGATGCAATTTCTGTGTTTCATCGACACTCTGATAGTCCACACGTTAGAGAATGCCATCTGATGTGCATCGGAAACTATAACTGGTATTCCAGGGAACGATGAAAGCGTAAACTGTTTGAGACATTACTCCCATGGTGGAAAGTGCGCATGGTGACTGTTGTATTCAGTCCCGATGCGATTTCTGTGTTTCAACAACACTCTGACAGTCCACAGATTACAGAATGCTTCCAGATGTGCATCGGAAACTACTACTGGTCTTCCAGGGAATGATCAAAGCGTAGACTGTTTGAGACATTACTCCCATGGAGGAAAATTGCGCATGGTGACTGTTATATACAATCCCGATGCAATTTCTGTGTTTCATCAACACTCAGATAGTCCACACATTACAGAAGGCCCCATGATGTGCATCGGAAACTACTTCTGGTCTTCCAGGGAACGATCAAAGCGTAAACTGTATGAGACATTACTACCATGGAGGAAAGTGCGCATGGTGACTGTTGTATTCACTCCCGATGCAATTTCGGTGCTTCATCAACACTTTGAAGGTACACAGATTACAGAATGCCTCCAGGTGTGCATCGGAAACTACTACTGGTCTTGCAGAGAACGATCAAAGCGTAGACTGTTTGAGACATTACCCCCATGGAGGAAAGTGCGCATGGTGACTGATGCATTAAATCCCGATGCAATTTCTGTGTTTCATCAACACTCTGATAGTCCACACGTTAGAGAATGCCATCAGATGTGCATCGGAAACTATTACTGGTCTTCCAGGGAACGATCATAGCGTAAACTGTTTGAGTCATTACTCCCATGGTGGAAAGTGCGCATGGTATCTGTTTTATTCAGTCCCGATGCAATTTCTGTGTTTCAACAACACTCTGACAGTCCACAGATTACAGAATGCCTCCAGATGTGCATCGGAAACTACTACTGGTCTTCCAGGGAATGATCAAACCGTAGACTGTTTGAGACATTACACCCATGGAGGAAAATTGCGCATTGCGATTGTTGTATACAATCCCGATGCAATTACTGTGTTTCATCAACACTCTGATAGTCCACACATTACAGAATGACCCCAGATGTGCATCGGAAACTACTACTGGTAATCCAGGGAACGATCAAAGCGTAGACTGCTTGAGACTTTTCTGCCATGGATGAAAGTGCGCATGGTGACTGTAGTATTCAATCCCGATGCAATTTCTGTGTTTCATCAACACTCTGATAGTCCACACATTACAGAAGGCCCCCAGATGTGCATCTGAAACTTCTACTGGTCTTCCAGGGAACGTTGAAAGCGTAGATTGTCTGAGACATTACTCCCATGGAGGAAAGTGAGCATGGTGACTGTTGTATTCAATCCCGATGCTATTTCAGTGTTTCATCAACACTTTGAAGGTCCACAGACAATAGAATGCCTCCAGATGTGCATCGAAAACTACTACTGGTCTTCCAGGAATCGATCAAAGCGTAGACTGTTTGGGACATTATTCCCATGGAGGAAAATTGCGCATGGTGATTGTTGTATTCAATCCCGATGCTATTAATGTGTTTCAGCAACACTCTGATAGTCCACAGATTACAGAATGCCTCCACATAGGAATCGGAAACTACTACTGGTCTTCCAGGGAACGATCAAAGCGTAGACTGTTTGAGACATTAGTCCCCTGGAGGAAAGTGCGCATGGTGACTGTTGTGTTCAATCCCGATTCAATTTCTGTGTTTCATCAACACTCTGATAGTCCTCACATTACAGAATGCCCCCAGATGTGCATCGGAAACTACTACTGGTCTTCGAGGTAACGATCAAAGCGTAAACTGTTTGAGACATTAGTCCCATGGAGGAAAGTGCGCATGGTGACTGTTGTATTTAATCCCGATGCAATTTCTGTGTTTCAACAACGCTCTGATATTCCACACATTACAGAATGCCCCCAGATGTGCATCAGAAACTACTACTGGTCTTCCAGGGAACGAGCAAAGCGTAAACTCTTTGAGACATTACTCCCATGGAGGAAAGTGCGCATGGTGACTGTTGTATTCAATTCCAATGCAATTAATGTGATTCAACAGCACTCAGATAGTCCACAGATTACAGAATGCCTCCACATAGGCATCGGAAACTACTACTGGTCTTCCAAGGAACGATCAAAGCGTAGACTGTTTGAGACATTACTCCCATGGAAGAAAGTGCGCATGGTGACTGTTGTATTCAATCCCGATGCAATTTCTGTGTTTCAACAACACTCTGATAGTCGACAGATTACAGAATGCCTCCAGATGTGCATCGGAAACTACTACTGGTCTTCCAGGGAACCATCAAAGTGTAGACTGTTTGAGACATTTCTCCCATGGATTAAAATTGCGCATGGTGTGTGTTGTATTGAATCCCGATGCAATTTCTGTGTTTCATCAACACTCTGATATTCCACACATTACATAAGGCCCCCAGCTGTGCATCGGAAATTACTACTTGTGTTCCAGGGAGCGATCAAAGCGCAGATGGTTTGAGACATTACTCCCATTTAGGAAAGTGCGCATGGTGACTTTTGTATTCATTCCCGGTGCAATTTCTGTGTTTCATCAACACTCTGAGTGTCCACAGATTACAGAATGACACCAGATGTGCATCGGAAACTACTACTTGTCCTTCAGGGAACGATCAAAGCGTAGACTGTTTAAGACATAACTCCCATGGAGGAAAATGCGCATGGTGACTCGTGTATTCAATCCCGATGCAATTTCTGTGTTTCATCAACATTCGGATAGTCCACAGATTACAGAATGCCTCCAGTTGTGCATCGGAAACTACTACTGGTCTTTCAGTGGTCGAACCTGGCGTAGGCTGTTTGAGACACTACTCCCATGGAGGAAAGTGCGCATGGTGACTGTTGTATTCATTCCCGATGGAATGTCAGTGTTTCATCAACACTTTGAAGGTCCACAGATTACAGAATGCCTCCAGATGTGCATCGGAAACTACTACTAGTCTTCCAGGAAACGATCAACGCGTACAGTGTTTGAAACATTACTCCCATGGAGGAAAGTGCGCGTGATGACTGTTGTATTCAACCCCGCAGCAATTTCTGTGTTTCATCAACATTTTGAAGGTCCACAAATTACAGAATGACTCCAGATGTGATCAAAGCGTAGACTGTTTCAGACATTAGTCCCATGGAGGAAAGTGCGCATGGTGACTGTTGCGTTCAATCCCGATGCAATTTCTGTGTTCCATCAACGCTTTGATATTCCACACATTACAGAATGCCCCCAGATGTGCATCGGAAACTACTACTGGCCTTCCAGGGATCGATCAAAGCGTAAACTGTTGCAGACATTACTCCCATGGAGGAAAGTGCGCATGGTGACTGTTGTATACAATCCCGATGCAATTTCTGTGTTTCATCAACACTCTGATAGTCCACAGATTTCAAAATGCCTCCAGAAGTGCATCGGAAACTACTACTGGTCTTCCAGGAAACGATCAAAGCGTAGACTGTTTGAGACATTACTCCCATGGAGGAAAGTGCGCATGGTGACTGTTTTATTCAATCCCGATGCCATTTCTTTGTTTCAACAGCACTCTGATAGTCCACAGATTACAGAATGCCTCCACATGTGCATCGGAAACTACTACTTGTCGTCCAGGGAACGATCAAAGTATAGACTGTTTGAGACAATACTCCCATGGAGGAAAGTGCGCATGGTGACTGTTGTATTCAATCCCGATGCAATTTATGTGTTTCAACAACACTCAGATAGTCCACAGATTACAGAATGCCTCCACATAGTCATCGGAAACTACTACTGGTCTTCCAAGGAACGATCAAAGCGTAGACTGTTTGAGACATTAGTCCCCTGGAGGAAAGTGCGCATGGTGACTGTTGTATTCAATCCCAATGCAATTAATGTGTTTCAACAGCACTCAGATAGTCCACAGATTACAGAATGCCTCCACATAGTCATCGGAAACTACTACTGGTCTTCCAAGGAACGATCAAAGCGTAGACTGTTTGAGACATTACTCCCATGGAAGAAAGTGCGCATGGTGACTCTTGTATTCAATCCCGATGCAATTTCTGTGTTTCAACAAAACTCTGATAGTCGACAGATTACAGAATGCCTCCAGATGTGCATCGGAAACTACTACTGGTCTTCCAGGGAACCATCAAAATGTAGACTGTTTGAGACATTACTCCCATGGATTAAAATTGCGCATGGTGTGTGTTGTATTGAATCCCGATGCAATTTCTGTGTTTCATCAACACTCTGATATTCCACACATTACATAAGGCCCCCAGATGTGCATCGGAAATTACTACTTGTGTTCCAGGGAGCGATCAAAGCGTAGATTGTTTGAGACATTACTCCCATTTAGGAAAGTGCGCATGGTGACTTTTGTATTCATTCCCGGTGCTATTTCTGTGTTTCATCAACACTCTGATTGTCCACAGATTACAGAATGACACCAGATGTGCATCGGAAACTACTACTTGTCCTTCAGGGAACGATCAAAGCGTAGATTGTTTAAGACATAACTCCCATGGAGGAAAGTGCGCATGGTGACTGGTGTATTCAATCCCGATGCAATTTCTGTGTTTCATCAACATTCGGATAGTCCACAGATTACAGAATGCCTCCAGTTGTGCATCGGAAACTACTACTGGTCTCTCAGTGGTCGAACCTGGCGTAGGCTGTTTGAGACATTACTCCCATGGAGGAAAGTGCGCATGGTGACTGTTGTATTCATTCCCGATGGAATGTCAGTGTTTCATCAACACTTTGAAGGTCCACAGATTACAGAATGCCTCCAGATGTGCATCGGAAACTACTACTAGTCTTCCAGGAAACGATCAACGCGTAGAGTGTTTGAGACATTACTCCCATGGAGGAAAGTGCGCATGGTGACTGTTGTATTCAATCCCGCGGCATTTTCTGTGTTTCATCAACACTTTGATGGTCCACAGATTACAGAATGCCTCCAGATGTGCATCAGAAACTACTAAAGGTCTTGCACTGAACGATCAAATCGTAGACTGTTTGAGACATTACTCCCATGCAGGAAAGTGCGCATGGTGACTGTTGTGTTCAATCCCGATGCAATTTCTGTTTTTCATCAACAATCTGATAGTCCGCACATTACAGAATGCCCTCTAATGTGCATCGGAAACTACTACTGGTCTTCCAGGGAACGATCAAAGTGTAAACTTTCTCAGACATTACTCCCATGGAGGAAAGTGCCCATGGTGACTGTTGTATTCAATCCCGATGCAATTTCTGTGTTTCATGAACACTAAGATAGTCCACACATTACAGAATGATCCCAGATGTGCATCGGAAACTACTAATGGTCTTCCAGGAATCGATCAAAGCGTAAACTGGTTGAGACATTACTCCCATGGAGGAAAATTGCACATGGTGACTGTTGTATTCAATCCCGATGCAATTTGTGTGTTTCAACAACACTCTGATAGTCCACAGATTACAGAATGCCTCCAGATAGGCATCGGAAACTACTACTGGTCTTCCAGGGAACGATCAAAGCGTAAACTGTTTGAGAAATTACTACCATGGAGGAAAGTGCGCATGGTGATTGTTGTATTCAATCGCGATGCAATTTCGGTGTTTCATCAACACATTGAAGGTCCACAGATTACAGAATGCCTCAAGATGTGCATCGGAAACTACTACTGGTCTTGCAGGGAACGATCAAAACGTAGCCTGTTTGAGACATTACTCCCATGGAGGAAAGTGCGCATGGTGCCTGATGCATTCAATCCAGATGCAATTTCTGTGTTTCATCGACACTCTGATAGTCCACACGTTAGAGAATGCCATCTGATGTGCATCGGAGACTATAACTGGTATTCCAGGGAACGATGAAAGCGTAAACTGTTTGAGACATTACTCCCATGGTGGAAAGTGCGCATGGTGACTGTTGTATTCAGTCCCGATGCGATTTCTGTGTTTCAACTACACTCTGACAGTCCACAGATTACAGAATGCTTCCAGATGTGCATCGGAAACTACTACTGGTCTTCCAGGGAATGATCAAAGCGTAGACTGTTTGAGACATTACTCCCATGGAGGAAAATTGCGCATGGTGACTGTTATATACAATCCCGATGCAATTTCTGTGTTTCATCAACACTCAGATAGTCCACACATTACAGAAGGCCCCATGATGTGCATCGGAAACTACTTCTGGTCTTCCAGGGAACGATCAAAGCGTAAACTGTATGAGACATTACTACCATGGAGGAAAGTGCGCATGGTGACTGTTGTATTCACTCCCGATGCAATTTCGGTGCTTCATCAACACTTTGAAGGTACACAGATTACAGAATGCCTCCAGGTGTGCATCGGAAACTACTACTGGTCTTGCAGAGAACGATCAAAGCGTAGACTGTTTGAGACATTACCCCCATGGAGGAAAGTGCGCATGGTGACTGATGCATTAAATCCCGATGCAATTTCTGTGTTTCATCAACACTCTGATAGTCCACACGTTAGAGAATGCCATCAGATGTGCATCGGAAACTATTACTGGTCTTCCAGGGAACGATCATAGCGTAAACTGTTTGAGTCATTACTCCCATGGTGGAAAGTGCGCATGGTATCTGTTTTATTCAGTCCCGATGCAATTTCTGTCTTTCAACAACACTCTGACAGTCCACAGATTACAGAATGCCTCCAGATGTGCATCGGAAACTACTACTGGTCTTCCAGGGAATGATCAAACCGTAGACTGTTTGAGACATTACACCCATGGAGGAAAATTGCGCATTGCGATTGTTGTATACAATCCCGATGCAATTACTGTGTTTCATCAACACTCTGATAGTTCACACATTACAGAATGACCCCAGATGTGCATCGGAAACTACTACTGGTAATCCAGGGAACGATCAAAGCGTAGACTGCTTGAGACTTTTCTGCCATGGATGAAAGTGCGCATGGTGACTGTAGTATTCAATCCCGATGCAATTTCTGTGTTTCATCAACACTCTGATAGTCCACACATTACAGAAGGCCCCCAGATGTGCATCTGAAACTACTACTGGTCTTCCAGGGAACGTTGAAAGCGTAGATTGTCTGAGACATTACTCCCATGGAGGAAAGTGAGCATGGTGACTGTTGTATTCAATCCCGATGCTATTTCAGTGTTTCATCAACACTTTGAAGGTCCACAGACAATAGAATGCCTCCAGATGTGCATCGAAAACTACTACTGGTCTTCCAGGAATCGATCAAAGCGTAGACTGTTTGGGACATTATTCCCATGGAGGAAAATTGCGCATGGTGATTGTTGTATTCAATCCCGATGCTATTAATGTGTTTCAGCAACACTCTGATAGTCCACAGATTACAGAATGCCTCCACATAGGAATCGGAAACTACTACTGGTCTTCCAAGGAACGATCAAAGCGTAGACTGTTTGAGACATTACTCCAATGGAAGAAAGTGCGCATGGTGACTGTTGTATTCAATCCCGATGCAATTTCTGTGTTTCAACAACACTCTGATAGTCGAAAGATTACAGAATGCCTCCAGATGTGCATCGGAAACTACTACTGGTCTTCCAGGGTACTATCAAAGTGTAGACTGTTTGAGACATTACTCCCATGGAGGAAAATTGCGCATGGTGTCTGTTGTATTGAATCCCGATGCAATTTCTGTGTTTCATCAACACTCTGATAGTCCACACATTACAGAAAGCCCCCAGATGTGCATCGGAAACTACTACTGGCCTTGCAGGGAACGATCAAAGCGTAAACTGTTTGAGACATTACTCCCATGGTGGAAAGTGCGCATGGTGACTGTTGTATTCAGTCCCGATGCGATTTCTGTGTTTCAACAACACTCGGACAGTCCACAGATTACAGAATGCCTCCAGATGAGCATCGGAAACTACTACTGGTCTTCCAGGGAATGATCAAAGCGTAGACTGTTTGAGACATTACTCCCATGGAAGAAAATTGCGCATGGTGACTGTTGTATACAATTCCGATGTAATTTCGGTGTTTCATCAACACTCAGATAGTCCACACATTACAGAAGGCCCCATGATGTGCATCGGAAACTACTTCTGGTCTTCCAGGGAACGATCAAAGCGTAAACTTTTTGAGACATTACTACCATGGAGGAAAGTGCGCATGGTGACTGTTGTATTCAATCCCGATGCAATTTCTGTGTTTCATCAACACACTGATAGTCCACACATTACAGAATGACCCCAGATATGCATCGGAAACTACTACTGGTAATCCAGGGAACGATCAAAGCGTAGACTGCTTGAGACATTTCTGCCATGGAGGAAAGTGCGCATGGTGACTGCTGTATTCAATCCCGATGCAATTTCTGTGTTTCATCAACACTCTGATAGTCCACACATTACAGAAGGCCCCCAGATGTGCATCGGAAACTACTACTGGTCTTCCAGGGAACGTTGAAAGCGTAGATTGTTTGAGACATTACTCCCATGGAGGAAAGTGAGCATGGTGATTGTTGTATTCAATCCCGATGCAATTTCAGTGTTTCATCAACACTTTGAAGGTCCACACATTACAAAAGGCCCCCAAATGTGCATCGGAAACTACTACTGGTTTTCCAGGGAACGTTGAAAGCGTAGATTGTTTGAGACATTACTCCCATGGAAGAAAGTGCGCATGGTGACTGTTGTATTCAATCCCGATGCAATTTCTGTGTTTCAACAACACTCTGATAGTCGAAAGATTACAGAATGCCTCCAGATGTGCATCGGAAACTACTACTGGTCTTCCAGGGTACTATCAAAGTGTAGACTGTTTGAGACATTACTCCCATTGAGGAAAATGGCGCATGGTGTCTGTTGTATTGTATCACGATGCAATTTCTGTAATTCATCAACACTCTGATAGTCCACACATTGCAGAAAGCCCCCAGATGTGCATCGGAAATTACTACTTGTGTTCCAGGGAGCGATCAAAGCGTAGACTGTTTGAGACATTACTCCCATTTAGGAAAGTGCGCAAGGTGACTTTTGTATTCATTCCCGGTGCAATTTCTGTGTTTCATCATTACTTTGAGGGTCCACTGATTACAGAATGCCTACAGATGTGCATCGGAAACTACTACTGGTCTTCCAGGAAACGATCAAAGCGTAAACTGTTTGAGACATTACTCCCATGGAGGAAAGTGCGCATGGTGACTGTTGTATTCAATCCCGATGCAATTTCTGTGTTTCATCAACACTCTGATTGTTTACAGATTACAGAATGACACTAGATGTGCATCGGAAACTACTACTTGTCCTCCAGGGAACGATCAAAGCGTAGACTGTTTGAGACATAACTCCCATGGAGGAAAGTGCGCATGGTGACTGGTGTATTCAATCCCGATGCAATTTCTGTGTTTCATCAACTTTCTGATAGTCCACAAATTACAGAATGCCACCAGTTGTGCATCGGAAACTACTACTGGTCTTTCAGGGGACGATCCTGTCGTAGGCTGTTTGAGATATTACTCCCATGGAGGAAAGTGCGTATGGTGACTGTTGTATTCATTCGCGATGGAACGTCAGTGTTTCATCAACACTTTGAAGGTCCACAGATAACAGAATGCCTCCAGATGTGCATCGGAAACTACTACTGGTCTTCCAGGAAACGATCAATGCGTAGAGTGTTTGAGACATTACTCCCATGGAGGAAAGTGCGCATGGTGACTGTTGTATTCTATCCCGCGGCATTTTCTGTGTTTCATCAACACTTTGATGGTCCACAGATTACAGAATGCCTCCAGATGTGCATCAGAAACTACTAAAGGTCTTGCACTGAACGATCAAATCGTAGACTGTTTGAGACATTACTCCCATGCAGGAAAGTGCGCATGGTGACTGTTGTGTTCAATCCCAATGCAATTTCTGTGTTTCATCAACAATCTGATAGTCCGCACATTACAGAATGCCCTCTAATGTGCATCGGAAACTACTACTGGTCTTCCAGGGAACGATCAAAGTGTAAACTTTTTCAGACATTATTCCCATGGAGGAAAGTGCCCATGGTGACTGTTGTATTCAATCCCGATGCAATTTCTGTGTTTCATGAACACTAAGATAGTCCACACATTACAGAATGATCCCAGATGTGCATCGGAAACTACTAGTGGTCTTCCAGGAATCGATCAAAGCGTAAACTGGTTGAGACATTACTCCCATGGAGGAAAATTGCACATGGTGACTGTTGTATTCAATCCCGATGCAATTTGTGTGTTTCAACAACACTGTGATAGTCCACAGATTACAGAATGCCTCCAGATAGGCATCGGAAACTACTACTGGTCTTCCAGGGATCGATCAAATCGAAGACTGTTTGAGACATTACTCCCATGGAGGAAAGTGCGCATGGCGACTGTTGTATTCAATCCCGCAGCAATTGCTGTGTTTCATCAACACTATGAAGGTCCACAGATTACAGAATGCCTCCAGATGTGCATCAGAAACTACTAAAGGTCTTGCACTGAACGATCAAATCGTAGACTCTTTGAGACATTACTCCCATGCAGGAAAGTGCGCATGGTGACTGTTGTGTTCAATCCCGAGGCAATTTCTGTGTTTCATCAACAATCTGATAGTCCGCACATTACAGAATGCCCTCTAATGTGCATCGGAAACTACTACTGGTCTTCCAGGGAACGATCAAAGTGTAAACTTTTTCAGACATTACTCCCATGGAGGAAAGTACGCATGGTGACTGTTGTATTTAATCCCGATGCAATGTCTGTGTTTCATCAACGCTCTGATATTCCACACATTACAGAATGCCCAGATGTGCATCAGAAAATACTACTGGTCTTCCAGGGAACGATCAAAGCGTAAACTGTTTGAGAAATTACTACCATGGAGGAAAGTGCGCATGGTGATTGTTGTATTCAATCGCGATGCAATTTCGGTGTTTCATCAACACATTGAAGGTCCACAGATTACAGAATGCCTCAAGATGTGCATCGGAAACTACTACTGGTCTTGCAGGGAACGATCAAAGCGTAGCCTGTTTGAGACATTACTCCCATGGAGGAAAGTGCGCATGGTGACTGATGCATTCAATCCAGATGCAATTTCTGTGTTTCATCGACACTCTGATAGTCGACACGTTAGAGAATGCCATCTGATGTGCATCGGAAACTATAACTGGTATTCCAGGGAACGATGAAAGCGTAAACTGTTTGAGACATTACTCCCATGGTGGAAAGTGCGCATGGTGACTGTTGTATTCAGTCCCGATGCGATTTCTGTGTTTCAACAACACTCTGACAGTCCACAGATTACAGAATGCTTCCAGATGTGCATCGGAAACTACTACTGGTCTTCCAGGGAATGATCAAAGCGTAGACTGTTTGAGACATTACTCCCATGGAGGAAAATTGCGCATGGTGACTGTTATATACAATCCCGATGCAATTTCTGTGTTTCATCAACACTCAGATAGTCCACACATTACAGAAGGCCCCATGATGTGCATCGGAAACTACTTCTGGTCTTCCAGGGAACGATCAAAGCGTAAACTGTATGAGACATTACTACCATGGAGGAAAGTGCGCATGGTGACTGTTGTATTCACTCCCGATGCAATTTCGGTGCTTCATCAACACTTTGAAGGTACACAGATTACAGAATGCCTCCAGGTGTGCATCGGAAACTACTACTGGTCTTGCAGGGAACGATCAAAGCGTAGACTGTTTGAGACATTACCCCCATGGAGGAAAGTGCGCATGGTGACTGATGCATTAAATCCCGATGCAATTTCTGTGTTTCATCAACACTCTGATAGTCCACACGTTAGAGAATGCCATCAGATGTGCATCGGAAACTATTACTGGTCTTCCAGGGAACGATCATAGCGTAAACTGTTTGAGACATTACTCCCATGGTGGAAAGTGCGCATGGTATCTGTTTTATTCAGTCCCGATGCAATTTCTGTCTTTCAACAACACTCTGACAGTCCACAGATTACAGAATGCCTCCAGATGTGCATCGGAAACTACTAATGGTCTTCCAGGGAATGATCAAACCGTAGACTGTTTGAGACATTACACCCATGGAGGAAAATTGCGCATGGCGATTGTTGTATACAATCCCGATGCAATTACTGTGTTTCATCAACACTCTGATAGTCCACACATTACAGAATGACCCCAGATGTGCATCGGAAACTACTACTGGTAATCCAGGGAACGATCAAAGCGTAGACTGCTTGAGACTTTTCTGCCATGGATGAAAGTGCGCATGGTGACTGTAGTATTCAATCCCGATGCAATTTCTGTGTTTCATCAACACTCTGATAGTCCACACATTACAGAAGGCCCCCAGATGTGCATCTGAAACTACTACTGGTCTTCCAGGGAACGTTGAAAGCGTAGATTGTTTGAGACATTACTCCCATGGAGGAAAGTGAGCATGGTGACTGTTGTATTCAATCCCGATGCTATTTCAGTGTTTCATCAACACTTTGAAGGTCCACAGACTATAGAATGCCTCCAGATGTGCATCGGAAACTACTACTGGTCTTCCAGGAATCGATCAAAGCGTAGACTCTTTGGGACATTATTCCCATGGAGGAAAATTGCGCATGGTGATTGTTGTATTCAATCCCGATGCTATTAATGTGTTTCAGCAACACTCTGATAGTCCACAGATTACAGAATGCCTCCACATAGGAATCGGAAACTACTACTGGTCTTCCAGGGTACTATCAAAGTGTAGACTGTTTGAGACATTACTCCCATGGAGGAAAATTGCGCATGGTGTCTGTTGTATTGAATCCCGATGCAATTTCTGTGTTTCATCAACACTCTGATAGTCCACACATTACAGAAAGCCCCCAGATGTGCATCGGAAACTACTACTGGCCTTGCAGGGAACGATCAAAGCGTAAACTGTTTGAGACATTACTCCCATGGTGGAAAGTGCGCATGGTGACTGTTGTATTCAGTCCCGATGCGATTTCTGTGTTTCAACAACACTCGGACAGTCCACAGATTACAGAATGCCTCCAGATGAGCATCGGAAACTACTACTGGTCTTCCAGGGAATGATCAAAGCGTAGACTGTTTGAGACATTACTCCCATGGAAGAAAATTGCGCATGGTGACTGTTGTATACAATTCCGATGTAATTTCGGTGTTTCATCAACACTCAGATAGTCCACACATTACAGAAGGCCCCATGATGTGCATCGGAAACTACTTCTGGTCTTCCAGGGAACGATCAAAGCGTAAACTTTTTGAGACATTACTACCATGGAGGAAAGTGCGCATGGTGACTGTTGTATTCAATCCCGATGCAATTTCTGTGTTTCATCAACACTCTGATAGTCCACACATTACAGAAGGCCCCCAGATGTGCATCGGAAACTACTACTGGTCTTCCAGGGAACGTTGAAAGCGTAGATTGTTTGAGACATTACTCCCATGGAGGAAAGTGAGCATGGTGATTGTTGTATTCAATCCCGATGCAATTTCAGTGTTTCATCAACACTTTGAAGGTCCACAGACTATAGAATGCCTCCAGATGTGCATCGGAAACTACTACTGGTCTTGCAGGGAACGATCAAAGCGTAGACTGTTTAAGACATTACCCCCATGGAGGAAAGTGCGCATGGTTACTGATGCATTCAATCCCGATGCAATTTCTGTGTTTCATCAACACTCTGATAGTCCACACGATAGTGAATGCCATCAGATGTGCATCGGAAACTATTACTGGTCTTCCAGGGAACGATCAAAGCGTAAACTGTTTGAGACATTACTCCCATGGTGGAAAGTGTGCATGGTGTCTGTTGTATTCACCCCGATGCAATTTCTGTGTTTCATCAACACTCTGATAGTCCACACATTACAAAAGGCCCCCAAATGTGCATCGGAAACTACTACTGGTTTTCCAGGGAACGTTGAAAGCGTAGATTGTTTGAGACATTACTCCCATGGAAGAAAGTGCGCATGGTGACTGTTGTATTCAATCCCGATGCAATTTCTGTGTTTCAACAACACTCTGATAGTCGAAAGATTACAGAATGCCTCCAGATGTGCATCGGAAACTACTACTGGTCTTCCAGGGTACTATCAAAGTGTAGACTGTTTGAGACATTACTCCCATTGAGGAAAATGGCGCATGGTGTCTGTTGTATTGAATCACGATGCAATTTCTGTGTTTCATCAACACTCTGATAGTCCACACATTGCAGAAAGCCCCCAGATGTGCATCGGAAATTACTACTTGTGTTCCAGGGAGCGATCAAAGCGTAGACTGTTTGAGACATTACTCCCATTTAGGAAAGTGCGCAAGGTGACTTTTGTATTCATTCCCGGTGCAATTTCTGTGTTTCATCAACACTTTGAGGGTCCACTGATTACAGAATGCCTACAGATGGGCATCGGAAACTACTACTGGTCTTCCAGGAAACGATCAAAGCGTAAACTGTTTGAGACATTACTCCCATGGAGGAAAGTGCGCATGGTGACTGTTGTATTCAATCCCGATGCAATTTCTGTGTTTCATCAACACTCTGATTGTTTACAGATTACAGAATGACACTAGATGTGCATCGGAAACTACTACTTGTCCTCCAGGGAACGATCAAAGCGTAGACTGTTTGAGACATAACTCCCATGGAGGAAAGTGCGCATGGTGACTGGTGTATTCAATCCCGATGCAATTTCTGTGTTTCATCAACTTTCTGATAGTCCACAAATTACAGAATGCCACCAGTTGTGCATCGGAAACTACTACTGGTCTTTCAGGGGACGATCCTGTCGTAGGCTGTTTGAGACATTACTCCCATGGAGGAAAGTGCGTATGGTGACTGTTGTATTCATTCGCGATGGAACGTCAGTGTTTCATCAACACTTTGAAGGTCCACAGATAACAGAATGCCTCCAGATGTGCATCGGAAACTACTACTGGTCTTCCAGGAAACGATCAATGCGTAGAGTGTTTGAGACATAACTCCCATGGAGGAAAGTGCGCATGGTGACTGTTGTATTCAATCCCGCGGCATTTTCTGTGTTTCATCAACACTTTGAAGGTCCACAGATTATTGAATGCCTGCAGATGTGCATCGGAAACTACTACTCGTCTTGCAGGGAACGTTCAAATCGTAGACTGTTTGAGACATTACTCCCATGTAGGAAAGTGCGCATGGTGACTGTTGTATTCAATCCCGATGCAATTTCTGTGTTTCATCAACACTCTGATAGTCCGCACATTACAGAATGCCCGCTGATGTGCATCGGAAACTACTACTGGTCTTCCAGGGAACGATCAAAGCGTAAACTGTTTCAGACATTACTCCCATGGAGGAAAGTGCGCATGGTGACTGTTGTATTCAATCCCGATGCAATTTCGGTGCTTCATCAACACTTTGAAGGTACACAGATTACAGAATGCCTCCAGGTGTGCATCGGAAACTACTACTGGTCTTGCAGGGAACGATCAAAGCGTAGATTGTTTGAGACATTACCCTCATGGAGGAAAGTGCGCATGGTGTCTGTTGTATTGAATCACGATGCAATTTCTGTGTTTCATCAACACTCTGATAGTCCACACATTACAGAAAGCCCCCAGATGTGCATCGGAAACTACTACTGGCCTTGCAGGGAACGATCAAAGCGTAAACTGTTTGAGACATTACTCCCATGGTGGAAAGTGCGCATGGTGACTGTTGTATTCAGTTCCGATGCGATTTCTGTGTTTCAACAACACTCGGACAGTCCACAGATTACAGAATGCCTCCAGATGAGCATCGGAAACTACTACTGGTCTTCCAGGGAATGATCAAAGCGTAGACTGTTTGAGACATTACTCCCATGGAAGAAAATTGCGCATGGTGACTGTTGTATACAATTCCGATGTAATTTCGGTGTTTCATCAACACTCAGATAGTCCACACATTACAGAAGGCCCCATGATGTGCATCGGAAACTACTTCTGGTCTTCCAGGGAACGATCAAAGCGTAAACTTTTTGAGACATTACTACCATGGAGGAAAGTGCGCATGGTGACTGTTGTATTCAATCCCGATGCAATTTCTGTGTTTCATCAACACACTGATAGTCCACACATTACAGAATGACCCCAGATATGCATCGGAAACTACTACTGGTAATCCAGGGAACGATCAAAGCGTAGACTGCTTGAGACATTTCTGCCATGGAGGAAAGTGCGCATGGTGACTGTTGTATTCAATCCCGATGCAATTTCTGTGTTTCATCAACACTCTGATAGTCCACACATTACAGAAGGCCCCCAGATGTGCATCGGAAACTACTACTGGTCTTCCAGGGAACGTTGAAAGCGTAGATTGTTTGAGACATTACTCCCATGGAGGAAAGTGAGCATGGTGATTGTTGTATTCAATCCCGATGCAATTTCAGTGTTTCATCAACACTTTGAAGGTCCACAGACTATAGAATGCCTCCAGATGTGCATCGGAAACTACTACTGGTCTTGCAGGGAACGATCAAAGCGTAGACTGTTTAAGACATTACCCCCATGGAGGAAAGTGCGCATGGTTACTGATGCATTCAATCCCGAAGCAATTTCTGTGTTTCATCAACACTCTGATAGTCCACACGATAGTGAATGCCATCAGATGTGCATCGGAAACTATTACTGGTCTTCCAGGGAACGATCAAAGCGTAAACTGTTTGAGACATTACTCCCATGGTGGAAAGTGTGCATGGTGTCTGTTGTATTCACCCCGATGCAATTTCTGTGTTTCATCAACACTCTGATAGTCCACACATTACAAAAGGCCCCCAAATGTGCATCGGAAACTACTACTGGTTTTCCAGGGAACGTTGAAAGCGTAGATTGTTTGAGACATTACTCCCATGGAAGAAAGTGCGCATGGTGACTGTTGTATTCAATCCCGATGCAATTTCTGTGTTTCAACAACACTCTGATAGTCGAAAGATTACAGAATGCCTCCAGATGTGCATCGGAAACTACTACTGGTCTTCCAGGGTACTATCAAAGTGTAGACTGTTTGAGACATTACTCCCATTGAGGAAAATGGCGCATGGTGTCTGTAGTATTGAATCACGATGCAATTTCTGT
The DNA here is from genome assembly GCF_023897955.1 of Schistocerca gregaria. Classification (NCBI taxonomy): domain Eukaryota; kingdom Metazoa; phylum Arthropoda; class Insecta; order Orthoptera; family Acrididae; genus Schistocerca; species Schistocerca gregaria. The sequence goes on along the minus strand of NC_064926.1, from coordinate 12,498,177 downwards.
GTTTCATCAACACTCTGATAGTCCACACATTGCAGAAAGCCCCCAGATGTGCATCGGAAATTACTACTTGTGTTCCAGGGAGCGATCAAAGCGTAGACTGTTTGAGACATTACTCCCATTTAGGAAAGTGCGCAAGGTGACTTTTGTATTCATTCCCAGTGCAATATCTGTGTTTCATCAACACTTTGAGGGTCCACTGATTACAGAATGCCTACAGATGTGCATCGGAAACTACTACTGGTCTTCCAGGAAACGATCAAAGCGTAAACTGTTTGAGACATTACTCCCATGGAGGAAAGTGCGCATGGTGACTGTTGTATTCAATCCCGATGCAATTTCTGTGTTTCATCAACACTCTGATTGTTTACAGATTACAGAATGACACTAGATGTGCATCGGAAACTACTACTTGTCCTCCAGGGAACGATCAAAGCGTAGACTGTTTGAGACATAACTCCCATGGAGGAAAGTGCGCATGGTGACTGGTGTATTCAATCCCGATGCAATTTCTGTGTTTCATCAACTTTCTGATAGTCCACAAATTACAGAATGCCACCAGTTGTGCATCGGAAACTACTACTGGGCTTTCAGGGGACGATCCTGTCGTAGGCTGTTTGAGACATTACTCCCATGGAGGAAAGTGCGTATGGTGACTGTTGTATTCATTCGCGATGGAACGTCAGTGTTTCATCAACACTTTGAAGGTCCACAGATAACAGAATGCCTCCAGATGTGCATCGGAAACTACTACTGGTCTTCCAGGAAACGATCAATGCGTAGAGTGTTTGAGACATAACTCCCATGGAGGAAAGTGCGCATGGTGACTGTTGTATTCAATCCCGCGGCATTTTCTGTGTTTCATCAACACTTTGAAGGTCCACAGATTACTGAATGCCTGCAGATGTGCATCGGAAACTACTACTCGTCTTGCAGGGAACGTTCAAATCGTAGACTGTTTGAGACATTACTCCCATGTAGGAAAGTGCGCATGGTGACTGTTGTATTCAATCCCGATGCAATTTCTGTGTTTCATCAACACTCTGATAGTCCGCACATTACAGAATGCCCGCTGATGTGCATCGGAAACTACTACTGGTCTTCCAGGGAACGATCAAAGCGTAAACTGTTTCAGACATTACTCCCATGGAGGAAAGTGCGCATGGTGACTGTTGTATTCAATCCCGATGCAATTTCGGTGCTTCATCAACACTTTGAAGGTACACAGATTACAGAATGCCTCCAGGTGTGCATCGGAAACTACTACTGGTCTTGCAGGGAACGATCAAAGCGTAGATTGTTTGAGACATTACCCTCATGGAGGAAAGTGCGCATGGTGACTGATGCATTCAATCCCGATGCAAGATCTGTGTTTCATCAACACTCTGATAGTCCACACGTTAGTGAATGCCATCAGATGTGCATCGGAAGCTATTACTGGTATTCCAGGGAACGATCAAAGCGTAAACTGTTTGAGACATTACTCCCATGGTGGAAAATTGCGCATGGTGATTGTTGTATACAATCCCGATGCAATTTCTGTGTTTCAATCCAATTTTGACAATCTCGTCAGAGGTGTGACGACTTGTTTGTGGTCTTGCATTGTCATGCCAAAGAAGAACATCTGCCATTGATTTTGTTGGGCGAACTCGCTGAAGACGTGCTTTAAGTTTTTTGAGGGTTGTGACGTATTGAACAGAATTTGTTTTGCATCCCTGCTCCAAAAAATCAACCAGAATCACACACTCTGTATCCTAGAAAACTGTTGCCATAACTTTCCCTGCCGATCGCACAGTTTTGAATTGTTTCTTCCTCGGCGAGCTTGTGTGACGCCACTCCATTGACTGCCTCTTTGATTCGGGTTCAAAAAAATGCACCCATGTTTCGTCCCCGGTCACAATTTTTTTCAGATACTCATCTCCTTCCAAACGGAAGCGCTGCAAGTGTTGGAGGCTATTGTTTTCCTTGCCTCTTTATTCTGGTTGGTTAACGTTCTTGGAACCCACCGTGCACAAACTTTTGAGTACCCCAATTGTTTAATAATCGTGATCACACTGCCTTTACTAAGAGAAATAATGCGACACACTTCATCTGCAGTCACCCGACGGTCACCACGAAAGATGTCATCAACTTGCTGAATGTTGTGTGGAGTCACTGCACTCACCGGCCTGCCGCTCCGCTTCTCGTCAGTCAACGGTGTTTGCCCTTCAGCTTCCTTACAACGACGAACCCATCGTCTAACAGTGCTGACATCCACTGTCACAACACCATACACCTTCTTCAGTCTTTCATGAATGCGTATGGGCGTTTCACCTTCTGCATTCAAGAATTCAATCACACAACGCTGTCTCAAACGAACATCGATGTCGGCCATCTTACAAACTTCAGCTGTGCGGCCACCTGTTCACACAGAAAGTTACTACTGCAGTGGATTGCAGAAGAAGGTTTGAGGAATGGCGCCAAATTCAAATTTTTCACTTAACTTAATTTTTTTTAGCTAGAAAAAAAATGGGGTGCATTACTTTTTGACTTACCCTCGTACTACTGGTCTTCCAGGAATCGATCAAAGCTTAGACTGTTTGAGACATTACTCCCATGGCGGGAAGTGCGCATGGTAACAGGTGTTTTCTATCCCGATGCAATTTATGTGTTTCAACAACACTCTGATAGTTCACACATTACAGAATGCCCCCAGATAGGCATCGGAAACTACTACTGGTCTTCCAGGGAACGATCAAAGCGTAAACTGTTTGAGACATTACTCCCATGGAGGGAAGTGCGCATGGTGACTGTTGTATTCAATCCCGATGCAATTTCTGTGTTTCATCAACACTCTGATTGTTCACAGATTACAGAATGACACCAGATATGCATCGGAAACTACTACTGATCTTCCAGGGAACGTTGAAAGCGTAGATTGTTTGAGACATTACTCCCATGGAGGAAAGTGCGCATGGTCACTGTTGTATTCAATCCCGATGCAATTTCTGTGTTTCATCAACACTTTAAAGGTCCACAGATTTCAGAATGCCTCCAGATGTTCATCGGAAACTACTACTGGTCCTCCAGAAAACGATCAAAGCGTAGAAGGTTTGAGAAAATACTCCCATGGAGGAAAGTGCGCATAGTGACTGTTGTATTCAATCCCGATGCAGTTTCTGTGTTTAATCAACACTCTGATAGTCCACACATTACAGAATGCCCCAAGGTGTGCATCGGAAACTACTACTGGTCTTCCAGGGAACGATCAAAGCGTAAACTGTTTGAGACATTACTCCCATGGAGGAAAGTGCGCATGGTGACTGTTGTATTCAATACAGAGGCAATTTCTGTATTTCATCACACATTACAGAATGCCCCCAGATGTGCATCGGAAACTACTACTGGTCTTCCAGGGAACGATCAAAGCGTAAACTGTTTGATACATTACTCCCATGGAGGAAAGTGCGCATGGTGACTGTTGTATTCAATGAAGATGCAATTTCTGTGTTTCATCAAAACTCTGATAGTGCACAGATTGCAGAATGCCTCCAGATATGCATCGGAAACTACTACTGGTCTTCCAGGGAACAATCAAAGCGTAGACTGTTTGAGACATTACTCCCATGGTGGAAAGTGCGCATGGTGTCTGTTGTATTCAGTCCCGATGCAATTTCTGTGTTTCAACAACACTCTGACAGTCCACAGATTACGGAATGCATCCAGATGTGCATCGGAAACTACTACTGGTCTTCCAGGGAATGATCAAAGCGTAGACTGTTTGAGACATTACTCCCATGGAGGAAAATAGCGCATTGTGATTGTTGTATACAATCCCGATGCAATATCTGTGTTTCAATCCAATTTTGACAATCTCGTCAGAGGTGTGACGACTTGTGTGTGGTCTTGCATTGTCATGCCACAGAAGAACATCTGCCATTGATTTTGTTGGGCGAACTCGCTGAAGACGTGCTTTAAGTTTTTTGAGGGTTGTGACGTATTGAACAGAATTTATTTTGCATCCCTGCTCCAAAAAATCAACCAGAATCACACACTCTGTATCCCAGAAAACTGTTGCCATAACATTCCCTGCCGATCGCACAGTTTTGAATTTTTTCTTCCTCGGCGAGCTTGTGTGACGCCACTCCATTGACTGCCTCTTTGATTCGGGTTCAAAAAAATGCACCCATGTTTCGTCCCCGGTCACAATTTTTTTCAGATACTCATCTCCCTCCAAACGGAAGCGCTGCAAGTGTTGGAGGCTATTGTTTTCCTTGCCTCTTTATTCTGCTTGGTTAACGTTCTTGGAACCCACCGTGCACAAACTTTTGAGTACCCCAATTGTTTAATAATCGTGATCACACTGCCTTTACTAAGAGAAATAATGCGACACACTTCATCTGCAGTCACCCGACGGTCACCACGAAAGATGTCATCAACTTGCTGAATGTTGTGTGGAGTCACTGCACTCACCGGCCTGCCGCTCCGCTTCTCGTCAGTCAACGGTGTTTGCCCTTCAGCTTCCTTACAACGACGAACCCATCGTCTAACAGTGCTGACATCCACTGTCACAACACCATACACCTTCTTCAGTCTTTCATGAATGCGTATGGGCGTTTCACCTTCTGCATTCAAGAATTCAATCACACAACGCTGTCTCAAACGAACATCGATGTCGGCCATCTTACAAACTTCTGCTGTGCGGCCACCTGTTCACACAGAAAGTTACTACTGCAGTGGATTGCAGAAGAAGGTTTGAGGAATGGCGCCAAATTCAAATTTTTCACTTAACTTAATTTTTTTAACTAGAAAAAAAAATGGGGTGCATTACTTTTTGACTTACCCTCGTACTACTGGTCTTCCAGGAATCGATCAAAGCTTAGACTGTTTGAGACATTACTCCCATGGCGGGAAGTGCGCATGGTAACAGGTGTTTTCAATCCCGATGCAATTTATGTGTTTCAACAACACTCTGATAGTTCACAGATTACAGAATGCCCCCAGATAGGCATCGGAAACTACTACTGATCTTCCAGGGAACGATCAAAGCGTAAACTGTTTGAGACATTACTCCCATGGAGGGAAGTGCGCATGGTGACTGCTGTATTCAATCCCGATGCAATTTCTGTGTTTCATCAACACTCTGATTGTTCACAGATTACAGAATGACACCAGATATGCATCGGAAACTACTACTGATCTTCCAGGGAACGTTGAAAGCGTAGATTGTTTGAGACATTACTCCCATGGAGGAAAGTGCGCATGGTCACTGTTGTATTCAATCCCGATGCAATTTCTGTGTTTCATCAACACTTTGAAGGTCCACAGATTTCAGAATGCCTCCAGATGTTCATCGGAAACTACTACTGGTCCTCCAGAAAACGTTCAAAGCGTAGAATGTTTGAGAAATTACTCCCTTGGAGGAAAGTGCGCATAGTGACTGTTGTATTCAATCCCGATGCAATTTCTGTGTTTAATCAACACTCTGATAGTCCACACATTACAGAATGATCCACGGAGTGCATCGGCAACAACTACTGGTCTTCCAGGGAACGATCAAAGCGTAAACTGTTTGAGACATTACTCCCATGGAGGAAAGTGCGCATGGTGACTGTTGTATTCAATACAGAGGCAATTTCTGTATTTCATCACACATTACAGAATGCCCCCAGATGTGCATCGGAAACTACTACTGGTATTCCAGGGAACGATCAAAGCGTAAACTGTTTGATACATTACTCCCATGGAGGAAAGTGCGCATGAAGACTGTTGTATTCAATACCGATGCAATTTCTGTATTTCATCAACACTTTGAAGGTCGACAGATTACAGAATGCCTTCAGATGTGCATCGGAAACTACTACTGGTCTTGCAGGGAACGATCAAAGGGTAGACTGTTTGAGACATTACTCACATTTAGGAAAGTGCGCATTGTGACTTGTATTCAATCCCGATGCAATTTCTGTGTTTCATTAACACTTTGAAGGTCCACAGATTACAGAATTCCTCCAGATGTGCATCATGATCTACTACTGGTTCACAAGGAAACGATCAAAGCGTAGACTATTTGAGACATTACTCCCATGGAGGAAAGTGCGCATGGTGACAGTTATATTCAATCCCGATGCAATTTCTGTGTTTCATCAACACTTAGAAGGTCCACAGATGACAGAAAGCCTCCAGATGTGCATCGGAAACTACTACTGGTATTCCAAGGAACGATCAAAGCGTAGACTGTTTGAGACATTACTCCAATGGAGGAAAGTGCGCATGGTGACTGTTGTATTGAATCCCGCGGCAATTTCTGTGTTTCATCAACACTTTAAGGTCCACAGATTACAGAATGCCTCCAGATGTGCATCGGAATCTACTACTGGCCTTGCAGGGAACGATCAAAGCGTAAACTGTTTGAGACATTACTCCCATGGAGGAACGTGCTCATGGTGACTGTTGTATTCAATTCTGATGCAATTTCTGTGTTTCAACAACACTCTGATAGTCCACAGATTACAGAATGACACCAGATGTGCATCGGAAACTACTACTGGTCTTCCAGGTAACGATCGAAGCGTAGACTCTTTGAGACATTACTCCCATGGAGGAAAGTGCGCATGATGACTGTTGTATTCAATCCCGATGCAATTTCTGTGTTTCATCAACACTTTGAAGGTCCACAGATTACAGAATGCCTTCAGATGTGCATCGGAAACTACTACTGGTCTTCCAGGGAACGATCAAAGTGTAAACTGAGACATTACTCCCACGGAGGAAAGTGCGCATGGTGACTGTTGGATTTAATCAAGATGCAATTTCTGTGTTTCACCAACACTCTGATAGTCCACAGATTACAGAATGCCTCCAGATGTGCATCGGAAACTATTACTGGTCTTCCAGGGAACAATCAAAGCGTAGACTGTTTGAGACTTTACTCCCATGGAGGAAAGTGCGCATTGTGACTGCTGTATTCAATCCCGATGCAATTTCTGTGTTTCATTAACAATTTGAAGGTCCACAGATTACAGAATTCCTCCAGATGTGCATCATGATCTACCACTGGTCTTCCAGGAAACGATCAAAGCGTAGACTATTTGAGACATTACTCCCATGGAGGAATGTGCATATGGTGACTTGTTATCAATCCCGATGCAATTTCTGTGTTTCATCAACACTTTGAAGGGCCAGAGATTAAAGAATGCCTCCAGGTGTGCATCGGAAACTACTACTGGTCCTCCAGGAAACGTTAAAAACGTAGACTGTTTGAGACATTACTCCCACGGAGGAAAGTGCACATGGTGACTGTTGTATTCAATCCCACGGCAATTTCTGTTTTTCATCAACACTTTGAAGGTCCACAGATTACAGAATTCTTCCAGATGTGCATCGGAAACTACTACAGTTCATGCAGAGAACGATCAAAGCGTAGACTGTTTGAGACATTACTCCCATGGAGGAAAGTGCGCATGGTGACTGTTGTATTCAATCCCGATGCAATTTCTGTGTTTCATCAACACTCTGATAGTACACACATTACAAAATGCCCCCAAGATGTGCATCGGAAACTACTACTGGTCTTCAAGGGAACGATCAAAGCGTAAACTGCCTGAGACATTACTCCCATGGAGGGAAGTGCGCATGGTGACTGTTGTATTCAATCCCGATGCAATTTCTGTGTTTCATCAACACTCTGATAGTCCACAGATTACAGAATGCCTAAAGATGTGCATCGGAAACTACTACAGGTCTTCCAGGGAACGATCAAAGCGTAGATTGTTTGAGACATTACTCCCATGGAGGACAGTGCGCATGGTGACTGTTGTATTCAATCCCACGGCAATTTCTGTTTTTCATCAACACTTTGAAGGTCCACAGATTTCAGAATTCCTCCAGATGTGCATCGGAAACTACTACTGTTCATGCAGGGAACGATCAAAGCGTAGACTGTTTGAGACACTACTCCCATGGAGGACAGTGCGCATGGTGTCTGTTGTATTCAATCCCGATGCAATTTCAGTGTTTCATCAACACTTTGAAGGTCCACAGATTACAGAAAGCCTCCAGATGTGCATCGGAAACTACTACTGTTCATGCAGGGAACGATCAAAGCGTAGACTGTTTGAGACACTACTCCCATGGAGGACAGTGCGCATGGTGTCTGTTGTATTCAATCCCGATGCAATTTCAGTGTTTCATCAACACTTTGAAGGTCCACAGATTACAGAAAGCCTCCAGATGTGCATCGGAAACTACTACTGGTCTTCCAGGAAACGATCAAAGCGTAGACTGTTTGAGACATTACTCTCATGGATGAAAGTGCGCATGGTGAGTGTTGTATTCAATCCCGATGCAATTTCTCTGTTTCATCAACACTCTGATAGTTCACAGATTACAGAATGATTCCAGATGTGCATCGGAAACTAGTACTGGTCTTCCAGGGAACAATGAAAGCGTAGACTGTTTGAGACATTACTCCCATGGAAGAAAGTGCTCATGGTGACAGTTGAATTCAATCCCGATGCAATTTCTGTGTTTCATCAAAACTTTGAAGGTCCACAGATTACAGAATGCCTTCAGATGTGCATCGGAAACTACTACTGGTCTTCCAGGGAACGATCAAAGTGTAAACTGAGACATTACTCCCACGGAGGAAAGTGCGCATGGTGACTGTTGGATTTAATCAAGATGCAATTTCTGTGTTTCACCAACACTCTGATAGTCCACAGATTACAGAATGCCTCCAGATGTGCATCGGAAACTATTACTGGTCTTCCAGGGAACAATCAAAGCGTAGACTGTTTGAGACTTTACTCCCATGGAGGAAAGTGCGCATTGTGACTGCTGTATTCAATCCCGATGCAATTTCTGTGTTTCATTAACAATTTGAAGGTCCACAGATTACAGAATTCCTCCAGATGTGCATCATGATCTACCACTGGTCTTCCAGGAAACGATCAAAGCGTAGACTATTTGAGACATTACTCCCATGGAGGAATGTGCATATGGTGACTTGTTATCAATCCCGATGCAATTTCTGTGTTTCATCAACACTTTGAAGGGCCACAGATTAAAGAATGCCTCCAGGTGTGCATCGGAAACTACTACTGGTCCTCCAGGAAACGTTAAAAACGTAGACTGTTTGAGACATTACTCCCACGGAGGAAAGTGCACATGGTGACTGTTGTATTCAATCCCACGGCAATTTCTGTTTTTCATCAACACTTTGAAGGTCCACAGATTACAGAATTCTTCCAGATGTGCATCGGAAACTACTACAGTTCATGCAGGGAACGATCAAAGCGTAGACTGTTTGAGACATTACTCCCATGGAGGAAAGTGCGCATGGTGACTGTTGTATTCAATCCCGATGCAATTTCTGTGTTTCATCAACACTCTGATAGTACACACATTACAAAATGCCCCCAAGATGTGCATCGGAAACTACTACTGGTCTTCAAGGGAACGATCAAAGCGTAAACTGCCTGAGACATTACTCCCATGGAGGGAAGTGCGCATGGTGACTGTTGTATTCAATCCCGATGCAATTTCTGTGTTTCATCAACACTCTGATAGTCCACAGATTACAGAATGCCTAAAGATGTGCATCGGAAACTACTACAGGTCTTCCAGGGAACGATCAAAGCGTAGATTGTTTGAGACATTACTCCCATGGAGGACAGTGCGCATGGTGACTGTTGTATTCAATCCCACGGCAATTTCTGTTTTTCATCAACACTTTGAAGGTCCACAGATTTCAGAATTCCTCCAGATGTGCATCGGAAACTACTACTGTTCATGCAGGGAACGATCAAAGCGTAGACTGTTTGAGACACTACTCCCATGGAGGACAGTGCGCATGGTGTCTGTTGTATTCAATCCCGATGCAATTTCAGTGTTTCATCAACACTTTGAAGGTCCACAGATTACAGAAAGCCTCCAGATGTGCATCGGAAACTACTACTGTTCATGCAGGGAACGATCAAAGCGTAGACTGTTTGAGACACTACTCCCATGGAGGACAGTGCGCATGGTGTCTGTTGTATTCAATCCCGATGCAATTTCAGTGTTTCATCAACACTTTGAAGGTCCACAGATTACAGAAAGCCTCCAGATGTGCATCGGAAACTACTACTGGTCTTCCAGGAAACGATCAAAGCGTAGACTGTTTGAGACATTACTCTCATGGATGAAAGTGCGCATGGTGAGTGTTGTATTCAATCCCGATGCAATTTCTATGTTTCATCAACACTCTGATAGTTCACAGATTACAGAATGATTCCAGATGTGCATCGGAAACTAGTACTGGTCTTCCAGGGAACAATGAAAGCGTAGACTGTTTGAGACATTACTCCCATGGAAGAAAGTGCTCATGGTGACAGTTGAATTCAATCCCGATGCAATTTCTGTGTTTCATCAACACTTTGAAGGTCCACATATTACGGAATTCCTCCAGATGTGCTTCGGAAACTACTACTGGTCTTCCAGGAAACGATCAAAGTGTAGACTGTTTGAAACATTACTCCCATGGAGGAAAGTGCGCATGGTGACTGTTGTATTCAATCCCGCGGCAATTTCTGTGTTTCATCAACACTTTGAAGGTCCACAGATTACAGAATGCCTTCAGATGTGCATTGGAAACTACTACTGGTCCTACAGGAATCGATCAAAGCGTAGTATGTTTGAGACATTACTCCCATGGAGGAAAGTGCTCATGGTGACTGTTGTATTTAATCCCACGGCAATATCTGTGTTTCATCAACTCTTTGAAGGTCCACAGATTACAGAAAGTCTCCAGATGTGCATCGGAAACTACTATTGGTCTTCCAGGAAACGATAAAAGCGTAGACTGTTTGACACATTACTCCCATGGAGGAACGTGCTCATGGTGACTGTTGTATTCAATCCCGATGCAATTTCTGTGTTTCAACAACACTCTGATAGTCCACAGATTACAGAATGACACCAGATATGCATCAGAAACTACTACTGGTCTTCCAGGGCACGATCGAAGCGTAGACTGTTTAAGACATTACTCCCATGGAGGAAAGTGCGCATGGTTTCTGTTGTATTCAATCCCGATGCAATTTCTGTGTTTCATCAACACTCTGATAATCCACACATTACAGAATGCCTAGAGATGTGCATCAGAAACTACTACTGGTCTTCCAGGGAACAATCAAAGCGTAGACTGTTTGAGACATTACTCCCATGGAGGAAAGTGCGCATGGTGATTGTTGTACTCAATTCCACGGCAATTTCTGGGTTTCATCAACACTTTGAAGGTCCACAGATTACAGAATGCCTCCAGACGTGCATCGGAAACTACTACTAATCTTGCAGGGAAGGATCAAAGCGTAGACTGTTTGAGACATTACTCCCATGGAGCAAAGTGCGCATGGTGAGTGTTGTATTCAAACGTGATGCAATTTCTGTGTTTCATCAACACACTGATAGTCCACAGATTACAGAATGCCTAAAGATGTGCATCGGAAACTACTACAGGACTTCCAGGGAACGATCAAAGCGTAGACTGCTTGACACATTACTCCCATGGAGGAACGTGCTCATGGTGACTGTTATACTCAATCCCGATGCAATTTCTGTGTTTCATCAACACTTTGAATTTCCACAGATTACAGAATTCCTCCAGGTGTGCATCGGAATCTACTACTGGTCTTCCAGGAAACGATCAAAGCGTAGACAGTTTGAGACATTACTCCCATGGAGGAAAGTGGGCATGGTGACTGTTGTATTTAATCAAGATGAAAATTCTGTGTTTCATCAACACTTTAAAGGGCCACAGATTACAGAATGCCTCCAGATGTTCATCGGAAACTACAACTGGTCCTACAGGAATCTTTCAAAGCGTAGAATGTTTGAGACATTACTCCCATGGAGGAAAGTGCCATGGTGACTGTTGTATTCAATCCCGCGGCAATATCTGTGTTCCATCACCACTTTGAAGGTCCACAGATAACAGAAAGCGTCCAGATGTGCATCGGAAACTACTACTGGTCTTCCAGGCAACGATCAAAGCGTAGACTGCTTGAGACATTACTCCCATGGAGGAACGTGCTCATGGTGACTGTTGTATTCAATCCCGATGCAATTTCTGTGTTTCAACAACACTCTGATAGTCCACAGATTACAGAATGACACCAGATGTGCATCGGAAACTACTACTGGTGTTCCAGGGAACGATCGAAGCGTAGACTGTTTGAGACATTACTCCCATGGTGGAAAGTGTGCATGATGACTGTTGTATTCAATCCCGATGCAATTTCTGTGTTTCATCAACACTTTGAAGGTCCACAGATTACAGAATGCCTTCAGATGTGCATCTGAAACTACTACTGGTCTTGCAGGGAACGATCAAAGCGTAGACTGTTTGAGACATTACTCCCATGGAGGAAAGTTGCGCATGGTGACTGTTGTATTCAATCCCGATGCAATTACTGTGTTTCATCAACACTTTGAAGGTCCACAGATAACAGAAAGCCTCCAGATGTGCATCGGAAACTGCTACTGGTATTCCAGGAAACGATCAAAGCGTAGACTGTTTGAGATATTACTCCCATGGAGGAAAGTGCGCATGGTGAGTGTTGTATTCAGTCCCGATGCAATTTCTCTGTTTCATCAACACTCTGATAGTCCACAGATTACAGAATGATTCCAGATGTGCATCGGAAACTACTACTGGTCTTCAAGGGAACAATGAAAGCGTAGACTGTTTGAGACATTACTCCCATGGACGAAAGTGCGCATGGTGACTGTTTTATTCAATCCCGATGCAATTTCTGTGTTTCATCAACACTTTGAATTTCCACAGATTACAGAATTCCTCCAGGTGTGCTTCGGAAACTACTACTGGTCTTCCAGGAAACGATCAAAGTGTAGACTGTTTGAAACATTACTCCCATGGAGGAAAGTGCGCATGGTGACTGTTGTATTCAATCCCGCGGCAATTTCTGTGTTTCATCAACACTTTGAAGGTCCACAGATTACAGAATGCCTTCAGATGTGCATCGGAAACTACTACTGGTCCTACAGGAATCGATCAAAGCGTAGTATGTTTGAGACATAACTCCCATGGAGGAAAGTGCTCATGGTGACTGTTGTATTTAATCCCACGGCAATATCTGTGTTTCATCAACTCTTTGAAGGTCCACAGATTACAGAAAGCCTCCAGATGTGCATCGGAAACTACTGCTGGTCTTCCAGGAAACGATAAAAGCGTAGACTGTTTGACACATTACTCCCATGGAGGAACATGCTCATGGTGACTGTTGTATTCAATCCCGATGCAATTTCTGTGTTTCAACAACACTCTGATAGTCCACAGATTACAGAATGACACCAGATATGCATCGGAAACTACTACTGGTCTTCCAGGGCACGATCGAAGCGTAGACTGTTTCAGACATTACTCCCATGGAGGAAAGTCCGCATGGTTTCTGTTGTATTCAATCCCGATGCAATTTCTGTGTTTCATCAACACTCTGATAATCCACACATTACAGAATGCCCAGAGATGTGCATCAGAAACTACTACTGGTCTTCCAGGGAACGATCAAAGCGTAAACTGTTTGAGACATTACTCCCATGGAGGAAAGTGCGCATGGTGACTGTTGTATTCAATCAAGATGCAATTTCTGTGTTTCATCAACACTCTGATAGTCCACATATTACAGAATGCCTCCAGATGTGCATCGGAAACTACTACTAGTCTTCCAGGGAACAATCAAAGCGTAGACTGTTTGAGACATTACTCCCATGGGTTAAAGTGCGCATGGTGACTGTTGTATTCAATCAAGATGCAATTTCTGTGTTTCATCAACACTCTGATAGTCCACAGATTACAGAATGCCTCCAGATGTGCATCGGAAACTACTACTGGTCTTCCAGGGAACAACCAAAGCGTAGACTGTTTGAGACATTACTCCCATGGAGGAAAGTGCGCATGGTGATTGTTGTATTCAATTCCAGGGCAATTTCTGGGTTTCATCAACACTTTGAAGGTCCACAGATTACTGAATGCCTCCAGACGTGCATCGGAAACTACTACTAATCTTGCAGGGAACGATCAAAGCGTAGACTGTTTGAGACATTACTCCCATGGAGCAAAGTGCGCATGGTGAGTGTTGTATTCAATCCCGATGCAATTTCTGTGTTTCATCAACACTCTGATAGTCCACAGATTACAGAATGCCCACAGATGTGCATCGGAAACTACTACTGGTCTTCCAGGGAACGATCAAAGCGTAAACTGTTTGAGACATTACTCCCATGGAGGAAAGTGCGCATGGTGACTGTTGTATTCAATACTGATGCAATTTCAGTGTTTCATCAACACTCTGATAGTCCACACATTACAGAATGTCAGAAGATGTGCATCGGAAACTACTACTTGTCTTCCAGGGAAAGATCAAAGCGTAGAATGTTTGAGACATTACTCCCATGGAGCAAAGTGCGCATGGTGACTGTTGTATTCAGTCCCGATGCAATCTCTGTGTTTCATTAACACTTTGAAGGTCCACAGATTACATGATTCGTCCAGATGTGCATCATGATCTACTACTGGTCTTCCAGGAAACGATCAAAGCCTAGACTATTTGAGACATTACTCCCATGGAGGAAAGTGCGCATGGTGACTTGTTATCAATCCCGATGCAATATCTGTGTTTCATCAACACTTTGAAGGGCCACAGATCACAGAATGCCTCCAGGTGTGCATCGGAAACTACTACTGGTCCTACAGGAATCGATCAAAGCGTAGACTGTTTGAGACATTACTCCCATGGAGGAAAGTGCGCATGGTGACTGTTGTATTAAATCCCGTTGCAATATCTGTGATTCATCAACACTTTGAAGGTCCACAGATTTCAGAATGCCTCCAGATGTTCATCGGAATCTACTACTGGCCTTGCAGGGAAAGTTCAAAGCGTAGACTGTTTAAGACACTGGTCACATGGAGGAAAGTTGCGCATGGTGACTGTTGTATTCAATCCCGATGCAATTTCTGTGTTTCATCAACACTTTGAAGGTCCACAGATGACAGAAAGCCTCCAGATGTGCATCGGAAACTACTACTGGTATTCCAGGAAACGATCAAAGCGTAGACTGTTTGAGATATTACTCCCATGGAGGAAAGTGCGCATGGTGAGTGTTGTATTCAGTCCCGATGCAATATCTCTGTTTCATCAACACTCTGATAGTCGACAGATTACAGAATGATTCCAGATGTGCATCGGAAACTACTACTGGTCTTCAAGGGAACAATGAAAGCGTAGACTGTTTGAGACATTACTCCCATGGACGAAAGTGCGCATGGTGACTGTTTTATTCAATCCCGATGCAATTTCTGTGTTTCATCAACACTTAGAAATTCCACAGATTACAGAATTACTCCAGGTGTGCTTCGGAAACTACTACTGGTCTTCCAGGAAACGATCAAAGTGTAGACTGTTTGAAACATTACTCCCATGGAGGAAAGTGCGCATGGTGACTGTTGTATTCAATCCCTCGGCAATTTCTGTGTTTCATCAACACTTTGAAGGTCCACAGATTACAGAATGCCTTCAGATGTGCATCGGAAACTACTACTGGTCCTACAGGAATCGATCAAAGCGTAGTATGTTTGACACATTACTCCCATGGAGGAAAGTGCGCATGGTGACTGTTGTATTCAATCAAGATGCAATTTCTGTGTTTCATCAACACTCTGATAGTCCACATATTACAGAATGCCTCCAGATGTGCATCGGAAACTACTACTGGTCTTCCAGGGAACAATCAAATCGTAGACTGTTTGAGACATTACTCCCATGGGTTAAAGTGCGCATGGTGACTGTTGTATTCAATCAAGATGCAATTTCTGTGTTTCATCAACACTCTGATAGTCCACAGATTACAGAATGCCTCCAGATGTGCATCGGAAACTGCTACTGGTCTTCCAGGGAACAATCAAAGCGTAGACTGTTTGAGACATTACCCCCATGGAGGAAAGTGCGCATGGTGATTGTTGTATTCAATTCCAGGGCAATTTCTGGGTTTCATCAGCACTTTGAAGGTCCACAGATTACAGAATGCCTCCAGACGTGCATCGGAAACTACTACTAATCTTGCAGGGAACGATCAAAGCGTAGACTGTTTGAGACATTATTCCCATGGAGCAAAGTGCGCATGGTGAGTGTTGTATTCAATCCCGATGCAATTTCTGTGTTTCATCAACACTCTGATAGTCCACAGATTACAGAATGCCCACAGATGTGCATCGGAAACTACTACTGGTCTTCCATAGAACGATCAAAGCGTAAACTGTTTGAGACATTACTCCCATGGAGGAAAGTGCGCATGGTGACTGCTGTATTCAATCCCGATGCAATTTCTGTGTTTCATCAACACTCTGATTGTTCACAGATTACAGAATGACACCAGATATGCATCGGAAACTACTACTGATCTTCCAGGGAACGTTGAAAGCGTAGATTGTTTGAGACATTACTCCCATGGAGGAAAGTGCGCATGGTCACTGTTGTATTCAATCCCGATGCAATTTCTGTGTTTCATCAACACTTTGAAGGTCCACAGATTTCAGAATGCCTCCAGATGTTCATCGGAAACTACTACTGGTCCTCCAGAAAACGATCAAAGCGTAGAATGTTTGAGAAATTACTCCCTTGGAGGAAAGTGCGCATAGTGACTGTTGTATTCAATCCCGATGCAATTTCTGTGTTTAATCAACACTCTGATAGTCCACACATTACAGAATGATCCAAGGAGTGCATCGGAAACAACTACTGGTCTTCCAGGGAACGATCAAAGCGTAAACTGTTTGAGACATTACTCCCATGGAGGAAAGTGCGCATGGTGACTGTTGTATTCAATACAGAGGCAATTTCTGTATTTCATCACACATTACAGAATGCCCCCAGATGTGCATCGGAAACTACTACTGGTATTCCAGGGAACGATCAAAGCGTAAACTGTTTGATACATTACTCCCATGGAGGAAAGTGCGCATGAAGACTGTTGTATTCAATACCGATGCAATTTCTGTATTTCATCAACACTTTGAAGGTCGACAGATTACAGAATGCCTTCAGATGTGCATCGGAAACTACTACTGGTCTTGCAGGGAACGATCAAAGGGTAGACTGTTTGAGACATTACTCACATTTAGGAAAGTGCGCATTGTGACTTGTATTCAATCCCGATGCAATTTCTGTGTTTCATTAACACTTTGAAGGTCCACAGATTACAGAATTCCTCCAGATGTGCATCATGATCTACTACTGGTTCACAAGGAAACGATCAAAGCGTAGACTATTTGAGACATTACTCCCATGGAGGAAAGTGCGCATGGTGACAGTTATATTCAATCCCGATGCAATTTCTGTGTTTCATCAACACTTAGAAGGTCCACAGATGACAGAAAGCCTCCAGATGTGCATCGGAAACTACTACTGGTATTCCAAGGAACGATCAAAGCGTAGACTGTTTGAGACATTACTCCAATGGAGGAAAGTGCGCATGGTGACTGTTGTATTGAATCCCGCGGCAATTTCTGTGTTTCATCAACACTTTAAGGTCCACAGATTACAGAATGCCTCCAGATGTGCATCGGAATCTACTACTGGCCTTGCAGGGAACGATCAAAGCGTAGACTGTTTGGGACACTGCTCCCATGTAGGAAAGTGCGCATGGTGACTGTTGAATTCAATCCCGAAGCAATTTCTGTGTTTCATCAACACTTTGAAGGACCACAGATGACAGAAAGCCTCCAGATGTGCATCGGAAACTACTACTGGTATTCCAGGAAACGATCAAAGCGTAGACTGTTTGAGACATTACTCCCATGTAGGAAAGTGCGCATGGTGAGTGTTGTATTAAGTCCTGATGCAATTTCTCTGTTTCATCAACACTCTGATAGTCCACAGATTACAGAATGATTCCAGATGTGCATCGGAAACTACTACTGGTCTTCAAGGGAACAATGAAAGCGTAGACTGTTTGAGACATTACTCCCATGGACGAAAGTGCGCATGGTGACTGTTTCATTCAATCCCACGGGAATATCTGTGTTTCATCAACACTTTGAAGGTCCACAGATTACAGAACGCCTCCAGATGTGCATCGGAAGCTACTACTGGCCTTCCAGGAAACGATAAAACCGTAGACTGTTTGAGACATTACTCCCATGGAGGAACGTGCTCATGGTGACTGTTGTATTCAATTCTGATGCAATTTCTGTGTTTCAACAACACTCTGATAGTCCACAGATTACAGAATGACACCAGATGTGCATCGGAAACTACTACTGGTCTTCCAGGTAACGATCGAAGCGTAGACTCTTTGAGACATTACTCCCATGGAGGAAAGTGCGCATGATGACTGTTGTATTCAATCCCGATGCAATTTCTGTGTTTCATCAACACTTTGAAGGTCCACAGATTACAGAATGCCTTCAGATGTGCATCGGAAACTACTACTGGTCTTCCAGGGAACGATCAAAGTGTAAACTGAGACATTACTCCCACGGAGGAAAGTGCGCATGGTGACTGTTGGATTTAATCAAGATGCAATTTCTGTGTTTCACCAACACTCTGATAGTCCACAGATTACAGAATGCCTCCAGATGTGCATCGGAAACTATTACTGGTCTTCCAGGGAACAATCAAAGCGTAGACTGTTTGAGACTTTACTCCCATGGAGGAAAGTGCGCATTGTGACTGCTGTATTCAATCCCGATGCAATTTCTGTGTTTCATTAACAATTTGAAGGTCCACAGATTACAGAATTCCTCCAGATGTGCATCATGATCTACCACTGGTCTTCCAGGAAACGATCAAAGCGTAGACTATTTGAGACATTACTCCCATGGAGGAATGTGCATATGGTGACTTGTTATCAATCCCGATGCAATTTCTGTGTTTCATCAACACTTTGAAGGGCCACAGATTAAAGAATGCCTCCAGGTGTGCATCGGAAACTACTACTGGTCCTCCAGGAAACGTTAAAAACGTAGACTGTTTGAGACATTACTCCCACGGAGGAAAGTGCACATGGTGACTGTTGTATTCAATCCCACGGCAATTTCTGTTTTTCATCAACACTTTGAAGGTCCACAGATTACAGAATTCTTCCAGATGTGCATCGGAAACTACTACAGTTCATGCAGGGAACGATCAAAGCGTAGACTGTTTGAGACATTACTCCCATGGAGGAAAGTGCGCATGGTGACTGTTGTATTCAATCCCGATGCAATTTCTGTGTTTCATCAACACTCTGATAGTACACACATTACAAAATGCCCCCAAGATGTGCATCGGAAACTACTACTGGTCTTCAAGGGAACGATCAAAGCGTAAACTGCCTGAGACATTACTCCCATGGAGGGAAGTGCGCATGGTGACTGTTGTATTCAATCCCGATGCAATTTCTGTGTTTCATCAACACTCTGATAGTCCACAGATTACAGAATGCCTAAAGATGTGCATCGGAAACTACTACAGGTCTTCCAGGGAACGATCAAAGCGTAGATTGTTTGAGACATTACTCCCATGGAGGACAGTGCGCATGGTGACTGTTGTATTCAATCCCACGGCAATTTCTGTTTTTCATCAACACTTTGAAGGTCCACAGATTTCAGAATTCCTCCAGATGTGCATCGGAAACTACTACTGTTCATGCAGGGAACGATCAAAGCGTAGACTGTTTGAGACACTACTCCCATGGAGGACAGTGCGCATGGTGTCTGTTGTATTCAATCCCGATGCAATTTCAATGTTTCATCAACACTTTGAAGGTCCACAGATTACAGAAAGCCTCCAGATGTGCATCGGAAACTACTACTGTTCATGCAGGGAACGATCAAAGCGTAGACTGTTTGAGACACTACTCCCATGGAGGACAGTGCGCATGGTGTCTGTTGTATTCAATCCCGATGCAATTTCAGTGTTTCACCAACACTTTGAAGGTCCACAGATTACAGAAAGCCTGCAGATGTGCATCGGAAACTACTACTGGTCTTCCAGGAAACGATCAAAGCGTAGACTGTTTGAGACATTACTCTCATGGATGAAAGTGCGCATGGTGAGTGTTGTATTCAATCCCGATGCAATTTCTCTGTTTCATCAACACTCTGATAGTTCACAGATTACAGAATGATTCCAGATGTGCATCGGAAACTAGTACTGGTCTTCCAGGGAACAATGAAAGCGTAGACTGTTTGAGACATTACTCCCATGGAAGAAAGTGCTCATGGTGACAGTTGAATTCAATCCCGATGCAATTTCTGTGTTTCATCAACACTTTGAAGGTCCACATATTACGGAATTCCTCCAGATGTGCTTCGGAAACTACTACTGGTCTTCCAGGAAACGATCAAAGTGTAGACTGTTTGAAACATTACTCCCATGGAGGAAAGTGCGCATGGTGACTGTTGTATTCAATCCCGCGGCAATTTCTGTGTTTCATCAACACTTTGAAGGTCCACAGATTACAGAATGCCTTCAGATGTGCATTGGAAACTACTACTGGTCCTACAGGAATCGATCAAAGCGTAGTATGTTTGAGACATTACTCCCATGGAGGAAAGTGCTCATGGTGACTGTTGTATTTAATCCCACGGCAATATCTGTGTTTCATCAACTCTTTGAAGGTCCACAGATTACAGAAAGTCTCCAGATGTGCATCGGAAACTACTATTGGTCTTCCAGGAAACGATAAAAGCGTAGACTGTTTGACACATTACTCCCATGGAGGAACGTGCTCATGGTGACTGTTGTATTCAATCCCGATGCAATTTCTGTGTTTCAACAACACTCTGATAGTCCACAGATTACAGAATGACACCAGATATGCATCAGAAACTACTACTGGTCTTCCAGGGCACGATCGAAGCGTAGACTGTTTAAGACATTACTCCCATGGAGGAAAGTGCGCATGGTTTCTGTTGTATTCAATCCCGATGCAATTTCTGTGTTTTATCAACACTCTGATAATCCACACATTACAGAATGCCTAGAGATGTGCATCAGAAACTACTACTGGTCTTCCAGGGAACAATCAAAGCGTAGACTGTTTGAGACATTACTCCCATGGAGGAAAGTGCGCATGGTGATTGTTGTACTCAATTCCACGGCAATTTCTGGGTTTCATCAACACTTTGAAGGTCCACAGATTACAGAATGCCTCCAGACGTGCATCGGAAACTACTACTAATCTTGCAGGGAAGGATCAAAGCGTAGACTGTTTGAGACATTACTCCCATGGAGCAAAGTGCGCATGGTGAGTGTTGTATTCAAACGTGATGCAATTTCTGTGTTTCATCAACACACTGATAGTCCACAGATTACAGAATGCCTAAAGATGTGCATCGGAAACTACTACAGGACTTCCAGGGAACGATCAAAGCGTAGACTGCTTGACACATTACTCCCATGGAGGAACGTGCTCATGGTGACTGTTATACTCAATCCCGATGCAATTTCTGTGTTTCATCAACACTTTGAATTTCCACAGATTACAGAATTCCTCCAGGTGTGCATCGGAATCTACTACTGGTCTTCCAGGAAACGATCAAAGCGTAGACAGTTTGAGACATTACTCCCATGGAGGAAAGTGGGCATGGTGACTGTTGTATTTAATCAAGATGAAAATTCTGTGTTTCATCAACACTTTAAAGGGCCACAGATTACAGAATGCCTCCAGATGTTCATCGGAAACTACAACTGGTCCTACAGGAATCTTTCAAAGCGTAGAATGTTTGAGACATTACTCCCATGGAGGAAAGTGCCATGGTGACTGTTGTATTCAATCCCGCGGCAATATCTGTGTTCCATCACCACTTTAAAGGTCCACAGATAACAGAAAGCGTCCAGATGTGCATCGGAAACTACTACTGGTCTTCCAGGCAACGATCAAAGCGTAGACTGCTTGAGACATTACTCCCATGGAGGAACGTGCTCATGGTGACTGTTGTATTCAATCCCGATGCAATTTCTGTGTTTCAACAACACTCTGATAGTCCACAGATTACAGAATGACACCAGATGTGCATCGGAAACTACTACTGGTGTTCCAGGGAACGATCGAAGCGTAGACTGTTTGAGACATTACTCCCATGGTGGAAAGTGTGCATGATGACTGTTGTATTCAATCCCGATGCAATTTCTGTGTTTCATCAACACTTTGAAGGTCCACAGATTACAGAATGCCTTCAGATGTGCATCTGAAACTACTACTGGTCTTGCAGGGAACGATCAAAGCGTAGACTGTTTGAGACATTACTCCCATGGAGGAAAGTTGCGCATGGTGACTGTTGTATTCAATCCCGATGCAATTACTGTGTTTCATCAACACTTTGAAGGTCCACAGATAACAGAAAGCCTCCAGATGTGCATCGGAAACTGCTACTGGTATTCCAGGAAACGATCAAAGCGTAGACTGTTTGAGATATTACTCCCATGGAGGAAAGTGCGCATGGTGAGTGTTGTATTCAGTCCCGATGCAATTTCTCTGTTTCATCAACACTCTGATAGTCCACAGATTACAGAATGATTCCAGATGTGCATCGGAAACTACTACTGGTCTTCAAGGGAACAATGAAAGCGTAGACTGTTTGAGACATTACTCCCATGGACGAAAGTGCGCATGGTGACTGTTTTATTCAATCCCGATGCAATTTCTGTGTTTCATCAACACTTTGAATTTCCACAGATTACAGAATTCCTCCAGGTGTGCTTCGGAAACTACTACTGGTCTTCCAGGAAACGATCAAAGTGTAGACTGTTTGAAACATTACTCCCATGGAGGAAAGTGCGCATGGTGACTGTTGTATTCAATCCCGCGGCAATTTCTGTGTTTCATCAACACTTTGAAGGTCCACAGATTACAGAATGCCTTCAGATGTGCATCGGAAACTACTACTGGTCCTACAGGAATCGATCAAAGCGTAGTATGTTTGAGACATAACTCCCATGGAGGAAAGTGCTCATGGTGACTGTTGTATTTAATCCCACGGCAATATCTGTGTTTCATCAACTCTTTGAAGGTCCACAGATTACAGAAAGCCTCCAGATGTGCATCGGAAACTACTGCTGGTCTTCCAGGAAACGATAAAAGCGTAGACTGTTTGACACATTACTCCCATGGAGGAACATGCTCATGGTGACTGTTGTATTCAATCCCGATGCAATTTCTGTGTTTCAACAACACTCTGATAGTCCACAGATTACAGAATGACACCAGATATGCATCGGAAACTACTACTGGTCTTCCAGGGCACGATCGAAGCGTAGACTGTTTGAGACATTACTCCCATGGAGGAAAGTGCGCATGGTTTCTGTTGTATTCAATCAAGATGCAATTTCTGTGTTTCATCAACACTCTGATAGTCCACATATTACAGAATGCCTCCAGATGTGCATCGGAAACTACTACTAGTCTTCCAGGGAACAATCAAAGCGTAGACTGTTTGAGACATTACTCCCATGGGTTAAAGTGCGCATGGTGACTGTTGTATTCAATCAAGATGCAATTTCTGTGTTTCATCAACACTCTGATAGTCCACAGATTACAGAATGCCTCCAGATGTGCATCGGAAACTACTACTGGTCTTCCAGGGAACAACCAAAGCGTAGACTGTTTGAGACATTACTCCCATGGAGGAAAGTGCGCATGGTGATTGTTGTATTCAATTCCAGGGCAATTTCTGGGTTTCATCAACACTTTGAAGGTCCACAGATTACTGAATGCCTCCAGACGTGCATCGGAAACTACTACTAATCTTGCAGGGAACGATCAAAGCGTAGACTGTTTGAGACATTACTCCCATGGAGCAAAGTGCGCATGGTGAGTGTTGTATTCAATCCCGATGCAATTTCTGTGTTTCATCAACACTCTGATAGTCCACAGATTACAGAATGCCCACAGATGTGCATCGGAAACTACTACTGGTCTTCCAGGGAACGATCAAAGCGTAAACTGTTTGAGACATTACTCCCATGGAGGAAAGTGCGCATGGTGACTGTTGTATTCAATACTGATGCAATTTCAGTGTTTCATCAACACTCTGATAGTCCACACATTACAGAATGTCAGAAGATGTGCATCGGAAACTACTACTTGTCTTCCAGGGAAAGATCAAAGCGTAGAATGTTTGAGACATTACTCCCATGGAGCAAAGTGCGCATGGTGACTGTTGTATTCAGTCCCGATGCAATCTCTGTGTTTCATTAACACTTTGAAGGTCCACAGATTACATGATTCGTCCAGATGTGCATCATGATCTACTACTGGTCTTCCAGGAAACGATCAAAGCCTAGACTATTTGAGACATTACTCCCATGGAGGAAAGTGCGCATGGTGACTTGTTATCAATCCCGATGCAATATCTGTGTTTCATCAACACTTTGAAGGGCCACAGATCACAGAATGCCTCCAGGTGTGCATCGGAAACTACTACTGGTCCTACAGGAATCGATCAAAGCGTAGACTGTTTGAGACATTACTCCCATGGAGGAAAGTGCGCATGGTGACTGTTGTATTAAATCCCGTTGCAATATCTGTGATTCATCAACACTTTGAAGGTCCACAGATTTCAGAATGCCTCCAGATGTTCATCGGAATCTACTACTGGCCTTGCAGGGAAAGTTCAAAGCGTAGACTGTTTAAGACACTGGTCACATGGAGGAAAGTTGCGCATGGTGACTGTTGTATTCAATCCCGATGCAATTTCTGTGTTTCATCAACACTTTGAAGGTCCACAGATGACAGAAAGCCTCCAGATGTGCATCGGAAACTACTACTGGTATTCCAGGAAACGATCAAAGCGTAGACTGTTTGAGATATTACTCCCATGGAGGAAAGTGCGCATGGTGAGTGTTGTATTCAGTCCCGATGCAATATCTCTGTTTCATCAACACTCTGATAGTCCACAGATTACAGAATGATTCCAGATGTGCATCGGAAACTACTACTGGTCTTCAAGGGAACAATGAAAGCGTAGACTGTTTGAGACATTACTCCCATGGACGAAAGTGCGCATGGTGACTGTTTTATTCAATCCCGATGCAATTTCTGTGTTTCATCAACACTTAGAAATTCCACAGATTACAGAATTACTCCAGGTGTGCTTCGGAAACTACTACTGGTCTTCCAGAAAACGATCAAAGTGTAGACTGTTTGAAACATTACTCCCATGGAGGAAAGTGCGCATGGTGACTGTTGTATTCAATCCCTCGGCAATTTCTGTGTTTCATCAACACTTTGAAGGTCCACAGATTACAGAATGCCTTCAGATGTGCATCGGAAACTACTACTGGTCCTACAGGAATCGATCAAAGCGTAGTATGTTTGACACATTACTCCCATGGAGGAAAGTGCGCATGGTGACTGTTGTATTCAATCAAGATGCAATTTCTGTGTTTCATCAACACTCTGATAGTCCACATATTACAGAATGCCTCCAGATGTGCATCGGAAACTACTACTGGTCTTCCAGGGAACAATCAAATCGTAGACTGTTTGAGACATTACTCCCATGGGTTAAAGTGCGCATGGTGACTGTTGTATTCAATCAAGATGCAATTTCTGTGTTTCATCAACACTCTGATAGTCCACAGATTACAGAATGCCTCCAGATGTGCATCGGAAACTGCTACTGGTCTTCCAGGGAACAATCAAAGCGTAGACTGTTTGAGACATTACTCCCATGGAGGAAAGTGCGCATGGTGATTGTTGTATTCAATTCCAGGGCAATTTCTGGGTTTCATCAGCACTTTGAAGGTCCACAGATTACAGAATGCCTCCAGACGTGCATCGGAAACTACTACTAATCTTGCAGGGAACGATCAAAGCGTAGACTGTTTGAGACATTATTCCCATGGAGCAAAGTGCGCATGGTGAGTGTTGTATTCAATCCCGATGCAATTTCTGTGTTTCATCAACACTCTGATAGTCCACAGATTACAGAATGCCCACAGATGTGCATCGGAAACTACTACTGGTCTTCCAGGGAACGATCAAAGCGTAAACTGTTTGAGACATTACTCCCATGGAGGAAAGTGCGCATGGTGACTGTTGTATTCAATACTGATGCAATTTCTGTGTTTCATCAACACTCTGATAGTCCACACATTACAGCATGTCAGAAGATGTGCATCGGAAACTACTACTTGTCTTCCAGGGAAAGATCAAAGCGTAGAATGTTTGAGACATTACTCCCATGGAGCAAAGTGCGCATTGGGACTGTTGTATTCAGTCCCGATGCAATCTCTGTGTTTCATTAACACTTTTAAGGTCCACAGATTACAGAATTCGTCCAGATGTGCATCATGATCTACTACTGGTCTTCCAGGAAACGATCAAAGCGTAGACTGTTTGAGACACTGCTCACATGGAGGAAAGTTGCGCATGGTGACTGTTGTATTCAATCCCGATGCAATTTCTGTGTTTCATCAACACTTTGAAGGGCCACAGATCACAGAATGCCTCCAGGTGTGCATCGGAAACTACTACTGGTCCTACAGGAATCGATCAAAGCGTAGACTGTTTGAGACATTACTCCCATGGAGGAAAGTGCGCATGGTGACTGTTGTATTAAATCCCGTTGTAATTTCTGTGATTCATCAACACTTTGAAGGTCCACAGATTTCAGAATGCCTCCAGATGTTCATCGGAATCTACTACTGGCCTTGCAGGGAAAGTTCAAAGCGTAGACTGTTTGAGACACTGCTCACATGGAGGAAAGTTGCGCATGGTGACTGTTGTATTCAATCCCGATGCAATTTCTGTGTTTCATCAACACTTTGAAGGTCCACAGATGACAGAAAGCCTCCAGATGTGCATCGGAAATTACTACTGGTATTCCAGGAAACGATCAAAGCGTAGACTGTTTGAGATATTACTCCTATGGAGGAAAGTGCGCGTGGTGAGTGTTGTATTCAGTCCCGATGCAATATCTCTGTTTCATCAACACTCTGATAGTCCACAGATTACAGAATGATTCCAGATGTGCATCGGAAACTACTACTGGTCTTCAAGGGAACAATGAAAGCGTAGACTCTTTGAGACATTACTCCCATGGACGAAAGTGCGCATGGTGACTGTTTTTTTTCAATCCCGATGCAATTTCTGTGTTTCATCAACACTTTGAATTTCCACAGATTACAGAATTCCTCCAGGTGTGCTTCGGAAACTACTACTGGTCTTCCAGGAAACGATCAAAGTGTAGACTGTTTGAAACATTACTCCCATGGAGGAAAGTGCGCATGGTGACTGTTGTATTCAATCCCGCGGCAATTTCTGTGTTTCATCAACACTTTGAAGGTCCACAGATTACAGAATGCCTTCACATGTGCATCGGAAACTACTACTGGTCCTACAGGAATCGATCAAAGCGTAGTATGTTTGAGACATAACTCCCATGGAGGAAAGTGCTCATGGTGACTGTTGTATTTAATCCCACGGCAATATCTGTGTTTCATCAACTCTTTGAAGGTCCACAGATTACAGAAAGCCTCCAGATGTGCATCGGAAACTACTACTGGTCTTCCAGGAAACGATAAAAGCGTAGACTGATTGACACATTACTCCCATGGAGGAACGTGCTCATGGTGACTGTTGTATTCAATCCCGATGCAATTTCTGTGTTTCAACAACACTCTGATAGTCCACTGATTACAGAATTACACCAGATATGTATCGGAAACTACTACTGGTCTTCCAGGGCACGATCGAAGCGTAGACTGTTTGAGACATTACTCCCATGGAGGAAAGTGCGCATGGTTTCTGTTGTATTCAATCCCGATGCAATTTCTGTGTTTCATCAACACTCTGATAATCCACACATTACAGAATGCCCAGAGATGTCCATCAGAAACTACTACTGGTCTTCCAGGGAACGATCAAAGCGTAAACTGTTTGAGACATTACTCCCATGGAGGAAAGTGCGCATGGTGACTGTTGTATTCAATCAAGATGCAATTTCTGTGTTTCATCAACACTCTGATAGTCCACATATTACAGAATGCTTTCAGATGTGCATCGGAAACTACTACTGGTCTTCCAGGGAACAATCAAAGCGTAGACTGTTTGAGACATTACTCCCATGGGGGAAAGTGCGCATGGTGACTGTTGTATTCAATCAAGATGCAATTTCTGTGTTTCATCAACACTCTGATAGTCCACAGATTACAGAATGCCTCCAGATGTGCATCGGAAACTACTACTGGTCTTCCAGGGAACAATCAAAGCGTAGACTGTTTGAGACATTACTCCCATGGAGGAAAGTGCGCATGGTGATTGTTGTATTCAATTCCAGGGCAATTTCTGGGTTTCATCAACACTTTGAAGGTCCACAGATTACAGAATGCCTCCAGACGTGCATCGGAAACTACTACTAATCTTGCAGGGAACGATCAAAGCGTAGACTGCTTGAGACATTACTCCCATGGAGGAACGTGCTCATGGTGACTGTTGTATTCAATCCCGATGCAATTTCTGTGTTTCAACAACACTCTGATAGTCCACAGATTACAGAATGACACCAGAAGTGCATCGGAAACTACTACTGGTCTTCCAGGGGACGATCGAAGCGTAGACTGTTTGAGACATTACTCCCATGGAGGAAAGTGTGCATGATGACTGTTGTATTCAATCCCGATGCAATTTCTGTGTTTCATCAACACTTTGAAGGTCCACAGATTACAGAATGCCTTCAGATGTGCATCGGAAACTACTACTGGTCTTGCAGGGAACGATCAAAGCGTAGACTGTTTGAGACATTACTCCCATGGAGGAAAGTGCGCATGGTGTCTTTTGTATTCAATCCCGATGCAATTTCTGTGTTTCATCAACACTCTGATAATCCACACATTAAAGAATGCCCAGAGATGTGCATCGGAAACTACTACTGGTCTTCCAGGGAACGATCAAAGCGTAAACTGTTTGAGACATTACTCCCATGGAGGAAAGTGCGCATGGTGACTGTTGTATTCAATACTGATGCAATTTCTGTGTTTCATCAACACTCTGATAGTCCACACATTACAGAATGTCAGAAGATGTGCATCGGAAACTACTACTTGTCTTCCAGTTAAAGATCAAAGCGTAGAATGTTTGAGACATTACTCCCATGGAGCAAAGTGCGCATTGGGACTGTTGTATTCAGTCCCGATGCAATCTCTGTGTTTCATTAACACATTGAAGGTCCACAGATTACAGAATTCGTCCAGATGTGCATCATGATCTACTACTGGTCTTCCATTAAACGATCAAAGCCTAGACTATTTGCGACATTACTCCCATGGAGGAAAGTGCGCATGGTGACTTGTTATCAATCCCGATGCAATATCTGTGTTTCATCAACACTTTGAAGGGCCACAGATCACAGAATGCCTCCAGGTGTGCATCGGAAACTACTACTGGTCCTACAGGAATCGATCAAAGCGTAGACTGTTTGAGACATTACTCCCATGGAGGAAAGTGCGCATGGTGACTGTTGTATTAAATCCCGTTGCAATTTCTGTGATTCATCAACACTTTGAAGGTCCACAGATTTCAGAATGCCTCCAGATGTTCATCGGAATCTACTACTGGCCTTGCAGGGAAAGTTCAAAGCGTAGACTGTTTGAGACACTGCTCACATGGAGGAAAGTTGCGCATGGTGACTGTTGTATTCAATCCCGATGCAATTTCTGTGTTTCATCATCACTTTGAAGGTCCACAGATGACAGAAAGCCTCCAGATGTGCATCGGAAACTACTACTGGTATTCCAGGAAACGATCAAAGCGTAGACTGTTTGAGATATTACTCCCATGGAGGAAAGTGCGCATGGTGAGTGTTGTATTCAGTCCCGATGCAATATCTCTGTTTCATCAACACTCTGATAGTCCACAGATTACAGAATGATTCCAGATGTGCATCGGAAACTACTACTGGTCTTCAAGGGAACAATGAAAGCGTAGACTGTTTGAGACATTACTCCCATGGACGAAAGTGCGCATGGTGACTGTTTTATTCAATCCCGATGCAATTTCTGTGTTTCATCAACACTTTGAATTTCCACAGATTACAGAATTCCTCCAGGTGTGCTTCGGAAACTACTACTGGTCTTCCAGGAAACGATCAAAGTGTAGACTGTTTGAAACATTACTCCCATGGAGGAAAGTGCGCATGGTGACTGTTGTATTCAATCCCGCGGCAATTTCTGTGTTTCATCAACACTTTGAAGGTCCACAGATTACAGAATGCCTTCAGATGTGCATCGGAAACTACTACTGGTCCTACAGGAATCGATCAAAGCGTAGTATGTTTGAGACATAACTCCCATGGAGGAAAGTGCTCATGGTGACTGTTGTATTTAATCCCACGGCCATATCTGTGTTTCATCAACTCTTTGAAGGTCCACAGATTACAGAAAGCCTCCAGATGTGCATCGGAAACTACTACTGGTCTTCCAGGAAACGATAAAAGCGTAGACTGATTGACACATTACTCCCATGGAGGAACGTGCTCATGGTGACTGTTGTATTCAATCCCGATGCAATTTCTGTGTTTCAACAACACTCTGATAGTCCACTGATTACAGAATTACACCAGATATGCATCGGAAACTACTACTGGTCTTCCAGGGCACGATCGAAGCGTAGACTGTTTGAGACATTACTCCCATGGAGGAAAGTGCGCATGGTTTCTGTTGTATTCAATCCCGATGCAATTTCTGTGTTTCATTAACACTCTGATAATCCACACATTACAGAATGCCCAGAGATGTGCATCAGAAACTACTACTGGTCTTCCAGGGAACGATCAAAGCGTAAACTGTTTGAGACATTACTCCCATGGAGGAAAGTGCGCATGGTGACTGTTGTATTCAATCAAGATGCAATTTCTGTGTTTCATCAACACTCTGATAGTCCACATATTACAGAATGCTTTCAGATGTGCATCGAAACTACTACTAGTCTTCCAGGGAACAATCAAAGCGTAGACTGTTTGAGACATTACTCCCATGGAGGAAAGTGCGCATGGTGATTGTTGTATTCAATTCCAGGGCAATTTCTGGGTTTCATCGACACTTTGAAGGTCCACAGATTACAGAATGCCTCCAGACGTGCATCGGAAACTACTACTAATCTTGCAGGGAACGATCAAAGCGTAGACTGTTTGAGACATTACTCCCATGGAGCAAAGTGCGCATGGTGAGTGTTTTATTCAATCGTGATGCAATTTCTGTGTTTCATCAACACTCTGATAGTCCACAGATTACAGATTGCCTAAAGATGTGCATCGGAAACTACTACAGGACTTCCAGGGAACGATCAAAGCATAGAATGTTTGAGACATTACTCCCATGGAGGACCGTGCGCATGGTGACTGTTATACTCAATCCCGATGCAATTTCTGTGTTTCATCAACACTTTGAATTTCCACAGATTACAGAATTCCTCCAGGTGTGCATCGGAATCTACTACTGGTCTTCCAGGAAACGATCAAAGCGTAGACAGTTTGAGACATTACTCCCATGGAGGAAAGTGGGCATGGTGACTGTTGTATTTAATCAAGATGAAATGTCTGTGTTTCATCAACACTTTAAAGGGCCACAGATTACATAATGCCTCCAGATGTGCATCGGAAACTACAACTGGTCCTACAGGAATCTTTCAAAGCGTAGAATGTTTGAGACATTACTCCCATGGAGGAAAGTGCCATGGTGACTGTTGTATTCAATCCCGCGGCAATATCTGTGTTCCATCACCACTTTGAAGGTCCACAGATAACAGAAAGCGTCCAGATGTGCATCGGAAACTACTACTGGTCTTCCAGGCAACGATCAAAGCGTAGACTGCTTGAGACATTACTCCCATGGAGGAACGTGCGCATGGTGACTGTTGTATTCAATCAAGATGCAATTTCTGTGTTTCATCAACACTCTGATAGTGCACAGATTACAGAATGCCTCCATATGTGCATCGGAAACTACTACTGGTCTTCCAGGGAACAATCAAAGCTTAGACTGTTTGAGACATTACTCCCATGGAGGAAAGTGTGCATGATGACTGTTGTATTCAATCCCGATGCAATTTCTGTGTTTCATCAACACTTTGAAGGTCCACAGATTACAGAATGCCTTCAGATGTGCATCGGAAACTACTACTGGTCTTGCAGGGAACGATCAAAGCGTAGACTGTTTGAGACATTACTCCCATGGAGGAAAGTGCGCATGGTGTCTTTTGTATTCAATCCCGATGCAATTTCTGTGTTTCATCAACACTCTGATAATCCACACATTAAAGAATGCCCAGAGATGTGCATCGGAAACTACTACTGGTCTTCCAGGGAACGATCAAAGCGTAAACTGTTTGAGACATTACTCCCATGGAGGAAAGTGCGCATGGTGACTGTTGTATTCAATACTGATGCAATTTCTGTGTTTCATCAACACTCTGATGGTCCACACATTACAGAATGTCAGAAGATGTGCATCGGAAACTACTACTTGTCTTCCAGTTAAAGATCAAAGCGTAGAATGTTTGAGACATTACTCCCATGGAGCAAAGTGCGCATTGGGACTGTTGTATTCAGTCCCGATGCAATCTCTGTGTTTCATTAACACTTTGAAGGTCCACAGATTACAGAATTCGTCCAGATGTGCATCATGATCTACTACTGGTCTTCCATTAAACGATCAAAGCCTAGACTATTTGCGACATTACTCCCATGGAGGAAAGTGCGCATGGTGACTTGTTATCAATCCCGATGCAATATCTGTGTTTCATCAACACTTTGAAGGGCCACAGATCACAGAATGCCTCCAGGTGTGCATCGGAAACTACTACTGGTCCTACAGGAATCGATCAAAGCGTAGACTGTTTGAGACATTACTGCCATGGAGGAAAGTGCGCATGGTGACTGTTGTATTAAATCCCGTTGCAATTTCTGTGATTCATCAACACTTTGAAGGTCCACAGATTTCAGAATGCCTCCAGATGTTCATCGGAATCTACTACTGGCCTTGCAGGGAAAGTTCAAAGCGTAGACTGTTTGAGACACTGCTCACATGGAGGAAAGTTGCGCATGGTGACTGTTGTATTCAATCCCGATGCAATTTCTGTGTTTCATCATCACTTTGAAGGTCCACAGATGACAGAAAGCCTCCAGATGTGCATCGGAAACTACTACTGGTATTCCAGGAAACGATCAAAGCGTAGACTGTTTGAGATATTACTCCCATGGAGGAAAGTGCGCATGGTGAGTGTTGTATTCAGTCCCGATGCAATATCTCTGTTTCATCAACACTCTGATAGTCCACAGATTACAGAATGATTCCAGATGTGCATCGGAAACTACTACTGGTCTTCAAGGGAACAATGAAAGCGTAGACTGTTTGAGACATTACTCCCATGGACGAAAGTGCGCATGGTGACTGTTTTATTCAATCCCGATGCAATTTCTGTGTTTCATCAACACTTTGAATTTCCACAGATTACAGAATTCCTCCAGGTGTGCTTCGGAAACTACTACTGGTCTTCCAGGAAACGATCAAAGTGTAGACTGTTTGAAACATTACTCCCATGGAGGAAAGTGCGCATGGTGACTGTTGTATTCAATCCCGCGGCAATTTCTGTGTTTCATCAACACTTTGAAGGTCCACAGATTACAGAATGCCTTCAGATGTGCATCGGAAACTACTACTGGTCCTACAGGAATCGATCAAAGCGTAGTATGTTTGAGACATAACTCCCATGGAGGAAAGTGCTCATGGTGACTGTTGTATTTAATCCCACGGCCATATCTGTGTTTCATCAACTCTTTGAAGGTCCACAGATTACAGAAAGCCTCCAGATGTGCATCGGAAACTACTACTGGTCTTCCAGGAAACGATAAAAGCGTAGACTGATTGACACATTACTCCCATGGAGGAACGTGCTCATGGTGACTGTTGTATTCAATCCCGATGCAATTTCTGTGTTTCAACAACACTCTGATAGTCCACTGATTACAGAATTACACCAGATATGCATCGGAAACTACTACTGGTCTTCCAGGGCACGATCGAAGCGTAGACTGTTTGAGACATTACTCCCATGGAGGAAAGTGCGCATGGTTTCTGTTGTATTCAATCCCGATGCAATTTCTGTGTTTCATTAACACTCTGATAATCCACACATTACAGAATGCCCAGAGATGTGCATCAGAAACTACTACTGGTCTTCCAGGGAACGATCAAAGCGTAAACTGTTTGAGACATTACTCCCATGGAGGAAAGTGCGCATGGTGACTGTTGTATTCAATCAAGATGCAATTTCTGTGTTTCATCAACACTCTGATAGTCCACATATTACAGAATGCTTTCAGATGTGCATCGGAAACTACTACTAGTCTTCCAGGGAACAATCAAAGCGTAGACTGTTTGAGACATTACTCCCATGGAGGAAAGTGCGCATGGTGATTGTTGTATTCAATTCCAGGGCAATTTCTGGGTTTCATCGACACTTTGAAGGTCCACAGATTACAGAATGCCTCCAGACGTGCATCGGAAACTACTACTAATCTTGCAGGGAACGATCAAAGCGTAGACTGTTTGAGACATTACTCCCATGGAGCAAAGTGCGCATGGTGAGTGTTTTATTCAATCGTGATGCAATTTCTGTGTTTCATCAACACTCTGATAGTCCACAGATTACAGATTGCCTAAAGATGTGCATCGGAAACTACTACAGGACTTCCAGGGAACGATCAAAGCATAGAATGTTTGAGACATTACTCCCATGGAGGACCGTGCGCATGGTGACTGTTATACTCAATCCCGATGCAATTTCTGTGTTTCATCAACACTTTGAATTTCCACAGATTACAGAATTCCTCCAGGTGTGCATCGGAATCTACTACTGGTCTTCCAGGAAACGATCAAAGCGTAGACAGTTTGAGACATTACTCCCATGGAGGAAAGTGGGCATGGTGACTGTTGTATTTAATCAAGATGAAATGTCTGTGTTTCATCAACACTTTAAAGGGCCACAGATTACATAATGCCTCCAGATGTGCATCGGAAACTACAACTGGTCCTACAGGAATCTTTCAAAGCGTAGAATGTTTGAGACATTACTCCCATGGAGGAAAGTGCCATGGTGACTGTTGTATTCAATCCCGCGGCAATATCTGTGTTCCATCACCACTTTGAAGGTCCACAGATAACAGAAAGCGTCCAGATGTGCATCGGAAACTACTACTGGTCTTCCAGGCAACGATCAAAGCGTAGACTGCTTGAGACATTACTCCCATGGAGGAACGTGCGCATGGTGACTGTTGTATTCAATCAAGATGCAATTTCTGTGTTTCATCAACACTCTGATAGTGCACAGATTACAGAATGCCTCCATATGTGCATCGGAAACTACTACTGGTCTTCCAGGGAACAATCAAAGCGTAGACTGTTTGAGACATTACTCCCATGGAGGAAAGTGCGCATTGGGACTATTGTATTCAGTCCCGATGCAATCTCTGTGTTTCATTAACACTTTGAAGGTCCACAGATTACAGAATTCGTCCAGATGTGCATCATGATCTACTACTGGTCTTCCAGGAAACGATCAAATCCTAGACTATTTGAGACATTACTCCCATGGTGGAAAGTATGCATGGTGACTTGTTATCAATCCCGATGCAATATCTGTGTTTCATCAACACTTTGAAGGACCACAGATCACAGAATGCCTCCAGGTGTGCATCGGAAACTACTACTGGTCCTACAGGAATCGATCAAAGCGTAGACTGTTTGAGACATTACTCCCATGGAGGAAAGTGCGCATGGTGACTGTTGTATTCAATCCCGTTGCTATTTCTGTGATTCATCAACACTTTGAAGGTCCACAGATTTCAGAATGCCTCCAGATGTTCATCGGAATCTACTACTGGCCTTGCAGGGAAAGATCAAAGCGTAGACTGTTTGAGACACTGCTCACATGGTGGAAAGTGCGCATGGTGAGTGTTGTATTCAGTCCCGATGCAATTTCTCTGTTTCATCAACACTCTGATAGTCCACAGATTACAGAATGATTCCAGATGTGCATCGGAAACTACTACTGGTCCTACAGGAATCGATCAAAGCGTAGTATGTTTGAGACATTACTCCCATGGAGGAAAGTGCGCATGGTGACTGTTGTATTCAATCCCACGGCAATATCTGTGTTTCATCAACTCTTTGAAGGTCCACAGATTACAGAAAGCCTCCAGATGTGCATCGAAAACTGCTACTGGTCTTCCAGGAAACGATAAAAGCGTAGACTGTTTGACACATTACTCCCATGGAGGAACGTGCTCATGGTGACTGTTGTATTCAATCCCGATGCAATTTCTGTGTTTCAACAACACTCTGATAGTCCACAGATTACAGAATGACACCAGATATGCATCGGAAACTACTACTGGTCTTCCAGGGCACGATCGAAGCGTAAACTGTTTGAGACATTGCTCCCATGGAGGAAAGTGCGCATGATGACTGTTGTATTCAATCCCGATGCAATTTCTGTGTTTCATCAACACTTTGAAGGTCCACAGATTACAGAATGCCTTCAGATGTGCATCGGAAACTACTACTGGTATTGCAGGGAACGATCAAAGCGTAGACTGTTTGAGACAATATTCCCATGGAGGAAAGTGCGCATGGTTTCTGTTGTATTCAATCCCGATGCAATATCTGTGTTTCATCAACACTCTGATAATGCACACATTACAGAATGCCCAGAGATGTGCATCGGAAACTTTTACTGGTCTTCCAGGAAACGATCAAAGCGTAAAAGTTTGAGACATTACTCCCACGGAGGAAAGTGCGCATGGTGACTGTTGTATTTCACCATGATGCAATTTCTGTGTTTCATCAACACTCTGATAGTCCACAGATTATAGAATACCTCCAGATGTGCATCGGAAACTACTACTGGTCTTCCAGGGAACAATGAAAGCGTAGACTGTTTGAGACATTACTCCCATGGACGAAAGTGCGCTTGGTGACTGTTGCATTCAATCCCGATGCAATTTCTGTGTTTCATCAACACTTTGAAGGTCCACAGATTACAGAATTCCTCCAGATGTGCTTCGGGATCTACTACTGGTCTTCCAGGAAACGATCAAAGCGTAGACTGTTTGAGACATTACTCCCATGGAGGAAAGTGCGCATGGTGACTGTTGTATTCAATCCCGCGGCAATTTCTGTGTTTAATCAACACTTTGAAGGTCCACAGATTACAGAATGCCTCCAGATGTGCATCGGAAACTACTACTGGTCCAACAGGAATCGATAAAAGCGTAGTATGTTTGAGACATTACTCCCATGGAGGAAAGTGCGCATGGTGACTGTTGTATTCAATCCCACGGCAATATCTGTGTTTCATCAACACTTTGAAGGTCCACAGATTACAGAAAGCCTCCAGATGTGCATCGGAAACTACTACTGGTCTTCCAGGAAACGATAAAAGCGTAGACTGTTTGAGACATAACTCCCATGGAGGAACGAGCTTATGGTGACTGTTGTATTCAATCCCGATGCAATTTCTGTGTTTCAACAACACTCTGACAGTCCACAGATTACAGAATGACAGCAGATGTCCATCGGAAACTACTACTGGTCTTCCAGGGAACAATCAAAGCGTAGACTGTTTGAGACATTACTCCCATGGAGGAAAGTGCGCATTGTGACTGCTGTATTCAATCTCGATGCAATTTCTGTGTTTCATTAACACTTTGAAGGTGCACAGATTACAGAATTCCTCCAGATGTGCATCATAATCTACCACTGGTCTTCCAGGAAACGATCAAAGCGTAGACTATTTGAAACATTACTTCCATGGTGGGAAGTGCGCATGGTGACTTGTTATCAATCCCGATGCAATTTCTGTGTTTAATCAACACTTTGAAGGGCCACAGATTACAGAATGCCTCCAAGTGTGCATCGGAAACTACTACTGGTCCTCCAGGAAACGATCAAAGCGTAGACTGTTTGAGACATTACTCCCATGGAGGAAAGTGTGCTTGGTGACTGTTGTATTCAATCCCACGGCAATTTCTGTTTTTCATCAACACTTTGAAGGTCCACAGATTACAGAATTCCTCCAGATGTGCATCGGAAACTACTACTGTTCATGCAGGGAACGATCAAATCGTAGACTGTTTAAGACATTACTCCCATGGAGGAAAGTGCGCATGGTGACTGTTGTATTCAATCCTGAGGCAATTTCTGTGTTTCATCAACACTCTGATAGTCCACACATTACAGAATGCCCCCAAAGTGTGCATCGGAAACTACTACTGGTCTTCCAGGGAACGATCAAAGCGTAAACTATTTGAGACAATACTCCCATGGAGGGAAGTGCGCATGGTGACTGTTGTATTCAATCCCGATGCAATTTCTGTGTTTCATCAACACTTTGAAGGTCCCCAGATGACAGAAAGCCTCCAGATGTGCATCGGAAACTACTACTGGTCTTCCAGGAAACGATCAAAGCGTAGACTGTTTGAGACATTACTCCCATGGAGGAAAGTGCGCATGGTGAGTCTTGTATTCAATTCCGATGCAATTTCTCATTTTCATTAACACTCTGATAGTTCACAGATTACAGAATGATTCCAGATGTGCATCGGAAACTACTACTGGTCTTCCAGGGAACAATGAAAGCGTAGTCTGTTTGAGACATTACTCCCATGGACGAAAGTGCGCAAGGTGACTGTTGTATTCAATCCCGATGCAATTTCTGTATTTCATCAACACTCTGATAGTCCACACATTACAGAATGCCCCCAGATGTGCATCGGAATCTTCTACTGGTCTTCCAGGGAACGATCAAAGCGTAAACTATTTGAGACAATACTCCCATGGAGGGAAGTGCGCATGGTGACTGTTGTATTCAATCCCGATGAAAGTTCTGTGTTTCATCAACACTCTGATAGTCCACAGATTACAGAATGCCTAAAGATGTGCATCGGAAACTACTACAGGTCTTCCAGGGAACGATCAAAGCGTAGACTGTTTGAGACATTACTCCCATGGAGGACAGTGCGCATGGTGACTGTTGTATTCAATCCCGATGCAATTTCTGTGTTTCATCAACACTTTGAAGGTCCACAGATGACAGAAGGGCTCCAGATGTGCATCGGAAAGTACTACTGGTCTTCCAGGAAACGATCAAAGCGTAGACTGTTTGAGACATTACTCCCATGAGGGAAAGTGCGCAAGGTGACTGTTGTATTTAATCCCGATGAAATTTCTGTGTTTCATCAACACTTTGAAGTGCCACAGATTACAGAGTGCCTCCAGATGTGCATCGGAATCTACTACTGGTCTTCCAGGGAACGATCGAAGCGTAGACTGTTTGAGACATTACTCCCATGGAGGAAAGTGCGCATGATGACTGTTGTATTCAATCCCGATGCAAATTCTGTGTTTCATCAACACTTTGAAGGTCCACAGATTACAGAATGCCTTCAGATGTGCATCGGAAACTACTACTGGTCTTCATGGGAACGATCAAAGCGTAAACTGCTTGAGACATTACTCCCATGGAGGAAAGTGCGCATGGTGAGTGTTGTATTCAATCCTGATGCAATTTCTGTGTTTCATCAACACTCTGATAGTCCACACATTACAGAATGCCCCCAGATGTGCATCGGAATCTTCAACTGGTCTTCCAGGGAACGATCAAAGCGTAAACTGTTTGAGACATTACTCCCATGGAGGGAAGTGCGCATGGTGACTGTTGTATTCAATCCCGATGCAATTTCTGTGTTTCATCAACACACTGATAGTCCACAGATTACAGAATGCCTAAAGATGTGCATCGGAAACTACTACAGGTCCTCCAGGGAACTATCAAAGCGTAGATTGTTTGAGACATTACTCTCATGGAGGACAGTGCGCATGGTGACTGTTGTATTCATTCCCACATCAATTTCTGTTTTTCATCAACACTTTGAAGGTCCACAGATTACAGACTTCCTCCAGATGTGCATCGGAAACTACTACTGTTTATGCAGGGAACGATCAAAGCGTAGACTTTTCGAGACATTACTCCCATGGAGGAAAGTGCGCATGGTGACTGTTGTATTCAATCCCGATGCAATTTCTGTGTTTCATCAACACTTTGAAGGTCCACAGATGACAGAAGGGCTCCAGATGTGCATCGGAAACTACTACTGGTCTTCCAGGAAACGATCAAAGCGTAGACTGTTTGAGACATTACTCCCATGGAGGAAAGTGCGCATGGTGAGTGTTGTATTCAATCCCGATGCAATTTGTCTGTTTCATCAACACTCTGATAGTTCACAGATTACAGAATGATTCCAGATGTGCATCGGAAACTACTACTGGTCCTACAGGAATCGATCAAAGCGTAGAATGTTTGAGACATTACTCCCATGGACGAAAGTGCGCAAGGTGACTGTTGTATTCAATCCTGATGCAATTTCTGTGTTTCATCAACACTTTGAAGGTCCACAGATTACAGAATTCCTCCAGATGTGCTTCGGAATCTACTACTGGTCTTCCAGAAAACGATCAAAGCGTAGACTGTTTGAGACATTACTCCCATGGAGGAAAGTGCGCATGGTGACTGTTGTATTCAATCCCGCGACAATTTCTGTGTTTCATCAACACTTTGAAGGTCCACAGATTACAGAATGCCTACAGATGTGCATCGGAATCTACTACTGGTCCTACAGGAATCGATCAAAGCTTAGTATGTTTGAGACATAACTCCCATGGAGGAAAGTGCTCATGGTGACTGTTGTATTCAATCCCACGGCAATATCTGTGTTTCATCAACACATTGAAGGTCCACAGATTACAGAACGCCGCCAGATGTGCATCGGAAACTACTACTGGTCCTCCAGGAAACGATAAAAGCGTAGACTGTTTGAGACATTACTCCCATGGAGGAAAGTGCTCATGGTGACTGTTGTATTCAATCCCGATGCAATTTCTGTGTTTCAACAACACTCTGATAGTCCACAGATTACAGAATGACACCAGATGTGCATCGGAGACTACTACTGGTCTTCCAGGGAACGATCGAAGCGTAGACTGTTTGAGACATTACTCCCATGGAGGAAAGTGCGCATGATGACTGTTGTATTCAATCCCGATGCAATTTCTGTGTTTCATCAACACTTTGAAGGTCCACAGATTACAGAATGCCTTCAGATGTGCATCGGAAACTACTACTGGTCTTCATGGGAACGATCAAAGCGTAAACTGCTTGAGACATTACTCCCATGGAGGAAAGTGCGCATGGTGAGTGTTGTATTCAATCCTGATGCAATTTCTGTGTTTCATCAACACTCTGATAGTCCACACATTACAGATTGCCCCCAGATGTGCATCGGAATCTTCTACTGGTCTTCCAGGGAACGATCAAAGCGTAAACTGTTTGAGACATTACTCCCATGGAGGGAAGTGCGCATGGTGACTGTTGTATTCAATCCCGATGCAATTTCTGTGTTTCATCAACACTCTGATAGTCCACAGATTACAGAATGCCTAAAGATGTGCATCGGAAACTACTACAGGTCCTCCAGGGAACTATCAAAGCGTAGATTGTTTGAGACATTACTCTCATGGAGGACAGTGCGCATGGCGACTGTTGTATTCATTCCCACATCAATTTATGTTTTTCATCAACACTGTGAAGGTCCACAGATTACAGAATTCCTCCAGATGTGCATCGGAAACTACTACTGTTCATGCAGGGAACGATCAAAGGGTAGACTTTTTGAGACATTACTCCCATGGAGGAAAGTGCGCATGGTGACTGTTGTATTCAATCCCGATGCAATTTCTGTGTTTCATCAACACTTTTAAGGTCCACAGATGACAGAAAGGCTCCAGATGTGCATCGGAAACTACTACTGGTCTTCCAGGAAACGATCAAAGCGTAGACTGTTTGAGACATTACTCCCATGGAGGAAAGTGCGCATGGTGAGTGTTGTATTCAATCCCGATGCAATTTGTCTGTTTCATCAACACTCTGATAGTTCACAGATTACAGAATGATTCCAGATGTGCATCGGAAACTACTAC
The DNA here is from genome assembly GCF_023897955.1 of Schistocerca gregaria. Taxonomy (NCBI): domain Eukaryota; kingdom Metazoa; phylum Arthropoda; class Insecta; order Orthoptera; family Acrididae; genus Schistocerca; species Schistocerca gregaria. The sequence goes on along the minus strand of NC_064926.1, from coordinate 12,456,130 downwards.
TGGTCCTACAGGAATCGATCAAAGCGTAGTATGTTTGAGACATTACTCCCATGGAGGAAAGTGCGCATGGTGACTGTTGTGTTCAATCCCACGGCAATATCTGTGTTTCATCAACTCTTTGAAGGTCCACAGATTACAGAAAGCCTCCAGATGTGCATCGGAAACTACTACTGGTCTTCCAGGAAACGATAAAAGCGTAGACTCTTTGACACATTACTCCCATGTAGGAACGTGCTCATGGTGACTGTTGTATTCAATCCCGATGCAATTTCTGTGTTTCTACAACACTCTGATAGTCCACAGATTACAGAATGACACCAGATATGCATCGGAAACAACTACTGGTCCTCCAGGGCACGATCGAAGCGTAAACTGTTTGAGACATTGCTCCCATGGAGGAAAGTGCGCATGATGACTGTTGTATTCAATCCCGATGCAATTTCTGTGTTTCATCAACACTTTGGAGGTCCACAGATTACAGAATGCCTTCAGATGTGCATCGGAAACTACTACTGGTATTGCAGGGAACGATCAATGCGTAGACTATTTGACACGATATTCCCATGGAGGAAAGTGCGCATGGTTTCTGTTGTATTCAATCCCGATGCAATATCTGTGTGTCATCAACACTCTGATAATGCACACATTACAGAATGCCCAGAGATGTGCATCGGAAACTTTTACTGGTCTTCCAGGAAACGATCAAAGCGTAAATGTTTGAGACATTACTCCCACGGAGGAAAGTGCGCATGGTGACTGTTGTATTTAACCAAGATGCAATTTCTGTGTTTCATCAACACTCTGATAGTCCACAGATTATAGAATACCTCCAGATGTGCATCGGAAACTACTACTGGTCTTCCAGGGAACAATGAAAGCGTAGACTGTTTGAGACATTACTCCCATGGACGAAAGTGCGCATGGTGACTGTTGCATTCAATCCCGCGGCAATTACTGTGTTTCATCAACACTTTGAAGGTCCACAGATTACAGAATTCCTCCAGATGTGCTTCGGGATCTACTACTGGTCTTCCAGGAAACGATCAAAGCGTAGACTGTTTGAGACATTACTCCCATGGAGGAAAGTGCGCATGGTGACTGTTGTATTCAATCCCGCGGCAATTACTGTGTTTCATCAACACTTTGAAGGTCCACAGATTACAGAATGCCTCCAGATGTGCATCGGAAACTACTACTGGTCCAACAGGAATCGATCAAAGCGTAGTATGTTTGAGACATTACTCCCATGGAGGAAAGTGCGCATGGTGACTGTTGTATTCAATCCCACGGCAATATCTGTGTTTCATCAACACTTTGAAGGTCCACAGATTACAGAAAGCCTCCAGAAGTGCATCGGAAACTACTACTGGTCTTCCAGGAAACGATAAAATCGTAGACTGTTTGAGACATAACTCCCATGGAGGAACGAGCTTATGGTGACTGTTGTATTCAATCCCGATGCAATTTCTGTGTTTCAACAACACTCTGACAGTCCACAGATTACAGAATGACAGCAGATGTGCATCGGAAACTACAACTGGTCTTCCAGGGAACAATCAACGCGTAGACTGTTTGAGACATTACTCCCATGGAGGAAAGTGTGCTTGGTGACTGTTGTATTTAATCCCACGGCAATTTCTGTTTTTCATCAACACATTGAAATTCCACAGATTACAGAATTCCTCCAGATGTGCATCGGAAACTACTACTGTTCATGCAGGGAACGATCAAAGCGTAGACTGTTTAAGACATTACTCCCATGGAGGAAAGTGCGCATTGTGACTGTTGTATTCAATCTCGATGCAATTTCTGTGTTTCATTAACACTTTGAAGGTCCACAGATTACAGAATTCCTCCAGATGTGCATCATAATCTACCACTGGTCTTCCAGGAAACGATCAAAGCGTAGACTATTTGAAACATTACTCCCATGGAGGGAAGTGCGCATGGTGACTTGTTATCAATCCCGATGCAATTTCTGTGTTTAAGCAACACTTTGAAGGGCCACAGATTACAGAATGCCTCCAAGTGTGCATCGGAAACTACTACTGGTCCTCCAGGAAACGATCAAAGCGTAGACTGTTTGAGCCATTACTCCCATGGAGGAAAGTGTGCTTGGTGACTGTTGTATTTAATCCCACGGCAATTTCTGTTTTTCATCAACACATTGAAATTCCACAGATTACAGAATTCCTCCAGATGTGCATCGGAAACTACTACTGTTCATGCAGGGAACGATCAAAGCGTAGACTGTTTAAGACATTACTCCCATGGAGGAAAGTGCGCATGGTGACTGTTGTATTCAATCCTGATGCAATTTCTGAGTTTCATCTACACTCTGATAGTCCACACATTACAGAATGCCCCCAAGGTGTGCATCGGAAACTACTACTGGTCTTCAAGGGAACGATCAAAGCGTAAACTGCTTGACACATTACTCCCATGGAGGAAAGTGCGCATGGTGAGTGTTGTATTCAATCCTGATGCAATTTCTGTGTTTCATCAACACTCTGATAGTCCACACATTACAGAATGCCCCCAGATGTGCATCGGAATCTTCTACTGGTCTTCCAGGGAACGATCAAAGCGTAAACTATTTGAGACAATACTCCCATGGAGGGAAGTGCGCATGGTGACTGTTGTATTCAATCCCGATGCAATTTCTGTGTTTCATCAACACACTGATAGTCCACAGATTACAGAATGCCTAAAGATGTGCATCGGAAACAAACTACAGGTCCTCCAGGGAACTATCAAAGCGTAGATTGTTTGAGACATTACTCTCATGGAGGACAGTGCGCATGGTGACTGTTGTATTCATTCCCACATCAATTTTTGTTTTCCATCAACACTTTGAAGGTCCACAGATTACAGAATTCCTCCAGATGTGCATCGAAAACTACTACTGTTTATGCAGGGAACGATCAAAGCGTAGACTTTTCGAGACATTACTCCCATGGAGGAAAGTGCGCATGGTGACTGTTGTATTCAATCCCGATGCAATTTCTGTGTTTCATCAACACTTTGAAGGTCCACAGATGACAGAAGGGCTCCAGATGTGCATCGGAAACTACTACTGGTCTTCCAGGAAACGATCAAAGCGTAGACTGTTTGAGACATTACTCCCATGGAGGAAAGTGCGCATGGTGAGTGTTGTATTCAATCCCGATGCAATTTGTCTGTTTCATCAACACTCTGATAGTTCACAGATTACAGAATGATTCCAGATGTGCATAGGAAACTACTACTGGTCCTACAGGAATCGATCAAAGCGTAGAATGTTTGAGACATTACTCCCATGGACGAAAGTGCGCAAGGTGACTGTTGTATTCAATCCTGATGCAATTTCTGTGTTTCATCAACACTTTGAAGGTCCACAGATTACAGAATTCCTCCAGATGTGCTTCGGAATCTACTACTGGTCTTCCAGAAAACGATCAAAGCGTAGACTGTTTGAGACATTACTCCCATGGAGGAAAGTGCGCATGGTGACTGTTGTATTCAATCCCGCGACAATTTCTGTGTTTCATCAACACTTTGAAGGTCCACAGATTACAGAATGCCTACAGATGTGCATCGGAATCTACTACTGGTCCTACAGGAATCGATCAAAGCTTAGTATGTTTGAGACATAACTCCCATGGAGGAAAGTGCTCATGGTGACTGTTGTATTCAATCCCACGGCAATATCTGTGTTTCATCAACACATTGAAGGTCCACAGATTACAGAACGCCGCCAGATGTGCATCGGAAACTACTACTGGTCCTCCAGGAAACGATAAAAGCGTAGACTGTTTGAGACATTACTCCCATGGAGGAACGTGCTCATGGTGACTGTTGTATTCAATCCCGATGCAATTTCTGTGTTTCAACAACACTCTGATAGTCCACAGATTACAGAATGACACCAGATGTGCATCGGAGACTACTACTGGTCTTCCAGGGAACGATCGAAGCGTAGACTGTTTGAGACATTACTCCCATGGAGGAAAGTGCGCATGATGACTGTTGTATTCAATCCCGATGCAATTTCTGTGTTTCATCAACACTTTGAAGGTCCACAGATTACAGAATGCCTTCAGATGTGCATCGGAAACTACTACTGGTCTTCATGGGAACGATCAAAGCGTAAACTGCTTGAGACATTACTCCCATGGAGGAAAGTGCGCATGGTGAGTGTTGTATTCAATCCTGATGCAATTTCTGTGTTTCATCAACACTCTGATAGCCCACACATTACAGATTGCCCCCAGATGTGCATCGGAATCTTCTACTGGTCTTCATGGGAACGATCAAAGCGTAAACTGCTTGAGACATTACTCCCATGGAGGAAAGTGCGCATGGTGAGTGTTGTATTCAATCCTGATGCAATTTCTGTGTTTCATCAACACTCTGATAGTCCACACATTACAGATTGCCCCCAGATGTGCATCGGAATCTTCTACTGGTCTTCCAGGGAACGATCAAAGCGTAAACTGTTTGAGACATTACTCCCATGGAGGGAAGTGCGCATGGTGACTGTTGTATTCAATCCCGATGCAATTTCTGTGTTTCATCAACACTTTGAAGGTCCACAGATGACAGAAGGGCTCCAGATGTGCATCGGAAACTACTACTGGTCTTCCAGGAAACGATCAAAGCGTAGACTGTTTGAGACATTACTCCCATGGAGGAAAGTGCGCATGGTGAGTGTTGTATTCAATCCCGATGCAATTTGTCTGTTTCATCAACACTCTGATAGTTCACAGATTACAGAATGATTCCAGATGTGCATCGGAAACTACTACTGGTCCTACAGGAATCGATCAAAGCGTAGTATGTTTGAGACATTACTCCCATGGAGGAAAGTGCGCATGGTGACTGTTGTGTTCAATCCCACGGCAATATCTGTGTTTCATCAACTCTTTGAAGGTCCACAGATTACAGAAAGCCTCCAGATGTGCATCGGAAACTACTACTGGTCTTCCAGGAAACGATAAAAGCGTAGACTCTTTGACACATTACTCCCATGGAGGAACGTGCTCATGGTGACTGTTGTATTCAATCCCGATGCAATTTCTGTGTTTCTACAACACTCTGATAGTCCACAGATTACAGAATGACACCAGATATGCATCGGAAACAACTACTGGTCATCCAGGGCACGATCGAAGCGTAAACTGTTTGAGACATTGCTCCCATGGAGGAAAGTGCGCATGATGACTGTTGTATTCAATCCCGATGCAATTTCTGTGTTTCATCAACACTTTGGAGGTCCACAGATTACAGAATGCCTTCAGATGTGCATCGGAAACTACTACTGGTATTGCAGGGAACGATCAATGCGTAGACTATTTGACACGATATTCCCATGGAGGAAAGTGCGCATGGTTTCTGTTGTATTCAATCCCGATGCAATATCTGTGTTTCATCAACACTCTGATACTGCACACATTACAGAATGCCCAGAGATGTGCATCGGAAACTTTTACTGGTCTTCCAGGAAACGATCAAAGCGTAAATGTTTGAGACATTACTCCCACGGAGGAAAGTGCGCATGGTGACTGTTGTATTTAACCAAGATGCAATTTCTGTGTTTCATCAACACTCTGATAGTCCACAGATTATAGAATACCTCCAGATGTGCATCGGAAACTACTACTGGGCTTCCAGGGAACAATGAAAGCGTAGACTGTTTGAGACATTACTCCCATGGACGAAAGTGCGCATGGTGACTGTTGCATTCAATCCCGCGGCAATTACTGTGTTTCATCAACACTTTGAAGGTCCACAGATTACAGAATTCCTCCAGATGTGCTTCGGGATCTACTACTGGTCTTCCAGGAAACGATCAAAGCGTAGACTGTTTGAGACATTACTCCCATGGAGGAAAGTGCGCATGGTGACTGTTGTATACAATCCCGCGGCAATTACTGTGTTTCATCAACACTTTGAAGGTCCACAGATTACAGAATGCCTCCAGATGTGCATCGGAAACTACTACTGGTCCAACAGGAATCGATCAAAGCGTAGTATGTTTGAGACATTACTCCCATGGAGGAAAGTGCGCATGGTGACTGTTGTATTCAATCCCACGGCAATATCTGTGTTTCATCAACACTTTGAAGGTCCACAGATTACAGAAAGCCTCCAGATGTGCATCGGAAACTACTACTGGTCTTCCAGGAAACGATCAAAGCGTAGACTGTTTGAGACATTACTCCCATGGAGGAAAGTGTGCTTGGTAACTGTTGTATTCAAATCCACGGCAATTTCTGTTTTTCATCAACACTTTGAAGGTCCACAGATTACAGAATTCCTCCAGATGTGCATCGGAAACTACTACTGTTCATGCAGGGAACGATCAAATCGTAGACTGTTTAAGACATTACTCCCATGGAGGAAAATTGCGCATGGTGACTGTTGTATTCAATCCTGAGGCAATTTCTGTGTTTCATCAACACTCTGATAGTCCACACATTACAGAATGCCCCCAAAGTGTGCATCGGAAACTACTACTGGTCTTCCAGGGAACGATCAAAGCGTAAACTATTTGAGACAATACTCCCATGGAGGGAAGTGCGCATGGTGACTGTTGTATTCAATCCGATGAAATTTCTGTGTTTCATCAACACTCTGATAGTCCACAGATTACAGAATGCCTAAAGATGTGCATCGGAAACTACTACAGGTCTTCCAGGGAACGATCAAAGCGTAGATTGTTTGAGACATTACTCCCATGGAGGACAGTGCGCATGGTGACTGTTGTATTCAATCCCGATGCAATTTCTGTGTTTCATCAACACTTTGAAGGTCCCCAGATGACAGAAAGCCTCCAGATGTGCATCGGAAACTACTACTGGTCTTCCAGGAAACGATCAAAGCGTAGACTGTTTGAGACATTACTCCCATGGAGGAAAGTGCGCATGGTGAGTCTTGTATTCAATTCCGATGCAATTTCTCATTTTCATTAACACTCTGATAGTTCACAGATTACAGAATGATTCCAGATGTGCATCGGAAACTACTACTGGTCTTCCAGGGAACAATGAAAGCGTAGTCTGTTTGAGACATTACTCCCATGGACGAAAGTGCGCAAGGTGACTGTTGTATTCAATCCCGATGCAATTTCTGTATTTCATCAACACTCTGATAGTCCACACATTACAGAATGCCCCCAGATGTGCATCGGAATCTTCTACTGGTCTTCCAGGGAACGATCAAAGCGTAAACTATTTGAGACAATACTCCCATGGAGGGAAGTGCGCATGGTGACTGTTGTATTCAATCCCGATGAAAGTTCTGTGTTTCAACAACACTCTGATAGTCCACAGATTACAGAATGCCTAAAGATGTGCATCGGAAACTACTACAGGTCTTCCAGGGAACGATCAAAGCGTAGATTGTTTTAGACATTACTCCCATGGAGGACAGTGCGCATGGTGACTGTTGTATTCAATCCCGATGCAATTTCTGTGTTTCATCAACACTTTGAAGGTCCACAGATTACAGAATTCTTCCAGATGTGCATCGGAATCTACTACTGGTCTTCCAGGAAACGATCAAAGCGTAGACTGTTTGAGACATTACTCCCATGAGGGAAAGTGCGCAAGGTGACTGTTGTATTTAATCCCGATGAAATTTCTGTGTTTCATCAACACTTTGAAGTGCCACAGATTACAGAATGCCTCCAGATGTGCATCGGAATCTACTACTGGTCTTCCAGGGAACGATCGAAGCGTAGACTGTTTGAGACATTACTCCCATGGAGGAAAGTGCGCATGATGACTGTTGTATTCAATCCCGATGCAAATTCTGTGTTTCATCAACACTTTGAAGGTCCACAGATTACAGAATGCCTTCAGATGTGCATCGGAAACTACTACTGGTCTTCATGGGAACGATCAAAGCGTAAACTGCTTGAGACATTACTCCCATGGAGGAAAGTGCGCATGGTGAGTGTTGTATTCAATCCTGATGCAATTTCTGTGTTTCATCAACACTCTGATAGTCCACACATTACAGAATGCCCCCAGATGTGCATCGGAATCTTCAACTGGTCTTCCAGGGAACGATCAAAGCGTAAACTGTTTGAGACATTACTCCCATGGAGGGAAGTGCGCATGGTGACTGTTGTATTCAATCCCGATGCAATTTCTGTGTTTCATCAACACACTGATAGTCCACAGATTACAGAATGCCTAAAGATGTGCATCGGAAACTACTACAGGTCCTCCAGGGAACTATCAAAGCGTAGATTGTTTGAGACATTACTCTCATGGAGGACAGTGCGCATGGTGACTGTTGTATTCATTCCCACATCAATTTCTGTTTTTCATCAACACTTTGAAGGTCCACAGATTACAGACTTCCTCCAGATGTGCATCGGAAACTACTACTGTTTATGCAGGGAACGATCAAAGCGTAGACTTTTCGAGACATTACTCCCATGGAGGAAAGTGCGCATGGTGACTGTTGTATTCAATCCCGATGCAATTTCTGTGTTTCATCAACACTTTGAAGGTCCACAGATGACAGAAGGGCTCCAGATGTGCATCGGAAAGTACTACTGGTCTTCCAGGAAACGATCAAAGCGTAGACTGTTTGAGACATTACTCCCATGGAGGAAAGTGCGCATGGTGAGTGTTGTATTCAATCCCGATGCAATTTGTCTGTTTCATCAACACTCTGATAGTTCACAGATTACAGAATGATTCCAGATGTGCATCGGAAACTACTACTGGTCCTACAGGAATCGATCAAAGCGTAGAATGTTTGAGACATTACTCCCATGGACGAAAGTGCGCAAGGTGACTGTTGTATTCAATCCTGATGCAATTTCTGTGTTTCATCAACACTTTGAAGGTCCACAGATTACAGAATTCCTCCAGATGTGCTTCGGAATCTACTACTGGTCTTCCAGAAAACGATCAAAGCGTAGACTGTTTGAGACATTACTCCCATGGAGGAAAGTGCGCATGGTGACTGTTGTATTCAATCCCGCGACAATTTCTGTGTTTCATCAACACTTTGAAGGTCCACAGATTACAGAATGCCTACAGATGTGCATCGGAATCTACTACTGGTCCTACAGGAATCGATCAAAGCTTAGTATGTTTGAGACATAACTCCCATGGAGGAAAGTGCTCATGGTGACTGTTGTATTCAATCCCACGGCAATATCTGTGTTTCATCAACACATTGAAGGTCCACAGATTACAGAACGCCGCCAGATGTGCATCGGAAACTACTACTGGTCCTCCAGGAAACGATAAAAGCGTAGACTGTTTGAGACATTACTCCCATGGAGGAACGTGCTCATGGTGACTGTTGTATTCAATCCCGATGCAATTTCTGTGTTTCAACAACACTCTGATAGTCCACAGATTACAGAATGACACCAGATGTGCATCGGAGACTACTACTGGTCTTCCAGGGAACGATCGAAGCGTAGACTGTTTGAGACATTACTCCCATGGAGGAAAGTGCGCATGATGACTGTTGTATTCAATCCCGATGCAATTTCTGTGTTTCATCAACACTTTGAAGGTCCACAGATTACAGAATGCCTTCAGATGTGCATCGGAAACTACTACTGGTCTTCATGGGAACGATCAAAGCGTAAACTGCTTGAGACATTACTCCCATGGAGGAAAGTGCGCATGGTGAGTGTTGTATTCAATCCTGATGCAATTTCTGTGTTTCATCAACACTCTGATAGTCCACACATTACAGATTGCCCCCAGATGTGCATCGGAATCTTCTACTGGTCTTCCAGGGAACGATCAAAGCGTAAACTGTTTGAGACATTACTCCCATGGAGGGAAGTGCGCATGGTGACTGTTGTATTCAATCCCGATGCAATTTCTGTGTTTCATCAACACTCTGATAGTCCACAGATTACAGAATGCCTAAAGATGTGCATCGGAAACTACTACAGGTCCTCCAGGGAACTATCAAAGCGTAGATTGTTTGAGACATTACTCTCATGGAGGACAGTGCGCATGGCGACTGTTGTATTCATTCCCACATCAATTTATGTTTTTCATCAACACTGTGAAGGTCCACAGATTACAGAATTCCTCCAGATGTGCATCGGAAACTACTACTGTTCATGCAGGGAACGATCAAAGCGTAGACGTTTGAGACATTACTCCCATGGAGGAAAGTGCGCATGGTGACTGTTGTATTCAATCCCGATGCAATTTCTGTGTTTCATCAACACTTTTAAGGTCCACAGATGACAGAAAGGCTCCAGATGTGCATCGGAAACTACTACTGGTCTTCCAGGAAACGATCAAAGCGTAGACTGTTTGAGACATTACTCCCATGGAGGAAAGTGCGCATGGTGAGTGTTGTATTCAATCCCGATGCAATTTGTCTGTTTCATCAACACTCTGATAGTTCACAGATTACAGAATGATTCCAGATGTGCATCGGAAACTGCTACTGGTCCTACAGGAATCGATCAAAGCGTAGTATGTTTGAGACATTACTCCCATGGAGGAAAGTGCGCATGGTGACTGTTGTGTTCAATCCCACGGCAATATCTGTGTTTCATCAACTCTTTGAAGGTCCACAGATTACAGAAAGCCTCCAGATGTGCATCGGAAACTACTACTGGTCTTCCAGGAAACGATAAAAGCGTAGACTCTTTGACACATTACTCCCATGTAGGAACGTGCTCATGGTGACTGTTGTATTCAATCCCGATGCAATTTCTGTGTTTCTACAACACTCTGATAGTCCACAGATTACAGAATGACACCAGATATGCATCGGAAACAACTACTGGTCCTCCAGGGCACGATCGAAGCGTAAACTGTTTGAGACATTGCTCCCATGGAGGAAAGTGCGCATGATGACTGTTGTATTCAATCCCGATGCAATTTCTGTGTTTCATCAACACTTTGGAGGTCCACAGATTACAGAATGCCTTCAGATGTGCATCGGAAACTACTACTGGTATTGCAGGGAACGATCAATGCGTAGACTATTTGACACGATATTCCCATGGAGGAAAGTGCGCATGGTTTCTGTTGTATTCAATCCCGATGCAATATCTGTGTTTCATCAACACTCTGATAATGCACACATTACAGAATGCCCAGAGATGTGCATCGGAAACTTTTACTGGTCTTCCAGGAAACGATCAAAGCGTAAATGTTTGAGACATTACTCCCACGGAGGAAAGTGCGCATGGTGACTGTTGTATTTAACCAAGATGCAATTTCTGTGTTTCATCAACACTCTGATAGTCCACAGATTATAGAATACCTCCAGATGTGCATCGGAAACTACTACTGGTCTTCCAGGGAACAATGAAAGCGTAGACTGTTTGAGACATTACTCCCATGGACGAAAGTGCGCATGGTGACTGTTGCATTCAATCCCGCGGCAATTACTGTGTTTCATCAACACTTTGAAGGTCCACAGATTACAGAATTCCTCCAGATGTGCTTCGGGATCTACTACTGGTCTTCCAGGAAACGATCAAAGCGTAGACTGTTTGAGACATTACTCCCATGGAGGAAAGTGCGCATGGTGACTGTTGTATTCAATCCCGCGGCAATTACTGTGTTTCATCAACACTTTGAAGGTCCACAGATTACAGAATGCCTCCAGATGTGCATCGGAAACTACTACTGGTCCAACAGGAATCGATCAAAGCGTAGTATGTTTGAGACATTACTCCCATGGAGGAAAGTGCGCATGGTGACTGTTGTATTCAATCCCACGGCAATATCTGTGTTTCATCAACACTTTGAAGGTCCACAGATTACAGAAAGCCTCCAGATGTGCATCGGAAACTACTACTGGTCTTCCAGGAAACGATAAAAGCGTAGACTGTTTGAGACATAACTCCCATGGAGGAACGAGCTTATGGTGACTGTTGTATTCAATCCCGATGCAATTTCTGTGTTTCAACAACACTCTGACAGTCCACAGATTACAGAATGACAGCAGATGTGCATCGGAAACTACTACTGGTCTTCCAGGGAACAATCAACGCGTAGACTGTTTGAGACATTACTCCCATGGAGGAAAGTGTGCTTGGTGACTGTTGTATTTAATCCCACGGCAATTTCTGTTTTTCATCAACACATTGAAATTCCACAGATTACAGAATTCCTCCAGATGTGCATCGGAAACTACTACTGTTCATGCAGGGAACGATCAAAGCGTAGACTGTTTAAGACATTACTCCCATGGAGGAAAGTGCTCATGGTGACTGTTGTATTCAATCCTGATGCAATTTCTGAGTTTCATCTACACTCTGATAGTCCACACATTACAGAATGCCCCCAAGGTGTGCATCGGAAACTACTACTGGTCTTCAAGGGAACGATCAAAGCGTAAACTGCTTGACACATTACTCCCATGGAGGAAAGTGCGCATGGTGAGTGTTGTATTCAATCCTGATGCAATATCTGTGTTTCATCAACACTCTGATAGTCCACACATTACAGAATGCCCCCAGATGTGCATCGGAATCTTCTACTGGTCTTCCAGGGAACGATCAAAGCGTAAACTATTTGAGACAATACTCCCATGGAGGGAAGTGCGCATGGTGACTGTTGTATTCAATCCCGATGCAATTTCTGTGTTTCATCAACACACTGATAGTCCACAGATTACAGAATGCCTAAAGATGTGCATCGGAAACAAACTACAGGTCCTCCAGGGAACTATCAAAGCGCAGATTGTTTGACACATTACTCTCATGGAGGACAGTGCGCATGGTGACTGTTGTATTCATTCCCACATCAATTTCTGTTTTCCATCAACACTTTGAAGGTCCACAGATTACAGAATTCCTCCAGATGTGCATCGGAAACTACTACTGTTTATGCAGGGAACGATCAAAGCGTAGACTTTTCGAGACATTACTCCCATGGAGGAAAGTGCGCATGGTGACTGTTGTATTCAATCCCGATGCAATTTCTGTGTTTCATCAACACTTTGAAGGTCCACAGATGACAGAAGGGCTCCAGATGTGCATCGGAAACTACTACTGGTCTTCCAGGAAACGATCAAAGCGTAGACTGTTTGAGACATTACTCCCATGGAGGAAAGTGCGCATGGTGAGTGTTGTATTCAATCCCGATGCAATTTGTCTGTTTCATCAACACTCTGATAGTTCACAGATTACAGAATAATTCCAGATGTGCATCGGAAACTACTACTGGTCCTACAGGAATCGATCAAAGCGTAGAATGTTTGAGACATTACTCCCATGGACGAAAGTGCGCAAGGTGACTGTTGTATTCAATCCTGATGCAATTTCTGTGTTTCATCAACACTTTGAAGGTCCACAGATTACAGAATTCCTCCAGATGTGCTTCGGAATCTACTACTGGTCTTCCAGAAAACGATCAAAGCGTAGACTGTTTGAGACATTACTCCCATGGAGGAAAGTGCGCATGGTGACTGTTGTATTCAATCCCGCGACAATTTCTGTGTTTCATCAACACTTTGAAGGTCCACAGATTACAGAATGCCTACAGATGTGCATCGGAATCTACTACTGGTCCTACAGGAATCGATCAAAGCTTAGTATGTTTGAGACATAACTCCCATGGAGGAAAGTGCTCATGGTGACTGTTGTATTCAATCCCACGGCAATATCTGTGTTTCATCAACACATTGAAGGTCCACAGATTACAGAACGCCGCCAGATGTGCATCGGAAACTACTACTGGTCCTCCAGGAAACGATAAAAGCGTAGACTGTTTGAGACATTACTCCCATGGAGGAACGTGCTCATGGTGACTGTTGTATTCAATCCCGATGCAATTTCTGTGTTTCAACAACACTCTGATAGTCCACAGATTACAGAATGACACCAGATGTGCATCGGAGACTACTACTGGTCTTCCAGGGAACGATCGAAGCGTAGACTGTTTGAGACATTACTCCCATGGAGGAAAGTGCGCATGATGACTGTTGTATTCAATCCCGATGCAATTTCTGTGTTTCATCAACACTTTGAAGGTCCACAGATTACAGAATGCCTTCAGATGTGCATCGGAAACTACTACTGGTCTTCATGGGAACGATCAAAGCGTAAACTGCTTGAGACATTACTCCCATGGAGGAAAGTGCGCATGGTGAGTGTTGTATTCAATCCTGATGCAATTTCTGTGTTTCATCAACACTCTGATAGTCCACACATTACAGATTGCCCCCAGATGTGCATCGGAATCTTCTACTGGTCTTCATGGGAACGATCAAAGCGTAAACTGCTTGAGACATTACTCCCATGGAGGAAAGTGCGCATGGTGAGTGTTGTATTCAATCCTGATGCAATTTCTGTGTTTCATCAACACTCTGATAGTCCACACATTACAGATTGCCCCCAGATGTGCATCGGAATCTTCTACTGGTCTTCCAGGGAACGATCAAAGCGTAAACTGTTTGAGACATTACTCCCATGGAGGGAAGTGCGCATGGTGACTGTTGTATTCAATCCCGATGCAATTTCTGTGTTTCATCAACACTTTGAAGGTCCACAGATGACAGAAGGGCTCCAGATGTGCATCGGAAACTACTACTGGTCTTCCAGGAAACGATCAAAGCGTAGACTGTTTGAGACATTACTCCCATGGAGGAAAGTGCGCATGGTGAGTGTTGTATTCAATCCCGATGCAATTTGTCTGTTTCATCAACACTCTGATAGTTCACAGATTACAGAATGATTCCAGATGTGCATCGGAAACTACTACTGGTCCTACAGGAATCGATCAAAGCGTAGTATGTTTGAGACATTACTCCCATGGAGGAAAGTGCGCATGGTGACTGTTGTGTTCAATCCCACGGCAATATCTGTGTTTCATCAACTCTTTGAAGGTCCACAGATTACAGAAAGCCTCCAGATGTGCATCGGAAACTACTACTGGTCTTCCAGGAAACGATAAAAGCGTAGACTCTTTGACACATTACTCCCATGGAGGAACGTGCTCATGGTGACTGTTGTATTCAATCCCGATGCAATTTCTGTGTTTCTACAACACTCTGATAGTCCACAGATTACAGAATGACACCAGATATGCATCGGAAACAACTACTGGTCATCCAGGGCACGATCGAAGCGTAAACTGTTTGAGACATTGCTCCCATGGAGGAAAGTGCGCATGATGACTGTTGTATTCAATCCCGATGCAATTTCTGTGTTTCATCAACACTTTGGAGGTCCACAGATTACAGAATGCCTTCAGATGTGCATCGGAAACTACTACTGGTATTGCAGGGAACGATCAATGCGTAGACTATTTGACACGATATTCCCATGGAGGAAAGTGCGCATGGTTTCTGTTGTATTCAATCCCGATGCAATATCTGTGTTTCATCAACACTCTGATACTGCACACATTACAGAATGCCCAGAGATGTGCATCGGAAACTTTTACTGGTCTTCCAGGAAACGATCAAAGCGTAAATGTTTGAGACATTACTCCCACGGAGGAAAGTGCGCATGGTGACTGTTGTATTTAACCAAGATGCAATTTCTGTGTTTCATCAACACTCTGATAGTCCACAGATTATAGAATACCTCCAGATGTGCATCGGAAACTACTACTGGTCTTCCAGGGAACAATGAAAGCGTAGACTGTTTGAGACATTACTCCCATGGACGAAAGTGCGCATGGTGACTGTTGCATTCAATCCCGCGGCAATTACTGTGTTTCATCAACACTTTGAAGGTCCACAGATTACAGAATTCCTCCAGATGTGCTTCGGGATCTACTACTGGTCTTCCAGGAAACGATCAAAGCGTAGACTGTTTGAGACATTACTCCCATGGAGGAAAGTGCGCATGGTGACTGTTGTATACAATCCCGCGGCAATTACTGTGTTTCATCAACACTTTGAAGGTCCACAGATTACAGAATGCCTCCAGATGTGCATCGGAAACTACTACTGGTCCAACAGGAATCGATCAAAGCGTAGTATGTTTGAGACATTACTCCCATGGAGGAAAGTGCGCATGGTGACTGTTGTATTCAATCCCACGGCAATATCTGTGTTTCATCAACACTTTGAAGGTCCACAGATTACAGAAAGCCTCCAGATGTGCATCGGAAACTACTACTGGTCTTCCAGGAAACGATAAAAGCGTAGACTGTTTGAGACATAACTCCCATGGAGGAACGAGCTTATGGTGACTGTTGTATTCAATCCCGATGCAATTTCTGTGTTTCAACAACACTCTGACAGTCCACAGATTACAGAATGACAGCAGATGTGCATCGGAAACTACTACTGGTCTTCCAGGGAACAATCAACGCGTAGACTGTTTGAGACATTACTCCCATGGAGGAATGTGCGCATTGTGACTGCTGTATTCAATCTCGATGCAATTTCTGTGTTTCATTAACACTTTGAAGGTCCACAGATTACAGAATTCCTCCAGATGTGCATCATAATCTACCACTGGTCTTCCAGGAAACGATCAAAGCGTAGACTATTTGAAACATTACTCCCATGGAGGGAAGTGCGCATGGTGACTTGTTATCAATCCCGATGCAATTTCTGTGTTTAAGCAACACTTTGAAGGGCCACAGATTACAGAATGCCTCCAAGTGTGCATCGGAAACTACTACTGGTCCTCCAGGAAACGATCAAAGCGTAGACTGTTTGAGACATTACTCCCATGGAGGAAAGTGTGCTTGGTGACTGTTGTATTTAATCCCACGGCAATTTCTGTTTTTCATCAACACATTGAAATTCCACAGATTACAGAATTTCTCCAGATGTGCATCGGAAACTACTACTGTTCATGCAGGGAACGATCAAAGCGTAGACTGCTTGACACATTACTCCCATGGAGGAAAGTGCGCATGGTGAGTGTTGTATTCAATCCTGATGCAATTTCTGTGTTTCATCAACACTCTGATAGTCCACACATTACAGAATGCCCCCAGATGTGCATCGGAATCTTCTACTGGTCTTCCAGGGAACGATCAAAGCGTAAATTATTTGAGACAATACTCCCATGGAGGGAAGTGCGCATGGTGACTGTTGTATTCAATCCCGATGAAATTTCTGTGTTTCATCAACACTCTGATAGTCCACACATTACAGAATGCCCCCAGATGTGCATCGGAATCTTCTACTGGTCTTCCAGGGAACAATCAAAGCGTAGACTGTTTGAGACATTACTCCCATGGAGGAAAGTGCGCATTGTGACTGTTGTATTCAATCCCGATGCAATTTCTGTGTTTCATCAACACTCTGATAGTCCACAGATTACAGAATGCCTAGAGATGTGCATCGGAAACTACTACAGGTCTTCCAGGGAACGATCAAAGCGTAGACTGTTTGAGACAATATTCACATGGAGGAAAGTGCGCATGGTGACTGTTGTATTCAATCCCCATGCATTTTCTGTGTTTCATCAACACTTTGAAGGTCCACAGATTACGGAATGTCTACAGATGAGCATCGGAGACTACTCCTGGTCCTCCAGGTAACGATCAAAGCGTAGACTGTTTGAGACATTACCCCCATGGAAGAAAGTGCGCATGGTGACTTTTGTATTCAATCCCACGGCAATTTCTGGGTTTGATCAACACTTTGAAGGTCCAAAGATTACAGAATTCCTGCAGATGTGCATCGGAAACTACTACTGTTCATGCAGGGAACGATCAAATCGTAGACTGTTTGAGACATTACTCCCATGGAGGAAAGTGCGCATGGTGACTGTTGTATTCAATCCCGATGCAATTTCTGTGTTTCATCAACACTCTGATAGTCCACACATTACAGAATCCCCCCAAGGTGTGCATCGGAAACTACTACTGGTCTTCAAGGGAACGATCAAAGCGTAAACTGTTTGAGACATTACTCCCATGGAGGAAAGTGCGCATGGTGACTGTTGTATTCAATCCCGATGCAATTTCTGCGTTTCATCAACACTTTGAAGGTCCACAGATTACAGAATTCCTCCAGATGTGCATCGGAATCTACTATTGGTCTTCCAGGAAACAATCAAAGCGTAGACTGTTTGAGACATTACTCCCATGGAGGAAAGTGCGCATGGTGTCTGTTGTATTCAATCCAGCGGCAATTTCTGTGATTCATCAACACTTTGAAGGTCCACAGATTACAGAATGCCTCCAGATGTGCATCGGAAACTACTACTGGCCTTGCAGGGAACCATCAAAGCGTAGACTGTTTGAGACATTACTCCCATGGAGGAAAGTGCGCATGGTGAGTGTTGTATTCAATCCTGATGCAATTTCTGTGTTTCATCAACACTCTGATAGTCCACACATTACAGAATGCCCCCAGATGTGCATCGGAATCTTCTACTGGTCTTCCAGGGAACGATCAAAGCGTAAACTATTTGAGACAATACTCCCATGGAGGGAAGTGCGCATGGTGACTGTTGAATTCAATCCCGATGAAATTTCTGTGTTTCATCAACACTCTGATAGTCCACACATTACAGAATACCCCCAGATGTGCATCGGAATCTTCTACTGGTCTTCCAGGGAACAATGAAAGCGTAGTCTGTTTGAGACATTACTCCCATGGAGGAAAGTGCGCATTGTGACTGTTGTATTCAATCCCGATGCAATTTCTGTGTTTCATCAACACTCTGATAGTCCACAGATTACAGAATGCCTAAAGATGTGCATCGGAAACTACTACAGGTCTTCCAGGGAACGATCAAAGCGTAGACTGTTTGAGACAATATTCACATGGAGGAAAGTGCGCATGGTGACTGTTGTATTCAATCCCCATGCATTTTCTGTGTTTCATCAACACTTTGAAGGTCCACAGATTACGGAATGTCTACAGATGAGCATCGGAGACTACTCCTGGTCCTCCAGGTAACGATCAAAGCGTAGACTGTTTGAGACATTACCCCCATGGAAGAAAGTGCGCATGGTGACTTTTGTATTCAATCCCACGGCAATTTCTGGGTTTGATCAACACTTTGAAGGTCCAAAGATTACAGAATTCCTGCAGATGTGCATCGGAAACTACTACTGTTCATGCAGGGAACGATCAAAGCGTAGACTGTTTGAGACATTACTCCCATGGAGGAAAGTGCGCATGGTGACTGTTGTATTCAATCCCGATGCAATTTCTGTGTTTCATCAACACTCTGATAGTCCACACATTACAGAATCCCCCCAAGGTGTGCATCGGAAACTACTACTGGTCTTCAAGGGAACGATCAAAGCGTAAACTGTTTGAGACATTACTCCCATGGAGGAAAGTGCGCATGGTGACTGTTGTATTCAATCCCGATGCAATTTCTGCGTTTCATCAACACTTTGAAGGTCCACAGATTACAGAATTCCTCCAGATGTGCATCGGAATATACTATTGGTCTTCCAGGAAACAATCAAAGCGTAGACTGTTTGAGACATTACTCCCATGGAGGAAAGTGCGCATGGTGTCTGTTGTATTCAATCCAGCGGCAATTTCTGTGATTCATCAACACTTTGAAGGTCCACAGATTACAGAATGCCTCCAGATGTGCATCGGAAACTACTACTGGCCTTGCAGGGAACGATCAAAGCGTAGACTGTTTGAGACATTACTCCCATGGAGGAAAGTGCGCATGGTGACTGTTGTATTCAATCCCGATGCAATTTCTGTGTTTCATCAATACTCTGATAGACCCCACATTACAGAATGCCCCGAGATGTGCTTCGGAAACTACTACTGGTCTTCCAGGGAACGATCAAAGCGTAAACTGTGTGAGACATTACTCCCATATAGGAAATTGCGCATGGTGACTGTTGTATTCAATCCCGATGCAATATCTGTGTTTCATTAACACTCTGACAGTATACAGATTAAAGAATGACACCAAATGTGCATCGGAAACTACTACTGGTGTTCCGGGGAACGATCAAAGCGTAGACTGCTAGAGACATTATTCCCATGGAAGAAAGTGCGCATGGTGACTGTTCTATTCAATCCCGAAGCAATTTCTGTGTTTCATCAACACTTTGAAGGTCCACAGATTACAGAATGCCTCCAGATGTGCATCGGAAACTACTACTGGTCTTGCAGGTAACGATCAAAGCGTAGACTGTTTGAGACATTACTCCCATGGAGGAATGTGCGCATGGTTACTGTTTTAATCTATCCCGATGCAATTTCTGTGTTTCACCAACACTCTGATAGACCACAGATTACGGAATGACACTAGATTTGCATCGGAAACTACTACTTGTCTTCCAGGGTACGATAAAAGCGTAAACTGTTTGAGACATTACTGTTATGGGGGAAAGTGTGCATGGTGACTGTTGTATTGAATCCCGATGCAATTTCTGCGTTTCATCAACACTTCGAATGTCCACAGATTACACAATGCCTCCAGATGTGCATCGGAAACTGCTACCGGTCTTGCAGGAAAAGACAAAACGTAGACTGTTTGAACCATTACAACCATGGAGGAAAGTGCGAATTTTGACAGTTGTATTCAATCTCGATGCAATATCTGTATTTCATCAACACTCTGATAGTCCACAGATTTCAGAATGCCCCCAGATGTGCATCGGAATCTACTACTGGTCTTCCAGGGAACGATCAAAGCGTAGACTGATTGAGACATTACTCCCATGGAGGAGAGTGCGCATCGTGACTGTTGTATTCAATCCCAATGCAATTTCTGTGTTTCATCAACACTTTGAAGGTCCACAGATTACAGAATACCTCCAGATGTGCTTCAGAAACTACTACTGGTCTTGCAGGGAATGATCAAAACGTAGACTGTTTGAACCATTACACCCATGGAGGAAAGTGCGCATGTTGACTGTTGTATTCAATCCCGATGCAATTTCTGTGTTTCACCAACACTCAGATGGTCCACAGATTGCAGAATCCCCCAGATGTGCATCGGAAACTACTACTGGTCTTCCAGGGAACGATCAAAGCGTAAACAGTTTGAGACATTTCTCCCGTGGAGGAAAGTGCGCATGGGGCCTGTTGTATTCAATCCCGATGCAATTTCTGTGGTTCATCAACACTCCGATAGTCCTCAGATTACAAAATGCCCCCAGATGTGCATCGGAAACTACTACTGGACTTCCAGGGAACGATCAAAGCGTAAACCGTTTGAGACATTTATCCCATGGAGGAAACTGCGCATGGTGACTGTTGTATTCAATCCCGATGCACTTTCTGTGTTTCATCAACACTCTGATAGTCCACACATTACAGAATCCCCCCAAGGTGTGCATCGGAAACTACTACTGGTCTTCAAGGGAACGATCAAAGCGTAAACTGTTTGAGACATTACTCCCATGGAGGAAAGTGCGCATGGTGACTGTTGTATTCAATCCCGATGCAATTTCTGCGTTTCATCAACACTTTGAAGGTCCACAGATTACAGAATTCCTCCAGATGTGCATCGGAATCTACTATTGGTCTTCCAGGAAACAATCAAAGCGTAGACTGTTTGAGACATTACTCCCATGGAGGAAAGTGCGCATGGTGTCTGTTGTATTCAATCCCGCGGCAATTTCTGTGATTCATCAACACTTTGAAGGTCCACAGATTACAGAATGCCTCCAGATGTGCATCGGAAACTACTACTGGCCTTGCAGGGAACGATCAAAGCGTAGACTGTTTGAGACATTACTCCCATGGAGGAAAGTGCGCATGGTGACTGTTGTATTCAATCCCGATGCAATTTCTGTGTTTCATCAATACTCTGATAGACCCCACATTACAGAATGCCCCGAGATGTGCTTCGGAAACTACTACTGGTCTTCCAGGAAACGATCAAAGCGTAAACTGTTTGAGACATTACTCCCATATAGGAAATTGCGCATGGTGACTGTTGTATTCAATCCCGATGCAATATCTGTGTTTCATTAACACTCTGACAGTATACAGATTAAAGAATGACACCAAATGTGCATCGGAAACTACTACTGGTGTTCCGGGGAACGATCAAAGCGTAGACTGCTAGAGACATTATTCCCATGGAAGAAAGTGCGCATGGTGACTGTTCTATTCAATCCCGAAGCAATTTCTGTGTTTCATCAACACTTTGAAGGTCCACAGATTACAGAATGCCTCCAGATGTGCATCGGAAACTACTACTGGTCTTGCAGGTAACGATCAAAGCGTAGACTGTTTGAGACATTACTCCCATGGAGGAATGTGCGCATGGTTACTGTTTTAATCTATCCCGATGCAATTTCTGTGTTTCACCAACACTCTGATAGACCACAGATTACGGAATGACACTAGATTTGCATCGGAAACTACTACTTGTCTTCCAGGGTACGATAAAAGCGTAAACTGTTTGAGACATTACTGTTATGGAGGAAAGTGTGCATGGTGACTGTTGTATTGAATCCCGATGCAATTTCTGCGTTTCATCAACACTTTGAATGTCCACAGATTACACAATGCCTCCAGATGTGCATCGGAAACTGCTACCGGTCTTGCAGGAAAAGACAAAACGTAGACTGTTTGAACCATTACAACCATGGAGGAAAGTGCGAATTTTGACAGTTGTATTCAATCTCGATGCAATATCTGTATTTCATCAACACTCTGATAGTCCACAGATTTCAGAATGCCCCCAGATGTGCATCGGAATCTACTACTGGTCTTCCAGGGAACGATCAAAGCGTAGACTGATTGAGACATTACTCCCATGGAGGAGAGTGCGCATCGTGACTGTTGTATTCAATCCCAATGCAATTTCTGTGTTTCATCAACACTTTGAAGGTCCACAGATTACAGAATACCTCCAGATGTGCTTCAGAAACTACTACTGGTCTTGCAGGGAATGATCAAAACGTAGACTGTTTGAACCATTACACCCATGGAGGAAAGTGCGATTGTTGACTGTTGTATTCAATCCCGATGCAATATCTGTGTTTCACCAACACTCAGATGGTCCACAGATTACAGAATCCCCCAGATGTGCATCGGAAACTACTACTGGTCTTCCAGGGAACGATCAAAGCGTAAACTGTTTGAGACATTTCTCCCGTGGAGGAAAGTGCGCATGGGGCCTGTTGTATTCAATCCCGATGCAATTTCTGTGGTTCATCAACACTCCGATAGTCCTCAGATTACAAAATGCCCCCAGATGTGCATCGGAAACTAGTACTGGACTTCCAGGGAACGATCAAAGCGTAAACCGTTTGAGACATTTATCCCATGGAGGAAACTGCGCATGGTGACTGTTGTATTCAATCCCGATGCACTTTCTGTGTTTCATCAACACTCCGATAGTCCACACATTACAGAATGCCCCCAGATGTGCATCGGAAACTACTACTGGTCTTCCAGGGAACGATCGAAGCGTAAACTGTTTGAGATATTTCTCCCATGGAAGAAAGTGCGCATGGTGAATGTTGCATTCAATCCCGATGCAATGTATGTGTTTCATCAACACTCTGATAGTCCACACATTACAGAATGCCCCCAGATGTGCATCGGAAACTACTACTGGTCTTCCAGGGAACGATCAAAGCGTAGACAGTTTGAGACATTACTCCCATGGAGGAAAGTGCGCATGGTGACCGTTGTATTCAATCCCGATGCAATTTCTGTGTTCCATCAACACTTTGAAGGTCCGCAGATTACAGAATGCCTCCAGATGTGCATCGGAAAATACTACTGGTCCTCCAGGAAACGATCAAAGCGTAGACTGTTTGAGACATTACTCCCATGGAGGAAAGTGCGCATGGTGATTGTTGTATACAATCCCGCGGCAAATTCTGTGTTTCATCAACACTTTGAAGGGCCATAGATTACAGAATGCCTCCAGATGTACATCGGAAACTACTACTGGTCGTCCAGGGAACGATCAAAGCGTACACTGTTTGAGACATTTCTCCCATGGAGGAAAGTGCGCATGGTGACTGTTGTATTCAATCCCGATGCAATTTATGTGTTTCATCAACACTCTGATAGTCCAAAGATTACAGAATGCCTAAGGATGTGCATCGGAAACCACTACTGGTCTTCCAAGGAACGATCAAATCGTAGCATGTTTGAGACATTACTCCCATGGAGGACAGTGCGCATGTTGACTGTTGTATTCCATCCCGATCCAATTTCTGTGTTTCATCAACACTTTGAAGGTCCACAGATTACAGAAAGCCTCCAGATGTGCATCGAACGAACTACTGGTCTTCCAGGAAACGATCAAAGCGTAGACTGTTTGAGACATTACTCCCATGGGGGAAAGTGCGCATGGTGACTGTTCTATTCAATCCCGATGCAATTTCTGTGTTTCAACAACACTCTGATAGTCCACAGATTACAGAATGACACCAGATGTGCATCGGAAACTACTACTGGTCTTCCAGGGAACGATCAAAGCGTAGACCGTTTGAGACATTACTCCCATGGAGGAAAGTGCGCATAGTGACTCTTATATTCAATCCCGATGCAATTTCTGTGTTTCATCAAAACTTTGAAGGTCCACAGATTACAGAATGCCTCCAGATGTGCATCGGAAACTACTACTGGTCTTCCAGGAAACGATCAAACCGTAGACTGTTTGAGACATTACTCCCATGGAGGAAAGTGCGCATGGTGTCTGTTGTATTCAATCCCGATGCAATTTCTGTGTTTCATCAACACTCTGATAGTCCACACACTACAGAATGCCCCCAGATTGCATCGGAAACCACTACTGGTCATCCAGGTAACAATCAAAGCCTAAACTGTTTGAGACATTACTCCCATGGAGGAATGTGCGCATGGTGACTGTTGTATTCAATCCCGATGCAATCTATGTGTTTCATCAACAATTTGAAGGGCCACAGATTACAGAATGCCTCCAGATGTGCATCGGAAACTACTACTGGTCTTGCAAGGCACATTCAAAACGTAGACTGTTTGAACCATTACACCCATGGAGGAAAGTGCACATGTTGACTGTTGTATTCAATCAAGACGCAATTTCTGTGTTTCATCAACACTCTGATAGACCACACATTACAGAATGCCCCAAGATGTGCATCGGAAACTACTACTGGTCTTCCAGGGAACGATCAAAGCGTAAACTGTTTGAGACATTACTCCCATATAGGAAACTGCGCATGGTGACTGTTGTATTAAATCCCGATGCAATATCTGTGTTTCATCAACACTCTGAGAGTATACAGATTAAAGAATGACACCAGATGTGCATCGGAAACTACTACTGGTGTTCCAGGGAACGATCAAAGCGTAGACTGCTTGAGTCATTATTCCCATGGAGGAAAGTGCGCATGGTGAATGTTCTATTCAATCCCGAGGCAATATCTGTGTTTCATCAACACTTTGAAGGTAGACAGATTACAGAATGCCTCCAGATGTGCATCGGAAACTACTACTGGTCTTGCAGGTAACGATCAAAGCGTAGACTGTTTGAGACATTACTCCCATGGAGGAATGTGCGCATGGTTACTGTTTTAATCTATCCCGATGCAATTTCTGTGTTTCACCAACACCCTGAGAGTCCACAGATTACGGAATGACACCAGATGTGCATCGGAAGCCACTACTTGTCTTCCAGGGTACGATAAGAGCGTAAACTGTTTGAGACATTACTGTTATGGAGGAAAGTGCGCATGGTGACTGTTGTATTGAATCCCGATGCAATTTCTGCGTTTCATCAACACTTTGAAGGTCCACAGATTACAGAATGCCTCCCGATGTGCATCGGAAACTACTACCGGTCTTGCAGGAAACGATCAAAACGTAGACTGTTTGAACCATTACATCCATGGAGGAAAGTGCTAATTTTGACTCTTGTATTCAATCCCGATGAAATTTGTGTGTTTCGTCAACACTCTGATAGTCCACAGATTACAGAATGCCCCCAGATGTGCATCGGAAACTACTACTGGTCTTCCAGGGAACGATCAAAGCGTAGACTGTTTGTGACATTACTCCCATGGAGGAAAGTGCGCATGGTGACTGTTTTATTCTATCCCGATGCAATTTCTGAGTTTCATCAACACTCTGATAGTCCACAGATTACAGAATGCCCCCAGATGTGCATCGGAAACTACTACTGGTCTTCCAGGGAACGATCGAAGCGTAAACTGTTTGAGATATTTTTCGCATGGAAGAAAATGCGCATGGTGACTGTTGCATTCAATCCCGATGCAATGTATGTGTTTCATCAACACTCTGATAGTCCACACATTACAGAATGCCCCCAGATGTGCATCGGAAACTACTACTGGTCTTCCGGGGAACGATCAAAGCGTAGACTGTTTGAGACATTACTCCCATGGAGGAAAGTGCGCATGGTGACCGTTGTATTCAATCCCGATGCAATTTCTGTGTTTCATCAACACTTTGAAGGTCCGCAGATTACAGAATGCCTCCAGATGTGCATCGGAAAATACTACTGGTCCTCCAGGAAACGATCAAAGCGTAGACTGTTTGAGACATTACTCCCATGGAGGAAAGTGCACATGGTGATTGTTGTATACAATCCCGCGGTAAATTCTGTGTTTCATCAACACTTTGAAGGGCCATAGATTACAGAATGCCTCCAGATGTACATCGGAAACTACTACTGGTCGTCCAGGGAACGATCAAAGCGTACACAGTTTGAGACATTACTCCCATGGAGGAAAGTGCGCATGGTGACTGTTGTATTCAATCTCGAAGCAATATCTGTGTTTCATCAACACTCTGAGTGTATACAGATTAAAGAATGGCACCAGATGTGCATCGGAAACTACTACTGGTGTTCCAGAAAACGATCAAAGCGTAGACTGCTTGAGACATTATTCCCATGGAGGAAAGTGCGCATGGTGACTGTTCTATTCAATCCCGAGGCAATTTCTGTGTTTCATCAACAATTTGAAGGTCCACAGATTACAGAATGCCCCCAGATGTGCATCGGAAACTACTACTGGTCTTCGAGGGAACGATCAAAGCGTAAACTGTTTGAGACATTTCTCCCATGGAGGAAAGTGCGCGTGGTGACTGTTTTATTCTATCCCGATGCAATTTCTGTGTTTCATCAACACTCTGATAGTCCACAGATTACGGAATGAAACCAGACGTGCATCCGAAACTACTACTTGTCTTCCAGGGAACGATGAAAGCGTAGACTGATTGAGACATTACTCCCATGGAGGAAAGTGCGCATCGTGACTGTTGTATTCAATCCCAATGCAATTTCTGTGTTTCATCAACACTTTGAAGGTCCACAGATTACAGAATACCTCCAGATGTGCTTCAGAAACTACTACTGGTCTTGCAGGGAATGATCATAACGTAGACTGTTTGAACCATTACACCCATGGAGGAAAGTGCGCATGTTGACTGTTGTATTCAATCCCGATGCAATTTCTGTGTTTCACCAACACTCTGATAGTCCACAGATTACAGAATCCCCCTGATGTGCATCGGAAACTACTACTGGTCTTCCAGGGAACGATCAAAGCGTAAACTGTTTGAGACATATCTCCCATTGAGGAAAGTGCGCATGGGGCCTGTTGTATTCAATCCCGATGCTATTTCTGTGTTTCATCAACACTCCGATAGTCCACAGATTACAAAATGCCCACAGATGTGCATCGGAAACTACTACTGGTCTTCCAGGGAACGATCAAAGCGTAAACTGTTTGAGGCATTTATCCCATGGAGGAAAGTGCGCATGGTGACTGTTGTATTCAATCCCGATGCAGTTTCTGTGTTTCATCAACACTCTGATAGTCCACACATTACAGAATGCCACCAGATGTGCATCGGAAACTACTACTGGTCTTCAAGGGAACGATCAAAGCGTAGACTGTTTGTGACATTACTCCCATGGAGGAAAGTGCGCATGGTGACTGTTGTATTCAATCCCGATGCAATTTCTGTGTTTCATCAACACGTTGAAGATAAACAGATTACAGAATGCCTCCAGATGTGCATCGGAAACTACTACTGGTGTTGCAAGGAATATTCAAAACGTAGACTGTTTGAACCATTACACCCATAGAGGAAAGTGCGCATGTTGACTGTTGTATTCAATCATGAAGTAATTTCTGTGTTTCATCAACACTCTGATAGTCCACAGATTACAGAATGCCCCCAGATGTGCATCGGAAACTACTACCGGTCTTCCAGGGAATGATCGAAGCGTAAACTGTTTGAGATATTACTCCCATGGAGGAAAGTGCGCATGGTGACTGTTGCATTCAATCCCGATGGAATTTATGTGTTTCATCAACACTCTGATAGTCCACACATTACAGAATGCCCCCAGATGTGCATCGGAAACTACTACTGGACTTCCAGGGAACGATCAAAGCGTAGACTGTTTGAGACATTACTCCCATGGAGGAAAGTGCGCATGGTGACCGTTGTATTCAATCCCGATGCAATTTCTGTGTTTCATCAACACTTTGAAGGTCCGCAGATTACAGAATGCCTCCAGATGTGCATCGGAAAATACTACTGGTCCTCCAGGAAACGATCAAAACGTAGACTGTTTGAGACATTACTCCCATGGAGGAAAGTGCTCATGGTGGTTGTTGTATACAATCCCGCGGCAAATTCTGTGTTTCATCAACACTTTGAAGGGCCATAGATTACAGAATGCCTCCAGATGTACATCGGAAACTACTACTGGTCGTCCAGGGAAAGATCAAAGCGTAGACTGTTTAAGACATTACTCCCATGGAGGAAAGTGCGCATGGTGACTGTTGTATTCAATCCCGATGCAATTTGTGTGTTTCATCAACACTTTGAAGGTCCACAGATTACAGAATGCCTCCAGATGTGCATCGAAAACAACTACTGGTCTTCCAGGAAACGATCAAAGCGTAGACTGTTTGAGACATTACTCACATGGAGGAAAGTGCGCATGGTGACTGTTCTATTCAATCCCGATGCAATTTCTGTGTTTCAACAACACTCTGATAGTCCACAGATTACAGAATGACACCAGATGTGCATCGGAAACTACTACTGGTCTTGCAGCGAACGATCAAAGCATAGTCTATGTGAGACATTTCTTCCATGGAGGAAAGTGCACATGGTGTCTTTTGTATTCAATCCAGATGCCATTTCTGTGTTTCATCAACTCTCTGATAGTCCACACATTACAGAATGCCCCAAGACGTGCATCGGAAACTGCTACTGGTCTTCCAGGGAACGATCAAAGCGTAGACTGTTTGAGACATTACTCCCATGGAGGAAAGTGCGCATGGTGACTGTTGTATTCAATCCCGATGGCATATCTGTGTTTCATCAACACTTTGGAGGTCCACAGATTACAGAATGCCTCCTGATGTGCATTGGGAACTACTACTGGTCTTCCAGGGAACGATCAAAGAGTAGACTGTTTGAGACATTACTCCCATGGAGGAAAGTTCGCATGTTGACCGTTGTATTCAATCCCGATGCAATTTATGTGTTTCATCAACACTCTGATAGTCCACACATTACAGAATGCCCCCAGTTGTGCATCGGAAACTACTACTGGTCTTCCAGGGATCGATCAAAGCGTAGACTGTTTGAGACATTACTCCCATGGAGGAATGAGCGCATGGGGATTGTTGTACTCAATCCCGGTGCAATTTCTGTGTTTCTATGAGACTCTGATGGGCCACAGATTACAGAATGCCTCCCGATGTGCATCTGAAACTTCTACTGGTCTTCCAGGGAACGTTCAAAGAGTAGACTGCTTGAGACATTACTCCCATTGAGGAAAATTGCGCATGGTGACTGTTGTATTCAATCAAAATGCTATTTCTGTGTTTCAACAACGCTCTGATAGTCCACACATTACAGAATGCCCCCAGATGTTCATCGGAAACTACTACTAATCTTCCAGGGAACGATCAAAGCGTAGACTGTTTGAGAAATTACTCCCATGGAGTAAAATTGCGCTTGGTGACTGTTGCATTTAATCCCGATGCAATTTCTGTGTTTCAATAACGCTCTGATAGTCCACACATTGCAGAAATCCCCCAGAAGTTCATCGGAAACTACTACTAGTCTTCCAGGGAACGATCAAATCGTAAACTGTTTGAGACATTACTCCCATGGAGGAAAGTGCGCATGGCAACTGTTGTATTCAATCCCGATGCAATTTCTGTGTTTCATCAACACTCTGATAGTCCACAGATTACAGAATGCCCCCAGATGTGCATCGGAAACTACTACTGGTCTTCCAGGGAACAATCAAATCGTAGACTGTTTGAGACACTACTCCCATGGAGGAAAGTGGGCATTGTGACTGTTGTATTCAATCCCGATGCAATTTCTGTGTTTCATCAACACTCTGATAGTCCACACATTACAGAATGCCTCCAGATGTGCATCGGAAACTACTACTGGTGTTCCAGGGAACGATCAAAGCGTAGACTGTTTGAGAGATTACTCCCATTGAGGAAAATTGCGCATGGTGACTGTTGAATTCAATCCAGATACAATTTCTGTGTTTCTACAACACTCTGATAGTCCACAGATAACAGAATGCATCCAGATGTGCATCGGAAACTACTACTGGTCTTCCAGGGAACAATCAAAGAGTAGACTGCTTGAGACATTACTCACCATGGAGGAAAATTGCGCATGGTGACTGTTGTATTCAATCCCGATGCAATTTCTGTGTTTCATCAACACTTTGAAGGTCCACAGATTACATAATGCCTCCAGATGAGCATCGGAAACTACTACTGGTCCTCC
Source organism: Schistocerca gregaria (assembly GCF_023897955.1). NCBI lineage: Eukaryota > Metazoa > Arthropoda > Insecta > Orthoptera > Acrididae > Schistocerca > Schistocerca gregaria. Next base: position 12,425,515 of record NC_064926.1, on the reverse strand, counting down.
AGGAAATGCTCAAAGCGTAGACTGTTTGTGACATTACTCCCATGGAGGAAAGTGCGCATGGTGACTGTTTTATTCTATCCCGATTCAATTTCTGTGTTTCATCAACACTCTGATAGTCCACAGATTACGGAATGACACCAGACGTGCATCCGAAACTACTACTTGTCTTCCAGGGAACGATAAAAGCGTAGACTGATTGAGACATTACTCCCATTGAGGAAAGTGCGCATCGTGACTGTTTTTATTCAATCCCAATGCAATTTCTGTGTTTCATCATCACTTTGAAGGTCCACAGATGTGCTTCAGAAACTACTACTGGTCTTGCAGGGAATGATCAAAACGTAAACTGTTTGAACCATTACACCCATGGAGGAAAGTGCGCATGTTGACTGTTGCATTCAATCCCAATGCAATTTCTGTGTATCACCAACACTCTGATAGTCCACAGATTACAGAATCCCCCAGATGTGCATGGGAAACTACTACTGGTCTTCCAGGGAACGATCAAAGCGTAAACTGTTTGAGACATTTCTCCCATGGAGGAAAGTGCGCATGGAGCCTGTTGTATTCAATCCCGATGCAATTACTGTGTTTCATCAACACTCCGATGGTCCACAGATTACAAAATGCCCCCAGATGTGCATCGGAAACTACTACTGGTCTTCCAGGGAACGATCAAAGCGTAAACTGTTTGAGACATTTATCCCATGGAGGAAAGTGCGCATGGTGACTGTTGTATTCAATCCCGATGCACTTTCTGTGTTTCATCAACACTCTGATAGTCCACACATTACAGAATGCCCCCAGATGTGCATCGGAAACTACTACTGGTCTTCCAGGGAACGATCAAAGCGTAGACTGTTTGAGACATTACTCCCAAGGAGGAAAGTGCGCATGGTGACTGTTGTAATCAATCCCGATGCAATTTCTGTGTTTCATCAACACTTTGAAGGGAGATAGATTACAGAATGCCTCCAGATGTACATCGGAAACTACTACTGGTCGTCCAGGGAACGATCAAAGCGTACACTGTTTGAGACATTAGTCCCATGGAGGAACGTGCGCATGGTGACTGTTCTATTCAATCCCGATGCAGTTTCTGTGTTTCAACAACACTCTGATAGTCCACAGATTACAGAATGACACCAGATGTGCATCGGAAACTACTACCGGTCTTCCAGGGAACGATCAAAGCGTAGACTGCTTGAGTCATTATTCCCATGGAGGAAAGTGCGCATGGTGACTGTTCTATTCAATCCCGAGGCAATTTCTGTGTTTCATCAACACTCTGATAGTCCACAGATTACAGAATGCCTCCAGATGTGCATCGCAAACTACTACTGGTCTTCCAGGGAACAATCAAATCGTAGACTGTTTGAGACATTACTCCCATGGAGGAAAGTGCGCATTGTGACTGTTGTATTCAATCCCGATGCAATTTCTGTGTTTCTACAACACTCTGATAGTCCACAGATAACAGAATGCATCCAGATGTGCATCGGAAACTACTACTGGTCTTCCAGGGAACAATCAAAGAGTAGATTGCTTGAGACATTACTCCCATGGAGGAAAATTGCGCATGGTAACTGTTGTATTCAATCCCGATGCAATTTCTGTGTTTCATCAACACTTTGAAGGTCCACAGATTACATAATGCCTCCAGATGAGCATCGGAAACTACTACTGGTCCTCCAGGGAACGATCAAGCGTAGACCGTTTGAGACATTACTCCCATGGAGGAAAGTGCGCATTGTGACTGTTATATTCAATCCCGATGCAATTTCTGTGTTTCATCAAAACTTTGAAGGTCCACAGATTACAGAATGCCTCCAGATGTGCATCGAAAACAACTACTGGTCTTCCAGGAAACGATCAAAGCGTAGACTGTTTGAGACATTACTCACATGGAGGAAAGTGCGCATGGTGACTGTTCTATTCAATCCCGATGCAATTTCTGTGTTTCAACAACACTCTGATAGTCCACAGATTACAGAATGACACCAGATGTGCTTCGGAAACTACTACTGGTCCTCCAGGGAACGATCAAAGCGTAGACCGTTTGAGACATTACTCCCATGGAGGAAAGTGCGCATGGTGACTGTTATATTCAATCCCGATGTAATTTCTGTGTTTCATCAAAACTTTGAAGGTCCACAGGTCACAGAATGCCTCCAGACGTGCATCGGAAGCTAATACTGGTCTTCCAGGAAACGATCAAACCGTAGACTGTTTGAGACATTACTCCCATGGAGGAAAGTGCGCATGGTGTCTGTTGTGTTTAATCCCGATTTAATTTCTGTGTTTCATCAACACTCTGATAGTCCACACATTACAGAATGCCCCCAGATGTGCATCGGAAACCACTACTGGTCTTAAAGGGACCGATCAAAGCGTAGACTGTTTGAGACATTACTCCCATGGAGGAAAGTGCGCATGGTGACTGTTGTATTCAATCAAGATGCAATATCTGTGTTTCTTCAACACTCTGATTGTCCACACATTACACAATGCCCCCAGATGTGCATCGGAAACTACTACTGGTCTTCCAGGGAACGATCGAAGCGTAAACAGTTTGAGACATTACTCCCATGGAGGAATGTGCGCATGGTGAATGTTGTATTAAATCCCGATGCAATTTTTGCGTTTCATCAACACTCTGATAGTCCACAGATTACAGAATGCCCCCAGATGTGCATCGGAAACTACTACTGGTCTTGCAGCGAACGATCAAAGCATAGTCTTTTTGAGACATTTCTTCCATGGAGGAAAGTGCACATGGTGTCTTTTGTATTCAATCCAGATGCAATTTCTGTGTTTCATCAACTCTCTGATAGTCCACACATTACAGAATGCCCCAAGACGTGCATCGGAAACTGCTACAGGTCTTCCAGGGAACGATCAAAGCGTAGACTGTTTGAGACATTACTCCCATGGAGGAAAGTGCGCATGGTGACTGTTGTATTCAATCCCGATGGCATATCTGTGTTTCATCAACACTTTTTAGGTCCACAGATTACAGAATGCCTCCTGATGTGCATTGGGAACTACTACTGGTCTTCCAAGGAACGATCAAAGAGTAGACTGTTTGAGACATTACTCCCATGGAGGAAAGTTCGCATGTTGACCGTTGTATTCAATCCCGATGTAATTTATGTGTTTCATCAACACTCTGATAGTCCACACATTACAGAATGCCCCCAGTTGTGCATCGGAAACTACTACTGGTCTTCCAGGGATCGATCAAAGCGTAGACTGTTTGAGACATTACTCCCATGGAAGAAAGAGCGCATGGGGATTGTTGTACTCAATCCCAATGCAATTTCTGTGTTTCTATGAGACTCTGATGGGCCACAGATTACAGAATGCCTCCCGATGTGCATCTGAAACTTCTACTGGTCTTCCAGGGAACGTTCAAAGAGTAGACTGCTTGAGACATTACTCCCATTGAGGAAAATTGCGCATGGTGACTGTTGTATTCAATCAAAATGCTATTTCAGTGTTTCAACAACGCTCTGATAGTCCACACATTACAGAATGCCCCCAGATGTTCATCGGAAACTACTACTAATCTTCCAGGGAACGATCAAAGCGTAGACTGTTTGAGAAATTACTCCCATGGAGTAAAATTGCGCTTGGTGACTGTTGCATTTAATCCCGATGCAATTTCTGTGTTTCAACAACGCTCTGATAGTCCACACATTACAGAAATCCCCCAGAAGTTCATCGGAAACTACTACTAGTCTTCCAGGGAACGATCAAATCGTAAACTGTTTGAGACATTATTCCCATGGAGGAAAGTGCGCATGGCAACTGTTGTATTCAATCCCGATGCAATTTCTGTGTTTCATCAACACTCTGATAGTCCACAGATTACGGAATGACACCAGACGTGCATCCGAAACTACTACTTGTCTTCCAGGGAACGATAAAAGCGTAGACTGATTGAGACATTACTCCCATTGAGGAAAGTGCGCATCGTGACTGTTGTAATCAATCCCGATGCAATTTCTGTGTTTCATCAACACTTTGGAGGTCCACAGTTTACAGAATGCCTCCAAATGTGCATCGGAAACTACTTCTGGTGTTGCAAGGAACATTCAAAACGTAGACTGCTTGAACCATTACACCCATGGAGGAAAGTGCGCATGTTGACTCTTGTATTTAATCATGACGCAATTTCTGTGTTTCATCAACACTCTGATAGTCCACAGATTACAGAATGCCCCCAGATGTGCATCGGAAACTACTACTGGTCTTCCAGGGAACGATCGAAGCGTAAACTGTTTGAGATATTTATCCCATGGAAGAAAGTGCGCATGGTGACTGTTGCATTCAATCCCGATGCAATTTATGTGTTTCATCAACACTCTGATAGTCCACACATTACAGAATGCCCCCAGATGTGCATCGGAAACTACTACTGGTCTTCCAGGGAATGATCAAAGCGTAGACTGTTTGAGACATTACTCCCATGGAGGAAAGTGCGCATGGTGACCGTTGTAATCATTCCCGATGCAATTTCTGTGTTTCATCAATACTTTGATGGTCCGCAGATTACAGAATGCCCCCACATGTGCATCGGAAAATACTACTGGTCCTCCAGGAAACGATCAAAGCGTAGACTGTTTGAGACATTACTCCCATGGAGGAAAGTGCGCATGGTGATTGTTGTATACAATCCCGATGCAGTTTCTGTGTTTCAACAACACTCTGATAGTCCACAGATTACAGAATGACACCAGATGTGCATCGGAAACTACTACCGGTCTTCCAGGGAACGATCAAAGCGTAGTCTGCTTGAGTCATTATTCCCATGGAGGAAAGTGCCCATGGTGACTGTTCTATTCAATCCCGAGGCAATTTCTGTGTTTCATCAACACTCTGATAGTCCACAGATTACAGAATGCCTCCAGATGTGCATCGGAAACTACTACTGGTCTTCCAGGGAACAATCAAATCGTAGACTGTTTGAGACATTACTCCCATGGAGGAAAGTGCGCATTGTGACTGTTGTATTCAATCCCGATGCAATTTCTGTGTTTCTACAACACTCTGATAGTCCACAGATAACAGAATGCATCCAGATGTGCATCGGAAACCACTACTGGTCTTCCAGGGAACAATCAAAGAGTAGACTGCTTGAGATATTACTCCCATGGAGGAAAATTGCGCATGGTGACTGTTGTATTCAATCCCGATGCAATTTCTGTGTTTCATCAACACTTTGAAGGTCCACAGATTACATAATGCCTCCAGATGAGCATCGGAAACTACTACTGGTCCTCCAGGGAACGATCAAGCGTAGACAGTTTGAGACATTACTCCCATGGAGGAAAGTGCGCATTGTGACTGTTATATTCAATCCCGATGCAATTTCTGTGTTTCATCAAAACTTTGAAGGTCCACAGATTACAGAATGCCTCCAGATGTGCATCGAAAACAACTACTGGTCTTCCAGGAAACGATCAAAGCGTTGACTGTTTGAGACATTACTCACATGGAGGAAAGTGCGCATGGTGACTGTTCTATTCAATCCCGATGCAATTTCTGTGTTTCAACAACACTCTGATAGTCCACAGATTACAGAATGACACCAGATGTGCATCGGAAACTACTACTGGTCTTAAAGGGACCGATCAAAGCGTAAAATGTTTGAGACATTACTCCCATGGAGGAATGTGCGCATGGTGACTGTAGTATTCAATCCCGATGCAATTTATGTGTTTCATCAACACTTTGAGGGGCCACAGATTACAGAATGCATCCACATGTGCATAGGAAGCTTCTACTGGTCCTACAGGAATCGATCAAAGCGTAGACTGTTTGAGACATTACTCCCATGGAGGAAAGTGCGCATGGTGAATGTTGTATTCAATCCCGATGCAATTTCTGCGTTTCATCAACACTCTGATAGTCCACAGATTACAGAATGACACCAGATGTGCATCGGAAACTGCTACTGGTCTTGCAGCGAACGATCAAAGCATAGTCTATTTGAGACATTTCTTCCATGGAGGAAAGTGCACATGGTGTCTTTTGTATTCAATCCAGATGCAATTTCTGTGTTTCATCAACTCTCTGATAGTCCACACATTACAGAATGCCCCAAGACGTGAATCGGAAACTGCTACTGGTCTTCCAGGGAACGATCAAAGCGTAGACTGTTTGAGACATTACTCCCATGGAGGAAAGAGCGCATGGGGATTGTTGTACTCAATCCCGATGCAATTTCTGTGTTTCTATGAGACTCTGATGGACCACAGATTACAGAATGCCTCCCGATGTGCATCTGAAACTTCTACTGGTCTTCCAGGGAACGATCAAAGAGTAGACTGCTTGTGACATTACTCCCATGGAGGAAAATTGCGCATGGTGACTGTTGTATTCAATCCCGATGCAATTTCTGTGTTTCATCAACACTTTGAAGGTCCACAGATTACATAATGCCTCCAGATGAGCATCGGAAACTACTACTGGTCCTCTAGGAAATGATCAAAGCGTAGACTGTTTGTGACATTACTCCCATGGAGGAAAGTGCGCATGGTGACTGTTTTATTCTATCCCGATTAAATTTCTGTGTTTCATCAACACTCTGATAGTCCACAGATTACGGAATGACACCAGATGTGCATCCGAAACTACTACTTGTCTTCCAGGGAACGATAAAAGCGTAGACTGATTGAGACATTACTCCCATGGAGGAAAGTGCGCATCGTGACTGTTTTTATTCAATCCCAATGCAATTTCTGTGTTTCATCAACACTTTGAAGGTCCACAGATTACAGAATGCCTCCAAATGTGCATCGGAAACTACTACTAGTGTTGCAAGGAACATTCAAAACGTAGACTGTTTGAACCATTACACCCATGGAGGAAAGTGCGCATGTTGACTCTTGTATTCAATCATGACGCAATTTCTGTGTTTCATCAACACTCTGATAGTCCACAGATTACAGAATGCCCCCAGATGTGCATCGGAAACTACTACTGGTCTTCCAGGGAACGATCGAAGCGTAAACTGTTTGAGATATTTCTCCCATGGAAGAAAGTGCGGATGGTGACTGTTGCATTCAATCCCGATGCAATTTATGTGTTTCATCAACACTCTGATAGTCCACACATTACAGAATGCCCCCAGATGTGCATCGGAAACTACTACTGGTCTTCCAGGGAACGATGAAAGCGTAGACTGTTTGAGACATTACTCCGATGGAGGAAAGTGCGCATGGTGACCGTTGTAATCAATCCCGCGGTAAATTCTGTGTTTCATCAACACTTTGATGGGCCATAGATTACAGAATGCATCCAGATGTACATCGAAAACTACTACTGGTCGTCCAGGGAACGATCAAAGCGTACACTGTTTGAGACATTAGTCCCATGGAGGAAAGTGCGCATGGTGACTGTTCTATTCAATCCCGATGCAACTTCTGTGTTTCAACAACACTCTGATAGTCCACAGATTACAGAATGACACCAGATGTGCATCGGAAACTACTACTGGTCTTCCAGGGAACGATCGAAGCGTAGACTGCTTGAGTAATTATTCCCATGGAGGAAAGTGCGCATGGTGACTGTTCTATTCAATCCCGATGCAGTTTCTGTGTTTCAACAACACTCTGATAGTCCACAGATTACAGAATGACACCAGATGTGCATCGGAAACTACTACCGGTCTTCCAGGGAACGATCAAAGCGTAGATTGCTTGAGTCATTATTCCCATGGAGGAAAGTGCCCATGGTGACTGTTCTATTCAATCCCGAGGCAATTTCTGTGTTTCATCAACACTCTGATAGTCCACAGATTACAGAATGCCTCCAGATGTGCATCGGAAACTACTACTGGTCTTCCAGGGAACGATCAAAGCGTAAACTGTTTGAGACATTACTCCCATATAGGAAATTGCGCATGGTGACTGTTCTATTCAATCCCGATGCAATATCTGTGTTTCATCAACACTCTGACAGTATACAGATTAAAGAATGACACCAGATGTGCATCGGAAACTACTACTGGTGTTCCAGGGAACGATCAAAGCGTAGACTGCTTGAGTCATTATTCCCATGGAGGAAAGTGCGCATGGTGACTGTTCTATTCAGTCCCGAGGCAATTTCTGTGTTTCATCAACACTTTGAAGGTCCACAGATTACAGAATGCCTCCAGATGTGCATCGGAAACTACTACTGGTCTTGCAGGTAACGATCAAAGCGTAGACTGTTTGAGACATTATTCCCATGGAGGAATGTGCGCATGGTTACTGTTTTAATCTATCCCGATGCAATTTCTGTGTTTCACCAACACCCTGATAGTCCACAGATTACGGAATGACACCAGATGTGCATCGGAAACTACTACTTGTCTTCCAGGGTACGATACGAGCGTAAACTGTTTGAGACATTACTGTTATGGAGGAAAGTGCGCTTGGTGACTGTTGTATTGAATCCCGATGCAATATCTGCGTTTCATCAACACTTTGAAGGTCCACAGATTACAGAATGCCTCCAGATGTGCATCGGAAACTACTACCGGTCTTGCAGAAAACGATCAAAACGTAGACTGTTTGAACCATTACACCCATGGAGGAAAGTGGGAATTTTGACTGTTGTATTCAATCCCGATGCAATTTCTGTGTTTTGTCAACACTCTGATAGTCCACAGATTACAGAATGCCCCCAGATGTGCATCGGAAACTACTACTGGTCTTCCAGGGAACGATCAAAGCGTAAACTGTTTGAGACATTTCTCCCATGGAGGAAAGTGCGCTTGGTGACTGTTGTATTCAATCCCGATGCAATTTCTGTGTTTCATCAACTCTCTGATAGTCCACACATTACAGAATGCCCCCAGATGTGCATCGGAAACTACTACTGGTCTGCCAGGGAACGATCAAAGCGTAGACTGTTTGAGACATTCCTCCCTTTGAGGGAGGTGCGCATGGTGACTGTTGTATTCAATCCCGATGCAATTTCTGTGTTTCATCAACACTTTGATGGTCCACAGATTACATAATGCCTCCAGATGAGCATCGGAAACTACTATTGGTCCTCCAGGAAATGATCAAAGCGTAGACTGTTTGTGACATTACTCCCATGGAGGAAAGTGCGCATGGTGACTGTTTTATTCTATCCCGATGCAATTTCTGTGTTTCATCAACACTCTGATAGTCCACAGATTACAAAATGCCCCCAGATGTGCATCGGAAACTACTACTGGTCTTCCAGGGAACGATCAAAGCGTAAACTGTTTGAGACATTTCTCCCATGGAGGAAAGTGCGCATGGGGCCTGTTGTATGCAATCCCAATGCAATTTCTGTGTTTTATCAACACTTTGAAGGTCCACAGATTACAGAATGCCTCCAGATGTGCATCGGAAACTACTACCGGTCTTGCAGGAAACGATCAAAACGTAGACTGTTTGAACCATTACACCCATGGAGGAAAGTGCGCATGTTGACTTTTGTATTCAATCCCGATGCAATTTCTGTGTTTCACCAACACTCTGATAGTCCACAGATTACAAAATGCCCCCAGATGTGCATCGGAAACTACTACTGGTCTTCCAGGGAACGATCAAAGCGTAAACTGTTTGAGACATTTCTCCCATGGAGGAAAGTGCGCATGGGGCCTGTTGTATTCAATCCCGATGCAATTTCTGTGTTTCATCAACACTCCGATAGTCCACAGATTACAAAATGCCCCCAGATGTGCATCGGAAACTACTACTGGTCTTCCAGGGAACGATCAAAGCGTAAACTGTTTGAGACATTTATCCAATGGAGGAAAGTGCGCATGGTGACTGTTGTATTCAATCCCGATGAACTTTCTGTGTTTCATCAACAGTCTGATAGTCCACACATTACAGAATGCCCCCAGTTGTGCATCGGAAACTACTACTGGTCTTCCAGGGAACGATCAAAGCGTAGACTGTTTGAGACATTACTCCCATGGAGGAAAGTGCGCATGGTGACTGTTGTATTCAATCCCGATGCAATTTCTGTGTTTCATCAACACTTTGAAAGTCCACAGATTACAGAATGCCTCCAGATGTGCATCGGAAACTACTACTGGTGTTGCAAGGAACATTCATAACGTAGACTGTTTGAACCATTACACCCATGGAGGAAAGTGCGCATGTTGACTGTTGTATTCAATCATGACGCAATTTCTGTGTTTCATCAACACTCTGATAGTCCACAGATTACAGAATGCCCCCAGATGTGCATCGGAAACTACTACTGGTCTTCCAGGGAACGATCGAAGCGTAAACTGTTTGAGATATTTTTCCCATGGAAGAAAGTGCGCATGGTGACTGTTGCATTCAATCCCGATGCAATTTTTGTGTTTCATCAACACTCTGATAGTCCACACATTACAGAATGCCCCCAGATGTGCATCGGAAACTACTACTGGTCTTCCAGGGAACGATCAAAGCGTAGACTGTTTGAGACATTACTCCCATGGAGGAAAGTGCGCTTGGTGACCAATGTATTCAATCCCGATGCGATTTCTGTGTTTCATCAACACTTTGAAGGTCCGCAGATTACAGAATGCCTCCAAATGTGCATCGGAAAATACTACTGGTCCTCCAGGAAACGATCAAAGCGTAGACTGTTTCAGACATTACTCCCATGCAGGAAAGTGCGCATGGTGATTGTTGTATACAATCCCGCGGCAAATTCTGTGTTTCATCAACACTTTGAAGGGCCATAGGTTACAGAATGCCTCCAGATGTACATCTGAAACTACTACTTGTCTTCCAGGGTACGATAAGAGCGTAAACTGTTTGAGACATTACTGTTATGGAGGAAAGTCCGCATGGTGACTGTTGTATTGAATCCCGATGCAATTTCTGCGTTTCATCAACACTTTGAAGGTCCACAGATTACAGAATGCCTCCAGATGTGCATCGGAAACTACTACCGGTCTTGCAGGAAACGATCAAAACGTAGACTGTTTGAACCATTACAACCATGGAGGAAAGTGCGAATTTTGACTGTTGTATTCAATCCCGATGCAATTTCTGTGTTTTGTCAACACTCTGATAGTCCACACATTACAGAATGCCCCCAGATGTGCATCGGAAACTACTACTGGTCTTCCAGGGAACGATCAAAGCGTAAACTGTTTGAGACATTTCTCCCATGGAGGAAAGTGCGCTTGGTGACTGTTGTATTCAATCCTGATGCAATTTCTGTGTTTCATCAACACTCTGATAGTCCACACATTACAGAATGCCCTCAGATGTGCATCGGAAACTACTACTGGTCTTCCAGGGAACGATCAAAACGTAGACTGTTTGAGACATTCCTCCCTTTGAGGGAGGTGCGCATGGTGACTGTTGTATTCAATCCCGATGCAATTTCTGTGTTTCATCAACACTTTGATGGTCCACAGATTACATAATGCCTCCAGATGAGCATCGGAAACTACTACTGGTCCTCCAGGAAATGATCAAAGCGTAGACTGTTTGTGACATTACTCCCATGGAGGAAAGTGCGCATGGTGACTGTTTTATTCTATCCCGATGCAATTTCTGTGTTTCATCAACACTCTGATAGTCCACAGATTACGGAATGACACCAGACGTGCATCCGAAACTACTACTTGTCTTCCAGGGAACGATAAAAGCGTAGACTGATTAAGACATTACTCCCATGGAGGAAAGTGCGCATCGTGTCTGTTGTATTCAATCCCAATGCAATTTCTGTGTTTCATCAACACTTTGAGGGTCCACAGATTACAGAATACCTCCAGATGTGCTTCAGAAACTACTACTGGTCTTGCAGGGAATGATCAAAACGTAGACTGTTTTGAACCATTACACCCATGGAGGAAAGTGCGCATGTTGACTTTTGTATTCAATCCCGATGCAATTTCTGTGTTTCACCAACACTCTGATAGTCCACAGATTGCCGAATCCCCCAGATGTGCATCGGAAACTACTACTGGTCTTCCAGGGAACAATCAAAGCGTAAACTGTTTGAGACATTTCTCCCATGGAGGAAAGTGCGCATGGGGCCTGTTGTATTCAATCCCAATGCAATTTCTGTGTTTCATCAACACTCCGATAGTCCACAGATTACAAAATGCCCCCAGATGTGCATCGGAAACTACTACTGGTCTTCCAGGGAACGATCAAAGCGTAAACTGTTTGAGACATTTCTCCCATGGAGGAAAGTGCGCATGGGGCCTGTTGTATTCAATCCCGATGCAATTTCTGTGTTTCATCAACACTCCGATAGTCCACAGATTACAAAATGCCCCCAGATGTGCATCGGAAACTACTACTGGTCTTCCAGGGAACGATCAAAGCGTAAACTGTTTGAGACATTTCTCCCATGGAGGAAAGTGCGCTTGGTGACTGTTGTATTCAATCCCGATGCAATTTCTGTGTTTCATCAACACTCTGATAGTCCACACATTACAGAATGCCCCCAGATGTGCATCGGAAACTACTACTGGTCTTCCAGGGAACGATCAAAGCGTAGACTGTTTGAGACATTCCTCCCATTGAGGGAGGTGCGCATGGTGACTGTTGTATTCAATCCCGATGCAATTTCTGTGTTTCATCAACACTTTGATGGTCCACAGATTACATAATGCCTCCAGATGACCATCGGAAACTACTACTGGTCCTCCAGGAAATGATCAAAGCGTAGACTGTTTGTGACATTACTCCCATGGAGGAAAGTGCGCTAGGTGACTGTTTTATTCTATCCCGATGCAATTTCTGTGTTTCATCAACACTCTGATAGTCCACAGATTACGGAATGACACCAGACGTGCATCCGAAACTACTACTTGTCTTCCAGGGAACGATAAAAGCGTAGACTGATTGAGACATTACTCCCATGGAGGAAAGTGCGCATCGTGACTGTTGTATTCAATCCCAATGCAATTTCTGTGTTTCATCAACACTTTGAAGGTCCACAGATTACAGAATACCTCCACATGTGCTTCAGAAACTACTACTGGTCTTGCAGGGAATGATCAAAACGTAGACTGTTTGAGACATTTCTCCCATGGAGGAAAGTGCGCATGGGGCCTGTTGTATTCAATCCCGATGCAATTTCTGTGTTTCATCAACACTCCGATAGTCCACAGATTACAAAATGCCCCCAGATGTGCATCGGAAACTACTACTGGTCTTCCAGGAAACGATCAGACCGTAGACTGTTTGAGACATTACTCCCATGGAGGAAAGTGCGCATGGTGTCTGTTGTATTCAATCCCGATTCAATTTCTGTGTTTCATCAACACTCTGATAGTCCACACATTACAGAATGCCCCCAGATGTGCATCGGAAACCACTACTGGTCTTCCAGGGACAGATCAAAGCGTAAAATGTTTGAGACATTACTCCAATGGAGGAATGTGCGCATGGTGACTGTTGTACTCAATCCCTATGCAATTTATGTGTTTCATCAACACTTTGAGAGGCCACAGATTACAGAATGCATCCACATGTGCATAGGAAGCTTCTACTGGTCCTACAGGAATCAATCAAAGCGTAGACTGTTTGAGACATTACTCCCATGGAGGAAAGTGCGCATAGTTACTGTTGTATTCAATCCCGCGGCAAATTCTGTGTTTCATCAACACTTTGAAGGTCCACAGATTACAGAATGCCTCCAGATGTGCATCGGAAACTACTACTGCCCTTGCAGGGAACTATCAAAGCGTAGACTGTTTGACCCATTTCTCCCATGGAGGAAAGTGCGCATGGTGACTGTTGTATTCAATCCCGATGAACTTTCTGTGTTTCATCAACACTCTGATAGTCCACACATTACAGAATGCCCCCAGATGTGCATCGGAAACTACTACTGGTCTTCCAGGGAACGATCGAAGCGTAAACTGTTTGAGATATTTTTCCCATGGAAGAAAGTGCGCATGGTGACTGTTGCATTCAATCCCGATGCAATATCTGTGTTTCATCAACACTCTGACAGTATACAGATTAAAGAATGACACCAGATGTGCATCGGAAGCAACTACTGGTGTTCCAGGGAACGATCAAAGCGTAGACTGCTTGAGACATTATTGGCATGGATGAAAGTGCGCATTGTGACTATTCTATTCAATCCCGAGGCAATTTCTGTCTTTCATCATCACTTTGAAGGTCCACAGATTACAGAGTGCCTTCATATGTGCATCGGAAACTACTACTGGTCTTGCAGGTAACGATCAAAGCGTAGACTGTTTGAGACATTACTCCCATGGAGGAATGTGCGCATGGTTACTGTTTTAATCTATCCCGATGCAATTTCTATGTTTCACCAACACCCTGATAGTCCACAGATTACGGAATGACACCAGATGTGCAGCGGAAACTACTACTTGTCTTCCAGGGTACGATAAAAGCGTAAACAGTTTGAGACATTACTGTTATGGAGGAAAGTGCGCATGGTGACTGTTGTATTGAATCCCGATGCAATTTCTGCGTTTCATCAAAACTTTGAAGGTCCGAAAATTACAGAATGCCTCCAGATGTGAATCGCAAACTACTACCGGTCTTGCAGGAAACGATCAAAACGTAGACTGTTTGAACCATTACAACCATGGAGGAAAGTGCGAATTTTGATTGTTGTATTCAATCCCGATGCAATTTCTGTGTTTCGTCAACACTCTGATAGTCCACAGATTACAGAATGCCCCCAGATGTGCATCGGAAACTACTACTGGTCTTCCAGGGAACGATCAAAGCGTAAACTCTTTGAGACATTTCTCCCATGGAGGAAAGTGCGCTTGGTGACTGTTGTATTCAATCCCGATGCAATTTCTGTGTTTCATCAACACTCTGATAGTCCACACATTACAGAATGCCCCCAGATGTGCATCGGACACTACTACTGGTCTTCCAGGGAACGATCAAAGCGTAAACTGTTTGAGACATTTCTCCCATGGAGGAAAGTGCGCATGGTGCCTGTTGTATTCAATCCCGATGCAATTTCTGTGTTTCATCAACACTCCGATAGTCCACATTTTACAAAATGCCCCCAGACGTGCATCGGAAACTACTACTGGTCTTCCAGGGAACGATCAAAGCGTAAACTGTTTGAGACATTTATCCCATGGAGGAAAGTGCGCATGGTGACTGTTGTATTCAATCCCAATGCAATTTCTGTGTTTCATCAACACTTTGAATGTCCACAGATTACAGAATACCTCCACATGTGCTTCAGAAACTACTACTGGTCTTGCAGGGAATGATCAAAACGTAGACTGTTTGAGACATTTCTCCCATGGAGGAAAGTGCGCATGGGGCCTGTTGTATTCAATCCCGATGCAATTTCTGTGTTTCATCAACACTCCGATAGTCCACAGATTACAAAATGCCCCCAGATGTGCATCGGAAACTACTACTGGTCTTCCAGGAAACGATCAGACCGTAGACTGTTTGAGACATTACTCCCATGGAGGAAAGTGCGCATGGTGTCTGTTGTATTCAATCCCGATTCAATTTCTGTGTTTCATCAACACTCTGATAGTCCACACATTACAGAATGCCCCCAGATGTGCATCGGAAACCACTACTGGTCTTCCAGGGACAGATCAAAGCGTAAAATGTTTGAGACATTACTCCCATGGAGGAATGTGCGCATGGTGACTGTTGTACTCAATCCCTATGCAATTTATGTGTTTCATCAACACTTTGAGGGGCCACAGATTACAGAATGCATCCACATGTGCATAGGAAGCTTCTACTGGTCCTACAGGAATCAATCAAAGCGTAGACTGTTTGAGACATTACTCCCATGGAGGAAAGTGCGCATAGTTACTGTTGTATTCAATCCCGCGGCAAATTCTGTGTTTCATCAACACTTTGAAGGTCCACAGATTACAGAATGCCTCCAGATGTGCATCGGAAACTACTACTGCCCTTGCAGGGAACTATCAAAGCGTAGACTGTTTGACCCATTTCTCCCATGGAGGAAAGTGCGCATGGTGACTGTTGTATTCAATCCCGATGAACTTTCTGTGTTTCATCAACACTCTGATAGTCCACACATTACAGAATGCCCCCAGATGTGCATCGGAAACTACTACTGGTCTTCCAGGGAACGATCGAAGCGTAAACTGTTTGAGATATTTTTCCCATGGAAGAAAGTGCGCATGGTGACTGTTGCATTCAATCCCGATGCAATATCTGTGTTTCATCAACACTCTGACAGTATACAGATTAAAGAATGACACCAGATGTGCATCGGAAGCAACTACTGGTGTTCCAGGGAACGATCAAAGCGTAGACTGCTTGAGACATTATTGGCATGGATGAAAGTGCGCATTGTGACTGTTCTATTCAATCCCGAGGCAATTTCTGTCTTTCATCATCACTTTGAAGGTCCACAGATTACAGAGTGCCTTCATATGTGCATCGGAAACTACTACTGGTCTTGCAGGTAACGATCAAAGCGTAGACTGTTTGAGACATTACTCCCATGGAGGAATGTGCGAATGGTTACTGTTTTAATCTATCCCGATGCAATTTCTATGTTTCACCAACACCCTGATAGTCCACAGATTACGGAATGACACCAGATGTGCAGCGGAAACTACTACTTGTCTTCCAGGGTACGATAAAAGCGTAAACTGTTTGAGACATTACTGTTATGGAGGAAAGTGCGCATGGTGACTGTTGTATTGAATCCCGATGCAATTTCTGCGTTTCATCAAAACTTTGAAGGTCCACAAATTACAGAATGCCTCCAGATGTGAATCGCAAACTACTACCGGTCTTGCAGGAAACGGTCAAAACACAGACTGTTTGAACCATTACAACCATGGAGGAAAGTGCGAATTTTGATTGTTGTATTCAATCCCGATGCAATTTCTGTGTTTCGTCAACACTCTGATAGTCCACAGATTACAGAATGCCCCCAGATGTGCATCGGAAACTACTACTGGTCTTCCAGGGAACGATCAAAGCGTAAACTGTTTGAGACATTTCTCCCATGGAGGAAAGTGCGCTTGGTGACTGTTGTATTCAATCCCGATGCAATTTCTGTGTTTCATCAACACTCTGATAGTCCACACATTACAGAATGCCCCCAGATGTGCATCGGACACTACTACTGGTCTTCCAGGGAACGATCAGATCGTAAACTGTTTGAGACATTTCTCCCATGGAGGAAAGTGCGCATGGTGCCTGTTGTATTCAATCCCGATGCAATTTCTGTGTTTCATCAACACTCCGATAGTCCACATTTTACAAAATGCCCCCAGACGTGCATCGGAAACTACTACTGGTCTTCCAGGGAACGATCAAAGCGTAAACTGTTTGAGACATTTATCCCATGGAGGAAAGTGCGCATGGTGACTGTTGTATTCAATCCCGATGCACTTTCTGTGTTTCATCAACACTCTGATAGACCACACATTACAGAATGCCACCAGATGTGCATCGGAAACTACTACTGGTGTTGCAAGGAACATTCAAAACGTAGACTGTTTGAACTATTACACCCATGGAGGAAAATTGCGCATGGTGACTGTTGTATTCAATCCCGATGAAATTTCTGTGTTTCATCAACACTTTGAAGGTCCACAGATTACATAATGCCTCCAGATGAGCATCAGAAACTACTACTGGTCCTCCAGGAAATGATCAAAGCGTAGACTGATTGTGACATTACTCCCATGGAGGAAATTGCACATGGTGACTGTTTTATTCTATCCCGATTCAATTTCTGTGTTTCATCAACACTCTGATAGTCCACAGATTACGGAATGACACCAGATGTGCTTCAGAAACTACTACTGGTCTTGCAGGGAATGATCAAAACGTAGACTGTTTGAACCATTACACCCATGGAGGAAAGTGCGCATGTTGACTGTTGTATTCAAACCCAATGCAATTTCTGTGTTTCACCAACACTCTGATAGTCTACAGATTACAGAATCCCCCAGATGTGCAGCGGAAACTACTACTGGTCTTCCAGGGAACGATCAAAGCGTAAACTGTTTGAGACATTTCTCCCATGGAGGAAAGTGCGCATGGGGCCTGTTGTATTCAATCCCGATGCAATTTCTGTGTTTCATCAACACTCCGATAGTCCACTGATTACAAAATGCCCCCAGATGTGCATCGGAAACTACTACTGGTCTTCCAGGAAACGATCAGACCGTAGACTGTTTGAGACATTACTCCCATGGAGGAATGTGCGCATGGTGTCTGTTGTATTCAATCCCGATTCAATTTCTGTGTTTCATCAACACTCTGATAGTCCACACATTACAGAATGCACCCAGATGTGCATCGGAAACCACTACTGGTCTTCCAGGGACAGATCAAAGCGTAAAATGTTTGAGACATTACTCCCATGGAGGAATGTGCGCATGGTGACTGTTGTATTCAATCCCTATGCAATTTATGTGTTTCATCAACACTTTGAGGGGCCACAGATTACAGAATGCATCCACATGTGCATAGGAAGCTTCTACTGGTCCTACAGGAATCAATCAAAGCGTAGACTGTTTGAGACATTACTCCCATGGAGGAAAGTGCGCATAGTAACTGTTGTATTCAATCCCGCGGCAAATTCTGTGTTTCATCAACACTTTGAAGGTCCACAGATTACAGAATGCCTCCAGATGTGCATCGGAAACTACTACTGCCCTTGCAGGGAACTATCAAAGCGTAGACTGTTTGAGACATTACTCCCATGGAGTAAAATTGCGCTTGGTGACTGTTGCATTTAATCCCGATGCAATTTCTGTGTTTCAACAACTCTCTGATAGTCCACACATTACAGAAATCCCCCAGAAGTTCATCGGAAACTACTACTAGTCTTCCAGGGAACGATCAAATCTTAAACTGTTTGAGACATTACTCCCATGGAGGAAAGTGCGTATGGAAACTGTTGTATTCAATCCCGATGCAATTTCTGTGTTTCATCAACACTCTGATAGTCCACAGATTACAGAATGCTTCCAGATGTGCTTCGGAAACTACTACTGGTCTTCCAGGGAACAATCAAATCGTAGATTGTTTGAGACATTACTCCCATGGAGGAAAGTGCGCATTGTGACTGTTGTATTAAATCCCGATGCAATTTCTGTGTTTCTACAACACTCTGATAGTCCACAGATAACAGAATGCATCCAGATGTGCATCGGAAACTACTACTGGTCTTCCAGGGAACAATCAAAAAGTAGACTGCTTGAGACATTACTCCCATGGAGGAAAATTGCGCATGGTGACTGTTCTATTCTATCCCGATTCAATTTCTGTGTTTCATCAACACTCTGATAGTCCACAGATTACGGAATGACACCAGATGTGCTTCAGAAACTACTACTGGTCTTGCAGGGAATGATCAAAACGTAGACTGTTTGAACCATTACACCCATGGAGGAAAGTGCGCATGTTGACTGTTGTATTCAAACCCAATGCAATTTCTATGTTTCACCTACACTCTGATAGTCTACAGATTACAGAATCCCCCAGATGTGCATCGGAAACTACTACTGGTCTTCCAGGGAACGATCAAAGCGTAAACTGTTTGAGACATTTCTCCCATGGAGGAAAGTGCGCATGGTGAATGTTGTATTCAATCCCGATGCACTTTCTGTGTTTCATCAACACTCTGATAGTCCACACATTACAGAATGCCTCCAGATGTGCATCGGAAACTACTACTGGTGTTGCAAGGAACATTCAAAACGTGGACAGTTTGAACCATTAAACCCATGGAGGAAAGTGCGCATGTTGACTGTTGTATTCAATCATGACGCAATTTCTGTGTTTCATCAACACTCTGATAGTCCACAGATTACAGAATGCCCCCAGATGTGCATCGGAAACTACTACTGGTCTTCCAGGGAACGATCGAAGCGTAAACTGCTTGAGATATTTCTCCCATGGAAGAAAGTGCGCATGGTGACTGTTGCATTCAATCCCGATGCAATTTATGTGTTTCATCAACACTCTGATAGGCCACACATTACAGAATGCCCCCAGATGTGCATCGGAAACTACTACTGGTCTTCCAGGGAACGATCAAAGCGTAGACTGTTTGAGACATTAGTCCCATGGAGGAAAGTGCGCATGGGGATTGTTGTATACAATCCCGCGGCAAATTCTGTGTTTCATCAACACTTTGAAGCGCCATAGATTACAGAATGCCTCCAGATGTACATCGGAAACTACTACTGGTCGTCCAGGGAACGATCAAAGCGTACACTGTTTGAGACATTAGCCCCATGGAGGAAAGTGCGCATGGTGACTGTTCTATTCAATCCCGATGCAATTTCAGTGTTTCAACAACACTCTGATAGTCCACAGATTACAGAATGCCTCCAGATGTGCATCGGAAACTACTACTGGTCTTATAGGGAACGATCAGACCGTAGACTGTTTGAGACATTACGCCCATGGAGGAAAGTGCGCATGGTGTCAGTTGTATTCAATCCCGATGCAATTTTTGTGTTTCATCATCACTCTGATAGTCCACACATTACAGAATGCCCCCAGATGTGCATCGGAAAGCACTACTGGTCTTCCAGGGACCGATCAAAGCGTAAAATGTTTGAGACACTACTCCCATCGAGGGATATGCGCATGGTGACTGTTGTATTCAATCCCGATGCAATTTATGTGTTTCATCAACACTTTGAAGGGCCACAGATTACAGAATGCATCCACATGAGCATAGGAAGCTTCAACTGGTCCTACAGGAAACGATCAAATCGTAGACTGTTTGAGACATTACTCCCATGGAGGAAAGTGCGCATAGTTACTGTTGTATTCAATCCCGCGGCAAATTCTGTGTTTCATCAACACTTTGAAGGTCCACAGATTACATAATGCATCCACATGTGCATAGGAAGCTTCTACTGGTCCTACAGGAAACGATCAAAGCGTAGACTGTTTGAGACATTACTCCCATGGAGGAAAGTGCGCATAGTTACTGTTGTATTCTATCCCGCGGCAAATTCTGTGTTTCATCAACACTTTGAAGGTCCAAAGATTACAGATCGCCTCCAGATGTGCATCGGAAACGACAACTGGTGTTGCAAGGAAAACTCAAAACGTAAACTGTTTGAACCATTACACCCATGGAGGAAAGTGCGCATGTTGACTGTTGTATTCAATCAAGATGCAATATCTGTGTTTCATCAACACTCTGATAGTCCACACTTTACACAATGCCCCCAGATGTGCATCGGAAACTACTACTGGTCTTCCAGGGAACGATCGAAGCGTAAACAGTTTGAGACATTACTCCCATGGAATAATGTGCGCATGTTGACCGTTGTATTCAATCCCGATGCAATTTATGTGTTTCATCAACACTCTGATAGTCCACACATTACAGAATGCCCCCAGTTGTGCATCGGAAACTACTACTGGTCTTCCAGGGATCGATCAAAGCGTAGACTGTTTGAGACATTACTCCCATGGAGGAAAGAGCGCATGGGGATTTTTGTATTGAATCCCGATGCAATTTCTGTGTTTCTACGAGACTCTGATGGTCCACAGATTACAGAATGCGTCCCGATGTGCATCTGAAACTTCTACTGGTCTTCCAGGGAACGATCAAAGTGTAGACTGTTTGAGACATTACTCCCATTGAGGAAAATTGCGCATGGTGACTGTTGTATTCAATCAAAATGCTATTTCTGTGTTTCAACAACGCTCTGATAGTCCACAAATTACAGAATGCCCCCAGATGTTCATCGGAAACTACTACTAATCTTCCAGGGAACGATCAAAGCGTAGACTGTTTGAGAAATTACTCCCATGGAGTAAAATTGCGCTTGGTGACTGTTGCATTTAATCCCGATGCAATTTCTGTGTTTCAACAACGCTCTGATAGTCCACACATTACAGAAATCCCCCAGAATTTCATCGGAAACTACTACTAGTCTTCCAGGGAACGATCAAATCGTCAACTGTTTGAGACATTACTCCCATGGAGGAAAGTGCGCATGGCAACTATTGTATTCAATCCCGATGCAATTTCTGTGTTTCATCAACACTCTGATAGTCCACAGATTACAGAATGCCTCCAGATGTGCATCGGAAACTACTACTGGTCTTCCAGGGAACAATCAAATCGTAGACTGTTTGAGACATTACTCCTATGGAGGAAAGTGCGCATTGTGACTGTTGTATTCAATCCCGATGCAATTTCTGTGTTTCTACAACACTCTGATAGTCCACAGATAACAGAATGAATCCAGATGTGCATCGGAAACTACTACTGGTCTTCCAGGGAACAATCAAAGAGTAGACTGCTTGAGACATTACTCCCATGGAGGAAAATTGCGCATGGTGACTGTTGTATTCAATCCCGATGCAATTTCTGTGTTTCATCAACACTTTGAAGGTCCACAGATTACATAATGCCTCCAGATGAGCATCGGAAACTACTACTGGTCCTCTAGGAAATGATCAAAGCGTAGACTGTTTGTGACATTACTCCCATGGAGGAAAGTGCGCATGGTGAGTGTTTTATTCTATCCCGATTCAATTTCTGTGTTTCATCAACACTCTGATAGTCCACAGATTACGGAATGACACCAGATGTGCTTCAGAAACTACTACTGGTCTTGCAGGGAATGATCAAAACGTAGACTGTTTGAACCATTACACCCATGGAGGAAAGTGCGCGTGTTGACTGTTGTATTCAATCCCAATGCAATTTCTGTGTTTCACCAACACTCTGATAGTCTACAGATTACAGAATCCCCCAGATGTGCATCGGAAACTACTACTGGTCTTCCAGGTAACGATCAAAGCGTAAACTGTTTGAGACATTTCTCCCATGGAGGAAAGTGCGCATGGGGCCAGTTGTATTCAATCCCGATGCAATTTCTGTGTTTCATCAACACTCTGATAGTCCACACATTACAGAATGCCTCCAGATGTGCATCGGAAACTACTACTGGTGTTGCAAGGAACATTCAAAACGTAGACTGTTTGAACCATTAAACCCATGGAGGAAAGTGCGCATGTTGACTGTTGTATTCAATCATGACGCAATTTCTGTGTTTCATCAACACTCTGATAGTCCACAGATTACCGAATGCCCCCAGATGTGCATCGGAAACTACTACTGGTCTTCCAGGGAACGATCAAAGCGTAAACTGTTTGAGACATTTATCCCATGGAGAAAAGTGCGCATGGTGACTGTTGTATTCAATCCCGATGCACTTTCTGTGTTCCATCAACACTCTGATAGTCCACACATTACAGAATGCCTCCAGATGTGCATCGGAAACTACTACTGGTGTTGCAAGGAACATTCAAAACGTAGACTGTTTGAACCATTAAACCCATGGAGGAAAGTGCGCATGTTGACTGTTGTATTCAATCATGACGCAATTTCTGTGTTGCATCAACACTCTGATAGTCCACAGATTACAGAATGCCCCCAGATGTGCATCGGAAACTACTACTGGTCTTCCAGGGAACGATCGAAGCGTAAACTGTTTGAGATATTTCTCCCATGGAGGAAAGTGCGCATGGTGACTGTTGCATTCAATCCCGATGCAATTTATGTGTTTCATCAACACTGTGATAGTCCACACATTACAGAATGCCCCCAGATGTGCATCGGAAACTACTACTGGTCTTCCATGGAACGATCAAAGCGTAGACTGTTTGATACATTACTCCCATGGAGGAAAGTGAGCATGGTGATTGTTGTATACAATCCTGCGGCAAATTCTGTGTTTCATCAGCACTTTGAAGGGCCATAGATTACAGAATGCCTCCAGATGTACATCGGAAACTACTACTGGTCGTCAAGGGAACGATCAAAGCGAACACTGTTTGAGACATTAGTCCCATGGAGGAAAGTGCGCATGGTGACTGTTCTATTCAATCCCGATGCAATTTCTGTGTTTCAACAACACTCTGATAGTCCACAGATTACAGAATGACACCAGATGTGCATCGGAAACTACTACTGGTCTTCCAGCGAACGATCAAAGCATAGTCTATTTGAGACATTTCTTCCATGGAGGAAAGTGCACATGGTGTCTTTTGTATTCAATCCAGATGCAATTTCTGTGTTTCATCAACTCTCTGATATTCCACACATTACAGAATGCCCCAAGACGTGCATCGGAAACTGCTACTGGTCTTCCAGGGAACGATCAAAGCGTAGACTGTTTGAGACATTACTCCCATGGAGGAAAGTGCGCATGGTGACTGTTGTATTCAATCCCGATGGCATATCTGTGTTTCATCAACACTTTGGGGGTCCACAGATTACAGAATGCCTCCAGATGTGCTTTGGAAACTACTACTGGTCTTCCAGGGAACGATCAAAGACTAGACTGTTTGAGACATTTCTCCCATGGAGGAAAGTTCGCATGTTGACTGTTGTATTTAATCCGGATGCAATTTATGTGTTTCATCAACACTCTGATAGTCCACACATTACAGAATGCCCCCAGTTGTGCATCGGAAACTACTACTGGTCTTCCAGGGATCGATCAAAGCGTAGACTGTTTGAGACATTACTCCCATGGAGGAAAGAGCTCATGGTGATTGTTGTATTCAATCCCGATGCAATTTCTGTGTTTCTACGAGACTCTGATGGTCCACAGATTACAGAATGCCTCCCGATGTGCATCGGAAACTACTACTGGTCTTCCAGGGAACGATCAAAGAGTAGACTGTTTGAGACATTACTCCCATTGAGGAAAATTGCGCATGGTGACTGTTGTATTCAATCAAAATGCTATTTCTGTGTTTCAACAACGCTCTGATAGTCCACACATTACAGAATGCCCCCAGATGTTCATCGGAAACTACTACTAATCTTCCAGGGAAAGATCAAAGCGTAGACTGTTTGAGAAATTACTCCCATGGAGTAAAATTGCGCCAGGTGACTGTTGCATTTAATCCCGATGCAATTTCTGTGTTTCAACAACGCTCTGATAGTCCACACATTGCAGAAATCCCCCAGAAATTCATCGGAAACTACTACTAGTCTTCCAGGGAACGATCAAATCGTAAACTGTTTGAGACATTACTCCCATGGAGGAAAGTGCGCATGGCAACTGTTGTATTCAATCCCGATGCAATTTCTGTGTTTCATCAACACTCTGATAGTCCACAGATTACAGAATGCCTCCAGATGTGCATCGGAAACTACTACTGGTCTTCCAGGGAACAATCAAATCGTAGACTGTTTGAGACATTACTCCCATTGAGGAAAATTGCGCATGGTGACTGTTGTATTCAATCAAGATGCAATTTCTATGTTTCAACAATGCTCTGATAGTCCACACATTACAGAATGCCCCCAGATGTTCATCGGAAACTACTACTGGTCTTCCAGGGAACGATCAATGCGTAGACTGTTTGAGAAATTACTCCCATGGAGTAAAATTGCGCATGGTGACTGTTGAATTAATTCCCGATGCAATTTATGTGTTTCAACAACGCTCTGACAGTCCACACATTACAGGAAGTCCCAAGAAGTTCATCGGAAACTACTACTAGTCTTCCGGGGAACGATCAAAGCGTAAACTGTATGAGAAATTACTCCCATGGAGTAAAATTGCGCATGGTGACTGTTGTATTTAATCCCGATGCATTTTCTGTGTTTCAACAACGCTCTGATAGTCCACACATTACAGAATGCCCCCAGAAGTTCATCGGAAAGTACTACTAGTCTTCCAGGAAACGATCAAAGCGTAGACTGTTTGAGACATTACTCCCATGGAGGAAAGTGCGCATGGTGACTGTTGTATTCAATCCCGATGCAATTTCTGTGTTTCTACAACACTCTGATAGTCCACAGAGAACAGAATGCATCCAGATGTGCATCGGAAACTACTACTGGTCTTCCAGGGAACGATCAAATAGTAGACTGTTTGAGACATTACTCCCATGGAGGAAAGTGGGCATGGTGACTGTTGTATTTAATCCCGATGCAATTTCTGTGTTTCAACAACACTCTGATAGTCCACACATTACAGAATGTCTCCAGATGTGCATCGGAAACTACTACTGGTGTTGCAAGGAACATTCAAAACGTAGACTGTTTGAACCATTAAACCCATGGAGGAAAGTGCGCATGTTGACTGTTGTATTCAATCATGACGCAATTTCTGTGTTTCATCAACACTCTGATAGTCCACAGATTACAGAATGCCCCCAGATGTGCATCGGAAACTACTACTGGTCTTCCAGGGAACGATCAAAGCGTAAACTGTTTGAGACATTTATCCCATGGAGAAAAGTGCGCATGGTGACTGTTGTATTCAATCCCGATGCACTTTCTGTGTTCCATCAACACTGTGATAGTCCACACATTACAGAATGCCTCCAGATGTGCATCGGAAACTACTACTGGTGTTGCAAGGAACATTTAAAACGTAGACTGTTTGAACCATTAAACCCATGGAGGAAAGTGCGCATGTTGACTGTTGTATTCAATCATGACGCAATTTCTGTGTTGCATCAACACTCTGATAGTCCACAGATTACAGAATGCCCCCAGATGTGCATCGGAAACTACTACTGGTCTTCCAGGGAACGATCGAAGCGTAAACTGTTTGAGATATTTCTCCCATGGGGGAAAGTGCGCATGGTGACTGTTGCATTCAATCCCGATGCAATTTATGTGTTTCATCAACACTCTGATAGTCCACACATTACAGAATGCCCCCAGATGTGCATCGGAAACTACTACTGGTCTTCCATGGAACGATCAAAGCGTAGACTGTTTGAGACATTACTCCCATGGAGGAAAGTGAGCATGGTGATTGTTGTATACAATCCTGCGGCAAATTCTGTGTTTCATCAGCACTTTGAAGGGCCATAGATTACAGAATGCCTCCAGATGTACATCGGAAACTACTACTGGTCGTCAAGGGAACGATCAAAGCGAACACTGTTTGAGACATTAGTCCCATGGAGGAAAGTGCGCATGGTGACTGTTCTATTCAATCCCGATGCAATTTCTGTGTTTCAACAACACTCTGATAGTCCACAGATTACAGAATGACACCAGATGTGCATCGGAAACTACTACTGGTCTTGCAGCGAACGATCAAAGCATAGTCTATTTGAGACATTTCTTCCATGGAGGGAAGTGCACATGGTGTCTTTTGTATTCAATCCAGATGCAATTTCTGTGTTTCATCAACTCTCTGATATTCCACACATTACAGAATGCCCCAAGACGTGCATCGGAAACTGCTACTGGTCTTCCAGGGAACGATCAAAGCGTAGACTGTTTGAGACATTACTCCCATGGAGGAAAGTGCGCATGGTGACTGTTGTATTCAATCCCGATGGCATATCTGTGTTTCATCAACACTTTGGGGGTCCACAGATTACAGAATGCCTCCAGATGTGCTTTGGAAACTACTACTGGTCTTCCAGGGAACGATCAAAGAGTAGACTGTTTGAGACATTTCTCCCATGGAGGAAAGTTCGCATGTTGACTGTTGTATTCAATCCGGATGCAATTTATGTGTTTCATCAACACTCTGATAGTCCACACATTACAGAATGCCCCCAGTTGTGCATCGGAAACTACTACTGGTCTTCCAGGGATCGATCAAAGCGTAGACTGTTTGAGACATTACTCCCATGGAGGAAAGAGCTCATGGTGATTGTTGTATTCAATCCCGATGCAATTTCTGTGTGTCTACGAGACTCTGATGGTCCACAGATTACAGAATGCCTCCCGATGTGCATCGGAAACTACTACTGGTCTTCCAGGGAACGATCAAAGAGTAGACTGTTTGAGACATTACTCCCATTGAGGAAAATTGCGCATGGTGACTGTTGTATTCAATCAAAATGCTATTTCTGTGTTTCAACAACGCTCTGATAGTCCACACATTACAGAATGCCCCCAGATGTTCATCGGAAACTACTACTAATCTTCCAGGGAAAGATCAAAGCGTAGACTGTTTGAGAAATTACTCCCATGGAGTAAAATTGCGCCAGGTGACTGTTGCATTTAATCCCGATGCAATTTCTGCGTTTCAACAACGCTCTGATAGTCCACACATTGCAGAAATCCCCCAGAAATTCATCGGAAACTACTACTAGTCTTCCAGGGAACGATCAAATCGTAAACTGTTTGAGACATTACTCCCATGGAGGAAAGTGCGCATGGCAACTGTTGTATTCAATCCCGATGCAATTTCTGTGTTTCATCAACACTCTGATAGTCCACAGATTACAGAATGCCTCCAGATGTGCATCGGAAACTACTACTGGTCTTCCAGGGAACAATCAAATCGTAGACTGTTTGAGACATTACTCCCATTGAGGAAAATTGCGCATGGTGACTGTTGTATTCAATCAAGATGCAATTTCTATGTTTCAACAATGCTCTGATAGTCCACACATTACAGAATGCCCCCAGATGTTCATCGGAAACTACTACTGGTCTTCCAGGGAACGATCAATGCGTAGACTGTTTGAGAAATTACTCCCATGGAGTAAAATTGCGCATGGTGACTGTTGAATTAATTCCCGATGCAATTTATGTGTTTCAACAACGCTCTGACAGTCCACACATTACAGGATGTCCCAAGAAGTTCATCGGAAACTACTACTAGTCTTCCGGGGAACGATCAAAGCGTAAACTGTATGAGAAATTACTCCCATGGAGTAAAATTGCGCATGGTGACTGTTGTATTTAATCCCGATGCATTTTCTGTGTTTCAACAACGCTCTGATAGTCCACACATTACAGAATGCCCCCAGAAGTTCATCGGAAAGTACTACTAGTCTTCCAAGAAACGATCAAAGCGTAGACTGTTTGAGACATTACTCCCATGGAGGAAAGTGCGCATGGTGACTGTTGTATTCAATCCCGATGCAATTTCTGTGTTTCTACAACACTCTGATAGTCTACAGAGAACAGAATGCATCCAGATGTGCATCGGAAACTACTACTGGTCTTCCAGGGAACGATCAAATAGTAGACTGTTTGAGACATTACTCCCATGGAGGAAAGTGGGCATGGTGACTGTTGTATTTAATCCCGATGCAATTTCTGTGTTTCATCAACACTTTGAAGGTCCACAGATTACAGAAAGCCCCCAAGATGTGCATCGGAAACAACTACTGGTCTTCCAGGAAACGATCAATGCGTAGACTGTTTGAGACATTACTCCCATGGAGGAAAGTGCGCATGGTGATTGTTGTATTCAATCCCGATGCAATTTCTGTGTTTCAACAACACTCTGATAGTCCACAGATTACAGGATGCCTCCAGATGTGCATCGGAAACTACTACTGGTCTTCCAGGGAACGTTGAAAGCGTAGACTGTTTGAGACATTACTCCCATGGAGGAAAGTGCGCATGGTGACTGTTGTATTCAATCCCGATGCAATTTCTGTGCTTCAGCAACGCTCTGATAGTCCACACGTTACAGAATGCCCCCAGATGTTCATTGGAAACTACTACTTGTCTTCTAGGGAACGATCAAAGCGTAAACTTTTTGAGACATTACCCCCATGGAGGAAATTGTGCATGGTGACTGTTGTATTCAATCTCGATGCTTTTTTTTTGTTTCATCAATACTCTGATAGTCCACAGATAACAGAATGCCTCCAGATGTGCATCGGAAACTACTACTGGTCTTCCAGGGAACGATTAAGCGTAAACTGTTTGAGACATTACTCCCATGGAGGAAAGTGCGCATGGACACTGTTGTATTCAATCCAGATGCAATTTCTGTGTTTCATGAACAATCTGATAGTCCCCACATTACAGAATGCCCCCAGATGTGCATCGGAAACTTCTACTGGTCTTTCAGGGAACGATCAAAGCGTAGACTGTTTGAGACATTACTCCCATGGAGGAAAGTGCGCATGGTGACTGTTGTATTCAATCCCGATGCAATTTCTATGTTTCTACAACACTCTGATAGTCCACAGATAACAGAATGCATCCAGATGTGCATCAGAAACTACTACTGGTCTTCCAGGGAACGATCAAAGAGTAGACTGTTTGAGACATTACTCCCATGGAGGAAAATTGCGCATGGTGACTGTTGTATTCAATCCCGATGCAATTTCTGTGTTTCAACAACGCTCTGATAGTCCACACATTACAGAATGCCCACAGATGTTCATCGGAAAATACTACTGGTATTCCACGGAACGATCAAAGCGTAACCTGTTTTAGACATTACTCCCATTTAGGAAAGTGCGCCTGGTGACTGTTGTATTCAATCCCGAAGCGTTTTTTTTGTTTCATCAACACTCTGATAGTCCACAGATAACAGAATGCCCCCCGATGTCCATCGGAAACTACTACTGGTCTTCCAGTTATCGATCAAAGCGTAAACTATTTGAGACATTACTCCCATGGAGGAAAGTGCGCATGGTGACTGTTGTATTCAATCCCGATGCGTTTTTTTGTTTCATCAACACTCTGATAGTCCACAGATTACAGAATGCCTCCAGATGTGCATCGGAAACTACTACTAGTCTTCAGGGGAACGATCAAACCGTAGACAGTTTGAGACATCACTCCCATGGAGGAAAGTGCGCATGGTGACTGTTGTATTCAATCCCGATGCAATTTCTGTGTTTCTACAATATTCTGATAGTCCACAAATAACAGAATGCAACCAGAGGTGCATCGGAAACTACTACTTTCCTTCCAGGGAACGATCAAAGAGTAGACTGTTTGAGACATTACTCCCATGGAGGAAAGTGCGCATGGTGACTGTTGTATTCAATCCCGATTCAATTTCCGTGTTTCATCAACACTTGGAAAGTCCACATATTTCAGAATGCCTCCAGATGTGCATCGGAAACTACTACTGGTCTTGCAGGGAACGATCAAAATGAAGACTGTTTGAACCATTACACCCATGTAGGAAAGTTCGCATGTTGACTGTTGTATTCAATCCCGATGCAATTTATGTGTTTCATCAACACTCTGATAGTCCACAGATTACAGAATGCCCACAGATGTGCATCGGAAACTACTACTGGTCTTCCAGGGAATGATCAAAGCGTAAACAGTTTGAGACATTACTCCCATGGAGGAAAGTGCGCATGGTGACTGATGTATTCAATCCCGATGCAATTTCTGTGTTTCATCAACACTCTGATAGTCCACACATTACTGAATGCCCCCAGATGTGCATCGGAAACTACTACTGGTCTTCCAGGGAACGATCAAAGCGTAGACTGTTTGAGACATTACTCCCATGGAGGAAAGTGCAGATGGTGACTGTTGTATTCAATCCCGATGCAATTTCTGTGTGTCATCAACACTTTGAAGGTCCACAGATTACAGAATGCCTCAAGATGTGCATCGGAAACTACTATTGGTCTTCCGGGAAACGATCAAAGCGAAGACTGTTGGAGACATTACTCCCATGGCGGAAAGTGCGCATGGTGACTGTTGTATTCAGTCCCGATGCGATTTCTGTGTTTCAACAACACACTGATAGTCCACAGATTACAGAATGCCTCCAGATGTGCGTCGGAAACTACTACTGGTCTTCCAGGGAACGTTCAAAGCGTAGACTGTTTGAGACATTACTCCCATGGAGGAAAGTACAAATCGTGTCTGTTGTATTTAATCCCGATGCAATTTCTGCGTTTCATCAACACTCTGATAGTCCACAGATTACAGAATGCCTCTAGATGTGCAACGGAAACTACTACGGGTCTTCCAGGGAACGATCAAAGCATAGACTGTTTGAGACATTACTCCCATGGAGGAAAGTGCACATGGTGACTGTTGTATTCAATCCCGATGAAATTTCTGTGTTTCATCAACAATCTGATAGTCCACAGATTACGGAAAGACTCCAGATGAGAATCGGAAACTACAACTGGTCTTCCAGGGAAGGATCAAAGTGTAAACTGTTTGAGACATTACTCCCATGGAGGAAAGTGCCCATGGTGACTGTTGTATTCATTCCCGATGCAATTTCTGTTTTTCATCAACACTTTGAAGGTCCACAGATTACATAATGCCTCCAGATGAGCATCGGAAACTACTACTGGTCCTTCAGGAAATGATCAAAGCGTAGACTGTTTGTGACATTATTCCCATGGAGGAAAGTGCGCATGGTGACTGTTTTATTCTATCCCGATTCAATTTCTGTGTTTCATCAACACTCTGATAGTCCACAGATTACGGAATGACACCAGATGTGCTTCAGAAACTACTACTGGTCTTGCAGGGAATGATCAAAACGTAGACTGTTTGAACCATTACACCCATGGAGGAAAGTGCGCATGTTGACTGTTGTATTCAAACCCAATGCAATTTCTATGTTTCACCTACACTCTGATAGTCTACAGATTACAGAATCCCCCAGATGTGCATCGGAAGCTACTACTGGTCTTCCAGGGAACGATCAAAGCGTAAACTGTTTGAGACATTTCTCCCATGGAGGAAAGTGCGCATGGGACATTTTGTATTCAATCCCGATGCAATTTCTGTGTTTCATCAACACTCCGATAGTCCACAGATTACAAAATGCCCCCAGATGTGCATCGGAAACTACTACTGGTCTTCCAGGGAACGATCAAAGCGTAAACTGTTTGAGACATTTATCCCATGGAGGAAAGTGCGCATGGTGAATGTTGTATTCAATCCCGATGCACTTTCTGTGTTTCATCAACACTCTGATAGTCCACACATTACAGAATGCCTCCAGATGTGCATCGGAAACTACTACTGGTGTTGCAAGGAACATTCAAAACGTGGACAGTTTGAACCATTAAACCCACGGAGGAAAGTGCGCATGTTGACTGTTGTATTCAATCATGACGCAATTTCTGTGTTTCATCAACACTCTGATAGACCACAGATTACAGAATGCCCCCAGATGTGCATCGGAAACTACTACTGGTCTTCCAGGAACGATCGAAGCGTAAACTGTTTGAGATATTTCTCCCATGGAAGAAAGTGCGCATGGTGACTGTTGCATTCAATCCCGATGCAATTTATGTGTTTCATCAACACTCTGATAGGCCACACATTACAGAATGCCCCCAGATGTGCATCGGAAACTACTACTGGTCTTCCAGGGAACGATCAAAGCGTAGACTGTTTGAGACATTAGTCCCATGGAGGAAAGCGCGCATGGTGATTGTTGTATACAATCCCGCGGCAAATTCTGTGTTTCATCAACACATTGAAGCGCCATAGATTACAGAATGCCTCCAGATGTACATCGGAAACTACTACTGGTCGTCCAGGGAACGATCAAAGCGTACACTGTTTGAGACATTAGCCCCATGGAGGAAAGTGCGCATGGTGACTGTTCTATTCAATCCCGATGCAATTTCTGTGTTTCAACAACACTCTGATAGTCCACAGATTACAGAATGCCTCCAGATGTGCATCGGAAACTACTACTGGTCTTATAGGGAACGATCAGACCGTAGACTGTTTGAGACATTACTCCCATGGAGGAAAGTGCGCATGGTGTCAGTTGTATTCAATCCCGATGCAATTTTTGTGTTTCATCATCACTCTGATAGTCCACACATTACAGAATGCCCCCAGATGTGCATCGGAAAGCACTACTGGTCTTCCAGGGACCGATCAAAGCGTAAAATGTTTGAGACATTACTCCCATCGAGGAATATGCGCATGGTGACTGTTGTATTCAATCCCGATGCAATCTATGTGTTTCATCAACACTTTGAAGGGCCACAGATTACAGAATGCATCCACATGTGCATAGGAAGCTTCTACTGGTCCTACAGGAAACGATCAAAGCGTAGACTGTTTGAGACATTACTCCCATGGAGGAAAGTGCGCATAGTTACTGTTGTATTCAATCCCGCGGCAAATTCTGTGTTTCATCAACACTTTGAAGGTCCACAGATTACAGATTGCCTCCAGATGTGCATCGGAAACGACAACTGGTGTTGCAAGGAACATTCAAAACGTAAACTGTTTGAACCATTACACCCATGGAGGAAAGTGCGCATGTTGACTGTTGTATTCAATCAAGATGCAATATCTGTGTTTCATCAACACTCTGATAGTCCACACATTACACAATGCCCCCAGATGTGCATCGGAAACTACTACTGTTCTTCCAGGGAACGATCAAAGAGTAGACTGTTTGAGACATTACTCCCATTGAGGAAAATTGCGCATGGTGACTGTTGTATTCAATCAAAATGCTATTTCTGTGTTTCAACAACGCTCTGATAGTCCACAAATTACAGAATGCCCCCAGATGTTCATCGGAAACTACTACTAATCTTCCAGGGAACGATCAAAGCGTAGACTGTTTGAGAAATTACTCCCATGGAGTAAAATTGCGCTTGGTGACTGTTGCATTTAATCCCGATGCAATTTCTGTGTTTCAACAACGCTCTGATAGTCCACACATTACAGAAATCCTCCAGAATTTCATCGGAAACTACTACTAGTCTTCCAGGGAACGATCAAATCGTCAACTGTTTGAGACATTACTCCCATGGAGGAAAGTGCGCATGGCAACTGTTGTATTCAATCCCGATGCAATTTCTGTGTTTCATCAACACTCTGATAGTCCACAGATTACAGAATGCCTCCAGATGTGCATCGGAAACTACTACTGGTCTTCCAGGGAACAATCAAATCGTAGACTGTTTGAGACATTACTCCTATGGAGGAAAGTGCGCATTGTGACTGTTGTATTCAATCCCGATGCAATTTCTGTGTTTCTACAACACTCTGATAGTCCACAGATAACAGAATGAATCCAGATGTGCATCGGAAACTACTCCTGGTCTTCCAGGGAACAATCAAAGAGTAGACTGCTTGAGACATTACTCCCATGGAGGAAAATTGCGCATGGTGACTGTTGTATTCAATCCCGATGCAATTTCTGTGTTTCATCAACACTTTGAAGGTCCACAGATTACATAATGCCTCCAGATGAGCATCGGAAACTGCTACTGGTCCTCTAGGAAATGATCAAAGCGTAGACTGTTTGTGACATTACTCCCATGGAGGAAAGTGCGCATGGTGAGTGTTTTATTCTATCCCGATTCAATTTCTGTGTTTCATCAACACTCTGATAGTCCACAGATTACGGAATGACACCAGATGTGCTTCAGAAACTACTACTGGTCTTGCAGGGAATGATCAAAACGTAGACTGTTTGAACCATTACACCCATGGAGGAAAGTGCGCGTGTTGACTGTTGTATTCAATCCCAATGCAATTTCTGTGTTTCACCAACACTCTGATAGTCTACAGATTACAGAATCCCCCAGATGTGCATCGGAAACTACTACTGGTCTTCCAGGGAACGATCAAAGCGTAAACTGTTTGAGACATTTCTCCCATGGAGGAAAGTGCGCATGGTGACTGTTGTATTCAATCCTGATGCACTTTCTGTGTTCCATCAACACTCTGATAGTCCACACATTACAGAATGCCTCCAGATGTGCATCGGAAACTACTACTGGTGTTGCAAGGAACATTCAAAACGTAGACTGTTTGATCCAATTAAACCCATGGAGGAAAGTGCGCATGTTGACTGTTGTATTCAATCATGACGCAATTTCTGTGTTGCATCAACACTCTGATAGTCCACAGATTACAGAATGCCCCCAGATGTGCATCGGAAACTACTACTGGTCTTCCAGGGAACGATCGAAGCGTAAACTGTTTGAGATATTTCTCCCATGGAGGAAAGTGCGCATGGTGACTGTTGCATTCAATCCCGATGCAATTTATGTGTTTCAACAACACTCTGATAGTCCACACATTACAGAATGCCCCCAGATGTGCATCGGAAACTACTACTGGTCTTCCATGGAACGATCAAAGCGTAGACTGTTTGATACATTACTCCCATGGAGGAAAGTGAGCATTGTGATTGTTGTATACAATCCTGCGGCAAATTCTGTGTTTCATCAGCACTTTGAAGGGCCATAGATTACAGAATGCCTCCAGATGTACATCGGAAACTACTACTGGTCGTCAAGGGAACGATCAAAGCGAACACTGTTTGAGACATTAGTCCCATGGAGGAAAGTGCGCATGGTGACTGTTCTATTCAATCCCGATGCAATTTCTGTGTTTCAACAACACTCTGATAGTCCACAGATTACAGAATGACACCAGATGTGCATCGGAAACTACTACTGGTCTTCCAGCGAACGATCAAAGCATAGTCTATTTGAGACATTTCTTCCATGGAGGAAAGTGCACATGGTGTCTTTTGTATTCAATCCAGATGCAATTTCTGTGTTTCATCAACTCTCTGATATTCCACACATTACAGAATGCCCCAAGACGTGCATCGGAAACTGCTACTGGTCTTCCAGGGAACGATCAAAGCGTAGACTGTTTGAGACATTACTCCCATGGAGGAAAGTGCGCATGGTGACTGTTGTATTCAATCCCGATGGCATATCTGTGTTTCATCAACACTTTGGGGTCCACAGATTACAGAATGCCTCCAGATGTGCTTTGGAAACTACTACTGGTCTTCCAGGGAACGATCAAAGACTAGACTGTTTGAGACATTTCTCCCATGGAGGAAAGTTCGCATGTTGACTGTTGTATTCAATCCGGATGCAATTTATGTGTTTCATCAACACTCTGATAGTCCACACATTACAGAATGCCCCCAGTTGTGCATCGGAAACTACTACTGGTCTTCCAGGGATCGATCAAAGCGTAGACTGTTTGAGACATTACTCCCATGGAGGAAAGAGCTCATGGTGATTGTTGTATTCAATCCCGATGCAATTTCTGTGTTTCTACGAGACTCTGATGGTCCACAGATTACAGAATGCCTCCCGATGTGCATCGGAAACTACTACTGGTCTTCCAGGGAACGATCAAAGAGTAGACTGTTTGAGACATTACTCCCATTGAGGAAAATTGCGCATGGTGACTGTTGTATTCAATCAAAATGCTATTTCTGTGTTTCAACAACGCTCTGATAGTCCACACATTACAGAATGCCCCCAGATGTTCATCGGAAACTACTACTAATCTTCCAGGGAAAGATCAAAGCGTAGACTGTTTGAGAAATTACTCCCATGGAGTAAAATTGCGCCAGGTGACTGTTGCATTTAATCCCGATGCAATTTCTGTGTTTCAACAACGCTCTGATAGTCCACACATTGCAGAAATCCCCCAGAAATTCATCGGAAACTACTACTAGTCTTCCAGGGAACGATCAAATCGTAAACTGTTTGAGACATTACTCCCATGGAGGAAAGTGCGCATGGCAACTGTTGTATTCAATCCCGATGCAATTTCTGTGTTTCATCAACACTCTGATAGTCCACAGATTACAGAATGCCTCCAGATGTGCATCGGAAACTACTACTGGTCTTCCAGGGAACAATCAAATCGTAGACTGTTTGAGACATTACTCCCATTGAGGAAAATTGCGCATGGTGACTGTTGTATTCAATCAAGATGCAATTTCTATGTTTCAACAATGCTCTGATAGTCCACACATTACAGAATGCCCCCAGATGTTCATCGGAAACTACTACTGGTCTTCCAGGGAACGATCAATGCGTAGACTGTTTGAGAAATTACTCCCATGGAGTAAAATTGCGCATGGTGACTGTTGAATTAATTCCCGATGCAATTTATGTGTTTCAACAACGCTCTGACAGTCCACACATTACAGGATGTCCCAAGAAGTTCATCGGAAACTACTACTAGTCTTCCGGGGAACGATCAAAGCGTAAACTGTATGAGAAATTACTCCCATGGAGTAAAATTGCGCATGGTGACTGTTGTATTTAATCCCGATGCATTTTCTGTGTTTCAACAACGCTCTGATAGTCCACACATTACAGAATGCCCCCAGAAGTTCATCGGAAAGTACTACTAGTCTTCCAGGAAACGATCAAAGCGTAGACTGTTTGAGACATTACTCCCATGGAGGAAAGTGCGCATGGTGACTGTTGTATTCAATCCCGATGCAATTTCTGTGTTTCTACAACACTCTGATAGTCCACAGAGAACAGAATGCATCCAGATGTGCATCGGAAACTACTACTGGTCTTCCAGGGAACGATCAAATAGTAGACTGTTTGAGACATTACTCCCATGGAGGAAAGTGGGCATGGTGACTGTTGTATTTAATCCCGATGCAATTTCTGTGTTTCAACAACACTCTGATAGTCCACACATTACAGAATGCCTCCAGATGTGCATCGGAAACTACTACTGGTGTTGCAAGGAACATTCAAAACGTAGACTGTTTGAACCATTAAACCCATGGAGGAAAGTGCGCATGTTGACTGTTGTATTCAATCATGACGCAATTTCTGTGTTTCATCAACACTCTGATAGTCCACATATTACAGAATGCCCCCAGATGTGCATCGGAAACTACTACTGGTCTTCCAGGGAACGATCAAAGCGTAAACTGTTTGAGACATTTATCCCATGGAGAAAAGTGCGCATGGTGACTGTTGTATTCACTCCCGATGCACTTTCTGTGTTCCATCAACACTCTGATAGTCCACACATTACAGAATGCCTCCAGATGTGCATCGGAAACTACTACTGGTGTTGCAAGGAACATTCAAAACGTAGACTGTTTGAACCATTAAACCCATGGAGGAAAGTGCGCATGTTGACTGTTGTATTCAATCATGACGCAATTTCTGTGTTGCATCAACACTCTGATAGTCCACAGATTACAGAATGCCCCCAGATGTGCATCGGAAACTACTACTGGTCTTCCAGGGAACGATCGAAGCGTAAACTGTTTGAGATATTTCTCCCATGGAGGAAAGTGCGCATGGTGACTGTTGCATTCAATCCCGATGCAATTTATGTGTTTCATCAACACTCTGATAGTCCACACATTACAGAATGCCCCCAGATGTGCATCAGAAACTACTACTGGTCTTCCATGGAACGATCAAAGCGTAGACTGTTTGAGACATTACTCCCATGGAGGAAAGTGAGCATGGTGATTGTTGTATACAATCCTGCGGCAAATTCTGTGTTTCATCAGCACTTTGAAGGGCCATAGATTACAGAATGCCTCCAGATGTACATCGGAAACTACTACTGGTCGTCAAGGGAACGATCAAAGCGAACACTGTTTGAGACATTAGTCCCATGGAGGAAAGTGCGCATGGTGACTGTTCTATTCAATCCCGATGCAATTTCTGTGTTTCAACAACACTCTGATAGTCCACAGATTACAGAATGACACCAGATGTGCATCGGAAACTACTACTGGTCTTGCAGCGAACGATCAAAGCATAGTCTATTTGAGACATTTCTTCATGGAGGAAAGTGCACATGGTGTCTTTTGTATTCAATCCAGATGCAATTTCTGTGCTTCATCAACTCTCTGATATTCCACACATTACAGAATGCCCCAAGACGTGCATCGGAAACTGCTACTGGTCTTCCAGGGAACGATCAAAGCGTAGACTGTTTGAGACATTACTCCCATGGAGGAAAGTGCGCATGGTGACTGTTGTATTCAATCCCGATGGCATATCTGTGTTTCATCAACACTTTGGGGGTCCACAGATTACAGAATGCCTCCAGATGTGCTTTGGAAACTACTACTGGTCTTCCAGGGAACGATCAAAGAGTAGACTGTTTGAGACATTTCTCCCATGGAGGAAAGTTCGCATGTTGACTGTTGTATTCAATCCGGATGCAATTTATGTGTTTCATCAACACTCTGATAGTCCACACATTACAGAATGCCCCCAGTTGTGCATCGGAAACTACTACTGGTCTTCCAGGGATCGATCAAAGCGTAGACTGTTTGAGACATTACTCCCATGGAGGAAAGAGCTCATGGTGATTGTTGTATTCAATCCCGATGCAATTTCTGTGTTTCTACGAGACTCTGATGGTCCACAGATTACAGAATGCCTCCCGATGTGCATCGGAAACTACTACTGGTCTTCCAGGGAACGATCAAAGAGTAGACTGTTTGAGACATTACTCCCATTGAGGAAAATTGCGCATGGTGACTGTTGTATTCAATCAAAATGCTATTTCTGTGTTTCAACAACGCTCTGATAGTCCACACATTACAGAATGCCCCCAGATGTTCATCGGAAACTACTACTAATCTTCCAGGGAAAGATCAAAGCGTAGACTGTTTGAGAAATTACTCCCATGGAGTAAAATTGCGCTAGGTGACTGTTGCATTTAATCCCGATGCAATTTCTGTGTTTCAACAACGCTCTGATAGTCCACACATTGCAGAAATCCCCCAGAAATTCATCGGAAACTACTACTAGTCTTCCAGGGAACGATCAAATCGTAAACTGTTTGAGACATTACTCCCATGGAGGAAAGTGCGCATGGCAACTGTTGTATTCAATCCCGATGCAATTTCTGTGTTTCATCAACACTCTGATAGTCCACAGATTACAGAATGCCTCCAGATGTGCATCGGAAACTACTACTGGTCTTCCAGGGAACAATCAAATCGTAGACTGTTTGAGACATTACTCCCATTGAGGAAAATTGCGCATGGTGACTGTTGTATTCAATCAAGATGCAATTTCTATGTTTCAACAATGCTCTGATAGTCCACACATTACAGAATGCCCCCAGATGTTCATCGGAAACTACTACTGGTCTTCCAGGGAACGATCAATGCGTAGACTGTTTGAGAAATTACTCCCATGGAGTAAAATTGCGCATGGTGACTGTTGAATTAATTCCCGATGCAATTTATGTGTTTCAACAACGCTCTGACAGTCCACACATTACAGGATGTCCCAAGAAGTTCATCGGAAACTACTACTAGTCTTCCGGGGAACGATCAAAGCGTAAACTGTATGAGAAATTACTCCCATGGAGTAAAATTGCGCATGGTGACTGTTGTATTTAATCCCGATGCATTTTCTGTGTTTCAACAACGCTCTGATAGTCCACACATTACAGAATGCCCCCAGAAGTTCATCGGAAAGTACTACTAGTCTTCCAGGAAACGATCAAAGCGTAGACTGTTTGAGACATTACTCCCATGGAGGAAAGTGCGCATGGTGACTGTTGTATTCAATCCCGATGCAATTTCTGTGTTTCTACAACACTCTGATAGTCTACAGAGAACAGAATGCATCCAGATGTGCATCGGAAACTACTACTGGTCTTCCAGGGAACGATCAAATAGTAGACTGTTTGAGACATTACTCCCATGGAGGAAAGTGGGCATGGTGACTGTTGTATTTAATCCCGATGCAATTTCTGTGTTTCATCAACACTTTGAAGGTCCACAGATTACAGAAAGCCCCCAAGATGTGCATCGGAAACAACTACTGGTCTTCCAGGAAACGATCAATGCGTAGACTGTTTGAGACATTACTCCCATGGAGGAAAGTGCGCATGGTGATTGTTGTATTCAATCCCGATGCAATTTCTGTGTTTCAACAACACTCTGATAGTCCACAGATTACAGGATGCCTCCAGATGTGCATCGGAAACTACTACTGGTCTTCCAGGGAACGTTGAAAGCGTAGACTGTTTGAGACATTACTCCCATGGAGGAAAGTGCGCATGGTGACTGTTGTATTCAATCCCGATGCAATTTCTGTGCTTCAGCAACGCTCTGATAGTCCACACGTTACAGAATGCCCCCAGATGTTCATTGGAAACTACTACTTGTCTTCTAGGGAACGATCAAAGCGTAAACTGTTTGAGACATTACCCCCATGGAGGAAATTGTGCATGGTGACTGTTGTATTCAATCTCGATGCTTTTTTTTTGTTTCATCAATACTCTGATAGTCCACAGATAACAGAATGCCTCCAGATGTGCATCGGAAACTACTACTGGTCTTCCAGGGAACGATTAAGCGTAAACTGTTTGAGACATTACTCCCATGGAGGAAAGTGCGCATGGACACTGTTGTATTCAATCCAGATGCAATTTCTGTGTTTCATGAACAATCTGATAGTCCCCACATTACAGAATGCCCCCAGATGTGCATCGGAAACTTCTACTGGTCTTTCAGGGAACGATCAAAGCGTAGACTGTTTGAGACATTACTCCCATGGAGGAAAGTGCGCATGGTGACTGTTGTATTCAATCCCGATGCAATTTCTATGCTTCTACAACACTCTGATAGTCCACAGATAACAGAATGCATCCAGATGTGCATCAGAAACTACTACTGGTCTTCCAGGGAACGATCAAAGAGTAGACTGTTTGAGACATTACTCCCATGGAGGAAAATTGCGCATGGTGACTGTTGTATTCAATCCCGATGCAATTTCTGTGTTTCAACAACGCTCTGATAGTCCACACATTACAGAATGCCCACAGATGTTCATCGGAAAATACTACTGGTATTCCACGGAACGATCAAAGCGTAACCTGTTTTAGACATTACTCCCATTTAGGAAAGTGCGCCTGGTGACTGTTGTATTCAATCCCGAAGCGTTTTTTTTGTTTCATCAACACTCTGATAGTCCACAGATAACAGAATGCCCCCCGATGTCCATCGGAAACTACTACTGGTCTTCCAGTTAACGATCAAAGCGTAAACTATTTGAGACATTACTCCCATGGAGGAAAGTGCGCATGGTGACTGTTGTATTCAATCCCGATGCGTTTTTTTGTTTCATCAACACTCTGATAGTCCACAGATTACAGAATGCCTCCAGATGTGCATCGGAAACTACTACTAGTCTTCAGGGGAACGATCAAACCGTAGACAGTTTGAGACATCACTCCCATGGAGGAAAGTGCGCATGGTGACTGTTGTATTCAATCCCGATGCAATTTCTGTGTTTCTACAATATTCTGATAGTCCACAAATAACAGAATGCAACCAGAGGTGCATCGGAAACTACTACTTTCCTTCCAGGGAACGATCAAAGAGTAGACTGTTTGAGACATTACTCCCATGGAGGAAAGTGCGCATGGTGACTGTTGTATTCAATCCCGATTCAATTTCCGTGTTTCATCAACACTTTGAAAGTCCACATATTTCAGAATGCCTCCAGATGTGCATCGGAAACTACTACTGGTCTTGCAGGGAACGATCAAAATGAAGACTGTTTGAACCATTACACCCATGTAGGAAAGTTCGCATGTTGACTGTTGTATTCAATCCCGATGCAATTTATGTGTTTCATCAACACTCTGATAGTCCACAGATTACAGAATGCCCACAGATGTGCATCGGAAACTACTACTGGTCTTCCAGGGAATGATCAAAGCGTAAACAGTTTGAGACATTACTCCCATGGAGGAAAGTGCGCATGGTGACTGATGTATTCAATCCCGATGCAATTTCTGTGTTTCATCAACACTCTGATAGTCCACACATTACTGAATGCCCCCAGATGTGCATCGGAAACTACTACTGGTCTTCCAGGGAACGATCAAAGCGTAGACTGTTTGAGACATTACTCCCATGGAGGAAAGTGCAGATGGTGACTGTTGTATTCAATCCCGATGCAATTTCTGTGTGTCATCAACACTTTGAAGGTCCACAGATTACAGAATGCCTCAAGATGTGCATCGGAAACTACTATTGGTCTTCCGGGAAACGATCAAAGCGAAGACTGTTGGAGACATTACTCCCATGGCGGAAAGTGCGCATGGTGACTGTTGTATTCAGTCCCGATGCGATTTCTGTGTTTCAACAACACACTGATAGTCCACAGATTACAGAATGCCTCCAGATGTGCGTCGGAAACTACTACTGGTCTTCCAGGGAACGTTCAAAGCGTAGACTGTTTGAGACATTACTCCCATGGAGGAAAGTACAAATCGTGTCTGTTGTATTTAATCCCGATGCAATTTCTGCGTTTCATCAACACTCTGATAGTCCACAGATTACAGAATGCCTCTAGATGTGCAACGGAAACTACTACGGGTCTTCCAGGGAACGATCAAAGCATAGACTGTTTGAGACATTACTCCCATGGAGGAAAGTGCACATGGTGACTGTTGTATTCAATCCCGAGGCAATTTCTGTGTTTCGTCAACACTTTGATGGTCCACAGATTACAGAATGCGTCCAGATGTGCAACGCAAACTACTACTGGTCTTCCAGGAAACGATCAAATCGTAGACTGTTAGAGACACTAATCCCATAGAGGAAAGTGCGCATGGTGACTGTTGTATTCAATCCCGATGAAATTTCTGTGTTTCATCAACAATCTGATAGTCCACAGATTACGGAAAGACTCCAGATGAGAATCGGAAACTACAACTGGTCTTCCAGGGAAGGATCAAAGTGTAAACTGTTTGAGACATTACTCCCATGGAGGAAAGTGCCCATGGTGACTGTTGTATTCATTCCCGATGCAATTTCTGTTTTTCATCAACACTTTGAAGGTCCACAGATTACATAATGCCTCCAGATGAGCATCGGAAACTACTACTGGTCCTTCAGGAAATGATCAAAGCGTAGACTGTTTGTGACATTATTCCCATGGAGGAAAGTGCGCATGGTGACTGTTTTATTCTATCCCGATTCAATTTCTGTGTTTCATCAACACTCTGATAGTCCACAGATTACGGAATGACACCAGATGTGCTTCAGAAACTACTACTGGTCTTGCAGGGAATGATCAAAACGTAGACTGTTTGAACCATTACACCCATGGAGGAAAGTGCGCATGTTGACTGTTGTATTCAAACCCAATGCAATTTCTATGTTTCACCTACACTCTGATAGTCTACAGATTACAGAATCCCCCAGATGTGCATCGGAAGCTACTACTGGTCTTCCAGGGAACGATCAAAGCGTAAACTGTTTGAGACATTTCTCCCATGGAGGAAAGTGCGCATGGGACATTTTGTATTCAATCCCGATGCAATTTCTGTGTTTCATCAACACTCCGATAGTCCACAGATTACAAAATGCCCCCAGATGTGCATCGGAAACTACTACTGGTCTTCCAGGGAACGAT
Source organism: Schistocerca gregaria (assembly GCF_023897955.1). NCBI lineage: Eukaryota > Metazoa > Arthropoda > Insecta > Orthoptera > Acrididae > Schistocerca > Schistocerca gregaria. The sequence goes on along the minus strand of NC_064926.1, from coordinate 12,380,696 downwards.
CAAAGCGTAAACTGTTTGAGACATTTATCCCATGGAGGAAAGTGCGCATGGTGAATGTTGTATTCAATCCCGATGCACTTTCTGTGTTTCATCAACACTCTGATAGTCCACACATTACAGAATGCCTCCAGATGTGCATCGGAAACTACTACTGGTGTTGCAAGGAACATTCAAAACGTGGACAGTTTGAACCATTAAACCCACGGAGGAAAGTGCGCATGTTGACTGTTGTATTCAATCATGACGCAATTTCTGTGTTTCATCAACACTCTGATAGACCACAGATTACAGAATGCCCCCAGATGTGCATCGGATACTACTACTGGTCTTCCAGGAACGATCGAAGCGTAAACTGTTTGAGATATTTCTCCCATGGAAGAAAGTGCGCATGGTGACTGTTGCATTCAATCCCGATGCAATTTATGTGTTTCATCAACACTCTGATAGGCCACACATTACAGAATGCCCCCAGATGTGCATCGGAAACTACTACTGGTCTTCCAGGGAACGATCAAAGCGTAGACTGTTTGAGACATTAGTCCCATGGAGGAAAGCGCGCATGGTGATTGTTGTATACAATCCCGCGGCAAATTCTGTGTTTCATCAACACTTTGAAGCGCCATAGATTACAGAATGCCTCCAGATGTACATCGGAAACTACTACTGGTCGTCCAGGGAACGATCAAAGCGTACACTGTTTGAGACATTAGCCCCATGGAGGAAAGTGCGCATGGTGACTGTTCTATTCAATCCCGATGCAATTTCTGTGTTTCAACAACACTCTGATAGTCCACAGATTACAGAATGCCTCCAGATGTGCATCGGAAACTACTACTGGTCTTATAGGGAACGATCAGACCGTAGACTGTTTGAGACATTACTCCCATGGAGGAAAGTGCGCATGGTGTCAGTTGTATTCAATCCCGATGCAATTTTTGTGTTTCATCATCACTCTGATAGTCCACACATTACAGAATGCCCCCAGATGTGCATCGGAAAGCACTACTGGTCTTCCAGGGACCGATCAAAGCGTAAAATGTTTGAGACATTACTCCCATCGAGGAATATGCGCATGGTGACTGTTGTATTCAATCCCGATGCAATCTATGTGTTTCATCAACACTTTGAAGGGCCACAGATTACAGAATGCATCCACATGTGCATAGGAAGCTTCTACTGGTCCTACAGGAAACGATCAAAGCGTAGACTGTTTGAGACATTACTCCCATGGAGGAAAGTGCGCATAGTTACTGTTGTATTCAATCCCGCGGCAAATTCTGTGTTTCATCAACACTTTGAAGGTCCACAGATTACAGATTGCCTCCAGATGTGCATCGGAAACGACAACTGGTGTTGCAAGGAACATTCAAAACGTAAACTGTTTGAACCATTACACCCATGGAGGAAAGTGCGCATGTTGACTGTTGTATTCAATCAAGATGCAATATCTGTGTTTCATCAACACTCTGATAGTCCACACATTACACAATGCCCCCAGATGTGCATCGGAAACTACTACTGTTCTTCCAGGGAACGATCAAAGAGTAGACTGTTTGAGACATTACTCCCATTGAGGAAAATTGCGCATGGTGACTGTTGTATTCAATCAAAATGCTATTTCTGTGTTTCAACAACGCTCTGATAGTCCACAAATTACAGAATGCCCCCAGATGTTCATCGGAAACTACTACTAATCTTCCAGGGAACGATCAAAGCGTAGACTGTTTGAGAAATTACTCCCATGAAGTAAAATTGCGCTTGGTGACTGTTGCATTTAATCCCGATGCAATTTCTGTGTTTCAACAACGCTCTGATAGTCCACACATTACAGAAATCCCCCAGAATTTCATCGGAAACTACTACTAGTCTTCCAGGGAACGATCAAATCGTCAACTGTTTGAGACATTACTCCCATGGAGTAAAATTGTGCTTGGTGACTGTTGCATTTAATCCCGATGCAATTTCTGTGTTTCAACAACGCTCTGATAGTCCACACATTACAGAAATCCCCCAGAATTTCATCGGAAACTACTACTAGTCTTCCAGGGAACGATCAAATCGTCAACTGTTTGAGACATTACTCCCATGGAGTAAAGTGCGCATGGCAACTGTTGTATTCAATCCCGATGCAATTTCTGTGTTTCATCAACACTCTGATAGTCCACAGATAACAGAATGCCTCCAGATGTGCATCGGAAATTACTACTGGTCTTCCAGGGAACGATTAAGCGTAAACTGTTTGAGACATTACTCCCATGGAGGAAAGTGCGCATGGACACTGTTGTATTCAATCCAGATGCAATTTCTGTGTTTCATGAACAATCTGATAGTCCCCACATTACAGAATGCCCCCAGATGTGCATCGGAAACTTCTATGGGTCTTTCAGGGAACGATCAAAGCGTAGACTGTTTGAGACATTACTCCCATGGAGGAAAGTGCGCATGGTGACTGTTGTATTCAATCCCGATGCAATTTCTATGTTTCTACAACACTCTGATAGTCCACAGATAACAGAATGCATCCAGATGTGCATCAGAAACTACTACTGGTCTTCCAGGGAACGATCAAAGAGTAGACTGTTTGAGACATTACTCCCATGGAGGAAAATTGCGCATGGTGACTGTTGTATTCAATCCCGATGCAATTTCTGTGTTTCAACAACGCGCTGATAGTCCACACATTACAGAATGCCCACAGATGTTCATCGGAAAATACTACTGGTCTTCCACGGAACGATCAAAGCGTAACCTGTTTTAGACATTACTCCCATTTAGGAAAGTGCGCCTGGTGACTGTTGTATTCAATCCCGAAGCGTTTTTTTTTGTTTCATCAACACTCTGATAGTCCACAGATAACTGAATGCCCCCCGATGTCCATCGGAAACTACTACTGGTCTTCCAGTTACCGATCAAAGCGTAAACTATTTGAGACATTACTCCCATGGAGGAAAGTGCGCATGGTGACTGTTGTATTCAATCCCGATGCGTTTTTTTGTTTCATCAACACTCTGATAGTCCACACATTACTGAATGCCCCCAGATGTGCATCGGAAACTACTACTGGTCTTCCAGGGAACGATCAAAGCGTAGACTGTTTGAGACATTACTCCCATGGAGGAAAGTGCAGATGGTGACTGTTGTATTCAATCCCGATGCAATTTCTGTGTTTCATCAACACTTTGAAGGTCCACAGATTACAGAATGCCTCCAGATGTGCATCGGAAACTACTACTAGTCTTCCAGGGAACGATCAAACCGTAGACAGTTTGAGACATCACTCCCATGGAGGAAAGTGCGCATGGTGACTGTTGTATTCAATCCCGATGCAATTTCTTTGTTTCTACAATATTCTGATAGTCCACAAATAACAGAATGCAACCAGAGGTGCATCGGAAACTACTACTGGCCTTCCAGGGAACGATCAAAGAGTAGACTGTTTGAGACATTACTCCCATGGAGGAAAGTGCGCATGGTGACTGTTGTATTAATTCCCGATTCAATTTCCGTGTTTCATCAACACTTTGAAAGTCCACATATTTCAGAATGCCTCCAGATGTGCATCGGAAACTACTACTGGTCTTGCAGGGAACGATCAAAATGAAGACTGTTTGAACCATTACACCCATGGGGGAAAGTTCGCATGTTGACTGTTGTATTCAATCCCGATGCAATTTATGTGTTTCATCAACACTCTGATAGTCCACAGATTACAGAATGCCCACAGATGTGCATCGGAAACTACTACTGGTCTTCCAGGAAATGATCAAAGCGTAAACAGTTTGAGACATTACTCCCATGGAGGAAAGTGCGCATGGTGACTGATGTATTCAATCCCGATGCAATTTCTGTGTTTCATCAACACTCTGATAGTCCACACATTACTGAATGCCCCCAGATGTGCATCGGAAACTACTACTGGTCTTCCAGGGAACGATCAAAGCGTAGACTGTTTGAGACATTACTCCCATGGAGGAAAGTGCAGATGGTGACTGTTGTATTCAATCCCGATGCAATTTCTGTGTTTCATCAACACTTTGAAGGTCCACAGATTACAGAATGCCTCCAGATGTGCATCGGAAACTACTATTGGTCTTCCGGGAAACGATCAAAGCGAAGACTGTTGGAGACATTACTCCCATGGCGGAAAGTGCGCATGGTGACTGTTGTATTCAGTCCCGATGCGATTTCTGTGTTTCAACAACACACTGATAGTCCACAGATTACAGAATGCCTCCAGATGTGCGTCGGAAACTACTACTGGTCTTCCAGGGAACGTTCAAAGCGTAGACTGTTTGAGACATTACTCCCATGGAGGAAAGTACAAATCGTGTCTGTTGTATTTAATCCCGATGCAATTTCTGCGTTTCATCAACACTCTGATAGTCCGCAGATAACAGAATGCCTCTAGATGTGCAACGGAAACTACTACGGGTCTTCCAGGGAACGATCAAAGCATAGACTGTTTGAGACATTACTCCCATGGAGGAAAGTGCACATGGTGACTGTTGTATTCAATCCCGAGGCAATTTCTGTGTTTCGTCAACACTTTGATGGTCCACAGATTACAGAATGCGTCCAGATGTGCAACGCAAACTACTACTGGTCTTCCAGGAAACGATCAAATCGTAGACTGTTAGAGACACTAATCCCATAGAGGAAAGTGCGCATGGTGACTGTTGTATTCAATCCCGATGAAATTTCTGTGTTTCATCAACAATCTGATAGTCCACAGATTACGGAAAGACTCCAGATGAGCATCGGAAACTACAACTGGTCTTCCAGGGAAGGATCAAAGTGTAAACTGTTTGAGACATTACTCCCATGGAGGAAAGTGCCCATGGTGACTGTTGTATTCATTCCCGATGCAATTTCTGTTTTTCATCAACACTTTGAAGGTCCACAGATTACATAATGCCTCCAGATGAGCATCGGAAACTACTACTGGTCCTCCAGGAAATGATCAAAGCGTAGACTGTTTGTGACATTACTCCCATGGAGGAAAGTGCGCATGGTGACTGTTTTATTCTATCCCGATTCAATTTCTGTGTTTCATCAACACTCTGATAGTCCACAGATTACGGAATGACACCTGATGTGCTTCAGAAACTACTACTGGTCTTGCAGGGAATGATCAAAACGTAGACTGTTTGAACCATTACACCCATGGAGGAAAGTGCTCATGTTGACTGTTGTATTCAAACCCAATGCAATTTCTATGTTTCACCTACACTCTGATAGTCTACAGATTACAGAATCCCCCAGATGTTCATCGGAAACTACTACTGGTCTTCCAGGGAACGATCAAAGCGTAAACTGTTTGAGACATTTCTCCCATGGAGGAAAGTGCGCATGGGACCTTTTGTATTCAATCCCGATGCAATTTCTGTGTTTCATCAACACTCCTATAGTCCACAGATTACAAAATGCCCCCAGATGTGCATCGGAAACTACTACTGGTCTTCCAGGGAACGATCAAAGCGTAAACTGTTTGAGACATTTATCCCATGGAGGAAAGTGCGCATGGTGAATGTTGTATTCAATCCCGATGCACTTTCTGTGTTTCATCAACACTCTGATAGTCCACACATTACAGAATGCCTCCAGATGTGCATCGGAAACTACTACTGGTGTTGCAAGGAACATTCAAAACGTAGACTGTTTGAACCATTAAACCCATGGAGGAAAGTGCGCATGGGGCCTTTTGTATTCAATCCCGATGCAATTTCTGTGTTTCATCAACACTCCGATAGTCCACAGATTACAAAATGCCCCCAGATGTGCATCGGAAACTACTACTGGTCTTCCAGGGAACCATCAAAGCGTAAACTGTTTGAGACATTTATCCCATGGAGGAAAGTGCGCATGGTGAATGTTGTATTCAATCCCGATGCACTTTCTGTGTTTCATCAACACTCTGATAGTCCACACATTACAGAATGCCTCCAGATGTGCATCGGAAACTACTACTGGTGTTGCAAGGAACATTCAAAACGTGGACAGTTTGAACCATTAAACCCATGGAGGAAAGTGCGCATGTTGACTGTTGTATTCAATCATGACGCAATTTCTGTGTTTCATCAACACTCTGATAGTCCACAGATCACAGAATGCCCCCAGATGTGCATCGGAAACTACTACTGGTCTTCCAGGGAACGATCGAAGCGTAAACTGTTTGAGATATTTCTCCCATGGAAGAAAGTGCGCATGGTGACTGTTGCATTCAATCCCGATGCAATTTATGTGTTTCATCAACACTCTGATAGGCCACACATTACAGAATGCCCCCAGATGTGCATCGGAAACTACTACTGGTCTTCCAGGGAACGATCAAAGCGTAGACTGTTTGAGACATTAGTCCCATGGAGGAAAGCGAGCATGGTGATTGTTGTATACAATCCCGCGGCAAATTCTGTGTTTCATCAACACTTTGAAGCGCCATAGATTACAGAATGCCTCCAGATGTACATCGGAAACTACTACTGGTCGTCCAGGGAACGATCAAAGCGTACACTGTTTGAGACATTAGCCCCATGGAGGAAAGTGCGCATGGTGACTGTTCTATTCAATCCCGATGCAATTTCTGTGTTTCAACAACACTCTGATAGTCCACAGATTACAGAATGCCTCCAGATGTGCATCGGAAACTACTACTGGTCTTATAGGGAACGATCAGACCGTGGACTGTTTGAGACATTACTCCCATGGAGAAAAGTGCGCATGGTGTCAGTTGTATTCAATCCCGATGCAATTTTTGTGTTTCATCATCACTCTGATAGTCCACACATTACAGAATGCCCCCAGATGTGCATCGGAAAGCACTACTGGTCTTCCAGGGACCGATCAAAGCGTAAAATGTTTGAGACATTACTCCCATCGAGGAAAATGCGCATGGTGACTGGTGTATTCAATCCCGATGCAATTTATGTGTTTCATCAACACTTTGAAGGGCCACAGATTACAGAATGCATCCACATGTGCATAGGAAGCTTCTACTGGTCCTACAGGAAACGATCAAAGCGTAGACGATTTGAGACATTACTCCCATGGAGGAAAGTGCGCATAGTTACTGTTGTATTCAATCCCGCGGCAAATTCTGTGTTTCATCAACACTTTGAAGGTCCACAGATTACAGATTGCCTCCAGATGTGCATCGGAAACGACAACTGGTGTTGCAAGGAACATTCAAAACGTAAACTGTTTGAACCATTACACCCATGGAGGAAAGTGCGCATGTTGACTGTTGTATTCAATCAAGATGCAATATCTGTGTTTCATCAACACTCTGATAGTCCACACATTACACAATGCCCCAGATGTGCATCGGAAACTACTACTGGTCTTCCAGGGAACGATCGAAGCGTAAACAGTTTGAGACATTACTCCCATGGAATAATGTGCGCATGTTGACCGTTGTATTCAATCCCGATGCAATTTATGTGTTTCATCAACACTCTGATAGTCCACGCATTACAGAATGCCCCCAGTTGTGCATCGGAAACTACTACTGGTCTTCCAGGGATCGATCAAAGCGTAGACTGTTTGAGACATTACTCCCATGGAGGAAAGAGCGCATGGGGATTGTTGTATTCAATCCCGATGCAATTTCTGTGTTTCTACGAGACTCTGATGGTCCACGTATTACAGAATGCGTCCCGATGTGCATCTGAAACTTCTACTGGTCTTCCAGGGAACGATCAAAGAGTAGACTGTTTGAGACATTACTCCCATTGAGGAAAATTGCGCATGGTGACTGTTGTATTCAATCAAAATGCTATTTCTGTGTTTCAACAACGCTCTGATAGTCCACAAATTACAGAATGCCCCCAGATGTGCATCGGAAACTACTACTAATCTTCCAGGGAACGATCAAAGCGTAGACTGTTTGAGAAATTGCTCCCATGGAGTAAAATTGCGCTTGGTGACTGTTGCATTTAATCCCGATGCAATTTCTGTGTTTCAACAACGCTCTGATAGTCCACACATTACAGAAATCCCCCAGAATTTCATCGGAAACTACTACTAGTCTTCCAGGGAACGATCAAATCGTCAACTGTTTGAGACATTACTCCCATGGAGGAAAGTGCGCATGGCAACTGTTGTATTCAATCCCGATGCAATTTCTGTGTTTCATCAACACTCTGATAGTCCACAGATTACAGAATGCCTCCAGATGTGCATCGGAAACTACTACTGGTCTTCCAGGGAACAATCAAATCGTAGACTGTTTGAGACATTACTCCTATGGAGGAAAGTGCGCATTGTGACTGTTGTATTCAATCCCGATGCAATTTCTGTGTTTCTACAACACTCTGATAGTCCACAGATAACAGAATGAATCCAGATGTGCATCGGAACTACTACTGGTCTTCCAGGGAACAATCAAAGAGTAGACTGCTTGAGACATTACTCCCATGGAGGAAAATTGCGCATGGTGACTGTTGTATTCAATCCCGATGCAATTTCTGTGTTTCATCAACACTTTGAAGGTCCACAGATTACATAATGCCTCCAGATGAGCATCGGAAACTACTACTGGTCCTCCAGGAAATGATCAAAGCGTAGACTGTTTGTGACATTACTCCCATGGAGGAAAGTGCGCATGGTGACTGTTTTATTCTATCCCGATTCAATTTCTGTGTTTCATCAACACTCTGATAGTCCACAGATTACGGAATGACACCAGATGTGCTTCAGAAACTACTACTGGCCTTGCAGGGAATGATCAAAACGTAGACTGTTTGAACCATTACACCCATGGAGGAAAGTGCGCATGTTGACTGTTGTATTCAAACCCAATGCAATTTCTATGTTTCACCTACACTCTGATAGTCTACAGATTACAGAATCCCCCAGATGTTCATCGGAAACTACTACTGGTCTTCCAGGGAACGATCAAAGCGTAAACTGTTTGAGACATTTCTCCCATGGAGGAAAGTGCGCATGGGACCTTTTGTATTCAATCCCGATGCAATTTCTGTGTTTCATCAACACTCCTATAGTCCACAGATTACAAAATGCCCCCAGATGTGCATCGGAAACTACTACTGGTCTTCCAGGGAACGATCAAAGCGTAAACTGTTTGAGACATTTATCCCGTGGAGGAAAGTGCGCATGGTGAATGTTGTATTCAATCCCGATGCACTTTCTGTGTTTCATCAACACTCTGATAGTCCACACATTACAGAATGCCTCCAGATGTGCATCGGAAACTACTACTGGTGTTGCAAGGAACATTCAAAACGTAGACTGTTTGAACCATTAAACCCATGGAGGAAAGTGCGCATGGGGCCTTTTGTATTCAATCCCGATGCAATTTCTGTGTTTCATCAACACTCCGATAGTCCACAGATTACAAAATGCCCCCAGATGTGCATCGGAAACTACTACTGGTCTTCCAGGGAACGATCAAAGCGTAAACTGTTTGAGACATTTATCCCATGGAGGAAAGTGCGCATGGTGAATGTTGTATTCAATCCCGATGCACTTTCTGTGTTTCATCAACACTCTGATAGTCCACACATTACAGAATGCCTCCAGATGTGCATCGGAAACTACTACTGGTGTTGCAAGGAACATTCAAAACGTAGACTGTTTGAACCATTAAACCCATGGAGGAAAGTGCGCATGGGGCCTTTTGTATTCAATCCCGATGCAATTTCTGTGTTTCATCAACACTCCGATAGTCCACAGATTACAAAATGCCCCCAGATGTGCATCGGAAACTACTACTGGTCTTCCAGGGAACGATCAAAGCGTAAACTGTTTGAGACATTTATCCCATGGAGGAAAGTGCGCATGGTGAATGTTGTATTCAATCCCGATGCACTTTCTGTGTTTCATCAACACTCTGATAGTCCACACATTACAGAATGCCTCCAGATGTGCATCGGAAACTACTACTGGTGTTGCAAGGAACATTCAAAACGTGGACAGTTTGAACCATTAAACCCATGGAGGAAAGTGCGCATGTTGACTGTTGTATTCAATCATGACGCAATTTCTGTGTTTCATCAACACTCTGATAGTCCACAGATCACAGAATGCCCCCAGATGTGCATCGGAAACTACTACTGGTCTTCCAGGGAACGATCGAAGCGTAAACTGTTTGAGATATTTCTCCCATGGAAGAAAGTGCGCATGGTGACTGTTGCATTCAATCCCGATGCAATTTATGTGTTTCATCAACACTCTGATAGGCCACACATTACAGAATGCCCCCAGATGTGCATCGGAAACTACTACTGGTCTTCCAGGGAACGATCAAAGCGTAGACTGTTTGAGACATTAGTCCCATGGAGGAAAGCGCGCATGGTGATTGTTGTATACAATCCCGCGGCAAATTCTGTGTTTCATCAACACTTTGAAGCGCCATAGATTACAGAATGCCTCCAGATGTACATCGGAAACTACTACTGGTCGTCCAGGGAACGATCAAAGCGTACACTGTTTGAGACATTAGCCCCATGGAGGAAAGTGCGCATGGTGACTGTTCTATTCAATCCCGATGCAATTTCTGTGTTTCAACAACACTCTGATAGTCCACAGATTACAGAATGCCTCCAGATGTGCATCGGAAACTACTACTGGTCTTATAGGGAACGATCAGACCGTGGACTGTTTGAGACATTACTCCCATGGAGGAAAGTGCGCATGGTGTCAGTTGTATTCAATCCCGATGCAATTTTTGTGTTTCATCATCACTCTGATAGTCCACACATTACAGAATGCCCCCAGATGTGCATCGGAAAGCACTACTAGTCTTCCAGGGACCGATCAAAGCGTAAAATGTTTGAGACATTACTCCCATCGAGGAAAATGCGCATGGTGACTGGTGTATTCAATCCCGATGCAATTTATGTGTTTCATCAACACTTTGAAGGGCCACAGATTACAGAATGCATCCACATGTGCATAGGAAGCTTCTACTGGTCCTACAGGAAACGATCAAAGCGTAGACGATTTGAGACATTACTCCCATGGAGGAAAGTGCGCATAGTTACTGTTGTATTCAATCCCGCGGCAAATTCTGTGTTTCATCAACACTTTGAAGGTCCACAGATTACAGATTGCCTCCAGATGTGCATCGGAAACGACAACTGGTGTTGCAAGGAACATTCAAAACGTAAACTGTTTGAACCATTACACCCATGGAGGAAAGTGCGCATGTTGACTGTTGTATTCAATCAAGATGCAATATCTGTGTTTCATCAACACTCTGATAGTCCACACATTACACAATGCCCCCAGATGTGCATCGGAAACTACTACTGGTCTTCCAGGGAACGATCGAAGCGTAAACAGTTTGAGACATTACTCCCATGGAATAATGTGCGCATGTTGACCGTTGTATTCAATCCCGATGCAATTTATGTGTTTCATCAACACTCTGATAGTCCACGCATTACAGAATGCCCCCAGTTGTGCATCGGAAACTACTACTGGTCTTCCAGGGATCGATCAAAGCGTAGACTGTTTGAGACATTACTCCCATGGAGGAAAGAGCGCATGGGGATTGTTGTATTCAATCCCGATGCAATTTCTGTGTTTCTACGAGACTCTGATGGTCCACGTATTACAGAATGCGTCCCGATGTGCATCTGAAACTTCTACTGGTCTTCCAGGGAACGATCAAAGAGTAGACTGTTTGAGACATTACTCCCATTGAGGAAAATTGCGCATGGTGACTGTTGTATTCAATCAAAATGCTATTTCTGTGTTTCAACAACGCTCTGATAGTCCACAAATTAAAGAATGCCCACAGATGTGCATCGGAAACTACTACTAATCTTCCAGGGAACGATCAAAGCGTAGACTGTTTGAGAAATTGCTCCCATGGAGTAAAATTGCGCTTGGTGACTGTTGCATTTAATCCCGATGCAATTTCTGTGTTTCAACAACGCTCTGATAGTCCACACATTACAGAAATCCCCCAGAATTTCATCGGAAACTACTACTAGTCTTCCAGGGAACGATCAAATCGTCAACTGTTTGAGACATTACTCCCATGGAGGAAAGTGCGCATGGCAACTGTTGTATTCAATCCCGATGCAATTTCTGTGTTTCATCAACACTCTGATAGTCCACAGATTACAGAATGCCTCCAGATGTGCATCGGAAACTACTACTGGTCTTCCAGGGAACAATCAAATCGTAGACTGTTTGAGACATTACTCCTATGGAGGAAAGTGCGCATTGTGACTGTTGTATTCAATCCCGATGCAATTTCTGTGTTTCTACAACACTCTGATAGTCCACAGATAACAGAATGAATCCAGATGTGCATCGGAAACTACTACTGGTCTTCCAGGGAACAATCAAAGAGTAGACTGCTTGAGACATTACTCCCATGGAGGAAAATTGCGCATGGTGACTGTTGTATTCAATCCCGATGCAATTTCTGTGTTTCATCAACACTTTGAAGGTCCACAGATTACATAATGCCTCCAGATGAGCATCGGAAACTACTACTGGTCCTCCAGGAAATGATCAAAGCGTAGACTGTTTGTGACATTACTCCCATGGAGGAAAGTGCGCATGGTGACTGTTTTATTCTATCCCGATTCAATTTCTGTGTTTCATCAACACTCTGATAGTCCACAGATTACGGAATGACACCAGATGTGCTTCAGAAACTACTACTGGCCTTGCAGGGAATGATCAAAACGTAGACTGTTTGAACCATTACACCCATGGAGGAAAGTGCGCATGTTGACTGTTGTATTCAATCCCAATGCAATTTCTGTGTTTCACCAACACTCTGATAGTCTACAGGTTACTGAATCCCCCAGATGTGCATCGGAAACTACTACTGGTCTTCCAGGGAACGATCAAAGCGTAAACTGTTTGAGACATTTCTCCCATGGAGGAAAGTGCGCATGGGGCCAGTTGTATTCAATCCCGATGCAATTTCTGTGTTTCATCAACACTCTGATAGTCCACACATTACAGAATGCCTCCAGATGTGCATCGGGAACTACTACTGGTGTTGCAAGGAACATTCAAAACGTAGACTGTTTGAACCATTAAACCCATGGAGGAAAGTGCGCATGTTGACTGTTGTATTCAATCATGACGCAATTTCTGTGTTTCATCAACACTCTGATAGTCCACAGATTACAGAATGCCCCCAGATGTGCATCGGAAACTGCTACTGGTCTTCCAGGGAACGATCAAAGCGTAAACTGTTTGAGACATTTATCCCATGGAGGAAAGTGCGCATGGTGACTGTTGTATTCAATCCCGATGCACTTTCTGTGTTCCATCAACACTCTGATAGTCCACACATTACAGAATGCCTCCAGATGTGCATCGGAAACTACTACTGGTGTTGCAAGGAACATTCAAAACGTAGACTGTTTGAACCATTAAACCCATGGAGGAAAGTGCGCATGTTGACTGTTGTATTCAATCATGACGCAATTTCTGTGTTTCATCAACACTCTGATAGTCCACAGATTACAGAATGCCCCCAGATGTGCATCGGAAACTACTACTGGTCTTCCAGGGAACGATCGAAGCGTAAACTGTTTGAGATATTTCTCCCATGGAGGAAAGTGCGCATGGTGACTGTTGCATTCAATCCCGATGCAATTTATGTGTTTCATCAACACTCTGATAGTCCACACATTACAGAATGCCCCCAGATGTGCATCGGAAACTACTACTGGTCTTCCAGGGAACGATCAAAGCGTAGACTGTTTGAGACATTACTCCCATGGAGGAAAGTGAGCATGGTGATTGTTGGATACAATCCTGAGGCAAATTCTGTGTTTCATCAACACTTTGAAGGGCCATAGATTACAGAATGCCTCCAGATGTACATCGGAAACTACTACTGGTCGTCCAGGGAACGATCAAAGCGTACACTGTTTGAGACATTAGTCCCATGGAGGAAAGTGCGCATGGTGACTGTTCTATTCAATCCCGATGCAATTTCTGTGTTTCAACAACACTCTGATAGTCCACAGATTACAGAATGACACCAGATGTGCATCGGAAACTACTACTGGTCTTGCAGCGAACGATCAAAGCATAGTCTATTTGAGACATTTCTTCCATGGAGGAAAGTGCACATGGTGTCTTTTGTATTCAATCCAGATGCAATTTCTGTGTTTCATCAACTCTCTGATATTCCACACATTACAGAATGCCCCAAGACGTGCATCGGAAACTGCTACTGGTCTTCCAGGGAACGATCAAAGCGTAGACTGTTTGAGACATTACTCCCATGGAGGAAAGTGCGCATGGTGACTGTTGTATTCAATCCCGATGGCATATCTGTGGTTCATCAACACTTTGGGGGTCCACAGATTACAGAATGCCTCCAGATGTGCTTTGGAAACTACTACTGGTCTTCCAGGGAAAAGATCAAAGAGTAGACTGTTTGAGACATTACTCCCATGGAGGAAAGTTCGCATGTTGACTGTTGTATTCAATCCCGATGCAATTTATGTGTTTCATCAACACTCTGATAGTCCACACATTACAGAATGCCCCCAGTTGTGCATCGGAAACTACTACTGGTCTTCCAGGGATCGATCAAAGCGTAGACTGTTTGAGACATTACTCCCATGGAGGAAAGAGCTCATGGTGATTGTTGTATTCAATCCCGATGCAATTTCTGTGTTTCTACGAGACTCTGATGGTCCACAGATTACAGAATGCCTCCCGATGTGCATCGGAAACTACTACTGGTCTTCCAGGGAACGATCAAAGAGTAGACTGTTTGAGACATTACTCCCATTGAGGAAAATTGCGCATGGTGACTGTTGTATTCAATCAAAATGCTATTTCTGTGTTTCAACAACGCTCTGATAGTCCACACATTACAGAATGCCCCCAGATGTTCATCGGAAACTACTACTAATCTTCCAGGGAAAGATCAAAGCGTAGACTGTTTGAGAAATTACTCCCATGGAGTAAAATTGCGCCAGGTGACTGTTGCATTTAATCCCGATGCAATTTCTGTGTTTCAATAACGCTCTGATAGTCCACACATTGCAGAAATCCCCCAGAAGTTCATCGGAAACTACTACTAGTCTTCCAGGGAACGATCAAATCGTAAACTGTTTGAGACATTACTCCCATGGAGGAAAGTGCGCATGGCAACTGTTGTATTCAATCACGATGCAATTTCTGTGTTTCATCAAAACTCTGATAGTCCACAGATTACAGAATGCCTCCAGATGTGCATCGGAAACTACTACTGGTCTTGCAGGGAACAATCAAATCGTAGACTGTTTGAGACATTACTCCCATTGAGGAAAATTGCGCATGGTGACTGTTGTATTCAATCAAGATGCAATTTCTGTGTTTCAACAATGCTCTGATAGTCCACACATTACAGAATGCCCCCAGATGTTCATCGGAAACTACTACTGGTCTTCCAGGGAACGATCAAAGCGTAGACTGTTTGAGAAATTACTCCCATGGAGTAAAATTGCGCGTGGTGACTGTTGAATTTATTCCCGATGCAATTTCTGTGTTTCATCAACACTTTGAAGGTCCACAGATTACAGAAAGCCCCCAAGATGTGCATCGGAAACAACTACTGGTCTTCCAGGAAACGATCAATGCGTAGACTGTTTGAGACATTACTCCCATGGAGGAAAGTGCGCATGGTGATTGTTGTATTCAATCCCGATGCAATTTCTGTGTTTCAACAACACTCTGATAGTCCACAGATTACAGGATGCCTCCAGATGTGCATCGGAAACTACTACTGGTCTTCCAGGGAACGTTGAAAGCGTAGACTGTTTGAGACATTACTCCCATGGAGGAAAGTGCGCATGGTGACTGTTGTATTCAATCCCGATGCAATTTCTGTGCTTCAGCAACGCTCTGATAGTCCACACGTTACAGAATGCCCCCAGATGTTCATCGGAAACTACTACTTGTCTTCTAGGGAACGATCAAAGCGTAAACTGTTTGAGACATTACGCCCATGGAGGAAATTGTGCATGGTGACTGTTGTATTCAATCCCGATGCTTTTTTTTTGTTTCATCAACACTCTGATAGTCCACAGATAACAGAATGCCTCCAGATGTGCATCGGAAACTACTACTGGTCTTCCAGGGAACGATTAAGCGTAAACTGTTTGAGACATTACTCCCATGGAGGAAAGTGCGCATGGACACTGTTGTATTCAATCCCGATGCGTTTTTTTGTTTCATCAACACTCTGATAGTCCACAGATTACAGAATGCCTCCAGATGTGCATCGGGAACTACTATTAGTCTTCCAGGGAACGATCAAACCGTAGACAGTTTGAGACATCACTCCCATGGAGGAAAGTGCGCATGGTGACTGTTGTATTCAATCCCGATGCAATTTCTGTGTTTCTACAATATTCTGATAGTCCACAAATAACAGAATGCAACCAGAGGTGAATCGGAAACTACTACTGGCCTTCCAGGGAACGATCAAAGAATAGACTGTTTGAGACATTACTCCCATGGAGGAAAGTGCGCATGGTGACTGTTGTATTCAATCCCGATTCAATTTCCGTGTTTCATCAACACTTTGAAAGTCCACATATATCAGAATGACTCCAGATGTGCATCGGAAACTACTACTGGTCTTGCAGGGAACGATCAAAATGAAGACTGTTTGAACCATTACACCCATGGAGGAAAGTTCGCATGTTGACTGTTGTATTCAATCCCGATGCAATTTATGTGTTTCATCAACACTCTGATAGTCCACAGATTACAGAATGCCCACAGATGTGCATCGGAAACTACTACTGGTCTTCCAGGGAATGATCAAAGCGTAAACAGTTTGAGACATTACTCCCATGGAGGAAAGTGCGCATGGTGACTGATGTATTCAATCCCGATGCAATTTCTGTGTTTCATCAACACTCTGATAGTCCACACATTACTGAATGCCCCCAGATGTGCATCGGAAACTACTACTGGTCTTCCAGGGAACGATCAAAGCGTACACTGTTTGAGACATTACTCCCATGGAGGAAAGTGCAGATGGTGACTGTTGTATTCAATCCCGATGCAATTTATGTGTTTCATCAACACTTTGAAGGGCCACAGATTACAGAATGCATCCACATGTGCATAGGAAGCTTCTACTGGTCCTACAGGAAACGATCAAAGCGTAGACGATTTGAGACATTACTCCCATGGAGGAAAATGCGCATAGTTACTGTTGTATTCAATCCCGCGGCAAATTCTGTGTTTCATCAACACTTTGAAGGTCCACAGATTACAGATTGCCTCCAGATGTGCATCGGAAACGACAACTGGTGTTGCAAGGAACATTCAAAACGTAAACTGTTTGAACCATTACACCCATGGAGGAAAGTGCGCATGTTGACTGTTGTATTCAATCAAGATGCAATATCTGTGTTTCATCAACACTCTGATAGTCCACACATTACACAATGCCCCCAGATGTGCATCGGAAACTACTACTGGTCTTCTAGGGAACGATCGAAGCGTAAACAGTTTGAGACATTACTCCCATGGAATAATGTGCGCATGTTGACCATTGTATTCAATCCCGATGCAATTTATGTGTTTCATCAACACTCTGATAGTCCACGCATTACAGAATGCCCCCAGTTGTGCATCGGAAACTACTACTGGTCTTCCAGGGATCGATCAAAGCGTAGACTGTTTGAGACATTACTCCCATGGAGGAAAGAGCGCATGGGGATTGTTGTATTCAATCCCGATGCAATTTCTGTGTTTCTACGAGACTCTGATGGTCCACGTATTACAGAATGCGTCCCGATGTGCATCTGAAACTTCTACTGGTCTTCCAGGGAACGATCAAAGAGTAGACTGTTTGAGACATTACTCCCATTGAGGAAAATTGCGCATGGTGACTGTTGTATTCAATCAAAATGCTATTTCTGTGTTTCAACAACGCTCTGATAGTCCACAAATTACAGAATGCCCCCAGATGTGCATCGGAAACTACTACTAATCTTCCAGGGAACGATCAAAGCGTAGACTATTTGAGAAATTACTCCCATGGAGTAAAATTGCGCTTGGTGACTGTTGCATTTAATCCCGATGCAATTTCTGTGTTTCAACAACGCTCTGATAGTCCACACATTACAGAAATCCCCCAGAATTTCATCGGAAACTACTACTAGTCTTCCAGGGAACGATCAAATCGTCAACTGTTTGAGACATTACTCCCATGGAGGAAAGTGCGCATGGCAACTGTTGTATTCAATCCCGATGCAATTTCTGTGTTTCATCAACACTCTGATAGTCCACAGATTACAGAATGCCTCCAGATGTGCATCGGAAACTACTACTGGTCTTCCAGGAAACAATCAAATCGTAGACTGTTTGAGACATTACTCCTATGGAGGAAAGTGCGCATTGTGACTGTTGTATTCAATCCCGATGCAATTTCTGTGTTTCTACAACACTCTGATAGTCCACAGATAACAGAATGAATCCAGATGTGCATCGGAAACTACTACTGGTCTTCCAGGGAACAATCAAAGAGTAGACTGCTTGAGACATTACTCCCATGGAGGAAAATTGCGCATGGTGACTGTTGTATTCAATCCCGATGCAATTTCTGTGTTTCATCAACACTTTGAAGGTCCACAGATTAATAATGCCTCCAGATGAGCATCGGAAACTACTACTGGTCCTCCAGGAAATGATCAAAGCGTAGACTGTTTGTGACATTACTCCCATGGAGGAAAGTGCGCATGGTGACTGTTTTATTCTATCCCGATTCAATTTCTGTGTTTCATCAACACTCTGATAGTCCACAGATTACGGAATGACACCAGATGTGCTTCAGAAACTACTACTGGCCTTGCAGGGAATGATCAAAACGTAGACTGTTTGAACCATTACACCCATGGAGGAAAGTGCGCATGTTGACTGTTGTATTCAATCCCAATGCAATTTCTGTGTTTCACCAACACTCTGATAGTCTACAGGTTACTGAATCCCCCAGATGTGCATCGGAAACTACTACTGGTCTTCCAGGGAACGATCAAAGCGTAAACTGTTTGAGACATTTCTCCCATGGAGGAAAGTGCGCATGGGGCCAGTTGTATTCAATCCCGATGCAATTTCTGTGTTTCATCAACACTCTGATAGTCCACACATTACAGAATGCCTCCAGATGTGCACCGGGAACTACTACTGGTGTTGCAAGGAACATTCAAAACGTAGACTGTTAGAACCATTAAACCCATGGAGGAAAGTGCGCATGTTGACTGTTGTATTCAATCATGACGCAATTTCTGTGTTTCATCAACACTCTGATAGTCCACAGATTACAGAATGCCCCCAGATGTGCATCGGAAACTACTACTGGTCTTCCAGGGAACGATCAAAGCGTAAACTGTTTGAGACATTTATCCCATGGAGGAAAGTGCGCATGGTGACTGTTGTATTCAATCCCGATGCACTTTCTGTGTTCCATCAACACTCTGATAGTCCACACATTACAGAATGCCTCCAGATGTGCATCGGAAACTACTACTGGTGTTGCAAGGAACATTCAAAACGTAGACTGTTTGAACTATTAAACCCATGGAGGAAAGTGCGCATGTTGACTGTTGTATTCAATCATGACGCAATTTCTGTGTTTCATCAACACTCTGATAGTCCACAGATTACAGAATGCCCCCAGATGTGCATCGGAAACTACTACTGGTCTTCCAGGGAACGATCGAAGCGTAAACTGTTTGAGATATTTCTCCCATGGAGGAAAGTGCGCATGGTGACTGTTGCATTCTATCCCGATGCAATTTATGTGTTTCATCAACACTCTGATAGTCCACACATTACAGAATGCCCCCAGATGTGCATCGGAAACTACTACTGGTCTTCCAGGGAACGATCAAAGCGTAGACTGTTTGAGACATTACTCCCATGGAGGAAAGTGAGCATGGTGATTGTTGTATACAATCCTGCGGCAAATTCTGTGTTTCATCAACACTTTGAAGGGCCATAGATTACAGAATGCCTCCAGATGTACATCGGAAACTACTACTGGTCGTCCAGGGAACGATCAAAGCGTACACTGTTTGAGACATTAGTCCCATGGAGGAAAGTGCGCATGGTGACTGTTCTATTCAATCCCGATGCAATTTCTGTGTTTCAACAACACTCTGATAGTCCACAGATTACAGAATGACACCAGATGTGCATCGGAAACTACTACTGGTCTTGCAGCGAACGATCAAAGCATAGTCTATTTGAGACATTTCTTCCATGGAGGAAAGTGCACATGGTGTCTTTTGTATTCAATCCAGATGCAATTTTTGTGTTTCATCAACTCTCTGATATTCCACACATTACAGAATGCCCCAAGACGTGCATCGGAAACTGCTACTGGTCTTCCAGGGAACGATCAAAGCGTAGACTGTTTGAGACATTACTCCCATGGAGGAAAGTGCGCATGGTGACTGTTGTATTCAATCCCGATGGCATATCTGTGTTTCATCAACACTTTGGGGGTCCACAGATTACAGAATGCCCCCAGATGTTCATCGGAAACTACTACTGGTCTTCCAGGGAACGATCAAAGCGTAGACTGTTTGAGAAATTACTCCCATGGAGTAAAATTGCGCATGGTGACTGTTGAATTAATTCCCGATGCAATTTATGTGTTTCAATAACGCTCTGATAGTCCACACATTACAGAATGTCCCAAGAAGTTCATTGGAAACTACTACTAGTCTTCCGGGGAACGATCAAAGCGTAAACTGTATGGGAAATTACTCCCATGGAGTAAAATTGCGCATGGTGACTGTTGTATTTAATCCCGATGCATTTTCTGTGTTTCAACAACGCTCTGATAGTCCACACATTACAGAATGCCCCCAGAAGCTCATCGGAAACTACTACTAGTCTTCCAGGAAACGATCAAAGCGTAGACTGTTTGAGACATTACTCCCATGGAGGAAAGTGCGCATGGTGACTGTTGTATTCAATCCCGATGCAATTTCTGTGTTTCTACAACACTCTGATAGTCCACAGAGAACAGAATGCATCCAGATGTGCATCGGAAACTACTACTAGACTTCCAGGGAACGATCAAATAGTAGACTGTTTGAGACATTACTCCCATGGAGGAAAGTGGGCATGGTGACTGTTGTATTTATTCCCGATGCAATTTCTGTGTTTCATCAACACTTTGAAGGTCCACAGATTACAGAAAGCCCCCAAGATGTGCATCGGAAACAACTACTGGTCTTCCAGGAAACGATCAATGCGTAGACTGTTTGAGACATTACTCCCATTGAGGAAAGTGCGCATGGTGATTGTTGTATTTAATCCCGATGCAATTTCTGTGTTTCAACAACACTCTGATAGTCCACAGATTACAGGATGCCTCCAGATGTGCATCGGAAACTACTACTGGTCTTCCAGGGAACGTTGAAAGCGTAGACTGTTTGAGACATTACTCCCATGGAGGAAAGTGCGCATGGTGACTGTTGTATTCAATCCCGATGCAATTTCTGTGCTTCAGCAACGCTCTGATAGTCCACACGTTACAGAATGCCCCCAGATGTTCATCGGAAACTACTACTGGTCCTCCAGGGAACGATCAAATCGTAGACTGTTTGAGACATTACTCCCATGGAGGAAAGTGCTCATGGTGACTGCTGTATTCAATCCCGATGCAATTTCTGTGTTTCGTCAACAATTTGAAGGTCCACAGATTACAGAATTCTACTAGATGTGCATCGGAATCTACTACTGGTCTTCAAGGAAACGATCAAAGTGTAGACTGTTTGAGACATTACTCCCATGGAGGAAAGCGCGCATGGTGACTGTTGTATTCAATCTCGATGCAATTTCTGTGTTTCATCAACACTTTGAAGGGCCACAGATTACAGTATGCCTCCAGATGTGCATCGGAATCTACTACTGGTCCTACAGGAATCGATCAAAGCGTAGACTGTTTGAGACATTACTCCCATGGATTAAAATTGCGCATGGTGATTGTTGTATTCAATCCCGATGCCATTTCTGTGTTTAAACAACACTCTGATAGTCCACAGATTACAGAATGCCTCCAGATGTGCATCGGAAACTACTACTAGTCTTCCAGGAAACGATCAAAGCGTAGATTGTTTGAGACATTACTCCCATGGAGGAATATTGCGTATGGTGACTGTTGTATTCAATCCCGATGCAATTTCTGTGTTTCAACAACACTCTGATAGTCCACAGATTACAGAATGCCTCCAGATGTGCATCGGAAACTACTACTGGTCTGCCATGGAACGATCAAAACGTAGACTGTTTTAGACATTACTCGGATGGAGAAAAATTGCGCATGGTGACTGATGTATTAAATCCCGATGCAATTTCTGTGTTTCAACAACACTCTGATAGTCCACACATCCAGAATGCCACCAGATGTTCATCGGAAACTACTACTGGTCTTCCAGGGAACAATAAAAGCGTAAACTGTTTGAGACATTACTCCCATGGAGGTAAGTGCGCATGGTGACTGTTGTGTTCAATCCCGATGCAATTTCTGTGTTTTATCAACACTTTGAAGGTCCACAGATTACAGAATGCTTGCAGATGTGCATCGGGAACTACTACTGGTCTTCCAGGAAACGATCAAATCGTAGACTGTTTGAGACATTATTCCCATGGAGGAAAGTGTGCATGGTGACTGTTGTATTCTATCCCGATGCAATTTCTGTGTTTCAACAACACTCTAATAGTCCACAGATTACAGAATGCCTCCAGATCTGCATCGGAAACTACTACTGGTCTTCCAGGGAACGATAAAAGCGTAGACTGTTTGAGACATTACTCCCATGGAGGAAAGTGCGCATGGTGACTGTTGTATTCAATCCCGATTCAATTTCCGTGTTTCATCAACACTTTGAAAGTCCACATATATCAGAATGCCTCCAGATGTGCATCGGAAACTACTACTGGTCTTGCAGGGAACGATCAAAATGAAGACTGTTTGAACCATTACACCCATGGAGGAAAGTTCGCATGTTGACTGTTGTATTCAATCCCGATGCAATTTATGTGTTTCATCAACACTCTGATAGTCCACAGATTACAGAATGCCCACAGATGTGCATCGGAAACTACTACTGGTCTTCCAGGGAACGATCAAAGCGTACACTGTTTGAGACATTACTCCCATGGAGGAAAGTGCAGATGGTGACTGTTGTATTCAATCCCGATGCAATTTCTGTGTTTCATCAACACTTTGAAGGTCCACAGATTACAGAATGCCTCCAGATGTGCATCGGAAACTACTATTGGTCTTCCGGGAAACGATCAAAGCGAAGACTGTTGGAGACATTACTCCCATGGCGGAAAGTGCGCATGTTGACTGTTGTATTCAGTCCCGATGCGATTTCTGTGTTTCAACAACACACTGATAGTCCACAGATTACAGAATGCCTCCAGATGTGCGTCGGAAACTACTACTGGTCTTCCAGGGAACGTTCAAAGCGTAGACTGTTTGAGACATTACTCTCATGGAGGAAAGTACAAATCGTGTCTGTTGTATTTAATCCCGATGCAAGTTCTGTGTTTCATCAACACTCTGATAGTCCACAGATTACAGAATGCCTCTAGATGTGCTTCGGAAACTACTACTGTTCTTCCAGGGAACGCTCAAAGGGTAGACTGTTTGAGACATTACTCCCAAGGAGGAAAGTGGGCATGGTGACTGTTGTATTCAATCCCGAGGCAATTTCTGTGTTTCATCAACACTTTGATGGTCCACAGATTACAGAATGCCTCCAGATGTGCAACGGAAACTACTACTGGTCTTCCAGGGAAGGATCAAAGTGTAAACTGTTTGAGACATTACTCCCATGGAGGAAAGTGCCCATGGTGACTGTTGTATTCATTCCCGATGCAATTTCTGTTTTTCATCAACACTTTGAAGGTCCACAGATTACAGAATGCCTCCAGATGTGCATCGGAAACTACTACTTGTTTTCCAGGGAACGTTCCAGTCGTAGACTGCTTGAGACATTATTCCCATGGAGGAAAATTGCTCATGGTGACTGTTGTATTCAATAACGATGCAATTTCTGTGCTTCAACAACGCTCTGATAGTCCACACATTACAGAATGCCACCAGATGTTCATCGGAAACTACTACTGGTCTTCTAGGGAACGATCAAAGCGCAAACTGTTTGAGACATTACTCCCATAGTGGAAAGTGCGCATGGTGACTGTTGTACTCAATCCCGATGCAATTTCTGTGTTTCTACAACACTCTGATTGTCCGCAGATTACAGAATGCATCCAGATGTGCTTCGGAAACTACTACTGTTCTTCCAGGGAACGCTCAAAGGGTAGACTGTTTGAGACATTACTCCCAAGGAGGAAAGTGGGCATGGTGACTGTTGTATTCAATCCCGAGGCAATTTCTGTGTTTCATCAACACTTTGATGGTCCACAGATTACAGAATGCCTCCAGATGTGCAACGGAAACTACTACTGGTCTTCCAGGGAACGATCCAGGCGTAGACTGCTTGAGACATTACTCCCATGGAATAAAGTGCACATGGTGACTGTTGTATTCAATCTCGATGCAATTTCTGTGTTTCAACAAACCTCTGATAGTCCACAGACTACAGAATGCCTCCAGATGTGCATCGGAAACTACTACTGGTCTTCCAGGGAACGATCAAAACGTAGACTGTTTGAGACATTACTCCCATGGAGGAAAGTGCGAATGGTGACTGTTGTATTCAATCCCGATGCAATTTCTGTGTTTCAACAACACTCTGATAGTCCACAGACTACAGAATGCCTCCAGATTTGCATCGGAAACTACTATTGGTCTTTCAGGGAACGATCAAATCGTAGACTGTTTGAGACATTACTCGCATGGAGGAAAATTGCGCTTGGTGACTGTTGCATTCAATCCCGATGCAATTTCTGCGTTTCTACAACACACTGATAGTCCACAGATAACAGAATGCATCCAGATGTGCATCGGATACTACTACTGGTCTTCCAGGGAACGATCAAAGAGTAGACTGTTTGAGACCTTACTCCCATGGAGGAAAGTGCGCATGGTGACTGTTGTATTCAATCCCGATGAAATTTCTGTGTTTCATCCACTCTCTGATAGTTCACAGATTACAGAATGCCTCCACATGTGCATCGGAAACTACTACTGGTCCTCCAGGGAACGATCAAAGCGTAAACTGTTTGAGACATTACTCCCATGGAGGAAAGTGTGCATGGTGACTTTTGTATTCAATCCCGATACAATATCTGTGTTTCATCAACACTTTGAAAGTCCACAGATTACGGAATGCCTCTAGATGTGCATCAGAAACTACTACTGGTCTTCCAGGGAACGATCAAATCGTAGACTGTTTGAGACATTACTCCCATGGAGGAAAGTGCTCATGGTGACTGCTGTATTCAATCCCGATGCAATTTCTGTGTTTCGTCAACAATTTGAAGGTCCACAGATTACAGAATTCTACTAGATGAGCATCGGAATCTACTACTGGTCTTCAAGGAAACGATCAAAGCGTAGACGGTTTGAGACATTACTCCCATGGAGGAAAGCGCGCATGGTGACTGTTGTATTCAATCTCGATGCAATTTCTGTGTTTCATCAACACTTTGAAGGGCCACAGATTACAGTATGCCTCCAGATGTGCATCGGAAACTACTACTGGTCCTACAGGAATCGATCAAAGCGTAGACTGTTTGAGACATTACTCCCATGGATTAAAATTGCGCATGGTGATTGTTGTATTCAATCCCGATGCCATTTCTGTGTTTCAACAACACTCTGATAGTCCACAGATTACAGAATGCCTCCAGATGTGCATTGGAAACTACTACTAGTCTTCCAGGAAACGATCAAAGCGTAGATTGTTTGAGACATTACTCCCATGGAGGAATATTGCGCATGGTGACTGTTGTATTCAATCCCGATGCAATTTCTGTGTTTCAACAACACTCTGATAATCCACAGATAACAGAATGCATCTAGATGTGCATCGGACACTACTACTGGTCTTCCAGGGAACGATCAAAGAGTAGACTGTTTGAGAACTTACTCCCATGGAGGAAAGTGCGCATGGTGACTGTTGTATTCGATCCCGATGAAATTTCTGTGTTTCATCCACACTCTGATAGTCCACAGACTACAGAATGCCTCCAGATGTGCATCGGAAACTACTACTGGTTTTCCAGGGAACGATCAAAACGTAGACTGTTTGAGACATTACTCCCATGGAGGAAAGTGCGAATGGTGGCTGTTGTATTCAATCCCGATGCAATTTCTACGTTTCATCAACACTTTGAAAGTCCACAGATTACGGAATGCCTCTAGATGTGCATCAGAAACTACTACTGGTCTTCCAGGGAACGATCAAATCGTAGACTGTTTGAGACATTGCTCCCATGGAGGAAAGTGCTCATGGTGACTGCTGTATTCAATCCCGATGCAATTTTTGTGTTTCAAAAACACTCTGATAATCCACAGATAACAGAATGCATCTAGATGTGCATCGGAAACTACTACTGGTCTTCCAGGGAACGATCAAAGAGTAGACTGTTTGAGACCTTACTCCCATGGAGGAAAGTGCGCATGGTGACTGTTGTATTCAATCCCGATGAAATTTCTGTGTTTCATCCACACTCTGATAGTCCACAGACTACACAATGCCTCCAGATATGCATCGGAAACTACTACTGGTTTTCCAGGGAACGATCAAAACGTAGACTGTTTGAGACATTACTCCCATGGAGGAAAGTGCGAATGGTGGCTGTTGTATTCAATCCCGATGCAATTTCTGCGTTTCAACAACACTCTGATAATCCACAGATAACAGAATGCATCTAGATGTGCATCGGAAACTACTACTGGTCTCCCAGGGAACGATCAAAGAGTAGACTGTTTGAGACCTTACTCCCATGGAGGAAAGTGCGCATGGTGACTGTTGTATTCAATCCCGATGAAATTTCTGTGTATCATCCACACTCTGATAGTTCACAGATTACAGTATGCCTCCACATGTGCATCGGAAACTACTACTGGTCCTCCAGGGAACGATCAAATCGTAGACTGTTTGAGACATTACTCCCATGGAGGAAAGTGCTCATGGTGACTGCTGTATTCAATCCCGATGCAATTTCTGTGTTTCGTCAACAATTTGAAGGTCCACAGATTACAGAATTCTACTAGATGTGCATCGGAATCTACTACTGGTCTTCAAGGAAACGATCAAAGTGTAGACTGTTTGAGACATTACTCCCATGGAGGAAAGCGCGCATGGTGACTGTTGTATTCAATCTCGATGCAATTTCTGTGTTTCATCAACACTTTGAAGGGCCACAGATTACAGTATGCCTCCAGATGTGCATCGGAATCTACTACTGGTCCTACAGGAATCGATCAAAGCGTAGACTGTTTGAGACATTACTCCCATGGATTAAAATTGCGCATGGTGATTGTTGTATTCAATCCCGATGCCATTTCTGTGTTTAAACAACACTCTGATAGTCCACAGATTACAGAATGCCTCCAGATGTGCATCGGAAACTACTACTAGTCTTCCAGGAAACGATCAAAGCGTAGATTGTTTGAGACATTACTCCCATGGAGGAATATTGCGCATGGTGACTGTTGTATTCAATCCCGATGCAATTTCTGTGTTTCAACAACACTCTGATAGTCCACAGATTACAGAATGCCTCCAGATGTGCATCGGAAACTACTACTGGTCTGCCATGGAACGATCAAAACGTAGACTGTTTTAGACATTACTCGGATGGAGAAAAATTGCGCATGGTGACTGATGTATTAAATCCCGATGCAATTTCTGTGTTTCAACAACACTCTGATAGTCCACACATCCAGAATGCCACCAGATGTTCATCGGAAACTACTACTGGTCTTCCAGGGAACAATAAAAGCGTAAACTGTTTGAGACATTACTCCCATGGAGGTAAGTGCGCATGGTGACTGTTGTGTTCAATCCCGATGCAATTTCTGTGTTTTATCAGCACTTTGAAGGTCCACAGATTACAGAATGCTTGCAGATGTGCATCGGGAACTACTACTGGTCTTCCAGGAAACGATCAAATCGTAGACTGTTTGAGACATTATTCCCATGGAGGAAAGTGTGCATGGTGACTGTTGTATTCTATCCCGATGCAATTTCTGTGTTTCAACAACACTCTAATAGTCCACAGATTGCAGAATGCCTCCAGATCTGCATCGGAAACTACTACTGGTCTTCCAGGGAACGATAAAAGCGTAGACTGTTTGAGACATTACTCCCATGGAGGAAAGTGCGCATGGTGACTGTTGTATTCAATCCCGATTCAATTTCCGTGTTTCATCAACACTTTGAAAGTCCACATATATCAGAATGCCTCCAGATGTGCATCGGAAACTACTACTGGTCTTGCAGGGAACGATCAAAATGAAGACTGTTTGAACCATTACACCCATGGAGGAAAGTTCGCATGTTGACTGTTGTATTCAACCCCGATGCAATTTATGTGTTTCATCAACACTCTGATAGTCCACAGATTACAGAATGCCCACAGATGTGCATCGGAAACTACTACTGGTCTTCCAGGGAACGATCAAAGCGTACACTGTTTGAGACATTACTCCCATGGAGGAAAGTGCAGATGGTGACTGTTGTATTCAATCCCGATGCAATTTCTGTGTTTCATCAACACTTTGAAGGTCCACAGATTACAGAATGCCTCCAGATGTGCATCGGAAACTACTATTGGTCTTCCGGGAAACGATCAAAGCGAAGACTGTTGGAGACATTACTCCCATGGCGGAAAGTGCGCATGTTGACTGTTGTATTCAGTCCCGATGCGATTTCTGTGTTTCAACAACACACTGATAGTCCACAGATTACAGAATGCCTCCAGATGTGCGTCGGAAACTACTACTGGTCTTCCAGGGAACGTTCAAAGCGTAGACTGTTTGAGACATTACTCTCATGGAGGAAAGTACAAATCGTGTCTGTTGTATTTAATCCCGATGCAATTTCTGTGTTTCATCAACACTCTGATAGTCCACAGATTACAGAATGCCTCTAGATGTGCAACGGAAACTACTACGGGTCTTCCAGGGAACGATCAAAGCATAGACTGTTTGAGACATTACTCCCATGGAGGAAAGTGCACATGGTGACTGTTGTATTCAATCCCGAGGCAATTTCTGTGTTTCGTCAACACTTTGATGGTCCACAGATTACAGAATGCGTCCAGATGTGCAACGCAAACTACTACTGGTCTTCCAGGAAACGATCAAATCGTAGACTGTTAGAGACACTAATCCCATAGAGGAAAGTGCGCATGGTGACTGTTGTATTCAATCCCGATGAAATTTCTGTGTTTCATCAACAATCTGATAGTCCACAGAATACGGAAAGACTCCAGATGAACATCGGAAACTACTACTGGTCTTCCAGGGAAGGATCAAAGTGTAAACTGTTTGAGACATTACTCCCATGGAGGAAAGTGCCCATGGTGACTGTTGTATTCATTCCCGATGCAATTTCTGTTTTTCATCAACACTTTGAAGGTCCACAGATTACAGAATGCCTCCAGATGTGCATCGGAAACTACTACTTGTCTTCCAGGGAACGTTCCAGTCGTAGACTGCTTCAGACATTATTCCCATGGAGGAAAATTGCTCATGGTGACTGTTGTATTCAATAACGATGCAATTTCTGTGCTTCAACAACGCTCTGATAGTCCACACATTACAGAATGCCACCAGATGTTCATCGGAAACTACTACTGGTCTTCTAGGGAACGATCAAAGCGCAAACTGTTTGAGACATTACTCCCATAGTGGAAAGTGCGCATGGTGACTGTTGTACTCAATCCCGATGCAATTTCTGTGTTTCTACAACACTCTGATTGTCCGCAGATTACAGAATGCATCCAGATGTGCTTCGGAAACTACTACTGTTCTTCCAGGGAACGCTCAAAGGGTAGACTGTTTGAGACATTACTCCCAAGGAGGAAAGTGGGCATGGTGACTGTTGTATTCAATCCCGAGGCAATTTCTGTGTTTCATCAACACTTTGATGGTCCACAGATTACAGAATGCCTCCAGATGTGCAACGGAAACTACTACTGGTCTTCCAGGGAACGATCCAGGCGTAGACTGCTTGAGACATTACTCCCATGGAATAAAGTGCACATGGTGACTGTTGTATTCAATCTCGATGCAATTTCTGTGTTTCAACAAACCTCTGATAGTCCACAGACTACAGAATGCCTCCAGATGTGCATCGGAAACTACTACTGGTCTTCCAAGGAACGATCAAAACGTAGACTGTTTGAGACATTACTCCCATGGAGGAAAGTGCGAATGGTGACTGTTGTATTCAATCCCGATGCAATTTCTGTGTTTCAACAACACTCTGATAGTCCACAGACTACAGAATGCCTCCAGATTTGCATCGGAAACTACTATTGGTCTTTCAGGGAACGATCAAATCGTAGACTGTTTGAGACATTACTCGCATGGAGGAAAATTGCGCTTGGTGACTGTTGCATTCAATCCCGATGCAATTTCTGCGTTTCTACAACACACTGATAGTCCACAGATAACAGAATGCATCCAGATGTGCATCGGATACTACTACTGGTCTTCCAGGGAACGATCAAAGAGTAGACTGTTTGAGACCTTACTCCCATGGAGGAAAGTGCGCATGGTGACTGTTGTATTCAATCCCGATGAAATTTCTGTGTTTCATCCACACTCTGATAGTTCACAGATTACAGAATGCCTCCACATGTGCATCGGAAACTACTACTGGTCCTCCAGGGAACGATCAAAGCGTAAACTGTTTGAGACATTACTCCCATGGAGGAAAGTGTGCATGGTGACTTTTGTATTCAATCCCGATACAATATCTGTGTTTCATCAACACTTTGAAAGTCCACAGATTACGGAATGCCTCTAGATGTGCATCAGAAACTACTACTGGTCTTCCAGGGAACGATCAAATCGTAGACTGTTTGAGACATTACTCCCATGGAGGAAAGTGCTCATGGTGACTGCTGTATTCAATCCCGATGCAATTTCTGTGTTTCGTCAACAATTTGAAGGTCCACAGATTACAGAATTCTACTAGATGAGCATCGGAATCTTCTACTGGTCTTCAAGGAAACGATCAAAGCGTAGACTGTTTGAGACATTACTCCCATGGAGGAAAGCGCGCATGGTGACTGTTGTATTCAATCTCGATGCAATTTCTGTGTTTCATCAACACTTTGAAGGGCCACAGATTACAGTATGCCTCCAGATGTGCATCGGAAACTACTACTGGTCCTACAGGAATCGATCAAAGCGTAGACTGTTTGAGACATTACTCCCATGGATTAAAATTGCGCATGGTGATTGTTGTATTCAATCCCGATGCCATTTCTGTGTTTCAACAACACTCTGATAGTCCACAGATTACAGAATGCCTCCAGATGTGCATTGGAAACTACTACTAGTCTTCCAGGAAACGATCAAAGCGTAGATTGTTTGAGACATTACTCCCATGGAGGAATATTGCGCATGGTGACTGTTGTATTCAATCCCGATGCAATTTCTGTGTTTCAACAACACTCTGATAATCCACAGATAACAGAATGCATCTAGATGTGCATCGGAAACTACTACTGGTCTTCCAGGGAACGATCAAAGAGTAGACTGTTTGAGAACTTACTCCCATGGAGGAAAGTGCGCATGGTGACTGTTGTATTCGATCCCGATGAAATTTCTGTGTTTCATCCACACTCTGATAGTCCACAGACTACAGAATGCCTCCAGATGTGCATCGGAAACTACTACTGGTTTTCCAGGGAACGATCAAAACGTAGACTGTTTGAGACATTACTCCCATGGAGGAAATTGCGAATGGTGGCTGTTGTATTCAATCCCGATGCAATTTCTACGTTTCATCAACACTTTGAAAGTCCACAGATTACGGAATGCCTCTAGATGTGCATCAGAAACTACTACTGGTCTTCCAGGGAACGATCAAATCGTAGACTGTTTGAGACATTGCTCCCATGGAGGAAAGTGCTCATGGTGACTGCTGTATTCAATCCCGATGCAATTTTTGTGTTTCAAAAACACTCTGATAATCCACAGATAACAGAATGCATCTAGATGTGCATCGGAAACTACTACTGGTCTTCCAGGGAACGATCAAAGAGTAGACTGTTTGAGACCTTACTCCCATGGAGGAAAGTGCGCATGGTGACTGTTGTATTCAATCCCGATGAAATTTCTGTGTATCATCCACACTCTGATAGTCCACAGACTACACAATGCCTCCACATGTGCATCGGAAACTACTACTGGTCCTCCAGGGAACGATCAAATCGTAGACTGTTTGAGACATTACTCCCATGGAGGAAAGAGCTCATGGTGACTGCTGTATTCAATCCCGATGCAATTTCTGTGTTTCGTCAACAATTTGAAGGTCCACAGATTACAGAATTCTACTAGATGTGCATCGGAATCTACTACTGGTCTTCAAGGAAACGATCAAAGTGTAGACTGTTTGAGACATTACTCCCATGGAGGAAAGCGCGCATGGTGACAGTTGTATTCAATCTCGATGCAATTTCTGTGTTTCATCAACACTTTGAAGGGCCACAGATTACAGTATGCCTCCAGATGTGCATCGGAATCTACTACTGGTCCTACAGGAATCGATCAAAGCGTAGACTGTTTGAGACATTACTCCCATGGATTAAAATTGCGCATGGTGATTGTTGTATTCAATCCCGATGCCATTTCTGTGTTTAAACAACACTCTGATAGTCCACAGATTACAGAATGCCTCCAGATGTGCATCGGAAGCTACTACTAGTCTTCCAGGAAACGATCAAAGCGTAGATTGTTTGAGACATTACTCCCATGGAGGAATATTGCGCATGGTGACTGTTGTATTCAATCCCGATGCAATTTCTGTGTTTCAACAACACTCTGATAGTCCACAGATTACAGAATGCCTCCAGATGTGCATCGGAAACTACTACTGGTCTGCCATGGAACGATCAAAACGTAGACTGTTTTAGACATTACTCGGATGGAGAAAAATTGCGCATGGTGACTGATGTATTAAATCCCGATGCAATTTCTGTGTTTCAACAACACTCTGATAGTCCACACATCCAGAATGCCACCAGATGTTCATCGGAAACTACTACTGGTCTTCCAGGGAACAATAAAAGCGTAAACTGTTTGAGACATTACTCCCATGGAGGTAAGTGCGCATGGTGACTGTTGTGTTCAATCCCGATGCAATTTCTGTGTTTTATCAACACTTTGAAGGTCCACAGATTACAGAATGCTTGCAGATGTGCATCGGGAACTACTACTGGTCTTCCAGGAAACGATCAAATCGTAGACTGTTTGAGACATTATTCCCATGGAGGAAAGTGTGCATGGTGACTGTTGTATTCTATCCCGATGCAATTTCTGTGTTTCAACAACACTCTAATAGTCCACAGATTACAGAATGCCTCCAGATCTGCATCGGAAACTACTACTGGTCTTCCAGGGAACGATAAAAGCGTAGACTGTTTGAGACATTACTCCCATGGAGGAAAGTGCGAATGGTGGCTGTTGTATTCAATCCCGATGCAATTTCTGCGTTTCAACAACACTCTGATAATCCACAGATAACAGAATGCATCTAGATGTGCATCGGAAACTACTACTGGTCTCCCAGGGAACGATCAAAGAGTAGACTGTTTGAGACCTTACTCCCATGGAGGAAAGTGCGCATGGTGACTGTTGTATTCAATCCCGATGAAATTTCTGTGTATCATCCACACTCTGATAGTTCACAGATTACAGTATGCCTCCACATGTGCATCGGAAACTACTACTGGTCCTCCAGGGAACGATCAAATCGTAGACTGTTTGAGACATTACTCCCATGGAGGAAAGTGCTCATGGTGACTGCTGTATTCAATCCCGATGCAATTTCTGTGTTTCGTCAACAATTTGAAGGTCCACAGATTACAGAATTCTACTAGATGTGCATCGGAATCTACTACTGGTCTTCAAGGAAACGATCAAAGTGTAGACTGTTTGAGACATTACTCCCATGGAGGAAAGCGCGCATGGTGACTGTTGTATTCAATCTCGATGCAATTTCTGTGTTTCATCAACACTTTGAAGGGCCACAGATTACAGTATGCCTCCAGATGTGCATCGGAATCTACTACTGGTCCTACAGGAATCGATCAAAGCGTAGACTGTTTGAGACATTACTCCCATGGATTAAAATTGCGCATGGTGATTGTTGTATTCAATCCCGATGCCATTTCTGTGTTTAAACAACACTCTGATAGTCCACAGATTACAGAATGCCTCCAGATGTGCATCGGAAACTACTACTAGTCTTCCAGGAAACGATCAAAGCGTAGATTGTTTGAGACATTACTCCCATGGAGGAATATTGCGCATGGTGACTGTTGTATTCAATCCCGATGCAATTTCTGTGTTTCAACAACACTCTGATAGTCCACAGATTACAGAATGCCTCCAGATGTGCATCGGAAACTACTACTGGTCTGCCATGGAACGATCAAAACGTAGACTGTTTTAGACATTACTCGGATGGAGAAAAATTGCGCATGGTGACTGATGTATTAAATCCCGATGCAATTTCTGTGTTTCAACCACACTCTGATAGTCCACACATCCAGAATGCCACCAGATGTTCATCGGAAACTACTACTGGTCTTCCAGGGAACAATAAAAGCGTAAACTGTTTGAGACATTACTCCCATGGAGGTAAGTGCGCATGGTGACTGTTGTGTTCAATCCCGATGCAATTTCTGTGTTTTATCAACACTTTGAAGGTCCACAGATTACAGAATGCTTGCAGATGTGCATCGGGAACTACTACTGGTCTTCCAGGAAACGATCAAATCGTAGACTGTTTGAGACATTATTCCCATGGAGGAAAGTGTGCATGGTGACTGTTGTATTCTATCCCGATGCAATTTCTGTGTTTCAACAACACTCTAATAGTCCACAGATTACAGAATGCCTCCAGATCTGCATCGGAAACTACTACTGGTCTTCCAGGGAACGATAAAAGCGTAGACTGTTTGAGACATTACTCCCATGGAGGAAAGTACACATGGTGACTGTTGTATTCAATCCCGATGCAATTTCTGTGTTTCAACAACACTCTGATAGTCCACAGATTACAGAATGCCTCCAGATGTTCATCGGAAACTGCTACTGGTCTTCCAGGGAACAATCAAAGCGTAAACTGTTGAGACATTACTCCCATGGAGGAAAGTGCGCATGGTGACTTTTGTATTCAATCCCGATGCAATTTCTGTGTTTACTCAACACTTTGAAGGTCCGCAGATTACAGAATGCCTCCAGATGTGCATCGGAAACTACTACTGATCTTCCAGGGAACGATCAAAGCGTAGACTGTTTGAGACATTACTCCCATGGAGGAAAGTGCCATGGTGACTGTTGTATTCAATCCCGATGAAATTTCTGTGTTTCATCAACACTCAGATAGTCCATAGATTACAGAATGCCTCCAGATGTGCATCGGAAACTGTTACTGGTCTTCCAGGGAACGATCAGAGCGTAAACTGTTTGAGACATTACTCCCATGGAGGAAAGTGCGCATGGTGACTGTTGTGTTCAATCCCGATGCAATTTCTGTGTTTCATCAACACTTTGAATGTCCACAGATTACAAAATGCCTCCAGATGTGCATCGGAAACTACTACTGGTCTTATAGGGAACGATCAAATGCGAGACTGTTTGAGACATTACTCCCAAGGAGGAAGGTGCGCATGGTGACTGTTGTATTCAATCCCGATGCAATTTCTGTCTTTCAACAACACTCTGGTAGTCCACAGATTACAGAATGCCTGCAGATCTGCATCGGAAACTACTACTGGTCTTCCAGGGAACGATCAAATCGTAGACTGTTTGAGACATTACTCATATGGAGGAAAGCGCATGGTGACTGTTGTATTCAATCCCGATGAAATTTCTGTGCTTTATCAACACTTTGATAGTCCACAGATTACAGAATGCCTCCAGATGTGCATCGGAAACTATTACTGGTCTTCCAGGGAACGATCAAAGCGTAAACTGTATAAGACATTACCCCCATGGAGGAAAATGCGCATGGCGACTGTTGTATTCAATCTCGAAGCAATTTCTGTGTTTCATCAACACTTTGAAGGGCCACAGATTACAGAATGCCTCCAGATGTGCATCGGAAACTACTACTGGTATTACAGGAATCGATCAAAGAATAGACTGTTTGAGACATAACTTCCATGGAGGAAAATTGCGTATGGTGACTGTTGTATTCAATCCCGATGCAATTTCTGTGTTTCAACAACACTCTGATAGTCCACAGACTACAGAATGCCTCCAGATGTGCGTCGGAAACTACTACTGGTCTTCCACGAAACGATCAAAGCGTAGACTGTTTGAGACATTACTCCCATGGAGGAAAGCGCGCATGGTGACTGTTGTATTCAATCTCGATGCAATTTCTGTGTTTCATCAACACTTTGAAGGGCCACAGATTACAGTATGCCTCCAGATGTGCATCGGAAACTACTACTGGTCCTACAGGAATCGATCAAAGCGTAGACTGTTAGAGACATTACTCCCATGGATTAAAATTGCGCATGGTGATTGTTGTATTCAATCCCGATGCCATTTCTGTGTTTAAACAACACTCTGATAGTCCACAGATTACAGAATGCCTCCAGATGTGCATCGGAAACTACTACTAGTCTTCCAGGAAACGATCAAAGCGTAGATTGTTTGAGACATTACTCCCATGGAGGAATATTGCGCATGGTGACTGTTGTATTCAATCCCGATGCAATTTCTGTGTTTCAACAACACTCTGATAGTCCACAGATTACAGAATGCCTCCAGATGTGCATCGGAAACTACTACTGGTCTGCCATGGAACGATCAAAACGTAGACTGTTTTAGACATTACTCGGATGTAGAAAAATTGCGCATGGTGACTGATGTATTAAATCCCGATGCAATTTCTGTATTTCAACAACACTCTGATAGTCCACACATCCAGAATGCCACCAGATGTTCATCGGAAACTACTACTGGTCTTCCAGGGAACAATAAAAGCGTAAACTGTTTGAGACATTACTCCCATGGAGGTAAGTGCGCATGGTGACTGTTGTGTTCAATCCCGATGCAATTTCTGTGTTTTATCAACACTTTGAAGGTCCACAGATTACAGAATGCTTGCACATGTGCATCGGGAACTACTACTGGTCTTCCAGGAAACGATCAAAGCGTAGACTGTTTGAGACATTATTCCCATGGAGGAAAGTGTGCATGGTGACTGTTGTATTCTATCCCGATGCAATTTCTGTGTTTCAACAACACTCTAATAGTCCACAGATTACAGAATGCCTCCAGATCTGCATCGGAAACTACTACTGGTCTTCCAGGGAACGATAAAAGCGTAGACTGTTTGAGACATTACTCCCATGGAGGAAAGTACACATGGTGACTGTTGTATTCAATCCCGATGCAATTTCTGTGTTTCAACAACACTCTGATAGTCCACAGATTACAGAATGCCTCCAGATGTTCATCGGAAACTGCTACTGGTCTTCCAGGGAACAATCAAAGCGTAAACTGTTGAGACATTACTCCCATGGAGGAAAGTGCGCATGGTGACTTTTGTATTCAATCCCGATGCAATTTCTGTGTTTACTCAACACTTTGAAGGTCCGCAGATTACAGAATGCCTCCAGATGTGCATCGGAAACTACTACTGATCTTCCAGGGAACGATCAAAGCGTAGACTGTTTGAGACATTACTCCCATGGAGGAAAGTTCCATGGTGACTGTTGTATTCAATCCCGATGAAATTTCTGTGTTTCAACAACACTCTGATAGTCCATAGATTACAGAATGCCTCCAGATGTGCATCGGAAACTGTTACTGCTCTTCCAGGGAACGATCAGAGCGTAAACTGTTTGAGACATTACTCCCATGGAGGAAAGTGCGCATGGTGACTATTGTGTTCAATCCCGATGCAATTTCTGTGTTTCATCAACACTTTGAATGTCCACAGATTACAAAATGCCTCCAGATGTGCATCGGAAACTACTACTGGGCTTCCAGGAAACGATCAAAGCGTAGACTGTTTGAGACATTATTCCCATGGAGGAAAGTGTGAATGGTGAGTGTTGCATTCAATCCCGATG
Organism: Schistocerca gregaria; assembly: GCF_023897955.1. NCBI lineage: Eukaryota > Metazoa > Arthropoda > Insecta > Orthoptera > Acrididae > Schistocerca > Schistocerca gregaria. The sequence goes on along the minus strand of NC_064926.1, from coordinate 12,342,464 downwards.
CAATTTCTGTGTTTCAACAACACTCTGATAGTCCACACATTACAGAATGCCCCCAGATGTTCATCGGAAACTACTACTGGTCTTGAAGGGAACAATCAAAGCGTAAACTGTTTGAGACATTACTCCCATGGAGGAAAGTGCGCATGGTGACTGTTGTATTCAATCCCGATGCAATTTCTGCGTTTCTACAACACTCTGATAGTCCACAGATAACAGAATGCATCCGGATGTGCATCGGAAAATACTACTGGTCTTATAGGGAACGATCAAATGCGAGACTGTTTGAGACATTACTCCCAAGGAGGAAGGTGCGCATGGTGACTGTTGTATTCAATCCCGATGCAATTTCTGTCTTTCAACAACACTCTGGTAGTCCACAGATTACAGAATGCCTGCAGATCTGCATCGGAAACTACTACTGGTCTTCCAGGGAACGATCAAATCGTAGACTGTTTGAGACATTACTCATATGGAGGAAAGCGCATGGTGACTGTTGTATTCAATCCCGATGAAATTTCTGTGCTTTATCAACACTTTGATAGTCCACAGATTACAGAATGCCTCCAGATGTGCATCGGAAACTATTACTGGTCTTCCAGGGAACGATCAAAGCGTAAACTGTATAAGACATTACCCCCATGGAGGAAAATGCGCATGGTGACTGTTGTATTCAATCTCGAAGCAATTTCTGTGTTTCATCAACACTTTGAAGGGCCACAGATTACAGAATGCCTCCAGATGTGCATCGGAAACTACTACTGGTATTACAGGAATCGATCAAAGAATAGACTGTTTGAGACATTACTTCCATGGAGGAAAATTGCGTATGGTGACTGTTGTATTCAATCCCGATGCAATTTCTGTGTTTCAACAACACTCTGATAGTCCACAGACTACAGAATGCCTCCAGATGTGCGTCGGAAACTACTACTGGTCTTCCACGAAACGATCAAAGCGTAGACTGTTTGAGACATTACTCCCATGGAGGAAAATTGCGCATGGTGACTGATGTATTAAATCCCGGGGCAATTTCTGTGTTTCAACAACACTCTGATAGTCCACACATTACAGAATTCCCCCAGATGTTCATCGGAAACTACTACTGGTCTACAAGGGAACAATCAAAGCGTAAACTGTTTGAGACATTACTCCCATGGAGGAAAGTGCGCATGGTGACTGTTGTGTTCAATCCCGATGCAATTTCTGTGTTTCATCAACACTTTGAATGTCTACAGATTACAGAATGCCTCCAGATGAGCATCGGAAACTACTACTGGGCTTCCAGGAAACGATCAAAGCGTAGACTGTTTGAGACATTATTCCCATGGAGGAAAGTGTGCATGGTGAGTGTTGCATTCTATCCCGATGCAATATCTGTGTTTCAACAACACTCTGATAGTCCACAGACTACAGAATGCCTCCAGATCTGCGTCGGAAACTACTACTGGTCTTCCAGGAAACGATCAAAGCGTAGACTGTTTGAGACATTACTCCCATGGAGGAAAATTGCGTATGGTGACTGTTGTATTCAATCCCGATGCAATTTCTGTGTTTCAACAACACTCTGATAGTCCACAGATCACAGAATGATACCAGATGTGCATCGGAAACTACTACTGGCCTGCCAGGGAACGATCAAAGCGTAGACTGTTTGAGACATTACTCCCATGGAGGAAAATTGCGCATGGTGACTGATGTATTAAATCCCGATGCAATTTCGGTGTTTCAACAACACTCTGATAGTCCACACATTACGGAATGCCCCCAGATGTTCATCGGAAACTACTACTGGTCTTCAAGGGAACAATCAAAGCCTAAACTGTTTGAGACATTACTCCCATGGAGGAAAGTGCGCATGGTGACTGTTGTGTTCAATCCCGATGCAATTTCTGTGTTTCGTCAACACTTTGAATGTCCACAGATTACAGAATGCCTCCAGATGTGCATCGGAAACTACTACTGGTCTTCCAGGAAACGATCAAAGCGTAGACTGTTTGAGACATTATTCCTATGGAGGAAAGTGTGCATGGTGAGTGTTGCATTCTATCCCGATGCAATTTCTGTGTTTCAACCACACTCTGATAGTCCACACATTACAGAATGCCCCCAGATGTTCATTGGAAACTACTACTGGTCTTCAAGGGAACAATCAAAGCGTAAACTGTTTGAGACATTACTCCCATGGAGGAAAGTGCGCATGGTGACTGTTGTGTTAAATCCCGATGCAATTTCAGTGTTTCGTCAACACTTTGAATGTCCACAGATTACAGAATGCCTCCAGATGTGCATCGGAAACTACTACTGGGCTTCCAGGAAACGATCAAAGCGTAAACTGTTTGAGACATTACTCCCATGGAGGAAAATGCGCATGGTGACTGTTGTATTCAATATCGAAGCAATTTCTGTGTTTCATCAACACTTTGCAGGGCCACAGATTACAGAATTCCCTTCAGATGTGCATCGGAAACTACTACTGGTATTACAGGAATCGATCAAAGAATAGACTGTTTGAGACATTACTCCCATGGAAGAAAATAGCGTATGGTGACTGTTGTATTCAATCCCGATGCAATTTGTGTGTATCAACAACACTCTGATAGTCCACAGACTACAGAATGCCTCCAGATGTGCGTCGGAAACTACTACTGGTCTTCCAGGAGACGATCAAAGCGTAGACTGTTTGAGACATTACTCCCATGGAGGAAAATTGCGCATGGTGACTGATGTATTAAATCCCGAGGCAATTTCTGTGTTTCAACAACACTCTGATAGTCCACACATTACAGAATTCCCCCAGATGTTCATCGGAAACTACTACTGGTCTACAAGGGAACAATCAAAGCGTAAACTGTTTGAGACATTACTCCCATGGAGGAAAGTGCGCATGGTGACTGTTGTGTTCAATCCCGATGCAATTTCTGTGTTTCATCAACACTTTGAATGTCTACAGATTACAGAATGCCTCCAGATGAGCATCGGAAACTACTATTGAGCTTCCAGGAAACGATCAAAGCGTAGACTGTTTGAGACATTATTCCCATGGAGGAAAGTGTGCATGGTGAGTGTTGCATTCTATCCCGATGCAATTTCTGTGTTTCAACAACACTCTGATAGTCCACAGACTACAGAATGCCTCCAGATCTGCGTCGGAAACTACTACTGGTCTTCCAGGAATCGATCAAAGCGTAGACTGTTTGAGACATTACTCCCATGGAGGAAAATTGCGCATGGTGACTGTTGTATTCAATCCCGATGCAATTTCTGTGTTTCAACAACACTCTGATAGTCCACAGATCACAGAATGATACCAGATGTGCATCGGAAACTACTACTGGCCTGCCAGGGAACGATCAAAGCGTAGACTGTTTGGGACATTACTCCCATGGAGGAAAATTGCGCATGGTGACTGATGTATTAAATCCCGATGCAATTTCTGTGTTTCAACAACACTCTGATAGTCCACACATTACGGAATGCCCCCAGATGTTCATCGGAAACTACTACTGGTCTTCAAGGGAACAATCAAAGCGTAAACTGTTTGAGACATTACTCCCATGGAGGAAAGTGCGCATGGTGACTGTTGTGTTCAATCCCGATGCAATTTCTGTGTTTCGTCAACACTTTGAATGTCCACAGATTACAGAATGCCTCCAGATGTGCATCGGAAACTACTACTGGTCTTCCAGGAAACGATCAAAGCGTAGACTGTTTGAGACATTATTCCCATGGAGGAAAGTGTGCATGGTGAGTGTTGCATTCTATCCCGATTCAATTTCTGTGTTTCAACAACACTCTGATAGTCCACACATTACAGAATGCCCCCAGATGTTCATCGGAAACTACTACTGGTCTTCAAGGGAACAATCAAAGCGTAAACTGTTTGAGACATTACTCCCATGGAGGAAAGAGCGCATGGTGACTGTTGTGTTCAATCCCGATGCAATTTCTGTGTTTCGTCAACACTTTGAATCTCCACAGATTACAGAATGCCTCCAGATGTGCATCGGAAACTACTACTGGACTTCCAGGAAACGATCAAAGCGTAGACTGTTTGAGACATTATTCCCATGGAGGATAGTGTGCATGGTGAGTGTTGCATTCTATCACGATGCAATTTCTGTGTTTCAACAACACTCTGATAGTCCACACATTACAGAATGCCCCCAGATGTTCATCGGAAACTACTACTGGTCTTCAAGGGAACAATCAAAGCGTAAACTATTTGAGACATTACTCCCATGGAGGAAAGTGCGCATGGTGACTGTTGTGTTCAATCCCGATGCAATTTCTGTGTTTCATCAACACTTTGAATGTCTACAGATTACAGAATGCCTCCAGATGAGCATCGGAAACTACTATTGAGCTTCCAGGAAACGATCAAAGCGTAGACTGTTTGAGACATTATTCCCATGGAGGAAAGTGTGCATGGTGAGTGTTGCATTCTATCCCGATGCAATTTCTGTGTTTCAACAACACTCTGGTAGTCCACAGATTACAGAATGCCTCCAGATGTGCATCGGAAACTATTACTGGTCTTCCATGGAACGATCAAATCGTAGACTGTTTGAGACATTACTCATATGGAGGAAAGCGCATGGTGACTGTTGTATTCAGTCCCGATGAAATTTCTGTGCTTTATCAACACTCTGATAGTCCACAGATTACAGAATGCCTCCAGATGTGCATCGGAAACTATTACTGGTCTTCCAGGGAACGATCAAAGCGTAAACTGTTTGAGACATTACTCCCATAGAGGAAAGTGCGCATGATGACTGTTGTATTCAATCTCGAAGCAATTTCTGTGTTTCATCAACACTTTGAAGGGCCACAGATTACAGAATGCCTCCAGATGTGCATCGGAAACTACTACTGGTATTACAGGAATCGATCAAAGAATAGACTGTTTGAGACATTACTCCCATGGAGGAAAATTGCGTATGGTGACTGTTGTATTCCATCCCGATGCAATTTCTGTGTTTCAACAACACTCTGATAGTCCACAGACTACAGAATGCCTCCAGATGTGCGTCGTAAACTACTATTGGTCTTCCAGGAAACGATCAAAGCGTAGACTGTTTGAGACATTACTCCCATGGAGGAAAATTGCGCATGGTGACTGATGTATTAAATCCCGAGGCAATTTCTGTGTTTCAACAACACTCTGATAGCCCACACATTACAGAATTCCCCCAGATGTTCATCGGAAACTACTACTGGTCTACAAGTGAACAATCAAAGCGTAAACTGTTTGAGACATTACTCCCATGGAGGAAAGTGCGCATGGTTACTGTTGTGTTCAATCCCGATGCAATTTCTGTGTTTCATCAACACTTTGAATGTCCACAGATTACAGAATGCCTCCAGATGAGCATCGGAAACTACTACTGGGCTTCCAGGAAACGATCAAAGCGTAGACTGTTTGAGACATTATTCCCATGGAGGAAAATGTGCATGGTGAGTGTTGCATTCTATCCCGATGCAATTTCTGTGTTTCAACAACACTCTGATAGTCCACAGACTACAGAATGCCTCCAGATCTGCGTCGAAAACTACAACTGGTCTTCCAGGAAACGATCAAAGCGTAGACTGTTTGAGACATTACTCCCATGGAGGAAAATTGCGCATGGTGACTGTTGTATTCAATCCCGATGCAATTTCTGAGTTTCAACAACACTCTGATAGTCCACAGATCACAGAATGATACCAGATGTGCATCGGAAACTACTACTGGCCTGCCAGGGAACGATCAAAGCGTAGACTGTTTGAGACATTACTCCCATGGAGGAAAATTGCGAATGGTGACTGATGTATTAAATCCCGATGCAATTTCTGTGTTTCAACAACACTCTGATAGTTCACACATTACGGAATGCCCCCAGATGTTCATCGGAAACTACTACTGGTCTTCAAGGGAACAACCAAAGCGTAAACTGTTTGAGAAATTACTCCCATGGAGGAAGGTGCGCATGGTGACTGTTGTATTCAATCCCGATGCAACTTCTGTCTTTCAACAACACTCTGGTAGTCCACAGATTACAGAATGCCTCCAGTTGTGCATCGGAAACTACTACTGGGCTTCCAGGAAACGATCAAAGCGTAGACTGTTTGAGACATTATTCCCATGGAGGATAGTGTGCATGGTGAGTGTTGCATTCTATCACGATGCAATTTCTGTGTTTCAACAACACTCTGATAGTCCACACATTACAGAATGCCCCCAGATGTTCATCGGAAACAACTACTGGTCTTCAAGGGAACAATCAAAGCGTAAACTGTTTGAGACATATCTCCCATGGAGGAAGGTGCGCATGGTGACTGTTGTATTCAATCCCGATGCAACTTCTGTCTTTCAACAACACTCTGGTAGTCCACAGATTACAGAATGCCTCCAGATGTGCATCGGAAACTATTACTGGTCTTCCATGGAACGATCAAATCGTAGACTGTTTGAGACATTACTCATATGGAGGAAAGCGCATGGTGACTGTTGTATTCAGTCCCGATGAAATTTCTGTGCTTTATCAACACTCTGATAGTCCACAGATTACAGAATGCCTCCAGATGTGCATCGGAAACTATTACTGGTCTTCCAGGGAACGATCAAAGCGTAAACTGTTTGAGACATTACTCCCATAGAGGAAAGAGCGCATGATGACTGTTGTATTCAATCTCGAAGCAATTTCTGTGTTTCATCAACACTTTGAAGGGCCACAGATTACAGAATGCCTCCAGATGTGCATCGGAAACTACTACTGGTCTTCCAGGATACGATCAAAGCGTAGACTGTTTGAGACATTACTCCCATGGAGGAAAATTGCGCATGGTGACTGATGTATTTAATCCCGAGGCAATTTCTGTGTTTCAACAACACTCTGATAGCCCACACATTACAGAATTCCCCCAGATGTTCATCGGAAACTACTACTGGTCTTCAGATGAACCATCAAAGCGTAAACTGTTTGAGACATTACTCCCATGGAGAAAAGTGCGCATGGTGACTGTTGTGTTCAATCCCGATGCAATTTCTGTGTTTCATCAACACTTTGAATGTCCACAGATTATAGAATGCCTCCAGATGTGCATCAGAAACCACTACTGGGCTTCCAGGAAACGATCAAATCGTAGACTGTTTGAGACATTATTCCCATGGAGGAAAGTGTGCATGGTGAGTGTTGCATTCTATCCCGATGCAATTTCTGTGTTTCAACAACACTCTGATAGTCCACAGATTACAGAATGCCTCCAGATGTGCATCGGAACTACTACTGGTCTGCCAGGGAACGATCAAAGCGTAGACTGTTTCAGACATTACTCCCATGGAGGAAAGTGCGCATGGTGACTGTTGTATTCAATCCCGATGCAATTTCTGTGTTTCCTCAACACTTTGAAGGTCCACAGATTACAGAATGCCTCCAGATGTGCATCGGAAACTACTACTGGTCCTCCAGCGAACGATCAAAGCGTAGACTGTTTGAGACATTACTCTTATGGAGGAAAGTGCGCATGGTGACTGTTGTATTCACTCCCGATGCAATTTCTGTGTTTCTACAACACTCTGATAGTCCACAGATAACAGAATGCTTCCACATGTGCATCGGGAACTACTTCTGGTCTTCCAGGGAACGATCAAAGAGTAGACTGTTTGAGGCATTACTCCCATGGAGGAAAGTACACATGGTGACTGTTGTATTCAATCCCGATGCAATTTCTGTGTTTCAACAACACTCTGATAGTCCACAGATTACATAATGCCTCCAGATGTGCATCGGAAACTGCTACTGGTCTTCCAGGGAACGATCAAATAGTAGACTGTTTGAGACATTACTCCCATGGAGGAAGACTGCGCATCGTGACTGTTGTGTTCAATCCCGATGCAATATCTGTGTTTCAACAACGCTCTGATAGTCCACATATTACAGAATGCCCCCAGTTGTTCATCGGAAACTACTACTGGTCTTCCAGGGAACGATCAATGCGTAAACTCTTTGACACATTTCTCCCATGCAGGAAAGTGCGCATGGTGACTGTTGTATTCAATCTCGATGCAGTTTCTGTGTTTCATCAACACCTTGAAAGACCACAGATTACAGAATGCCTCCAGATGTGCATCGGAAACTACTACTGGTATTACAGGAATCGATCAAAGGATAGACTGTTTGAGACATTACTCCCATGGAGGAAAATTGCGTATGGTGACTGTTGTATTCAATCCCGACGCAATTTCTGTGTTTCAACAACACTCTGATAGTCCACAGACTACAGAATGCCTCCAGATGTGCGTCGGAAAGTACTACTGGTCTTCCAGGAAACGATCAAAGCGTAGACTGTTTGAGACATTACTCCCATGGAGGAAAATTGCGCATGGTGACTGTTGTATTCAATCCTGATGCAATTTCTGTGTTTCAACAACACTCTGATAGTCCACAGATTACAGAATGATACCAGATGTGCATCGGAAACTACTACTGGCCTGCCAGGGAACGATCAAAGCGTAGACTGTTTGAGACATTACTCCCATGGAGGAAAATTGCGCATGGTGACTGATGTATTAAATCCCGATGCAATTTCTGTGTTTCAACAACACTCTGATAGTCCACACATTTCAGAATGCCCCCAGATGTTCATCGGAAACTACTACCTACTGGTCTTCAAGGGAACAATCAAAGCGTAAACTGTTTGAGACATTACTCCCATGGAGGAAAGTGTGCATGGTGACTGTTGTGTTCAATCCCGATGCAATTTCTGTGTTTCATCAACACTTTGAATGTCCACAGATTACAGAATGCCTCCAGATGTGCATCGGAAACTACTACTGGGCTTCCAGGAAGCTATCAAAGCGTAGACTGTTTGAGACATTATTCCCATGGAGGAAAGTGTGCATGGTGAGTGTTGCATTCTATCCCGATGCAATTTCTGTGTTTCAACAACACTCTGATAGTCCACAGACTACAGAATGACTCCAGATGTGCGTCGGAAACTACTACTGGTCTTCCAGGTAACGATCAAAGCGTAGACTGTTTGAGACATTACTCCCATTGAGGAAAATTGCGCATGGTGACTGTTGTATTCAATCCCGATGCAATTTCTGTGTTTCAACAACACTCTGATAGTCCACAGATTACAGAATGATACCAGATGTGCATCGGAAACTACTACTGGCCTGCCACGGAACGATCAAAGCGTAGACTGTTTGAGACATTACTCCCATGGAGGAAAATTGCGCATGGTGACTGATGTATTAAATCCCAATGCAATATCTGTGTTTCAACAACACTCTGATGGTCCACACATTACACAATACCCCCAGATGTTCATCGGAAACTACTACTGGTCTTCAAGGGAACAATCAAAGCCTAAACTGTTTGAGACATTACTCCCATGGAGAAAAGTGCGCATGGTGACTGTTGTGTTCAATCCCGATGCAATTTCTGTGTTTCATCAACACTTTGAATGTCCACAGATTCCAAATGCCTCCAGATGTGCATCGGAAACTACTACTGCTCTTCCAGGAAACGATCAAAGCGTAGACTGTTTGAGATATTATTCCCATGGAGGAAAGTGTGCATGGTGAGTGTTGCATTGTATCCCGATGCAATTTCTGTGTTTCAACAACACTCTGATAGTCCACAGACTACAGAATGACTCTAGATGTGCGTCGGAAACTACTACTGGTCTTCCAGGAAACGATCAAAACGTAGACTGTTTGAACCATTACACCCCTGGAGGAAAGTGCGCATGTTGACTCTTGTATTCAATCATGACGCAATTTCTGTGTTTCATCAACACTCTGATAGTCCACAGATTACAGAATGCCCCCAGATGTGCATCGGAAACTACTATTGGTCTTCCAGGGAACGATCGAAGCGTAAACTGTTTGAGATATTTCTCCCATGGAAGAAAGTGCGCATGGTGACTGTTGTATTCAATCCCGATGCAATTTCTGTGTTTCAACAACACTCTGATAGTCCACAGATTACAGAATGCCTCCAGGTGTGCATCGGAAACTACTACTGGTCTTCCAGGGATAGGTTAAAGCGTAGATTGTTTGAGACATTAGTCCAATGGAGGAAAGTGTGCATGGTGACTGTTGTAATCAATCCCGATGCAATATCTGTTTTTCTACAACACTCTGATAGGCCACAGATAACAGAATGCATCCAGATGTGCATCGGAAACTACTACTGGGCTTCCAGGGAACGATCGAGGAGTAGACTGTTTGAGACATTACTCCCAAGGAGCAAAGTGTGCATGGTGACTGTTGTATTCAATCCCGATGAGTTTTCTGTGTTTCAAAAACGCTCTGAAATTCCACACATTACAGAATGCCCCCAGATGTTCATCGGAAACTACTACTGGTCTTCCAGGGAACGATCAAAGCTTAACTGTTTGACACATTACTCCCATGTTGGAAAGTGCGCATGGTGACTGTTGTATTCAATCCCGATGCAATTTCTGTGTTTCATCAACACTTTGAAGGTCCACAGATTACAGAATGCCTCCAGATATGCAACGGAAACTACTATTGGTCTTCCAGGAATCGATCAAAGCGTAGACTGTTTGAGACATTACTCAAATGGAGGAAAGTGCGCATGGTGACTGTTGTATTCAATCCCGATGCAATTTCTGTGTTTCATCAACACTTTGAAGGGCCACATATTACAGAATGCCTCCAGATGTGCATGGGAAACTACTACTGGTCTTCCAGGAAAAGATCAAAGCGTAGACTGTTTGAGACATTACTCCCATGGAGGAAAATTTCGCATGGTGACTGTTGTATTCAATCCCGATGCAATTTCTGTGTTTCAACAACACTCTGATAGTCCACAGATTACAGAATGGTACCAGATGTGCATCGGAAACTACTACTGGTCTGCCAGGGAACGATCAAAGCGTAGACTGTTTGAGACATTACTCCTATGGAGGAAAATTGCGCATGGTGACTGATGTATTAAATCCCGATGCAATTTCTGTGTTTCAACAACACTCTGATAGTCCACAGATTACAGAATGCCTCCAGATGTGCATCGGAAATTACTACTGGTGTTCCAGGGACGAACAAAGCGTAGACTGTTTGAGACATTACTCTTGTGGAGGAAAGTACACATGGTGACCGTTGTATTCAATCCCGATGCAATTTCTGTATTTCAACAACACTCTGATAGTCCACAGATTACAGAATGCCTCCAGATGTTCATCGGAAACTACTACTGGTCTACCAGGAAACGATCAAAGCGTAGACTGCTTGAGACATTACTCCCATGAAGGAAAATTGCGCATGTTGACTTTTGTATTCAATCCCGATGCAATTTCTGTGTTTCAACAACACTCTGATAGTCCACACATTACAGAGTTCCCATAGATGTTCATCGGAAACTACTACGGGTTTTCCAGGAACAATCAAAGCGTAAACTGTTTGAGACGTTACTCCCATGGAGGAAAGTGCGCATGGTGACTGTTGTATTAAATCCCGATGCAATTTCAGTGTTTCATCAACACTTTGAAGGTCCACAGATTACAGAATGCATCCAGATGTGTATCGGAAACTACTACTGGTTTTCCAGGGAATGATCAAAACGCAGACTGTTTGACACTTTACTCCCATGGTGGAAAGTGCGCATGGTGACTGTTGTATTCAATCCCGATGCAATTTCTGTGTTTCATGAACACTTTGAAGGTCCACAGATTACAGAATGCCTCCAGATGTGCATCGGAAACTACTACTGGTCTTCCAGGGAACGATCAAAACGTAGACTGTTTGTGATATTACTCCCATGGAGGAAAGTGTGCATGGTGACTATTGTATTCAATCCTGATGCAATTTCTGTGTTTCATCAACACTTTGAAGGTCCACAGATAACAGAATGCCTCCAGATGTGCATCGGAAACTACTACTGGTCTTCCAGGAACGATCCAAGCGTATACTGATGAGACATTACTCCCATGGAGGAAAGAGCACATGGTGACTGTTGTATTCAATCCCGATGCAATTTCTGTGTTTCAACAACACTCTGATAGTCCACAGACTACAGAATGCCCCCAGATGTGCATCGGAAACTACTATTGGTCTTCCAGGGAACGATCAAATCTAATACTGTATGAGACATTACTCACATACTGTAAAATTGCGCATGGAAACTGTTGTATTCAATCCCGATACAATTTCTGTGTTTCAACAACGCTCTGATAGTCCACGGATTACAGAATGCCCCCAAATGTACATCGGAAACTACTACTGGTCATCCAGGGAACGATCAAAGCGTAAACTCTTTGAGACATTACTCCCATGGAGGACAGTGCGCATGGTGACTGTTGTATTCAAACCCGATGCAATTTCTGTGTTTCCTCAACACTTTGAAGGTCCACAGATTACAGAATACCTCCAGATGTGCATCGGAAACTACTATTGGTCCTCCAGGGAACGATCAAAGCGTATACTGTTTGAGACATAACTCCCATACAGGAAAATTGCGCATGGAGACTGTTGTATTCAATCCCGATGCAATTTCTGTGTTTCAACAACGCTCTCATAGTCCACAGATTACAGAACGCCCCCAGATGTTCATCGGAAACCACTACTGGTCATCCAGGGAACGATCAAAGCGTAAACCCTTTGAGACATTACTCCCATGGAGGAAAGTGCGCATGGTGACTGTTGTATTCACTCCCGATGCAATTTCTGTGTTTCTACAACACTCTGATAGTCCACAGATAACAGAATGCTTCAAAATGTGCATCGGGAACTACTACTGGTGTTCCAGGGAACGGTCAAAGAGTAGACTGTTTGAGGCATTACTCCCATGGAGGAAAACTGCGCATGGTGACTGTTGTATTCAATCCCGATGCAATTTCTGTGTTTCAACAACGCTCTGATAGTCCACACATTACAGAATGCCCCCAGATGTTCATCGGAAACAACTACTGGTCATCCAGGGAACGATCAAAGCGTAAACTCTTTGAGACATTACTCCCATGGAGGAAAGTGCGCATGGTGACTGTTGTATTCACTCCCGATGCAATTTCTGTGTTTCTACAACACTCTGATAGTCCACAGATAACAGAATGCTTCAAAATGTGCATCGGGAACTACTACTGGTGTTCCAGGGACGATCAAATCGTAGACTGTTTGAGACATTACTCCCATGGAGGAAAGTGCGCATGGTGACTGTTGTATTCAATCCCGATGCAATTTCTGTGTTTCATCAACACTTTGAATGTCCACAGTTTACTGAATGCCTCCAGATGTGCATCGGAAAGTACTACTGGTCTTCCAGGAAAAGATCAAAGCGTAGACTGTTTGAGACATTACTGCCATGAAGGAAAATTGCGCATGGTGACTGTTGTATTCAATCCCGATGCTATTTCTGTGTTTCAACAACGCTCTGATAGTCCACACATTACAGAATGCATCCAGATGCCCATCGGAAACTACTACTGGTCTTCCAGGGAACGATCAAAACGTAAACTGTTTGAGACATTACTCCCATGGTGGAAAGTGCGCTTGATGACTGTAGTATTCAATCCCGATGCAATTTCTGTGTTTCAACAACACTCTGATAGTCCACAGATTACAGAATGCCTCCAGGTGTGCATCGGAAACTACTACTGGTCTTCCAGGGAACGATATAGGCGTAGACTGCGTGAGACATTACTCTCATGGAGGAAAGGGCTCATGGTGACGGTTGTATTCAATCCCGATGCAATTTCTGTGTTTCAACAACACTCTGATGCTCCACAGACTACAGAATGCCCCACATGTTCATCGGAAACTACTACTGGTCATCCATGGAACGATCAAAGCGTAAACTCTTTGAGACATTACTCCCATTGAGGAAAGTGCGCATGGTGACTTTTGTAATCACTCCCGATGCAATTTCTGTGTTTCTACAACACTCTGATAGTCCACAGATAACAGAATGCTTCCAGATGTGCATCGGGAACTACTACTGGTCTTCCAGGGAACGATCAAAGTGTAGACTGTTTGAGGCATTACTCCCATGGAGGAAAGTACACATGGTGACTGTTGTATTCAATCACGATGCAATTTCTGTGTTTCAACAACACTCTGATAGTCCACAGATTACAGAATGCCTCCAGATGTGCATCGGAAACTACTACTGGTCTTCCAGGGAACGATCAAATAGTAGACTGTTTGAGACATTACGCCCAAGGAGGCAAGTGCGCATGGTCACTGTTTAATTCAATCCCGAGGCAATTTCGGTGTTTCATCAACACTTTGAAGGTCCACAGATAACAGAATGCCTCCAGATGTGCAAAGGAAACTACTACTGGTCTTCCTGGGAACGATCAAAACGTAGACTGTTTGAGAAATTACTCCCATGGAGGAAAGTGCGCATGGTGACTGTTGTATTCAATCCCGATGCAATTTCTGTGTTTCATCAACACTTTGAAGGTCCACAGATTACAGAATGCCTCCAGATGTCATCGGAAACTACTACTGGTATTCCAGGAAACGATCCAGGCGTAGACTGATGAGACATTACTCCCATGGAGGAAAGTGCACATGGTGACTGTTGTATTCAATCCCGATGCAATTTCTGTGTTTCAACAACGCTCTGATAGTCCACAGATTACAGAATGCCCCCAGATGTTCATCGGAAACTACTACTGGTCATCCAGGGAACGATCAAAGCGTAAACTCTTTGAGACATTACTCCCATGGAGGACAGTGCGCATGGTGACTGTTGTATTCAAACCCGATTCAATTTCTGTGTTTCCTCAACACTTTGAAGGTCCACAGACTACAGAATGCCTCCAGACGTGCATCGGAAACTACTATTGGTCATCCAGGGAACGATCAAAACGTATACTGCTTAAGACATTACTCCCATACAGGAAAATTGCGCATGGAGGCTGTTGTATTCAATCCCGTTGCAATTTCTGTGTTTCAACAACGCTCTGATAGTTCGCAGATTACAGAATGCCCCCAGATGTTCATCGGAAACTACTACTGGTCATGCAGTGAACGATCAAAGCGTAAACTCTTTGAGACATTACTCCCATGGAGGACAGTGCGCATGGTGACTGTTGTATTCAAACCCGATGAAATTTCTGTGTTTCATCAACACACTGATAGTCCACAGGTTACATAATGCCTCCAGATGTGCATCGGAAACTACTACTGGTCTTCCAGGAAACGATCAAAGCGTAGACTGTTTGTGACATTACTCCCATGGAGGAAAGTGTGCATGGTGACTGTTGTATTCAATCCTGATGCAATTTCTGTGTTTCATCAACACTTTGAAGGTCCACAGATTACAGAATGCCTCCAGATGTGCATCGGAAACTACTACTGGTATTCCAGGAAACGATCCAGGCGTAGACTGATGAGACATTACTCCCATGTAGGAAAGTGCACATGGTGACTGTTGTATTCAATTCCGATGCAATGTCAGTGTTTCATCAACACTTTGAAGGTCCACAGATTACAGAATGCATCCAGATGTGTATCGGAAACTACTACTGGTTTTCCAGGGAATGATCAAAACGCAGACTGTTTGACACATTACTCCCATGGTGGAAAGTGCGCATGGTGACTGTTGTATTCAATCCCGATGCAATTTCTGTGTTTCATGAACACTTTGAAGGTCCACAGATTACAGAATGCCTCCAGATGTGCATCGGAAACTACTACTGGTCTTCCAGGGAACGATCAAAACGTAGACTGTTGGTGATATTACTCCCATGGAGGAAAGTGTGCATGGTGAATATTGTATTCAATCCTGATGCAATTTCTGTGTTTCATCAACACTTTGAAGGTCCACAGATAACAGAATGCCTCCAGATGTGAATCGGAAACTACTACTGGTCTTCCAGGAACGATCCAGGCGTAGACTGATGAGACATTACTCCCATGGAGGAAAGTGCACATGGTGACTGTTGTATTCAATCCCGATGCAAAATTTCTGTGTTTCAACAACACTCTGATAGTCCACAGACTACAGAATGCCCCCAGATGTGCATCGGAAACTACTGTTGGTCATCCAGGGAACGATCAAAACTAATACTGTATGAGACATTACTCACATACAGTAAAATTGCGCATGGAAACTGTTGTATTCAATCCCGATGCAATTTCTGTGTTTCAACAACGCTCTGATAGTCCACGGATTACAGAATGCCCCCAGATGTACATCGGAAACTACTACTGGTCATCCAGGGAACGATCAAAGCGTAAACTCTTTGAGACATTACTCCCATGGAGGACAGTGCGCATGGTGACTGTTGTATTCAAACGCGATGCAATTTCTGTGTTTCCTCAACACTTTGAAGGTCCACAGATTACAGAATACCTCCAGATGTGCATCGGAAACTACTATTGGTCCTCCAGGGAACGATCAAAGCGTATACTGTTTGAGACATAACTCCCATACAGGAAAATTGCACATGGAGACTGTTGTATTCAATCCCGATGCAATTTCTGTGTTTCAACAACGCTCTCATAGTCCACAGATTACAGAATGCCCCCAGATGTTCATCGGAAACCACTACTGGTCATCCAGGGAACGATCAAAGCGTAAACTCTTTGAGACATTACTCCCATGGAGGAAAGTGCGCATGGTGACTGTTGTATTCACTCCCGATGCAATTTCTGTGTTTCTACAACACTCTGATAGTCCACAGATAACAGAATGCTTCAAAATGTGCATCGGGAACTACTACTGGTGTTCCAGGGAACGATCAAAGAGTAGACTGTTTGAGGCATTACTCCCATGGAGGAAAACTGCGCATGGTGACTGTTGTATTCAATCCCGATGCAATTTCTGTGTTTCAACAACGCTCTGATAGTCCACACATTACAGAATGCCCCCAGATGTTCATCGGAAACTACTACTGGTCTTCCAGGGAACGATCAAAGCGTTAACTGTTTGACACATTTCTCCCATGGAGGAAAGTGCGCATGGTGACTATTGTATTCAATCCCGAGGCAATTTCGTGTGTTTCATTAACACTTTGAACGTCCACAGATTACAGAATGCCTCCAGATGTGCAACGGAAACTACTACTGGTCTTCCAGGGAACGATCAAATCGTAGACTGTTTGAGACATTACTCCCATGGTGGAAAGTGTGCATGGTGACTGCTGTATTCAATCCCGATGAAATTTCTGTGTTTCAACAACACTCTGACAGTCCACAGATTACAGAATGCCTCCAGATGTGCATCGGAAACTACTACTGGTCTACCAGGGAACGATCAAAGCGTAAACTCTTTGAGACATTACTCCCATGTAGGAAAGTGCGCATGGTGACTGTTGTATTCAATCCCGATGCAATTTCTGTGTTTCATCAACACTTTGAATGTCCACAGTTTACTGAATGCCTCCAGATGTGCATCGGAAAGTACTACTGGTCTTCCAGGAAAAGATCAAAGCGTAGACTGTTTGAGACATTACTGCCATGAAGGAAAATTGCGCATGGTGACTGTTGTATTCAATCCCGATGCTATTTCTGTGTTTCAACAACGCTCTGATAGTCCTCACATTACAGAATGCATCCAGATGCCCATCGGAAACTACTACTGGTCTTCCAGGGAACGTTCAAAACGTAAACTGTTTGAGACATTACTCCCATGGTGGAAAGTGCGCATGATGACTGTAGTATTCAATCCCGATGCAATGTCCGTGTTTCAACAACACTCTGATAGTCCACAGATTACAGAATGCCTCCAGGTGTGCATCGGAAACTACAACTGGTCTTCCAGGGAACGATATAGGCGTAGACTGCGTGAGACATTACTCCCATGGAGGAAAGGGCTCATGGTGACGGTTGTATTCAATCCCGATGCAATTTCTGTGTTTCAACAACACTAAGATAGTCCACAGACTACAGAATGCCCCCACATGTTCATCGGAAACTACTACTGGTCATCCAGGGAACGCTCAAAGCGTAAACTCTTTGAGACATTACTCCCATTGAGGAAAGTGCGCATGGTGACTCTTGTATTCACTCCCGATGCAATTTCTGTGTTTCTACAACACTCTGATAGTCCACAGATAACAGAATGCTTCCAGATGTGCATCGGGAACTACTACTGGTCTTCCAGGGAACGATCAAAGTGTAGACTGTTTGAGGCATTACTCCCATGGAGGAAAGTACACATGGTGACTGTTGTATTCAATCCCGATGCAATTTCTGTGTTTCAACAACACTCTGATAGTCCACAGATTACAGAATGCCTCCAGATGTGCATCGGAAACTACTACTGGTCTTCCAGGGAACGATCAAATAGTAGACTGTTTGAGACATTACGCCCAGGGAAGCAAGTGCGCATGGTCACTTTTTAATTCAATCCCGAGGCAATTTCGGTGTTTCATCAACACTTTGAAGGTCCACAGATAACAGAATGCCTCCAGATGTGCAAAGGAAACTACTACTGGTCTTCCTGGGAACGATCAAAACGTAGACTGTTTGAGACATTACTCCCATGGAGGAAAGTGCGCATGGTGACTGTTGTATTCAATCCCGATGAAATTTCTGTGTTTCATCAACACACTGATAGTCCACAGATTACAGAATGCCTCCAGATGTGCATCGGAAACCACTACTGGTCTTCCAGGGAACGATCAAAGCGTAGACTGTTTGTGACAATACTTCCATGGAGGAAAGTGTGCATGGTGACTGTTGTATTCAATCCTGATGCAATTTCTGTGTTTCATCAACACTTTGAAGGTCCACAGATTACAGAATGCCTCCAGATGTGCATCGGAAACTACTACTGGTATTCCAGGAAACGATCCAGGCGTAGACTGATGAGACATTACTCCCATGGAGGAAAGTGCACATGGTGACTGTTGTATTCAATCCCGATGCAATTTCTGTGTTTCAACAACACTCTGATAGTCCACAGACTACAGAATGCCTCCAGATGTGCATCGGAAACTACTATTGGTCTTCCAGGGAACGAACAAAACGTATACTGTTTGAGACATTACTCACATACAGGAAAATTGCGCATGGAGACTGTTATATTCATTCCCGATGCAATTTCTGTGTTTCAACAACGCTCTGATAGTCCACAGATTACAGAATGCCCCCAGGTGTTCATCAGAAACCACTACTGGTCATGCAGTGAACGATCAAAGCGTAAACTCTTTGAGACATTACTCCCATGGCGGACAGTGCGCATGGTGACTGTTGTATTCAAACCCGATGCAATTTCTGTGTTTCCTCAACACTTTGAAGGTCCACAGACTACAGAATGCTTCCAGACGTGCATCGGAAACTACTATTGGTCTTCCAGGGAACGATCAAAACGTATACTGTTTAAGACATTACTCCCATACTGGAAAATTGCGCATGGAGGCTGTTGTATTCAATCCCGATCCAATTTCTGTGTTTCAACAACGCTCTGATAGTCCACAGATTACAGAATGCCTCCAGATGTTCATCGGAAACTACTACTGGTCATCCAGGGAACGATCAAATCGTAAACTCTTTGAGACATTACTCCCATGGAGGACAGTGCGCATGGTGACTGTTGTATTCAAACCCGATGCAATTTCTGTGTTTCCTCAACACTTTGAAGGGCCACAGACTACAGAATGCCTCCAGACGTGCATCGGAAACTACTATTGGTCATCCAGGGAACGATCAAAACGTATACTGCTTAAGACATTACTCCCATACAGGAAAATTGCGCATGGAGGCTGTTGTATTCAATCCCGATGAAATTTCTGTGTTTCATCAACACACTGATAGTCCACAGATTACAGAATGCCTCCAGATGTGCATCGGAAACTACTACTGGTCTTCCAGGGAACGATCAAAGCGTAGACTGTTTGTGACATTACTCCCATGGAGGAAAGTGTGCATGGTGACTGTTGTATTCAATCCTGATGCAATTTCTGTGTTTCATCAACACTTTGAAGGTCCACAGATTACAGAATGCCTCCAGATGTGCATCGGAAACTACTACTGGTATTCCAGGAAACGATCCAGGCGTACACTGATGAGACATTACTCCCATGGAGGAAAGTGCACATGGTGACTGTTGTATTCAATACCGATGCTATTTCTGCGTTTCAAAAACACTCTGATAGTCCACAGACTACAGAATGCCTCCAGATGTGCATCGGAAACTACTATTGGTCTTCCAGGGAACGATCAAAACGTATACTGTTTGAGACATTACTCCCATACAGGAAAATTGCGCATGGAGACTGTTATATTCAATCCCGATGCAATTTCTGTGTTTCAACAACGCTCTGATAGTCCACAGATTACAGAATGCCCCCAGATGTTCATCGGAAACTACTACTGGTCATGCAGTGAACGATCAAAGCGTAAACTCTTTGAGACATTACTCCCATGGAGGACAGTGCGCATGGTGACTGTTGTATTCAAACCCGATGCAATTTCTGTGTTTCCTCAACACTTTGAAGGTCCACAGACTACAGAATGCCTCCAGACGTGCATCGGAAACTACTATTGGTCTTCCAGGGATCGATCAAAACGTATACTGTTTAAGACATTACTCCCATACAGGAAAATTGCGTATGGAGACTGTTGTATTCAATCCCGGTGCAATGTCTTTGATTCAACAACGCTCTGATAGTCCACAGATTACAGAATGCCCCCAGATGTTCATCGGAAACCACTACTGGTCATCCAGGGAACGATCAAAGCGTAAACTCTTTCAGACATTACTCCCATGGAGGAAAGTGCGCATGGTGACTGTTATATTCAATCCCGATGCAATTTCTGTGTTTCTACAACACTCTGATAGTCCACAGATAACAGAATGCTTCCAGATGTGCATCGGGAACTACTACTGGTCTTCCAGGGAACGATCAAAGAGTAGACTGTTTGAGGCATTACTCCCATGGAGGAAAACTGCGCATGGTGACTGTTGTATTCAATCCCGATGCAATTTCTGTGTTTCAACAACGCTCTGATAGTCCACACATTACAGAATGCCCCCATATGTTCATCGGAAACTACTACTGGTCTTCCAGGAAACGATCAAAGCGTAAACTGTTTGACACATTTCTCCCATGGAGGAAAGTGCGCATGGTGACTGTTGTATTCAATCCCGAGGCAATTTCGACTGTTTCATCAACACTTTGAAGGTCCACGGATTACAGAATGCCTCCAATTGTGCAACGGAAACTACTACTGGTCTTCCAGGAACGATCAAATCGTAGACTGTTTGAGACATTACTCCCATGGTGGAAAGTGCGCATGGTGACTGCTGTTTTCAATCCCGATGAAATTTCTGTGTTTCAACAACACTCTGACAGTCCACAGATTACAGAATGCCTCCAGATGTGCATCGGAAACTACTATTGGTCTTCCAGGGAACGATCAAAGCTATAACCTGTTTGAGATATTACTCCCATGGAGGAAAGTGCGCATGGTGACTGTTGTATTCAATCCCGATGCAATTTCTGTGTTTCATCAACACTTTGAAGGTCCACAGATTACTGAATGCCTCCAGATGTGCATCGGAAACTACTACTGGTCTTCCAGGGAACGATCAAAGAGTAGACTGTTTGAGACATTACGCCCAAGGAGGAAAGTGCGAATGGTCACTGTTTAATTCAATCCCGAGGCAATTTCGGTATTTCATCAACACTTTGAAGGTCCACAGATAACAGAATGCCTCCAGATGTGCAAAGGAAACTAGTACTGGTCTTACAGGGAACGATCAAAACGTAGACTGTTTGAGACATTACTCCCATGGAGGAAAGTGCGCATGGTGACTGTTGTATTCAATCCCGATGATATTTCTGTGTTTCATCAACACTCAGATAGTCCACAGATCACAGAATGCCTCCGATGTGCATCGGAAACTACTACTGGTCTTCCAGGGAACGATCAAAGCGTAGACTGTTTGAGACATTACTCCCATGGAGGAAAGTGTGCATGGGTACTGTTTTATTCAATCCTGATGCAATTTCTGTGTTTCATGAACACTTTGAAGGTCCACAGATTACTGAATGCCTCCAGATGTGCATCGGAAACTACTACTGGTATTCCAGGAAACGATCCAGGCGTAGACTGATGAGACATTACTCCCATGGAGTAAAGTGCACATGGTGACTTTTGTATTCAATCCTGATGCAATTTCTGTGTTTCAACAACACTCTGATAGTCCACAGACTACAGAATGCCTCCAGATGTGCGTCGGAAACTACTATTGGTCTTCCAGGGAACGATCAAAACGTATACTGTTTGAGACATTACTCCCATACAGGAAAATTGCGCATGGAGACTGTTGTATTCAATCCCGATGCAATTTCTGTGTTTCAACAACGCTCTGATAGTCCACAGATTACAGAATGCCCCCAGATGTTCATCGGAAACTACTACTGGTCATGCAGGGAACGATCAAAGCGTAAACTCTTTGAGACATTACTCCCATGGAGGACAGTGCGCATGGTGACTGTTGTATTCAAACCCGATGCAATTTCTGTGTTTCCTCAATACTTTGAAGGTCCACAGCCTACAGAATGCCTCCAGATGTGCAAAGGAAACTACTACTGGTCTTCCAGGGAACGATCAAAACGTAGACTGTTTGAGACATTACTCCCATGGAGGAAAGTGCGCATGGTGACTGTTGTATTCAATCCCGATGCAATTTCTGTGTTTCAACAACGCTCTGATAGTCCACAGATTACAGAATACCCCCAGATGTTCATCGGAAACCACTACTGGTCATCCAGGGAACAATCAAAGCGTTAACTCTTTCAGGCATTACTCCCATGGAGGAAAGTGCGCATGGTGACTGTTGTATTCAATCCCGATGCAATTTCTGTGTTTCATCAACACTTTGAAGGTCCACAGTTTACTGAATGCCTCCAGATGTGCATCGGAAACTACTACTGGTCTTCCAGGTAACGATCAATGCGTACACTGTTTGAGACATTACTGCCATGGAGGAAAATTGCGCATGGTGACTGTTGTATTCATTCCCGATGCAATTTCTGTGTTTCTACAACACTCTGATAGTCCACAGATAACAGAATGCATCCAGATGTTCATCGGAAACTACTACTGGTCTTCCAGGGAACGATTAAAGAGTAGACTGTTTGAGACATTACGCCCAAGGAGGAAAGTGCGCATGGTCACTGTTTAATTCAATCCCGAGGCAATTTCGGTGTTTCATCAACACTTTGAAGGTCCACAGATAACAGAATGCCTCCAGATGTGCAAAGGAAACTACTACTGGTCTTACAGGGAACGATCAAACCGTAGACTGATTGAGACATTACTCCCATGGAGGAAAGTGCGCATGGTGACTGTTGTATTCAATCCCGACTAAATTTCTGTGTTTCATCAACACTCTGATAGTCCACAGATTACAGAATGCCTCCAGATGTTCATCGGAAACCACTACTGGTCATCCTGGGAACGATCAAAGCGTAAAATCTTTCAGACATTACTCTCATACAGGAAAATTGCGCATGGAGACTGTTGTATTCAATCCCGATGCAATTTCTGTGTTTCAACAACGCTCTGATAGTCCACAGATTACAGAATGCCCCCAGATGTTCATCGGAAACTACTACTGGTCATCCAGGGAACGATCAAAGCGTAAACTCTTTGAGACATTACTGCCATGGTGGACAGTGCGCATGGTGACTGTTGTATTCAAACCCGATGCAATTTCTGTGTTTCCTCAACACTTTGAAGGTCCACAGATTACAGAATACCTCCAGATGTGCATCGGAAACTACTATTGGTCTTCCAGGGAACGATCAAAGCGTATACTGTTTGAGACATTACTCCCATACAGGTAAATTGCGCATGGAGACTGTTGTATTCAATCCCGATGCAATTTCTGTGTTTCAACAACGCTCTGATAGTCCACAGATTACAGAATGCCCCCAGATGTTCATCGGAAACCACTACTGGTCATCCTGGGAACGATCAAAGCGTAAAATCTTTCAGACATTACTCCCATGGAGGAAAGTGCGCATGGAGACTGTTGTATTCACTCCCGATGCAATTTCTGTGTTTCTACAACACTCTGATAGTCCACAGATAACAGAATGCTTCCAGATGTGCATCGGGAACTACTACTGGTCTTCCAGGGAACGATTAAAGAGTAGACTGTTTGAGGCATTACTCCCATGGAGGAAAACTGCGCATGGTGACTGTTGTATTCAATCCCGATGCAATTTCTGTGTTTCAACAACGCTCTGATAGTCCACAGATTACAGAATGCCCCCATATGTTCATCGGAAACTACTACTGGTCTTCCAGGGAACGATCAAAGCGTAAGCTATTTGACACATTTCTCCCATGGAGGAAAGTGCGCATGGTGACTGTTGTATTCAATCCCGAGGCAATTTCGTGTGTTTCATCAACACTTTGAAGGTCCACAGATTACAGAATGCCTCCAATTGTGCAACGGAAACTACTACTGGTTTTCCAGTAACGATCAAATCGTAGACTGTTTGAGACATTACTCCCATGGTGGAAAGTGTGCATGGTGACTGCTGTATTCAATCCCGATGAAATTTCTGTGTTTTAACAACACTCTGACAGTCCACAGATTACAGAATGCCTCCAGATGTGCATCGGAAACTACTACTGGTCTTCCAGGGAACGATCAAAGCGTAACCTGTTTGAGACATTACTCCCATGGAGGAAAGTGCGCATGGTGACTGTTGTATTCAATCCCGATGCAATTTCTGTGTTTCATCAACACTTTGAAGGTCCACAGATTACTGAATGCCTCCAGATGTGCATCGGAAACTACTACTGGTCTTCCAGGTAACGATCAAAGCGTACACTGTTTGAGACATTACTGCCATGGAGGAAAATTGCGGATGGTGACTGTTGTATTCAATCTCGATGCAATTTCTGCGTTTCTACAACACTCTGACAGTCCACAGATAACAGAATGCATCCAGATTTGCATCGGAAACTACTACTGGTCTTCCAGGGAACGATCAAAGAGTAAACTGTTTGAGACATTACGCCCAAGGAGGAAAGTGCGCATGGTCACTGTTTAATTCAATCCCGAGGCAATTTCGGTGTTTCATCAACACTTTGAAGGTCCACAGATAACAGAATGCCTCCAGATGTGCAAAGGAAACTACTACTGGTCTTACAGGGAACGATCAAACCGTAGACTGATTGAGACATTACTCCCATGGAGGAAAGTGCGCATGGTGACTGTTGTATTCAATCCCGATGAAATTTCTGTGTTTCATCAACACTCAGATAGTCCACAGATCACAGAATGCCTCCGATGTGCATCGGAAACTACTACTGGTCTTCCAGGGAACGATCAAAGCGTAGACTGTTTGTGACATTACTCCCATGGAGGAAAGTGTGCATGGGTACTGTTGTATTCAATCCTGATGCAATTTCTGTGTTTCATCAACACTTTGAAGGTCCACAGATTACAGAATGCCTCCAGATGTGCATCGGAAACTACTACTGGTCTTCCAGGGAACGATCCAGGCGTAGACTGATGAGACATTACTCCCATGGAGGAAAGTGCGCATGGTGACTGTTGTATTCAATCCCGATGAAATTTCTGTGTTTCATCAACACCCTGATAGTCCACAGATTACAGAAAGCCTCCAGTTGTGCATAGGAAACTACTATTGGCCTTCCAGGGAACGATCAATACGTATACTGTTTGAGACATTACTCTAATACAGGAAAATTGCGCATGGAGACTGTTGTATTCAATCCCGATGCAATTTCTGTGTTTCAACAACGCTCTGATAGTCCACACATTACAGAATGCCCCCATATGTTCATCGTAAACTACTACTGGTCTTCCAGGAAACGATCAAAGCGTAAACTGTTTGACACATTTCACCCATGGAGGAAAGTGCGCATGGTGACTGTTGTATTCCATCCCGAGGCAATTTCGTGTGTTTCATCAACACTTTGAAGGTCCACAGATTACAGAATGCCTCCAATTGAGCAACGGAAACTACTACTGGTTTCCAGGAACGATCAAATCGTAGACTGTTTGAGACATTACTCCCATGGTGGAAAGTGCGCATGGTGACTGCTGTATTCAATCCCGATGAAATTTCTGTGTTTCAACAACACTCTGACAGTCCACATATTACAGAATACCTCCAGATGTGCATCGGAAACTACTATTGGTCTTCCAGGGAACGATCAAAGCGTAACCTGTTTGAGATATTACTCCCATGGAGGAAAGTGCGCATGGTGACTGTTGTATTCAATCCCGATGCAATTTCTGTGTCTCATCAACACTTTGAAGGTCCACAGATTACTGAATGCCTCCAGATGTGCATCGGAAACTACTACTGGTCTTCCAGGGAACGATGAAAACGTAGACTGTTTGAGACATTACTCCCATGGAGGAAAGTGCGCATGGTGACTGTTGTATTCAATCCCGATGAAATTTCTGTGTTTCATCAACACTCAGATAGTCCACAGATCACAGAATGCCTCCGATGTGCATCGGAAACTACTACTGGTCTTCCAGGGAACGATCAAAGCGTAGACTGTTTGAGACATTACTCCCATGGAGGAAAGTGTGCATGGGTACTGTTGTATTCAATCCTGATGCAATTTCTGTGTTTCATCAACACTTTGAAGGTCCACAGATTACAGAATGCCTCCAGATGTGCATCGGAAACTACTACTGGTATTCCAGGAAACGATCCAGGCGTAGACTGATGAGACATTACTCCCATGGAGGAAAGTGCACATGGTGACTGTTGTATTCAATCCTGATGCAATTTCTGTGTTTCAACAACACTCTGATAGTCCACAGACTACAGAATGCCTCCAGATGTGCATCGGAAACTACTATTGGTCTTCCAGGGAACGATCAAAACGTATACTGTTTGAGACATTACTCCCATACAGGAAAATTGCGCATGGAGACTGTTGTATTCAATCCCGATGCAATTTCTGTGTTTCAACAACGCTCTGATAGTCCACAGATTCCAGAATGCCCCCAGATGTTCATCGGAAACTACTACTGGTCATGCAGGGAACGATCAAAGCGTAAACTCTTTGAGACATTACTCCCATGGAGGACAGTGCGCATGGTGACTGTTGTATTCAAACCCGATGAAATTTCTGTGTTTCCTCAATACTTTGAAGGTCCACAGAGTACAGAATGCCTCCATATGTGCAAAGGAAACTACTACTGGTCTTCCAGGGAACGATCAAAACGTAGACTGTTTGGGACATTACTCCCATGGAGGAAAGTGCGCATGGTGACTGTTGTATTCAATCCCGATGCAATTTCTGTGTTTCTACAACACTCAGATAGTCCACAGATTACAGAATGCCCCCAGATGTTCATCGGAAACCGCTACTGGTCATCCAGGGAACAATCAAAGCGTAAACTCTGTCAGGCATTACTCCCATGGAGGAAAGTGCGCATGGTGACTGTTGTATTCAATCCCGATGCAATTTCTCTGTTTCATCAACACTTTGAAGGTCCACAGATTACTGAATGCCTCCAGATGTGAATCGGAAACTACTACTGGTCTTCCAGGTAACGATCAAAGCGTACACTGTTTGAGACATTACTGCCATGGAGGAAAATTGCGCATGGTGACTGTTGTATTCAATCCCGATGCAATTTCTGTGTTTCAACAACGCTCTGATAGTCCACTTATTACAGAATGCCCCCAGATGTTCATCGGAAACTACTACTGGTCTTCCAGGGAACGATCAAACGTAGACAGTTTGAGACATTAGTCCCATGGAGGAAAGCGCGATTGGTGACTGTTGTATTCAATCTCGATGCAATTTCTGCGTTTCTACAACACTCTGATAGTCCACAGATAACAGAATGCATCCAGATGTGCATCGGAAACTACTACTGGTCATCCAGGGAACGATCAAAGAGTACACTGTATGAGACATTACGCCCAAGGAGGAAAGTGCGCATGGTCTCTGTTTAATTCAATCCCGAGGCAATTTCGGTGTTTCATCAACACTTTGAAGGTCCACAGATAACAGAATGCCTCCAGATGTGCAAAGGAAACTACTACTGGTCTTACAGGGAACGATCAAACCGTAGACTGTTTGAGACATTACTCCCATGGAGGAAAGTGCGCATGGTGACTGTTGTATTCAGTCCCGATGAAATTTCTGTGTTTCATCAACACTCAGATAGTCCACAGATCACAGAATGTCTCCGATGTGCATCGGAAACTACTACTGGTCTTCCAGGGAACGATCAAAGCGTAGACTGTTTGTGACATTACTCCCATGGAGGAAAGTGTGCATGGGTACTGTTGTATTCAATCCTGATGCAATTTCTGTGTTTCATCAAAACTTTGAAGGTCCACAGATTACAGAATGCCTCCAGATGTGCATCGGAAACTACTACTGGTTTTCCAGGGAACGATCCATGCGTAGACTGATGAGAAATTACTCCCATGGAGGAAAGTGCGCATGGTGACTGTTGTATTCAATCCCGATGAAATTTCTGTGTTTCATCAACACTCTGATAGTCCACAGATTACAGAATGCCTCCAGTTGTGCATCGGAAACTACTATTGGTCTTCCAGGGAACGATCAATACGTATACTGTTTGAGACATTACTCCCATACAGGAAAATTGCGCATGGAGACTGTTGTATTCAATCCCGATGCAATTTCTGTGTTTCAACAACGCTCTGATAGTCCACAGATTACAGAATGCCCCCAGATGTTCATCGGAAACTACTACTGGTCATCCAGGGAACGATCAAAGCGTAAACTCTTTGAGACATTACTGCCATGGAGGACAGTGCGCATGGTGACTGTTGTATTCAAACCCGATGCAATTTCTGTGTTTCCTCAACACTTTGAAGGTCCACAGATTACAGAATACCTCCAGATGTGCATCGGAAACTACTATTGGTCTTCCAGGGAACGATCAAAGCGTATACTGTTTGAGACATTACTCCCATACAGGAAAATTGCGCATGGAGACTGTTGTATTCAATCCCGATGCAATTTCTGTCTTTCAACAACGCTCTGATAGTCCACAGATTACAGAATGCCCCCAGATGTTCATCGGAAACCACTACTGGTCATCCAGGGAACGATCAAAGCGTAAAATCTTTCAGACATTACTCCCATGGAGGAAAGTGCGCATGGAGACTGTTGTATTCACTCCCGATGCAATTTCTGTGTTTCTACAACACTCTGATAGTCCACAGATAACAGAATGCTTCCAGATGTGCATCGGGAGCTACTACTGGTCTTCCAGGGAACGATCAAAGAGTAGACTGTTTGAGGCATTACTCCCATGGAGGAAAACTGCGCATGGTGACTGTTGTATTCAATCCCGTTGCAATTTCTGTGTTTCAACAACGCTCTGATAGTCCACAGATTACAGAATGCCCCCATATGTTCATCGGAAACTACTACTGGTCTTCCAGGGAACGATCAAAGCGTAAACTGTTTGACACATTTCTCCCATGGAGGAAAGTGCGCATGGTGACTGTTGTATTCAATCCCGAGGCAATTTCGTGTGTTTCATCAACACTTTGAAGGTCCACAGATTACAGAATGCCTCCAATTGTGCAACGGAAACTACTACTGGTCTTCCAGTAACGATCAAATCGTAGACTGTTTGAGACATTACTAACATGGTGGAAAGTGTGCATGGTGACTGCTGTATTCAATCCCGATGAAATTTCTGTGTTTCAACAACACTCTGACAGTCCACAGATTACAGAATGCCTCCAGATGTGCATCGGAAACTACTACTGGTCTTCCAGGGAACGATCAAAGCGTAACCTGTTTGAGGCATTACTCCCATGGAGGAAAGTGCGCATGGTGACTGTTGTATTCAATCCCGATGCAATTTCTGTGTTTCATCAACACTTTGAAGGTCCACAGATTACTGAATGCCTCCAGATGTGCATCGGAAACTACTACTGGTCTTCCAGGTAACGATCAAAGCGTACACTGTTTGAGACATTACTGCCAATGAGGAAAATTGCGCATGGTGACTGTTGTATTCAATCCCGATGCAATTTCTGTGTTTCAACATCGCTCTGATAGTCCACGTATTGCAGAATGCCCCCAGGTGTTCAACGGAAACCACTACTGGTCTTCCAGGGAACGATCAAACGTAGACTGTTTGAGACATTAGTCCCATGGAGGAAAGCGCGAATGGTGACTGTTGTATTCAATCTCGATGCAATTTCTGCGTTTCTACAACACTCTGATAGTCCACAGATAACAGAATGCATCCAGATGTGCATCGGAAACTACTACTGGTCTTCCAGGGAACGATCAAAGAGTAGACTGTTTGAGACATTACGCCCAAAGAGGAAAGTGCGCATGGTCACTGTTTAATTCAATCCCGAGGCAATTTCTGTGTTTCATCAACACTTTGAAGGTCCACAGATAACAGAATGCCACCAGATGTGCAAAGGAAACTACTACTGGTCTTCCAGGGAACGATCAAAACGTAGACTGTTTGAGACATTACTCCCATGGAGGAAAGTGTGCATGGGTACTGTTGTATTCAATCCTGATGCAATTTCTGTGTTTCATCAACACTTTGAAGGTCCACAGATTACAGAATGCCTCCAGATGTGCATCGGAAACTACTACTGGTATTCCAGGAAACGATCCAGGCGTAGACCGATGAGACATTACTCCCATGGAGGAAAGTGCACATGGTGACTATTGTATTCAATCCCGATGCTATTTCTGTGTTTCAACAACACTCTGATAGTCCACAGACTACAGAATGCCTCCAGATGTGCATCGGAAACTACTACTGGTCTTCCAGGGAACGATCAAAACGTAGACTGTTTGAGACATTACTCCCATGGAGGAAAGTGCGCATGGTGACTTTTGTATTCAATCCCGATGAAATTTCTGTGTTTCATCAACACTCTGATAGTCCACAGATTACAGAATGCCTCCAGATGTGCATCGGAGACTACTACTGGTCTTCCAGGGAACGATCAAAGCGTAGACTGTTTGTGACATTACTCCCATGGAGGAAAGTGTGCATGGGTACTGTTGTATTTAATCCTGATGCAATTTCTGTGTTTCATCAACACTTTGAAGGTCCACAGATTACAGAATGCCTCCAGATGTGCATCGGAAACTACTACTGGTATTCCAGGAAACGATCCAGGCGTAGACTGATGAGACATTACTCCCATGGAGGAAAGTGCACATGGTGACTGTTGTATTCAATCCCGATACTATTTCTGTGTTTCAACAACACTCTGATAGTCCACAGACTACAGAATGCCTCCAGATGTGCATCGGAAACTACTATTGGTCTTCCAGGGAAAGATCAAAACGTATACTGTTTGAGACATTAATCCCATACAGGAAAATTGCGCATGGAGACTGTTGTATTCAATCCCGATGCAATTTCTGTGTTTCAACAACGCTCTGATAGTCCACAGATTACAGAAAGCCCCCAGATGTTCATCGGAAACTACTACTGGTCACCCAGGGAACGATCAAAGCGTAAACTCTTTGAGACATTACTCCTATGGAGGAAAGTGCGCATGGTGACTGTTGTATTCAATCCCGATGCAATTTCTGTGTTTCATCAACACTTTGAAGGTCCACAGATTACTGAATGCCTCCAGATGTGCATCGGAAACTACTACTGGTCTTCCAGGTAACGATCAAAGCGTACACTGTTTAAGACATTACTGCCATGGAGGAAAATTGCGCATGGTGACTGTTGTATTTAATCCCGATGCAATTTCTGTGTTTCAACATCGCTCTGATAGTCCACGTATTGCAGAATGCCCCCAGGTGTTCAACGGAAACTACTACTGGTCTTCCAGGGAACGATCAAACGTAGACTGTTTGAGACATTAGTCCCATGGAGGAAAGCGCGAATGGTGACTGTTGTATTCAATCTCGATGCAATTTCTGCGTTTCTACAACACTCTGATAGTCCACAGATAACAGAATGCATCCAGATGTGCATCGGAAACTACTACTGGTCTTCCAGGGAACGATCAAAGAGTAGACTGTTTGAGACATTACGCCCAAGGAGGAAAGTGCGCATGGTCACTGTTTAATTCAATCCCGAGGCAATTTCTGTGTTTCATCAACACTTTGAAGGTCCACAGATAACAGAATGCCACCAGATGTGCAAAGGAAACTACTACTGGTCTTCCAGGGAACGATCAAAACGTAGACTGTTTGAGACATTACTCCCATGGAGGAAAGTGTGCATGGGTACTGTTGTATTCAATCCTGATGCAATTTCTGTGTTTCATCAACACTTTGAAGGTCCACAGATTACAGAATGCCTCCAGATGTGCATCGGAAACTACTACTGGTATTCCAGGAAACGATCCAGGCGTAGACTGATGAGACATTACTCCCATGGAGGAAAGTGCACATGGTGACTGTTGTATTCAATCCAGATGCTATTTCTGTGTTTCAACAACACTCTGATAGTCCACAGACTACAGAATGCCTCCAGATGTGCATCGGAAACTACTATTGGTCTTCCAGGGAACGATCAAAACGTATACTGTTTGAGACATTAATCCCATACAGGCAAATTGCGCATGGAGACTGTTGTATTCAATCCCGATGCAATTTCTGTATTTCAACAACGCTCTGATAGTCCACAGATTACAGAAAGCCCCCAGATGTTCATCGGAAACTACTACTGGTCACCCAGGGAACGATCAAAGCGTAAACTCTTTGAGACATTACTCCTATGGAGGAAAGTGCGCATGGTGACTGTTGTATTCAATCCCGATGCAATTTCTGTGTTTCATCAACACTTTGAAGGTCCACAGATTACTGAATGCCTCCAGATGTGCATCGGAAACTACTACTGGTCTTCCAGGTAACGATCAAAGCGTACACTGTTTGAGACATTACTGCCATGGAGGAAAATTGCGCATGGTGACTGTTGTATTCATTCCCGATGCAATTTCTGTGTTTCAACATCGCTCTGATAGTCCACGTATTGCAGAATGCCCCCAGGTGTTCAACGGAAACTACTACTGGTCTTCCAGGGAACGATCAAACGTAGACTGTTTGAGACATTAGTCCCATGGAGGAGAGCGCGAATGGTGACTGTTGTATTCAATCTCGATGCAATTTCTGCGTTTCTACAACACTCTGATAGTCCACAGATAACAGAATGCATCCAGATGTGCATCGGAAACTACTACTGGTCTTCCAGGGAACGATCAAAGAGTAGACTGTTTGAGACATTACGCCCAAGGAGGAAAGTGCGCATGGTCACTGTTTAATTCAATCCCGAGGCAATTTCTGTGTTTCATCAACACTTTGAAGGTCCACAGATAACAGAATGCCTCCAGATGTGCAAAGGAAACTACTACTGGTCTTCCAGGGAACGATCAAAACGTAGACTGTTTGAGACATTACTCCCATGGAGGAAAGTGTGCATGGGTACTGTTGTATTCAATCCTGATGCAATTTCTGTGTTTCATCAACACTTTGAAGGTACAGATTACAGAATGCCTCCAGATGTGCATCGGAAACTACTACTGGTATTCCAGGAAACGATCCAGGCGTAGACTGATGAGACATTACTCCCATGGAGGAAAGTGCACATGGTGACTGTTGTATTCAATCCAGATGCTATTTCTGTGTTTCAACAACACTCTGATAGTCCACAGACTACAGAATGCCTCCAGATGTGCATCGGAAACTACTATTGGTCTTCCAGGGAACGATCAAAACGTATACTGTTTGAGACATTAATCCCATACAGGAAAATTGCGCATGGAGACTGTTGTATTCAATCCCGATGCAATTTCTGTGTTTCAACAACGCTCTGATAGTCCACAGATTACAGAAAGCCCCCAGATGTTCATCGGAAACTACTACTGGTCACCCAGGGAACGATCAAAGCGTAAACTCTTTGAGACATTACTCCCTTGGAGGAAAGTGCGCATGGTGACTGTTGTATTCACTCCCGATGCAATTTCTGTGTTTCTACAACACTCTGATAGTCCACAGATAACAGAATGCTTCCAGATGTGCATCAGGAACTACTACTGGTCTTCCAGGGAACGATCAAAGAGTAGACTGTTTGAGGCATTACTCCCATGGAGGAAAACTGCGCATGGTTACTGTTGTATTCAATCCCGATGTAATTTCTGTGTTTCAACAACGCTCTGATAGTCCACACATTACAGAATGCCCCCAGATGTTTATCGGAAACTACTACTGGTCTTCCAGGGGACGATCAAAGCGTAAACTGTTTGACACATTTCTCCCATGGAGGAAAGTGCGCTTGGTGACTGCTGTATTCAATCCCGATGAAATTTCTGTGTTTCAACAACACTCTGACAGTCCACACATTACAGAATGCCTCCAGATGTGCATCGGAAACTACTACTGGTCTTCCAGGGAACGATCAAAGCGTAACCTGTTTGAGACATTACTCCCATGGAGGAAAGTGCGCATGGTGACTGTTGTATTCAATCCCGATGCAATTTCTGTGTTTCATCAACACTTTGAAGGTCCACAGATTACTGAATGCCTCCAGATGTGCATCGGAAACTACTACTGGTCTTCCAGGTAACGATCAAAGCGTAGACTGTTTGAGACATTACTGCCATGGAGGAAAATTGCGCATGGTGACTGTTGTATTCAATCCCGATGCAATTTCTGTGTTTCAACAACGCTCTGATAGTCCACTTATTACAGAATGCCCCCAGATGATCATCGGAAACTACTACTGGTCTTCCGGGGAACGATCAAAGCGTAAACTGTTTGAGACATTACTCCCATGGGGGAAAGTGCGCATGGTGACTGTTGTATTCAATCCCGATGCAATTTCTGTGTTTCAACAACACTCTGATAGTCCACAGATTACAGAATGCCTCCAGGTGTGCATCGGAAACTACTACTGGTCTTCCAGGGAACGATCAAAGCGTAGACTGTTTTTGACATTACTCCAATGGAGGAAAGTGCGCATGGAGACTTTTGTATTCAATCCCGATTGAATTTCTGTGTTTCATCAACACTCTGATAGTTCACAGATTACAGAATGCCTCCAGGTGTGCATCGGAAAGTACTAC
This sequence comes from Schistocerca gregaria, assembly GCF_023897955.1. Taxonomy (NCBI): domain Eukaryota; kingdom Metazoa; phylum Arthropoda; class Insecta; order Orthoptera; family Acrididae; genus Schistocerca; species Schistocerca gregaria. The sequence continues at coordinate 12,307,478 of NC_064926.1, read as the reverse complement.
TGGTCCTCCAGGAAAAGATCAAAGCGTAAACTGTTTGAGACATTACTCCCATGGGGGAAAGTGCGCATGGTGACTGTTGTATTCAATCCCGATGCAATTTCTGTGTTTCAACAACACTCTGATAGTCCACAGACTACAGAATGCCTCCAGATGTGCATCGGAAACTACTACTGGTCTTCCAGGGAACGATGAAAACGTAGACTGTTGGAGACATTAATCCCATGGAGGAAAGTGTGAATGGTGACTGTTGTATTCAGTCCCGATGCAATTTCTGCGTTTCTACAACACTCTGATAGTCCATAGATAAGAGAATGCATCCAGATGTGCATCGGAAACTACTACTGGTCTTACAGGGAACGATCAAAGCGTAGACTGTTTGAGACATTACTCCCATGGAGGAATGTGCTCATGGTGACTGTTGTATTCAATCCCAAGGCAGTTTCTGTGTTTCATCAACACTCTGATAGTCCACATATTACAGAATGCATCCAGATGTTCATCGGAAACTACTACTGGTCTTCCAGGGAACGATCAAAGCGCAGACTGTTTGAGACATTACTACCGTGGAGGAAAGTGCGCATGGTGACTGTTGTATTCCATCCAGATGCAATTTCTGTGTTTCAACAACACTCTGATAGTCCACAGATTACAGAATGATTCCAGATGTGCATTGGAAACTACTACTTGTCTTCCAGGGAACGATCAAAGCGTAGACTGTTTGTGACATTACTTCCATGGAGGAAAGTGTGCATGGGTACTGTTGTATTGAATCCTGATGCAATTTCTGTGTTTCATCAACTCTTTGAAGGTCCACAGATTACAGAATATCTCCAGATGTGCATCGGAAACTACTACTGGTATTCCAGGAAACGATCCAGGCGTAGACTGATGAGACATTACTCCCATGGAGGAAAGTGCACATGGTGACTGTTGTATTCTATCCCGATGCAATTTCTGTGATTCAACAACACTCTGATAGTCCACAGACTACAGAATGCCTCCAGATGTGCATCGGAAACTACTATTGGTCTTCCAGGGAACGATCAAAACGTATACTGTTTGAGACATTACTCCCATACAGGAAAATTGTTCATGGAGACTGTTGTATTCAATCACGATGCAATTTCTGTGTTTCAACAACGCTCTGATAGTCCACAGATTACAGAATGCCCCCAGATGTTCATCGGAAACTACTACTGGTCATGCAGGTAACGATCAAAGCGTAAACTCTTTGAGACATTACTCCCATGGAGGAGAGTGCGCATGGTGACTGTTGTATTCAAACCCCACGCCATTTCTGTGTTTCCTCAACACTTTGAAGGTCCACAGACTACAGAATGCCTCCAGATGTGCAAAGGAAACTACTACTGGTCTTCCAGGGAACGATCAAAACGTAGACTATTTGAGACATTACTCCCATGGAGGAAAGTGCGCATGGTGACTGTTGTATTCAATCCCGATGAAATTTCTGTGTTTCATCAACACTCTGATAGTCCACAGATTACAGAATGCCTCCAGATGTGCATCGGAAACTACTATTGGTCTTCCAGGGAACAATCAAAACGTATACTGTTTGAGACATTACTCCCATACAGGAAAATTGCGCATGGAGACTGTTGTATTCAATCCCGATGCAATTTCTGTGTTTCAACAACGCTCTGATAGTCCACAGATTACAGAATGCCCAGAGATGTTCATCGGAAACTACTACTGGTCATCCAGGGAACGATCAAAGCGTAAACTCTTTGAGACATTACTCCCATGGAGGAAAGTGCGCATGGTGACTGTTGTATTCACTCCCGATGCAATTTCTGTGTTTCTACAACACTCTGATAGTCCACAGATAACAGAATGCTTCCAGATGTGCATCGGGAACTACTACTAGTCTTCCAGGGAACGATCAAAGTGTAGACTGTTTGAGGCATTACTCCCATGGAGGAAAACTGCGCATGGTGACTGTTGTATTCAATCCCGATGCAATTTCTGTGTTTCAACAACGCTCTGATAGTCCACACATTACAGAATGCCAGCATATGTTCATCGGAAACTACTACTGGTCTTCCAGGGAACGATCAAAGAATAGACTGTTTGTGACATTACTCCAATGGAGTTAAGTGCGCATGGAGACTTTTGTATTCAATCCCGATGAAATTTCTGTGTTTCATCAACACTCTGATAGTTCACAGAATACAGAATGCCTCCAGGTGTGCATCGGAAAGTACTACTGGTCTTCCAGGAAAAGATCAAAGAGTTGCCTGTTTGAGACATTACTGCCATGGAGGAAAATTGGGCATGGTGACTGTTGTATTCAATCCCGATGCAATTTCTGCGTTTCTACAACACTCCGATAGTCCACAGATAACGGAATGCATCCAGATGTGCATCGGAAACTACTAATGGTCTTCCAGGAAACGATATAGGCGTAGACTGCTTGGGACATTACTCCCATGGAGGAGAGTGCGCATGGTGACGGTTGTATTCAATCCCGATGCAATTTCTGTGTTTCAACAACACTCTGATAGTCCACAGACTACAGAATGCCTCCAGATGTGCATCGGAAACTACTACTGATCTTCCAGGGAACGATCAAAACGTAGACTGTTTGAGACATTACTCCCATGGAGGAAAGTGCGAATGGTGACTGTTGTATTCAGTCCCGATGCAATTTCTGCGTTTCTACAACACTCTGATAGTCCATAGATAACAGAATGCATCCAGATGTGCATCGGAAACTACTACTGGTCTTCCAGGGAACGATCAAAGCGTAGACTGTTTGTGACATTACTCCCATGGAGGAAAGTGTGCATGGGTACTGTTATATTCAATCCTGATGCAATTTCTGTGTTTCATCAACACTTTGAAGGTCCACAGATTACAGAATGCCTCCAGATGTGCATCGGAAACTACTACAGGTATTCCAGGAAACGATTCAGGCGTAGACTGATGAGACATTACTCCCGTGGAGGAAAGTGCACATGGTGACTGTTGTATTCAATCCCGATGCAATTTCTGTGTTTCAACAACACTCTGATAGTCCACAGACTACAGAATGCCTCCAGATGTGCATCGGAAACTACTATTGGTCTTCCAGGGAACGATCAATACGTATACTGTTTGAGACATTACTCCCATACAGGAAAATTGCGCATGGAGACTGTTGTATTCAATCCCGATGCAATTTCTGTGTTTCAACAACGCTCTGATAGTCCACAGATTACAGAATGCCCCCAGATGTTCATCGGAAACTACTACTGGTCATGCAGGGAACGATCAAAGCGTAAACTCTTTGAGACATTACTCCCATGGAGGAGAGTGCGCATGGTGACTGTTGTATTCAAACCCCACGCCATTTCTGTGTTTCCTCAACACTTTGAAGGTCCACAGACTACAGAATGCCTCCAGATGTGCAAAGGAAACTACTACTGGTCTTCCAGGGAACGATCAAAACGTAGACTATTTGAGACATTACTCCCATGGAGGAAAGTGCGCATGGTGACTGTTGTATTCAATCCCGATGAAATTTCTGTGTTTCATCAACACTCTGATAGTCCACAGATTACAGAATGCCTTCAGATGTGCATCGGAAACTACTATTGGTCTTCCAGGGAACAATCAAAACGTATACTGTTTGAGACATTACTCCCATACAGGAAAATTGCGCATGGAGACTGTTGTATTCAATCCCGATGCAATTTCTGTGTTTCAACAACGCTCTGATAGTCCACAGATTACAGAATGGCCAGAGATGTTCATCGGAAACTCCTACTGGTCATCCAGGGAACGATCAAAGCGTAAACTCTTTGAGACATTACTCCCATGGAGGACAGTGCGCATGGTGACTGTTGTATTCAAACCCGATGCCATTTCTGTGTTTCCTCAACACTTTGAAGGTCCACGGATTACAGAATACCTCCAGATGTGCATCGGAAACTACTATTGGTCCTCCAGGGAACGATCAAAGCGTATACTGTTTGAGACATTACTCCAATACAGAAAAATTGCGCATGGAGTCTGTTGTATTCAATCCCGATGCAATTTCTGTGTTTCAACAACGCTCTGATAGTCCACAGATTACAGAATTCCCCCAGATGTTCATCGGAAACCACTACTGGTTATCCAGGGAACGATCAAAGCGTAAACTCTTTGAGACATTACTCCCATGGAGGAAAGTGCGCATGGTGACTGTTGTATTCACTCCCGATGCAATTTCTGTGTTTCTACAACACTCTGATAGTCCACAGATAACAGATTGCTTCCAGATGTGCATCGGGAACTACTACTAGTCTTCCAGGGAACGATCAAAGTGTAGACTGTTTGAGGCATTACTCCCATGGAGGAAAACTGCGCATGGTGACTGTTGTATTCAATCCCGATGCAATTTCTGTGTTTCAACAACGCTCTGATAGTCCACACATTACAGAATGCCAGCATATGTTCATCGGAAACTACTACTGGTCTTCCAGGGAACGATCGAAGCGTAAACTGTTTGACACATTTCTCCCATGGAGGAAAGTGCGCATGGTGACTGTTGTATTCAATCCCGAGGCAATTACGTGTGTTTCATCAACACTTTGAAGGTCCACAGATTACAGAATGCCTCCAGATGTGCATCGGAAACTACTACTGGTATTCCAGGAAACGATCCAGGCGTAGACTGATGAGACATTACTCCCATGGAGGAAAGTGCACATGGTGACTGTTGTATTCAATCCAGATGCTATTTCTGTGTTTCAACAACACTCTGATAGTCCACAGACTACAGAATGCCTCCAGATGTGCATCGGAAACTACTATTGGTCTTCCAGGGAACGATCAAAACGTATACTGTTTGAGACATTAATCCCATACAGGAAAATTGCGCATGGAGACTGTTGTATTCAATCCCGATGCAATTTCTGTATTTCAACAACGCTCTGATAGTCCACAGATTACAGAAAGCCCCCAGATGTTCATCGGAAACTACTACTGGTCACCCAGGGAACGATCAAAGCGTAAACTCTTTGAGACATTACTCCTATGGAGGAAAGTGCGCATGGTGACTGTTGTATTCAATCCCGATGCAATTTCTGTGTTTCATCAACACTTTGAAGGTCCACAGATTACTGAATGCCTCCAGATGTGCATCGGAAACTACTACTGGTCTTCCAGGTAACGATCAAAGCGTACACTGTTTGAGACATTACTGCCATGGAGGAAAATTGCGCATGGTGACTGTTGTATTCAATCCCGATGCAATTTCTGTGTTTCAACATCGCTCTGATAGTCCACGTATTGCAGAATGCCCCCAGGTGTTCAACGGAAACTACTACTGGTCTTCCAGGGAACGATCAAACGTAGACTGTTTGAGACATTATTCCCATGGAGGAGAGCGCGAATGGTGACTGTTGTATTCAATCTCGATGCAATTTCTGCGTTTCTACAACACTCTGATAGTCCACAGATAACAGAATGCATCCAGATGTGCATCGGAAACTACTACTGGTCTTCCAGGGAACGATCAAAGAGTAGACTGTTTGAGACATTACGCCCAAGGAGGAAAGTGCGCATGGTCACTGTTTAATTCAATCCCGAGGCAATTTCTGTGTTTCATCAACACTTTGAAGGTCCACAGATAACAGAATGCCTCCAGATGTGCAAAGGAAACTACTACTGGTCTTCCAGGGAACGATCAAAACGTAGACTGTTTGAGACATTACTCCCATGGAGGAAAGTGTGCATGGGTACTGTTGTATTCAATCCTGATGCAATTTCTGTGTTTCATCAACACTTTGAAGGTACAGATTACAGAATGCCTCCAGATGTGCATCGGAAACTACTACTGGTATTCCAGGAAAAGATCCAGGCGTAGACTGATGAGACATTACTCCCATGGAGGAAAGTGCACATGGTGACTGTTGTATTCAATCCAGATGCTATTTCTGTGTTTCAACAACACTCTGATAGTCCACAGACTACAGAATGCCTCCAGATGTGCATCGGAAACTACTATTGGTCTTCCAGGGAACGATCAAAACGTATACTGTTTGAGACATTAATCCCATACAGGAAAATTGCGCATGGAGACTGTTGTATTCAATCCCGATGCAATTTCTGTGTTTCAACAACGCTCTGATAGTCCACAGATTACAGAAAGCCCCCAGATGTTCATCGGAAACTACTACTGGTCACCCAGGGAACGATCAAAGCGTAAACTCTTTGAGACATTACTCCCTGTGAGGAAAGTGCGCATGGTGACTGTTGTATTCACTCCCGATGCAATTTCTGTGTTTCTACAACACTCTGATAGTCCACAGATAACAGAATGCTTCCAGATGTGCATCAGGAACTACTACTGGTCTTCCAGGGAACGATCAAAGAGTAGACTGTTTGAGGCATTACTCCCATGGAGGAAAACTGCGCATGGTTACTGTTGTATTCAATCCCGATGTAATTTCTGTGTTTCAACAACGCTCTGATAGTCCACACATTACAGAATGCCCCCAGATGTTTATCGGAAACTACTACTGGTCTTCCATTGGACGATCAAAGCGTAAACTGTTTGACACATTTCTCCCATGGAGGAAAGTGCGCATGGTGACTGCTGTATTCAATCCCGATGAAATTTCTGTGTTTCAACAACACTCTGACAGTCCACACATTACAGAATGCCTCCAGATGTGCATCGGAAACTACTACTGGTCTTCCAGGGAACGATCAAAGCGTAACCTGTTTGAGACATTACTCCCATGGAGGAAAGTGCGCATGGTGACTGTTGTATTCAATCCCGATGCAATTTCTGTGTTTCATCAACACTTTGAAGGTCCACAGATTACTGAATGCCTCCAGATGTGCATCGGAAACTACTACTGGTCTTCCAGGTAACGATCAAAGCGTAGACTGTTTGAGACATTACTGCCATGGAGGAAAATTGCGCATGGTGACTGTTGTATTCAATCCCGATGCAATTTCTGTGTTTCAACAACGCTCTGATAGTCCACTTATTACAGAATGCCCCCAGATGATCATCGGAAACTACTACTGGTCTTCCGGGGAACGATCAAAGCGTAAACTGTTTGAGACATTACTCCCATGGGGGAAAGTGCGCATGGTGACTGTTGTATTCAATCCCGATGCAATTTCTGTGTTTCAACAACACTCTGATAGTCCACAGATTACAGAATGCCTCCAGGTGTGCATCGGAAACTACTACTGGTCTTCCAGGGAACGATCAAAGCGTAGACTGTTTTTGACATTACTCCAATGGAGGAAAGTGCGCATGGAGACTTTTGTATTCAATCCCGATTGAATTTCTGTGTTTCATCAACACTCTGATAGTTCACAGATTACAGAATGCCTCCAGGTGTGCATCGGAAAGTACTACTGGTCCTCCAGGAAAAGATCAAAGCGTAAACTGTTTGAGACATTACTCCCATGGGGGAAAGTGCGCATGGTGACTGTTGTATTCAATCCCGATGCAATTTCTGTGTTTCAACAACACTCTGATAGTCCACAGACTACAGAATGCCTCCAGATGTGCATCGGAAACTACTACTGGTCTTCCAGGGAACGATGAAAACGTAGACTGTTGGAGACATTAATCCCATGGAGGAAAGTGTGAATGGTGACTGTTGTATTCAGTCCCGATGCAATTTCTGCGTTTCTACAACACTCTGATAGTCCATAGATAAGAGAATGCATCCAGATGTGCATCGGAAACTACTACTGGTCTTACAGGGAACGATCAAAGCGTAGACTGGTTGAGACATTACTCCCATGGAGGAATGTGCTCATGGTGACTGTTGTATTCAATCCCAAGGCAGTTTCTGTGTTTCATCAACACTCTGATAGTCCACATATTACAGAATGCATCCAGATGTTCATCGGAAACTACTACTGGTCTTCCAGGGAACGATCAAAGCGCAGACTGTTTGAGACATTACTACCGTGGAGGAAAGTGCGCATGGTGACTGTTGTATTCCATCCCGATGCAATTTCTGTGTTTCAACAACACTCTGATAGTCCACAGATTACAGAATGATTCCAGATGTGCATTGGAAACTACTACTTGTCTTCCAGGGAACGATCAAAGCGTAGACTGTTTGTGACATTACTTCCATGGAGGAAAGTGTGCATGGGTACTGTTGTATTGAATCCTGATGCAATTTCTGTGTTTCATCAACTCTTTGAAGGTCCACAGATTACAGAATATCTCCAGATGTGCATCGGAAACTACTACTGGTATTCCAGGAAACGATCCAGGCGTAGACTGATGAGACATTACTCCCATGGAGGAAAGTGCACATGGTGACTGTTGTATTCTATCCCGATGCAATTTCTGTGATTCAACAACACTCTGATAGTCCACAGACTACAGAATGCCTCCAGATGTGCATCGGAAACTACTATTGGTCTTCCAGGGAACGATCAAAACGTATACTGTTTGAGACATTACTCCCATACAGGAAAATTGTTCATGGAGACTGTTGTATTCAATCACGATGCAATTTCTGTGTTTCAACAACGCTCTGATAGTCCACAGATTACAGAATGCCCCCAGATGTTCATCGGAAACTACTACTGGTCATGCAGGTAACGATCAAAGCGTAAACTCTTTGAGACATTACTCCCATGGAGGAGAGTGCGCATGGTGACTGTTGTATTCAAACCCCACGCCATTTCTGTGTTTCCTCAACACTTTGAAGGTCCACAGACTACAGAATGCCTCCAGATGTGCAAAGGAAACTACTACTGGTCTTCCAGGGAACGATCAAAACGTAGACTATTTGAGACATTACTCCCATGGAGGAAAGTGCGCATGGTGACTATTGTATTCAATCCCGATGAAATTTCTGTGTTTCATCAACACTCTGATAGTCCACAGATTACGGAATGCCTCCAGATGTGCATCGGAAACTACTATTGGTCTTCCAGGGAACAATCAAAACGTATACTGTTTGAGACATTACTCCCATACAGGAAAATTGCGCATGGAGACTGTTGTATTCAATCCCGATGCAATTTCTGTGTTTCAACAACGCTCTGATAGTCCACAGATTACAGAATGCCCAGAGATGTTCATCGGAAACTACTACTGGTCATCCAGGGAACGATCAAAGCGTAAACTCTTTGAGACATTACTCCCATGGAGGAAAGTGCGCATGGTGACTGTTGTATTCACTCCCGATGCAATTTCTGTGTTTCTACAACACTCTGATAGTCCACAGATAACAGAATGCTTCCAGATGTGCATCGGGAACTACTACTAGTCTTCCAGGGAACGATCAAAGTGTAGACTGTTTGAGGCATTACTCCCATGGAGGAAAACTGCGCATGGTGACTGTTGTATTCAATCCCGATGCAATTTCTGTGTTTCAACAACGCTCTGATAGTCCACACATTACAGAATGCCAGCATATGTTCATCGGAAACTACTACTGGTCTTCCAGGGAACGATCAAAGAATAGACTGTTTGTGACATTACTCCAATGGAGTTAAGTGCGCATGGAGACTTTTGTATTCAATCCCGATGAAATTTCTGTGTTTCATCAACACTCTGATAGTTCACAGAATACAGAATGCCTCCAGGTGTGCATCGGAAAGTACTACTGGTCTTCCAGGAAAAGATCAAAGAGTTGCCTGTTTGAGACATTACTGCCATGGAGGAAAATTGGGCATGGTGACTGTTGTATTCAATCCCGATGCAATTTCTGCGTTTCTACAACACTCCGATAGTCCACAGATAACGGAATGCATCCAGATGTGCATCGGAAACTACTAATGGTCTTCCAGGAAACGATATAGGCGTAGACTGCTTGAGACATTACTCCCATGGAGGAGAGTGCGCATGGTGACGGTTGTATTCAATCCCGATGCAATTTCTGTGTTTCAACAACACTCTGATAGTCCACAGACTACAGAATGCCTCCAGATGTGCATCGGAAACTACTACTGATCTTCCAGGGAACGATCAAAACGTAGACTGTTTGAGACATTACTCCCATGGAGGAAAGTGCGAATGGTGACTGTTGTATTCAGTCCCGATGCCATTTCTGCGTTTCTACAACACTCTGATAGTCCATAGATAACAGAATGCATCCAGATGTGCATCGGAAACTACTACTGGTCTTCCAGGGAACGATCAAAGCGTAGACTGTTTGTGACATTACTCCCATGGAGGAAAGTGTGCATGGGTACTGTTATATTCAATCCTGATGCAATTTCTGTGTTTCATCAACACTTTGAAGGTCCACAGATTACAGAATGCCTCCAGATGTGCATCGGAAACTACTACAGGTATTCCAGGAAACGATTCAGGCGTAGACTGATGAGACATTACTCCCGTGGAGGAAAGTGCACATGGTGACTGTTGTATTCAATCCCGATGCAATTTCTGTGTTTCAACAACACTCTGATAGTCCACAGACTACAGAATGCCTCCAGATGTGCATCGGAAACTACTATTGGTCTTCCAGGGAACGATCAATACGTATACTGTTTGAGACATTACTCCCATACAGGAAAATTGCGCATGGAGACTGTTGTATTCAATCCCGATGCAATTTCTGTGTTTCAACAACGCTCTGATAGTCCACAGATTACAGAATGCCCCCAGATGTTCATCGGAAACTACTACTGGTCATGCAGGGAACGATCAAAGCGTAAACTCTTTGAGACATTACTCCCATGGAGGAGAGTGCGCATGGTGACTGTTGTATTCAAACCCCACGCCATTTCTGTGTTTCCTCAACACTTTGAAGGTCCACAGACTACAGAATGCCTCCAGATGTGCAAAGGAAACTACTACTGGTCTTCCAGGGAACGATCAAAACGTAGACTATTTGAGACATTACTCCCATGGAGGAAAGTGCGCATGGTGACTGTTGTATTCAATCCCGATGAAATTTCTGTGTTTCATCAACACTCTGATAGTCCACAGATTACAGAATGCCTTCAGATGTGCATCGGAAACTACTATTGGTCTTCCAGGGAACAATCAAAACGTATACTGTTTGAGACATTACTCCCATACAGGAAAATTGCGCATGGAGACTGTTGTATTCAATCCCGATGCAATTTCTGTGTTTCAACAACGCTCTGATAGTCCACAGATTACAGAATGGCCAGAGATGTTCATCGGAAACTCCTACTGGTCATCCAGGGAACGATCAAAGCGTAAACTCTTTGAGACATTACTCCCATGGAGGACAGTGCGCATGGTGACTGTTGTATTCAAACCCGATGCCATTTCTGTGTTTCCTCAACACTTTGAAGGTCCACGGATTACAGAATACCTCCAGATGTGCATCGGAAACTACTATTGGTCCTCCAGGGAACGATCAAAGCGTATACTGTTTGAGACATTACTCCAATACAGAAAAATTGCGCATGGAGTCTGTTGTATTCAATCCCGATGCAATTTCTGTGTTTCAACAACGCTCTGATAGTCCACAGATTACAGAATTCCCCCAGATGTTCATCGGAAACCACTACTGGTTATCCAGGGAACGATCAAAGCGTAAACTCTTTGAGACATTACTCCCATGGAGGAAAGTGCGCATGGTGACTGTTGTATTCACTCCCGATGCAATTTCTGTGTTTCTACAACACTCTGATAGTCCACAGATAACAGAATGCTTCCAGATGTGCATCGGGAACTACTACTAGTCTTCCAGGGAACGATCAAAGTGTAGACTGTTTGAGGCATTACTCCCATGGAGGAAAACTGCGCATGGTGACTGTTGTATTCAATCCCGATGCAATTTCTGTGTTTCAACAACGCTCTGATAGTCCACACATTACAGAATGCCAGCATATGTTCATCGGAAACTACTACTGGTCTTCCAGGGAACGATCGAAGCGTAAACTGTTTGACACATTTCTCCCATGGAGGAAAGTGCGCATGGTGACTGTTGTATTCAATCCCGAGGCAATTACGTGTGTTTCATCAACACTTTGAAGGTCCACAGATTACTGAATGCCTCCAGATGTGCACCGGAAACTACTACTGGTCTTCCAGGTAACGATCAAAGCGTAGACTGTTTGAGACATTACTGCCATGGAGGAAAATTGCGCATGGTGACTGTTGTATTCAATCCCAATGCAATTTCTGTGTTTCAACAACGTTCTGATAGTCCACTTATTACAGAATGCCACCAGATGTTCATCGGAAACTACTACTGGTCTTCCAGGGAACGATCAAAGCGTAAACTGTTTGAGACATTACTCCCATGGGGGAAAGTGCGCATGGTGACTGTTGTATTCAATCCCGATGCAATTTCTGTGTTTCAACAACACTCTGATAGTCCACAGATTACAGAATGCCTCCAGGTGTGCATCGGAAACTACTACTGGTCTTCCAGGGAACGATCAAAGAATAGACTGTTTGTGACATTACTCCAATGGAGTTAAGTGCGCATGGAGACTTTTGTATTCAATCCCGATGAAATTTCTGTGTTTCATCAACACTCTGATAGTTCACAGATTACAGAATGCCTCCAGGTGTGCATCGGAAAGTACTACTGGTCTTCCAGGAAAAGATCAAAGAGTTGACTGTTTGAGACATTACTGCCATGGAGGAAAATTGGGCATGGTGACTGTTGTATTCAATCCCGATGCAATTTCTGCGTTTCTACAACACTCCGATAGTCCACAGATAACGGAATGCATCCAGATTTGCATCGGAAACTACTAATGGTCTTCCAGGAAACGATATAGGCGTAGACTGCTTGAGACATTACTCCCATGGAGGAGAGTGCGCATGGTGACGGTTGTATTCAATCCCGATGCAATTTCTGTGTTTCAACAACACTCTGATAGTCCACAGACTACAGAATGCCTCCAGATGTGCATCGGAAACTACTACTGGTCTTCCAGGGAACGATCAAAACGTAGACTGTTTAAGACATTACTCCCATGGAGGAAAGTGCGAATGGTGACTGTTGTATTCAATCCCGATGCAATTTCTGTGTTTCTACAACACTCCGATAGTCCACAGATAACGGAATGCATCCAGATGTGCATCGGAAACTACTAATGGTCTTCCAGGAAACGATATAGGCGTAGACTGCTTGAGACATTACTCCCATGGAGGAAAGTGCGCATGGTGACGGTTGTATTCAATCCCGATGCAATTTCTGTGTTTCAACAACACTCTGATAGTCCACAGACTACAGAATGCCTCCAGATGTGCATCGGAAACTACTACTGGTCTTCCAGGGAACGATCAAAGCGTAGACTGTTTGTGACATTACTCCCATGGAGTAAAGTGTGCATAGGTAGTGTTGTATTCAATCCTGATGCAATTTCTGTGTTTCATCAACACTTTGAAGGTCCACAGATTACAGAATGCCTCCAGATGTGCATCGGAAACTACTACTGGTATTCAAGGAAACGATCCAGGCGTAGACTGATGAGACATTACTCCCATGGAGGAAAGTGCACATGGTGACTTTTGTATTCAATCCCGATGCAATTTCTGTGTTTCAACAACACTCTGATAGTCCACAGACTACAGAATGCCTCCAGATGTGCATCGGAAACTACTATTGGTCTTCCAGGGAACGATCAAAACGTATACTGTTTGAGACATTACTCCCATACAGGAAAATTGATCATGGAGACTGTTGTATTCAATCCCGATGCAATTTCTGTGTTTCAACAACGCTCTGATAGTCCACAGATTACAGAATGCCCCCAGATGTTCATCGCAAACTACTACTGGACATCCAGGGAACGATCAAAGCGTAAACTCTTTGAGACATTACTCCCATGGAGGACAGTGCGCATGGTGACTGTTGTATTCAATCCCGATGCCATTTCTGTGTTTCCTCAACACTTTGAAGGTCCACAGATTACAGAATACCTCCAGATGTGCATCGGAAACTACTATTGGTCCTCCAGGGAACGATCAAAGCGTATACTGTTTGAGAAATTACTCACATACAGGAAAAATGCGCATGGAGACTGTTGTATTCAATCCCGATGCAATTTCTGTGTTTCAACAACGCTCTGATAGTCCACAGATTACAGAATGCCCCCAGATGTTCATCGGAAACCACTACTGGATCTCCAGGGAACGATCAAAGCGTAAACTCTTTGAGACATTACTCCCATGGAGGAAAGTGCGCATGGTGACTGTTGTATTCACTCCCGATGCAATTTCTGTGTTTCTACAACACTCTGATAGTCCACAGATAACAGAATGCTTCCAGATGTGCATCGGGAAGTACTACTGGTCTTCCAGGGAACGATCAATGAGTGGACTGTTTGAGGCATTACTCCCATGGAGGAAAACTGCGCATGGTGACCGTTGTATTCAATCCCGATGCAATTTCTGCGTTTCAACAACGCTCTGATAGTCCACACATTACAGAATGCCCCCAGATGTTCATCGGAAACTACTACTGGTCTTCCAGGGAACGATCGATGCGTAAACTCTTTGACACATTTCTCCCATGGAGGAAAGTGCGCATGGTGACTGTTGTATTCAATCCCGAGGCAATTTCGTGTGTTTCATCAACACTTTGAAGGTCCACAGATTACTGAATGCCTCCAGATGTGCATCGGAAACTACTACTGGTCTTCCAGGTAACGATCAAAGCGTAGACTGTTTGAGACATTACTGCCATGGAGGAAAATTGCGCATGGTGACCGTTGTATTCAATCCCGATGCAATTTCTGTGTTTCAACAACGCTCTGATAGTCCACTTATTACAGAATGCCCCCAGATGTTCATCGGAAACTGCTACTGGTCTTCCAGGGAACGATCAAAGCGTAAACTGTTTGAGACATTACTCCCATGGGGGAAAGTGCGCATGGTGACTGTTGTATTCAATCCCGATGCAATTTCTGTGTTTCAACAACACTCTGATAGTCCACAGATTACAGAATGCCTCCAGGTGTGCATCGGAAACTACTACTGGTCTTCCAGGGAACGATCAAAGCGTAGACTGTTTGTGACATTACTCCAATGGAGGAAAGTGCGCATGGAGACTTTTGTATTCAATCCCGATGAAATTTCTGTGTTTCATCAACACTCTGATAGTTCACAGAATACAGAATGCCTCCAGGTGTGCATCGGAAAGTACTACTGGTCTTCCAGGAAAAGATCAAAGCGTAGAGTGTTTGAGACATTACTGCCATGGAGGAAAATTGGGCATGGCGACTGTTGTATTCAATCCCGATGCAATTTCTGTGTTTCTACAACACTCCGATAGTCCACAGATAACGGAATGCATCCAGATGTGCATCGGAAACTACTACTGGTCTTCCAGGAAACGATATAGGCGTAGACTGCTTGAGACATTACTCACATGGAGGAAAGTGCGCATGGTGACGGTTGTATTCAATCCCGAGGCAATTTCTGTGTTTCAACAACACTCTGATAGTCCACAGATTACAGAATGTTACCAGATGTGCATCGGAAACTACTACTGGTCTGCCAGGGAACCATCAAAGCGTAGACTGTTTAAGACATTACTCCCATGGAGGACAGTGCGCATGGTGACTGATGTATTAAATCAAGATGCAATTTCTGTGTTTCAACAACACTCTGATAGTCCACACATTACAGAATGCCCCCAGATGTTCATCGGAAACTACTACTGGTCTTCCAGGGAACAATCAAAGCGTAAACTGTTTGAGACGTTACTCCCATGGACTAAAGTGGGCATGGTGACTGTTGTGTTCAGTCCCGATGCAATTTCTGTGTTTCATCAACACTTTGAAGGTCCACAGATTACAGAATGCCTCCAGATGTGCATCGGAAACTACTAATGGTCTTCCAGGAAACGATCAAAGCGTAGACTGTTTGAGACATTATTCCCATGTAGGAAAGTGCGCATGGTGACTGTTTTATTCAATCCCCATGCAATTTCTGTGTTTCAACAACACTCTGATAGTCCACAGATTACAGAATGCCTCCAGATGTGCATCGGAAACTACTACTGGTCTTCCAGGAACCGATCAAAGCGTAGACTGTTTGAGACATTACTCCCATGGAGGAAAATTGCGCATGGAGACTGTTGTATTCAAACCCGATGCAATTTCTGTGTTTCAACAACACTCTGATAGTCCACAGATTATAGAATGCCCCAAGATGTGCATCGGAAACTTCTACTGGTCTTCCGGGGAACGATCAAAGCGTAGACTGTTTGAGACATTACTCCCATGGAGGAAAGAGCGCATCGTGACTGTTTTATTCAATCCCGATGCAATTTCTGCGTTTCTACAACACTCTGATAGACCACAGATAACAGAATGCATCCAGATGTGCATCGGAAGCTACAACTGGTCTTCCAGGGAACGATGAAAGAGTAGACTGTTTGAGACATTACTAACAATGAGGAAAGTGCGCATGGTGACTGTTGTATTCAATCCCGAGTCAATTTCTGTGTTTCATCAGCACTTTGAAGGTAGACAGATTACAGAATGACTCCAGACGTGCAACGGAAAATACTACTGGTCTTCCAGGGAACGATCGAATCGTAGATTGTTTGAGACATTTCTCCCATGGAGGAAAGTGCGAATGGTGACTGTTGTATTCAATCCCGATAAAATTTCTGTATATCATCAACACTCTGATAGTCCACAGATTACAGAATGCCTCCAGATGTGCATCGGAAACTACTACTGGTCTTCCACGGAACGACCAATGCGTAAAAGTCTTTGAGACATTACTCCCATGGAGGAAAGTGCGCATAGTGACTGTTGTATTCAATCCCGATGCATTTTCTGTGTTTCATTAACACTTTGAAGGTCCACTGTTTACAGAATGTCTCCAGATGTGCATCGGAAACTACTACTGGTCTTCCAGGGAACGATCAAAGCGTAGTCTGTTTGAGACATTACCCCGTGGTGGAAAATTGTGCATGGTGACTGTTGTATTCAATCCAGATGCAATTTCTGTGTTTCATCAACACTCTGAAGGTCCACAGATTACAGAATGCCTCCAGATGTGCATCGGAAACTAATACTGGTCTTCCAGGAAACTATCAAAGCGTAGACTGTTTGAGACATTATTCCCATGGAGGAAAGTGGGCATGGTGACTGATGTATTCTATCCCGATGCAATTTCTGTGTTTCAACAACACTCTGATAGTCCACAGATTACAGAATGCCTCCCGATGTGCATCGGAAATTACTACTGGTCTTCCAGGAAACGACCAAAGCGTAGACTGTTTGAGACATTACTCCCATGGAGGAAAGTGCGCATGATGACTGTTGAATTCTATCCCGATGCAATTTCTGTGTTTCAACAACACTCTGATAGTCCACAGATTACAGAATGCCTCCAGATGTGCATCGGAAACTACTACTGGTCTTCCAGGAAACGATCAAAGCGTAGACAGTTTGAGACATTACTCCCATGGAATAAAGTGTGCATGGTGACTGTTGTATTCAATCCCGATACAATTTCTGTGTTTCATCAACACTTTGAAGGTCAACAGATTACAGAATACCACCAGATGTTCATCAGAAACTACTACTGGTCTTCCAGGGAACAATCAAAGCGTAAACTGTTTGAGACATTACTCCCATGGAGGAAAGTGCGCATGGTGACTGTTGTATTCAATCCCGATGCATTTTCTGTGTTTCATTAACACTTTGAAGGTCCACTGTTTACAGAATGTCTCCAGATGTGCATCGGAAACTACTACTGGTCTTCCAGGGAACGATCAAAACGTAGACTGTTTGAGACATTACTCCCATGGATGAAAGTGCGCATGGTGACTGTTGTATTCAATCCCGATGCAATTTCTGTGTTTCATCAACACTCTGAAAGTCCACAGATTACAGAATGCCTCCAGATGTGTATCGGAAACTACTACTGGTCTTCCAGGGAACGATCAAATATTACACTGTTTGAGGCACTACTCCCATGGAGGAAAGTACACATGGTGACTGTTGTATTCAATCCCGATGCAATTTCTGTGTTTCAACAACACTCTGATAGTCCACAGATTACAGAATGCCTCCAGATGTGCATCGGAAATTACTACTGGTCTTCCAGGAAACGATCAAAGCGTAGACTGTTTGAGACATTACTCCCATGGAGGAAAGTGCGCATGATGACTGTTGTATTCTATCCCGATGCAATTTCTGTGTTTCGACAACACTCTGATAGTCCACAGATTACAGAATGCCTCCACATGTGCATCGGAAACTTCTACTGGTCTTGCAGGGAACGATCAAAGCGTAGACTGTATGAGACATTACTCCCATGGAGGAAAGTGCGCATGGTGACTGTTGTATTCAATCCCGATGCATTTTCTGTGTTTCATCAACACTTTGAAGGCCCACTGTTTACAGAATGCCTCCAGATGTGCATCGGAAACTACTACTGGTCTTCCAGGGAACGATCAAAACGTATACTGTTTGAGACATTACTCCCATGGAGGAAAGTGCGCATGGTGACTGTTGTATTCAATCCCGATGCAATTTCTGTGTTTCATCAACACTCTAAAAGTCCACAGATTTCAGAATGCCTCCAGATGTGTATCGGAAACTACTACTGGTCTTACAGGGAACAATCAAAGCGTAAACTGTTTGAGACATTACTCCCATGGAGGAAAGTGCGCATGGTGACTGTTATATTCAATCCCGATGCAATTTCTGTGTTTCATCAACACACTAGATCGCGTGTTGCTGACGACGACCAGGAGTAGTTTAGGAGGGATCCCAGGCAGGAGGCCTGCGCCTCTTTCGATCTGTATCCCAGTTTGTGCTAGCCTTCTTAAGGCAAACTTGTTTATCTTATGTCTGTACTCAGATATTGTTGCTTCCGCTGACTCGTCTATGATCGAGCTCTTGTATTCGAGCCTTCGAGGCTCCTGGCTTGTAATATGATCTACTACTGGTCTTCCAGGAAACGATCAAAGCGTAGACTGTTTGAGACATTACTCCCATACAGGAAAATTGCGCATGGAGACTGTTGTATTCAAACCCGATGCAATTTATGTGTTTCAACAACACTCTGATAGTCCACAGATTATAGAATGCCCCAAGATGTGCATCGGAAACTTCTACTGGTCTTCCGGGGAACGATCAAAGCGTAGACTGTTTGAGACATTACTCCCATGGAGGAAAGAGCGCATCGTGACTGTTTTATTCAATCCCGATGCAATTTCTGCGTTTCTACAACACTCTGATAGACCACAGATAACAGAATGCTTCCAGATGTGCATCGGAAGCTACAACTTGTCTTCCAGGGAACGATGAAAGAGTAGACTGTTTGAGACATTACTAACAAGGAGGAAAGTGCGAATGGTGACTGTTGTATTCAATCCCGATGAAATTTCTGTATATCATCAACACTCTGATAGTCCACAGATTACAGGATGCCTCCAGATGTGCATCGGAAACTACTACTGGTCTTCCAGGGAACGATCAAAGCGTAGACTGTTTGAGACATTACTCTCATGGAGGAAAGTGCACATAGTGACTGTTGTATTCATTCCCGATGCAATTTCTGTGTTTCATCAACACTTTGAAGGTCCACAGATTACAGAATTCCTCCAGATGTGCATCGGAAACTACTACTGGTCCTACAGGAATCGATCAAAGCGTAGACTGTTTGAGACATACTCCCATGGATGAAAATTGCGCATGGTGACTGTTGTATTCAATCCCGATGCAATTTCTGTGTTTCAACAACACTCTGATAGTCCACAGATTACAGAATGCCTCTAGATGTGCATCGGAAACTACTACTGGTCTTCCAGGGAACGATCAAAGCGTAGTCTGTTTGAGACATTACCCCATGGTGGAAAATTGTGCATGGTGACTGTTGTATTCAATCCCGATGCAATTTCTGTGTTTCATCAACACTCTGAAGGTCCACAGATTACAGAATGCCTCCAGAAGTGCATCGGAAACTAATACTGGTCTTCCAGGAAACTATCAAAGCGTAGACTGTTTGAGACATTATTCCCATGGAGGAAAGTGGGCATGGTGACTGATGTATTCTATCCCGATGCAATTTCTGTGTTTCAACAACACTCTGATAGTCCACAGATTACAGAATGCCTCCAGATGTGCATCGGAAATTACTACTGGTCTTCCAGGAAACGATCAAAGCGTAGACTGTTTGAGAACATTACTCCCATGGAGGAAAGTGCGCATGATGACTGTTGAATTCTATCCCGATGCAATTTCTGTGTTTCAACAACACTCTGATAGTCCACAGATTACAGAATGCCTCCAGATGTGCATCGGAAACTTCTACTGGTCTTGCAAGGAACGATCAAAGCGTAAACTGTTTGAGACATTACTCCCATGGAGGAAAGTACACTTGGTGACTGTTGTATTCAATCCCGATGCAATTTCTGTGTTTCAAAAACACTCTGATAGTCCACAGATTACAGAATGCCTCCAGATGTCATCGGAAACTACTACTGGTCTTCCAGGAAACTATCAAAGCGTAGACAGTTTGAGACATTACTCCCATGGAATAAAGTGTGCATGGTGACTGTTGTATTCAATCCCGATACAATTTCTGTGTTTCATCAACACTCTGAAAGTCCACAGATTACAGAATGCCTCCAGATGTGTATCGGAAACTACCACTGGTCTTTCAGGGAACGATCAAATATTACACTGTTTGAGGCACTACTCCCATGGAGGAAAGTACACATGGTGACTGTTGAATTCAATCCCGATGCAATTTCTGTGTTTCAACAACACTCTGATAGTCCACAGATTACAGAATGCCTTCAGATGTGCATCGGAAATTACTACTGGTCTTCCAGGAAACGATCAAAGCGTAGACTGTTTGAGACATTACTCCGATGGAGGAAAGTGCGCATGATGACTGTTGTATTCTATCCCGATGCAATTTCTGTGTTTCAACAACACTCTGATAGTCCACAGATTACAGAATGCCTCCACATGTGCATCGGAAACTACTACTGGTCTTGCAGGGAAAGATCAAAGCGTAGACTGTTTGAGACATTACTCCCATGGAGGAAAGTGCGCATGGTGACTGTTGTATTCAATCCCGATACAATTTCTGTGTTTCAACAACACTCTGATAGTCCACAGATTACAGAATGCCTCTAGATGTGCATCGGAAACTACTACTGGTCTTCCAGGGAACGATCAAAGCGTAGTCTGTTTGAGACATTACCCCATGGTGGAAAATTGTGCATGGTGAATGTTGTATTCAATCCCGATGCATTTTCTGTGTTTCATCAACACTTTGAAGGCCCACTGTTTACAGAATGCCTCCAGATGTGCATCGGAAACTACTACTGGTCTTCCAGGGAACGATCAAAACGTATACTGTTTGGGACATTACTCCCATGGAGGAAAGTGCGCATGGTGACTGTTGTATTCAATCCCGATGCAATTTCTAAGTTTCATCAACACTCTGTAAGTCCACAGATTACAGAATGCCTCCAGATGTGTATCGGAAACTACTACTGGTCTTCCAGGGAACGATCAAATATTACACTGTTTGAGGCACTACTCCCATGGAGGAAAGTACACATGGTGACTGTTGTATTCAATCCCGATGCAATTTCTGTGTTTCAACAACACTCTGATAGTCCACAGATTACAGAATGCCTCCAGATGTGCATCGGAAATTACTACTGGTCTTCCAGGAAACGATCAAAGCGTAGACTGTTTGAGACATTACTCCCATGGAGGAAAGTGCGCATGATGACTGTTGTATTCTATCCCGATGCAATTTCTGTGTTTCGACAACACTCTGATAGTCCACAGATTACAGAATGCCTCCACATGTGCATCGGAAACTTCTACTGGTCTTGCAGGGAACGATCAAAGCGTAGACTGTATGAGACATTACTCCCATGGAGGAAAGTGCGCATGGTGACTGTTGTATTCAATCCCGATGCATTTTCTGTGTTTCATCAACACTTTGAAGGCCCACTGTTTACAGAATGCCTCCAGATGTGCATCGGAAACTACTACTGGTCTTCCAGGGAACGATCAAAACGTATACTGTTTGAGACATTACTCCCATGGAGGAAAGTGCGCATGGTGACTGTTGTATTCAATCCCGATGCAATTTCTGTGTTTCATCAACACTCTAAAAGTCCACAGATTTCAGAATGCCTCCAGATGTGTATCGGAAACTACTACTGGTCTTACAGGGAACAATCAAAGCGTAAACTGTTTGAGACATTACTCCCATGGAGGAAAGTGCGCATGGTGACTGTTATATTCAATCCCGATGCAATTTCTGTGTTTCATCAACACTTTGAAGGTCCACAGATTACAGAATGCATCCAGATGTGTATCGGAAACTACTACTGGCCTTCCAGGGAACGATCAAAACGTATACTGTTTGACACATTACTCCCATGGAGGAAAGAGCGCATGGTGACTGTTTTATTCAATCCCGATGCAATTTCTGTGTTTCAACAATACTCTGATAGTCCACAGATTACAGAATGCCTCCAGATGTGCATCGGAAACTACTACTGGTCTTCCAGGAAACGATCAAAGCGTAGACTGTTTGAGACATTACTCCCATACAGGAAAATTGCGCATGGAGACTGTTGTATTCAAACCCGATGCAATTTCTGTGTTTCAACAACACTCTGATAGTCCACAGATTATAGAATGCCCCAAGATGTGCATCGGAAACTTCTACTGGTCTTCCGGGGAACGATCAAAGCGTAGACTGTTTGAGACATTACTCCCATGGAGGAAAGAGCGCATCGTGACTGTTTTATTCAATCCCGATGCAATTTCTGCGTTTCTACAACACTCTGATAGACCACAGATAACAGAATGCTTCCAGATGTGCATCGGAAGCTACAACTTGTCTTCCAGGGAACGATGAAAGAGTAGACTGTTTGAGACATTACTAACAACGAGGAAAGTGCGAATGGTGACTGTTGTATTCAATCCCGATGAAATTTCTGTATATCATCAACACTCTGATAGTCCACAGATTACAGGATGCCTCCAGATGTGCATCGGAAACTACTACTGGTCTTCCAGGGAACGATCAAAGCGTAGACTGTTTGAGACATTACTCTCATGGAGGAAAGTGCACATAGTGACTGTTGTATTCATTCCCGATGCAATTTCTGTGTTTCATCAACACTTTGAAGGTCCACAGATTACAGAATTCCTCCAGATGTGCATCGGAAACTACTACTGGTCCTACAGGAATCGATCAAAGCGTAGACTGTTTGAGACATACTCCCATGGATGAAAATTGCGCATGGTGACTGTTGTATTCAATCCCGATGCAATTTCTGTGTTTCAACAACACTCTGATAGTCCACAGATTACAGAATGCCTCTAGATGTGCATCGGAAACTACTACTGGTCTTCCAGGGAACGATCAAAGCGTAGTCTGTTTGAGACATTACCCCATGGTGGAAAATTGTGCATGGTGACTGTTGTATTCAATCCCGATGCAATTTCTGTGTTTCATCAACACTCTGAAGGTCCACAGATTACAGAATGCCTCCAGATGTGCATCGGAAACTAATACTGGTCTTCCAGGAAACTATCAAAGCGTAGACTGTTTGAGACATTATTCCCATGGAGGAAAGTGGGCATGGTGACTGATGTATTCTATCCCGATGCAATTTCTGTGTTTCAACAACACTCCGATAGTCCACAGATTACAGAATGCCTCCAGATGTGCATCGGAAATTACTACTGGTCTTCCAGGAAACGATCAAAGCGTAGACTGTTTGAGAACATTACTCCCATGGAGGAAAGTGCGCATGATGACTGTTGAATTCTATCCCGATGCAATTTCTGTGTTTCAACAACACTCTGATAGTCCACAGATTACAGAATGCCTCCAGATGTGCATCGGAAACTTCTACTGGTCTTGCAAGGAACGATCAAAGCGTAAACTGTTTGAGACATTACTCCCATGGAGGAAAGTACACTTGGTGACTGTTGTATTCAATCCCGATGCAATTTCTGTGTTTCAAAAACACTCTGATAGTCCACAGATTACAGAATGCCTCCAGATGTCATCGGAAACTACTACTGGTCTTCCAGGAAACTATCAAAGCGTAGACAGTTTGAGACATTACTCCCATGGAATAAAGTGTGCATGGTGACTGTTGTATTCAATCCCGATACAATTTCTGTGTTTCATCAACACTCGGAAAGTCCACAGATTACAGAATGCCTCCAGATGTGTATCGGAAACTACCACTGGTCTTTCAGGGAACGATCAAATATTACACTGTTTGAGGCACTACTCCCAAGGAGGAAAGTACACATGGTGACTGTTGAATTCAATCCCGATGCAATTTCTGTGTTTCAACAACACTCTGATAGTCCACAGATTACAGAATGCCTTCAGATGTGCATCGGAAATTACTACTGGTCTTCCAGGAAACGATCAAAGCGTAGACTGTTTGAGACATTACTCCCATGGAGGAAAGTGCGCATGATGACTGTTGTATTCTATCCCGATGCAATTTCTGTGTTTCCACAACACTCTGATAGTCCACAGATTACAGAATGCCTCCACATGTGCATCGGAAACTACTACTGGTCTTGCAGGGAAAGATCAAAGCGTAGACTGTTTGAGACATTACTCCCATGGAGGAAAGTGCGCATGGTGACTGTTGTATTCAATCCCGATACAATTTCTGTGTTTCAACAACACTCTGATAGTCCACAGATTACAGAATGCCTCTAGATGTGCATCGGAAACTACTACTGGTCTTCCAGGGAACGATCAAAGCGTAGTCTGTTTGAGACATTACCCCATGGTGGAAAATTGTGCATGGTGAATGTTGTATTCAATCCCGATTCATTTTCTGTGTTTCATCAACACTTTGAAGGCCCACTGTTTACAGAATGCCTCCAGATGTGCATCGGAAACTACTACTGGTCTTCCAGGGAACGATCAAAACGTATACTGTTTGGGACATTACTCCCATGGAGGAAAGTGCGCATGGTGACTGTTGTATTCAATCCCGATGCAATTTCTAAGTTTCATCAACACTCTGTAAGTCCACAGATTACAGAATGCCTCCAGATGTGTATCGGAAACTACTACTGGTCTTCCAGGGAACGATCAAATAGTACACTGTTTGAAGCACTACTCCCATGGAGGAAAGTACACATGGTGACTGTTGTATTCAATCCTGATGCAATTTCTGTATTTCAGCAACACTCTGATAGTACACAGATTACAGATTGCCTCCAGATGTGCATCGGATACTACTAGTGGTCTTCCAGGGAACCGTCAAATAGTAGACTGTTTGAGACATTACTTCCATGGAGGAAAACTGCGCATGGTGACTATTGTATTCAATCCCGATACAATTTCTGTGTTTCAACAACGCTCTGATAGTCCACACATTACAGAATGCCACAAGGTGTTCATCGGAAAGTACTACTGGTCTTCCAGGGAACGATCAAAACGTAATCTGTTTGACACATTTCTCCCATTTAGGAAAGTGCGCATGGTGAGTGTTGTATTCAGTCCCGAGGCAATTTCTTGTGTTTCATCAACACTTTGAAGGTCCCCAGATTACAGAATGCCTCCAGATGTGCATCGGAAACTACTACTGGTCTTCCAGGAAACGATCCAGGCGTAGACTGCTTCAGACATTACTCCCATGGAGGAAAGTAAGCATGGTGACTGTTGTATTCAATCCCGATGAAATTTCTGTGTTTCATCAACACTGTGATAGTCCACAGATTACAGAATGCCTCCAGATGTGCATCGGAAACTACTATTGGTCTTCCAGGGAACGATCAAAACGTATACTGTTTGAGACATTAATCCCATACAGGAAAATTGCGCATGGAGACTGTTGTATTCAATCCCGATGAAATTTCTGTGTTTCAACAACGCTCTGATAGTCCACAGATTACAGAAAGCCCCCAGATGTTCATCGGAAACTACTACTGGTCATCCAGGGAACGATCAAAGCGTAAACTCTTTGAGATATTACTCCCATGGAGGACAGTGCGCATGGTGACTGTTGTATTCATACCCGATGCAATTTCTGTGTTTCTACAACACTCTGATAGTCCACAGATAACAAAATGCTTCCAGATGTGCATCGGGAACTACTACTGGTCTTCAAGGGAACGATCAAAGAGTAGACTGTTTGAGGCATTACTCCCATGGAGGAAAACTGCGCATGGTGACTGTTGTATTCAATCCCGATGCAATTTCTGTGTTTCAACAACGCTCTGATAGTCCACACATTACAGAATGCCCCCAGATGTTTTTCGGAAACTACTACTGGTCTTCCAGGGGACGATCAAAGCGTAATCTGTTTGACACATTTCTCCCATGGAGGAAAGTGCGCATGGTGACTGCTGTATTCAATCCCGATGAAATTTCTGTGTTTCAACAACACTCTGACAGTCCACACATTACAGAATGCCTCCAGATGTGCATCGGAAACTACTACTGGTCTTCCAGGGAACGATCAAAGCGTAACCTGTTAGTGACATTACTCCCATGGAGGAAAGTGCGCATGGTGACTGTTGTATTCAATCCCGATGCAATTTCTGTGTTTCATCAACACTTTGAAGGTCCACAGATTACTGAATGCCTCCAGATGTGCATCGGAAACTACTACTGGTCTTCCAGGTAACGATCAAAGCGTAGACTGTTTGAGACATTACTGCCATGGAGGAAAATTGCGCATGGTGACTGTTGTATTCAATCCCGATGCAATTTCTGTGTTTCAACAACGCTCTGATAGTCCACTTATTACAGAATGCCCCCAGATGTTCATCGGAAACTACTACTGGTCTTCCAGGGAACGATCAAAGCGTAAACTGTTTGAGACATTACTCCCATGGGGGAAAGTGCGCATGGTGACTGTTGTATTCAATCCCGATGCAATTTCTGTGTTTCAACAACACTCTGATAGTCCACAGATTACAGAATGCCTCCAGGTGTGCATCGGAAACTACTACAGGTCTTCCAGGGAACGATCAAAGCGTAGACTGTTTGTGACATTACTCCAATGGAGGAAAGTGCGCATGGAGACTTTTGTATTCAATCCCGATGAAATTTCTGTGTTTCATCAACACTCTGATAGTTCACAGATTACAGAATGCCTCCAGATGTGCATCGGAAACTTCTACTGGTCTTGCAAGGAACGATCAAAGCGTAAACTGTTTGAGACATTACTCCCATGGAGGAAAGTACACTTGGTGACTGTTGTATTCAATCCCGATGCAATTTCTGTGTTTCAACAACACTCTGATAGTCCACAGACTACAGAATGCCTCCACATGTGCATCGGAAACTACTACTGGTCTTCCAGGGAACGATGAAATCGTAGACTGTAGGAGACATTACTCCCATGGAGGAAAGTGCGAATGGTGACTGTTGTATTCAGTCCCGATGCAATTTCTGCGTTTCTACAACACTCTGATAGTCCATAGATAACAGAATGCATCCAGATGTGCATCGGAAACTACTACTTATCATACAGGGAACGATCAAAGCGTAGACTGTTTGAGACATTACTCCCATAGAGGAATGTGCTCATGGTGACTGTTGTATTCAGTCCCAAGGCAATTTCTGTGTTTCATCAACACTCTGATAGTCCACATATTACAGAATGCATCCAGATGTTCATCGGAAACAACTACTGGTCTTCCAGGGAACGATCAAAGCGCAGACTGTTTGAGACATTACTACCGTGGAGGAAAGTGCGCATGGTGACTGTTGTATTCCATCCCGATGCAATTTCTGTGTTTCAACAACACTCTGATAGTCCACAGATTACAGAATGACCCCAGATGTTCATCGGAAAGTACTACTGGTCATGCAGGGAACGATCAAAGCGTAAACTCTTTGAGACATTACTCCCATGGAGGACAGTGCGCATGGTGACTGTTGTATTGAAACCCGATGCAATTTCTGTGTTTCCTCAACACTTTGAAGGTCCACATACTACAGAATGCCTCCAGATGTGCAAAGGAAACTACTACTGGTCTTCCAGGGAACGATCAAAACGTAGACTATTTGAGACATTACTCCCATGGAGGAAAGTGCGCATGGTGACTGTTGTATTCAATCCCGATGAAATTTCTGTGTTTCATCAACACTCTGATAGTCCACAGATTACAGAATGCCTCCAGATGTGCATCGGAAACTACTATTGGTCTTCCAGGGAACGATCAAAACGTATACTGTTTGAGACATTACTCCCATACAGGAAAATTGCGCATGGAGACTGTTGTATTCAATCCCGGTGCAATTTCTGTGTTTCAACAACGCTCTGATAGTCCACAGATTACAGAATGCCCCCAGATGTTCATCGGAAACTACTACTGGTCATCCAGGGACGATCAAATCGTAAACTCTTTGAGACATTACTCCCATGGAGGACAGTGCGCATGGTGACTGTTGTATTCAAACCCGATGCCATTTCTGTGTTTCCTCAACACTTTGAAGGTCCACAGATTACTGAATGCCTCCAGATGTGCATCGGAAACTACTACTGGTCTTCCAGGTAACGATCAAAGCGTAGACTGTTTGAGACATTACTGCCATGGAGGAAAATTGCGCATGGTGACTGTTGTATTCAATCCCGACGCAATTTCTGTGTTTCAACAACGCTCTGATAGTCCACTTATTACAGAATGCCCCCAGATGTTCATCGGAAACTACTACTGGTCTTCCTGGGAACGATCAAAGCGTAAACTGTTTGAGACATTACTCCCATGGGGGAAAGTGCGCATGGTGACTGTTGTATTCAATCCCGATGCAATTTCTGTGTTTCAACAACACTCTGATAGTCCACAGGTTACAGAATGCCTCCAGGTGTGCATCGGAAACTACTACTGGTCTTCCAGGGAACGATCAAAGCGTAGACTGTTTGTGACATTACTCCAATGGAGGAAAGTGCGCATGGAGACTTTTGTATTCAATCCCGATGAAATTTCCGTGTTTCATCAACACTCTGATAGTTCACAGATTACAGAATGCCTCCAGGTGTGCATCGGAAAGTACTACTGGTCCTCCAGGAAAAGATCAAAGCGTAAACTGTTTGAGACATTACTCCCATGGGGGAAAGTGCGCATGGTGACTGTTGTATTCAATCCCGATGCAATTTCTGTGTTTCAACAACACTCTGATAGTCCACAGATTACAGAATGCCTCCAGATGTGCATCGGAAACTACTACTGGTCTTCCAGGGAACGATGAAATCGTAGACTGTTGGAGACATTACTCCCATGGAGGAAAGGGCGAATGGTGACTGTTGTATTCAGTCCCGATGCAATTTCTGCGTTTCTACAACACTCTGATAGTCCATAGATAACAGAATGCATCCAGATGTGCATCGGAAACTACTACTGGTCTTACAGGGAACGATCAAAGCGTAGACAGTTTGAGACATTACTCCCATGGAGGAATGTGCTCATGGTGACTGTTGTATTCAATCCCAAGGCAATTTCTGTGTTTCATCAACACTCTGATAGTCCACATATTACAGAATGCATCCAGATGTTCATCGGATACTACTACTGGTCTTCCAGGGAACGATCAAAGCGTAGACTGTTTGTGACATTACTCCCATGGAGGAAAGTGTGCATGGGTACTGTTGTATTGAATCCTGATGCAATTTCTGTGTTTCATCAACACTTTGAAGGTCCACAGATGACAGAATGCCTCCAGATGTGCATCGGAAACTACTACTGGTATTCCAGGAAACGATCCAGGCGTAGGCTGATGAGACATTACTCCCATGGAGGAAAGTGAACATGGTGACTGTTGTATTCTATCCCGATGCAATTTCTGTGTTTCAACAACATTCTGATAGTCCACAGACTACAGAATGCCTCCAGATGTGCATCGGAAACTACTATTGGTCTTCCAGGGAACGATCAAAACGTATACTGTTTGAGACATTACTCCAATACAGGAAAATTGATCATGGAGACTGTTGTATTCAATCCCGATGCAATTTCTGTGTTTCAACAACGCTCTGATAGTCCGCAGATTACAGAATGCCCCCAGATGTTCATCGGAAACTACTACTGGTCATGCAGGGAACGATCAAAGCGTAAACTCTTTGAGACATTACTCCCATGGAGGACAGTGCGCATGGTGACTGTTGTATTCAAACCCGATGCAATTTCTGTGTTTCCTCAACACTTTGAAGGTCCACATACTACAGAATGCCTCCAGATGTGCAAAGGAAACTACTACTGGTCTTCCAGGGAACGATCAAAACGTAGACTATTTGAGACATTACTCCCATGGAGGAAAGTTCGCATGGTGACTGTTGTATTCAATCCCGATGAAATTTCTGTGTTTCATCAACACTCTGATAGTCCACAGATTACAGAATGCCTCCAGATGTGCATCGGAAACTACTATTGGTCTTCCAGGGAACGATCAAAACGTATACTGTTTGAGACATTACTCCCATACAGGAAAATTGCGCATGGAGACTGTTGTATTCAATCCCGGTGCAAATACTGTGTTTCAACAACGCTCTGATAGTCCACAGATTACAGAATGCCCCCAGATGTTCATCGGAAACTACTACTGGTCATCCAGGGAACGATCAAATCGTAAACTCTTTGAGACATTACTCCCATTTAGGACAGTGCGCATGGTGACTGTTGTATTCAAACCCGATGCCATTTCTGTGTTTCCTCAACACTTTGAAGGTCCACAGATTACTGAATGCCACCAGATGTGCATCGGAAACTACTACTGGTCTTCAAGGTAACGATCAAAGCGTAGACTGTTTGAGACATTACTGCCAAGGAGGAAAATTGCGCATGGTGACTGTTGTATTCAATCCCGATGCAATTTCTGTGTTTCGACAACGCTCTGATAGTCCACTTATTACAGAATGCCCCCAGATGTTCATCGGAAACTACTACTGGTCTTCCAGGGAACGATCAAAACGTAAACTGTTTGAGACATTACTCCCATGGGGGAAAGTGCGCATGGTGACTGTTGTATTGAATCCCGATGCAATTTCTGTGTTTCAACAACACTCTGATAGTCCACAGATTACAGAATGCCTCCAGGTGTGCATCGGAAACTACTACTGGTCTTCCAGGGAACGATCAAAGCGTAGACTGTTTGTGACATTACTCCAATGGAGGAAAGTGCGCATGGAGACTTTTGTATTCAATCCCGATGAAATTTCTGTGTTTCATCAACACTCTGATAGTTCACAGATTACAGAATGCCTCCAAGTGTGCATCGGAAAGTACTACTGGTCCTCCAGGAAAAGATCAAAGCGTAAACTGTTTGAGACATTACTCCCATGGGGGAAAGTGCGCATGGTGACTGTTGTATTCAATCCCGATGCAATTTCTGTGTTTCAACAACACTCTGATAGTCCACAGACTACAGAATGCCTCCAGATGTGCATCGGAAACTACTACTGGTCTTCCAGGGAACGATGAAATCGTAGACTGTTGGAGACATTACTCCCATGGAGGAAAGTGCGAATGGTGACTGTTGTATTCAGTCCCGATGCAATTTCTGCGTTTCTACAACACTCTGATAGTCCATAGATAACAGAATGCATCCAGATGTGCTTCGGAATCTACTACTGGTCTTACAGGGAACGATCAAAGCGTAGACAGTTTGAGACATTACTCCCATGGAGGAATGTGCTCATGGTGACTGTTGTATTCAATCCCAAGGCAATTTCTGTGATTCATCAACACTCTGATAGTCCACATATTACAGAATGCATCCAGATGTTCATCGGAAACAACTACTGGTCTTCCAGGGAACGATCAAAGCGCAGACTGTTTGAGACATTACTACCGTGGAGGAAAGTGCGCATGGTGACTGTTGTATTCCATCCCGATGCAATTTCTGTGTTTCAACAACACTCTGATAGTCCACAGATTACAGAATGCCTCCAGATGTGCATCGAAAACTACTACTGGTCTTCCAGGGAACGATCAAAGCGTAGACTGTTTGTGACATTACTCCCATGGAGGAAAGTGTGCATGGGTACTGTTGTATTGAATCCTGATGCAATTTCTGTGTTTCATCAACACTTTGAGGGTCCACAGATTACAGAATGCCTCCAGATGTGCATCGGAAACTACTACTGGTATTCCAGGAAACGATCCAGGCGTAGATTGATGAGACATTACTCCAATGGAGGAAAGTGCACATGGTGACTGTTGTATTCAATCCAGATGCTATTTCTGTGTTTCATCAACACTTTGAAGGTCCACATACTACAGAATGCCTCCAGATGTGCAAAGGAAACTACTACTGGTCTTCCAGGGAACGATCAAAACGTAGACTATTTGAGACATTACTCCCATGGAGGAAAGTTCGCATGGTGACTGTTGTATTCAATCCCGATGAAATTTCTGTGTTTCATCAACACTCTGATAGTCCACAGATTACAGAATGCCTCCAGATGTGCATGGGAAACTACTATTGGTCTTCCAGGGAACGATCAAAACGTATACTGTTTGAGACATTACTCCCATACAGGAAAATTGCGCATGGAGACTGTTGTATTCAATCCCGGTGCAAATACTGTGTTTCAACAACGCTCTGATAGTCCACAGATTACAGAATGCCCCCAGATGTTCATCGGAAACTACTACTGGTCATCCAGGGAACGATCAAATCGTAAACTCTTTGAGACATTACTCCCATGGAGGACAGTGCGCATGGTGACTGTTGTATTCAAACCCGATGCCATTTCTGTGTTTCCTCAACACTTTGAAGGTCCACAGATTACTGAATGCCTCCAGATGTGCATCGGAAACTACTACTGGTCTTCCAGGTAACGATCAAAGCGTAGACTGTTTGAGACATTACTGCCATGGAGGAAAATTGCGCATGGTGACTGTTGTATTCAATCCCGATGCAATTTCTGTGTTTCAACAACGCTCTGATAGTCCACTTATTACAGAATGCCCCCAGATGTTCATCGGAAACTACTACTGGTCTTCCAGGGAACGATCAAAACGTAAACTGTTTGAGACATTACTCCCATGGGGGAAAGTGCGCATGGTGACTGTTGAATTCAATCCCGATGCAATTTCTGTGTTTCAACAACACTCTGATAGTCCACAGATTACAGAATGCCTCCAGGTGTGCATCGGAAACTACTACTGGTCTTCCAGGGAACGATCAAAGCGTAGACTGTTTGTGACATTACTCCAATGGAGGAAAGTGCGCATGGAGACTTTTGTATTCAATCCCGATGAAATTTCTGTGTTTCATCAACACTCTGATAGTTCACAGATTACAGAATGCCTCCAGGTGTGCATCGGAAAGTACTACTGGTCCTCCAGGAAAAGATCAAAGCGTAAACTGTTTGAGACATTACTCCCATGGGGGAAAGTGCGCATGGTGACTGTTGTATTCAATCCCGATGCAATTTCTGTGTTTCAACAACACTCTGATAGTCCACAGACTACAGAATGCCTCCAGATGTGCATCGGAAACTACTACTGGTCTTCCAGGGAACGATGAAATCGTAGACTGTTGGAGACATTACTCCCATGGAGGAAAGTGCGAATAGTGACTGTTGTATTCAGTCCCGATGCAATTTCTGCGTTTCTACAACACACCGATAGTCCATAGATAACAGAATGCATCCAGATGTGCTTCGGAATCTACTACTGGTCTTACAGGGAACGATCAAAGCGTAGACAGTTTGAGACATTACTCCCATGGAGGAATGTGCTCATGGTGACTGTTGTATTCGATCCCAAGGCAATTTCTGTGATTCATCAACACTCTGATAGTCCACATATTACAGAATGCATCCAGATGTTCATCGGAAACAACTACTGGTCTTCCAGGGAACGATCAAAGCGCAGACTGTTTGAGACATTACTACCGTGGAGGAAAGTGCGCATGGTGACTGTTGTATTCCATCCCGATGCAATTTCTGTGTTTCAACAACACTCTGATAGTCCACAGATTACAGAATGCCTCCAGATGTGCATCGAAAACTACTACTGGTCTTCCAGGGAACGATCAAAGCGTAGACTGTTTGTGACATTACTCCCATGGAGGAAAGTGTGCATGGGTACTGTTGTATTGAATCCTGATGCAATTTCTGTGTTTCATCAACACTTTGAGGGTCCACAGGTTACAGAATGCCTCCAGATGTGCATCGGAAACTACTACTGGTATTCCAGGAAACGATCCAGGCGTAGACTGATGAGACATTACTCCAATGGAGGAAAGTGCACATGGTGACTGTTGTATTCTATCCCGATGCAATTTCTGTGTTTCAACAACACTCTGATAGTCCACAGACTACAGAATGCCTCCAGATGTGCATCGGAAACTACTATTGGTCTTCCAGGGAACGATCAAAACGTATACTGTTTGAGACATTACTCCAATACAGGAAAATTGATCATGGAGACTGTTGTATTCAATCCCGATGCAATTTCTGTGTTTCAACAACGCTCTGATAGTCCACAGATTACAGAATGCCCCCAGATGTTCATCGGAAACTACTACTGGTCATGCAGGGAACGATCAAAGCGTAAACTCATGGAGACATTACTCCCATGGAGGACAGTGCGCATGGTGACTGTTGTATTCAAACCCGATGCAATTTCTGTGTTTCCTCAACACTTTGAAGGTCCACATACTAGAGAATGCCTCCAGATGTGCATCGGGAACTACTACTGGTCTTCCAGGGAACGATCAAAACGTAGACTATTTGAGACATTACTCCCATGGAGGAATGTGCTCATGGTGACTGTTGTATTCAATCCCAAGGCAATTTCTGTGTTTCATCAACACTCTGATTGTCCACATATTACAGAATGCATCCAGATGTGCATCGGAAACTACTATTGGTCTTCCAGGGAACGATCAAAACGTATACTGTTTGAGACATTACTGCTATACAGGAAAATTGCGCATGGAGACTGTTGTATTCAATCCCGGTGCAATTTCTGTGTTCCAACAACTCTCTGATAGTCCACAGATTACAGAATGCCCCCAGATGTTCATCGGAAACTACTACTGGTCATCCAGGGAACGATCAAATCGTAAACTCTTTGAGACATTACTCCCATGGAGGAAAGTGCGCATGGAGACTTTTGTATTCAATCCCGATGAAATTTCTGTGTTTCATCAACACTCTGATAGTTCACAGATTACAGAATGCCTCCAAGTGTGCATCGGAAAGTACTACTGGTCCTCCAGGAAAAGATCAAAGCGTAAACTGTTTGAGACATTACTCCCATGGGGGAAAGTGCGCATGGTGACTGTTGTATTCAATCCCGATGCAATTTCTGTGTTTCAACAACACTCTGATAGTCCACAGACTACAGAATGCCTCCAGATGTGCATCGGAAACTACTACTGGTCTTCCAGGGAACGATGAAATCGTAGACTGTTGGAGACATTACTCCCATGGAGGAAAGTGCGAATGGTGACTGTTGTATTCAGTCCCGATGCAATTTCTGCGTTTCTACAACACTCTGATAGTCCTTAGATAACAGAATGCATCCAGATGTGCTTCGGAATCTACTACTGGTCTTACAGGGAACGATCAAAGCGTAGACAGTTTGAGACATTACTCCCATGGAGGAATGTGCTCATGGTGACTGTTGTATTCAATCCCAAGGCAATTTCTGTGATTCATCAACACTCTGATAGTCCACATATTACAGAATGCATCCAGATGTTCATCGGAAACAACTACTGGTCTTCCAGGGAACGATCAAAGCGCAGACTGTTTGAGACATTACTACCGTGGAGGAAAGTGCGCATGGTGACTGTTGTATTCCATCCCGATGCAATTTCTGTGTTTCAACAACACTCTGATAGTCCACAGATTACAGAATGCCTCCAGATGTGCATCGAAAACTACTACTGGTCTTCCAGGGAACGATCAAAGCGTAGACTGTTTGTGACATTACTCCCATGGAGGAAAGTGTGCATGGGTACTGTTGTATTGAATCCTGATGCAATTTCTGTGTTTCATCAACACTTTGAGGGTCCACAGATTACAGAATGCCTCCAGATGTGCATCGGAAACTACTACTGGTATTCCAGGAGACGATCCAGGCGTAGACTGATGAGACATTACTCCAATGGAGGAAAGTGCACATGGTGACTGTTGTATTCAATCCAGATGCTATTTCTGTGTTTCATCAACACTTTGAAGGTCCACATACTACAGAATGCCTCCAGATGTGCAAAGGAAACTACTACTGGTCTTCCAGGGAACGATCTAAACGTAGACTATTTGAGACATTACTCCCATGGAGGAAAGTTCGCATGGTGACTGTTGTATTCAATCCCGATGAAATTTCTGTGTTTCATCAACACTCTGATAGTCCACAGATTACAGAATGCCTCCAGATGTGCATGGGAAACTACTATTGGTCTTCCAGGGAACGATCAAAACGTATACTGTTTGAGACATTACTCCCATACAGGAAAATTGCGCATGGAGACTGTTGTATTCAATCCCGGTGCAAATACTGTGTTTCAACAACGCTCTGATAGTCCACAGATTACAGAATGCCCCCAGATGTTCATCGGAAACTACTACTGGTCATCCAGGGAACGATCAAATCGTAAACTCTTTGAGACATTACTCCCATGGAGGACAGTGCGCATGGTGACTGTTGTATTCAAACCCGATGCCATTTCTGTGTTTCCTCAACACTTTGAAGGTCCACAGATTACTGAATGCCTCCAGATGTGCATCGGAAACTACTACTGGTCTTCCAGGTAACGATCAAAGCGTAGACTGTTTGAGACATTACTGCCATGGAGGAAAATTGCGCATGGTGACTGTTGTATTCAATCCCGATGCAATTTCTGTGTTTCAACAACGCTCTGATAGTCCACTTATTACAGAATGCCCCCAGATGTTCATCGGAAACTACTACTGGTCTTCCAGGGAACGATCAAAACGTAAACTGTTTGAGACATTACTCCCATGGGGGAAAGTGCGCATGGTGACTGTTGAATTCAATCCCGATGCAATTTCTGTGTTTCAACAACACTCTGATAGTCCACAGATTACAGAATGCCTCCAGGTGTGCATCGGAAACTACTACTGGTCTTCCAGGGAACGATCAAAGCGTAGACTGTTTGTGACATTACTCCAATGGAGGAAAGTGCGCATGGAGACTTTTGTATTCAATCCCGATGAAATTTCTGTGTTTCATCAACACTCTGATAGTTCACAGATTACAGAATGCCTCCAGGTGTGCATCGGAAAGTACTACTGGTCCTCCAGGAAAAGATCAAAGCGTAAACTGTTTGAGACATTACTCCCATGGGGGAAAGTGCGCATGGTGACTGTTGTATTCAATCCCGATGCAATTTCTGTGTTTCAACAACACTCTGATAGTCCACAGACTACAGAATGCCTCCAGATGTGCATCGGAAACTACTACTGGTCTTCCAGGGAACGATGAAATCGTAGACTGTTGGAGACATTACTCCCATGGAGGAAAGTGCGAATGGTGACTGTTGTATTCAGTCCCGATGCAATTTCTGCGTTTCTACAACACACCGATAGTCCATAGATAACAGAATGCATCCAGATGTGCTTCGGAATCTACTACTGGTCTTACAGGGAACGATCAAAGCGTAGACAGTTTGAGACATTACTCCCATGGAGGAATGTGCTCATGGTGACTGTTGTATTCGATCCCAAGGCAATTTCTGTGATTCATCAACACTCTGATAGTCCACATATTACAGAATGCATCCAGATGTTCATCGGAAACAACTACTGGTCTTCCAGGGAACGATCAAAGCGCAGACTGTTTGAGACATTACTACCGTGGAGGAAAGTGCGCATGGTGACTGTTGTATTCCGTCCCGATGCAATTTCTGTGTTTCAACAACACTCTGATAGTCCACAGATTACAGAATGCCTCCAGATGTGCATCGAAAACTACTACTGGTCTTCCAGGGAACGATCAAAGCGTAGACTGTTTGTGACATTACTCCCATGGAGGAAAGTGTGCATGGGTACTGTTGTATTGAATCCTGTTGCAATTTCTGTGTTTCATCAACACTTTGAGGGTCCACAGGTTACAGAATGCCTCCAGATGTGCATCGGAAACTACTACTGGTATTCCAGGAAACGATCCAGGCGTAGACTGATGAGACATTACTCCAATGGAGGAAAGTGCACATGGTGACTGTTGTATTCTATCCCGATGCAATTTCTGTGTTTCAACAACACTCTGATAGTCCACAGACTACAGAATGCCTCCAGATGTGCATCGGAAACTACTATTGGTCTTCCAGGGAACGATCAAAACGTATACTGTTTGAGACATTACTCCAATACAGGAAAATTGATCATGGAGACTGTTGTATTCAATCCCGATGCAATTTCTGTGTTTCAACAACGCTCTGATAGTCCACAGATTACAGAATGCCCCCAGATGTTCATCGGAAACTACTACTGGTCATGCAGGGAACGATCAAAGCGTAAACTCTTTGAGACATTACTCCCATGGAGGACAGTGCGCATGGTGACTGTTGTATTCAAACCCGATGCAATTTCTGTGTTTCCTCAACACTTTGAAGGTCCACATACTAGAGAATGCCTCCAGATGTGCATCGGGAACTACTACTGGTCTTCCAGGGAACGATCAAAACGTAGACTATTTGAGACATTACTCCCATGGAGGAATGTGCTCATGGTGACTGTTGTATTCAATCCCAAGGCAACTTCTGTGTTTCATCAACACTCTGATTGTCCACATATTACAGAATGCATCCAGATGTGCATCGGAAACTACTATTGGTCTTCCAGGGAACGATCAAAACGTATACTGTTTGAGACATTACTGCCATACAGGAAAATTGCGCATGGAGACTGTTGTATTCAATCCCGGTGCAATTTCTGTGTTTCAACAACTCTCTGATAGTCCACAGATTACAGAATGCCCCCAGATGTTCATCGGAAACTACTACTGGTCATCCAGGGAACGATCAAATCGTAAACTCTTTGAGACATTACTCCCATGGAGGACAGTGCGCATGGTGACTGTTGTATTCAAACCCGATGCCATTTCTGTGTTTCCTCAACTCTTTGAAGGTCCACAGATTACAGAATGCCTCCAGATGTGCATCGGAAACTACTACTGGTCTTCCAGGTAACGATCAAAGCGTAGACTGTTTGAGACATTACTGCCATGGAGGAAAATTGCGCATGGTGACTGTTGTATTCAATCCCGATGCAATTTCTGTGTTTCAACAACGCTCTGATAGTCCACTTATTACAGAATGCCCCCAGATGTTCATCGGAAACTACTACTGGTCTTCCAGGGAACGATCAAAGCGTAAACTGTTTGAGACATTACTCCCATGGGGGAAAGTGCGCATGGTGACTGTTGTATTCAATCCCGATGCAATTTCTGTGTTTCAACAACACTCTGATAGTCCACAGATTACAGAATGCCTCCAGGTGTGCATCGGAAACTACTACTGGTCTTCCAGGGAACGATCAAAGCGTAGACTTTTTGTGACATTACTCCAATGGAGGAAAGTGCGCATGGAGACTTTTGTATTCAATCCCGATGAAATTTCTGTGTTTCATCAACACTCTGATAGTTCACAGATTACAGAATGCCTCCAGGTGTGCATCGGAAAGTACTACTGGTCCTCCAGGAAAAGATCAAAGCGTAAACTGTTTGAGACATTACTCCCATGGGGGAAAGTGCGCATGGTGACTGTTGTATTCA
The DNA here is from genome assembly GCF_023897955.1 of Schistocerca gregaria. Classification (NCBI taxonomy): domain Eukaryota; kingdom Metazoa; phylum Arthropoda; class Insecta; order Orthoptera; family Acrididae; genus Schistocerca; species Schistocerca gregaria. The sequence continues at coordinate 12,267,854 of NC_064926.1, read as the reverse complement.
ATCCCGATGCAATTTCTGTGTTTCAACAACACTCTGATAGTCCACAGACTACAGAATGCCTCCAGATGTGCATCGGAAACTACTACTGGTCTTCCAGGGAACGATGAAATCGTAGACTGTTGGAGACATTACTCCCATGGAGGAAAGTGCGAATGGTGACTGTTGTATTCAGTCCCGATGCAATTTCTGCGTTTCTACAACACTCTGATAGTCCATAAATAACAGAATGCATCCAGATGTGCATCGGAAACTACTACTGGTCTTACAGGGAACGATCAAAGCTTAACTGTTTGACACATTACTCCAATGGAGGAAAGTGCGCATGGTGACTGTTGTATTCAATCCCGATGCAATTTCTGTGTTTCATCAACACTTTGAAGGGCCACAGATTACAGAATGCCTCCAGATGTGCATCGGAAACTACTACTGGTCTTCCAGGGAACGATCAAAGCGTAAACTGTTTGAGACATTACTCCAATGGAGGAAAATTGCGCATGGTGACTGTTGTATTCCATCCCGATGCAATTTCTGTGTTTCAACAACACTCTGATAGTCCACAGATTACAGAATGCCTCCAGATGTGCATCGGAAACTACTACTGGTCTTCCAGGGAACGATCAAAGCGTAGACTGTTTGTGACATTACTCCCATGGAGGAAAGTGTCTATGGGTACTGTTGTATTCAATCCTGATGCAATTTCTGTGTTTCATCAACACTTTGAAGGTCCACAGATTACAGAATGCCTCCAGATGTGCATCGGAAACTACTACAGGTATTCCAGGAAACGATCCAGGCGTAGACTGATGAGACATTACTCCCATGGAGGAAAGTGCACATGGTGACTGTTGTATTCAATCCCGATGAAATTTCTGTGTTTCATCAACACTCTGATAGTCCACAGATTACAGAATGCCTCCAGATGTGCATCGGAAACTACTATTGGTCTTCCAGGGAACGATCAAAACGTATACTGTTTGAGACATTACTCCCATACAGGAAAATTGCGCATGGAGATTGTTGTATTCAATCCCGGTGCAATTTCTGTGTTTCAACAACGCTCTGATAGTCCACAGATTACAGAATGCCCCCAGATGTTCATCGGAAACTACTACTGGTCATCCAGGGAACGATCAAATCGTAAACTCTTTGAGACATTACTCCCATGGAGGACAGTGCGCATGGTGACTGTTGTATTCAAACCCGATGCCATTTCTGTGTTTCCTCAACACTTTGAAGCTCCACAGATTACTGAATGCCTCCAGATGTGCATCGGAAACTACTACTGGTCTTCCAGGTAACGATCAAAGCGTAGACTGTTTGAGACATTACTGCCATGGAGGAAAATTGCGCATGGTGACTGTTGTATTCAATCCCAATGCAATTTCTGTGTTTCAACAACGCTCTGATAGTCCACTTATTACAGAATGCCCCCAGATGTTCATCGGAAACTACTACTGGTCTTCCAGGGAACGATCAAAACGTAAACTGTTTGAGACATTACTCCCATGGGGGAAAGTGCGCATGGTGACTGTTGTATTCAATCCCGATGCAATTTCTGTGTTTCAACAACACTCTGATAGTTCACAGATTACAGAATGCCTCCAGGTGTGCATCGGAAACTACTACTGGTCTTCCAGGGAACGATAAAAGCGTAGACTGTTTGTGACATTACTCCAATGGAGGAAAGTGCGCATGGAGACTTTTGTATTCAATCCCGATGAAATTTCTGTGTTTCATCAACACTCTGATAGTTCACAGATTACAGAATGCCTCCAGGTGTGCATCGGAAAGTACTACTGGTCCTCCAGGAAAAGATCAAAGCGTAAACTGTTTGAGACATTACTCCCATGGGGGAAAGTGCGCATGGTGACTGTTGCATTAAATCCCGATGCAATTTCTGTGTTTCAACAACACTCTGGTAGTCCACAGACTACAGAATGCCTCCAGATGTGCATCGGAAACTACTACTGGTCTTCCAGGGAACGATGAAATCGTAGACTGTTGGAGACATTACTCCCATGGAGGAAAGTGCGAATGGTGACTGTTGTATTCAGTCCCGATGCAATTTCTGTGTTTCAACAAGCTCTGATAGTCCACAGATTACAGAATGCCCCCAGATGTTCATCGGAAACTACTACTGGTCATGCAGGGAACGATCAAATCGTAAACTCTTTGAGACATTACTCCCATGGAGGTCAGTGCGCATGGTGACTGTTGTATTCAAACCCGATGCAATTTCTGTGTTTCCTCAACACTTTGAAGGTCCACATACTACAGAATGCCTCCAGATGTGCAAAGGAAACTACTACTGGTCTTCCAGGGAACGATCAAAGCGTAAACTGTTTGAGACATTACTCCAATGGAGGAAAATTGCGCATGGTGACTGTTGTATTCCATCCCGATGCAATTTCTGTGTTTCAACAACACTCTGATAGTCCACAGATTACAGAATGCCTCCAGATGTGCATCGGAAACTACTAGTGGTCTTCCAGGGAACGATCAAAGCGTAGACTGTTTGTGACATTACTCCCATGGAGGAAAGTGTGCATGGGTACTGTTGTATTCAATCCTGATGCAATTTCTGTGTTTCATCAACACTTTGAAGTTCCACAGATTACAGAATGCCTCCAGATGTGCATCGGAAACTACTACAGGTATTCCAGGAAACGATCCAGGCGTAGACTGATGAGACATTACTCCCATGGAGGAAAGTGCACATGGTGACTGTTGTATTCAATCCCGATGCAATTTCTGTGTTTCAACAACACTCTGATAGTCCACAGACTACAGAATGCCTCCAGATGTGCATCGGAAACTACTATTGGTCTTCCAGGGAACGATCAAAACGTATACTGTTTGAGACATTACTCCCATACAGGAAAATTGATCATGGAGACTGTTGTTTCAATCCCGATGCAATTTCTGTGTTTCAACAACGCTCTGATAGTCCACAGATAACAGAATGCCCCCAGATGTTCATCGGAAACTACTACTGGTCATGCAGGGAACGATCAAAGCGTAAACTCTTTGAGACATTACTCCCATGGAGGACAGTGCGCATGGTGACTGTTGTATTCAAACCCGATGCAATTTCTGTGTTTCCTCAACACTTTGAAGGTCCACATACTACAGAATGCCTCCAGATGTGCAAAGGAAACTACTACTGGTCATCCAGGGAACGATCAAATCGTAAACTCTTTGAGACATTACTCCCATGGAGGACAGTGCGCATGGTGACTGTTGTATTCAAACCCGATGCCATTTCTGTGTTTCCTCAACACTTTGAAGGTCCACAGATTACTGAATGCCTCCAGATGTGCATCGGAAACTACTACTGGTCTTCCAGGTAACGATCAAATCGTAAACTCTTTGAGACATTACTGCCATGGAGGAAAATTGCGCATGGTGACTGTTGTATTCAATCCCGATGCAATTTCTGTGTTTCAACAACGCTCTGATAGTCCACTTATTACAGAATGCCCCCAGATTTTCATCGGAAACTACTACTGGTCTTCCAGGGAACGATCAAAGCGTAAACTGTTTGAGACATTACTCCCATGGGGGAAAGTGCGCATGGTGACTGTTGTATTCAATCCCGATGCAATTTCTGTGTTTCAACAACACTCTGATAGTCCACAGACTACAGAATGCCTCCAGATGTGCATCGGAAACTACTACTGGTCTTCCAGGGAACGATGAAATCGTAGACTGTTGGAGACATTACTCCCATGGAGGAAAGTGCGAATGGTGACTGTTGTATTCAGTCCCGATGCAATTTCTGCGTTTCTACAACACTCTGATAGTCCATAGATAACAGAATGCATCCAGATGTGCATCGGAAACTACTACTGGTCTTACAGGGAACGATCAAAGCGTAGACTGTTTGAGACATTCCTCCCATGGAGGAATGTGCTCATGGTGACTGTTGTATTCAATCCCAAGGCAATTTCTGTGTTTCAGAAACACTCTGATAGTCCACATATTACAGAATGCATCCAGATGTTCACCGGAAACAACTACTGGTCTTCCAGGGAACGATCAAAGCGCAGACTGTTTGAGACATTACTACCGTGGAGGAAAGTGCGCATGGTGACTGTTGTATTCCATCCCGATGCAATTTCTGTGTTTCATCAACACTTAGAAGGTCCACAGATTACAGAATGCCTCCAGATGTGCATCGGAAACTTTTACTGGTATTCCAGGAAACGATCCAGGCGTAGACTGATGAGACATTACTCCCATGGAGGAAAGTGCACATGGTGACTGTTGTATTCTATCCCGATGCAATTTCTGTGTTTCAACAACACTCTGATAGTCCACAGACTACAGAATGCCTCCAGATGTGCATCGGAAACTACTATTGGTCTTCCAGGGAACGATCAAAACGTAGACTATTTGAGACATTACTCCCATGGAGGAAAGTGCGCATGGTGACTGTTGTAAACAATCCCGATGATATTTCTTTGTTTCATCAACACTCTGATAGTCCACAGATTACAGAATGCCTCCAGATGTGCAAGGGAAACTACTATTGGTCTTCCAGGGAACGATCAAAACGTATACTGTTTGAGACATTACTCCCATACAGGAAAATTGCGCATGGAGACTCTTGTATTCAATCCCGGTGCAATTTCTGTGTTTCAACAACGCTCTGATAGTCCACAGATTACAGAATGCCCCCAGATGTACATCGGAAACTACTACTGGTCATCCAGGGAACGATCAAATCGTAAACTCTTTGAGACATTACTCCCATGGAGGACAGTGCGCATGGTGACTGTTGTATTCAAACCCGATGCCATTTCTGTGGTTCAACAACACTCTGATAGTCCACAGACTACAGAATTTTCCAGGTGTGCATCGGAAACTACTACTGGTCTTCCAGGGAACGATCAAAGAATAGACTGTTTGTGACATTACTCCAATGGAGGAAAGTGCGCATGGAGACTTTTGTATTCAATCCCGATGAAATTTCTGTGTTTCATCAACACTCTGATAGTTCACAGATTACAGAATGCCTCCAGGTGTGCATCGGAAAGTACTACTGGTCTTCCAGGAAAAGATCAAAGCGTAGACTGTTTGAGACATTACTGCCATGGAGGAAATTTGGGCATGGTGACTGTTGTATTCAATCCCGATGCAATTTCTGTGTTTCCTCAACACTTTGAAGGTCCACATACTACAGAATGCCTCCAGATGTGCAAAGGAAACTACTACTGGTCTTCCAGGGAACGATCAAAACGTAGACTATTTGAGACATTACTCCCATGGAGGAAAGTGCGCATGGTGACTGTTGTATTCAATCCCGATGCAATTTCTGTGTTTCAACAACGCTCTGATAGTCCACTTGTTACAGAATGCCCCCAGATGTTCATCGGAAACTACTACTGGTCTTCTAGGGAACGATCAAAACGTAGACTGTTTGAGACATTACTCTTATGGAGGAAAGTGCGAATGGTGACTGTCGTATTCAGTCCCGATGCAATTTCTGCGTTTCTACAACACTCTGATAGTCCACAGATTACAGAATGCCTCCAGATGTGCATCGGAAACTACTATTGGTCTCTCAGGGAACGATCAAAACGTATACTGTTTGAGACATTACTCCCATACAGGAAAATTGCGCATGGAGACTGTTGTATTCAATCCCGGTGCAATTTCTGTGTTTCAACAACGCTCTGATAGTCCACAGATTACAGAATGCCCCCAGATGTTCATCGGAAACTACTACTGGTCTTCCAGGGAACGATCAAAACGTAGACTATTTGAGACATTACTCCCATGGAGGAAAGTGCTCATGGTGACTGTTGTATTCAATCCCGATGAAATTTCTGTGTTTCATCAACACTCTGATAGTCCACAGATTACAGAATGCCTCCAGATGTGCATCGGAAACTACTATTGGTCTCCCAGGGAACGATCAAAACGTATACTGTTTGAGACATTACTCCCATACAGGAAAATTGCGCATGGAGACTGTTGTATTCAATCCCGGTGCAATTTCTGTGTTTCAACAACGCTCTGATAGTCCACAGATTACAGAATGCCCCCAGATGTTCATCGGAAACTACTACTGGACTTCCAGGTAACGATCAAAGCGTAGACTGTTTGAGACATTACTGCCATGGAGGAAAATTGCGCATTGTGACTGTTGTATTCAATACCGATGCAATTTCTGTGTTTCAACAACGCTCTGATAGTCCACTTATTACAGAATGCCCCCAGATGTTCATCGGAAACTACTACTGGTCTTCCAGGGAACGATCAAAGCGTAAACTGTTTGAGACATTACTCCCATGGGGGAAAGTGCGCATGGTGACTGTTGTATTCAATCCCGATGCAATTTCTGTGTTTCAACAACACTCTGATAGTCCACAGATTACAGAATGCCTCTAGGTGTGCATCGGAAACTACTACTGGTCTTCCAGGGAACGATCAAAGCGTAGACTGTTCGTGACATTACTCCAATGGAGGAAAGTGCGCATGGAGACTTTTGTATTCAATCCCGATGAAATTTCTGTGTTTCATCAACACTCTGATAGTTCACAGATTACAGAATGCCTCCAGGTGTGCATCGGAAAGTATCACTGGTCCTCCAGGAAAAGATCAAAGCGTAAACTGTTTGAGACATTACTCCCATGGGGGAAAGTGCGCATGGTGACTGTTGTATTCAATCCCGATGCAATTTCTGTGTTTCTACAACACTCTGATAGTCCACAGACTACAGAATGCCTCCAGATGTGCATCGGAAACTACTACTGGTCTTCCAGGGAAAGATGAAATCGTAGACTGTTGGAGACATTACTCCCATGGAGGAAAGTGCGAATGGTGACTGTTGTATTCAGTCCCGATGCAATTTCTGCGTTTCTACAACACTCTGATAGTCCATAGATAACAGAATGCATCCAGATGTGCATCGGAAACTACTACTGGTCTTACAGGGAACGATCAAAGCGTAGACTGTTTGAGACATTACTCCCATGGAGGAATGTGCTCATGGTGACTGTTGTATTCAATCCCAAGGCAATTTCTGTGTTTCAACAACACTCTGATAGTCCACAGATTACAGAATGCCTCCAGATGTGCATCGGAAACTACTACTGGTCTTCCAGGGAACGATCAAAGCGTAGACGGTTTGTGACATTACTCCCATGGAGGAAAGTGTGCATGGGTACTGTTGTATTGAATCCTGATGCAATTTCTGTGTTTCATCAACAATTTGAGGGTCCACAGATTACAGAATGCCTCCAGATGTGCATCGGAAACTACTACTGGTATTCCAGGAAACGATCCAGGCGTAGACTGATGAGACATTACTCCCATGGAGGAAAGTGCACATGGTGACTGTTGTATTCTATCCCGATGCAATTTCTGTGTGTCAACAACACTCTGATAGTCCACAGACTACAGAATGCCTCCAGATGTGCATCGGAAACTACTATTGGTCTTCCAGGGAACGATCAAAACGTATACTGTTTGAGACATTACTCCCATACCGGAAAATTTGTCATGGAGACTGTTGTATTCAATCCCGATGCAATTTCTGTGTTTCAACAACGCTGTGATAGTCCACAGATTACAGAATGCCCCCAGATGTTCATCGGAAACTACTACTGGTCATGCAGGGAACGATCAAAGCGTAAACTCTTTGAGACATTACTCCCATGAAGGACAGTGCGCATGGTGACTGTTGTATTCAAACCCGATGCAATTTCTGTGTTTCCTCAACGCTTTGAAAGTCCACATACTACAGAATGCCTCCAGATGTGCAAAGGAAACTACTACTGGTCTTCCAGGGAACGATCAAAACGTAGACTATTTGAGACATTACTCCCATGGAGGAAAGTGCGCATGGTGACTGTTGTATTCAATCCCGATGAAATTTCTGTGTTTCATCAACACTCTGATAGTCCACAGATTACAGAATGCCTCCAGATGTGCATCGGAAACTACTATTGGTCTTCCAGGGAACGATCAAAACGTATACTGTTTGAGACATTACTCCCATACAGGAAAATTGCGCATGGAGACTGTTGTATTCAATCCCGGTGCAATTTCTGTGTTTCAACAACGCTCTGATAGTCCACAGACTACAGAATGCCCCCAGATGTTCATCGGAAACTACTACTGGTCATCCAGGGAACGATCAAATCGTAAACTCTTTGAGACATTACTCCCATGGAGGACAGTGCGCATGGTGACTGTTGTATTCAAACCCGATGCCATTTCTGTGTTTCCTCAACACTTTGAAGGTCCACAGATTACTGAATGCCTCCAGATGTGCATCGGAAACTACTACTGGTCTTCCAGGTAACGATCAAAGCGTAGACTGTTTGAGACATTACTGCCATGGAGGAAAATTGCGCATGGTGACTGTTGTATTCAATCCCGATGCAATTTCTGTGTTTCAACAACGCTCTGATAGTCCACTTATTACAGAATGCCCCCAGATGTTCATCGGAAACTACTACTGGTCTTCCAGGGAACGATCAAAGCGTAAACTGTTTGAGACATTACTCCCATGGGGTAAAGTGCGCATGGTGACTGTTGTATTCAATCCCGATGCAATTTCTGTGGTTCAACAACACTCTGATAGTCCACAGATTACAGAATGCCTCCAGGTGTACATCGGAAACTACTACTGGTCTTCCAGGGAACGATCAAAGAATAGACTGTTTGTGACATAACTCCAATGGAGGAAAGTGCGCATGGATACTTTTGTATTCAATCCCGATGTAATTTCTCTGTTTCATCAACACTCTGATAGTTCACAGATTACAGAATGCCTCCAGGTATGCATCGGAAAGTACTACTGGTCTTCCAGGTAAAGATCAAAGCGTAGACTGTTTGAGACATTACTGCCATGGAGGAAAATTGGGCATGGTGACTGTTGTATTCAATCCCGATTCAATTTCTGTGTTTCTACAACACTCCGATAGTCAACAGATAACGGAATGCATCCAGATGTGCATCGGAAACTACTAATGGTCTTCCAGGAAACGATATAGGCGTAGACTGCTTGAGACATTACTCCCATGGAGGAAAGTGCGCATGGTGACGGTTGTATTCAATCCCGATGCAATATCTGTGTTTCATCAACACTTTGAAGGGCCACAGATTACAGAATGCCTCCAGATGTGCATCGGAAACTACTACTGGTCTTCCAGGGAACGATCAAAGCGTAAACTGTTTGAGACATTACTCCCATGGAGGAAAGTGCGATTGGTGACTGTTGTATTCAGTCCCGATGCAATTTCTGCGTTTCTACAACACTCTGATAGTCCATAGATAACAGAATGCATCCAGATGTGCATCGGAAACTACTACTGGTCTTACAGGGAACGATCAAAGCTTAACTGTTTGACACATTACTCCCATGGAGGAAAGTGCGCATGGTGACTGTTGTATTCAATCCCGATGCAATTTCTGTGTTTCATCAACACTTTGAAGGGCCACAGATTACAGAATGCCTCCAGATGTGCATCGGAAACTACTACTGGTCTTCCAGGGAACGATCAAAGCGTAAACTGTTTGAGACATTACTCCAATGGAGGAAAATTGCGCATGGTGACTGTTGTATTAAATCCCGATGCAATTTCTGTGTTTCAACAACACTCTGATAGTCCACAGATTACAGAATGCCTCCAGATGTGCATCGGAAACTACTACTGGTCTTCCAGGGAACGATCAAAGCGTAGACTGTTTGTGACATTACTCCCATGGAGGAATGTGTGCATGGGTACTGTTGTATTCAATCCTGATGCAATTTCTGTGTTTCATCAACACTTTGAAGGTCCACAGATTACAGAATGCCTCCAGATGTGCATCGGAAACTACTACAGGTATTCCAGGAAACGATCCAGGCGTAGACTGATGAGACATTACTCCCATGGAGGAAAGTGCACATGGTGACTGTTGTATTCAATCCCGATGCAATTTCTGTGTTTCAACAACACTCTGATAGTCCACAGACTACAGAATGCCTCCAGATGTGCATCGGAAACTACTATTGGGCTTCCAGGGAACGATCAAAACGTATACTGTTTGAGACATTACTCCCATACCGGAAAATTGCGCATGGAGACTGTTGTATTCAATCCCGATGCAATTTCTGTGTTTCAACAACGCTCTGATAGTCCACAGATTACAGAATGCACCCAGATGTTCATCGGAAACTACTACTGGTCATCCAGGGAACGATCGAAGCGTAAACTCTTTGAGACATTACTCCCATGGAGGACAGTGCTCATGGTGACTGTTGTATTCAAACCCGATGCCATTTCTGTGTTTCCTCAACACTTTGAAGGTCCACAGATTACAGAATACCTCCAGATGTGCATCGGAAACTACTATTGGTCCTCCAGGGAACGATCAAAGCGTATACTGTTTGAGACATTACTCCCATACAGGAAAATTGCGCATGGAGACTGTTGTATTCAATCCCGATGCAATTTTTGTGTTTCAACAACGCTCTGATAGTCCACAGATTACAGAATGCCCCCAGATGTTCATCGGAAACCACTACTGGTTATCCAGGGAACGATCAAAGCGTAAACTCTTTGAGACATTACTCCCATGGAGGAAACTGCGCATGGTGACTGTTGTATTCACTCCCGATGCAATTTCTGTGTTTCTACAACACTCTGATAGTCCACAGATAACAGAATGCTTCCAGATGTGCATCGGGAACTACTACTGGTCTTCCAGGGAACGATCAAAGAGTAGACTGTTTGAGGCATTACTCCCATGGAGGAAAACTGCGCATGGTGACTGTTGTATTCAATCCCGATGCAATTTCTGTGTTTCAACAACGCTCTGATAGTCCACACATTACAGAATGCCAGCAGATGTTCATCGGAAACTACTACTGGTCTTCCAGGGAACGATGGAAGCGTAAACTGTTTGACACATTTCTCCCATGGAGGAAAGTGCGCATGGTGACTGTTGTATTCAATCCCGAGGCAATTTCGTGTGTTTCAACAACACTTTAAGGTCCACAGATTACTGAATGCCCCCAGTTGTGCATCGGAAACTACTACTGGTCTTCCAGGTAACGATCAAAGCGTAGACTGTTTGAGACATTACTGCCATGGAGGAAAATTGCGCATGGTGACTGTTGTATTCAGTCCCGATGCAATTTCTGTGTTTCAACAACGCTCTGATAGTCCACTTATTACAGAATGCCCCCAGATGTTCATCGGAAACTACTACAGGTCTTGCAGGGAACGATCAAAGCGTAAACTGTTTGAGACATTACTCCCATGGGGGAAAGTGCGCATGGTGACTGTTGTATTCAATCCCGATGCAAATTCTGTGTTTCAAAAACACTCTGATAGTCCACAGATTACAGAATGCCTCCAGGTGTGCATCGGAAACTACTACTGGTCTTCCAGGGAACGATCAAAGAATACACTGTTTGTGACATTACTCCAATGGCGGAAAGTGCGCATGGAGACTTTTGTATTCAATCCCGATGAAATTTCTGTGTTTCATCAGCACTCTGATAGTTCACAGATTACAGAATGCCTCCATGTGTGCATCGGAAAGTAGTACTGGTCTTCCAGGAAAAGATCAAAGCGTAGTCTGTTTGAGACATTACTGCCATGGAGGAAAATTGGGCATGGTGACTGTTGTATTCAATCCCGATGCAATTTCTGTGTTTCTACAACACTCCGATAGTCCACAGATAACGGAATGCATCCAGATGTGCATCGGAAACTACTAATGGTCTTCCAGGAAACGATATAGGCGTAGACTGCTTGAGACATTACTCCCATGGAGGAAAGTGCGCATGGTGACGGTTGTATTCAATCCCGATGCAATTTCTGTGTTTCAACAACACTCTGATAGTCCACAGACTACAGAATGCCTCCAGATGTGCATCGGAAACTACTACTGGTCTTCCAGGGAACGATCAAAACGTAGACTGTTTGAGACATTACTCCCATGGAGGAAAGTGCGAATGGTGACTGTTGTATTCAGTCCCGATGCAATTTCTGCGTTTCTACAACACTCTGATAGTCCACAGATAACAAAATGCATCCAGATGTGCATCGGAAACTGCTACTGGTCTTACAGGGAACGATCAAAGCTTAACTGTTTGACACATTACTCCAATGGAGGAAAGTGCGCATGGTGACTGTTATTCAATCCCGATGCAATTTCTGTGTTTCATCAACACTTTGAAGGGCCACAGATTACAGAATGCCTCCAGATGTGCATCGGAAACTACTACTGGTCTTCCAGGGAACGATCAAAGCGTAAACTGTTTGAGACATTACTCCAATGGAGGAAAATTGCGCATGGTGACTGTTGTATTCCATCCCGATGCAATTTCTGTGTTTCAACAACACTCTGATAATCCACAGATTACAGAATGCCTCCAGATGTGCATCGGAAACTACTACTGGTCTTCCAGGGAACGATCAAAGCGTAGACTGTTTGTGACATTACTCCCATGGAGGAAAGTGTGCATGGGTACTGTTGTATTCAATCCAGATGCAATTTCTGTGTTTCATCACCACTTTGAAGGTCCACAGATTACAGAATGCCTCCAGATGTGCATCGGAAACTACTACTGGTATTCCAGGAAACGATCCAGGCGTAGACTGATGAGACATTACTCCCATGGAGGAAAGTGCACATGGTGACTGTTGTATTCAATCCCGATGCAATTTCTGTGTTTCAACAACACTCTGATAGTCCACAGACTACAGAATGCCTCCAGATGTGCATCGGAAACTACTATTGGTCTTCCAGGGAACGATCAAAACGTATACTGTTTGAGACATTACTCCCATACAGGAAAATTGATCATGGAGACTGTTGTTTCAATCCCGATGCAATTTCTGTGTTTCAACAACGCTCTGATAGTCCACAGATTACAGAATGCCCCCAGATGTTCATCGGAAACTACTACTGGTCATGCAGGGAACGATCAAAGCGTAAACTCTTTGAGACATTACTCCCATGGAGGACAGTGCGCATGGTGACTGTTGTATTCACACCCGATGCTATTTCTGTGTTTCCTCAACACTTTGACGGTCCACAGACTACAGAATGCCTCCAGATGTGCAAAGGAAACTACTACTGGTCTTCCAGGGAACGAGCAAAACGTAGACTATTTGAGACATTACTCCCATGGAGGAAAGTGCGCATGGTGACTGTTGTATTCAATCCCGATGAAATTTCTGTGTTTCATCAACACTCTGATAGTCCACAGATTACAGAATGCCTCCAGATGTGCATCGGAAACTACTATTGGTCTTCCAGGGAACGATCAAAACGTATACTGTTTGAGACATTACTCCCATACAGGAAAATTGCGCATGGAGACTCTTGTATTCAATCCCGATGCAATTTCTGTGTTTCAACAACGCTCTGATAGTCCACAGATTACAGAATGCCCCCAGATGTTCATCGGAAACTACTACTGGTCATCCAGGGAACGATCAAAGCGTAAACCCTTTGAGACATTACTCCCATGGTGGACAGTGCGCATGGTGACTGTTGTATTCAAACCCGATGCCATTTCTGTGTTTCCTCAACACTTTGAAGGTCCACAGATTACAGAATACCTCCAGATGTGCATCGGAAACTACTATTGGTCCTCCAGGGAACGATCAAAGCGTATACTGTTTGAGACATTACTCCCATACAGGAAAATTGCGCATGGAGACTGTTGTATTCAATCCCGATGCAATTTCTGTGTTTCAACAACGCTCTGATAGTCCACAGATTGAAGAATGCCCCAGATGTTCATCGGAAACCACTACTGGATATCCAGGGAACGATCAAAGCGTAAACTCTTTGAGACATAACTCCCATGGAGGAAAGTGCGCATGGTGACTGTTGTATTCACTCCCGATGCAATTTCTGTGTTTCTACAACACTCTGATAGTCCAAAGATAACAGAATGCTTCGAGATGTGCATCGGGAACTACTACTGGTCTTCCAGGGAACGATCAAAGAGTAGACTGTTTGAGGCATTACTCCCATGGAGGAAAACTGCGCATGGTGACTGTTGTATTCAATCCCGATGCAATTTCTGTGTTTCAACAACGCTCTGATAGTCCACACATTACAGAATGCCCCCAGATGTTCATCGGAAACTACTACTGGTCTTCCAGGGAACGATCAAAGCGTAAACTCTTTGACACATTTCTCCCATGGAGGAAAGTGCGCATGGTGACTGTTGTATTCAATCCCGAGGCAATTTCGTGTGTTTCATCAACACTTTGAAGGTCCACAGATTACTGAATGCCTCCAGATGTGCATCGGAAACTACTACTGGTCTTCCAGGTAACGATCAAAGCGTAGACTGTTTGAGACATTACTGCCATGGAGGAAAATTGCGCATGGTGACTGTTGTATTCAATCCCGATGCAATTTCTGTGTTTCAACAACGCTCTGATAGTCCACTTATTACAGAATGCCCCCAGATGTTCATCGGAAACTACTACTGGTTTTCCAGGGAACGATCAAAGCGTAAACTGTTTGAGACATTACTCCCATGGGGGAAAGTGCGCATGGTGACTGTTGTATTCAATCCCGATGCAATTTCTGTGTTTCAACAACACTCTGATAGTCCACAGATTACAGAATGCCTCCAGGTGTGCATCGGAAACTACTACTGGTCTTCCAGGGAACGATCAAAGCGTAGACTGTTTGTGACATTACTCCAATGGAGGAAAGTGCGCATGGAGACTTATGTATTCAATCCCGATGAAATTTCTGTGTTTCATCAACACTCTGATAGTTCACAGATTACAGAATGCCTCCAGGTGTGCATCGGAAAGTACTACTGGTCTTCCAGGAAAAGATCAAAGCGTAGACTGTTTGTGACATTACTGCCATGGAGGAAAATTGGGCATGGTGACTGTTGTATTCAATCCCGATGCAGTTTCTGTGTTTCTACAACACTCCGATAGTCCACAGATAACGGAATGCATCCAGATGTGCATCGGAAACTACTACTGGACTTCCAGGAAACGATATAGGCGTAGACTGCTTGAGACATTACTCCCATGGAGGAAAGTGCGGACGGTGACGGTTGTATTCAATCCCGAGGCAATTTCTGTGTTTCAACAACACTCTGATAGTCCACAGATTACAGAATGGTACCAGATGTGCATCGGAAACTACTACTGGTCTGCCAGGGAACGATCAAAGCGTAGACTGTTTGAGACATTACTCCCATGGAGGACAGTGCGCATGGTGACTGATGTATTAAATCCCGATGCAATTTCTGTGTTTCAACAACACTCTGATAGTCCACACATTACAGAATGCCCCCAGATGTTCATCGGAAACTACTACTGGTCTTCCAGGGAACAATCAAAGCGTAAAATGTTTGAGACGTTACTCCCATGGAGGAAAGTGGGCATGGTGACTGTTGTGTTCAGTCCCGATGCAATTTCTGTGTTTCATCAACACTTTGAAGGTCCACAGATTACAGAATGCCTCCAGATGTGCATCGGAAACTACTAATGGTCTTGCAGGAAACGATCAAAGCGTAGACTGTTTGAGACATTATTCCCATGTAGGAAAGTTCGCATGGTGACTGTTTTATTCAATCCCCATGCAATTTCAGTGTTTCAACAACACTCTAATAGTCCACAGATTACAGAATGCCTCCAGATGTGCATCGGAAACTACTACTGGTCTTCCAGGAACCGTCAAAGCGTAGACTGTTTGAGACATTACTCCCATGGAGGAAAATTGCGCATGGAGACTGTTGTATTCAATCCCGATGCAATTTCTGTGTTTCAACAACGCTCTGATAGTCCACAGAATACAGAATTCCCATAGATGTTCTTCGGAAACTACTACTGGTCTTACAGGGAACAATCAAAGCGTAAACTGTTTGAGACATTACTCCCATGGAGGAAAGTGCGCATGGTGACTGTTTTATTCAATCCCGATGAAATTTCTGTGTTTCAACAATACTCTGATAGTCCACAGTTTACAGAATGCCTCCAGACGTGCATCGGAAACTACTACTGGTCTTCCAGGAAACGATCAAAGCGTAGACTGTTTGAGACATTACTCCCATACAGGAAAATTGCGCATGGAGACTGTTGTATTCAAACCCGATGCAATTTCTGTGTTTCAACAACACTCTGATAGTCCACAGATTATTGAATGCCCCAAGATGTGCATCGGAAACTTCTACTGGCCTTCCGGGGAACGATTAAAGCGTAGACTGTTTGAGACATTACTCCCATGGAGGAAAGAGCGCATCGTGACTGTTTTATTCAATCCCGATGCAATTTCTGCGTTTCTACAACACTCTGATAGACCACAGATAACAGAATGCATCCAGATGAGCATCGGAAACTACAACTGGTCTTCCAGGGTACGATGAAAGAGTAGACTGTTTGAGACATTACTAACAAGGAGGAAAGTGCGCATGGTGACTGTTGTATTCAATCCCGAGTCAATTTCTGTGTTTCATCAGCACTTTGAAGGTAGACAGATTACAGAATGACTCCAGATGTGCAACGGAAAATACTACTGGTCTTCCAGGGAACGATCGAATCGTAGATTGTTTGAGACATTTCTCCCATGGAGGAAAGTGCGTATGGTGACTGTTGTATTCAATCCCGATGAAATTTCTGTATTTCATCAACACTCTGATAGTCCACAGATTACAGAATGCCTCCAGATGTGCATCGGAAACTACTACTGGTCTTCCACGGAACGAGCAAAGCGTAAAAATCTTTGAGACATTACTCCCATGGAGGAAAGTGCGCATAGTGACTGTTGTATTCAATCCCGATGCAATTTCTGTGTTTCATCAACACTTTGAAGGTCCACAGATTACAGAATTCCTCCAGATGTGCATCGGAAACTTCTACTGGTCCTACAGGAATCGATCAAAGCGTAGACTGTTTGAGACATACTCCCATGGATGAAAATTGCGCATGGTGACTGTTGTATTCAATCACGATGCAATTTCTGTGTTTCAACAACACTCTGATAGTCCACAGATTACAGAATGCCACTAGATGTGCATCGGAAACTACTACTGGTCTTCCAGGGAACGATCAAAGCGTAGTCTGTTTGAGACAATACCCCATGGTGGAAAGTTGTGAATGGTGACTGTTGTATTCAATCCCGATGCAATTTCTGTGTTTCATCAACACTCTGAAGGTCCACAGATTACAGAATGCCTCCAGATGTGCATCGGAAACTAATACTGGTCTTCCAGGAAACTATCAAAGCGTAGACTGTTTGAGACATTATTCCCATGGAGGAAAGTGGGCATGGTGACTGATGTATTCTATCCCGATGCAATTTCTGTGTTTCAACAACACTCTGATAGTCCACAGATTACAGAATGCCTCCAGATGTGCATCGGAAACTTCTACTGGTCTTGCAAGGAACGATCAAAGCGTAGACTGTTTGAGACATTACTCCCATGGAGGAAAGTACACTTGGTGACTGTTGTATTCAATCCCGATGCAATTTCTGTGTTTCAAATACACTCTGATAGTCCACAGATTACAGAATGCCTCCAGATGTGCATCGGAAACTACTACTGGTCTTCCAGGAAACGATCAAAGCGTAGACAGTTTGAGACATTACTCCCATGGAATAAAGTGTGCATGGTGACTGTTGTATTCAATCCCGATACAATTTTTGTGTTTCATCAACACTTTGAAGGTCAACAGATTACAGAATACCACCAGATGTTCATCAGAAACTACTACTGGTCTTCCAATGAACAATCAAAGCGTAAACTGTTTGAGACATTACTCCCATGGAGGAAAGTGCGCATGGTGACTGTTGTATTCAATGCCGATGCATTTTCTGTTTCATCAACACTTTGAAGGTCCACTGTTTACAGAATGCCTCCAGATGTGCATCGGAAACTACTACTGGTCTTCCAGGGAACGATCAAAACGTAGACTGTTTGAGACATTACTCCCATGGATGAAAGTGCGCATGGTGACTGTTATATTCAATCCCGATGCAATTTCTGTGTTTCATCAACACTCTGAAAGTCCACAGATTACAGAATGCCTCCAGATGTGTATCGGAAACTACTACTGGTCTTCCAGGGAACGATAAAATATTACACTGTTTGAGGCACTACTCCCATGGAGGAAAGTACACATGGTGACTGATGTATTCAATCCCGATGCAATTTCTGTGTTTCAACAACACTCTGATAGTCCACAGATTACAGAATGCCTCCACATGTGCATCGGAAACTTCTACTGGTCTTGCAGGGAACGATCAAAGCGTAGACTGTTTGAGACATTACTCCCATGGAGGAAAGTGCGCATGGTGACTGTTGTATTCAATCCCGATACAATTTCTGTGTTTCATCAACACTTTGAAGGTCAACAGATTACAGAATACCCCCAGATGTTCATCGGAAACTACTACTGGTCTTCCAGGGAACAATCAAAGCGTAAACTGTTTGAGACATTACTCCCATGGAGGAAAGTGCGCATGGTGACTGTTGTATTCAATCCCGATGCATTTTCTGTGTTTTATCAACACTTTGAAGGCCCACTGTTTACAGAATGCCTCCAGATGTGCATCGGAAGCTACTACTGGTCTTCCAGGGAACGATCAAAACGTATACTGTTTGAGACATTACTCCCATGGAGGAAAGTGCGCATGTTGACTGTTGTATTCAATCCCGATGCAATTTCTGTGTTTCATCAACACTCTGAAAGTCCACAGATTACAGAATGCCTCCAGATGTGTATCGGAAACTACTACTGGTCTTCCAGGGAACGATCAAATAGTACACTGTTTGAAGCACTACTCCCATGGAGGAAAGTACACATGGTGACTGTTGTATTCAATCCCGATACATTTTCTGTGTTTCAACAACGCTCTGATAGTCCACACATTACAGAATGCCACAAGGTGTTCATCGGAAACTACTACTGGTCTTCCAGGGAACGATCAAAACGTAATCTGTTTGACACATTTCTCCCATTTAGGAAAGTGCGCATGGTGAGTGTTATATTCAGTCCCGAGGCAATTTCTAATGTTTCATCAACACTTTGAAGGGCTACAGATTACAGAATGCCTCCAGATGTGCATCGGAAACTACTACTGGTCTTCCAGGAAACGATCCAGACGTAGACTGTTTGAGACATTACTCCAATGGAGGAAAGTGCACATGGTGACTGTTGTATTCAATCCCGATGCAATTTCTGCGTTTCTACAACACTTTGATAGTCCGCAGATAACAGAATGCATCCAGATGTGCATCGGAAACTACTACTGGTCTTCCAGTGAACGATCAAAGGGTAGACTGTTTGAGACATTACTCCCCAGGAGGAAAGTGCGCATGGTGACTGTTGTATTCAATCCCGAGGCAATTTCTGTGTTTCATCAACACTTTGAAGGTCCACAGATTACAGAATGCCTCCAGATGTGCATCGGAAACTACTACTGGTCTTGCAGGTAAAGATCAAATCGTAGACTGTTTGAGACATTACTCCCATGGGGGAAAGTGCGCATGGTGACTGTTGTATTCAATCCCGATGCAATTTCTGTGTTTCATCAACGCTTTGAAGGGCTACAGATTACCGAATACCTCCAGATGTGCATCGGAAACTAATACTGGTCTTCCAGGAAACTATCAAAGCGTATACTGTATGAGACATTATTCCCATGGAGGAAAGTGCGCATGGTGACTGTTGTATTCTATCCCGATGCTGTTTATGTGTTCAACAACACTCTGATGGTCCACAGATTACAGAATGCCTCCAGATGTGCATCGGAAACTTTTACTGGTCTTCCAGGGAACGATCAAAGCGTAGACTGTTTGAGACATTACTCCCATGGAGGAAATTACACATGGTGACTGTTGTATTCAATGCCGATGCAATTTCTGTGTTTCAAAAACAATCTGATAGTCCACAGATTGCAGAATGCCTCCAGATGTGCATCGGAAACTACTACTGGTCTTCCAGGAAACGATCAAAGCGTAGACTGTTTGAGACATTACTCCCATGGAGGAAAGTGCGCATGGTGACTGTTGTATTCAATCCCGATGCATTTTCTTTGTTTCATCAACACTTTGAAGGTCCACTGTTTACAGAATGCCTCCAAATGTGCATCGGAAACTACTACTGGTCTTCCATTAAACGATCAAAACGTAGACTGTTTGAGATATTTCTCCCATGGAGGAAAGTGCGCATCGTGACTGTTGTATTCAATCCCGATGCAATTTCTGTGTTTCATCAACACTCTGAGAGTCCACAGATTACAGAATGCCTCCAGATGTGTATCGGTAACTACTACTGGTCTTCCAGGGAACGATCAAGGTGTATACTGTTTGAGACATTACTCCAATGGAGGAAAGGGCGCATGGTGACTGTTGTATTCAATCCCGATGCAATTTCTGTGTTTCTACAACACTCTGATAGTCCACAGATAACAGAATGCATCCAGATGTGCATCGGAAAGCATCGGAAACTACTACTGGTCTTCCAGGGAACGATCAAATAGTACACTGTTTGGGGCATTACTCCCATGGATTAAAGTACACATGGTGACTGTTGTATTCAATCCCGATGCAATTTCTGTGTTTCAACAACACTCTGATAGTCCACAGATTACAGAATGCCACCAGATGTGCATCGGAAACTACTACTGGTCTTCCAGGGAACGATCAAATAGTAGACTGTTTGAGACATTACTTCCATGGAGGAAAACTGCGCATGGTGACTGTTGTATTCAATCCCGATGCAATTTCTGTGTTTCAACAACGCTCTGATAGTCCACACATTACAGAATGCCCCAAGATGTTCATCGGAAACTACTACTGGTCTCCCAGGGAACGATCGAAGCGTAATCTGATTGACACATTTCTCCCATGGAGGAAAGTGCGCATGGTGACTGTTGTATTCAATCCCAATGCAATTTCTGCGTTTCTACACCTCTTTGATAGTCCACAGATAACAGAATGCATCCAGATGTGCATCAGAAACTACTACTGGTCTTCCAGTGAACGTTCAAAGAGTAGACAGTTTGAGTCATTACTCCCCAGGAGGAAAGTGCGCATGGTGACTATTGTATTCAATTCCGATGCATTTTCTGTGTTTCATCAACACTTTGAAGGTCCACTGTTTACAGAATGCCTCCAAATGTGCATCGGAAACTACTACTGGTCTTCCATTGAACGATCAAAACGTAGACTGTTCGAGACATCACTCCCATGGAGGAAAGTGCGCATGGTGACTGTTGTATTCAATCCCGATGCAATTTCTGTGTTTCATCAACACTCTGAGAGTCCACAGATTACAGAATGCCTCCAGATGTGTATCGGAAACTACTACTGGTCTTCCAGGGAACGATCAAAGCGTATACTGTTTGAGACATTACTCCCATGGAGGAAAATTGCGCATGGTGACTGTTGTATTCATTCCCGATGCAATTTCTGTGTTTCAACAACGCTCTGATAGTCCACACATTGCAGAATGCCTCCAGATGTTCAACAGAAACTACTACTGGTCTTCCAGAGAACGATCAAGGCGTAAACTCTTTGAGACATTACTCCCATGGAGGACAGTGCGCATGGTGACTGTTGTATTCAATCCTGATGAAATATCTGTGTTTCAACAACACTCTGATAGTCCACAGATTACAGATTGCCTCCAGATGTCCATCGGAATCTACTAATGGTCTTCCAGGGAACGATCAAAGGGTAGACTGTTTGAGACATTACTCCAATGGAGGAAAGTGCGCATGGTGACTGTTGTATTCAATCCCGATGCAATTTCTGCGTTTCTACAACACTTTGATAGTCCACAGATAACAGAATGCATCCAGATGTGCATCGGAAACTACTACTGGTCTTCCAGTGAACGATCTAAGTGTAGACTGTTTGAGACATTACTCCCCAGGAGGAATGTGAACATGGTGACTGTTGTATTCAATCCCGAGGCAATTTCTGTGTTTCATCAACACTTTGAAGGTCCACAGATTACAGAATGCCTCAAGATGTGCATCGGAAACTACTACTGGTCTTGCAGATAACGATCAAATCGTAGACTGTTTGAGACAGTACTCCCATGGAGTAAAGTGCGCATGGTGACTGTTGTATGCAATCCCGATGAAATATCTGTGTTTCATCAACACTCTGATAGTCCACAGGTTACAGAATGCCTCCAGATGTGCATCGGAAACTACTACTGGTCTTGCAGGGAACGATCAAAGCGTAGACTGTTTGAGACATTACTCCCATGGAGGAAAATTGCGCATGGTGACTGTTGTATTCAATCCCGATGCAATTTCTGTGTTTCAACAACACTCTGATAGTCCACAGATTACAGAATGCCTCCAGATGTGCATCGGAAACTACTACTGGTCTTCCAGGAAACGATCAAAGCGTAGACTGTTTGAGACATTACTCCCATGGAGGAAAATTGCGCATGGTGACTGTTGTATTCAATCCCGATGCAATTTCTGTGTTACAACAACACTCTGATAGTCCATAGATTACAGAATGATACCACATGTGCATCGGAAACTACTATTGGTCTTCCAGGGAACGATCAATGCGTAGACTGTTTGAGACATTACTCTCATGGAGGAAAGTGCGCATGGTGACTGTTGTATTCAATCCCCATGCAATTTCTGTGTTTCAACAACACTCCGATAGTCCACACATTATAGAATTCCCCCAGATGTTCATCGGAAACTACTACTGGTCTTCCAGGGAACGATCAAATCGTAAATTGTTTTAGACATTACTCCCATGGAGGAAAGTGCGCATGGTGACTGTTGTGTTCAATGCCGATGCAATTTCTGTTTTTCATCAACACTTTGAAGGTCCACAGACTGCAGAATGCCTCCAGATGTGCATCGGAAACTACTACTGGTATTCCAGGAAACGATCAAAGCGTAGACTGTTTGAGACTTTATTCCCATGGAGGAAAGTGCGCATGGTGACTGTTGTATTCTATCCCGATGCAAATTTCTGTGTTTCATCAACACTTTGAAGGTCAACAGATTACAGAATGCCTCCAGATGTGCAACGGAAACTATTACTGGTTTTCCATGGAACGATCAAATCGTAGACTGTTTGAGACATTACTCCCATGGAGGAAAATTGCGCATGGTGACTGTTGTATTCATTCCCGATGCAATTTCTGTGTTTCAACAACGCTCTGATAGTCCACACATTGCAGAATGCCGCCAGATGTTCAACAGAAACTACTACTGGTCTTCCAGAGAACGATCAAAGCGTAAACTCTTTGAGACATTACTCCCATGGAGGACAGTGCGCATGGTGACTGTTGTATTCAATCCTGATGAAATATCTGTGTTTCAACAACACTCTGATAGTCCACAGATTACAGAATGCCTCCAGATGTTCATCGGAAACCACTACTGGTCTTCCAGGGAACAATCAATGCGTAAACTGTTTGAGATATTACTCCCATGGAGGAAAGTGCGCATGGTGACTGTTGTATGCAATCCCGATGCAATTTCTGTGTTTGATCAACACTTTGAAGGTCCACAGATTACAGAACGAATCCAGATGTGCATCGGAAACTACTACTGGTCTTCCAGGGTACGATCAAAACGTAGACTGTTTGAGACATTACTCCCATGGAGGAATGTGCGCATGGTGACTGTTGTATTCAATCCCGATGCAATTTCTGTGTTTCATCAACACTTTGAAGGTCAACAGATTACAGAATGCCTCCAGATGTGCAACGGAAACTATTACTGGTCTTCCAGGGAACGATCAAAGCGTAAACTGTTTGAGACATTACTCCCATGGAGGACAGTGCGCATGGTGACTGTTGTATTCAATCCCGATGCAATTTCTGTGTTTCAACAACACTCTGATAGTCCACAGATTACAGAATGCCTCCAGATGTGCATCGGAAACTACTACTGGTCTTCCAGGAAACGATCAAAGCGTAGACTGTTTGAGACATTACTCCAATGGAGGAAAGTGCACATGGTGATTGTTGTATTCAATCCCGATGCAATATCTGCGTTTCTACAACACTTTGATAGTCCACAGATAACAGAATGCATCCAGATGTGCATCGGCAACTACTACTGGGCTTCCAGTGAACGATCAAAGGGTAGACTGTTTGTGACATTACTCCCCAGGAGGAAAGTGCGCATGGTGACTGTTGTGATCAATCCCGAGGCAATTTCTGTGTTTCATCAACACTTTGAAGGTCCACAGATTACAGAATGCCTCCAGATGTGCATCGGAAACTACTACTGGTCTTGCAGGTAACGATCAAATCGTGGACTGTTTGAGACATTACTCCCATGGGGGAAAGTGCGCATGGTGACTGTTGAATTCAATCCCGATGCAATTTCTGTGTTTCATCAACACTTTGAAGGGCTACAGATTACCGAATACCTCCAGATGTGCATCGGAAACTACTACTGGTCTTCCAGGGAACGATCAAATAGTAGACTGTTTGAGACATTACTTCCATGGAGGAAAACTGCGCATGGTGACTGTTGTATTCAATCCCGATGCAATTTCTGTGTTTCAACAACGCTCTGATAGTCCACACATTACAGAATGCCCCAAGATGTTCATCGGAAACTACTACTGGTCTTCCAGAGAACGATCGAAGCGTAATCTGATTGACACATTTCACCCATGGAGGAAAGTGCGCATGGTGACTGTTGTATTCAATCCCGATGCAATTTCTGCGTTTCTACAACACTTAGATGGTCCACAGATAACAGAATGCATCCAGATGTGCATCGGAAACTACTACTGGTCTTCCATTGAACGATCAAAACGCAGACTGTTTGAGACATTACTCCCATGGCGGAAAGTGCGCATGGTGACTTTTGTATTCAATCCCGATGCAATTTCTGTGTTTCATCAACACTCTGAGAGTTCACAGATTACAGAATGCCTCCAGATGTGTATCGGAAACTACTACTGGTCTTCCAGGGAACGATCAAAGCGTATACTGTTTGAGACATTACTCCCATGGAGGAAAATTGCGCATGGTGACTGTTGTATTCATTCCCATTGCAATTTCTGTGTTTCAACAACGCTCTGATAGTCCACACATTGGAGAATGCCTCCAGATGTTCATCAGAAACTACTACTGGTCTTCCAGAGAACGATCAAATCGTAAACTCTTTGAGACATTACTCCCATGGAGGACAGTGCGCATGGTGACTGTTGTATTCAATCCCGATGCAATTTCTGTGTTTCAACAACACGCTAATAGTACACAGATTACAGAATGCCTCCAGATGTGCATCGGAAGCTACTACTGGTCTTCCAGGAAACGATCAAAGCGTAGACTGTTTGAGACATTACTCCCATGGAGGAAAATTGCGCATGGTGACTGTTGTATTCAATCCCGATGCAATTTCTGTGTTTCTACAACACTCTGATAGTCCACAGATTACAGATTGCCTCCAGATGTGCATCGGAAACTACTACTGGGCTTCCAGGGAACGATCAAAGCGTAGACTGTTTGAGACATTACTCCAATTGAGGAAAGTGCGCATGGTGACTGTTGTATTCAATCCCGATGCAATTTCTGCGTTTCTACAACACTTTGATAGTCCACAGATAACAGAATGCATCCAGATGTGCATCGGAAACTACCACTGGTCTTCCAGTGAACGATCAAAGTGTAGACTGTTTGAGACATTACTCCCCAGGAGGAAAGTGCGCATGGTGACTGTTGTGTTCAATCCCGAGGCAATTTCTGTGTTTCATCAACACTTTGAAGGTCCACAGATTACAGAATGCCTCAAGATGTGCTTCGGAAACTACTACTGGTCTTGCAGATAACGATCAAATCGTAGACTGTTTGAGACAGTACTCCCATGGAGGAAAGTGCGCATGGTGACTGTTGTATTCAATCCCGATGCTATTTCAGTGTTTCAACAACACTCTGATAGTCCATAGATTACAGAATGATACCAGATGTGCATCGGAAACTACTACTGGTCTTCCAGGGAACGATCAATGCGTAGACTGTTTGAGACATTACTCTCATGGAGGAAAGTGCGAATTGTGACTGTTGTATTCAATCCCCATGCATTTTCTGTGTTTCAACAACACTCCGATAGTCCACACATTACAGAATTCCCCCCGATGTTCATCGGAAACTACTCCTGGTCTTCCAGGGAACGATCAAATCGTAAATTGTTTTAGACATTACTCCCATGGAGGAAAGTGCGCATGGTGACTGTTGTGTTCAATGCCGATGCAATTTCTGTTTTTCATCAACACTTTGAAGGTCCACAGATTGCAGAATGCCTCCAGATGTGCATCGGAAACTACTACTGGTATTTCAGGAAACGATCAAAGCGTAGACTGTTTGAGACTTTATTCCCATGGAGGAAAGTGCGCATGGTGACTGTTGTATTCTATCCCGATGCTAATTTCTGTGTTTCAACAACACTCTGATAGTCCACAGATTACAGAATGCCTCCAGATGTTCATCGGAAACCACTACTGGTCTTCCAGGGAACAATCAATGCGTAAACTGTTTGAGACATTACTCCCAGGGAGGAAAGTGCGCATGGTGACTGTTGTATTCAATCCCGATGCAATTTCTGTGTTTGATCAACACTTCGAAGGTCCACAGATTACAGAACGAATCCAGATGTGCATCGGAAACTACTACTGGTCTTCCAGGGAACGATCAAAACGTAGACTGTTTGAGACATTACTCCCATGGAGGAATGTGCGCATGGTGACTGTTGTATTCAATCCCGATGCAATTTCTGTGTTTCATCAACACTTTGAAGGTCAACAGATTACAGAATGCCTCCAGATGTGCAACGGAAACTATTACTGGTCTTCCAGGGAACGATCAAATCGTAGACTGTTTGAGACATAACTCCCATGGAGGAAAGTGCGCAAGGTGACTGTTGTACTCAATCCCGATGCAATTTCTGTGTTTCATCAACACTCTGATAGTCCACACATTACAGAATGCCCCCAGATGTGAATCTGAAACTACTACTGGTCTTCCAGGAAACGATCAAATCGTAGACTGTATGAGACATTACTCCCATGGAGGAATGTGCGCATGGTGACTGTTGTATTCAATCCCGATGAAATTTCTTTGTTTCAACAACACTCTGATAGTCCACAGATTACAGAATGCCTCCAGATATGCATCGGAAACTACTATTGGTTTTCCAGGGAACGATCAAAGCGTAAACTGTTTGAGACATTACTCCCATGGAGGAAAGTGCGCATGGTGACTGTTGTACTCAATCCCGATGCAATTTCTGTGTTTCATCAACACTCTGATATTCCACACATTACAGAATGCCTTCAGATGTTCATCGGAAACTACTACTGGTCTTCCGGAGGACGATCAAAGCGTAAACTCTTTGAGACATTACTCCCATGGAGGACAGTGCGCATGGTGACTATTGTATTCAATCCCGATGCAATTTCTGTGTTTCATCAACACTCTGATAGTCCACAGATTACAGATTGCCTCCAGATGTGCATCGGAAACTACTACTGGTCATCCAGGGAACGATCAAAGCGTAATCTGATTCACACATTTCTCCCATGGAGGAAAGTGCGCCTGGTGACTGTTGTATTCAGTCCCGAGGCAATTTCTTCTGTTTCATCAACACTTTGAAGATCCACAGATTACAGAATGCCTCCAGATGTGCAACGGAAACTACTACTGGTCTTCCAGGGAACGATCAAATCGTAGACTGTTTGAGACATTACTCGCATGGAGGAAAGTCCGCATGGTGACTGTTGTATTCAATCCCGATGCAATTTCTGTGTTTCATCAAATCTTTGAAGGTCCCCAGATTACAGAATGCCTCCAGATGTGCATCGGAAACTACTACTGGTCTTCCAGGAAACGATCCAGGCGTAGACTGCTTCAGGCAATACTCCAATGGAGGAAAGTGCGCATGGTGAATGTTGTATTAAATCCCGATGCAATTTCTGTGTTTCAACAACACTCTGATAGTCCACAGACTACAGAATGCCTCCAGATGGGCATCGGAAACTACTATTGGTCTTCCAGGGAACGATCAAAGCGTAGACTGTTTGAAACATTACTCCCATGGAGGAAAATTGCGCATGGTGACTGTTGTATTCAATCCCGATGCAATTTCTGTGTTTCAACAACACTCTGATAGTCCAACAGATTACAGAATGCCTCATGATGTGTATCGGAAACTACTACTGGTCTTCCAGGGAACGATCAAATAGTACACTGTTTGAGGCATTACTCCCATGGAAAAAAATTGCGCATGGTGACTGTTGTATTCAATCCCGATGCAATTTCTGTGTTTCAACAACACTCTGATAGTCCATAGATTAATTAATGATACCAGATGTGCATCAGAAACTACTAGTGGTCTGCCAGGGAACGGTCAAAGCGTAGACTGTTTGAGACATTACTCCCATGGAGGAAACTGCGCATGGTGACAATTGTATTCAATCCCGATGCAATTTCTGAGTTTCTACAACACTCTGATAGTCCACAGATTACAGATTGCCTCCAGATGTGTATCGGAAACTACCACTGGTCTTTAAGTGAACGATCAAAGCGGATACTGTTTGAGACATTACTCCCATGGAGGAAAATTGCGCATGGTGACTGTTGTATTCATTCCCGATGCAATTTCTGTGTTTCAACAACGCTCTGATAGTCCACACATTACAGAATGCCTCCAGATGTTCATCAGAAACTTCTACTGGTCTTCCAGAGAACGATCAAAGCGTAAACTCTTTGAGACATTACTCCCATGGAGGACAGTGCGCATGGTGACTGTTGTATTCAATCCTGATGAAATTTCTGTGTTTCAACAACACTCTGATAGTCCACAGATTACAGATTCCCTCCAGATGTGCATCGGAAACTACTACTGGGTTTCCATGGAACGATCAAAGCGTAGACTGTTTGAGACATTACTCCCATGGAGGAAAGTACACATGTTGACTGTTGTATTCAATCCCGATGCAATTTCTGTGTTTCTACAACACTCTGATAGTCCACAGCTAACAGAATGCATCCAGATGTGCATTGGAAACTAATACTGGTCTTCCAGGTAACGATCAAATAGTACACTGTTTGAGGCATTACTCCCATGGAGGAAAGTACACATGGTGACTGTTGTATTGAACCCCGATGCAATTTCTGTATTTCAACAACACTCTGATAGTCCACAGATTACAGAATGCCTCCAGATGTGCATCGGAAACTACTACTGGTCATCCAGGGAACGATCAAAGCGTAATCTGATTCACACATTTCTCCCATGGAGGAAAGTGCGAATGGTGACTGTTGTATTCAGTCCCGAGGCAATTTCTTCTGTTTCATCAACACTTTGAAGATCCACAGATTACAGAATGCCTCCAGATGTGCAACGGAAACTACTACTGGTCTTCCAGGGAACGATCAAATCGTAGACTGTTTGAGACATTACTCGCATGGAGGAAAGTCCGCATGGTGACCGTTGTATTCAATCCCGATGCAATTTCTGTGTTTCATCAAATCTTTGAAGGTCCCCAGATTACAGAATGCCTCCAGATGTGCATCGGAAACTACTACTGGTCTTCCAGGAAACGATCCAGGCGTAGACTGCTTCAGGCAATACTCCAATGGAGGAAAGTGCGCATGGTGAATGTTGTATTAAATCCCGATGCAATTTCTGTGTTTCAACAACACTCTGATAGTCCACAGACTACAGAATGCCTCCAGATGGGCATCGGAAACTACTATTGGTCTTCCAGGGAACGATCAAAGCGTAGACTGTTTGAAACATTACTCCCATGGAGGAAAATTGCGCATGGTGACTGTTGTATTCAATCCCGATGCAATTTCTGTGTTTCAACAACACTCTGATAGTCCACAGATTACAGAATGCCTCCAGATGTGCATCGGAAACTACTACTGGTCTTCCAGGGAACGATCAAAGCGTAGACTGTTTGAGACATAACTCCAATGGAGGAAATTGCGCATGGTGACTGTTGTATTCAATCCCGATGCAATTTCTGCGTTTCTACAACACTTTGATAGTCCACAGACAACAGAATGCATAAAGATGTGCATCGGAAACTAATACTGGTCTTCCAGTGAACGATCAAAGAGTAGACTGTTTGAGACATTACTCCCCAGGAGTAAAGTGCGCATGGTGACTGTTGTATTCAATCCCGAGGCAATTTCTGTGTTTCATCAACACTTTGAAGGTCCACAGATTACAGAATGCCTCCAGATGTGCATCGGAAACTACTACTGGTCTTGCAGGTAACGATCAAATCGTAGACTGTTTGAGACATTACTCCCATGGAGGAAAGTGCGCATGGTGACTGTTGTATTCTATCCCGAATGAAATTTCTGTGTTTCATCAACACTCTGATAGTCCACAGGTTACACAATGCCTCCAGATGTGCATCGGAAACTACTACTGGTCTTCCAGGGAACGATCAAACCGTAGACTGTTTGAGACATTACTCCCATGGAGGAAAATTGCGCATGGTGACTGTTGTATTCAATCCCGATGCAATTTCTGTGTTTCAACAACACTCTGATAGTCCAACAGATTACAGAATGCCTCATGATGTGTATCGGAAACTACTACTGGTCTTCCAGGGAACGATCAAATAGTACACTGATTGAGGCATTACTCCCATGGAAAAAAATTGCGCATGGTGACTGTTGTATTCAATCCCGATGCAATTTCTGTGTTTCAACAACACTCTGATAGTCCATAGATTAATTAATGATACCAGATGTGCATCAGAAACTACTAGTGGTCTGCCAGGGAACGGTCAAAGCGTAGACTGTTTGAGACATTACTCCCATGGAGGAAACTGCGCATGGTGACTGTTGTATTCAATCCCCATGCAATTTCTGTGTTTCAACAACACCCTGATAGTCCACACATTACAGAATTCCCCCAGATGTTCATCTGAAACTATTACTGGTCTTCCAGGGAACGATCAAATCGTAAATTATTTGAGACATTACTCCCATGGAGGAAAGTGCGCATGGTGACTGTTGTGTTCAATGCCGATGCAATTTCTGTGTTTCATCAACACTTTGATAGTCCACAGATTACAGATTGTCTCAAGATGTGCTTCGTAAACTACTACTGGTCTTACAGGGAACGATCAAGGCGTAGACTGTTTGAGAATTACTCCAATGGAGGAAAGTTGTCATGGTGAATGTTGTATTCAATCCCGATGCAATTTCTGTGTTTCATCAATACTTTGAAGGTCCACAGATTACAGAATGAATCCAGATGTGCATCGGAAACTACTACTGGTCTTCCAGGAAACGATCAAAGCGTAGACTGTTTGATACATTACTCCCATGGAGGAAAATTGCGCATGGTGACAGTTGTATTCAATCCCGATGCAATTTCTGAGTTTCTACAACACTCTGATAGTCCACAGATTACAGATTGCCTCCAGATGTGCATCGGAAACTACTACTGGGCTTCCAGGGAACGATCAAAGCGTAGACTGTTTGAGACATTACTCCAATGGAGGAGAGTGCGCATGGTGACTGTTGTATTCAATCCCGATGCAATTTCTGCGTTTCTACAACACTTTGATAGTCCACAGATAACAGAATGCATCCAGATGTGCATCGGAAACTACTACTGGTCTTCCAGTGAACGATCAAAGTGTAGACTGTTTGAGACATTACTCCCCAGGAGGAAAGTGCGAAGGTGACTGTTGTATTCATTCCCGAGGCAATTTCTGTGTTTCATCAACACTTTGAAGGTCCACAGATTACAGAATGCCTCAAGATGTGCATTGGAAACTACTACTGGTCTTGCAGATAACGATCAAATCGTAGACTGTTTGAGACAGTACTCCCATGGAGGAAAGTGCGCATGGTGACTGTTGTAAGCAATCCCGATGAAATTTCTGTGTTTCATCAACACTCTGATAGTCCACAGGTTACAGAATGCCTCCAGATGTGCATCGGAAACTACTACTGGTCTTCCAGGGAACGATCAAAGCGTAGACTGTTTGAGACATTACTCCCATGGAGGAAAATTGCGCATGGTGACTGTTGTATTCAATCCCGGTGCAATTTCTGTGTTTCAACAACACTCTGATAGTCCACAGATTACAGAATGCCTCCAGATGTGCATCGGAAACTACTACTGGTCTTCCAGGAAACGATCAAAGCGTAGACTGTTTGAGACATTACTCCCATGGAGGAAAATTGCGCATGGTGACTGTTGTATTCAATCACGATGCAATTTCTGTGTTTCAACAACACTCTGATAGTCCATAGATTACAGAATGATACCAGATGTGCATCGGAAACTACTGCTGGTCTTCCAGGGAACGATCAATGCGTAGACTGTTTGAGACATTACTCTCATGGAGGAAAGTGCGCATGGTGACTGTTGTATTCAATCCCCATGCAATTTCTGTGTTTCAACAACACTCCGATAGTCCACACATTATAGAATTCCCCCAGATGTTCATCGGAAACTACTACTGGTCTTCCAGGGAACGATCAAATCGTAAATTGTTTTAGACATTACTCCCATGGAGGAAAGTGCGCATGGTGACTGTTGTGTTCAATGCCGATGCAATTTCTGTTTTTCATCAACACTTTGAAGGTCCACAGATTGCAGAATGCCACCAGATGTGCATCGGAAACTACTACTGGTATTTCTGGAAACGATCAAAGCGTAGACTGTTTGAGACTTTATTCCCATGGAGGAAAGTGCGCATGTTGACTGTTGTATGCAATCCCGATGCAATTTCTGTGTTTCATCAACACTCTGAGAGTTCACAGATTACAGAATGCCTCCAGATGTGTATCGGAAACTACCACTGGTCTTTAAGTGAACGATCAAAGCGGATACTGTTTGAGACATTACTCCCATGGAGGAAAATTGCGCATGGTGACTGTTGTATTCATTCCCGATGCAATTTCTGTGTTTCAACAACGCTCTGATAGTCCACACATTACAGAATGCCTCCAGATGTTCATCAGAAACTTCTACTGGTCTTCCAGAGGATGATCAAAGCGTAAACTCTTTGAGACATTACTCCCATGGAGGACAGTGCGCATGGTGACTGTTGTATTCAATCCTGATGAAATTTCTGTGTTTCAACAACACTCTGATAGTCCACAGATTACAGATTCCCTCCAGATGTGCATCGGAAACTACTACTGGGTTTCCATGGAACGATCAAAGCGTAGACTGTTTGAGACATTACTCCAATGGAGGAAAGTGCGCATGGTGACTGTTGTATTCAATCCCGATGATATTTCTGCGTTTCTACAACACTTTGATAGTCCACAGATAACAGAATGCATCCAGATGTGCATCGGAAACTACTACTGGTCTTCCAGTGAACGATCAAAGTGTAGACTGTTTGAGACATTACTCCCCAGGAGGAAAGTGCGCATGGTGACTGTTGTATTCAATCCCGAGGCAATTTCTGCGTTTCTACAACACTTTGATAGTCCACAGACAACAGAATGCATCCAGATGTGCATCGGAAACTACTACTGGTCTTCCAGTGAACGATCAAAGTGTAGACTGTTTGAGACATTACTCCCCAGGAGGAAAGTGCGAAGGTGACTGTTGTATTCATTCCCGAGGCAATTTCTGTGTTTCATCAACACTTTGAAGGTCCACAGATTACAGAATGCCTCAAGATGTGCATTGGAAACTACTACTGGTCTTGCAGATAACGATCAAATCGTAGACTGTTTGAGACAGTACTCCCATGGAGGAAAGTGCGCATGGTGACTGTTGTAAGCAATCCCGATGAAATTTCTGTGTTTCATCAACACTCTGATAGTCCACAGGTTACAGAATGCCTCCAGATGTGCATCGGAAACTACTACTGGTCTTCCAGGGAACGATCAAAGCGTAGACTGTTTGAGACATTACTGCCATGGAGGAAAATTGCGCATGGTGACTGTTGTATTCAATCCCGGTGCAATTTCTGTGTTTCAACAACACTCTGATAGTCCACAGATTACAGAATGCCTCCAGATGTGCATCGGAAACTACTACTGGTCTTCCAGGAAACGATCAAAGCGTAGACTGTTTGAGACATTACTCCCATGGAGGAAAATTGCGCATGGTGACTGTTGTATTCAAACACGATGCAATTTCTGTGTTTCAACAACACTCTGATAGTCCATAGATTACAGAATGATACCAGATGTGCATCGGAAACTAATACTGGTCTTCCAGGGAACGATCAATGCGTAGACTGTTTGAGACATTACTCTCATGGAGGAAAGTGCGCATGGTGACTGTTGTATTCAATCCCCATGCAATTTCTGTGTTTCAACAACACTCCGATAGTCCACACATTATAGAATTCCCCCAGATGTTCATCGGAAACTACTACTGGTCTTCCAGGGAACGATCAAATCGTAAATTGTTTTAGACATTACTCCCATGGAGGAAAATGCGCATGGTGACTGTTGTATTCAATCCCGATGCAATTTCTGCGTTTCTACATCACTTTGATAGTCCACAGATAACAGAATGCATCCAGATGTGCATCGGAAACTACTACTGGTCTTCCAGTGAACGATCAAAGTGTAGACTGTTTGAGACATTACTCCCCAGGAGGAAAGTGCGCATGGTGACTGTTGTATTCAATCCCGAGGCAATTTCTGTGTTTCATCAACACTTTGAAGGTCCACAGATTACAGAATGCCTCAAGATGTGCATCGAAATCTACTACTGGTCTTGCAGATAACGATCAAATCGTAGACTGTTTGAAACAGTACTCCCATGGAGGAAAGTGCGCATGGTGACTGTTGTATGCAATACCGATGAAATTTCTGTGTTTCATCAACACTCTGATAGTCCACAGATTACATAATGCCTCCAGATGTGCATCGGAAACTACTACTGGTCTTCCAGGAAACGATAAAAGCGTAGACTGTTTGAGACATTACTCCCATGGAGGAAAATTGCGCATGGTGACAGTTGTATTCAATCCCGATGCAATTTCTGTGTTTCTACAACACTCTGATAGTCCACAGATTACAGATTGCCACCAGATGTGCATCGGAAACTACTACTGGGCTTCCAGGGAACGATCAAAGCGTAGACTGTTTGAGACATTACTCCAATGGAGGAATGTGCGCATGTTGACTGTTGATTTCAATCCCGATGAAATTTCTGCGTTTCTACAACACTTTGATAGTCCACAGATAACAGAATGCATCCAGATGTGCATCGGAAACTACTACTGGTCTTCCAGTGAACGATCAAAGTGTAGACTGTTTGAGACATTACTCCCCAGGAGGAAAGTGCGCATGGTGACTGTTGTATTCAATCCCGAGGCAATTTCTGTGTTTCATCAACACTTTGAAGGTCCACAGATTACAGAATGCCTCAAGATGTGCATCGGAAACTACTACTGGTCTTGCAGATAACGATCAAATCGTAGACTGTTTGAGACAGTACTCCCATGGAGGAAAGTGCGCATGGTGACTGTTGTATGCAATCTCGATGAAATTTCTGTGTTTCGTCAACACTCTGATAGTCCACAGGTTACAGAATGCCTCCAGATGTGCATCGGAAACTACTACTGGTCTTCCAGGGAACGATCAAAGCGTAGACTGTTTGAGACATTACTCCCATGGAGGAAAATTGCGCATGGTGACTGTTGTATTCAATCCTGATGCAATTTCTGTGTTTCAACAACACTCTGATAGTCCACAGATAACAGAAAGGCTCCAGATGTGCATAGGAAACTACTACTGGTCTTCCAGGAAACGATCAAAGCGTAGACTGTTTGAGACATTACTCCCATGGAGGAAAATTGCGCATGGTGACTGTTGTATTCAATCCCGATGTAATTTCTGTGTTTCAACAACACTCTGATAGTCCATAAATTACAGAATGATACCAGATGTGCATCGGAAACTACTACAGGTCTTCCAGGGAACGATCAATGCGTAGACTGTTTGAGACATTACTCTCATGGAGGAAAGTGCGCATGGTGACTGTTGTATTCAATCCCGATGCAATTTCTGTGTTTCAACAACACTCCGATAGTCCACACATTATAGAATTCCCCCAGATGTTCATCGGAAACTACTACTGGTCTTCCAGGGAACGATCAAAGCGTAGACTGTTTGAGACATTACTGCCATGGAGGAAAATTGCGCATGGTGACTGTTGTATTCATTCCCGATGCAATTTCTGTGTTTCAACAACGCTCTGATAGTCCACACATTACAGAATGCCTCCAGATGTTCATCAGAAACTACTACTGGTCTTCCAGAGAACGATCAAAGCGTAAACTCTTTGAGACATTACTCCCATGGAGGACAGTGCGCATGGTGACTGTTGTATTCAATCCTGATGAAATTTCTGTGTTTCAACAACACTCTGATAGTCCACAGATTACAGATTCCCTCCAGATGTGCATCGGAAACTACTACTGGGCTTCCATGGAACGATCAAAGTGTAGACTGTTTGAGACATTACTCCAATGGAGGAAAGTGCGCATGGTGACTGTTGTATTCAATCCCGATGCAATTTCTGCGTTTCTACAACACTTTGATAGTCCACAGATAACAGAATGCATCCAGATGTGCATCGGAAACTACTACTGGTCTTCCAGTGAACGATCAAAGTGTAGACTGTTTGAGACATTACTCCCCAGGAGGAAAGTGCGCATGGTGACTGTTGTATTCAATCCCGAGGCAATTTCTGTGTTTCATCAACACTTTGAAGGTCCACAGATTACAGAATGCCTCAAGATGTGCATCGAAATCTACTACTGGTCTTGCAGATAACGATCAAATCGTAGACTGTTTGAGACAGTACTCCCATGGAGGAAAGTGCGCATGGTGACTGTTGTATGCAATCCCGATGAAATTTCTGTGTTTCATCAACACTCTGATAGTCCACAGGTTACAGAATGCCTCCAGATGTGCATCGGAAACTACTACTGGTCTTCCAGGGAACGATAAAAGCGTAGACTGTTTGAGACATTACTGCCATGGAGGAAAATTGCGCATGGTGACTGTTGTATTCAATCCCGATGCAATTTCTGTGTTTCAACAACACTCTGATAGTCCACAGATTACAGATTGCCACCAGATGTGCATCGGAAACTACTACTGGGCTTCCAGGGAACGATCAAAGCGTAGACTGTTTGAGACATTACTCCAATGGAGGAAAGTGCGCATATTGACTGTTGTATTCAATCCCGATGAAATTTCTGCGTTTCTACAACACTTTGATAGTCCACAGATAACAGAATGCATCCAGATGTGCATCGGAAACTACTACTGGTCTTCCAGTGAACGATCAAAGTGTAGACTGTTTGAGACATTACTCCCCAGGAGGAAAGTGCGAAGGTGACTGTTGTATTCATTCCCGAGGCAATTTCTGTGTTTCATCAACACTTTGAAGGTCCACAGATTACAGAATGCCTCAAGATGTGCATTGGAAACTACTACTGGTCTTGCAGATAACGATCAAATCGTAGACTGTTTGAGACAGTACTCCCATGGAGGAAAGTGCGCATGGTGACTGTTGTAAGCAATCCCGATGAAATTTCTGTGTTTCATCAACACTCTGATAGTCCACAGGTTACAGAATGCCTCCAGATGTGCATCGGAAACTACTACTGGTCTTCCAGGGAACGATCAAAGCGTAGACTGTTTGAGACATTACTCCCATGGAGGAAAATTGCGCATGGTGACTGTTGTATTCAATCCCGGTGCAATTTCTGTGTTTCAACAACACTCTGATAGTCCACAGATTACAGAATGCCTCCAGATGTGCATCGGAAACTACTACTGGTCTTCCAGGAAACGATCAAAGCGCAGACTGTTTGAGACATTACTCCCATGGAGGAAAATTGCGCATGGTGACTGTTGTATTCAATCACGATGCAATTTCTGTGTTTCAACAACACTCTGATAGTCCATAGATTACAGAATGATACCTGATGTGCATCGGAAACTACTACTGGTCTTCCAGGGAACGATCAATGCGTAGACTGTTTGAGACATTACTCTCATGGAGGAAAGTGCGCATGGTGACTGTTGTATTCAATCCCCATGCAATTTCTGTGTTTCAACAACACTCCGATAGTCCACACATTATAGAATTC
Organism: Schistocerca gregaria; assembly: GCF_023897955.1. Taxonomy (NCBI): domain Eukaryota; kingdom Metazoa; phylum Arthropoda; class Insecta; order Orthoptera; family Acrididae; genus Schistocerca; species Schistocerca gregaria. The sequence continues at coordinate 12,229,780 of NC_064926.1, read as the reverse complement.
CCCCAGATGTTCATCGGAAACTACTACTGGTCTTCCAGGGAACGATCAAATCGTAAATTGTTTTAGACATTACTCCCATGGAGGAAAGTGCGCATGGTGACTGTTGTGTTCAATGCCGATGCAATTTCCGTTTTTCATCAACACTTTGAAGGTCCACAGATTTCAGAATGCCACCAGATGTGCAACGGAAACTACTACTGGTATTTCAGGAAACGATCAAAGCGTAGACTGTTAGAGACTTTATTCCCATGGAGGAAAGTGCGCATGTTGACTGTTGTATGCAATCCCGATGCAGTTTCTGTGTTTCATCAACACTCTGAGAGTCCACAGATTACAGAATGCCTCCAGATGTGTATCGGAAACTACCACTGGTCTTCCAGGGAACGATCAAAGCGGATACTGTTTGAGACATTACTCCCATGGAGGAAAATTGCGCATGGTGACTGTTGTATTCATTCCCGATGCAATTTCTGTGTTTCAACAACGCTCTGATAGTCCACACATTACAGAATGCCTCCAGATGTTCAACAGAAACTACTACTGGTCTTCCAGAGAACGATCAAAGCGTAAACTCTTTGAGACATTACTCCCATGGAGGACAGTGCGCATGGTGACTGTTGTATTCAATCCTGATGAAATTTCTGTGTTTCAACAACACTCTGATAGTCCACAGATTACAGATTCCCTCCAGATGTGCATCGGAAACTACTACTGGGCTTCCATGGAACGATCAAAGCGTAGACTGTTTGAGACATTACTCCCCAGGAGGAAAGTGCGCATGGTGACTGTTGTATTCAATCCCGAGGCAATTTCTGTGTTTCTACAACACTTTGATAGTCCACAGACAACAGAATGCATCCAGATGTGCATCGGAAACTACTACTGGTCTTCCAGTGAACGATCAAAGTGTAGACTGTTTGAGACATTACTCCCCAGGAGGAAAGTGCGAAGGTGACTGTTGTATTCATTCCCGAGGCAATTTCTGTGTTTCATCAACACTTTGAAGGTCCACAGGTTACAGAATGCCTCCAGATGTGCATCGGAAACTACTACTGGTCTTCCAGGGAACGATCAAAGCGTAGACTGTTTGAGACATTACTCCCATGGAGGAAAATTGCACATGGTGGCTGTTGTATTCAATCCCGGTGCAATTTCTGTGTTTCAACAACACTCTGATAGTCCACAGATTACAGAATGCCTCCAGATGTGCATCGGAAACTACTACTGGTCTTCCAGGAAACGATCAAAGCGTAGACTGTTTGAGACATTACTCCCATGGAGGAAAATTGCGCATGGTGACTGTTGTATTCAAACACGATGCAATTTCTGTGTTTCAACAACACTCTGATAGTCCATAGATTACAGAATGATACCAGATGTGCATCGGAAACTACTACTGATCTTCCAGGGAACGATCAATGCGTAGACTGTTTGAGACATTACTCTCATGGAGGAAAGTGCGCATGGTAACTGTTGTATTCAATCCCCATGCAATTTCTGTGTTTCAACAACACTCCGATAGTCCACACATTATAGAATTCCCCCAGATGTTCATCGGAAACTACTACTGGTCTTCCAGGGAACGATCAAATCGTAAATTGTTTTAGACATTACTCCCATGGAGGAAAGTGCGCATGGTGACTGTTGTGTTCAATGCCGATGCAATTTCTGTTTTTCATCAACACTTTGAAGGTCCACAGATTGCAGAATGCCACCAGATGTGCATCGGAAACTACTACTGGTATTTCAGGAAACGATCAAAGCGTAGACTGTTTGAGACTTTAATCCCATGGAGGAAAGTGCGCATGGTGACTGTTGTATGCAATCCCGATGCAATTTCTGTGTTTCATCAACACTCTGAGAGTCCACAGATTACAGAATGCCTCCAGATGTGTATCGGAAACTACCACTGGTCTTCCAGGGAACGACCAAAGCGGATACTGTTTGAGACATTACTCCCATGGAGGAAAATTGCGCATGGTGACTGTTGTATTCATTCCCGATGCAATTTCTGTGTTTCAACAGCGCTCTGATAGTCCACACATTACAGAATGCCTCCAGATGTTCAACAGAAACTACTACTGGTCTTCCAGAGAACGATCAAAGCGTAAACTCTTTGAGACATTACTCCCATGGAGGACAGTGCGCATGGTGACTGTTGTATTCAATCCTGATGAAATTTCTGTGTTTCAACAACACTCTGATAGTCCACAGATTACAGATTCCCTCCAGATGTGCATCGGAAACTACTACTGGGCTTCCATGGAACGATCAAAGCGTAGACTGTTTGAGACATTACTCCCCAGGAGGAAAGTGCGCATGGTGACTGTTGTATTCAATCCCGAGGCAATTTCTGTGTTTCATCAACACTTTGAAGGTCCACAGATTACAGAATGCCTCAAGATGTGCATCGGAAACAACTACTGGTCTTCCAGGGAACGATCAAAGCGTAGACTGTTTGAGACATTACTGCCATGGAGGAAAATTGCGCATGGTGACTGTTGTATTCAATCCCGATGCAATTTCTGTGTTTCAACAACACTCTGATAGTCCACAGATTACATAATGCCTCCAGATGTGCATCGGAAACTACTACTGGTCTTCCAGGAAACGATAAAAGCGTAGAATGTTTGAGACATTACTCCCATGGAGGAAAATTGCGCATGGTGACAGTTGTATTCAATCCCGATGCAATTTCTGTGTTTCTACAACACTCTGATAGTCCACAGATTACAGATTGCCACCAGATGTGCATCGGAAACTACTACTGGGCTTCCAGGGAACGATCAAAGCGTAGACTGTTTGAGACATTACTCCAATGGAGGAAAGTGCGCATGTTGACTGTTGTATTCAATCCCGATGAAATTTCTGCGTTTCTACAACACTTTGATAGTCCACAGATAACAGAATGCATCCAGATGTGCATCGGAAACTACTACTGGTCTTCCAGTGAACGATCAAAGTGTAGACTGTTTGAGACATTACTCCCCAGGAGGAAAGTGCGCATGGTGACTGTTGTATTCAATCCCGAGGCAATTTCTGTGTTTCATCAACACTTTGAAGGTCCACAGATTACAGAATGCCTCAAGATGTGCATCGGAAACTACTACTGGTCTTGCAGATAACGATCAAATCTTAGACTGTTTGAGACAGTACTCCCATGGAGGAAAGTGCGCATGGTGACTGTTGTATGCAATCCCGATGAAATTTCTGTGTTTCATCAACACTCTGATAGTCCACAGGTTACAGAATGCCTCCAGATGTGCATCGGAAACTACTACTGGTCTTCCAGGGAACGATCAAAGCGTAGACTGTTTGAGACATTACTCCCATGGAGGAAAATTGCGCATGGTGACTGTTGTATTCAATCCCGATGCAATTTCTGTGTTTCAACAACACTCCGATAGTCCACACATTATAGAATTCCCCTAGATGTTCATCGGAAACTACTACTGGTCTTCCAGGGAACGATCAAATCGTAAATTGTTTTAGACATTACTCCCATGGAGGAATGTGCGCATGGTGACTGTTGTGTTCAATGCCGATGCAATTTCTGTTTTTCATCAACACTTTGAAGGTCCACAGATTGCAGAATGCCTCCAGATGTGCATCGGAAACTACTACTGGTATTTCAGGAAACGATTAAAGCGTAGACTGTTTGAGACTTTATTCCCATGGAGGAAAGTGCGCATGGTGACTGTTGTAAGCAATCCCGATGAAATTTCTGTGTTTCATCAACACTCTGATAGTCCACAGGTTACAGAATGCCTCCAGATGTGCATCGGAAACTACTACTGGTCTTCCAGGGAACGATCAAAGCGTAGACTGTTTGAGACATTACTTCCATGGAGGAAAATTGCGCATGGTGACTGTTGTGTTCAATCCCGGTGCAATTTCTGTGTTTCAACAACACTCTGATAGTCCACAGATTACAGAATGCCTCCAGATGTGCATCGGAAACTACTACTGGTCTTCCAGGAAACGATCAAAGCATAGACTGTTTGAGACATTACTCCCATGGAGGAAAATTGCGCATGTTGACTGTTGTATTCAATCACGATGCAATTTCTGTGTTTCAACAACACTCTGATAGTCCATAGATTACAGAATGATACCAGATGTGCATCGGAAACTACTACTGGTCTTCCAGGGAACGATCAATGCGTAGACTGTTTGAGACATTACTCTCATGGAGGAAAGTGCGCATGGTGACTGTTGTATTCAATCCCCATGCAATTTCTGTGTTTCAACAACACTCCGATAGTCCACACATTATAGAATTCCCCCAGATGTTCATCGGAAACTTCTACTGGTCTTCCAGGGAACGATCAAATCGTAAATTGTTTTAGACATTACTCCCATGGAGGAAAGTGCGCATGGTGACTGTTGTGTTCAATGCCGATGTAATTTCTGTTTTTCATCAACACTTTGAAGGTCCACAGATTGCAGAATGCCACCAGATGTGCATCGGAAACTACTACTGTTATTTCAGGAAACGATCAAAGCGTAGACTGTTTGAGACTTTATTCCCATGGAGGAAAGTGCGCATGGTGACTGTTGTATGCAATCCCGATGCAATTTCTGTGTTTCATCAACACTCTGAGAGTCCACAGATTACAGAATGCCTCCAGATGTGTATCAGAAACTACCACTGATCTTCCAGGGAACGATCAAAGCGGATACTGTTTGAGACATTACTCCCATGGAGGAAAATTGCGCATGGTGACTGTTGTATTCATTCCCGATGCAATTTCTGTGTTTCAACAACGCTTTGATAGTCCACACATTACAGAATGCCTCCAGATGTTCTTCAGAAACTACTACTGGTCTTCCAGAGGACGATCAAAGCGTAAACTCTTTGAGACATTACTCCCATGGAGGACAGTGGCATGGTGACTGTTGTATTCAATCCTGATGAAATTTCTGTGTTCCAACAACACTCTGATAGTCCACAGATTACAGATTCCCTCCAGATGTGCATCGGAAACTACTACTGGGCTTCCATGGAACGATCAAAGCGTAGACTGTTTGAGACATTACTCCAATGGAGGAAAGTGCGCATGGTGACTGTTGTATTCAATCCCGATGCAATTTCTGCGTTTCTACAACACTTTGATAGTCCACAGATAACAGAATGCATCCAGATGTGCATCGGAAACTACTACTGGTCTTCCAGTGAACGATCAAAGTGTAGACTGTTTGAGACATTACTCCCCAGGAGGAAAGTGCGCATGGTGACTGTTGTATTCAATCCAGAGGCAATTTCTGTGTTTCATCAACACTTTGAAGGTCCACAGATTACAGAATGCCTCAAGATGTGCATCGAAATCTACTACTGGTCTTGCAGATAACGATCAAATCGTAGACTGTTTGAGACAGTACTCCCATGGAGGAAAGTGCGCATGGTGACTGTTGTATGCAATCCCGATGAAATCTCTGTGTTTCATCATCACTCTGATAGTCCACAGGTTACAGAATGCCTCCAGATGTGCATCGGAAACTACTACTGGTCTTCCAGGGAACGATCAAAGCGTAGACTGTTTGAGACATTACTGCCATTGAGGAAAATTGCGCATGGTGACTGTTGTATTCAATCCCGATGCAATTTCTGTGTTTCAACAACACTCTGATAGTCCACAGATTACATAATGCCTCCAGATGTGCATCGGAAACTACTACTGGTCTTCCAGGAAACGATAAAAGCGTAGACTGTTTGAGACATTACTCCCATGGAGGAAAATTGCGCATGGTGACAGTTGTATTCAATCCCGATGCAATTTCTGTGTTTCTACAACACTCTGATAGTCCACAGATTACAGATTGCCACCAGATGTGCATCGGAAACTACTACTGGGCTTCCAGGGAACGATCAAAGCGTAGACTGTTTGAGACATTACTCCAATGGAGGAAAGTGCGCATGTTGACTGTTGTATTCAATCCCGATGAAATTTCTGCGTTTCTACAACACTTTGATAGACCACAGATAACAGAATGCCTCCAGATGTGCATCGGAAACTACTACTGGTCTTCCAGGGAACGATCAAAGCGTAGACTGTTTGAGACATTACTGCCATGGAGGAAAATTGCGCATGGTGACTGTTGTATTCAATCCCGATGCAATTTCTGTGTTTCAACAACACTCTGATAGTCCACAGATTACATAATGCCTCCAGATGTGCATCGGAAACTACTACTGGTCTTCCAGGAAACGATAAAAGCGTAGACTGTTTGAGACATTACTCCCATGGAGGAAAATTGCGCATGGTGACAGTTGTATTCAATCCCGATGCAATTTCTGTGTTTCTACAACACTCTGATAGTCCACAGATTACAGATTGCCACCAGATGTGCATCGGAAACTACTACTGGGCTTCCAGGGAACGATCAAAGCGTAGACTGTTTGAGACATTACTCCAATGGAGGAAAGTGCGCATGTTGACTGTTGTATTCAATCCCGATGAAATTTCTGCGTTTCTACAACACTTTGATAGTCCACAGATAACAGAATGCATCCAGATGTGCATCGGAAACTACTACTGGTCTTCCAGTGAACGATCAAAGTGTAGACTGTTTGAGACATTACTCCCCAGGAGGAAAGTGCGCATGGTGACTGTTGTATTCAATCCCGAGGCAATTTCTGTGTTTCATCAACACTTTGAAGGTCCACAGATTACAGAATGCCTCAAGATGTGCATCGGAAACTACTACTGGTCTTGCAGATAACGATCAAATCGTAGACTGTTTGAGACAGTACTCCCATGGAGGAAAGTGCGCATGGTGACTGTTGTATGCAATCCCGATGAAATTTCTGTGTTTCATCAACACTCTGATAGTCCACAGGTTACAGAATGCCTCCAGATGTGCATCGGAAACTACTACTGGTCTTCCAGGGAACGATCAAAGCGTAGACTGTTTGAGACATTACTCCCATGGAGGAAAATTGCGCATGGTGACTGTTGTATTCAATCCCGATGCAATTTCTGTGTTTCAACAACACTCTGATAGTCCACAGATTACAGAAAGCCTCCAGATGTGCATCGGAAACTACTACTGGTCTTCCAGGAAACGATCAAAGCGTAGACTGTTTGAGACATTACTCCCATGGAGGAAAATTGAGCATGGTGACTGTTGTATTCAATCCCGATGTAATTTCTGTGTTTCAACAACACTCTGATAGTCCATAAATTACAGAATGATACCAGATGTGCATCGGAAACTAATACAGGTCTTCCAGGGAACGATCAATGCGTAGACTGTTTGAGACATTACTCTCATGGAGGAAAGTGCGCATGGTGACTGTTGTATTTATTCCCGATGCAATTTCTGTGTTTCATCAACACTCAGATAGTCCACAGGTTACAGAATGCCTCCAGATGTGCATCGGAAACTACTACTGGTCTTCCAGGGAACGATCAAAGCGTAGACTGTTTGAGACATTACTCCCATGGAGGAAAATTGCGCATGGTGACTGTTGTATTCAATCCCGACGCAATTTCTGTGTTTCAACAACAATCTGATAGTCCACACATTATAGAATTCCCCCAGATGTTCATCGGAAACTACTACTGGTCTTCCAGGGAACGATCAAATCGTAAATTGTTTTAGACATTACTCCCATGGAGGAATGTGCGCAAGGTGACTGTTGTGTTCAATGCCGATGCAATTTCTGTTTTTCATCAACACTTTGAAGGTCCACAGATTTCAGAATGCCTCCAGATGTGCATCGGAAACTACTACTGGTATTTCAGGAAACGATCAAAGCGTAGACTGTTTGAGACTTTATTCCCATGGAGGAAAGTGCGCATGGTGACTGTTGTATTCATTCCCGATGCAATTTCTGTGTTTCATCAACGCTCTGATAGTCCACACATTACAGAATGCCTCCAGATGTTCATCAGAAACTACTACTGGTCTTCCAGAGAACGATCAAAGCGTAAACCCTTTGAGACATTACTCCCATGGAGGACAGTGCGCATGGTGACTGTTGTATTCAATCCTGATGAAATTTCTGTGTTTCAACAACACTCTGATAGTCCACAGATTACAGATTGCCTCCAGATGTGCATCGGAAACTACTACTGGGCTTCCAGGGAACGATCAAAACGTAGACTGTTTGAGACATTACTCCAATGGAGGAAAGTGCTCATGGTGACTGTTGTATTCAATCCCGATGCAATTTCTGCGTTTCTACAACACTTTGATAGTCCACAGATAACAGAATGCATCCAGATGTGCATCGGAAACTACTACTGGTCTTCCAGTGAACGATCAAAGTGTAGACTGTTTGGGACATTACTCTACAGGAGGAAAGTGCGCATGGTGACTGTTGTATTCAATCCCGAGGCAATTTCTGTGTTTCATCAACACTTTGAAGGTCCACAGATTACAGAATGCCTCAAGATGTGCATCGGAAACTACTACTGGTCTTGCAGATAACGATCAAATCGTAGACTGTTTCAGACTGTACTCCCATGGAGGGAACTGCGCATGGTGACTGTTGTATGCAATCCCGATGAAATTTCTGTGTTTCATCAACACTCTGATAGTCCACAGGTTACAGAATGCCTCCAGATGTGCATCGGAAACTACTAATGGTCTTCCAGGGAACGATCAAAGTGTAGACTGTTTGAGACATTACTCCCATGGAGGAAAATTGCGCATGGTGACTGTTGTATTCAAACCCGATGCAATTTCTGTGTTTCAACAACAGTCTGATAGTCCACAGATTACAGAATGCCTCCAGATGTGCATCGGAAACTACTACTGGTCTTCCAGGAAACGATCAAAGCGTAGACTGTTTGAGACATTACTCCCATGGAGGAAAATTTCGAATGGTGACTGTTGTATTCAATCCCGATGCAATTTCTGTGTTTCAACAACACTCTGATAGTCCATAGATTACAGAATGATACCAGATGTGCATCGGAAACTACTACTGGTCTTCCAGGGAACGATCAATGCGTAGACTGTTTGAGACATTACTCTCATGGAGGAAAGTGCGCATGGTGACTGTTGTATTCAATCCCCATGCAATTTCTGTGTTTCAACAACACTCCGATAGTCCACACATTACAGAATTCCCCCAGATGTTCATCGGAAACTACTACTGGTCTTCCAGGGAACGATCAAATCGTAAATTGTTTTAGACATTACTCCCATGGAGGAAAGTGCGCATGGTGACTGCTGTGGTCAATGCCGATGCAATTTCTGTTTTTCATCAACACTTTGAAGGTCCACAGATTGCAGAATGCCTCCAGATGTGCATCGGAAACTACTACTGGTATTTCAGGAAACGATCAAAGCGTAGACTGTTTGAGACTTTATTCCCATGGAGGGAAGTGCGCATGGTGACTGTTGTATTCTATCCCGATGCAAATTTCTGTGTTTCAACAACACTCTGATAGTCCACAGATTACAGAATGCCTCCAGATGTTCATCGGAAATCACTACTGGTCTTCCAGGGAACAATCAATGTGTAAACTGTTTGAGACATTACTCCCATGGAGGAAAGTGGGCATGGTGACTGTTGTATTCAATCCCGATGCAATTTCTGTGATTGATCAACACTTTGAAGGTCCACAGATTACAGAACGAATCCAGATGTGCATCGGAAACTACTACTGGTCTTCCAGGGAACGATCAAAACGTAGACTGTTTGAGACATTACTCCCATGGAGGAATGTGCGCATGGTGACTGTTGTATTCAATCCCGATGCAATTTCTGTGTTTCATCAACACCTTGAAGGTCAACTGATTACAGAATGCCTCCAGATGTGCAACGGAAACTATAATGGTCTTCCAGGGAACGATCAAATCGTAGACTGTTTGAGACATTACTCCCATGGAGGAAAGTGCGCATGGTGACTGTTGTACTCAATCCCGATGCAATTTCTGTGTTACATCAACACTCTGATAGTCCACACATTACAGAATGCCCCCAGATGTGAATCTGAAACTACTACTGGTCTTGCAGGTAACGATCAAATCGTAGACTGTATGAGACATTACTCCCATGGAGGAAAGTGCGCATGGTGACTGTTGTATTCAATCCCGATGAAATTTCTGTGTTTCAACAACACTCTGATAGTCCACAGGTTACAGAATGCCTCCAGATATGCATCGGAAACTACTACTGGTTTTCTAGGGAACGATCAAAGCGTAAACTGTTTGAGACATTACTCCCATGGAGGATAGTGCGCATGGTGACTGTTGTACTCAATCCCGATGCAATTTCTGTGTTTCATCAACACTCTGATATTCCACACATTGCAGAATGCCTTCAGATGTTCATCGGAAACTACTACTGGTCTTCCAGAGAACGATCAAAGCGTAAACTCTTTGAGACATTACTCCCATGGTGGACAGTGCGCATGGTGACTGTTGTATTCAATCCCGATGCAATTTCTGTGTTTCATCAACACTCTGATAGTCCACAGATTACAGATTGCCTCCAGATGTGCATCGGAAACTACTACTGGTCTTCCACAGAACGATCAAAACGTAGACTGTTTGAGACATTACTCCAATGGAGGAAAGTGTGCATGGTGACTGTTGTATTCAATCCCGTTGCAATTTCTGCGTTTCTACAACACTTTGATGGTCCAAAGATAATAGAATGCATCCAGATATGCATCGGAAACTACTACTGGTTTTCCAGTGAACGATCAAAATGTAGACTGTTTGAGACATTACTCCCCAGGAGGAAAGTGCGCATGGTGACTGTTGTATTCAATCCCGAGGCAATTTCTGTGTTTCATCAACACTTTGAAGGTCCACAGATTACAGAATGCCTCCAGATGTGCATCGGAAACTACTACTGGTCTTGCAGGTAACGATCAAATCGTAGACTGTTTGAGACATTACTCCCATGGAGTAAAGTGCGCATGGTGACTTTTGTATGCAATCCCGATGAAATTTCTGTGTTTCATCAACACTCTGATAGTCCACAGGTTACAGAATGCCTCCAGATGTGCATCGGAAACTACTACTGGTCTTCCAGTAAACGATCAAAGCGTAGACTGTTTGAGACATTACTCCCATGGAGGAAAATTGCGCATAGTGACTGTTGTATTCAATCCCGATGCAATTTCTGTGTTTCAACAACCCTCTGATAGTCCACAGATTACAGATTGCCTCCAGATGTGCATCGGAAACTACTACTGGTCTTCCAGGAAACGATCAAAGCGTAGACTGTTTGAGATATTACTCCCATGGAGGAAAGTGCGCATGGTGACTGTTGTATTCAATCCCGATGAAATGTCTGTGTTTCAACAACACTCTGATAGTCCAAAGATTACAGAATGCCTCCAGATATGCATCGGAAACTACTACTCTTCTTCCAGGGAACGATCAAACCGTAGACTGTTTGAGACAATACTCACATGGAGGAAATGTGTGCATGGTGACTGTTGTATTCAATCCCCATGCAATTTCTGTGTTTCATCAACACTTTGAAGGTCCACAGATTACAGAATGTCTCCAGATGTGCATCGGAAACTACTACTGGTCTTCCAGGAAACGATCAAAGTGTAGACCGTGTGAGACATTACTCCCACGGAGGAAAGTGCGCATGGTGACTGTTGTATTCAATCCCGATGCAATTTCTGTGTTTCAACAACACTCTGATAGTCCACAGATTACAGAATGCCTCCAGATGTGCATCGGAAACTACTACTGGTCTTCCAGTAAACGATCAAATCGTAGATAGTTTAAGACATTACTCCCATGGAGGAAAGTGCGCATGGTGACTGTTGTATTCAATCCCGATGCAATTTCTGTGTTTCATCAACACTTTGAAGGGCCACAGATTACAGAATGCCTACACATGTGCATCGGAAACTACTAATGGTCCTACAGGAATCTATCAAAACGTAGACTGTTTGAGACATTACTCCCATGGAGGAAAATTGCGCACGGTGACTGTTGTAATCAATCCCGATGCAATTCCTGTGTTTCAACAACACTCTGATAGTCCACAGATTACAGGATGCCACCAGATGTGCATCGGAAACTACTACTGGTCTTCTAGGGAACGATCAAAGCGTAAACTGTTAGAGACATTACTCCCATGGAGGAAAGTGCGCATGGTGACTGTTGTGTTCAATCCCGATGCAATTTCAGTGTTTCATCAACACTTTGAAGTTCCACAGATTACAGAATGCCTCCAGATGTGCATCGGAAACTACTACTGGTCTTCCAGGAAACGATCAAAGCGTAGACAGTTTGAGACATTATTCCCATGGAGGAAAGTGCGCATGGTGACTGTTGTATTCTATCCCGATTAAATTTCTGTGTTCCAACAACACTATGATAGTCCACAGATTACAGAATGCCTCCAGATGTGCATCGGAAACTACTACTGGTCTTCCAGTGAACGATCAAAGCGTAGATTATTTGAGACATTACTCCCATGGAGGAAAGTACACATGTTGACTGTTGTATTCAATCCCGATGCAATTTCTGTGTTTCTACAACACTCTGATAGTCCACAGCTAACAGAATGCATCCAGATGTGCATTGAAAACTACTACTGGTCTTCCAGGTAACGATCAAAGAGTACACTGTTTGAGGCATTACTCCCATGGAGGAAAGTACACATGGTGACTGTTGTATTGAACCCCGATGCAATTTCTGTGTTTCAACAACACTCTGATAGTCCACAGATTACAGAATGCCTCCAGATGTGCATCGGAAACTACTACTGGACTTCCAGGGAACGATCAAATAGTATACTGTTTGAGACATTACTTCCATTGAGGAAAACTGCGCATGGTGACTGTTGTATTCAATCGCGATGCAATTTCTGTGTTTCAACAACGCTCTGATAGTCCACACATTACAGAATGCCCCAAGATGTTCATCGGAAACTACTACTGGTCTACCAGGGAACGATCAAAGCGTAATCTGATTCACACATTTCTCCCATGGAGGAAAGTGCGCATGGTGACTGTTGTATTCAGTCCCGAGGCAATTTCTTGTGTTTCATCAACACTTTGAAGGTCCACAGATTACAGAATGCCTCCAGATGTGCAACGGAAACTACTACTGGTCTTCCAGGGAACGATCAAATCGTAGACTGTTTGAGACATTACTCGCATGGAGGAAAGTCCGCATGGTGACTGTTGTATTCAATCCCGATGCAATTTCTGTGTTTCATCAAAACTTTGAAGGTCCCCAGATTACAGAATGCCTCCAGATGTGCATCGGAAACTACTACTGGTCTTCCAGGAAACGATCCAGGCGTAGACTGCTTCAGACAATACTCCAATGGAGGAAAGTGCGCATGGTGAATGTTGTATTCAATCCCGATGCAATTTCTGTGTTTCAACAACACTCTGATAGTCCACAGACTACAGAATGCCTCCAGATGGGCATCGGAAACTACTATTGGTCTTCCAGGGAACGCCCAAAGCGTAGACTGTTTGAAACATTACTCCCATGGAGGAAAATTGCGCATGGTGACTGTTGTATTAAATCCCGATGCAATTTCTGTGTTTCAACTACGCTCTGATAGTCCACACATTACAGAATGCATCCAGATGTGCATCGGAAACTACTGCTGGTCTTCCAGTGAACGATCAAAGAGTAGACTGTTTGAGACATTACTCCCCAGGAGTAAAGTGCGCATGGTGACTGTTGTATTCAATCCCGAGGCAATTTCTGTGTTTCATCAACACTTTGAAGGTCCACAGATTACAGAATGCCTCCAGATGTGCATCGGAAACTACGACTGGTCTTGCAGGTAACGATCAAATCGTAGACTGTTTGAGACATTATTCCCATGGAGGAAAGTGCGCATGGTGACTGTTTTATTCTATCCCGATGAAATTTCTGTGTTTCATCAACACTCTGATAGTCCACAGGTTACACAATGCCTCCAGATGTGCCTCGGAAACTACTACTGGACTTCCAGGGAACGATCAAACCGTAGACTGTTTGAGACATTACTCCCATGGAGGAAAATTGCGCATGGTGACTGTTGTATTCAATCCCGATGCAATTTCTGTGTTTCAACAACACTCTGATAGTCCAGCAGATTACAGAATGCCTCCAGATGTGCATCGGAAACTACTACTGGTATTTCAGGAAACGATCAAACCGTAGACTGTTTGAGACATTATTCCCATGGAGGAAAGTGCGCCTGGTGACTGTTGTATTCTATCCCGATGCAAATTTCTGTGTTTCAACAACACTCTGATAGTCCACAGATTACAGAATGCATCCAGATGTGCATCGGAAACTACTACTGGTCTTCCAGTGAACGATCAAAGCGTAGACTGTTTGAGACATTACTCCCATGGAGGAAAGTACACATGGTGAGTGTTGTATTCAATAGCCATGCAATATCTGTGTTTCATCAACACTCTGATAGTCCACAGATTACAGAATGCCTCCAGATGTGCATCGGAAACTACTACTGGTCTTCCAGGAAACGATCAAAGCGTAGACTGTATGAGACATTACTCCCATGGAGGAAAATTGCGCATGGTGTCTGTTGTACTCAATCCCGATGCAATTTCTGTGTTTCAACAACACTCTGATAGTCCACAGTTTATAGAATGCCTCCAGATGTGTATTGGAAACTACTACTGGTCTGCCAGGGAACGATCAAAGCGTAGACTGTTTGAGACATTACTCCCATGGAGGAAAATTGCGCATGGTGACTGTTGTATTCAATCCCGATGCAATTTCTGTGTTTCAACAACACTCTGATAGTCCACACATTACAAGATGCCACCAGATGTTCATCGGAAACCACTACTGGTCTTCCAGGGAACTATCAATGCGTAAACTCTTTGAGACATTACTCCCATGGAGGAAAGTGTGCATTGTGACTGTTGTATTCAATCCCGATGCAATTTCTGTGTTTCATCAACACTTTGAAGGTCCACAGATTTCAGAAGGAATCCAGATGTGCATCGGAAACTACTACTGGTCTTCCAGGGAACGATCAAAACGTAGACTGTTTAAGATATTACTCCCATGGAGGAAAATTGCGCATGGTGACTTTTGTATTCAATCCCGATGCAATTTCTGTGTTTCATCAACACTCTGATAGTCCACACATTACAGAATGCCCCCAGATGTGCATCGGAAACTACTACTGGTCTTCCAGGAAACGATCAAAGCGTAGACTGTTAGAGACATTACTCCCATTGAGGAAAGTGCGCATGGTGACTGTTGTACTCAATCCCGATGCAAATTCTATGTTTCATCAACACTCTGATAGTCCACACATTACAGAATGCCCCCAGATGTGCATCGGAAACTACTACTGGTCTTCCAGGAAACGATCAAAGCGTAGACTCTTTGAGACATTATTCCCACGGAGGAAAGTGCGCATGGTGACTGTTGTATTGTATCCCCATGCAATATCTGTGTTTCAACAACACTCTCATAGTCCACAGATTACAGAATGCCTCCAGATGTTCATCGGAAACTACTACTGGTCTTCCAGGAAACGATCAAAACGTAGACTGTTTGAGACATAACTCCCATGGAGGAAAATTGTGCATAGTGACTGTTGTACTCAATCCCGATGCAATTTCTGTGTTTCAACAACACTCTGAGAGTCCACAGATTATTGAATGCCTCCAGATGTGTATCGGAAACTACTACTGGTCTGCCAGGGAACGATTAAAGCGTAGACTGTTTGAGACATTACTCCCATGGAGGAAAATTGCGCATGGTGACTGTTGTATTCAATCCCGATGCAATTTCTGTGTTTCAACAACACTCTGATAGTCCACACATTACAGAATGCCCCCAGATGTTCATCGGAAACTACTACTCTTCTTCCAGGGAACGATCAAATCGTAGACTGTTTTCGACATTACTACCGTGGAGGAAAATTGCGCTTGGTGACTCTTGTATTCGATCCCGGTGCAATTTCTGTGTTTCATCAAAACTTAGAAGGTCCCCAGATTACACAATGCCTCCAGATATGCATCGGAAACTACTACTGGTCTTCCAGGAAACGATCCAGGCGTAGACTGCTTCAGACAATACTCCAATGGAGGAAAGTGCGCATGGTGACTGTTGTATTCAATCCGGATGCAATTTCTGCGTTTCTACAACACTTTGATAGTCCACAGACAACAGAATGCATCCAGATGTGCATCGGAAACTACTACTGGTCTGCCAGTGAACGATCAAAGAGTAGACTGTTTGAGACATTACTCCCCAGGAGTAAAGTGCGTATGGTGACAGTTGTATTCAATCCCGAGTCAATTTCTGTGTTTCATCAACACTCTGATAGTCCACAGATTACAGAATGCCTCCAGATGTGCATCGGAAACTACTACTGGTCTTGCAGGTAACGATCAAACCGTAGACTGTTTGAGACATTACTCCCATGGAGGAAAGTGCGCATGGTGACTGTTGTATTCTACCCCGATGAAATTTCTGTGTTTCATCAACACTCTTATAGTCCACAGGTTACACAATGACTCCAGATGTGCATCGGAAACTACTACTGGTCTTCCAGGGAACGATCAAACCGTAGACTGTTTGAGACATTACTCCCATGGAGGAAACTGCGCAAGGTGACTGTTGTATTCAATCCCCATGCAATTTCTGTGTTTCAACAACACCCTGATAGTCCAAACATTACAGAATTCCCCCAGATGATCATCGGAAACTACTACTAGTCTTCCAGGGAACGATCAAATCGTAAATTATTTCAGACATTACTCCCATGGAGGAAAGTGCGCATGGTGACTGTTGTGTTCAATGCCGATGCAATCTCTGTGTTTCATCAACACTTTGAAGGTCCACAGTTTACAGAATGACTCCAGATGTGCATCGGAAACTACTACTGGTATTTCAGGAAACGATCAAACCGTAGACTGTTTGAGACATTATTCCCATGGAGGAAAGTGCGCATGGTGACTGTTGTATTCTATCCCGATGCAAATTTCTGTGTTTCAACAACACTCTGATAGTCCACAGGTTACAGAATGCATCCAGATGTGCATCGGAAACTACTACTGGCCTTCCAGTGAACGATCAAAGCGTAGACTCTTTGAGACATTACTCCCATGGAGGAAAGTGCGCATGGCGACTGTTGTATTCAATCCCGATGCAATTTCTGTGTTTCATCAACACTTTGAAGGTCCACAGATTTCAGAACGAATCCAGATGTGCATCGGAAACTACTACTGGTCTTCCAGGGAACGATCAAAACGTAGACTGTTTAAGACATTACTCCCATGGAGGAAAGTGCGCATGGTGACAGTTGTATTCAATCCCGATGCAATTTCTGTGTTTCATCAACACTCTGATAGTCCACACATTACAGAATGCCCCCAGATGTGCATCGGAAACTACTACTGGTCTTCCAGGAAACGATCAAAGCTTAGACTGTTTGAGACATTACTCCCATGGAGGAAAGTGCGCATGGTGGCTGTTGTACTCAATCCCGATGCAATTTCTATGTTACATCAACACTCTGATTGTCCATACATTACAGAATACACCAAGATGTGAAAAGGAAACTACTACTGGTCTTCCAGGAATTGATCAAATCGTAGACTGTTTGAGACATTACTCCCATGGAGGAAAGTGCGCATGGTGACTGTTGTATTCAATCCCGATGAAATTTCTGTGTTTCAACAACACTCTGATAGTCCACAGATTACAGAATGCCTCCAGATATGCATCGGAAACTACTACTGGTTTTCCAGGGAACGATCAAAGCGTAAACTGTTTGAGACATTACTCCCATGGAGGAAAGTGCGCACGGTGACTGTTGTATTCAATCGCGATGCAATTTCTGTGTTTCAACAACACTCTGATAGTCCACAGATTACAGAATGCCTCCAGATGTGCATCGGAAACTACTACTGGTCTTCCAGGAAACGATCAAAGCGTAGACTGTTTAAGATATTACTCCCATGGAGGAAAATTGCGCATGGTGATTGTTGTATTCAAATTGGGCATGGTGACTGTTGCATTCAATCCCGATGAAATTTCTGTGTTTCAACAACACTCTGATAATCCACACATTACAGAATGCCTCCAGATATGCATCGGAAACTACTACTGTTCCTACAGGAAATGATCAAAGCGTAGACTGTTTGAGACATTACTCCCATGGAGGAAAATTGCACATGGTAACTGATGTACTAAATCCCGATGCAATTTCTGTGTTTCAACAACACTCTGATAGCCCCACATTACAGAATGCCACCAGATGTGCATCGGAAACTACTACTGGTCTTCCAGGGAGCGATCAGAGCGTAGACTGTTTGAGACATTACTCCCTTGGAGGAAAGTGCGCATGGTGACTGTTGTATTCAATCCCGATGAAATTTCTGTGTTTCAACAACACTCTGATAGTCCACAGATTACAGAATGCCTCCAGATATGCATCGGAAACTACTACTGGTTTTCCAGGGAACGATCAAAGCGTAAACTGTTTGAGACATTACTCCCATGGAGGAAAGTGCGCACGGTGACTGTTGTATTCAATCCCGATGCAATTTCTGTATTTCATCAACACTCTGATAGTCGACAGATTACAGAATGCCTCCAGATGTGCATCGGAAATTACTACTGGTCTTCTAGGGAACGATCAAAGCGTAGACTGTTTGAGACATTACTTATATGGAGGAATGTGCGCATGGTGAATGATGTATTCAATCCCGATGCAATTTCTGTGTTTCGTCAACACTCTGATATTCCACAGATTACAGAATGCCTCCAGATGTTCATCGGAAACTACTACTGATGTTCCAGGGAACGATCAAAGCGTAGACTGTTTGAGACATACCTCCCGTGGAGGAAAGTGCGCATGGTGACTGTTGTATTCGATCCCGATGCAATTTCTGTGTTTCATCAACACTCTGATAGTCCACAGATTACAGAGTGCCTTCAGATGTGCATCGGAAACTACTACTGGTCTTCCAGGGAACGATCAAAGCGTAGACTGTTTGAGACATTACGATTATGGAGGAATGTGCGCATGGTGACTGTTGTATTCAATCCCGATGCAATTTCTGTGTTTCATCAACACTCTAATAGTCCACAGATTACAGAGTGCCTTCAGATGTGCATCGGAAACTACTACTGGTCTTCCAGGAACGATCAAATCGTAGACTGTTTGGGACATTACTCCCATGGAGGAAAGTGCGCATGGTGACTGTTGTATTCAATCCCGATGCAATTTCTGTGTTTCATCATCACTCTGATACTCCACAGATTACAGAATGCCTCCAAATGTGCATCGGAAACTACGACTGGTCCTACAGGAATCGTTGAAAGCGTTGACTGTTTGAGACATTAATCCCATGGAGGAAAATTGCGCATGGTGACTGTTGTATTCAATCCCAATGCAATTTCTTTGTTTCAACAACACTCTGATAGTCCACAGATTACAGAATGCCTCCAGATGTGCATCGGAAACTACTACTGGTCTTAGAGGAAACGATCAAAGCGTAGACTGTTTGAGACATTACTCCCATGGAGGAAAGTGCGCATGGTGACTGTTGTATTCAATCCCGATGCAATTTCTGTGTTTCATCAACACTTTGAAGGGCCACAGATTACAGAATGCCTACACATGTTCATCGGAAACTACTACTGGTCCTACAGGAATCTATCAAAACGTAGACTGTTTGAGACATTACTCCCATGGAGGAAAATTGCGCACGGTGACTGTTGTAATCAATCCCGATGCAATTTCTGTGTTTCAACAACACTCTGATAGTCCACAGATTACAGGATGCCACCAGATGTGCATCGGAAACTACTACTGGTCTTCTATTGAACGATCAAAGCGTAAACTGTTAGAGACATTACTCCCATGGAGGAAAGTGCGCATGGTGACTGTTGTGTTCAATCCCGATGCAATTTCAGTGTTTCATCAACACTTTGAAGGTCCACAGATTACAGAATGCCTCCAGATGTGCATCGGAAACTACTACTGGTCTTCCAGGAAACGATCAAAGCGTAGACTGTTTGAGACATTATTCCCATGGAGGAAAGTGCGCATGGTGACTGTTGTATTCTATCCCGATTAAATTTCTGTGTTTCAACAACACTATGATAGTCCACAGATTACAGAATGCCTCCAGATGTGCATCGGAAACTACTACTGGTCTTCCAGTGAACGATCAAAGCGTAGATTATTTGAGACATTACTCCCATGGAGGAAAGTACACATGTTCACTGTTGTATTCAATCCCGATGCAATTTCTGTGTTTCTACAACACTCTGATAGTCCAAAGCTAACAGAATGCATCCAGATGTGCATTGAAAACTACTACTGGTCTTCCAGGTAACGATCAAATAGTACACTGTTTGAGGCATTACTCCCATGGAGGAAAGTACACATGGTGACTGTTGTATTGAACCCCGATGCAATTTCTGTGTTTCAACAACACTCTGATAGTCCACAGATTACAGAATGCCTCCAGATGCGCATCGGAAACTACTACTGGACTTCCAGGGAACGATCAAATAGTATACTGTTTGAGACATTACTTCCATTGAGGAAAACTGCGCATGGTGACTGTTGTATTCAATCGCGATGCAATTTCTGTGTTTCAACAACGCTCTGATAGTCCACACATTACAGAATGCCCCAAGATGTTCATCGGAAACTACTACTGGTCTACCAGGGAACGATCAAAGCGTAATCTGATTCACACATTTCTCCCATGGAGGAAAGTGCGCATGGTGACTGTTGTATTCAGTCCCGAGGCAATTTCTTGTGTTTCATCAACACTTTGAAGGTCCACAGATTACAGAATGCCTCCAGATTTGCAACAGAAACTACTACTGGTCTTCCAGGGAACGATCAAATCGTAGACTGTTTGAGACATTACTCGCATGGAGGAAAGTCCGCATGGTGACTGTTGTATTCAATCCCGATGCAATTTCTGTGTTTCATCAAAACTTTGAAGGTCCCCAGATTACAGAATGCCTCCAGATGTGCATCGGAAACTACTACTGGTCTTCCAGGAAACGATCCAGGCGTAGACTGCTTCAGACAATCCTCCAATGGAGGAAAGTGCGCATGGTGAATGTTGTATTCAATCCCGATGCAATTTCTGTGTTTCAACAACACTCTGATAGTCCACAGACTACAGAATGCCTCCAGATGGGCATCGGAAACTACTATTGGTCTTCCAGGCAACGCCCAAAGCGTAGACTGTTTGAAACATTACTCCCATGGAGGAAAATTGCGCATGGTGACTGTTGTATTCATTCCCGATGCAATTTCTGTGTTTCAACAACGCTCTGATAGTCCACACATTACAGAATGCATCCAGATGTGCATCGGAAACTACAGCTGGTCTTCCAGGGAACGATCAAAGAGTAGACTGTTTGAGACATTACTCCCCAGGAGTAAAGTGCGCATGGTGACAGTTGTATTCAATCCCGAGTCAATTTCTGTGTTTCATCAACACTCTGATAGTCCACAGATTACAGAATGCCTCCAGATGTGCATCGGCAACTACTACTGGTCTTGCAGGTAACGATCAAACCGTAGACTGTTTGAGACATTACTCCCATGGAGGAAAGTGCGCATGGTGACTGTTGTATTCTACCCCGATGAAATTTCTGTGTTTCATCAACACTCTGATAGTCCACAGGTTACACAATGCCTCCAGATGTGCATCGGAAACTACTACTGGTCTTCCAGGGAACGATCAAACCGTAGACTGTTTGAGACATTACTCCCATGGAGGAAACTGCGCATGGTGACTGTTGTATTCAATCCCCATGCAATTTCTGTGTTTCAACAACACTATGATAGTCCACAGATTACAGAATTCCCCCAGATGATCATCGGAAACTACTACTGGTCTTCCAGGGAACGATCAAATCGTAAATTATTTCAGACATTACTCCCATGGAGGAAAGTGCGCATGGTGACTGTTGTGTTCAATGCCGATGCAATTTCTGTGTTTCATCAACACTTTGAAGGTCCACAGATTACAGAATGACTCCAGATGTGCATCGGAAACTACTACAGGTATTTCAGGAAACGATCAAACCGTAGACTGTTTGAGACATTATTCCCATGGAGGAAAGTGCGCATGGTGACTGTTGTATTCTATCCCGATGCAAATTTCTGTGTTTCAACAACACTCTGATAGTCCACAGATTACAGAATGCATCCAGATGTGCATCGTAAACTACTACTGGCCTTCCAGTGAACGATCAAAGCGTAGACTCTTTGAGACATTACTCCCATGGAGGAAAGTGCGCATGGTGACTGTTGTATTCAATCCCGATGCAATTTCTGTGTTTCATCAACACTTTGATGGTCCACAGATTTCAGAACGAATCCAGATGTGCATCGGAAACTACTACTGGTCTTCCAGGGAACGATCAAAACGTAGACTGTTTAAGACATTACTCCCATGGAGGAAAGTGCGCATGGTGACAGTTGTATGCAATCCCAATGCAATTTCTGTGTTTCATCAACACTCTGATAGTCCACACATTACAGAATGCCCCCAGACGTGCATCGGAAACTACTACTGGTTTTCCAGGGAACGATCAAAGCGTAAACTGTTTGAGACATTACTCCCATGGAGGAAAGTGCGCACGGTGACTGTTGTATTCAATCGCGATGCAATTTCTGTGTTTCAACAACACTCTGATAGTCCACAGATTACAGAATGCCTCCAGATGTGCATCGGAAACTACTACTGGTCTTCCAGGAAACGATCAAAGCGTAGACTGTTTAAGATATTACTCCCAAGGAGGAAAATTGCGCATGGTGATTGTTGTATTCAAATTGGGCATGGTGACTGTTGCATTCAATCCCGATGAAATTTCTGTGTTTCAACAACACTCTGATAATCCACACATTACAGAATGCCTCCAGATGTGCATCGGAAACTACTACTGTTCCTACAGGAATCGATCAAAGCGTAGACTGTTTGAGACATTACTCCCATGGAGGAAAATTGCACATGGTAACTGATGTACTAAATCCCGATGCAATTTCTGTGTTTCAACAACACTCTGATAGCCCCACATTACAGAATGCCACCAGATGTGCATCGGAAACTACTACTGGTCTTCCAGGGAGCGATCAGAGCGTAGACTGTTTGAGACATTACTCCCATGGAGGAAAGTGCGCATGGTGACTGTTCTATTCAATCCCGATGAAATTTCTGTGTTTCAACAACACTCTGATAGTCCACAGATTACAGAATGCCTCCAGATATGCATCGGAAACTACTACTGGTTTTCCAGGGAACGATCAAAGCGTAAACTGTTTGAGACATTACTCCCATGGAGGAAAGTGCGCACGGTGACTGTTGTATTCAATCCCGATGCAATTTCTGTATTTCATCAACACTCTGATAGTCGACAGATTACAGAATGCCTCCAGATGTGCATCGGAAATTACTACTGGTCTTCTAGGGAACGATCAAAGCGTAGACTGTTTGAGACATTACTTATATGGAGGAATGTGCGCATGGTGAATGTTGTATTCAATCCCGATGCAATTTCTGTGT
This sequence comes from Schistocerca gregaria, assembly GCF_023897955.1. NCBI lineage: Eukaryota > Metazoa > Arthropoda > Insecta > Orthoptera > Acrididae > Schistocerca > Schistocerca gregaria. Next base: position 12,206,297 of record NC_064926.1, on the reverse strand, counting down.
TTCGTCAACACTCTGATATTCCACAGATTACAGAATGCCTCCAGATGTTCATCGGAAACTACTACTGGTCTTCCAGGGAACAAACAAAGCGTAGACTGCTTGAAAATTACTCCCATGGAGGAAAGTGCGCATGGTGACTGTTGTATTCAATCCCGATGCGATTTCTGTGTTTCATCAACACTCTGATAGTCCACAGATTACAGAATGCCTCCAGATGTGCATCGGAAACTACTACTGGTCTTCCAGGGAACGATCAAAGCGTACACTGTTTGAGACATTACTCCCACGGAGGAAAGTGCGCATGGTGACTGTTGTATTTAATCCCGATGCAATTTCTGTGTTTCATCAACACTCTGATAGTCCACAGATTACAGAATGCCTCCAGATGTTCATCGGAAACTACTACTGGTGTTCCAGGGAACGATCAAAGCGTAGACTGTTTGAGACATACCTCCCGTGGAGGAAAGTGCGCATGGTGACTGTTGTATTCGATCCCGATGCAATTTCTGTGTTTCATCAACACTCTGATAGTCCACAGATTACAGAGTGCCTTCAGATGTGCATCGGAAACTACTACTGGTCTTCCAGGGAACGATCAAAGCGTAGACTGTTTGAGACATTACGATTATGGAGGAATGTGCGCATGGTGACTGTTGTATTCAATCCCGATGCAATTTCTGTGTTTCATCAACACTCTAATAGTCCACAGATTACAGACTGCCTTCAGATGTGCATCGGAAACTACTACTGGTCTTCCAGGAACGATCAAATCGTAGACTGTTTGGGACATTACTCCCATGGAGGAAAGTGCGCATGGTGACTGTTGTATTCAATCCCGATGCAATTTCTGTGTTTCATCAACACTCTGATACTCCACAGATTACAGAATGCCTCCAAATGTGCACCGGAAACTACGACTGGTCCTACAGGAATCGTTGAAAGCGTTGACTGTTTGAGACATTAATCCCATGGAGGAAAATTGCGCATGGTGACTGTTGTATTCAATCCCAATGCAATTTCTTTGTTTCAACAACACTCTGATAGTCCACAGATTACAGAATGCCTCCAGATGTGCATCGGAAACTACTACTGGTCTTAGAGGAAACGATCAAAGCGTAGACTGTTTGAGACATTACTCCCATGGAGGAAAGTGCGCATGGTGACTGTTGTATTCAATCCCGATGCAATTTCTGTGTTTCATCAACACTTTGAAGGGCCACAGATTACAGAATGCCTACACATGTGCATCGGAAACTACTACTGGTCCTACAGGAATCTATCAAAACGTAGACTGTTTGAGACATTACTCCCATGGAGGAAAATTGCGCACGGTGACTGTTGTAATCAATCCCGATGCAATTTCTGTGTTTCAACAACACTCTGATAGTCCACAGATTACAGGATGCCACCAGATGTGCATCGGAAACTACTACTGGTCTTCTATTGAACGATCAAAGCGTAAACTGTTAGAGACATTACTCCCATGGAGGAAAGTGCGCATGGTGACTGTTGTGTTCAATCCCGATGCAGTTTCAGTGTTTCATCAACACTTTGAAGGTCCACAGATTACAGAATGCCTCCAGATGTGCATCGGAAACTACTACTGGTCTTCCAGGAAACGATCAAAGCGTAGACTGTTTGAGACATTATTCCCATGGAGGAAAGTGCGCATGGTGACTGTTGTATTCTATCCCGATTAAATTTCTGTGTTTCAACAACACTATGATAGTCCACAGATTACAGAATTCCCCCAGATGATCATCGGAAACTACTACTGGTCTTCCAGGGAACGATCAAATCGTAAATTATTTCAGACATTACTCCCATGGAGGAAAGTGCGCATGGTGACTGTTGTGTTCAATGCCGATGCAATTTCTGTGTTTCATCAACACTTTGAAGGTCCACAGATTACAGAATGACTCCAGATGTGCATCGGAAACTACTACAGGTATTTCAGGAAACGATCAAACCGTAGACTGTTTGAGACATTATTCCCATGGAGGAAAGTGCGCATGGTGACTGTTGTATTCTATCCCGATGCAAATTTCTGTGTTTCAACAACACTCTGATAGACCACAGATTACAGAATGCATCCAGATGTGCATCGTAAACTACTACTGGCCTTCCAGTGAACGATCAAAACGTAGACTCTTTGAGACATTACTCCCATGGAGGAAAGTGCGCATGGTGACTGTTGTATTCAATCCCGATGCAATTTGTGTTTCATCAACACTTTGAAGGTCCACAGATTTCAGAAAGAATCCAGATGTGCATCGGAAACTACTACTGGTCTTCCAGGGAACGATCAAAACGTAGACTGTTTAAGACATTACTCCCATGGAGGAAAGTGCGCATGGTGACAGTTGTATTCAATCCCGATGCAATTTCTGTGTTTCATCAACACTCTGATAGTCCACACATTACAGAATGCCCCCAGATGTGCATCGGAAACTACTACTGGTCTTCCAGGAAACGATCAAAGCGTAGACTGTTTGAGACATTACTCCCATGGAGGAAAGTGCGCATGGTGGCTGTTGTACTCAATCCCTATGCAATTTCTATGTTTCATCAACACTCTGATTGTCCACACATTACAGAATACACCAAGATGTGAAAAGGAAACTACTACTGGTCTTCCAGGAAACGATCAAATCGTAGACTGTTTGAGACATTACTCCCATGGAGGAAAGTGCGCATGGTGACTGTTGTATTCAATCCCGATGACATTTCTGTGTTTCAACAACACTCTGATAGTCCACAGATTACAGAATGCCTCCAGATATGCATCGGAAACTACTACTGGTTTTCCAGGGAACGATCAAAGCGTAAACTGTTTGAGACATTACTCCCATGGAGGAAAGTGCGCACGGTGACTGTTGTATTCAATCGCGATGCAATTTCTGTGTTTCAACAACACTCTGATAGTCCACAGATTACAGAATGCCTCCAGATGTGCATCGGAAACTACTACTGGTCTTCCAGGAAACGATCAAAGCGTAGACTGTTTAAGATATTACTCCCATGGAGGAAAATTGCGCATGGTGATTGTTGTATTCAAATTGGGCATGGTGACTGTTGCATTCAATCCCGATGAAATTTCTGTGTTTCAACAACACTCTGATAATCCACACATTACAGAATGCCTCCAGATGTGCATCGGAAACTACTACTGTTCCTACAGGAATCGATCAAAGCGTAGACTGTTTGAGACATTACTCCCATGGAGGAAAATTGCACATGGTAACTGATGTACTAAATCCCGATGCAATTTCTGTGTTTCAACAACACTCTGATAGCCCCACATTACAGAATGCCACCAGATGTGCATCGGAAACTACTACTGGTCTTTGAGGGAGCGATCAGAGCGTAGACTGTTTGAGACATTACTCCCATGGAGGAAAGTGCGCATGGTGACTGTTGTATTCAATCCCGATGAAATTTCTGTGTTTCAACAACACTCTGATAGTCCACAGATTACAGAATGCCTCCAGATATGCATCGGAAACTACTACTGGTTTTCCAGGGAACGATCAAAGCGTAAACTGTTTGAGACATTACTCCCATGGAGGAAAGTGCGCACGGTGACTGTTGTATTCAATCCCGATGCAATTTCTGTATTTCATCAACACTCTGATAGTCGACAGATTACAGAATGCCTCCAGATGTGCATCGGAAATTACTACTGGTCTTCTAGGGAACGATCAAAGCGTAGACTGTTTGAGACATTACTTATATGGAGGAATGTGCGCATGGTGAATGTTGTATTCAATCCCGATGCAATTTCTGTGTTTCGTCAACACTCTGATATTCCACAGATTACAGAATGCCTCCAGATGTTCATCGGAAACTACTACTGGTCTTCCAGGGAACAAACAAAGCGTAGACTGCTTGAAAATTACTCCCATGGAGGAAAGTGCGCATGGTGACTGTTGTATTCAATCCCGATGCGATTTCTGTGTTTTATCAACACTCTGATAGTCCACAGATTACAGAATGCCTCCAGATGTGCATCGGAAACTACTACTGGTCTTCCAGGGAACGATCAAAGCGTACACTGTTTGAGACATTACTCCCACGGAGGAAAGTGCGCATGGTGACTGTTGTATTTAATCCCGATGCAATTTCTGTGTTTCATCAACACTCTGATAGTCCACAGATTACAGAATGATTTCAGATGTGCATCGGAAACTACTACTGGTCTTCCCGGGAACGATCAAAGCGTAGACTGTTTCAGACATTACTCCCATGGAGGAAAGTGCGGATGGTGACTGTTGTATTCAATCCCGATGCAATATCTGTGTTTCATCAACACTCTGATACTCCACAGATTACAGAAAGCCTCCAAATGTGCATCGGAAACTACTACTGGTCTTCCAGGGAACGATCAAAGCGTAAACTCTTTGAGACATTACTCCCATGGAGGAAGTGCGCATGGTGACTGTTGTATTCAATCCCGATGCTTTTCCTGTGTTTCATCAACACTCGGATAGTCCACAGATTACAGAATGCCACGAGATGTGCATCGGAAACTGCTACTGGTCTTCCCGGGAACAATCAAAGCGGATACTGTTTCAGACATTACTCCCATGGAGGAAAGTGCGCATGGTGACTGTTGTATTCAATCCCGATGCAATTTCTGTGTTTCATCAACACCCTGATAGTCCACAGATTACAGAATGCCAGCAGATGTGCATCGGAAACTACTACTGGTCTTCTAGGGAACGATCAAAGCGTGGACTTATTGAGACGTACCTCCCATGGAGGAAAGTGCGCATGGTGTCTGTTGCATCCAATCCCGATGCAATTTCTGTGATTCATCAACACTCTGATAGTCGGCCGATTACAGAATGCCACCAGATGTGCTTCGGAAACTACTACTGGCCTTCAAGGGAACGATCAAAGCGTAGACTGTTTGAGACATTACTCCCATGGAGGAATGTGCTCATGGTGACTGTTGTATTCAATCCCAAGGCAATTTCTGTGTTTCATCAACACTCTGATAGTCCACATATTACAGAATGCCTCCAGATGTTCATCGGAAACTACTACTGGTCTTCCAGGGAACAATCAAAGCGCAGACTGTTTGAGACATACCTCCCAATGAGGAAAGTGCGCGTGGTGACTGTTGTATTCAATCCCGTTGCAAATTCTGTGTTTCATCAACACTCTGATAGTCCACAGATTACAGAATGCCACCAGATGTGCATCGGAAAGTACTACTGGTCTTCCAGGGAACGATCAAAGCATAGACTGTTTCAGACATTACTCCCATGGAGGAAAGTGCGGATGGTGACTGTTGTATTCAATCCCGATGCAATTTCTGTGTTTCATCAACACTCTCATAGTCCCCAGATTACAGAATGCCACCAGATGTGCATCGCAAACTACTACTGGTCTTCCAGGGAACGATCAAAGCATAGACTGTTTGAGACATACCTCCAATGGAGGAAAGTGCGCATGGTGGCTGTTGTATTTAATCCCGATGCAATTTCTGTGTTTCATCAACACTCTGATAGTCCGCAGATTACAGAATGCCTCCAGATGTGCATCGGAAACTACTACTGGTCTTCCAGGGAACGATCAAAGCGTAGATTGTTTGAGACATTACTCCCATGGAGGAAAGTGAGCATGGTGACTGTTGCATTCAATCCCGATGCATTTTCTGTGTTTCATCAACACTCTGATAGTCCCCAGATTACAGAATGCCACCAGATGTGCATCGGAAACTACTACTGGTCTTCCAGGGAACGATCAAAGCGTAGACTGTTTGAGACATACCTCCCGTGGAGGAAAGTGCGCATGGTGACTGTTGTATTCAATCCCGATGCAATTTCTGTGTTTCATCAACACTCTGATAGTCCACAGATTGCTAAATGCCACCAGATGTACATCGGAATCAACTACTGGTCTTCCAGGGAGCGATCAAAGCGTAGACTGTTTGAGAATTACTCCCATGGCGGAAGGTGCGCATGGTGATTGTTGTATTCAATCCCGATGCAATTTCTGTGTTTCATCAACACTCTGATACTCCACAAATTACAGAATGCCTCCAGATGTGCATCGGAAACTACTACTAGTCTTCCAGGGAACGATCAAATCGTAAACTCCTTGAGACATTACTCCCATGGAGGAAAGTGAGCATGGTGACTGTTGCATTCAATCCCGATGCATTTTCTGTGTTTCACCAACACTCTGATAGTCCACAGATTACAGAATGCCTCCAAATGTGCATCGGAAACTACTACTGGTCTTCCAGGGAACGATCAAAGCGTAGACTGTTTGAGACATATCTCCCAAGGAGGAAAGTGCGCATGGTGACTATTGTATTCAATCCCGTTGCAAATTCTGTGTTTCATCAACACTGTGATAGTCCACAGATTGCAGAATGCCACCAGATTTGCATCGCAAAGTACTACAGGTCTTCCAGGGAACGATCAAAACGTAGACTTTTTGAGAATTATTCCCATGGAGGAAACAGCGCATGGTGACTGTTGTATTCAATCCCGATGCAATTTCTGTGTTTCATCAACACTCTGATACTCCACAGATTACAGAATGCCTCCAGATGTGCATCGGAAACTACTACTGGTCTTCCAGGGAACGATCAAAGCGTAGACTGTTTGAGACATTACTCCCATCGAGGATAGTGGGCATGGTGGCTGTTGTATTCAATCCCGATGCAATTTCTGTGTTTCATCAACACTCTGATAGTCCACAGATTACAGAGTGCCACCACATGTGCATCGGAAACTACTACTGGTCTTCCAGGGAACGATCAAAGCGCAGACTGTTTGAGACATACCTCCCGCGGAGGAAAGTGCGCATGGTGACTGTTGTATTAAATCCCGATGTAATTTCTGTGTTTCATCAATACTCTGATAGCCCACAGATTGCAGAATGCCACCAGATGTACATCGGAATCAACTACTGGTCTTCCAGGGAACGATCAAAGCGTAGACTGTTTGAGAATTACTCCCATGGAGGAAGGTGCGCATGGTGATTGTTGTATTCAATCCCGATGCAATTTCTGTGTTTCATCAACACTCTGATACTCCACAGATTACGGAATGCCTCCAGATGTGCATCGGAAACTACTACTGGTGTTCCAGGGAACGATCAAATCGTAAACTCCTTGAGACATTACTCCCATGGAGGAAAGTGAGCATGGTGACTGTTGTATTCAATCCCGATGCATTTTCTGTGTTTCACCAACACTTTGATAGTCCACAGATTACAGAATGCCACGAGATGTGCATCGGAAACTACTACTGGTCTTCCAGGGAACGATCAAAGCGTAGACTGTCTCAGACATTACTCCCATGGAGGAAAGTGCGGATGGTGACTGTTGTATTCAATCCAGATGCAATTTCTGTGTTTCATCAACACTCTGATAGTCCACAGATTACAGAATGCCACCAGATGTGCATCGGAACATACTACTGGTCTTCCAGGGAACGATCAAAGCGTAGAGAGTTTGGGACATTTCTCCCATGGAGGAAAGTGCGCATGGTGACTGTTGTATTCAATCCCGATGCAATTTCTGTGTTTCATCAACACTCTGATAGTCCACTGATTACAGAATGCCTCCAGATGTTAATCGGAACTACTACTGGTCTTCCAGGGAACGATCAAAGCGTAGACTGTTTCAGACATTACTCCCATGGAGGAAAGTGCGGATGGTGACTATTGTATTCAATCCCGATGCAATTTCTGTGTTTCATCAAGACTTTGATAGTCCACAGATTACAGAATGCCACCAGATGTGCATCGGAAACAACTACTGGTCTTCCAGGGAACGATCAAAGCGTAGACAGTTTGAGACATACCTCCCGTGGAGGAAAGTGCGCATGGTGACTGTTGTATTCAATTACGATGCAATTTCTGTGTTTCATCAACACTCTGATAGTCCACAGATTACAGAATGCCTCCAGATGTGCATCGGAAACTACTACTGGTCTTCCAGGGAACGATCAAATCGTAAACTCCTTGGGACATTACTCCCATGGCGGAAAGTGAGCGTGGTGACTGTTGTATTCAATCCCGATTCATTTTCTGTGTTTCACCAACACTCTGATAGTCCACAGATTACAGAATGCCACGAGATGTGCATCGGAAACTACTACTGGTCTTCCAGGGAACGATCAAAGCGTAGACAGTTTGAGACATACCTCCCGTGGAGGAAAGTGCGCATGGTGACTGTTGTATTCAATCCCGATGCAATTTCTGTGTTTCATCAACACTCTGATAGTCCACAGATTGCAGAATGACACCAGATGTACATCGGAATCAACTACTGGTCTTCCAGGGCACGATCAAAACGTAGACTGTTTGAGAATTACTCCCATGGAGGAAAGTGCGCATGGTGATTGTTGTATTCAATCCTGATGCAAATTCTGTTTTTCATCAACACTCTGATACTCCACAGATTACAGAATGCCTCCAGATGTGCATCGGAAACTACTACTTGTCTTCCAGGGAACGATCAAATCGTAAACTCCTTGAGACATTACTCCCATGGAGGAAAGTGAGCGTGGTGACTGTTGTATTTAATCCCGATGCAATTTCTGTGTTTCATCAACACTCTGATAGTCCACAGATTACAGAATGCCTCCAGATGTGCATCGGAAACTACTACTGGTCTTCCAGGGAACGATCAAAGCGTAGACTATTTGAGACATTACTCCCATTTAGGAAAGTGCGCATGGTGACTGTTGTATTTATTCCCGATGCAATTTCTGTGTTTCATCAACACTCTGATAGTCCACAGATTACAGAATGAATTCAGATGTGCATCGGAAACTACTACTGGTCGTCCCGGGAACGATCAAAGCGTAGACTGTTTCAGACATTACTCCCATGGAGGAAAGTGCGGATGGTGACCGTTGTATACAATCAAGATGCAATTTCTGTGTTTTATCAACACTCTGATACTCCACAGATTACAGAATGCCTCCAAATGTGCATGGGAAACTACTACTGGTCTCCCAGGGAACGATCAAAGCGTAAAGTATTTGAGACATTACTCTTATGGAGGAATTGCGCATGGTGACTGTTGTATTCAATCCCGATGCATTTCCTGTGTTTCATCAACACTCTGATAGTCCACAGATTACAGAATGCCTCAAGATGTGCATCGGAATCTACTACTGGTCCTCAAGGGAACGATCAAAGCGTAGACAGTTTAAGACATCACTTTTATGGAGGAATGTGCGCATGGTGACTGTTATATTCAATCCCGATGCAATTTCTGTGTTTCATCAACACTCTAGTAGTCCACAGATTACAGAATGCCTCCAGATGTGCAATTGACTCTACTACTGGTCTTCCAGGGAAAGATCAAAGAGTAGACTGTTTGAGACATTACTCCCATGGAGGAAACTGCGCATTGAGAATGTTGTATTCAATCCCTATGCAATTTCTGTGATTCATCAACACTCTGATAGTCCACAGATTACAGAAAGCCTCCAGATGTGCATCGGAAACTACTACTGGTCTTCCAGGGAACAATCAAAGCGTAGTCTGTTTGAGACATTACTCCCATGGAGGAAAGTGCGCATAGTGACTGTTGTATTTTATCCCGATGCAATTTCTGTGTTTCATCAACACTCTGATAGTCCACAGATTACAGAATGCCTCCACATGTGCATGAGAAACTACTACTGGTCTTCCAGGGAACGATCAAAGCGTAAACTCTTTAGGACATTACTCCCATGGAGGAAAGTGCGCATGGTGACTGTTGTATTCAATCCCGATGCAATTTCTGTGTTTCATCAACACTCTGATAGTCCACAGATTACAGAATGCCAGCAGATGTGCATCGGAAACTACTACTGGGCTTCCAGGGAACGATCAAAGCGTAGACTGATTGAGACGTACCTCAAATGGAGGAAAGTGCGCATGGTGGATGTTGTATCCAATCCCGTTGCAATTTGTGTGTTTCATCAACACTCTGATAGTCCGCAGATTACAGAATGCCACCAGATGTGCATCGGAAACTACTACTGGTCTTCCAGGGAACGATCAAAGCGCAGACTGTTAGAGACATTACTCCCATGGATCAAAGTGCGCATGGTAACTGTTGTATTCAATCCCGAGGCAATTTCTGTGTTTCATCAACCCTCTGATAGTCTACAGATTACAGAAAGCCACCAGATGTGCATGGGAAACTACTACTGGTCTTCCAGGGAACGATCAAAGCGTAGACTGTTAGAGACATTACTCCCATTGAGGAAAGTGCGCATGGTGACTGTTTTATTCAATCCCGATGCAATTTCTGGGCTTCATCAACACTCTGATAGTCTACACATTACAGAATGCCACCTGATGTGCATCGGAAACTACTACTGGTCTTCCAGGGAACGATCAAAGCGTAGATTGTTTGAGACATTACTCCCGTGGAGGAAAGTGCGCATGGTGACTGTTGTATTCAATCCAGATGCATTTTCTGTGTTTCATCAACACTATGATTGTCCACAGATTACAGGATACCTCCAGATGAACATCGGAAGCTACTACTGGTCTTCCAGGGAACGATCAAATCTTAGAGTGTTTGATACATTACTCTCATGGAGGAAAGTGCGCATGGTGACTGTTGTATTCAATCCCGATGCAATTTCTGTGTTTCATCAACACTCTGATGGTCCACAGATTACAGAATGACTACAGATGTTCATCGGAAGCTACTACTGGTCTCCCAGGGAACGATCAAATCGTAGACTGTTTGAGACATTAATGCCATGGAGGTAAGTGCGCATGGTGACTGTTGTATTCAATCCCGATGCAATTTCAGTGATTCATCAACACTCTGATACTCCACAGATTACAGAATGACTCCAGATGTGCGTCGGAAACTACTACTGGTCTTTCAAGGAACGATCAAAGCGTAGACTGTTTGAGACATTACTCCCATGGAGGAAAGTGCGCATGGTGACTGTTGTAGTCAATCCCGATGCAATTTCTGTGTTTCATCAACACTCTGAAAGTCCACAGATTACAGAATGCCACGAGATGTGCATCGGAAACTACTACTGGTCTTCCCGGCAGCGATCAAAGAGTAGACTGTTTGAGACATTACTGCCATGGAGGAAAGCGCGCATGGTGACTGTTGTATTTGATCCCGATGCAATTTCTGTATTTCATCAACACTCTGATAGTTCACAGGTTACAGAATGCCTCCAGATGTGCATCGGATACTACTACTGGTTCTCCAGGGAAAGATCAAAGCGTAGACTGTTTAAGACACTACTTTTATGGAAGTATGTGCGCATGGTGAATGTTGTATTCAATCCCGAAGCAATTTCTGTGTTTCATTAACACTTTGATAGTCCACAGATTACAGAATGACTCCAGATGTTCATCGGAAAGTACTACTGGTCTTCCAGGGAACGATCTAAGCGTAGACTGTTTGAGAAATTACGTTTATGGAGGAATGTGCGCATGGTGACTGTTGTATTCAATCCCGATGCAATTTCTGTGTTTCATCAATTCTCTATTAGTCCACAGATTACAGAATGCCTCCAGATGTGCAATTGAAACTACTACTGGTCTTCCAGGGAAAGATCAAAGTGTAGACTGTTTGAGACATTACTCCCATGGAGGGAACTGCACATTGAGAATGTTGTATTCATTCCCGATGCAATTTCTGTGATTCATCAACACTCTGATAGTCCACAGATTACAGAATGCCAGCAGATGTGCATCGGAAACTACTACTGGTCATCTAGGGAACGATCAAAGCGTGGACTGATTGAGACGTACCTCCCATGGAGGAAAGTGCGCATGGTGACTGTTGTATTCAATCTTAATGCCATTTCTGTGTTTCATCAACACTCTGATAGTCCACAGATTACAGAATGACTCCAAATGTGCATCGGAAACTATTACTGGTCTTCCAGGGAACGATCAAAGCGTAAACTCTTTGAGACATTACTCCCATGGAGAAAAGTGCGCATGGTGACTGTTGTATTCAATCCCGATGCAATTTCTGTGTTTCATCAACACTCTGATAGCCCACAGATTACTGAATGCCTCCAGATGTGCATCGGAAACTACTACTGGTCTTCCAGGGAACAATCAAAGCGTAGACTGTTTGAGACATTACTCCCATGGAGGAATGTGCGAATGGTGACTGTTGTATTTAATCCCGATGCAATTTCTGTGTATCATCAACACTCTGATAGTCCACAGATTACAGAATGCCTTCAGATGTGCATCGGAAACTACTACTGGTCTTCCAGGGAACGATCAAAGCGTAGACTGATTGAGACGTACCTCCCATGGAGGAAAGTGCGCATGGTGACTGTTGTATTCAATCCCGATGCAATTCCTGTGTTTCATCAACACTCTGATAGTCCACAGATTACAGAATGCCTCCAGATGTTAATCGGAAACTACTACTGGTCTTTCAGGGAACGATCAAAGCGTAGACTGTTTGAGACATTACTCCCATGGATGAAAGTGCGCATGATGACTGTTGTATTCAATCCCGATGCAATTTCTGTGTTTCACCAACACACCGATAGTCCACAGATTACAGAATGCCACGAGATGTGCATCGGAAACTACTACTGGTCTTCCAGGGAACGATCAAAGCGTTGACAGTTTGAGACATACTTCCCGTGGAGGAAAGTGCGCATGGTGACTGTTGTATTCAATCCCGATGCAATTTCTGTGTTTCATCAACACTCTGATAGTCCACAGATTGCAGAATGACACCAGATGTACATCGGAATCAACTACTGGTCTTCCAGGGCACGATCAAAACGTAGACTGTTTGAGAAGTACTCCCATGGAGGAAGGTGCGCATGGTGATTGTTGTATTCAATCCTGATGCAAATTCTGTTTTTCATCAACACTCTGATACTCCACAGATTACAGAATGCCTCCAGATGTGCATCGGAAACTACTACTTGTCTTCCAGGGAACGATCAAATCGTAAACTCCTTGAGACATTACTCCCATGGAGGAAAGTGAGCGTGGTGACTGTTGTATTTAATCCCGATGCAATTTCTGTGTTTCATCAACACTCTGATAGTCCACAGATTACGGAATGCCTCCAGATGTGCATCGGAAACTACTACTGGTCTTCCAGGGAACGATCAAAGCGTAGACTGTTTGAGACATTACTCCCATTTAGTAAAGTGCGCATGGTGACTGTTGTATTTATTCCCGATGCAATTTCTGTGTTTCATCAACACTCTGATAGTCCACAGATTACAGAATGAATTCAGACGTGCATCGGAAACTACTACTGGTCTGCCCGGGAACGATCAAAGCGTAGACTGTTTCAGACATTACTCCCATGGAGGAAAGTGCGGATGGTGAACGTTGTATTCAATCAAGATGCAATTTCTGTGTTTCATCAACACTCTGATACTCCACAGATTACAGAATGCCTCCAAATGTGCATCGGAAACTACTACTGGTCTTCCAGGGAAAGATCAAAGTGTAGACTGTTTGAGACATTACTCCCATGGAGGAAACTGCGCTTTGAGAATGTTGTATTCAATCCCGATGCAATTTCTGTGATTCATCAACACTCTGATAGTCCACAGATTACAGAAAGCCTCCAGAGTTGCATCGGAAACTACTACTGGTCTTCCAGGGAACGATCAAAGCGTAGTCTGTTTGAGACATTACTCCCATGGAGGAAAGTGCGCATAGTGACTGTTGTATTTAATCCCGATGCAATTTCTGTGTTTCATCAACACTCTGATAGTCCACAGATTACAGAATGCCTCCAGCTGTGCATCAGAAACTACTACTGGTCTTCCAGGGAACGATCAAAGCGTAAACTCTTTAAGACATTACTCCCATGGAGGAAAGTGCGCATGGTGACTGTTGTATTCAATCCCGATGCATTTCCTGTGTTTCATCAAAACTCTGATAGTCCACAGATTACAGAATGCCACGAGATCTGCATCGGAAACTACTACTGGTCTTCCCGGGGACAATCAAAGCGTATACTCTTTCAGACATTACTCCCATCTAGGAAAGTGCGCATGGTGACTGTTGTATTCAATCCCGATGCAATTTCTGTGTTTCATCAACACTCTGATAGTCCACAGATTACAGAATGCCAGCAGATGTGCATCGGAAACTACTACTGGACTTCCAGCGAACGATCAAAGCGTAGACTGATTGAGACGTACCTCAAATGGAGGAAAGTGCGCATGGTGACTGTTGTATCCAATCCCGATGCAATTTGTGTGTTTCATCAACACTCTGATAGTCCGCAGATTACAGAATGCTACCAGATGTGCATCGGAAACTACTACTGGTCTTCCAGGGAACGATCAAAGCGTTGACAGTTTGAGACATACTTCCCGTGGAGGAAAGTGCGCATGGTGACTGTTGTATTCAATCCCGATGCAATATCTGTGTTTCATCAACACTCTGATAGTCCACAGATTGCAGAATGACACCAGATGTACATCGGAATCAACTACTGGTCTTCCAGGGCACGATCAAAACGTAGACTGTTTGAGAATTACTCCCATGGAGGAAGGTGCGCATGGTGATTGTTGTATTCAATCCTGATGCAAATTCTGTTTTTCATCAACACTCTGATACTCCACAGATTACAGAATGCCTCCAGATGTGCATCGGAAACTACTACTTGTCTTCCAGGGAACGATCAAATCGTAAACTCCTTGAGACATTACTCCCATGGAGGAAAGTGAGCGTGGTGACTGTTGTATTTAATCCCGATGCAATTTCTGTGTTTCATCAACACTCTGATAGTCCACAGATTACAGAATGCCTCGAGATGTGCATCGGAAACTACTACTGGTCTTCCAGGGAACGATCAAAGCGTAGACTGTTTGAGACATTACTCCCATTTAGGAAAGTGCGCATGGTGACTGTTGTATTTATTCCCGATGCAATTTCTGTGTTTCATCAACACTCTGATAGTCCACAGATTACAGAATGAATTCAGACGTGCATCGGAAACTACTACTGGTCTTCCCGGGAACGATCAAAGCGTAGAATGTTTCAGACATTACTCCCTTGGAGGAAAGTGCGGATGGTGACCGTTGTATTCAATCAAGATGCAATTTCTGTGTTTCATCAACACTCTGATACTCCACAGATTACAGAATGCCTCCAAATGTGCATCGGAAACTACTACTGGTCTTCCAGGGAACGATCAAAGCGTAAACTATTTGAGACATTACTCTTATGGAGGAAGTGCGCATGGTGACTGTTGTATTCAATCCCGATGCATTTCCTGTGTTTCATCAACACTCTGATAGTCCACAGATTACAGAATGCCTCCAGATGTGCATCGGAATCTACTACTGGTCCTCCAGGGAACGATCAAAGCGTAGACTGTTTAAGACATTACTTTTATGGAGGAATGTGCGCATGGTGACTGTTGTATTCAATCCCGATGCAATTTCTGTGTTTCATCAACACTCTAGTAGTCCACAGATTACAGAATGCCTCCAGATGTGCAATTGACTCTACTACTGGTCTTCCAGGGAAAGATCAAAGTGTAGACTGTTTGAGACATTACTCCCATGGAGGAAACTGCGATTTGAGAATGTTGTATCCAATCCCGATGCAATTTCTGTGATTCATCAACACTCTGATAGTCCACAGATTACAGAAAGCCTCCAGAGTTGCATCGGAAACTACTACTGGTCTTCCAGGGAACGATCAAAGCGTAGTCTGTTTGAGACATTACTCCCATGGAGGAAAGTGCGCATAGTGACTGTTGTATTCAATCCCGATGCATTTCCTGTGTTTCATCAAAACTCTGATAGTCCACAGATTACAGAATGCCACGAGATCTGCATCGGAAACTACTACTGGTCTTCCCGGGGACAATCAAAGCGTATACTCTTTCAGACATTACTCCCATGGAGGAAAGTGCGCATGGTAACTGTTGTATTCAATCCCGATGCAATTTCTGTGTTTCATCAACACTCTGATAGTCCACAGATTACAGAATGCCACCAGATGTGCATCGGAAACTACTACTGGACTTCCAGGGAACGATCAAAGCGTAGACTGATTGAGACGTACCTCAAATGGAGGAAAGTGCGCATGGTGACTGTTGTATCCAATCCCGATGCAATTTGTGTGTTTCATCAACACTCTGATAGTCCGCAGATTACAGAATGCTACCACATGTGCATCGGAAACTACTACTGGTCTTCCAGGGAACGATCAAAGCGCAGACTGTTAGAGACATTACTCCCATGGATCAAAGTGCGCATGGTAACTGTTGTATTCAATCCCGAGGCAAAATCTGTGTTTCATCAACCCTCCGATAGTCTACAGATTACATAATGCCACCAGATGTGCATCGGAAACTACTACTGGTCTTCCAGGGAACGATCAAAGCGTAGACTGTTAGAGACATTACTCCCATTGAGGAAAGTGCGCATGGTGACTGTTTTATTCAATCCCGATGCAATTTCTGGGCTTCATCAACACTCTGATAGTCTACACATTACAGAATGCTACCTGATGTTCATCGGAAACTACTACTGGTCTTCCAGGGAACGATCAAAGCGTAGATTGTTTGAGACATTACTCCCGTGGAGGAAAGTGCGCATGGTGACTGTTGTATTCAATCCAGATGCATTTTCTGTGTTTCATCAACACTATGATAGTCCACAGATTACAGGATGCCTCCAGATGAACATCGGAACCTACTACTGGTCTACCAGGGAACGTTCAAAGCTTAGAGTGTTTGATACATTACTCCCATTTAGGAAAGTGCGCATGGTGACTGTTGTATTTATTCCCGATGCAATTTCTGTGTTTCATCAACACTCTGATAGTCCACAGATTACAGAATGAATTCAGATGTGCATCGGAAACTACTACTGGTCGTCCCGGGAACGATCAAAGCGTAGACTGTTTCAGACATTACTCCCATGGAGGAAAGTGCGGATGGTGACCGTTGTATTCAATCAAGATGCAATTTCTGTGTTTTATCAACACTCTGATACTCCACAGATTACAGAATGCCTCCAAATGTGCATGGGAAACTACTACTGGTCTTCCAGGGAACGATCAAAGCGTAAAGTATTTGAGACATTACTCTTATGGAGGAAGTGCGCATGGTGACTGTTGTATTCAATCCCGATGCATTTCCTGTGTTTCATCAACACTCTGATAGTCCACAGATTACAGAATGCCTCAAGATGTGCATCGGAATCTACTACTGGTCCTCCAGGGAACGATCAAAGCGTAGACAGTTTAAGACATCACTTTTATGGAGGAATGTGCGCATGGTGACTGTTATATTCAATCCCGATGCAATTTCTGTGTTTCATCAACACTCTAGTAGTCCACAGATTACAGAATGCCTCCAGATGTGCAATTGACTCTACTACTGGTCTTCCAGGGAAAGATCAAAGTGTAGACTGTTTGAGACATTACTCCCATGGAGGAAACTGCGCATTGAGAATGTTGTATTCAATCCCTATGCAATTTCTGTGATTCATCAACACTCTGATAGTCCACAGATTACAGAAAGCCTCCAGATGTGCATCGGAAACTACTACTGGTCTTCCAGGGAACAATCAAAGCGTAGTCTGTTTGAGACATTACTCCCATGGAGGAAAGTGCGCATAGTGACTGTTGTATTTTATCCCGATGCAATTTCTGTGTTTCATCAACACTCTGATAGTCCACAGATTACAGAATGCCTCCACATGTGCATGAGAAACTACTATCAAAGCGTAAACTCTTTAGGACATTACTCCCATGGAGGAAAGTGCGCATGGTGACTGTTGTATTCAATCCCGATGCAATTTCTGTGTTTCATCAACACTCTGATAGTCCACAGATTACAGAATGCCAGCAGATGTGCATCGGAAACTACTACTGGGCTTCCAGGGAACGATCAAAGCGTAGACTGATTGAGACGTACCTCAAATGGAGGAAAGTGCGCATGGTGGATGTTGTATCCAATCCCGTTGCAATTTGTGTGTTTCATCAACACTCTGATAGTCCGCAGATTACAGAATGCCACCAGATGTGCATCGGAAACTACTACTGGTCTTCCAGGGAACGATCAAAGCGCAGACTGTTAGAGACATTACTCCCATGGATCAAAGTGCGCATGGTAACTGTTGTATTCAATCCCGAGGCAATTTCTGTGTTTCATCAACCCTCTGATAGTCTACAGATTACAGAAAGCCACCAGATGTGCATCGGAAACTACTACTGGTCTTCCAGGGAACGATCAAAGCGTAGACTGTTAGAGACATTACTCCCATTGAGGAAAGTGCGCATGGTGACTGTTTTATTCAATCCCGATGCAATTTCTGGGCTTCATCAACACTCTGATAGTCTACACATTACAGAATGCCACCTGATGTGCATCGGAAACTACTACTGGTCTTCCAGGGAACGATCAAAGCGTAGATTGTTTGAGACATTAATGCCATGGAGGTAAGTGCGCATGGTGACTGTTGTATTCAATCCCGATGCAATTTCAGTGATTCATCAACACTCTGATACTCCACAGATTACAGAATGACTCCAGATGTGCGTCGGAAACTACTACTGGTCTTTCAGGGAACGATCAAAGCGTAGACTGTTTGAGACATTAATGCCATGGAGGTAAGTGCGCATGGTGACTGTTGTATTCAATCCCGATGCAATTTCAGTGATTCATCAACACTCTGATACTCCACAGATTACAGAATGACTCCAGATGTGCGTCGGAAACTACTACTGGTCTTTCAGGGAACGATCAAAGCGTAGACTGTTTGAGACATTACTCCCATGGAGGAAAGTGCGCATGGTGACTGTTGTAGTCAATCCCGATGCAATTTCTGTGTTTCATCAACACTCTGAAAGACCACAGATTACAGAATGCCACGAGATGTGCATCGGAAACTACTACTGGTCATCCCGGCAGCGATCAAAGAGTAGACTGTTTGAGACATTACTGCCATGGAGGAAAGCGCGCATGGTGACTGTTGTATTTGATCCCGATGCAATTTCTGTATTTCATCAACACTCTGATAGTTCACAGGTTACAGAATGCCTCCAGATGTGCATCGGATACTACTACTGGTTCTCCAGGGAAAGATCAAAGCGTAGACTGTTTAAGACACTACTTTTATGGAAGTATGTGCGCATGGTGAATGTTGTATTCAATCCCGAAGCAATTTCTGTGTTTCATTAACACTTTGATAGTCCACAGATTACAGAATGACTCCAGATGTTCATCGGAAAGTACTACTGGTCTTCCAGGGAACGATCTAAGCGTAGACTGTTTGAGAAATTACGTTTATGGAGGAATGTGCGCATGGTGACTGTTGTATTCAATCCCGATGCAATTTCTGTGTTTCATCAATTCTCTATTAGTCCACAGATTACAGAATGCCTCCAGATGTGCAATTGAAACTACTACTGGTCTTCCAGGGAAAGATCAAAGTGTAGACTGTTTGAGACATTACTCCCATGGAGGGAACTGCACATTGAGAATGTTGTATTCATTCCCGATGCAATTTCTGTGATTCATCAACACTCTGATAGTCCACAGATTACAGAATGCCAGCAGATGTGCATCGGAAACTACTACTGGTCTTCTAGGGAACGATCAAAGCGTGGACTGATTGAGACGTACCTCCCATGGAGGAAAGTGCGCATGGTGACTGTTGTATTCAATCTTAATGCCATTTCTGTGTTTCATCAACACTCTGATAGTCCACAGATTACAGAATGACTCCAAATGTGCATCGGAAACTATTACTGGTCTTCCAGGGAACGATCAAAGCGTAAACTCTTTCAGACATTACTCCCATGGAGAAAAGTGCGCATGGTGACTGTTGTATTCAATCCCGATGCAATTTCTGTGTTTCATCAACACTCTGATAGCCCACAGATTACTGAATGCCTCCAGATGTGCATCGGAAACTACTACTGGTCTTCCAGGGAACAATCAAAGCGTAGACTGTTTGAGACATTACTCCCATGGAGGAATGTGCGAATGGTGACTGTTGTATTTAATCCCGATGCAATTTCTGTGTATCATCAACACTCTGATAGTCCACAGATTACAGAATGCCTTCAGATGTGCATCGGAAACTACTACTGGTCTTCCAGGGAACGATCAAAGCGTAGACTGATTGAGACGTACCTCCCATGGAGGAAAGTGCGCATGGTGACTGTTGTATTCAATCCCGATGCAATTCCTGTGTTTCATCAACACTCTGATAGTCCACAGATTACAGAATGCCTCCAGATGTTAATCGGAAACTACTACTGGTCTTTCAGGGAACGATCAAAGCGTAGACTGTTTGAGACATTACTCCCATGGATGAAAGTGCGCATGGTGACTGTTGTATTCAATCCCGATGCAATTTCTGTGTTTCACCAACACACCGATAGTCCACAGATTACAGAATGCCACGAGATGTGCATCGGAAACTACTACTGGTCTTCCAGGGAACGATCAAAGCGTTGACAGTTTGAGACATACTTCCCGTGGAGGAAAGTGCGCATGGTGACTGTTGTATTCAATCCCGATGCAATTTCTGTGTTTCATCAACACTCTGATAGTCCACAGATTGCAGAATGACACCAGATGTACATCGGAATCAACTACTGGTCTTCCAGGGCACGATCAAAACGTAGACTGTTTGAGAATTACTCCCATGGAGGAAGGTGCGCATGGTGATTGTTGTATTCAATCCTGATGCAAATTCTGTTTTTCATCAACACTCTGATACTCCACAGATTACAGAATGCCTCCAGATGTGCATCGGAAACTACTACTTGTCTTCCAGGGAACGATCAAATCGTAAACTCCTTGAGACATTACTCCCATGGAGGAAAGTGAGCGTGGTGACTGTTGTATTTAATCCCGATGCAATTTCTGTGTTTCATCAACACTCTGATAGTCCACAGATTACAGAATGCCTCCAGGTGTGCATCGGAAACTACTACTGGTCTTCCAGGGAACGATCAAAGCGTAGACTGTTTGAGACATTACTCCCATTTAGGAAAGTGCGCATGGTGACTGTTGTATTTATTCCCGATGCAATTTCTGTGTTTCATCAACACTCTGATAGTCCACAGATTACAGAATGAATTCAGACGTGCATCGGAAACTACTACTGGTCTTCCCGGGAACGATCAAAGCGTAGACTGTTTCAGACATTACTCCCATGGAGGAAAGTGCGGATGGTGACCGTTGTATTCAATCAAGATGCAATTTCTGTGTTTCATCAACACTCTGATACTCCACAGATTACAGAATGCCTCCAAATGTGCATCGGAAACTACTACTGGTCTTCCAGGGAACGATCAAAGCGTAAACTATTTGAGTCATTACTCTTATGGAGGAAGTGCGCATGGTGACTGTTGTATTCAATGCCGATGCATTTCCTGTGTTTCATCAACACTCTGATAGTCCACAGATTACAGAATGCCTAGAGATGTGCATCGGAATCTACTACTGGTCCTCCAGGGAACGATCAAAGCGTAGACTGTTTAAGACATTACTTTTATGGAGGAATGTGCGCATGGTGACTGTTGTATTCAATCCCGATGCATTTTCTGTGTTTCATCAACACTATGATAGTCCACAGATTACAGGATGCCTCCAGATGAGCATCGGAACCTACTACTGGTCTTCCAGGGAACGTTCAAAGCTTAGAGTGTTTGATACATTACTCTCGTGGAGGAAAGTGCGTATGGTGACTGTTGTATTCAATCCCGATGCAATTTCTGTGTTTCATCAACACTCTGATGGTCCACAGATTACAGAATGAGTACAGATGTTCATCGGAAGCTACTACTGGTCTCCCAGGGAACGATCAAAGCGTAGACTGTTAGAGACATAACTCCCATGGAGCAAAGTGCGCATGGTAACTGTTGTATTCAATCCCGATGCACTTTCTGTGTTTCATCAACACTCTGATAGTCTACAGATTACAGAATGCCACCAGATGAGCATCGGAAACTACTACTGGTCTTCCAGGGAACGATCAAAGCGTAGACTGTTTGAGACATTAATGCCATGGAGGAAAGTGCGCATGGTGACTGTTGTATTCAATCCCGATGCAATTCCAGTGTTTCATCAACACTCTGATAGTCCACAGATTACAGAATGCCTCCAGATGTTAATCGGAAACTACTACTGGTCTTCCAGGGAACGATCAAAGCGTAGACTGTTTGAGACATTACTCCCATGGATGAAAGTGCGCATGGTGACTGTTGTATTCAATCCCGATGCAATTTCTGTGTTTCACCAACACACCGATAGTCCACAGATTACAGAATGCCACGAGATGTGCATCGGAAACTACTACTGGTCTTCCAGGGAAGGATCAAATCGTTGACAGTTTGAGACATACTTCCCGTGGAGGAAAGTGCGCATGGTGATTGTTGTATTCAATCCCGATGCAATTTCTGTGTTTCATCAACAGTCTGATAGTCCACAGATTGCAGAATGACACCAGATGTAGATCGGAATCAACTACTGGTCTTCCAGGGCACGATCAAAACGTAGACTGTTTGAGAATTACTCCCATGGAGGAAGGTGCGCATGGTGATTGTTGTAATCAATCCTGATGCAAATTCTGTGTTTCATCAACACTCTGATACTCCACAGATTACAGAATGCCTCCAGATGTGCATCGGAAACTACTACTTGTCTTCCAGGGAACGATCAAATCGTAAACTCCTTGAGACATTACTCCCATGGAGGAAAGTGAGCGTGGTGACTGTTGTATTTAATCCCGATGCAATTTCTGTGTTTCATCAACACTCTGATAGTCCACAGATTACAGAATGCCTCCAGATGTGCATCGGAAACTACTACTGGTCTTCCAGGAACGATAAAAGCGTAGACTGTTTGAGACATTACTCCCATTTAGGAAAGTGCGCATGGTGACGGTTGTATTTATTCCCGATGCAATTTCTGTGTTTCATCAACACTCTGATAGTCCACAGATTACAGAATGCCTTCAGATGTGCATCGGAAACTACTACTGGTCTTCCCGGGAACGATCAAATCGTAGACTGTTTCAGACATTACTCCCATGGAGGAAAGTGCGGATGGTGACCGTTGTATTCAATCAAGATGCAATTTCTGTGTTTCATCAACACTCTGATACTTCACAGATTACAGAATGCCTCCAAATGTGCATCGGAAACTACTACTGGTCTTCCAGGGAACGATCAAAGTGTAAACTATTTGAGACATTACTCTTATGGAGGAAGTGGCATGGTGACTGTTGTATTCAATCCCGATGCATTTCCTGTGTTTCATCAACACTCTGATAGTCCAAAGATTACAGAATGCCTCCAGATGTGCATCGGATTCTACTACTGGTCCTCCAGGGAACGATCAAAGCGTAGACTGTTTAAGACATTACTTTTATGGAGGAATGTGCGCATGGTGACTGTTGTATTCAATCCCGATGCAATTTCTGTGTTTCATCAACACTCTGATAGTCCACAGATTACAGAATGCCTCCAGATGTTCATCGGAGACTACTACTGGTCTTCCAGCTAACGATCAAAGAGTAGACTGTTTGCGAAATTACGTTTATGGAGGAATGTGCGCATGGTGACTGTTGTATTCAATCCCGATGCAATTTCTGTGTTTCATCAACACTCTAGTAGTCCACAGATTACAGAATGCCTCCAGATGTGCAATTGACTCTACTACTGGTCTTCCAGGGAAAGATCAAAGTGTAGACTGTTTGAGACATTACTCCCATGGAGGAAACTGCGCATTGAGAATGTTGTATTCAATCCCGATGCAATTTCTGTGATTCATCAACGCTCTGATAGTCCACAGATTACAGAATGCCTCCAGATGTGCATCGGAATCTACTACTGGTCTTACAGAAACGATCAAAGCGTAGACTGTTTGAGACATTACTCCCATGGAGGAAAGTGCGAATGGTGACTGTTGTATGTAATCCCGATGCAATTTCTGTGTATCATCAACACTCTGATAGTCCACAGATTACAGAATGCCTTCAGATGTGCATCGGAAACTACTACTGGACTTCCTGGGAATGATCAAAGTCTAGACTGTTTCAGACATTACTCCCATGGAGGAAAGTGCGAATGGTGACTGTTGTATGTAATCCCGATGCAATATCTGTGTATCATCAACACTCTGATAGTCCACAGATTACAGAATGCCTTCAGATGTGCATCGGAAACTACTACTGGGCTTCCTGGGAATGATCAAAGCCTAGACTGTTTCAGACATTACTCCCATGGAGGAAAGTGCGCATGGTGACTGTTGTATTCAATCTCGATGCAATTTCTGTGTTTCATCAACACCCTGATAGTCCACAGATTACAGAATGCCAGCAGATGTTCATCGGAAACTACTACTGGTCTTCCCGGGAACAATCAAAGCGCATACTGTTTCAGACATTACTCCCATGGAGCAAAGTGCGCATGGTGACTGTTGTATTCAATCCCGATGCAATTTCTGTGTTTCATCAACACCCTGATAGTCCACAGATTACAGAATGCCAGCAGATGTTCATCGGAAACTACTACTGGTCTTCCAGGGAACGATCAAAGCGTACACTGATTGAGACGTACCTCCCATGGAGGAAAGTGCGCATGGTGACTGTTGTATTCAATCCCGATGCAATTCCTGTGTTTCATCAACACTCTGATAGTCCACAGATTACAGAATGCCTCCAGATGTTAAACAGAAACTACTACTGGTCTTCCAGGGAACGATCAAAGCGTAGACTGTTTGAGACATTAATCCCATGGATGAAAGTGCGCATGGTGACTGTTGTATTCAATCCCGATGCAATTTCTGTGTTTCACCAACACACCGATAGTCCACAGATTACAGAATGCCACGAGATGTGCATCGGAAACTACTACTGGTCTTCCAGGGAACGATCTAATCGTTGACAGTTTGAGACATACTTCCCATGGAGGAAAGTGCGCATGGTGACTGTTGTATTCAATCCCGATGCAATTTCTGTGTTTCATCAACACTCTGATAGTCCACAGATTGCAGAATGACACCAGATGTACATCGGAATCAACTACTGGTCTTCCAGGGCACGATCAAAACGTAGACTGTTTGAGAATTACTCCCATGGAGGAAGGTGCGCATGGTGATTGTTGTATTCAATCCTGTGCAAATTCTGTGTTTCATCAACACTCTGATACTCCACAGATTACAGAATGCCTCCAGATGTTCATCGGAGACTACTACTGGTCTTCGAGGGAACGATCAAATCGTAAACTCCTTGAGACATTACTCCCATGGAGGAAAGTGAGCGTGGTGACTGTTGTATTTAATCCCGATGCAATTTCTGTGTTTCATCAACACTCTGATAGTCCACAGATTACAGAATGCCTCCAGATGTGCATCGGAAACTACTACTGGTCTTTCAGGAACGATCAAAGCGTAGACTGTTTGAGACATGACTTCCATTTAGGAAAGTGCGCATGGTGACTGTTGTATTTATTCCCGATGCAATTTCTGTGTTTCATCAACACTCTGATAGTCCACAGATTACAGAATGCCTTCAGATGTGCATCGGAAACTACTACTTTTCTTCCCGGGAACGATCAAATCGTAGACTGTTTCAGACATTTCTCCCATGGAGGAAAGTGCGGATGGTGACCGTTGTATTCAATCAAGATGCAATTTCTGTGTTTCATCAACACTCTGATACTCCACAGATTACATAATGCCTCCAAATGTGCATCGGAAACTACTACTGGTCTTCCAGGGAACGATCAAAGCGTAAACTATTTGAGACATTACTCTTATGGAGGAAGTGCGCATGGTGACTGTTGTATTCAATCCCAATGCATTTCCTGTGTTTCATCAACACTCTGATAGTCCACAAATTACAGAACGCCTCCAGATGTGCATCGGAATCTACTACTGATCCTCCAGGGAACGATCAAAGCGTAGACTGTTTAAGACATTACTTTTATGGAGGAATGTGCGCATGGTGACTGTTGTATTCAATCCCGATGCAATTTCTGTGTTTCATCAACACTCTGATAGTCCACAGATTACAGAATGCCTCCAGATGTTCATCGGAGACTACTACTGGTCTTCCAGGGAACGATCAAAGAGTAGACTGTTTGCGAAATTACGTTTATGGAGGAATGTGCGCATGGTGACTGTTGTATTCAATCCCGATGCAATTTCTGTGTTTCATCAACACTCTAGTAGTCCACAGATTACAGAATGCCTCCAGATGTGCAATTGACTCTACTACTTGTCTTCCAGGGAAAGATCAAAATGTAGACTGTTTGAGACATTACTCACATGGAGGAAACTGCGCATTGAGAATGTTGTATTCAATCCCGATGCAATTTCTGTGATTCATCAACACTCTGATAGTCCACAGATTACAGAAAGCCTCCAGATGTGCATCGGAAACTACTACTGGTCTTCCAGATACGATCAAAGCGTAGTCTGTTTGAGACATTACTCCCATGGAGGAAAGTGCGCATAGTGACTGTTTATTTAATCCCGATGCAATTTCTGATTACAGAATGCCTTCAGATGTGCATCGGAAACTACTACTGGTCTTCTCGGTAACGATCAAAGCGTAGACTGTTTCAGACATTACTCCCATGGAGGAAAGTGCGGATGGTGACTGTTGTATTCAATCCCAATGCAATTTCTGTGTTTCATCAACACTCTGATACTCCACAGATTACAGAATGCCTCCAAATGTGCATCGGAAACTGCTACTGGTCTTCCAGGGAACGATCAAAGCGTAAACTCTTTGAGACATTACTCCCATGCAGGAAAGTGCGCATGGTGACTGTTGTATTCAATCCCGATGCATTTCCTGTGTTTCATCAAAACTCTGATAGTCCACAGATTACAGAATGCCACGAGATCTGCATCGTAAACTACTACTGGTCTTCCCGGGGACAATCAAAGCGTATACTCTTTCAGACATTACACCCATGGAGGAAAGTGCGCATGGTGACTGTTGTATTCAATCCCGATGCAATTTCTGTGTTTCATCAACACTCTGATAGTCCACATATTACAGGATGCCTCCAGATGAACATCGGAAGCTACTACTGGACTTCCAGGGAACGATCAAAGCTTAGAGTGTTTGATACATTACTCTCATGGAGGAAAGTGCGCATGGTGACTGTTGTATTCAATCCCGATGCAATTTCTGTGTTTCATCAACACTCTGATGGTCCACAGATTACAGAATGAGTACAGATGTTCATCGGAAGCTACTACTGGTCTCCCAGGGAACGATCAAAGCGTAGACTGTTAGAGACATTACTCCCATGGAGCAAAGTGCGCATGGTAACTGTTGTATTCAATCCCGATACAATTTCTGTGTTTCATCAACACTCTGATAGTCTACAGATTACAGAATGCCACCAGATGAGCATCGGAAACTACTACTGGTCTTCCAGGGAATGATCAAAGCGTAGACTGTTTGAGACATTAATGCCATGGAGGTAAGTGCGCATGGTGACTGTTGTATTCAATCCCGATGCAATTTCAGTGATTCATCAACACTCTGATACTCCACAGATTACAGAATGACTCCAGATGTGCGTCGGAAACTACTACTGGTCTTTCAGGGAACGATCAAAGAGTAGACTGTTTGAGACATTACTCACATGGAGGAAAGTGCGCATGGTGACTGTTGTAGTCAATCCCGATGCAATTTCTGTGTTTCATCAACAATCTGATAGTCCACAGATTACAGAATGAAACGAGATGTGCATCGGAAACTACTACTGGTCTTCCCGGCAGCGATGAAAGAGTAGACTGTTTGAGACATTACTGCCATGGAGGAAAGTGCGCATGATGACTGTTGTATTTGATCCCGATGCAATTTCTGTATTTCATCAACACTCTGATAGTTCACAGATTACAGAATGCCTCCAGATGTGCATCGGATACTACTACTGGTCCTCCAGGGAAAGATCAAAGCGTAGACTGTTTAAGACACTACTTTTATGGAAGTATGTGCGCATGGTGAATGTTGTATTCAATCCCGAAGCAATTTCTGTGTTTCATCAACACTCTGATAGTCCACAGATTACAGAATGCCTCCAGATGTTCATCGGAAAGTACTACTGGTCTTCCAGGGATCGATCAAAGCGCAGACTGTTTGAGAAATTACGTTTATGGAGGAATGTGCGCATGGTGACTGTTGTATTCCATCCCGATGCATTTTCTGTGTTTCATCAATTCTCTATAAGTCCACAGATTACAGAATGCCTCCAGATGTGCAATTGAAACTACTACTGGTCTTCCAGGGGAAGATCAAAGTGTAGACTGTTTGAGACATTACTCCCATAGAGGAAACTGCACATTGAGAATGTTGTATTCAATCCCGATGCAATTTCTGTGATTCATCGACACTCTGATAGTCCACAGATTACAGAATGCCAGCAGATGTGCATCGGAAACTACTACTGGTCTTCTAGGGAACGATCAAAGCGTGGACTGATTGAGACGTACCTCCCATGTATTAAAGTGCGCATGGTGACTGTTGTATTCAATCCCGATGCCATTTCTGTGTTTCATCAACACTCTGATAGTCCACAGATTACAGAATGACTCCAAATGTGCATCAGAAACTATTACTGGTCTTCCAGGGAACGATCAAAGCGTAAACTCTTTGAGACATTACTCCCATGGAGGAAAGTGCGCATGGTGACTGTTGTATTCAATCCCGATGCAATTTCTGTGTTTCATCAACACTCTGATAGTCCACAGATTACAGAATGCCTTCAGATGTGCATCGGAAACGACTACTGGACTTCCTGGGAATGATCAAAGCCTAGACTGTTTCAGACATTACTCCCATGGAGGAAAGTGCGCATGGTGACTGTTGTATTC
Source organism: Schistocerca gregaria (assembly GCF_023897955.1). Classification (NCBI taxonomy): domain Eukaryota; kingdom Metazoa; phylum Arthropoda; class Insecta; order Orthoptera; family Acrididae; genus Schistocerca; species Schistocerca gregaria. The sequence continues at coordinate 12,177,466 of NC_064926.1, read as the reverse complement.
AATCCCGATGCATTTCCTGTGTTTCATCAACACTCTGATAGTCCACAGATTACAGAATGCCACGAGATGTGCATCGGAAACTACTACTGGTCTTCCCGGGGACAATCAAAGCGCATACTGTTTCAGACATTACTCCCATGGAGCAAAGTGCGCATGGTGACTGTTGTATTCAATCCCGATGCAGTTTCTGTGTTTCATCAACACTCTGATAGTCCACAGATTACAGAATACCAGCAGATGTCCTTCGGAAACTACTACTGGTCTTCCAGGGAACGATCAAAGCGTTGACTGATTGAGACGTACCTCCCATGGAGGAAAGTGCGCATGGTGACTGTTGTATCCAATCCCGATGCAATTCCTGTGTTTCATCAACACTCTGATACTCCACAGATTACAGAATGCCACCAGATGTGCATCGGAAACTACTACTGGTCTTCCAGGGAACGATCAAAGCGTAGACTGTTAGAGACATTACTACCATTGAGGAATGTGCGCATGGTGACTGTTTTATTCAATCCCGATGCAATTTCTGGGTTTCATCAACACTCTGATAGTCTACACATTACAGAATGCCACCAGATGTGCATCGGAAACTACTACTGGTCTTCCATTGAACGATCAAAGCGTAGATTATTTGAGACATTACTCCAGTGGAGGAAAGTGCGCATGGTGACTGTTGTATTCAATCCAGATGCATTTTCTGTGTTTCATCAACACTCTGATAGTCCACAGATTACAGGATGCCTCCAGATGAACATCGGAAACTACTACTGGTCTTCCAGGGAAGGATCAAAGCGTAGAGTGTTTGAGACATTACTCTCATGGAGGAAACTGCGCATGCTGACTATTGTATTTAATCCCGAAGCAATTACTGTGTTTTATCAACACTCTGATGGTCCACAGATTACAGAATGCCACCAGATGTGCATCGGAAACTACTACTGGTCTTCCAGGGAACGATCAAATCGTAGACTGATTGAGACGTACCTCCCATGGAGGAAAGCGCGCATGGTGACTGTTGTATCCAATCCCGATGCAATTTCTGTGTTTCATCAACACTCTGATAGGCCGCGGATTACAGAATGCCACCAGATGTGCATCGGAAACTACTACTGGTCTTCCAGGGAACGATCAAAGCGTAGACTGTTTGGGACATTACTCCCACGGAGGAAAGTGCACATGGTGAATGTTGTATTCAATCCCGATGCAATTTCTGTGTTTCATCAACACTCTGGTAGTCCACAGATTGCAGAATGCCACCAGATGTGCATCGGAATCTGCTACTGGTCTTCCAGGGAACGATCAAAGCGTAGACTTTTTGGGACATACCTCCCGTGGAGGAAAGTGCGCATGGTGACTGTTGTATTCAATCCCTATGCAATTTTTGTGTTTCATCAACACACTGACAGTCTACAGATGACAGAATGCCACCAGATGTGCATCGGAAACTACTACTGGTCTTCCAGGCAACGATCAAAGCGTAGACTGTTTGAGACATCACTACAATGGAGCAATGTGCTCATGGTGACTGTTGTATTGAATCCCGATGCAATTTTTGTGTTTCATCAACACTCTGATAGTCTACAGATGACAGAATGCCACCAGATGTGCATCGGAAACTACTACTGGTCTTCAAGCTAACGATCAAATCGTAAACTCCTTGCGACATTACTCCCATCGAGGAAAGTGAGCATGGTGATTGTTGTATTCTATCCCGCTGCTTTTTCTGTGTTTCACCAACACTCTGATAGTCCACAGATTACAGAATGCACGATATGTGCATCGGAAACTACTACTGGTCTTTCAGGGAACGATCAAAGCGTAGACTGTTTGAGACATTACTCCCGTGGAGGAAAGTGCGCATGATGACTGTTGTATTCAATCCCGATGCAATTTCTGTGTTCATCAACACTCTGATAGTCCACAGATTACAGAATGCCTCCAGATGTTCATCGGAAACTACTACTGGTCTTCCAGGGAACGATCAAAGCGTAGACTGTTTGGGACATTACTCCCACGGAGGAAAGTGGACATGGTGACTGTTGTATTCAATCCCGATGCCATTTCTGTGTTTGATCAACACTCTGATAGTCCACAGATTACGGAAAGCCTCCAGAAGTGCATCGGAAATTACTACTGGTCTTCCAGGGAACGATCAAAGCGTAGACAGTTTGAGTCATTACTACCATAGATGAAAGTGCGCATGGTGACTGTTGTATTTAATCCCGATGCAAATACTGTGTTTCATCAACACTCTGATTGTCTACACATTACAGAATGCCACCAGATGTGCATCGGAAACTACTACTGGTCTTCCAGGGAACGATCAAACCGTAGATTGTTTGAGACATACCTCCCGTGGAGGAAAGTGCTCATGGTGACTGTTGCATTCAATCCAGAAGCATTTTCTGTGTTTCACCAACACTTTGATAGACCACAGATTACAGAATGCCACGAGATGTGCTTTGGAAACTACTACTGGTCTTCCAGGGAACGACCAAAGCGTAGACTCTTTCAGACATTTCTCAAATGGAGGAAAGTGCGGATGTTGACTGTTGTATTCAATTCCGATGCAATTTCCGTGTTTCATCAACTCTCTGATAGTCCACAGATTACAGAATGCCACCAGATGTGCAATTGAAACTACTACTGGTCTTCCAGGGAACGATCAAAGCGTAGACTGTTTGATACATACCTCCCATGTAGGAAAGTGCGCATGGTGACTGTTGTATTCATTCCAGATGCTATTTCTATGTTTCATCAACACTCTGATAGTCCACAGATTACAGAATGCCACCAAAAGTGCATCGGAAACTACTAATGGTCATCCAGGGAACGATCAAAGCATAGACTGTTTGAGAATTACTCCCATGGAGGAAAGTGCGCATGGTGTCTGTTGTTTTCAATCCCGATGCAATTTCTGTATTTCATCAACTTTCTGATAGTCCACAGATTACAGCATGCCTCCTGATGTGCATCGGAGCCTACTACTGGTCCTCCAGGGAACGATCAAAGCGTAGACTGTTTGAGACATTACTTTTATGGAGGAATGTGCGCATGGTGACTGTTGTATTCAATCCTGATGCAATTTCTGTGTTTCATCAACACTCTGATAGCCCACAGATTACAGAATGACTCCAGATGTTCATCGGAAACTGGTACTGGTCTTCCAGGGAACGATCAAAGCGTAGACTGTTTGAAACATTACGTTTATGGAGGAATGTGCGCATGGTGACTGTTGTATTTAATCCCGATGCAATTTCTGTGTTTCATCAACACTCTGATAGTCCACAGATTACAGAATGCCTTCAGATGTGCATCGGAAACGACTACTGGACTTCCTGGGAATGATCAAAGCCTAGACTGTTTCAGACATTACTCCCATGGAGGAAAGTGCGCATGGTGACTGTTGTATTCAATCCCGATGCATTTCCTGTGTTTCATCAACACTCTGATAGTCCACAGATTACAGAATGCCACGAGATGTGCATCGGAAACTACTACTGGTCTTCCCGGGGACAATCAAAGCGCATACTGTTTCAGACATTACTCCCATGGAGCAAAGTGCGCATGGTGACTGTTGTATTCAATCCCGATGCAGTTTCTGTGTTTCATCAACACTCTGATAGTCCACAGATTACAGAATGCCAGCAGATGTGCTTCGGAAACTACTACTGGTCTTCCAGGGAACGATCAAAGCGTAGACTGATTGAGACGTACCTCCAATGGAGGAAAGTGCGCATGGTGACTGTTGTATCCAATCCCGATGCAATTCCTGTGTTTCATCAACACTCTGATACTCCACAGATTACAGAATGCCACCAGATGTGCATCGGAAACTACTACTGGCTTCCAGGGAACGATCAAAGCGTGACTGTTAGAGACATTACTCCCATGGAGCAAAGTGCGCATGGTAATTATTGTATTCAATCCCGATGCAATTTCTGTGTTTCATCAACACTCTGATAGTCTACAGATTACAGAATTCCACAAGATGTGCATCGGAAACTACTACTGGTCTTCCAGGGAACGATCAAAGCGTAGACTGTTAGAGACATTACTACCATTGAGGAAAGTGCGCATGGTGACTGTTTTATTCAATCCCGATGCAATTTCTGGGTTTCATCAACACTCTGATAGTCTACACATTACAGAATGCCACCAGATGTGCATCGGAAACTACTACTGGTCTTCCATTGAACGATCAAAGCGTAGATTATTTGAGACATTAGTCCCGTGGAGGAAAGTGCGCATGGTGACTGTTGTATTCAATCCAGATGCATTTTCTGTGTTTCATCAACACTCTGATAGTCCACAGATTACAGGATGCCTCCAGATGAACATCGGAAACTACTACTGGTCTTCCAGGGAAGGATCAAAGCGTAGAGTGTTTGAGACATTACTCTCATGGAGGAAACTGCGCATGGTGACTATTGTATTTAATCCCGAAGCAATTACTGTGTTTTATCAACACTCTGATGGTCCACAGATTACAGAATGCCACCAGATGTGCATCGGAAACTACTACTGGTCTTCCAGGGAACGATCAAATCGTAGACTGATTGAGACGTACCTCCCATGGAGGAAAGCGCGCATGGTGACTGTTGTATCCAATCCCGATGCAATTTCTGTGTTTCATCAACACTCTGATAGGCCGCGGATTACAGAATGCCACCAGATGTGCATCGGAAACTACTACTGGTCTTCCAGGGAACGATCAAAGCGTAGACTGTTTGGGACATTACTCCCACGGAGGAAAGTGCACATGGTGAATGTTGTATTCAATCCCGATGCAATTTCTGTGTTTCATCAACACACTGGTAGTCCACAGATTGCAGAATGCCACCAGATGTGCATCGGAATCTGCTACTGGTCTTCCAGGGGACGATCAAAGCGTAGACTTTTTGGGACATACCTCCCGTGGAGGAAAGTGCGCATGGTGACTGTTGTATTCAATCCCTATGCAATTTTTGTGTTTCATCAACACTCTGATAGTCTACAGATGACAGAATGCCACCAGATGTGCATCGGAAACTACTACTGGTCTTCCAGGGAACGATCACAGCGTAGACTGTTTGAGACATCACTACAATGGAGCAATGTGCTCATGGTGACTGTTGTATTGAATCCCGATGCAATTTTAGTGTTTCATCAACACTCTGATAGTCTACAGATGACAGAATGCCACCAGATGTGCATCGGAAACTACTACTGGTCTTTCAGGGAACGATCAAAGCGTAGACTGTTTGAGACATTACTCCCGTGGAGGAAAGTGCGCATGATGACTGTTGTATTCAATCCCGATGCAATTTCTGTGTTCATCAACACTCTGATAGTCCACAGATTACAGAATGCCTCCAGATGTTCATCGGAAACTACTACTGGTATTCCAGGGAACGATCAAAGCGTAGACTGTTTGGGACATTACTCCCACGGAGGAAAGTGGACATGGTGACTGTTGTATTCAATCCCGATGCCATTTCTGTGTTTCATCAACACTCTGATAGTCCACAGATTACGGAAAGCCTCCAGAAGTGCATCGGAAATTACTACTGGTCTTCCAGGGAACGATCAAAGCGTAGACAGTTTGAGTCATTACTACCATAGATGAAAGTGCGCATGGTGACTGTTGTATTCAATCCCGATGCAAATACTGTGTTTCATCAACACTCTGATTGTCTACACATTACAGAATGCCACCAGATGTGCATCGGAAACTACTACTGGTCTTCCAGGGAACGATCAAAGCGTAGATTGTTTGAGACATACCTCCCGTGGAGGAAAGTGCTCATGGTGACTGTTGCATTCAATCCAGAAGCATTTTCTGTGTTTCACCAACACTTTGATAGACCACAGATTACAGAATGCCACGAGATGTGCTTTGGAAACTACTACTGGTCTTCCAGGGAACGACCAAAGCGTAGACTCTTTCAGACATTTCCCCCATGGAGGAAAGTGCGGATGTTGACTGTTGTATTCAATTCCGATGCAATTTCCGTGTTTCATCAACTCTCTGATAGTCCACAGATTACAGAATGCCACCAGATGTGCAATTGAAACTACTACTGGTCTTCCAGGGAACGATCAAAGCGTAGACTGTTTGATACATACCTCCCATGTAGGAAAGTGCGCATGGTGACTGTTGTATTCATTCCAGATGCTATTTCTATGTTCCATCAACACTCTGATAGTCCACAGATTACAGAATGCCACCAAAAGTGCATCGGAAACTACTAATGGTCATCCAGGGAACGATCAAAGCATAGACTGTTTGAGAATTACTCCCATGGAGGAAAGTGCGCATGGTGTCTGTTGTTTTCAATCCCGATGCAATTTCTGTATTTCATCAACTTTCTGATAGTCCACAGATTACAGCATGCCTCCTGATGTGCATCGGAGCCTACTACTGGTCCTCCAGGGAACGATCAAAGCGTAGACTGTTTGAGACATTACTTTTATGGAGGAATGTGCGCATGGTGACTGTTGTATTCAATCCTGATGCAATTTCTGTGTTTCATCAACACTCTGATAGCCCACAGATTACAGAATGACTCCAGATGTTCATCGGAAACTGGTACTGGTCTTCCAGGGAACGATCAAAGCGTAGACTGTTTGAAACATTAGGTTTATGGAGGAATGTGCGCATGGTGACTGTTGTATTCAATCCCGATGCAATTTCTGTATTTCATCAACTTTCTGATAGTCCACAGATTACAGAAAGCCTCCAGATGTGCATCGGAAACTACTACTGGTCTTCCAGGGAACGATCAAAGCGTAGATTGTTTGAGACATTACTCCCGTGGAGGAACGTGCGCATCGTGAATGTTGTGTTCAATCCTTACGCGTTTTCTGTGTTTCATCAACACTCTGATAGTCCACAGATTACAGGATGCCTCCAGATGTGCATCGGAAACTACTACTGGTCTTCCAGGGAACGATCAAAGCGTAGACTGTTTGAGACATTACTCTCATGGAGGTAAGTGCGCATGGTGACTGTTGTATTCAATCCCGTTGCAATTTCTATGTTTCATCAACACTCTGATGGTCCGCAGATTACAGAATGAGTCCAGATGTTCATCGGAAACTACTACTGGTCTTCCAGGGAACGATCAAAGCGTAAACTGTTTCAGACATTACTTTTATGGAGGAATGTGCGCATGGTGACTGTTGTATTCAATCCCGATGCATTTTCTGTGTTTCATTACCTCTCTGATAGTCCACAGATTACAGAATGCCACGAGATGTGCATCGGAAAGTACTACTGGTCTTCCAGGGAGCGATCAAAGCGTTGACTCTTTCAGACATTACTCCCTTGGAGGAAAGTGCGGATGGTGACTGTTGTATTCAATCCCGATGCAATTTCTGTGTTCATCAACACTCTGATAGTCCACAGATTACAGAATGCCTCCAGATGTTCATCCGAAACTACTACTGGTCTTCCAGGGAACGATCAAAGCGTAGACTGTTTGGGACATTACTCCCATGGAGGAAAGTGCGCATGGTGACTGTTGTATTCAATCTTGATGCAATATCTGTGTTTCATAAACACTCTGATAGTCCACAGATTAAGAAAAGCCTCCAGATGTGCAACGGAAACTACTACTGGTCTTCCAGGGAACGATCAAAGCGTAGACTGTTAGAGACATTACTCCCATGGAGGAAAGTACGGTTGGTGACTGTTGTATTCTATCCCGAAGCAATTTCTGTGTTTCATCAGCACTCTGATAGGCCACAGATTACAGAATGCCTCCAGATATGCAGTTGAAACTACTACTGGTTTTCCAGGGAACGATGAAAGCGTAGACTGTTTGAGAATTACTCCCATGGAGGAAAGTGGGCATGGTGATTGTTGTATTCAATCCCGAAGCAATTTCTGTGTTTCATCATCACTCTGATAGTCCACAGATTACAGGATGCCTCCAGATGAACATCGGAAACTACTACTGGTCTTCCAGGGATGGATTAAAGCGTAGAGTGTTTGAGACATTACTCTCATGGAGGAAACTGCGCATGCTGACTATTCTATTTAATCCCGAAGCAATTTCTGTGTTTTATCAACACTCTGATGGTCCACAGATTACAGAATGCCACCAGATGTGCATCGGAAACTACTACTGGTCTTCCAGGGAACGATCAAATCGTAGACTGATTGAGACGTACCTCCCATGGAGGAAAGCACGCATGGTGACTGTTGTATCCAATCCCGATGCAATTTCTGTGTTTCATCAACACTCTGATAGGCCGCGGATTACAGAATGCCACCAGATGTGCATCGGAAACTACTACTGGTCTTCCAGGGAACGATCAAAGCGTAGACTGTTTGGGACATTACTCCCACGGAGGAAAGTGCACATGGTGACTGTTGTATTCAATCCCGATGCAATTTCTGTGTTTCATCAACACTCTGGTAGTCCACGGATTGCAGAATGCCACCAGATGTGCATCGGAATCTGCTACTGGTCTTCCAGGGAACGATCAAAGCGTAGACTGTTTAAGACATACCTCCCGTGAAGGAAAGTGTGCATGGTGACTGTTGTATTCAATCCCGATGCATGTTCTGTGTTTCATCAACACTTTGATAGTCCACAGATTACAGAATGCCACGAGATGTGCATCGGAAACTACCACTGGTCTTCCAGGGAACGACCAAAGCGTAGACTCTTTCAGACATTACTCCCATGGAGGAAAGTGCGGATGTTGACTGTTGTATTCAATTCCGATGCCATTTCTGTGTTTCATCAACTCTCTGATAGTCCACAGATTACAGAATGACACCAGATGTGCAATTGAAACTACTACTGGTCTTCCAGGGAACGATAAAAGCGTAGACTGTTTGAGACATACCTCCCGTGTAGGAAAGTGCTTATGGTGACTGTTGTACTCATTCCCGATGCTATTTCTGTGTTTCATCAACACTCTGATAGTCCACAGATCACAGACTGCCACCAGAAGGGCATCGGAAACTACCAATGGTCATCCAGGGAACGATCAAAGCATAATCTGTTTGAGAATTACTCCCATGGAGGAAAGTGTGAATGGTGACTGTTGTATTCAATCCCGATGAAATTTCTGTGTTTCATCAACACTCTGATAGTCCACAGATTACAGAATGCCTCCAGATGCGCAACGGAAACTACTACAGGTCTTCCAACGAACGATCAAAGCGTAGACTGTTTGGGACATTACTCCCATGGAGGAAAGTGCTCATGGTGACTGTTGTATTAAATCCCGATGCAATTTCTTTGTTTCATCAACACTCTGAAAGTCCACAGATTACAGAATGCCTCCAGATGATAATCGGAAACTACTACTGGTCTTCCAGGGAACGATCAAAGCGTAGACGGTTTGAGACATTACTCCCATGGAGGAAAGCGCGCATGGTGACTGTTGTATTCAATCCCGATGCAATTTCTTTGTTTCATCAACACTCTGATAGTCCACAGATTACTGAATGCCACCAGATGTACATCGGAAACAACTTCTGGTCTTCCAGGGAACGATCAAAGCGTAGACTCTTTTAGAATTACTCCCATGGAGGAAAGTGCGCATTGTGACTGTTGCATTCAATCCCGATGCAATTTCTTTGTTTCATCAACACTCTGATAGTCCACAGATTACTGAATGCCACCAGATGTACATCGGAAACAACTTCTGGTCTTCCAGGGAACGATCAAAGCGTAGACTGTTTTAGAATTACTCCCATGGAGGAAAGTGCGCATTGTGACTGTTGCATTCAATCCCGATGCATTTTCTGTGTTTCATCAACACTTTGATAGTCCACAGATTACAGAATGCCACGTGATGTGCATCGGAAACTACTACTGGTCTTCCAGGGAACGATCAAAGCGTAGACTGTTTGAGACATTACTCCCATGGAGGAAAGTGCGCATGGTGACTGTTGTATTCAATCCCGATGCAATTTCAGTGACTCATCAACACTCTGATACTTCACAGATTACAGAATTAGCCCAGATGTTCATCGGAAACTACTACTGGTCTTCCAGGGAACGATCAAAGCGTAGACTGTTTGGGACATTACTCCCATGGAGGAAAGTGCACATGGTGACTGTTGAATTCAATCCCGATGCAATTTCTGTGTTTCATCAACACTCTGATAGTCCACAGATTACGGAAAGCCTCCAGATGTGCATCGGAAACTACTACTGGTCTTCCAGGGAACGATCAAAGCGTAGACTGTTAGAGACATTACTCCCATGGAGTAAAGTGCGGTTGGTGACAGTTGTATTCAATCCCGATGCAAATTCTGTATTTCATCAGCACTCTGATAGTCCACAGATTACAGAATGCCTCCAGATGTGCAATTGATACTACTACTGGTCTTCCAGGGAACGATCAAAGCGTAGACTGTTTGAGGCATTACTCCCATGGAGGAAAGTGCGCATGGTGACTATTGTATTCAATACCGATGCAATTTCTATGTTTCATCATCACGCTGATAGTCTAAAGGCTACAGAATGCGACCAGATGTGCATCGGAAACAACTACTGGTCTTCCAGGGAACGATCAAAGCGTAGACTGTTTGAGACATACCACCCGTGGAGGAAAGTGCGCATGGTGACTGTTGAATTCAATCCCGATGCAATTTCTGTGATTCATCAACACTCGGATAGTCCACAGATTACGGAAAGCTTCCAGATGTGCATCGGAAACTACTACTGGTCTTCCAGGGAACGATCAAAGAGTAGACTGTTAGAGACATTACTCCCATGGAGGAAAGTGCGGTTGGTGACTGTTGTATTCATTCCCGATGCAATTTCTGTGTTTATTCAGCACTCTGATAGTCCACAGATTACAGAATGCCTCCAGATGTGCAATTGAAACTACTACTGGTCTTCCAGGGAACGATCAAAGCGTAGACTGGTTAAGACATTACTCCCATGGAGGAAAGTGCGCATGGTGACTGTTGTATTCAATCCCGATGCAATTACTGTGTTTCACCAACACTCTGATAGTCTACACATTACAGAATGCCACCAGATGTTCATCGGAAACTACTACTGGTCTTCCAGGGAACGATCAAAGCGTAGATTGTTTGAGACATACCTCCCGTGGAGGAAAGTGCGCATGATGACTGTTGCATTCAATCCCGAAGCATTTTCTGTGTTTCATCAACACTTTGATAGTCCACAGATTACAGAATGCCACGAGATGTCCATCGGTAACTACTACTGGTCCTCCAGGGAACGACCAAAGCGTAGACTCTTTCAGACATTACTCCCATGGAGGAAAGTGCGGATGTTGACTGTTGTATTCAATTCCGATGCAATTTCTGTGTTTCATCAACTCTCTGATAGTCCACAGATAACAGAATGCCACAAGATGTGCAATTGAAACTACTACTATTTATCTTCCAGGGAACGATAAAAGCGTAGACTGTTTGAGACATACCTCCCGTGTAGGAAAGTGCATATGGTGACTGTTGTATTCATTCCCGATGCTATTTCTGTGTTTCATCAACATTCTGATAGTCCACAGATTACAGACTGGAACCAGAAGTGCATCGGAAACTAAAAATGGTCATCCAGGGAACGGTCTAAGCATAGACTGTTTAAGAATTACTCCCATGGAGGAAGGTGCGCATGGTGACTGTTGTATTCAATCCCGAGGCAATTTCTGTGTTTCATCAACACGCTGTTGTCCACAGATTACAGAAATCCTCCAGATGTGCATCGGAGCTACTACTGGTCTTCCAGGGAACGATCAAAGCGAAGACTGTTAGAGACATTACTGCCATGGATTAAAGTGCACATGGTGACAGTTGTATTCAATACCGATGAATTTTCTGTGTTTCATCAACACTCTGATAGTCCACAGATTACAGAATGCCTCCAGATGTGCAACGGAAACTACTACGGGTCTTCCAGGAAACAATCACAGCGTAGACTGTTTGGGACATTACTCCCATGGAGGAAAGTGCGCATGGTGACTGTTGAATTCAATCCCGATGCAATTTCTTTCTTTCATCAACACTCTGATAGTCCACAGATTACAGAATGCCTCCAGATGTTAATCGGAAACTACTACTGGTCTTCCAGGGAACGATCAAATCGTAGACTGTTTGAGACGTTACTCCCATGGAGGAAAGTGCGCATGGTGACTGTTGTATTCAATCCAGATGCAATTTCTGCGTTTCATCATCACTCTGATAATCCACAGATTACGGAAAGCTTTCAGATGTGCATCGGAAACTACTACTGGTCTTCCAGGGAACGATCAAAGCGTAGACTGTTAGAGACATTACTCCCATTTAGGAAAGTGCGCATTGTGACTGTTGTATTCAATCCCGATGCAATTTCTGTGTTTCATCAACACTCTGATAGTCCACAGATTACAGAATGCCACCAGATGTGCATCGGAAACTACTACTGGTCTTTCAGGGAACGATCAAAGCGTAGAATGTTTGAGACATACCTCCCGTGGAGGAAAGTGCGCATGATGACTGTTGCATTCGTCCCGAAGCATTTTCTGTGTTTCATCAACACTTTGATAGTCCACAGATTACAGAATGCCACGAGATGTGCATCGGAAACTACTACTGGTCTTCCAGGGAACGACCAAAGCGTAGAGTCTTTCAGACATTTCTCCCATGTAGGAAATTGCGGATGTTGACTGTTGTATTCAATTCCGATGCAATTTCTGTGTTTCATCAACTCTCTGAAAGTCCACAGATTACAGAATGCCACCAGATGTGCAATGGAAACTACTACTGGTCTTCCAGGGAACGATAAAAGCGTAGACTGTATGAGACATACCTCCCGTGTAGGAAAGTGCTTATGGTGACTGTTGTATTCATTCCCGATGCTATTTCTGTGTTTCATCAACACTCTGATAGTCCACAGATTACAGACTGGAACCAGAAGTGCATCGGAAACTAAAAATGGTCATCCAGGGAACGGTCTAAGCATAGACTGTTTAAGAATTACTCCCATGGAGGAAGGTGCGCATGGTGACTGTTGTATTCAATCCCGAGGCAATTTCTGTGTTTCATCAACACGCTGTTGTCCACAGATTACAGAAATCCTCCAGATGTGCATCGGAGCTACTACTGGTCTTCCAGGGAACGATCAAAGCGAAGACTGTTAGAGACATTACTGCCATGGATTAAAGTGCACATGGTGACAGTTGTATTCAATCCCGATGAATTTTCTGTGTTTCATCAACACTCTGATAGTCCACAGATTACAGAATGCCTCCAGATGTGCAACGGAAACTACTACGGGTCTTCCAGGAAACAATCACAGCGTAGACTGTTTGGGACATTACTCCCATGGAGGAAAGTGCGCATGGTGACTGTTGAATTCAATCCCGATGCAATTTCTTTCTTTCATCAACACTCTGATAGTCCACAGATTACAGAATGCCTCCAGATGTGCAATTGAAACTACTACTTTTCTTCCAGGGAACGATCAAAGCGTAGACTGTTTGAGACATTACTTATATGGAGGAATGTGCGCATGGTGAATGTTGTATTCAATCCCGATGCAATTTCTGTGTTTCGTCAACACTCTGATATTCCACAGATTACAGAATGCCTCCAGATGTTCATCGGAAACTACTACTGGTCTTCCAGGGAACGATCAAATCGTAGACTGTTTGAGACGTTACTCCCATGGAGGAAAGTGCGCATGGTGACTGTTGTATTCAATCCAGATGCAATTTCTGCGTTTCATCATCACTCTGATAATCCACAGATTACGGAAAGCTTTCAGATGTGCATCGGAAACTACTACTGGTCTTCCAGGGAACGATCAAAGCGTAGACTGTTAGAGACATTACTCCCATTTAGGAAAGTGCGCATTGTGACTGTTGTATTCAATCCCGATGCAATTTCTGTGTTTCATCAACACTCTGATAGTCCACAGATTACAGAATGCCACCAGATGTGCATCGGAAACTACTACTGGTCTTTCAGGGAACGATCAAAGCGTAGAATGTTTGAGACATACCTCCCGTGGAGGAAAGTGCGCATGATGACTGTTGCATTCGTCCCGAAGCATTTTCTGTGTTTCATCAACACTTTGATAGTCCACAGATTACAGAATGCCACGAGATGTGCATCGGAAACTACTACTGGTCTTCCAGGGAACGACCAAAGCGTAGAGTCTTTCAGACATTTCTCCCATGTAGGAAATTGCGGATGTTGACTGTTGTATTTAATTCCGATGCAATTTCTGTGTTTCATCAACTCTCTGAAAGTCCACAGATTACAGAATGCCACCAGATGTGCAATGGAAACTACTACTGGTCTTCCAGGGAACGATAAAAGCGTAGACTGTTTGAGACATACCTCCCGTGTAGGAAAGTGCTTATGGTGACTGTTGTATTCATTCCCGATGCTATTTCTGTGTTTCATCAACACTCTGATAGTCCACAGATTACAGACTGGAACCAGAAGTGCATCGGAAACTACCAATGGTCATCCAGGGAACGATCAAAGCATAGACTGTTTAAGAATTACTCCCATGGAGGAAAGTGCGCATGGTAACTGTTGTATTCAATCCCGAGGCAATTTCTGTGTTTCATCAACACGCGATAGTCCACAGATTACAGAAAGCCTCCAGATGTGCATCGGAAACTACTACTGGTCTTCCAGGGAACGATCAAAGCGAAGACTGGTAGAGACATTACTGCCATGGAGGAAAGTGCACATGGTGACAGTTGTATTCAATCCCGATGAATTTTCTGTGTTTCATCAACACTCTGATAGTCCACAGATTACAGAATGCCTCCAGATGTTAATCGGAAACTACTACTGGTCTTCCAGGGAACGATCAAATCGTAGACTGTTTGAGACATTACTCCCATGGAGGAAAGTGCGCATGGTGACTGTTGTATTCAATCCCGATGCAATATCTGTGTTTCATCATCACTCTGATAATCCACAGATTATGGAAAGCTTCCAGATGTGCATCGGAAACTACTACTGGTCTTCCAGGGAACGATCAAACGTAGATTGTTTGAGACATTACTCCCATGGAGGAAAGTTCGCATGGTGACTGTTGTATTCAATCCCGATGCAATTTCTGTGTTTCATCAACACTCTGATAGTCCACAGATTACTGAATGCCTCCAGATGTGCAATTGAAACTACTACTTTTCTTCCAGGGAACGATCTAAACGTAGACTGTTTGAGACATTACTCCCATGGAGGAAACTGCGCATGGAGACTGTTGTATTCAATCCAAATGCAATTTCAGTGTTTCATCAACACTCTGATTGTCTACACATTACAGAATGATTCCAGATGTGCATCGGAAACTACTACTGGTCTACAAGGGAACGATCAAAGTGTAGATTATTTGAGACATTACTCCCATGGAGGAAAGAGCGCATGGTGACTGATGTATTGAATCCCGATGCAATTTCTGTGTTTCATCAACACTCTGATAGTCCACAGATTACACAATGCCTCCAGATATGCATCGGAAACTACTACTGGTCTTCCAGGGAACGATCAAAGCGTAGACTGTTTGAGACATTACTCCCGTGGAGGTAAGTGCGCATGATGACTGTTGTATTCAATCCCGATGCAATTTCGGTGTTTCATCAACACTCTGATAGTCCACAGATAACAGAATGCCGCCACATGTTCATCCGAAACTACGACTGGTCTTCCAGGGAACGATCAAAACGTAGACTGTTCGGGATATTACTCCCATGGAGGAAAGTGCACATTGTGACTATTTTATTCAATCCCGATGCAATTTCTGTGTTTCATCAACACTCTGACAGTACACAGATTACGGAAAGGCTCCAGATGTGCATCGGAAACTACTACTAGTCTTCCAGGTATCGATCAAAGCGTAGACAGTTTGAGACATTACTCCCATGGGGGAAAGTGCACATGGTGACAGTTGTATTCAATCCCGATGAAATTTCTGTGTTTCATCAACACTCTGATAGTCCACAGATTACAGAATGCCTCCAGATGTGCAACGGAAACTACTACGGGTCTTACAGGGAACAATCAAAGCGTAGACTGTTTGGGACATTACTCCCATGGAGGAAAGTGCGCATGGTGACTGTTGTATTCAATCACGAAGCAATTTCTGTGTTTCATCAACACTCTGTTATTCCACAGATTACAGAATGCCACCAGATGTGCATCGGAAACTACTACTGGTCTTTCAGGGAACGATCAAAGCGTAGACTGTTTGAGACATTACTCCCGTGGAGGTAAGTGCGCATGATGACGGTTGTATTCAATTCCGATGCAATTTCTGTGTTTCGTCAACACTCTGATAGTCCACAGATAACAGAATGCCTAAACATGTTCATCGGAAACTACGACTGGTCTTCCAGGGAACGATCAAAGCGTAGACAGTTTGGGACATTACTCCCATGGAGGAAAGCGCGCATTGTGACTGTTGTATTCAATCCGGATGTAATTTCTGTGTTTCATCAACACTCTGATAGTACACAGATTACGGAAAGCCTCCGGATGTGCATCGGAAACTAATACTAGACTCCAGGGATCGATCAAAGCGTAGTCTGTTAGAGACATTACTCCCATGGAGGAAAGTGTGCATGGTCACTGTTGTATTCAATCCCGATGCAATTTCTGTGTTTCATCAACACTCTGATAGTCCACAGATTACTGAATGCCTCCAGATGTGCAATTGAAACTACTACTTTTCTTCCAGGGAACGATCAAAGCCTAGACTGTTTGTGACATTACTCCCATGGAGGAAACTGCGCATGGAGACTGTTGTCTTCAATCCAAATGCAATTTCAGTGTTTCATCAACACTCTGATAGTCCACAGATTACAGAATGCCTCCAGATGTGCAATTGAAACTACTACTGGTCTTCGAGGGAACGATCAAAGCGTAGACTGTTTCAGACATTACTCCCATGGAGGAAAGTGCGTATGCTGACTGTTGTTTTCAATCCCGATGCATTTTCTGTGTTTCACCAACACTCTGATAGTCCACAGATTACAAAATGCCACAAGATGTGCATCGGAAACTACTACTGGTCTTCCAGTAAACGATCAAAGCGTAGACTGTTTCAGACATTACTCCCATGGAGGAAAGTGCGCATTGTGACTGTTGTATTCAATCCCGATGCAATTTCTGTGTTTCATCAACACTCTGATAGTCCACAGAGTACAGAATGCCAACAGATGTGCATCGGAAACTACTACTGGTCTTCCAGGGAACGATCAAAGCGTAAAACTGTTAGAGACATTACTCCCATGGAGGAAAGTGTGCATGGTGATTGTTGTATTTAATCCCGATGCAATTTCTGTGTTTCATCAGCACTCTGATAGTCCACAGATTACAGAATGCCTCCAGATGTGCAATTGAAACTACTACTGGTCTTCGAGGGAACGATCAAAGCGTAGACTGTCTGAGACATTACTCCCATGGAGGAAAGTGCGCATGGTGACCGTTGTATTCAATCCCGATGCAATTACTGTGTTTCATCAACACTCTGATAGTCTACACATTACAGAATGCCACCAGATGTTCATCGGAAACTACTACTGGTCTTCCAGGGAACGATCAAAGCGTAGATTGTTTGAGACATACCTCCCGTGCAGGAAAGTGCGGATGTTGACTGTTGTATTCAATTCCGATGCAATTTCTGTGTTTCATCAACTCTCTGATAGTCCACAGATTACAGAATGCCACAAGATGTGCAATTGAAACTACTAATGGTCTTCCAGGGAACGATAAAAGCGTAGACTCTTTGAGACATATCTCCCGTGTAGGAAAGTGCTTATGGTGACTGTTGTATTCATTCCCGATGCAATTTCAGTGTTTCATCAACACTCTGATGGTCCACAGATTACAGACTGCCACCAGAAGTGCATCGTAAACTACCAATGGTCAACCAGGGAACGATCAAAGCATAGACTGTTTACGAATTACTCCCATGGAGGAAAGTGCGCATGGTGACTGTTGTATTCAATCAAGAGGCAATTTCTGTGTTTCATCAACACGCTGATAGTCCACAGATTACAGAAAGCCTCCAGATGTGCATCGGAAACTACTACGGGTCTTCCAGGGAACAATCAAAGCGTAGACTTTTTGGGACATTACTCCCATGGAGGAAAGTGCGCATGGTGACTGTTGTATTCAATCCCGATGCAGTTTGTTTGTTTCATCAACACTCTGGTAGTCCACAGATTACAGAATGGATCCAGATGATAATCGGAAACTACTACTGGTCTTCCAGGGAACGATCAAATCGTGGACTGTTTGAGACATTACTCCCATGGAGGAAAGTGCGCATGGTGACTGATGTATTCAATCCTGATGCAATTTCTGTGTTTCGTCATCACTCTGATAATCCACAGATTACGGAAAGCTTCCAGATGTGCATCGGAAACTACTACTGGTCTTCCAGGGAACGATCAAATCGTAGACTGTTAGAGACATTACTCCAATTTAGGAAAGTGCGCATTGTGACTGTTGTATCCAATCACGATGCAATTTCTGTGTTTCATCAACACTCAGATAGTCCACTGATAACAGAATGCCTCCACATGTTCATCGGAAACTACGACTGGTCTTCCAGGGAACGATCAAAGCGTAGACTGTTTGGGACATTACTCCCATGGAGGAAAGTGCGCATTGTGACTGTTGTATTCAATCCTGATGTAATTTCTGTGTTTCATCAACTCTCTGATAGTACACAGATTACGGAAAGCCTCCAGATGTGCAATTGAAACTACTACTGGTCTTCGAGGGAACGATCAAAGCGTAGACTGTCTGAGACATTACTCCCATGGAGGAAAGTGCGCATGGTGACCGTTGTATTCAATCCCGACGCAATTACTGTGTTTCATCAACACTCTGATAGTCTACACATTACAGAATGCCACCAGATGTTCATCGGAAACTACTACTGGTCTTCCAGGGAACGATCAAAGCGTAGACTGTTTCAGACATTACTCCCATGGAGGAAAGTGCGTATGCCGACTGTTGTTTTCAATCCCGATGCATTTTCTGTGTTTCACCAACACTCTGATAGTCCACAGATTACAGAATGCCACAAGATGTGCATCGGAAATTACTACTGGTCCTCCAGTAAACGATCAAAGCGTAGACTGTTTCAGACATTACTCCCATGGAGGAAAGTGCGGATGGTGACTGTTGTATTCAATCCCGATGCAATTTCTGTGTTTCATCAACACTCTCATAGTCCACAGAGTACAGAATGCCAACAGATGTGCATCGGAAACTACTACTGGTCTTCCAGGGAACGATCAAAGCGTAAAACTGTTAGAGACATTACTCCCATGGAGGAAAGTGTGCATGGTGATTGTTGTATTTAATCCCGATGCAATTTCTGTGTTTCATCAGCACTCTGATAGTCCACAGATTACAGAATGCCTCCAGATGTGCAATTGAAACTACTACTGGTCTTCGAGGGAACGATCAAAGCGTAGACTGTCTGAGACATTACTCCCATGGAGGAAAGTGCGCATGGTGACCGTTGTATTCAATCCCGATGCAATTACTGTGTTTCATCAACACTCTGATAGTCTACACATTACAGAATGCCACCAGATGTTCATCGGAAACTACTACTGGTCTTCCAGGGAACGATCAAAGCGTAGATTGTTTGAGACATACCTCCCGTGCAGGAAATTGCGGATGTTGACTGTTGTATTCAATTCCGATGCAATTTCTGTGTTTCATCAACTCTCTGATAGTCCACAGATTACAGAATGCCACAAGATGTGCAATTGAAACTACTAATGGTCTTCCAGGGAACGATAAAAGCGTAGACTGTTTGAGACATACCTCCCGTGTAGGAAAGTGCTTATGGTGACTGTTGTATTCATTCCCGATGCAATTTCAGTGTTTCATCAAAACTCTGATAGTCCACAGACTACAGACTGCCACCAGAAGTGCATCGGAAACTACCAATGGTCATCCAGGGAACGATCAAAGCATAGACTGTTTACGAATTACTCCCATGGAGGAAAGTGCGCATGGTGACTGTTGTATTCAATCAAGCGGCAATTTCTGTGTTTCATCAACACGCTGATAGTCCACAGATTACAGAAAGCCTCCAGATGTGCATCGGAAACTACTACTGGTCTTCCAGGGAACGATCAAAGCGAAGACTGTTAGAGACATTACTCCCATGGAGGAATGTGCACATGGTGACAGTTGTATTCAATCCCGATGAAATATCTGTGTTTCATCAACACTCTGATAGTCCACAGATTACAGAATGCCTCCAGATATGCAACGGAAACTACTACGGGTCTTCCAGGGAACAATCAAAGCGTAGACTTTTTGGGACATTACTCCCATGGAGGAAAGTGCGCATGGTGACTGTTGTATTCAATCCCGATGCAGTTTGTTTGTTTCATCAACACTCTGATAGTCCACAGATTACAGAATGGCTCCAGATGTTAATCGGAAACTACTACTGGTCTTCCAGGGAACGATCAAATCGTAGACTGTTTGAGACATTACTCCCATGGAGGAAAGTGCGCATGGTGACTGTTGTATTCAATCCTGATGCAATTTCTGTGTTTCGTCATCACTCTGATAATCCACAGATTACGGAAAGCTTCCAGATGTGCATCGGAAACTACTACTGGTCTTCCAGGGAACGATCAAATCGTAGACTGTTAGAGACATTATTCCAATTTAGGAAAGTGCGCATTGTGACTGTTGTATCCAATCACGATGCAATTTCTGTGTTTCATCAACACTCTGATAGTCCACAGATAACAGAATGCCTCCACATGTTCATCGGAAACTACGACTGGTCTTCCAGGGAACGATCAAAGCGTAGACTGTTTGGGACATTACTCCCATGGAGGAAAGTGCGCATTGTGACTGTTGTATTCAATCCTGAAGTAATTTCTGTGTTTCATCAACTCTCTGATAGTACACAGATTACGGAAAGCCTCCAGATGTGCATCGGAAACTACTACTAGTCTTCCAGGGATCGATCAAAGCGTAGACTGTTTGAGACATTACTCCCATGGAGGAAAGTGCACATGGTGACAGTTGTATTCAATCCCGATGAAATATCTGTGTTTTATCAACACTCTGATAGTGCACAGATTACAGAATGCCTCCAGATGTGTTCCGGAAACTACTACTGGTCTTCCAGGGAAAGATCAAATCGTAAACTCCTTGAGACATTACTCCCATGGAGGAAAGTGCGTGTGCTGACTGTTGTTTTCAATCCCGATGCATTTTCTGTGTTTCACCAACACTCTGATAGTCCACAGATTACAGAATGCCACGAGATGTTCATCGGAAACTACTACAGGTCTTCCAGTAAACGATCAAAGCGTGGACTGTTTAAGACACTACTCCCATGGAGGAAAGTGCGGATGGAGACTGTTGTATTCAATCCCGATGCAATTTCTGTGTTTCATCAACACTCTGATAGTCCACAGATTACAGAATGCCACCAGATGTGCATCGGAAACTACTACTGGTCATCCAGGGAACGATCAAAGCGTAGACTGTTTGAGACATAGCCCGCGTGGAAGAAAGTGCGCATGGTGACTGTTGTATTCAATCCCAATGCAATTTCTGTGTTTCATCAACACTCCGATAGTCCACAGATTACAGAATGCCACCAGATGTACATCGGAAACAACTACTGGTCTTCCAGGGAACGATCAAAGCGTAGGCTGTTTGAGAATTACTCCCATGTAGGAAAGTGCGCATGGTGACTGTTGTATTCAATTCCGATGCAATTTCTGTGCTTCATTAACACTCTGATACTCCACAGATTACAGAATGCCTCCAGATGTGCATCGGAAACTACTACTGGTCTTTCAGGGAACGATCAAAGCGTAGACTGTTTGAGACATTACTCCCATGGAGGAAAGTGCGCATGGTGACTGTTGTATTCAATCCCGATGCAATATCTGTGTTTCATCAACACTCCGATAGTCCACAGATTACAGATTGCCACCAGATGTACATCGGAAACTACTACTGGTCTTCCAGGGAACGATCAAAGCGTAGACTGTTTGAGAATTACTCCCATGGAGGAAAGTGCGCATGGTGACTGTTGTATTCAATCCCGATGCAATTTCTGTGCTTCATCAACACTCTGATACTCCACAGATTACAGAATGCCTCCAGATGTGCTTCGGAAACTACTACTGGTCTTTCAGGGAACAATCAAAGCGTAGACAGTTTGAGACATTACTCCCATTGAGGAAAGTGCGCATGGTGACTGTTGTATTCAATCCCGATGCAATTTCTGTGTTTCATCAACACTCTGATGGTCCACAGATTTTAGAATGCCTCCAGATTTACATCGGAAACTACTACTGGTCTTCTAGGGAACGATCAAAGCGTAGATTGTTTGGGACATTACTCCCATGGAGGAAAGTGCGCATGGTGACTGTTGTATTTAATCCCGATGCAATTTCTGTGTTTCATCAACACTCTGATAGTCCACAGATTACAGAATGCCTCCAGATGTTAATCGGAAACTACTACTGGTCTTAAAGGGAACGATCAAAGCGTAGACTGTTTGAGACATTACTCCCATGGAGGAAAGTGCGCATGGTGACTGCTGTTTTCAATCCCGATGCAATTTCTGTGTTTCATCATCCCTCTGATAGTCGACAGACTACGGAAAGCCTCCAGATGTGCATCGGTAAACTACTACTGGTCTTCCAGGTAACGTTCAAAGCGTAGACTGTTAGAGACATTACTCCCATTTAGGAAAGAGAGCATGGTGACTGTTGTATTCAATCCCGATGCAATTTCTGTGTATCATCAACACTCTGATAGTCCACAGATTACAGAATGCCACCAGATGTGCATCGGAAACTACTACTGGTCTTTCAGGGGACGATCAAAGCGTAGACTGTTTGAGACATTACTCCCGTGGGGGAAAGTGCGCATGATGACTGTTGTATTCAATCCCGATGCAATTTCTGTGTTCATCAACACTCTGATAGTCCACAGATTACAGAATGCCTCCAGATGTTCATCGGAAACTACTACTGGTCTTCCAGGGAACGATCAAAGCGTAGACTGTTTGGGACATTACTCCCATGGAGGAAAGTGCGCATGGTGACTGTTGTATTCAATCCCGATGCAATTACTGTGTTTCATCAACACTCTGATAGTCTACACATTGCAGAATGCCACTAGATGTGCATCGGAAACTACTACTGGTCTTCCAGAGAAAGATCAAAGCGTAGATTGTTTGAGACATTACTCCCGTGGAGGAAAGGGCGCATGGTGACTGTTGTTTTCAATCCCGATGCATTTTCTGTGTTTCACCAACACTCTGATAGTCCACAGATTACAGAATGCCACTAGATGTGCATCGGAAACTACTACAGGTCTTCCAGTAAACGATCAAAGCGTGGACTGTTTAAGACACTACTCCCATGGAGGAAAGTGCGGATGGAGACTGTTGTATTCAATCCCGATGCAATTTCTGTGTTTCATCAACACTCTGATAGTCCACAGATTACAGAATGCCACCAGATGTGCATCGGAAACTACTACTGGTCATCCAGGGAACGATCAAAGCGTAGACTGTTTGAGACATAGCTCGCGTGGAGGAAAGTGCGCATGGTGACTGTTGTATTCAATCCCAATGCAATTTCTGTGTTTCATCAACACTCCGATAGTCCACAGATTACAGAATGCCACCAGATGTACATCGGAAACAACTACTGGTCTTCCAGGGAACGATCAAAGCGTAGACTGTTTGAGAATTACTCCCATGTAGGAAAGTGCGCATGGTGACTGTTGTATTCAATCCCGATGCAATTTCTGTGCTTCATTAACACTCTGATACTCCACAGATTACAGAATGCCTCCAGATGTGCATCGGAAACTACTACTGGTCTTTCAGGGAACGATCAAAGCGTAGACTGTTTGAGACATTACTCCCATTGAGGAAAGTGCGCATGGTGACTGTTGTATTCAATCCCGATGCAATATCTGTGTTTCATCAACACTCCGATAGTCCACAGATTACAGATTGCCACCAGATGTACATCGGAAACTACTACTGGTCTTCCAGGGAACGATCAAAGCGTAGACTGTTTGAGAATTACTCCCATGGAGGAAAGTGCGCATGGTGACTGTTGTATTCAATCCCGATGCAATTTCTGTGCTTCATCAACACTCTGATACTCCACAGATTACAGAATGCCTCCAGATGTGCTTCGGAAACTACTACTGGTCTTTCAGGGAACAATCAAAGCGTAGACAGTTTGAGACATTACTCCCATTGAGGAAAGTGCGCATGGTGACTGTTGTATTCAATCCCGATGCAATTTCTGTGTTTCATCAACACTCTGATGGTCCACAGATTTTAGAATGCCTCCAGATGTACATCGGAAACTACTACTGGTCTTCTAGGGAACGATCAAAGCGTAGATTGTTTGGGACATTACTCCCATGGAGGAAAGTGCGCATGGTGACTGTTGTATTTAATCCCGATGCAATTTCTGTGTTTCATCAACACTCTGATAGTCCACAGATTACAGAATGCCTCCAGATGTTAATCGGAAACTACTACTGGTCTTAAAGGGAACGATCAAAACGTAGACTGTTTGAGACATTACTCCCATGGAGGAAAGTGCGCATGGTGACTGCTGTTTTCAATCCCGATGCAATTTCTGTGTTTCATCATCCCTCTGATAGTCGACAGACTACGGAAAGCCTCCAGATGTGCATCGGTAAACTACTACTGGTCTTCCAGGGAACGTTCAAAGCGTAGACTGTTAGAGACATTACTCCCATTTAGGAAAGAGAGCATGGTGACAGTTGTATTCAATCCCGATGCAATTTCTGTGTATCATCAACACTCTGATAGTCCACAGATTACAGAATGCCACCAGATGTGCATCGGAAACTACTACTGGTCTTTCAGGGAACGATCAAAGCGTAGACTGTTTGAGACATTACTCCCGTGGGGGAAAGTGCGCATGATGACTGTTGTATTCAATCCCGATGCAATTTCTGTGTTCATCAACACTCTGATAGTCCACAGATTACAGAATGCCTCCAGATGTTCATCGGAAACTACTACTGGTCTTCCAGGGAACGATCAAAGCGTAGACTGTTTGGGACATTACTCCCATGGAGGAAAGTGCGCATGGTGACTGTTGTATTCAATCCCGATGCAATTACTGTGTTTCATCAACACTCTGATAGTCTACACATTGCAGAATGCCACTAGATGTGCATCGGAAACTACTACTGGTCTTCCAGAGAAAGATCAAAGCGTAGATTGTTTGAGACATTACTCCCGTGGAGGAAAGGGCGCATGGTGACTGTTGTATTCAAACCCGATGCAATTTCTGTGTTTCATCAACACTCTGATAGTCCACAGATTACAGAATGCCTCCAGATGTGCATCGGAAACTACTACTGGTCTTCCAGGGAACGATCAAAGCGTAAACTGTTTGAGACACTACTTTTATGGAGGAATGTGCGCATGGTGACTGTTGTATACAATCGCGTTGCAGTTTCTGTGTTTCATCAACACTATGATGGTCCACAGATTACAGAATGCCTCCAGATGTTAATCGGAAACTATTACTGGTCTTCCAGGGAACGATCGAAGCGTAGACTGTTTGAGACATTACTCCCATGGAGGAAAGTGCGCATGGTGACTGTTGTATTCAATCTCGATTTAATTTCTGTGTTACATCATCACTCTGATAGTCCACAGATTACGGAAAGCCTCCAGATGTGCATCGGAAACTACTACTGGTCTTCCAGGGGACTATCAAGGCGTAGACTCTTAGAGACATTACTCCCATTTAGGAAAGTGCGCATGGTGACTGTTGTATTCAATCCCGATGCAATTTCTGTGTTTCATCAACACTCTGATAGTCCACAGATTACCGAATGCCACCAGATGTGCATCGGAAACTACTACTGGTCTCTCAGGTAACGAGCAAAGCGTAGACTGTTTGACACATTACTCCCGTGGAGGAAAGGGCGCATGATGACTGTTGTATCGAATCCCGATGCAATTTCTGTGTTTCATCAACACTCTGATAGTCCAGAGATTACAGAATGCCTCCAGATAATCATCGGAAACTACGACTGGTCTTCCAGGGAACGATCAAAGCGAAGACTCTTTGGGACATTACTCCCATTGAGGAAAGTGCGCATGGTGACTGTTGTATTCAATCCCGATGCAATTTCTGTGTTTCATCAACACTCTGATAGTCCACAGATTACGGAAAGCCTCCAGATGTGCATCGGAAACTACTACTGGTCTTCCAGGGAGCGATCAAAGAATAGACTGTTTGGGACATTACTCCCATGGAGTAAGGTGCGCATTGTGACTGTTGTATTCAATCCCGATGCAATTTCTGTGTTTCATGAACACTCTGATAGTCCACAGATTACGGAAAGCCTCCAGATATGCATCGGAAACAACTACTGGTCTTCCAGGGAACGATCAAAGCGTAGACTGTATGAGAATTACTCCCATGGAGGAAAGTGCGAGTGGTGACTGTTGTATTCAATCCCGATGCAATTTCTTTGTTTCATCAACACGATGATGGTCCACAGATTACAGAATGCCTCCAGAAGTGCATCGGAAACTACTACTGGTCTTTCAGGGAACGATCAAAGCGTAGACTGTTTGAGACATTACTCCCATGGAGGAAAGTGCGCTTGGTGACTGTTGTATTCAATCCCGATGCAATGTCTGTGTTTCATCAACACTCTGATAGTCCACAGATTTTAGAATGGCTCCTGATAAACATCGGAAACTACTACTGGTCTTCTAGGGAACGATCAAAGCGTAGATTGTTTGGGACATTACTCCCATGGAGGAAAGTGCGCATGGTGACTGTTCTATTTAATCCCGATGCAATTTCTGTGTTTCATCAACACTCTGATAGTCTACAGATTACAGAATGCCTACAGTTGTTAATCGGAAACTACTACTGGTCTTCCAGGGAACGATCAAAGCGTAGACTGTTTGAGACATTACTCCCATGGAGGAAAGTGCGCATGGTGACTGCTGTTTTCAATCCCGATGCAATTTCTTTGTTACATCATCCCTCTGATAGTCGACAGACTACGGAAAGCCTCCAGATGTGCATCGGGAAACTACTACTGGTCTTTCAGGGAACGATCAAAGCGTAGACTGTTAGAGACATTACTCCCGTTTAGGAAAGAGAGCATGGTGACTGTTGTATTCAATCCCGATGCAATTTCTGTGCTTTATCACCACTCTGATAGTCCACAGATTACAGAATGCCACCAGATGTGCATCGGAAACTACTACTGGTCTTGCAGGGAACGATCAAAGCGTAGACTGTTTGAGACATTACTCCCGTGGGGGAAAGTGCGCATGATGACTGTTGTATTCAATCCCAATGCAATTTCTGTGTTCATCAACACTCTGATAGTCCACAGAATACAGAATGCCTCCAGATGTTCATCGGAAACTACTACTGGTCTTCTAGGGAACGATCAAAGCGTAGACTGTTTGGGACATTACTCCCATGGAGGAAAGTGCGCATGGTGACTGTTGTATTCAATCCCGATGCAATTTCTGTGTTACATCATCCCTCTGATAGTCGACAGACTACGGAAAGCCTCCAGACGTGCATCGGAAACTACTACTGGTCTACCAGGGGACTATCAAAGCGTAGACTGTTAGGGACTTTACTATCATTTAGGAAAAAGGGCATGGTGACTGTTGTACTCAATCCCGATGCAATTTCTGTGTTTCATCAACACTCTGATAGTCCACAGATTACCGAATGCCACCAGATGTGCATCGGAAACTACTACTGGTCTTTCAGGGAACGATCAAAGCGTAGACTGTTTGAGACATTACTCCCGTGGGGGAAAGTGCGCATGATGACTGTTGTATTCAATCCCGATGCAATTTCTGTGTTCATCAACACTCTGATAGTCCACAGATTACAGAATGCCTCCAGATGTTCATCGGAAACTACTACTGGTCTTCCAGGGAACGATCAAAGCGTAGACTGTTTGGGACATTACTCCCATGGAGGAAAGTGCGCATGGTGACTGTTGTATTCAATCCCGATGCAATTACTGTGTTTCATCAACACTCTGATAGTCTACACATTGCAGAATGCCACTAGATGTGCATCGGAAACTACTACTGGTCTTCCAGAGAAAGATCAAAGCGTAGATTGTTTGAGACATTACTCCCGTGGAGGAAAGGGCGCATGGTGACTGTTGTATTCAATCCCGATGCAATTTCTGTGTTTCATCAACACTCTGATAGTCCACAGATTACAGAATGCCTCCAGATGTGCATCGGAAACTACTACTGGTCTTCCAGGGAACGATCAATGCGTAAACTGTTTGAGACACTACTTTTATGGAGGAATGTGCGCATGGTGACTGTTGTATACAATCGCGTTGCAGTTTCTGTGTTTCATCAACACTCTGATTGTCCACAGATTACAGAATGCCTCCAGATGTGCATCGGAAACTACTACTGGTCTTCCAGGGAACGACCAAAACGTAGACTCATTCTGACATTACTCCCATGGAGGAATGTGCGAATGTTGACTGTTGTATTCAATCCCGATGCAATTACAGTGTTTCATCAACACTATGATGGTCCACAGATTACCGAATGCCACCAGATGTGCATCGGAAACTACTACTGGTCTCTCAGGGAACGAGCAAAGCGTAGACTGTTTGACACATTACTCCCATGGAGGAATGTGCGCATGGTGACTGCTGTTTTCAATCCCGATGCAATTTCTGTGTTTCATCAACACTTTGATAGTCCACAGATTACGGAAAGCCTCCAGATGTGCATCGGGAAATACTACTGGTCTTCCAGGAAACGATCAAAGCGTAGACTGTTAGAGACATTACTCCCATGGAGGAAAGTGAGCATGGTGACTGTTGTATTCAATCCCGATGCAATTTCTGTGTTTCATCAACACTATGATGGTCCACAGATTACAGAATGCCTCCAGATGTTAATCGGAAACTATTACTGGTCTTCCAGGGAACGATCGAAGCGTAGACTGTTTGAGACATTACTCCCATGGAGGAAAGTGCGCATGGTGACTGTTGTATTCAATCTCGATTTAATTTCTGTGTTACATCATCACTCTGATAGTCCACAGATTACGGAAAGCCTCCAGATGTGCATCGGAAACTACTACTGGTCTTCCAGGGGACTACCAAGGCGTAGACTCTTAGAGAAATTACTCCCATTTAGGAAAGTGCGCATGGTGACTGTTGTATTCAATCCCGATGCAATTTCTGTGTTTCATCAACACTCTGATAGTCCACAGATTACCGAATGCCACCAGATGTGCATCGGAAACTACTACTGGTCTACCAGGGGACTATCAAAGCGTAGACTGTTAGGGACATTACTATCATTTAGGAAAAAGGGCATGGTGACTGTTGTACTCAATCCCGATGCAATTTCTGTGTTTCATCAACACTCTGATAGTCCACAGATTACCGAATGCCACCAGATGTGCATCGGAAACTACTACTGGTCTCTCAGGGACCGAGCAAAGCGTAGACTGTTTGACACATTACTCCCGTGGAGGAAAGGGTGCATGATGACTGTTGTATTCAATCCCGATGCAATTTCTGTGTTTCATCAACACTCTGATAGTCCAGAGATTACAGAATGCCTCCAGATAATCATCGGAAACTACGACTGGTCTTCCGGGGAACGATCAAAGCGTAGACTGTTTGGGACATTACTCCCATGGAGGAAAGTGCGCATTGTGACTGTTGTATTCAATTCCGATGCAATTTCTGTGTTTCATCAACACTCTGATAGTCCACAGATTACGGAATGCCTCCAGATGTGCATCGGGAAATACTACTGGTCTTCCAAGAAACGATCAAAGCGTAGACTGTTAGAGACATTACTCCCATGGAGGAAAGTGTGCATGGTGACTGTTGTATTCAATCCCGATGCAATTTCTGTGTTTCATCAACACAATGATGGTCCACAGATTACAGAATGCCTCCAGATGTTAATCGGAAACTATTACTGGTCTTCCAGGGAACGATCGAAGCGTAGACTGTTTGAGACATTACTCCCATGGAGGAAAGTGCGCATGGTGACTGTTGTATTCAATCTCGATTTAATTTCTGTGTTACATCATCACTCTGATAGTCCACAGATTACGGAAAGCCTCCAGATGTGCATCGGAAACTACTACTGGTCTTCCAGGGGACTATCAAGGTGTAGACTCTTAGAGACATTACTCCCATTTAGGAATGTGCGCATGGTGACTGTTGTATTCAATCCCGATGCAATTTCTGTGTTTCATCAACACTCTGATAGTCCACAGATTACCGAATGCCACCAGATGTGCATCGGAAACTACTACTGGTCTCTCAGGTAACGAGCAAAGCGTAGACTGTTTGACACATTACTCCCGTGGAGGAAAGGGCGCATGATGACTGTTGTATAGAATCCCGATGCAATTTCTGTGTTTCATCAACACTCTGATAGTCCAGAGATTACAGAATGCCTCCAGATAATCATCGGAAACTACGACTGGTCTTCCAGGGAACGATCAAAGCGAAGACTCTTTGGGACATTACTCCCATTGAGGAAAGTGCGCATGGTGACTGTTGTATTCAATCCCGATGCAATTTCTGTGTTTCATCAACACTCTGATAGTCCACAGATTACGGAAAGCCTCCAGATGTGCATCGGAAACTACTACTGGTCTTCCAGGGAGCGATCAAAGAATAGACTGTTTGGGACATTACTCCCATGGAGTAAAGTGCGCATGGTGACTGTTGTATTCAATCCCGATGCAATTTCTGTGTTTCATGAACACTCTGATAGTCCACAGATTACGGAAAGCCTCCAGATATGCATCGGAAACAACTACTGGTCTTCCAGGGAACGATCAAAGCGTAGACTGTATGAGAATTACTCCCATGGAGGAAAGTGCGAGTGGTGACTGTTGTATTCAATCCCGATGCAATTTCTTTGTTTCATCAACACGATGATGGTCCACAGATTACAGAATGCCTCCAGAAGTGCATCGGAAACTACTACTGGTCTTTCAGGGAACGATCAAAGCATAGACGGTTTGAGACATTACTCCCATGGAGGAAAGTGCGCTTGGTGACTGTTGTATTCAATCCCGATGCAATGTCTGTGTTTCATCAACACTCTGATAGTCCACAGATTTTAGAATGCCTCCTGATGTACATCGGAAACTACTACTGGTCTTCTAGGGAACGATCAAAGCGTAGATTGTTTGGGACATTACTCCCATGGAGGAAAGTGCGCATGGTGACTGTTCTATTTAATCCCGATGCAATTTCTGTGTTTCATCAACACTCTGATAGTCTACAGATTACAGAATGCCAACAGATGTTAATCGGAAACTACTACTGGTCTTCCAGGGAACGATCAAAGCGTAGACTGTTTGAGACATTACTCCCATGGAGGAAAGTGCGCATGGTGACTGCTGTTTTCAATCCCGATGCAATTTCTTTGTTACATCATCCCTCTGATAGTCGACAGACTACGGAAAGCCTCCAGATGTGCATCGGGAAACTACTACTGGTCTTTCAGGGAACGATCAAAGTGTAGACTGTTAGAGACATTACTCCCATTTAGGAAAGAGAGCATTGTGACTGTTGTATTCAATCCCGATGCAATTTCTGTGCTTCATCACCACTCTGATAGTCCACAGATTACAGAGTGCCACCAGATGTGCATCGGAAACTACTACTGGTCTTGCAGGGAACGATCAAAGCGTAGACTGTTTGAGACATTACTCCCGTGGGGGAAAGTGCGCATGATGACTGTTGTATTCAATCCCAATGCAATTTCTCTGTTCATCAACACTCTGAAAGTCCACAGAATACAGAATGCCTCCAGATGTTCATCGGAAACTACTACTGGTCTTCTAGGGAACGATCAAAGTGTAGACTGTTTGGGACATTACTCCCATGGAGGAAAGTGCGCATGGTGACTGTTGTATTCAATCCCGATGCAATTTCTGTGTTACATCATCCCTCTGATAGTCGACAGACTACGGAAAGCCTCCAGACGTGCATCGGAAACTACTACTGGTCTACCAGGGGACTATCAAAACGTAGACTGTTAGGGACATTACTATCATTTAGGAAAAAGGGCATGGTGACTGTTGTACTCAATCCCGATGCAATTTCTGTGTTTCATCAACACTCTGATAGTCCACAGATTACCGAATGCCACCAGATGTGCATCGGAAACTACTACTGGTCTCTCAGGGACCGAGCAAAGCGTAGACTGTTTGACACATTACTCCCGTGGAGGAAAGGGTGCATTGTGACTGTTGTATTCAATTCCGATGCAATTTCTGTGTTTCATCAACACTCTGATAGTCCACAGATTACGGAATGCCTCCAGATGTGCATCGGGAAATACTACTGGTCTTCCAAGAAACGATCAAAGCGTAGACTGTTAGAGACATTACTCCCATGGAGGAAAGTGTGCATGGTGACTGTTGTATTCAATCCCGATGCAATTTCTGTGTTTCATCAACACTATGATGGTCCACAGATTACAGAATGCCTCCAGATGTTAACCGGAAACTACTACTGGTCTTCCAGGGAACGATCGAAGCGTAGACTGTTTGAGACATTACTCCCATGGAGGAAAGTGCGCATGGTGACTGTTGGATTCAATCCCGATTTAATTTCTGTGTTTCATCATCACTCTGATAGTCCACAGATTACGGAAAGCCTCCGGATGTGCATCGGAAACTACTACTGGTCTTTCAGGTGACTATCAAGGCGTAGACTGTTAGAGACATTACTCC
This sequence comes from Schistocerca gregaria, assembly GCF_023897955.1. NCBI lineage: Eukaryota > Metazoa > Arthropoda > Insecta > Orthoptera > Acrididae > Schistocerca > Schistocerca gregaria. The sequence goes on along the minus strand of NC_064926.1, from coordinate 12,144,697 downwards.
CATTTAGGAAAGTGCGCATGGTGACTGTTGTATTCAATCCCGATGCAATTTCTGTGTTTCATCAACACTCTGATAGTCCACAGATTACCGAATGCCACCAGATGTGCATCGGAAACTACTACTGGTCTCTCAGGGAACGAGCAAAGCGTAGACTGTTTGACACATTACTCCCGTGGAGGAAAGGGTGCATGATGACTGTTGTATTCAATCCCGATGCAATTTCTGTGTTTCATCAACACTCTGATAGTCCAGAGATTACAGAATGCCTCCAGATAATCATCGGAAACTACGACTGGTCTTTCAGGGAACGATCAAAGCGAAGACTGTTTGGGACATTACTCCCATGGAGGAAAGTGCGCATGGTGACTGTTGTATTCAATCCCGATGCAATTTCTGTGTTTCATCAACACTCTGATAGTCCACAGATTACGGAAAGCCTCCAGATGTGCATTGGAAACTACTACTGGTCTTCCAGGGAGCGATCAAAGAATAGACTGTTTGGGACATTACTCCCATGGAAAAAAGTGCGCATGGTGACTGTTGTATTCAATCCCGATGCAATTTCTGTGTTTCATGAACACTCTGATAGTCCACAGGTTACGGAAAGCCTCCAGATATGCATCGGAAACAACTACTGGTCTTCCAGGGAACGATCAAAGCGTAGACTGTTTGAGAATTACTCCCATGGAGGAAAGTGCGCATGGTGACTGTTGTATTGAATCCCGATGCAATTTCTTTGTTTCATCAACACTCTGATACACCACAGATTACAGAATGCCTCCAGAAGTGCATCGGAAACTACTACTGGTCTTTCAGGGAACGATCAAAGCGTAGACTGTTTGAGACATTACTCCCATGGAGGCAAGTGCGCATGGTGACTGTTGTATTCAATCCCGATGCAATGTCTGTGTTTCATCAACACTCTGATAGTCCACAGATTTTAGAATGCCTCCTGATGTACATCGGAAACTACTACTGGCCTTCTAGGGAACGATCAAAGCGAGGATTGTTTGGGACATTACTCCCATGGAGGAAAGTGCGCATGGTGACTGTTCTATTTAATCCCGATGCAATTTCTGTGTTTCATCAACACTCTGATAGTCCACAGATTACAGAATGCCTCCAGATGTTAATCGGAAACTACTACTGGTCTTCCAGGGAACGATCAAAGCGTAGACTGTTTGAGACATTACTCCCATGGAGGAAAGTGCGCATGGTGACTGGTGTTTTCAATCCCGATGCAATTTCTGTGTTACATCATCCCTCTGATAGTGGACAGACTACGGAAAGCCTCCAGATGTGCATCGGGAAACTACTACTGGTCTTCCAGGGAACGATCAAAGCGTAGACTGTTAGAGACATTACTCCCATTTAGGAAAGAGAGCATGGTGACTATTGTATTCAATCCCGATGCAATTTCTGTGCTTCATCACCACTCTGATAGTCCACAGATTACAGAATGCCACCAGATGTGCATCGGAAACTACTACTGGTCTTTCAGGGAACGATCAAAGCGTAGACTCTTTGAGACATTACTCCCATGGAGGAAAGTGCGGATGGTGACTGTTGTATTCAATCCCGATGCAATTTCTGTGTTTCATCAACAATCTGATAGTCCACAGATAACGGAATGCCAGCAGATGTGCATCGGAAACTACTACTGGTCTTCCAGGGAACGATCAAAGCGTACACTGATTGAGACGTTCCTCCCATGGAGGAAAGTGCGCATGGTGACTGTTATATCCAATCCCGATGCAATTTCTGTGTTTCATCAACACTCTGATATTCCGCAGATTACAGAATGCCACCAGATGTGCATCGGAAACTACTACTGGTCTTCCAGGGAACGATCAAAGCGTAGACTGTTAGAGACATTACTCCCATGGAGGAAAGTGCGCATGGTAACTGTTGTATTCAATCCCGATGCAATTTCTGGGTTCATCAACACTCTGATAGTCTACAGATTACAGAATGCCACCAGATGTCCATCGGAAACTACTACTGGTCTTCCAGTGAACGATCAAAGCGTAAACTGTTTGAGACATTAATGCCATGGAGGTAAGTGCGCATGGTGACTGTTGTATTCAATCCCGATGCAATTTCAGTGATTCATCAACACTCTGATAGTCCACAGATTACAGAAATCCTCCAGATGTGCATCGGAAACTACTACTGGTCTTCCAGGGAACGATCAAAGCGTAGACTGTTAGAGACATTACTCCCATTGAGGAAAGTGCGCAGGGTGACTGTTTTATTCAATCCCGATGCAATTTCTGGGTTTCATCAACACTCTGATAGTCTACACATTACGGAATGCCACCAGATGTGCATCGGAAACTACTACTGGTCTTTCAGGGAACGATCAAAGCGTAGGCTGTTTGAGACATTACTCCCATTGAGGAAAGTGCGCATGGTGACTGTTGTATTCAATCCCGATACAATTGTAGTGTTTCATCTACACTCTGATAGTCCACAGATTACAGAATACCAGCAGATGTGCATCGGAAACTACTACTGGTCTTCCAGGGAACGATCAAAGCGTAGACTGATTGAGACGTACCTCCCATGGAGGAAAGTGCGCATTGTGACTGTTGTATTCAATCCCGATGCAATTTCCGTGTTTCATCAACAATCTGATAGTCCACACATTACGGAATGCCAGCAGATGTGCATCGGAAACTACTACTGGTCTTCCAGGGAACGATCAAAGCGTACACTGATTGAGACGTACCTCCCATGGAGGAAAGTGCGCATGGTGACTGTTATATCCAATCCCGATGCAATTTCTGTGTTTCATCAACACTCTGATAGTCCGCAGATTACAGAATGCCACCAGATGTGCATCGGAAACTACTACTGGTCTTCCAGGGAACGATCAAAGCGTATATTGTTTGAGACATTACTCCCGTGGAGAGAAGTGCGCATGGTGACTGTTGTATTCAATCCAGATGCATTTTCTGTGTTTCATCAACACTCTGATAGTCCACAGATTACAGGATGCCTCCAGATGTGCATCGGAAACTACTACTGGTCTTCCATGGAACGATCAAAGTGTAGACTGTTTGAGACATTACTCTCATGGAGGAAAGTGCGCATGGTGACTGTTGTATTCAATCCCGATGCAGTTGTAGTGTTTCATCTACACTCTGATATTCCACAGATTACAGAATGACTCCAGATGTGCATCGGAAACTACTACTGGTCTTCCAGGGAACGATCAAAACGTAGACTCTTTGAGACATTACTCAAATGGAGGAATGTGCGGATGGTGACTGTTGTATTCAATCCCGATGCAATTTCTGTGTTTCATCAACACTCTGATGGTCCACAGATTACAGAATGAGTCCAGATGTTCATCGGAAACTACTACTGGTCTACCAGGGAACGATCAAAGCGTAGACTGTTAGGGTCATTACTCCTATGGAGCAAAGTGCGCATGGTGACTGTTGTATTCAATCCCGATGCAATTTCTGTGTTTCATCAACACTCTGATAGTCTACACATTACAGAATGCCACCAGATGTGCATCGGAAACTACTACTGGTCTTCCAGGGAACGATCAAAGCGTAGATTGTTTGAGACATTACTCCCGTGGAGGATAGTGCGCATTTTGACTGTTGTATTCAATCCAGATGCATTTTCTGTGTTTCATCAACACTCTGATAGTCCAAAGATTACAGGATGCCTCCAGATGTGCATCGGAAACTACTACTGGTCTACCAGGGAAGATCAAAGTGTAGACTGTTTGAGACATTACTCTCATGGAGGAAAGTGCGCATGGTGACTGTTGTATTCAATCCCGATGCAATTGTAGTGTTTCATCTACACTCTGATAGTCCACAGATTACAGAATGCCAGCAGATGTGCATCGGAAACTACTACTGGTCTTCCAGGGAACGATCAAAGCGTAGACTTATTGAGACGTACCTCCCATGGAGGAAAGTGCGCATTGTGACTGTTGTATCCAATCCCGATGCAATTTCTGTGTTTCATGAACACTCTGATAGTCCGCAGATTACAGACTGCCACGAGATGTGCATCGGAAACTACTACTGGTCTTCCAGGGAACGATCAAAGCGTAGACTGTTAGAGACATTACTCCCATGGAGCAAAGTGCGCATGGTAACTGTTGTATTCAATCCCGATGCAATTTCTGTGTTTCATCAACACTCTGACAGTCTACAGATTACAGAATGCCACCAGATGTGCATCTGTAACTACTACTGGTCTTCCAGGGAACGATCAAAGCATACACTGTTTGAGACATTAATCCCATGGAGGTAAGTGCGCATGGTGACTGTTGTATTCAATCCCGATGCAATTTCAGTGATTCATCAACACTCTGATACTCCACAGATTACAGAATGCCTCCAGATGTGCATCGGAAACTACTACTGTTCTTTAAGGGAACGATCAAAGCGTAGACTGTTTGAGACATTACTCCCATGGAGGAAAGTGCGCATAGTGACTGTTGTATTCAATCCCGCTGCAATTTCTGTATTTCATCAACACTCTGATAGTCCACAGATTACAGAATGCCTCCAGATGTGCATCGGAAACTACTACTGGTCTTCCAGGGAACGATCAAAGCGTAAACTGTTTGAGACATTTCTTTTATGGAGGAATGTGCGCATGGTGACTGTTGTATTCAATCCTGATGCATTTTCTGTGTTTCATTACCACTCTGATAGTCCACAGATTACAGAATGCCCACCAGATATGCATCGGAAACTACTACTGACCTTCCAGGGAACGATCAATGCGTAGACTGTTTGAGACATTACTCCCATGGAGCAAAGTGCGCATGGTAACTGTTCCATTCAATCCCGATGCAATTTCTGTGTTTCATCAACACTCTGATAGTGTACAGATTACAGAATGCCACCAGATGTGCATCGGAAACTACTACTGGTCTTCCAGTTAACGATCAAAGCGTAAACTGTTTGAGACATTAATCCCATGAAGGTAAGTGCGCATGGTGAATGTTGTATTCAATCCCGATGCAATTTCAGTGATTCATCAACACTCTGATACTCCACAGATTACAGAATGCCTCCAGATGTGCATCGGAAACTACTACTGTTCTTTCAGGGAACGATCAAGGCGTAGACTGTTTGAGACATTACTCCCATGGAGGAAAGTGCGCATGGTAACTGTTGTATCCAATCCCGATTCAATTTCTGTGTTTCATCAACACTCTGATAGTCCGCAGATTACAGAATGCCACCAGATGTGCATCGGAAACTTCTACTGGTCTTCCAGGGAACGATCAAAGCGTAAACTGTTCGAGACATTTCTTTTATGGAGGAATGTGCGCATGGTGACGGTTGTATTCAATCCCGATGCATTTTCTGTGTTTCATTACAACTCTGATACTCCACAGATTACAGAATGCCACGAGATGTGCATCGGAAACTACTACTGGTCTTCCAGGGAACGATCAAAGCGTAGACTAATTGAGACGTACCTCCCATGGAGGAAAGTGCGCATGGTGACTGTTGTATCCAATCCCGATTCAATTTCTGTGTTTCATCAACACTCTGATAGTCCGCAGATTACAGAATGCCACCAGATGTGCATCGGAAACTACTACTGGTCTTCCAGGGAACGATTAAAGCGTAGACAGTTTGAGACATTAATACCATGGAGGTAAGTGCGCATGGTGACTGTTGTATTCAATCCCGATGCAATTTCAGTTATTCATCACCAATCTGATAGTCCACAGATTACAGAATGCCACGACATGTGCATCGGAAACTTCTACTGGTCTTCCCGGGAGCAATCAAATCGTAGACTGTTTGAGACATTACTCCCATGGAGGAAAGTGCGCATGGTGACTGTTGTATTCAATCCCGATGCATTTTCTGTGTTTCATTACCACTCTAATAGTCCACAGATTACAGAATACCACGAGATGTGCATCGGAAACTACTAGAGGTCTTCCAGGGAACGATCAAAGCGTAGACTCTTTGAGACATTACTCCCATGGAGGAAAGTGCGGATGGTGACTGTTGTATTCAATCCCGATGCAATTTCTGTGTTTCATCAACAATCTGATAGTCCACAGATTACGGAATGCCAGCAGATGTGCATCGGAAACTACTACTGGTCTTCCAGGGAACGATCAAAGCGTACACTGATTGAGACGTACCTCCCATGGAGGAAAGTGCGCATGGTGATTGTTATATCCAATCCCGATGCAATTTCTGTGTTTCATCAACACTCTGATAGTCCGCAGATTACAGAATGCCACCAGATGTGCATCGGAAACTACTACTGGTCTTCCAGGGAACGATCAAAGCGTAGACTTTTAGAGACATTACTCCCATGGAGGAAAGTGCGCATGGTAACTGTTGTATTCAATCCCGATGCAATTTCTGGGTTCATCAACACTCTGATAGTCTACAGATTACAGAATGCCACCAGATGTCCATCGGAAACTACTACTGGTCTTTCAGGGAACGATCAAAGCGTAGGCTGTTTGAGACATTAATCCCATGGAGGTAAGTGCGCATGGTGACTGTTCTATTCAATCCCGATGCAATTTCAGTGATTCATCAACACTCTGATAGTCCACAGATTACAGAAATCCTCCAGATGTGCATCGGAAACTACTACTGGTCTTCCAGGGAACGATCAAAGCGTAGACTGTTAGAGACATTACTCCCATTGAGGAAAGTGCGCAGGGTGACTGTTTTATTCAATCCCGAAGCAATTTCTGGGTTTCATCAACACTCTGATAGTCTACACATTACGGAATGCCACCAGATGTGCATCGGAAACTACTACTGGTCTTTCAGGGAACGATCAAAGCGTAGGCTGTTTGAGACATTACTCCCATGGAGGAAAGTGCGCATGGTGACTGTTGTATTCAATCCCGATACAATTGTAGTGTTTCATCTACACTCTGATAGTCCACAGATTACAGAATACCAGCAGATGTGCATCGGAAACTACTACTGGTCTTCCAGGGAAAGATCAAAGCGTAGGCTGATTGAGACGTACCTCCCATGGAGGAAAGTGCGCATTGTGACTGTTGTATCCAATCCCGATGCAATTTCTGTGTTTCATCAACACTCTGATACTCCACAGATTACAGAATGCCACCAGATGTGCATCGGAAACTGCTACTGGTCTTCCAGGGAACGATCAAAAAGTACACTGTTTGAGACATTAATCCCATGGAGGTAAGTGCGCATGATGACTGTTGTATTCAATCCCGATGCAATTTCAGTGATTCATCAACACTCTGATACTCCACAGATTACAGAATGCCTCCAGATGTGCATCGGAAACTACTACTGGTCTTTCAGGGAACGATCAAAGCGTAGACTGTTTGAGACGTTACTCCCACGGAGGGAAGTGCGCATGGTGACTGTTGTATTCAATCCCGATGCAATTTCTGTATTTCATCAACACTCTGACAGTCCACTGATTACAGAATATCTCCAGATGTGCATCGGAAACTACTACTGGTCTTCCAGGGAACGATCAAAGCGTAGACTGATTGAGACGTACCTCCCATGGAGGAAAGTGCGCATGGTGACTGTTGCATCCAATCCCGATGCCATTTCTGTGTTTCATCAACACTCTGATAGTCCGCAGATTACAGAATGCCACCAGATGTGCATCGGAAACTACTACTGGTCTTCCAGCGAACGATCAAAATGTAGACTGTTTGAGACATTACTCCCATTGAGGAAAGAGCGCGTGGTGACTGTTTTATTCAATCCCGATGCAATTTCTGGGTTTCATCAACACTCTGATAGTCTACACATTACAGAATGCCACCAGATGTGCATCGGAAACTACTACTGGTCTTCCAGGGAACGATCAAAGCGTATATTGTTTGAGACATTACTCCCGTGGAGAGAAGTGCGCATGGTGACTGTTGTATTCAATCCAGATGCATTTTCTGTGTTTCATCAACACTCTGATAGTCCAGAGATTACAGGATGCCTCCAGATGTGCATCGGAAACTACTACTGGTCTTCCAGGGAACGATCAAAGTGTAGACTGTTTGAGACATTACTCTCATGGAGGAAAGTGCGCATGGTGACTGTTGTATTCAATCCCGATGCAGTTGTAGTGTTTCATCTACACTCTGATATTCCACAGATTACAGAATGACTCCAGATGTGCATCGGAAACTACTACTGGTCTTCCAGGGAACGATCAAAACGTAGACTCTTTGAGACATTACTCAAATGGAGGAAAGTGCGGATGGTGACTGTTGTATTCAATCCCGATGCAATTTCTGTGTTTCATCAACACTCTGATGGTCCACAGATTACAGAATGAGTCCAGATGTTCATCGGAAACTACTACTGGTCTACCAGGGAACGATCAAAGCGTAGACTGTTAGAGTCATTACTCCTATGGAGCAAAGTGCGCATGGTGACTGTTGTATTAAATCCCGATGCAATATCTGTGTTTCATCAACACTCTGATAGTCTACACATTACAGAATGCCACCAGATGTGCATCGGAAACTACTACTGGTCTTCCAGGGAACGATCAAAGCGTAGATTGTTTGAGACATTACTCCCGTGGAGGAAAGTGCGCATTTTGACTGTTGTATTCAATCCAGATGCATTTTCTGTGTTTCATCAACACTCTGATAGTCCACAGATTACAGGATGCCTCCAGATGTGCATCGGAAACTACTACTGGTCTTCCAGGGAACGATCAAAGCGTAAACTGTTTGAGACATTTCTTTTATGGAGGAATGTGCGCATGGTGACTGTTGTATTCAATCCTGATGCATTTTCTGTGTTTCATTACCACTCTGATAGTCCACAGATTACAGAATGCCCACCAGATATGCATCGGAAACTACTACTGACCTTCCAGGGAACGATCAATGCGTAGACTGTTTGAGACATTACTCCCATGGAGCAAAGTGCGCATGGTAACTGTTCCATTCAATCCCGTTGCAATTTCTGTGTTTCATCAACACTCTGATAGTGTACAGATTACAGAATGCCACCAGATGTGCATCGGAAACTACTACTGGTCTTCCAGTTAACGATCAAAGCGTAGACTGTTTGAGACATTAATCCCATGGAGGTAAGTGCGCATGGTGAATGTTGTATTCAATCCCGATGCAATTTCAGTGATTCATCAACACTCTGATACTCCACAGATTACAGAATGCCTCCAGATGTGCATCGGAAACTACTACTGTTCTTTCAGGGAACGATCAAGGCGTAGACTGTTTGAGACATTACTCCCGTGGAGGAAAGTGCGCATAGTGACTGTTGTATTCAATCCCGATGCAATTTCTGTATTTCATCAACACTCTGATAGTCCACAGATTACAGAATGCCTCCAGATGTGCATCGGAAACTACTACTGGTCTTCCAGGGAACGATCGAAGCGTAAACTGTTTGAGACATTTCTTTTATGGAGGAATGTGCGCATGGTGACTGTTGTATTCAATCCCGATGCATTTTCTGTGTTTCATTACCACTCTGATAGTCCACAGATTACAGAATGCCACGAGATGTGCATCGGAAACTACTACTGGTCTTCCAGGGAACGATCAAAGCGTAGACTGTTTGAGACATTAATCCCATGGAGGTAAGTGCGCATAGTGACTGTTGTATTCAATCCCGATGCAATTTCAGTGATTCATCAACACTCTGATAGTCCACAGATTACAGAAAGCCTCCAGATGTGCATCGGAAACTACTACTGGTCTTCCAGGGAACGATCAAAGCGTAGACTGTTAGAGTCATTACTCCCATTGAGGAAAGTGCGCATGGAGACTGTTTTATTCAATCCCGATGCAATTTCTGGGTTTCATCAACACTCTGATAGTCTACACATTACAGAATGCCAGCAGATGTGCATCGGAATCTACTACTGGTCTTCCAGGGAACGATCAAAGCGTAGATTGTTTGAGACATTACTCCCGTGGAGGAAAGTGCGCATGGTGACTGTTGCATCCAATCCCGATGCAATTTCTGTGTTTCATCAACACTCTGATAGTCCGCAGATTACAGAATGCCACCAGATGTGCATCGGAAACTACTACTGGTCTTCCAGGGAACAATCAAAGCGTAGGCTGTTTGAGACATTAATCCCATGGAGGTAAGTGCGCATGGTGAATGTTGTATTCAATCCCGGTGCAATTTCAGTGATTCATCAACACTCTGATACTCCACAGATACAGAATGCCACCAGATGTGCATCGGAAACTACTACTGGTCTTTCAGGGAACGATCAAAGGGTAGACTGTTTGAGACGTTACTCCCATGGAGGAAAGTGCGCATGGTGACTGTTGTATTCAATCCCGATGCAATTTCTGTATTTCATCAACACTCTGACAGTCCACTGATTACAGAATATCTCCAGATGTGCATCGGAAACTACTACTGGTCTTCCAGGGAACGATCAAAGCGTAGACTGATTGAGACGTACCTCCCATGGAGGAAAGTGCGCATGGTGACTGTTGCATCCAATCCCGATGCAATTTCTGTGTTTCATCAACACTCTGATAGTCCGCAGATTACAGAATGCCACCAGATGTGCATCGGAAACTACTACTGGTCTTCCAGGGAACGATCAAAATGTAGACTGTTTGAGACATTACTCCCATTGAGGAAAGTGCGCGTGGTGACTGTTTTATTCAATCCCGATGCAATTTCTGGGTTTCATCAACACTCTGATAGTCTACACATTACAGAATGCCACCAGATGTGCATCGGAAACTACTACTGGTCTTCCAGGGAACGATCAAAGCGTATATTGTTTGAGACATTACTCCCGTGGAGAGAAGTGCGCATGGTGACTGTTGTATTCAATCCAGATGCATTTTCTGTGTTTCATCAACACTCTGATAGTCCAGAGATTACAGGATGCCTCCAGATGTGCATCGGAAACTACTACTGGTCTTCCAGGGAACGATCAAAGTGTAGACTGTTTGAGACATTACTCTCATGGAGGAAAGTGCGCATGGTGACTGTTGTATTCAATCCCGATGCAGTTGTAGTGTTTCATCTACACTCTGATATTCCACAGATTACAGAATGACTCCAGATGTGCATCGGAAACTACTACTGGTCTTCCAGGGAACGATCAAAACGTAGACTCTTTGAGACATTACTCAAATGGAGGAAAGTGCGGATGGTGACTGTTGTATTCAATCCCGATGCAATTTCTCTGTTTCATCAACACTCTGATAGTCTACACATTACAGAATGCCACCAGATGTGCATCGGAAACTACTACTGGTCTTCCAGGGAACGATCAAAGCGTAGATTGTTTGAGACATTACTCCCGTGGAGGAAAGTGCGCATTTTGACTGTTGTATTCAATCCAGATGCATTTTCTGTGTTTCATCAACACTCTGATAGTCCACAGATTACAGGATGCCTCCAGATGTGCATCGGAAACTACTACTGGTCTACCAGGGAAGATCAAAGTGTAGACTGTTTGAGACATTACTCTCATGGAGGAAAGTGCGCATGGTGACTGTTGTATTCAATCCCGATGCAATTGTAGTGTTTCATCTACACTCTGATAGTCCACAGATTACAGAATGCCAGCAGATGTGCATCGGAAACTACTACTGGTCTTCCAGGGAACGATCAAAGCGTAGACTGATTGAGACGTACCTCCCATGGAGGAAAGTGCGCATTGTGACTGTTGTATCCAATCCCGATGCAATTTCTGTGTTTCATCAACACTCTGATAGTCCGCAGATTACAGACTGCCACGAGATGTGCATCGGAAACTACTACTGGTCTTCCAGGGAACGATCAAAGCGTAGACTGTTAGAGACATTACTCCCATGGAGCAAAGTGCGCATGGTAACTGTTGTATTCAATCCCGATGCGATTTCTGTGTTTCATCAACACTCTGACAGTCTACAGATTACAGAATGCCACCAGATGTGCATCTGTAACTACTACTGGTCTTCCAGGGAACGATCAAAGCATACACTGTTTGAGACATTAATCCCATGGCGGTAAGTGCGCATGGTGAATGTTGTATTCAATCCCGATGCAATTTCAGTGATTCATCAACACTCTGATACTCCACAGATTACAGAATGCCTCCAGATGTGCATCGGAAACTACTACTGTTCTTTAAGGGAACGATCAAAGCGTAGACTGTTTGAGACATTACTCCCATGGAGGAAAGTGCGCATAGTGACTGTTGTATTCAATCCCGATGCAATTTCTGTATTTCATCAACACTCTGATAGTCCACAGATTACAGAATGCCTCCAGATGTGCATCGGAAACTACTACTGGTCTTCCAGGGAACGATCAAAGCGTAAACTGTTTGAGACATTTCTTTTATGGAGGAATGTGCGCATGGTGACTGTTGTATTCAATCCTGATGCATTTTCTGTGTTTCATTACCACTCTGATAGTCCACAGATTACAGAATGCCCACCAGATATGCATCGGAAACTACTACTGACCTTCCAGGGAACGATCAATGCGTAGACTGTTTGAGACATTACTCCCATGGAGCAAAGTGCGCATGGTAACTGTTCCATTCAATCCCGTTGCAATTTCTGTGTTTCATCAACACTCTGATAGTGTACAGATTACAGAATGCCACCAGATGTGCATCGGAAACTACTACTGGTCTTCCAGTTAACGATCAAAGCGTAGACTGTTTGAGACATTAATCCCATGGAGGTAAGTGCGCATGGTGAATGTTGTATTCAATCCCGATGCAATTTCAGTGATTCATCAACACTCTGATACTCCACAGATTACAGAATGCCTCCAGATGTGCATCGGAAACTACTACTGTTCTTTCAGGGAACGATCAAGGCGTAGACTGTTTGAGACATTACTCCCGTGGAGGAAAGTGCGCATAGTGACTGTTGTATTCAATCCCGATGCAATTTCTGTATTTCATCAACACTCTGATAGTCCACAGATTACAGAATGCCTCCAGATGTGCATCGGAAACTACTACTGGTCTTCCAGGGAACGATCGAAGCGTAAACTGTTTGAGACATTTCTTTTATGGAGGAATGTGCGCATGGTGACTGTTGTATTCAATCCCGATGCATTTTCTGTGTTTCATTACCACTCTGATAGTCCACAGATTACAGAATGCCACGAGATGTGCATCGGAAACTACTACTGGTCTTCCAGGGAACGATCAAAGCGTAGACTGTTTGAGACATTAATCCCATGGAGGTAAGTGCGCATAGTGACTGTTGTATTCAATCCCGATGCAATTTCAGTGATTCATCAACACTCTGATAGTCCACAGATTACAGAAAGCCTCCAGATGTGCATCGGAAACTACTACTGGTCTTCCAGGGAACGATCAAAGCGTAGACTGTTAGAGTCATTACTCCCATTGAGGAAAGTGCGCATGGAGACTGTTTTATTCAATCCCGATGCAATTTCTGGGTTTCATCAACACTCTGATAGTCTACACATTACAGAATGACACCAGATGTGCATCGGAAACTACTACTGGTCTTCCAGGGAACGATCAAAGCGTAGATTGTTTGAGACATTACTCCCGTGGAGGAAAGTGCGCATGGTGACTGTTGTATTCAATCCAGATGCATTTTCTGTGTTTCATCAACACTCTGATAGTCCACAGATTACAGGATGGATCCAGATGTGCATCGGAAACTTCTACTGGTCTTCCAGGAAACGATCAAAGCGTAGACTCATTGAGACGTACCTCCCATGGAGGAAAGTGCGCATGGTGACTGTTGCATCCAATCCCGATGCAATTTCTGTGTTTCATCAACACTCTGATAGTCCGCAGATTACAGAATGCCACCAGATGTGCATCGGAAACTACTACTGGTCTTCCAGGTAACGATCAAAGTGTAGACTGTTTGAGACATTACTCCCATTGAGGAAAGTGCGCGTGGTGACTGTTTTATTCAATCCCGATGCAATTTCTGGGTTTCATCAACACTCTGATGGTCCACAGATTACAGAATGAGTCCAGATGTTCATCGGAAACTACTACTGGTCTTCCAGGGAACGATCAAAGCGTAAACTGTTTGAGACATTTCTTTTATGGAGGAAAGTGCGCATGGTGACTGTTGTATTCAATCCCGATGCATTTGTAGTGTTTCATCTATACTCTGATAGTCCACAGATTACAGAATGCCTCCAGATGTGCATCGGAAACTACTACTGGTCTTCCAGGGAACGATCAAAACGTAGACTCTTTGAGACATTACTCAAATGGAGGAAAGTGCGGATGGTGACTGCTGTATTCAATCCCGATGCAATTTCTGTGTTTCATCAACACTCTGATGGTCCACAGATTACAGAATGAGTCCAGATGTTCATCGGAAACTACTACTGGTCTTCCAGGGAACGATCAAAGCGTAAACTGTTTGAGACATTTCTTTTATGGAGGAAAGTGCGCATGGTGACTGTTGTATTCAATCCCGATGCATTTTCTATGTTTCACTACCACTCTGATAGTCCACAGATTACAGAATGCCACGAGATGTGCATCGGAAACTACTAATGGTCTTCCAGGGAACGATCAAAGCGTAGACTGTTTGAGACATTAATCCCATGGAGGTAAGTGCGCATGGTGACTGTTGTATTCAATCCCGATGCAATTTCAGTGATTCATCAACACTCTGATAGTCCACAGATTACAGAAAGCCTCCAGATGAGCATCGGAAACTACTACTGGTCTCCCAGGGAACGATCAAAGCGTAGACTGTTAGAGTCATTACTCCCATTGAGGAAAGTGCGCATGGTGACTGTTTTATTCAATCCCGATGCAATTTCTGGGTTTCATCAACACTCTGATAGTCTACACATTACAGAATGCCACAAGATGTGCATCGGAAACTACTACTGGTCTTCCAGGGAACGATCAAAGCGTAGATTGTTTGAGACATTACTCCCATGGAGGAAAGTGCGCATTGTGACTGTTGTATCCAATCCCGATGCAATTTCTGTGTTTCATCAACACTCTGATAGTCCGCAGATTACAGACTGCCACGAGATGTGCATCGGAAACTACTACTGGTCTTCCAGGGAACGATCAAAGCGTAGACTGTTAGAGACATTACTCCCATGGAGCAAAGTGCGCATGGTAACTGTTGTATTCAATCCCGATGCAATTTCTGTGTTTCATCAACACTCTGATAGTCCACAGTTTACAGAATGCCACCAGATGTGCTTCGGTAACTACTACTGGTCTTCCAGGGAACGATCAAAGCGTACACTGTTTGAGACATTAATCCCATGGAGGTAAGTGCGCATGGTGAATGTTGTATTCAATCCCGATGCAATTTCAGTGATTCATCAACACTCTGATACTCCACAGATTACAGAATGCCACGAGATGTGCATCGGAAACTACTACTGTTCTTTCAGGGAACGATCAAAGCGTAGACTGTTTGAGACATTACTCCCATGGAGGAAAGTGCGCATAGTGACTGTTGTATTCAATCCCGATGCAATTTCTGTATTTCATCAACACTCTGATAGTCCACAGTTTACAGAGTGCCTCCAGATGTGCATCGGAAACTACTACTGGTCTTCCAGGAAACGATCAAAGCGTAAACTGTTTGAGACATTTCTTTATGGAGGAATGTGCGCATGGTGACTGTTGTATTCAATCCCGATGCAATTTCTGGGTTTCATCAACACTCTGATAGTCTACACATTACAGAATGACACCAGATGTGCATCGGAAACTACTACTGGTCTTCCAGGGAACGATCAAAGCGTATATTGTTTGAGACATTACTCCCGTGGAGGAAAGTGCGCATGGTGACTGTTGTATTCAATCCAGATGCATTTTCTGTGTTTCATCAACACTCTGATATTCCACAGATTACAGGATGCCTCCAGATGTGCATCGGAAACTTCTACTGGTCTTCCAGGGAACGATCAAAGTGTAGACTGATTGAGATGTACCTCCCATGGAGGAAAGTGCGCATGGTGACTGTTGCATCCAATCCCGATGCAATTTCTGTGTTTCATCAACACTCTGATAGTCCGCAGATTACAGAATGCCACCAGATGTGCATCGGAAACTACTACTGGTCTTCCAGGGAACGATCAAAGTGTAGACTGTTTGAGACATTACTCCCATTGAGGAAAGTGCGCGTGGTGACTGTTTTATTCAATCCCGATGCAATTTCTTGGTTTCATCAACACTCTGATAGTCTACACATTACAGAATGCCACCAGATGTGCATCGGAAACTACTACTGGTCTTCCAGGGAACGATCAAAGCATATATTGTTTGAGACATTACACCCATGCAGAGAAGTGCGCATGGTGACTGTTGTATTCAATCCAGATGCATTTTCTGTGTTTCATCAACACTCTGATAGTCCACAGATTACAGGATGCCTCCAGATGTGCATCGGAAACTACTACTGGTCTTCCAGGGAACGATCAAAAGGTAGACTGTTTGAGACATTACTCTCATGGAGGAAAGTGCGCATGGTGACTGTTGTATTCAATCCCGATGCAGTTGTAGTGTTTCATCTACACTCTGATAGTCCACAGATTACAGAATGCCTCCAGATGTGCATCGGAAACTACTACTGGTCTTCCAGGGAACGATCAAAACGTAGACTCTTTGAGACATCACTCAAATGGAGGAAAGTGCGGATGGTGACTGTTGTAATCAATCCCGATGCAATTTCTGTGTTTCATCAACACTCTGATGGTCCACAGATTACAAAATGAGTCCAGATGTTCATCGGAAACTACTACTGGTCTACCAGGGAACTATCAAAGCGTAGACTGTTAGAGTCATTACTCCTATGGAGCAAAGTGCGCATGGTGAATGTTGTATTCAATCCCGATGCATTTTCTGTGTTTCATTACCATTCTGATAGTCCACAGATTACAGAATGCCTCCAGATGTGCATCGGAAACTACTACTGGTCTTCCAGGGAACGATCAAAGCGTAGACTCTTTGAGACATTATTCCATGGAGGAAAGTGCGGATGGTGACTGTTGTATTCAATCCCGATGCAATTTCTGTGCTTCATCAACACTCTGATAGTCCGCAGATTACAGAATGCCACCAGATGTCCATCGGAAACTTCTACTGGTCTTCCAGGGAACGATCAAAGCGTAGACTGTTAGAGACATTACTCCCATGGAGGAAAGTGCGCATGGTAACTGTTGCATTCAATCCCGATGCAATTTCTGTGTTTCATCAGCACTCTGATAGTCTACAGATTACAGAATGCCACCACATGTGCATCGGAAACTACTACTGGTCTTCCAGGGAACGATCAAAGCGTAGACTGTTTGAGACATTAATCCCATGGAGGTAAGTGCGCATGGTGACTGTTGTATTCAATCCCGATGCAATTTCAGTGATTCATCAACACTCTGATTGTCCACAGACTACAGAAAGCCTCCAGATGTGCATCGGAAACTACTACTGGTCTTCCAGGGAAGATCAAAGTGTAGACTGTTTGAGACATTACTCTCATGGAGGGAAATGCGCATGGTGACTGTTGGATTGAATCTCGATGCAATTGTAGTGTTTCATCTACACTCTGATAGTCCACAGATTACAGAATGCCAGCAGATGTGCATCGGAAACTACTACTGGTCTTCCAGGGAACGATCAAAGCGTAGACTGATTGAGACGTACCTCCTATGGAGGAAAGTGCGCATTGTGACTGTTGTATCCCATCCTGATGCAATTACTGTGTTTCATCAACACTCTCATAGTCCGCAGATTACAGACTGCCACGAGATGTGCATCGGAAACTACTACTGGTCTTCCAGGGAACAATCAAAGCGTAGACTCTTTGAGATATTACTCCCGTGGAGAAAAGTGCGGATGGTGACTGTTGTATTCAATCCCGATGCAATTTCTGTGTTTCATCAACACTCTGATAGTCCACAGATTACAGAATGCAAGCAGATGTGCATCGGAAATTACTACTGGTCTTCCAGGGAATGATCAAAGCGTAGACTGATTGAGACGTACCTCCTATGGAGGAAAGTGCGCATGGCGACTGTTGCATCCATTCCCGATGCAATTTCTGTGTTTCATCAACACTCTGATAGTCCGCAGATTACAGAATGCCCACCAGATGTGCATCGGAAACTACTACTGATCTTCCAGGGAACGATCAAAGCGTAGACTGTTGGAGACATTACTCCCATGGAGCAAAGTGCGCATGGTAAATGTTGCATTCAATCCCGATGCAATTTCTGTGTTTCATCAACACTCTGATAGTCTACAGATTACAGAATGCCACCAGATGTGCATCGGAAACTACTACTGGTCTTCCAGTTAACGATCAAAGCGTAGACTGTTTGAGACATTAATCCCATGGAGGTAAGTGCGCATGGTGACTGTTGTATTCAATCCCGATGCTATTTCAGTGATTCATCAACACTCTGATAGTCCACAGATTACAGAAAGCCTCCAGATGTGCATCTTAAACTACTACTGGTCTTCCAGGGAACGATCAAAGCGTAGACTGTTAGAGACATTACTCCCATTGAGGAAAGTGCGCGTGGTGACTGTTTTATTCAATCCCGATGCAATTTCTGGGTTTCATCAATACTCTGATAGTCTACACATTACAGAATGCCACCAGACGTGCATCGGGAACTACTACTGGTCTTCCAGGGAACGATCAAAGCGTAGATTGTTAGAGACATTACTCCCGGGGGGTGACTGTTGTATTCAATCCCGATGCATTTTCTGTGTTTCATTACCACTCTGATAGTCCACAGATTACAGAATGCCACGAGATGTGCATCGGAAACTACTACTGGTCTTCCAGGGAACGATCAAAGCGTAGACTCTTTGAGACATTACTCCATGGCGGAAAGTGCGGATGGTGACTGTTGTATTCAATCCCGATGCAATTTCTGTGTTTCATCAACACTCTGATAGTCCGCAGATTACAGAATGCCACCAGATGTGCATCGGATACTTCCACTGGTCTTCCAGGGAACGATCAAAGCGTAGACTGTTAGAGACATTACTCCCATGGAGAAAAGTGCGCATGGTAACTGTTGTATTCAATCCCGATGCAATTTTTGTGTTTCATCAACACTTTGATAGTCTACAGATTACAGAATGCCACCACATGTGCATCGGAAACTACTACTGGTCTTCCAGGGAACGATCAAAGCGTAGACTGTTTGAGACATTAATCCCATGGAGGTAAGTGCGCATGGTGACTGTTGTATTCAATCCCGATGCAATTGTAGTCTTTCATCTACACTCTGTTAGTCCACAGATTACAGAATGCCAGCAGATGTGCATCGGAAACTACTACTGGTCTTCCAGGGAACGAGCAATGCGTAGACTGGTTAAGACGTATCTCCCATGGAGGAAAGTGCGCATTGTGACTGTTGTATCCAATCCCGATGCAATTTCTGTGTTTCATCAACACTCTGATTGTCCGCAGATTACAGACTGCCACGAGATGTGCATCGGAAACTACTACTGGTCTTCCAGGGAACGATCAAAGCGTGGACTGTTAGAGACATTACTCCCATGGAGCAAAGTGCGCATGGTAACTGTTGTATTCAATCCCGATGCAATTTCTGTGTTTCATCAACACTCTGATAGTCTACAGATTACAGAATGCCACCAGATGTGCTTCGGTAACTACTACTGGTCTTCCAGGGAACGATCAAAGCGTACACTGTTTGAGACATTAATCCCATGGAGGTAAGTGCGCGTGGTGAATGTTGTATTCAATCCCGATGCAATTTCAGTGATTCATCAACACTCTGATACTCCACAGATTACAGAATGCCTCCAGATGTGCATCGGAAACTTCTACTGTTCTTTCAGGGAACGATCAAAGCGTAGACTGTTTGAGACATTACTCCCATGGAGGAAAGTGCGAATAGTGACTGTTGTATTCAATCCCGATGCAATTTCTGTATTTCATCAACACTCTGATAGTCCACAGATTACAGAATGCCTCCAGATGTGCATCGGAAACTACTACAGGTCTTCTAGGGAACGATCAAAGCGTAAACTGTTTGAGACATTTCTTTTATGGAGGAAAGTGCGCATGGTGACTGTTGTATTCAATCCCGATGCATTTTCTGTGTTTCATTACCGCTCTGATAGTCCACAGATTACAGAATGCCACGAGATGTGCATCGGAAACTACTACTGGTCTTCCAGGGAACGATCAAAGCGTAGACTGTTTGAGACATTAATCCCATGGAGGTAAGTGCGCATGGTGACTGTTGTATTCAATCCCGATGCAATTTCAGTGATTCATCAACACTCTGATAGTCCACAGATTACAGAAAGCCTCCAGATGTGCATCGGAAACTACTACAGGTCTTCCAGGGAACGATCAAAGCGTAAACTGTTTGAGACATTTCTTTTATGGAGGAAAGTGCGCATGGTGACTGTTGTATTCAATCCCGATGCATTTTCTGTGTTTCATTACCGCTCTGATAGTCCACAGATTACAGAATGCCACGAGATGTGCATCGGAAACTACTACTGGTCTTCCAGGGAACGGTCAAAGCGTAGACTGTCTGAGACATTACTTCCATTGAGGAAAGTGAGCGTGGTGACTGTTTTATTCAATCCCGATGCAATATCTGGGTTTCATCAATACTCTGATAGTCTACACATTACAGAATGGCACCAGATGTGCATCGGAAACTACTACTGGTCTTCCAGGGAACGATCAAAGCGTAGACTCTTTGAGACATTACTCCCATGGAGGGAAGTGCGGATGGTGACTGTTGTATTCAATCCCGATGCAATTTCTGTGTTTCATCAACACTCTGATAGTCCACAGATTACAGAATGCCAGCAGATTGCATCGGAAGCTACTACTGGTCTTCCAGGGAACGATCAAAGCGTAGACTGATTGAGACGTACCTCCCATGGAGGAAAGTGCGCATGGTGACTGTTGTAACCAATCCCCTTGCAATTTCTGTGTTTCATCAACACTCAGATAGTCCGCAGATTACAGAATAACACCAGATGTGCATCGGAAACTACTACTGATCTTCCAGGGAACGATCAAAGCGTAGACTGTTAGAGACATTACTCCCATGGAGCAAACTACGCATGGTAACTGTTATATTCAATCCCGATGCAATTTCTGTGTTTCATCAACACTCTGATAGTCTACAGATTACAGAATGCCACCAGATGTGCATCGGAAACTACTACTGGTCTTCCAGGGAACGATCAAAGCATAGACTGGTTGAGACATTAATCCCATGGAGGTAAGTGCGCCTGGTGGCTGTTGTAGTCAATCCCGATGCAATTTCTGTGTTTCATCAACACTCTGATAGTCCACAGATTACAGAATGCCACGAGATGTGCATCGGAAACTACTACTGGTCTTCCCGGGAGCGATCAAAGCGTAGACTGTTTGAGACATTACTCCCATGGAGGAAAGTGCGCATGGTGACCGTTGTATTCAATCCCGATGCAATTTCAGTATTTCATCAACACTCTGATAGTCCACAGATTACAGAATGCCTCCAGATGTGCATCGGAAACTACTACTGGTCTTCCAGGGAACGATCAAAGCTTAGACTGTTTGAGACATTACGTTTATGGAGGAATGTGCGCATGGTGACTGTTGTATTCAATCCCAATGCAATTTCTGTGTTTCATCAACACTCTAGTAGTCCACAGATTACAGAATGCCTCCAGATGTGCAATTGAAAATACTACTGGTCTTCCAGGGAACGATCAAAGCGTAGACTGTTAGAGACATTACTCTCTTTGAGGAAAGTGCGCATTGTGACTGTTTTATACAATCCCGATGCAATTTCTGGGTTTCATCAACACTCTGATAGTCTACACATTACAGAATGCCACCAGATGTGCATCAGAAACTACTACTGGTCTTCCAGGGAACGATCAAAGCGTAGATTGTTTGAGACATTACTCCCGTGGAGGAAAGTGCGCATGGTGACTGTTGTATTCAATCCAGATGCATTTTCTGTGTTTCATTACCACTCTGATAGTCCACAGATTACTGAATGCCACGAGATGTGCATCGGAAACTACTACTGGTCTTCCAGGGAACGATCAAGACGTAGACTCTTTGAGACATTACTCAAACGGAGGAAAGTGCGGATGGTGACTGTTGTATTCAATCCCGATGCAATTTCTGTGTTTCACCAACACTCTGATAGTCCACAGATTACAGAATGAGTCCAGATGTTCATCGGAAACTACTACTGGTCTTCCAGGGAACGATCAAAGCGTAAACTGTTTGAGACATTACTTTTATGGAGGAATGTGCGCATGGTGACTGTTGTATTCAATCCCGATGCATTTTCTGTGTTTCATTACCACTCTGATAGTCCACAGATTACAGAATGTCACGAGATGTGCATCGGAAACTACTACTGGTCTTCCAGGGAACGATCAAAGCGTACACTCTTTGAGACATTACTCCCATGGAGGAAAGTGCGGATGGTGACTGTTGTATTCAATCCCGATGCAATTTCTGTGTTTCATCAACACTCTGATAGTCCACAGATTACAGAATGACAGCAGATGTGCATCGGAAACTACTACTGGTCTTCCAGGGAACGATCAAAGCGTAGACTGCTTGAGACGTACCTCCCATGGACTAAAGTGCGCATGGTGACTGTTGTATCCAATCCCGATGCAATTTCTGTGTTGCATCAACACTCTGATAGTCCGCAGATTACAGAATAACACCAGATGTGCATCGGAAACTACTACTGGTCTTCCAGGGAACGATCAAAGCGTAGACTGTTAGAGACATTACTCGCATGGAGCAAAGTACGCATGGTAACTGTTGTATTCAATCCCGATGCAATTTCTGTGTTTCATCAACACTCTGATAGTCTACAGATTACAGAATGCCACAAGATGTGCATCGGAAACTACTACTGGTCTTCCAGGGAACGATCAAAGCGTAGACTGGTTGAGACATTAATCCAATGGAGGTAAGTGCGCATAGTGACTGTTGTATTCAATCCCGATGCAATTTCAGTGATTCATCAACACTCTGATACTCCAAAGATTACAGAATGCCTCCAGATGTGCATCGGAAACTACTACTGGTCTTTCAGGGAACGATCAAATTGTAGACTGTTTGAGAAATTACTCCCATGGAGGAAAGTGCGCCTCGTGACTGTTGTAGTCAATCCCGATGCAATTTCTATGTTTCATCAACACTCTGATAGTCCACAGATTACAGAAAGCCTCCAGATGTGCATCGGAAACTACTACTGGTCTTCCAGGGAACGATCCAAGTGTAGACTGTTTGAGACATTACTCCCATGGAGGAAACTGCGCATGGAGAATATTGTATTCAATCCCGATGCAATTTCTGTGTTTCATCAACACTCTGATAGTCCACAGATTACAGAAAGCCTCCTGATGTGCATCGGAAACTACTACTGGTCTTCCAGGGAACGATCAAAGCGTGGACTGTTAGAGACATTACTCCCATTGAGGAAAGTGCGCATGGTGACTGTTTTATTCAATCTCGATGCATTTTCTGTGTTTCGTTACCACTCTGATAGTCCACAGATTACAGAATGACACGAGATGTGCATCGGAAACTACTACTGGTCTTCCAGGGAACGATCAAAGCGTAGACTCTTTCAGACATTACTCCCACGGAGGAAAGTGCGGATGGTGACTGTTGTATTCAATCCCGATGCAATTTCAGTGTTTCATCAACACTCTGATAGTCCACAGATTACAGAATGCCTCCAAATGTGCATCGGAAACTACTACTGGTCTTCCAGGGAACGATCAAAGCGTAGACTCTTTGAGACATTACTCCCATGGTGGAAAGTGCGGATGGTGTCTGTTGTATTCAATCCCGATGCAATTTCTGTGTTTCATCAACACTCTGATAGTCCACAGATTACAGAATGCCTCCAGATGTGCATCGGAAACTACTACTTGTCTTCCAGGGAACGATCAAAACGTAAACTGTTTGAGACATTTCTTTTATGAAGGAATGTGCGCATGGTGACTGTTGTATTCAATCCCGATGCATTTTCTGTGTTTCATTACCACTCTGATAGTCCACAGATTACAGAATGCCACGAGATGTGCATCGGAAACTACTACTGGTCTTCCAGGGAACGATCAAAGCGGTGACTCTTTGAGACATTACTCCCATGGAGGAAAGTGCGGATGGTGACTGTTGTATTCAATCCCGATGCAATTGTAGTGTTTCATCTACACTCTGATAGTCCACAGATTACAAAATGCCTCCAGATGTGCATCCTAAACCACTACTGGTCTTCCAGGGAACGATCAAGGCGTAGACTCTTTGAGACATTACTCAAATGGAGGAAAGAGCGGATGGTGACTGTTGTATTCAATCCCGATGCAATTTCTGTGTTTCACCAACACTCTGATAGTCCACAGATTACAGAATGAGTCCAGATGTTCATCGGAAACTACTACTGGTCTTCCAGGGAACGATCAAAGCGTAAACTGTTTGAGACATTACTTTTATGGAGGAATGTGCGCATGGTGACTGTTGTATTCAATCCCGATGCATTTTCTGTGTTTCATTACCACTCTGATAGTCCACAGATTACAGAATGCCACGAGATGTGCATCGGAAACTACTACTGGTCTTCCAGGGAACGATCAAAGCGTACACTCTTTCAGACATTACTCCCATGGAGGAAAGTGCGGATGGTGACTGTTCTATTCAATCCCGATGCAATTTCTGTGTTTCATCAACACTCTGATAGTCCACAGATTACAGAATGACAGCAGATGTGCATCGGAAACTACTACTGGTCTTCCAGGGAACGATCAAAGCGTAGACTGCTTGAGACGTACCTCCCATGGACTAAAGTGCGCATGGTGACTGTTGTATCCAATCCCGATGCAATTTCTGTGTTGCATCAACACTCTGATAGTCCGCAGATTACAGAATAACACCAGATGTGCATCGGAAACTACTACTGGTCTTCCAGGGAACGATCAAAGCGTAGACTGTTAGAGACATTACTCGCATGGAGCAAAGTACGCATGGTAACTGTTGTATTCAATCCCGATGCAATTTCTGTGTTTCATCAACACTCTGATAGTCTACAGATTACAGAATGCCACAAGATGTGCATCGGAAACTACTACTGGTCTTCCAGGGAACGATCAAAGCGTAGACTGGTTGAGACATTAATCCCATGGAGGTAAGTGCGCATGGTGACTGTTGTATTCAATCCCGATGCAATTTCAGTGATTCATCAACACTCTGATACTCCAAAGATTACAGAATGCCTCCAGATGTGCATCGGAAACTACTACTGGTCTTTCAGGGAACGATCAAATTGTAGATTGTTTGAGAAATTACTCCCATGGAGGAAAGTGCGCCTCGTGACTGTTGTAGTCAATCCAGATGCAATTTCTATGTTTCATCAACACTCTGATAGTCCACAGATTACAGAAAGCCTCCAGATGTGCATCGGAAACTACTACTGGTCTTCCAGGGAACGATCCAAGTGTAGACTGTTTGAGACATTACTCCCATGGAGGAAACTGCGCATGGAGAATATTGTATTCAATCCCGATGCAATTTCTGTGTTTCATCAACACTCTGATAGTCCACAGATTACAGAAGGCCTCCTGATGTGCATCGGAAACTACTACTGGTCTTCCAGGGAACGATCAAAGCGTAGACTGTTAGAGACATTACTCCCATTGAGGAAAGTGCGCATGGTGACTGTTTTATTCAATCTCGATGCATTTTCTGTGTTTCGTTACCACTCTGATAGTCCACAGATTACAGAATGACACGAGATGTGCATCGGAAACTACTACTGGTCTTCCAGGGAACGATCAAAGCGTAGACTCTTTCAGACATTACTCCCACGGAGGAAAGTGCGGATGGTGACTGTTGTATTCAATCCCGATGCAATTTCAGTGTTTCATCAACACTCTGATAGTCCACAGATTACAGAATGCGTCCAAATGTGCATCGGAAACTACTACTGGTCTTCCAGGGAACGATCAAAGCGTAGACTCTTTGAGACATTACTCCCATGGTGGAAAGTGCGGATGGTGTCTGTTGTATTCAATCCCGATGCAATTTCTGTGTTTCATCAACACTCTGGTAGTCCACAGATTACAGAAAGGCACCAGATGTGCATCGGAAACTACTACTGGCCTTCCAGGGAACGATCAAAGCGTAGACTGTTTGAGACATACCTCCCGTGGAGGAAAGTGTGCATGGTGACTGTTGTATTCATTCCCGATGCAATTTCTGTGTTTCATCAACACTCTGATAGTTCACAGATTACAGAATGCCTCCAGATGTGCATCGGAAACTACTACTTGTCTTCCTGGGAACGATCAAAACGTAAACTGTTTGAGACATTTCTTTTATGAAGGAATGTGCGCATGGTGACTGTTGTATTCAATCCCGATGCATTTTCTGTGTTTCATTACCACTCTGATAGTCCTCAGATTACAGAATGCCACGAGATGTGCATCGGAAACTACTACTGGTCTTCCAGGGAACGATCAAAGCGGTGACTCTTTGAGACATTACTCCCATGGAGGAAAGTGAGGATGGTGACTGTTGTATTCAATCCCGATGCAATTGTAGTGTTTCATCTACACTCTGATAGTCCACAGATTACAAAATGCCTCCAGATGTGCATCCTAAACCACTACTGGTCTTCCAGGGAACGATCAAGGCGTAGACTCTTTGAGACATTACTCAAATGGAGGAAAGAGCGGATGGTGACTGTTGTATTCAATCCCGATGCAATTTCTGTGTTTCACCAACACTCTGATAGTCCACAGATTACAGAATGAGTCCAGATGTTCATCGGAAACTACTACTGGTCTTCCAGGGAACGATCAAAGCGTAAACTGTTTGAGACATTACTTTTATGGAGGAATGTGCGCATGGTGACTGTTGTATTCAAACCCGATGCATTTTCTGTGTTACATTACCACTCTGATAGTCCACAGGTTACAGAATGCCACGAGATGTGCATCGGAAACTACTACTGGTCTTCCAGGGAACGATCAATGTGTAGACTGTTTGAGACATTACTCTCATGGAGGAAAGTGCGCATGGTGACTGTTCTATTCAATCCCGATGCAATTGTACTGTTTCATCTACACTCTGATAGTCCACAGATTACAGAATGCCTCCAGATGTGCATCGGAAACTACGACTGGTCTTCCAGGGAACGATCAAAACGTAGATTCTTTGAGACATTACTATCACGGAGGAAAGTGCGGATGATGACTGTTGTATTCAATCCCGATGCAATTTCTGTGTTTCATCAACACTCTGATAGTCTACACATTACAGAATGCCACCAGATGTGCATCGGAAACTACTACTGGTCTTTTTAGGGAACGATCAAAGCGTAGACTGTTTGAGACATTACTCCCATGGAGGAAAGTGCGCATGGTGACTGTTGTATTCAATCCCGTTGCAATTTCTGTATTTCATCAACACTCTGATAGTCCACAGATTACAGAATGCCTAAAGATGTGCATCGGAAACTACTACTTGTCTTCCAGGGAACGATCAAAGCGTAAACTGTTTGAGACATTTCTTTTAAGAAGGAATGTGCGCATGGTGACTGTTGTATTCAATCCCGATGCAATTGTAGTGTTTCATCTACACTCTGATAGTCCACAGATTACAAAATGCCTCCAGATGTGCATCGGAAACCACTACTGGTCTTCCAGGGAACGATCAAGGCGTAGGCTCTTTGAGACATTACTCAAATGGTGGAAAGAGCGGATGGTGACTGTTGTATTCAATCCCGATGCAATTTCTGTGTCTCACCAACACTCTGATAGTCCACAGATTACAGAATGAGTCCAGATGTTCATCGGAAACTACTACTGGTCTTCCAGGGAACGATCAAAGCGTAAACTGTTTGAGACATTACTTTTATGGAGGAATGTGCGCATGGTGACTGTTGTATTCAATCCCGATGCATTTTCTGTGTTTCATTACCACTCTGATAGTCCACAGGTTACAGAATGCCACGAGATGTGCATCGGAAACTACTACTGGTCTTCCAGGGAACGATCAAAGCGTAGACTCTTTGAGACATTACTCCCATGGAGGAAAGTGCGGATGGTGACTGTTGTATTCAATCCCGATGCAATTTCTGTGTTTCATCAACACTCTGATAGTCCACAGATTACAGAATGCCAGCACATGTGCATCGGAAACTACTACTCTTCTTCCAGGGAACGATCAAAGCGTAGACTGATTGAGACGTACCTCCCATTCAGGAAAGTGCGCATTGTGACTGTTGTATCCAGTCCCCTTGCAATTTCTGTGTTTCATCAACACTCTGATAGTCCGCAGATTACAGAATAACACCAGATGTGCATCGGAAACTACTACTGGTCTTCCAGGGAACGATCAAAGCGTAGACTGTTTGAGACATACCTCCCGTGGAGGAAAGTGTGCATGGTGAATGTTGTATTCATTCCCGATGCAATTTCTGTGTTTCATCAACACTCTGATAGTCCACAGATAACAGAATTCCACCAGATGTGCATCGGAAACTACTACTGGTCTTCCAGAGAACGATCAAAGTGTAGACTGTTTGAGACATTACTCCCATGGAGGAAACTGCGCATGGAGAATGTTGTATTCAATCCCGATGCAGTTTCTGTTTTTCATCAACACTCTGATAGTCCACGGATTACAGAAAGCCTCCAGATGTGCATCGGAAACTACTACTGGCCTTCCAGACAACGATCAAAGCGTAGACTGTTAAAGACATTACTCCCATTGAGGAAAGTACGCATGGTGACTGTTTTATTCAATCCCGATGCATTTTCTGTGTTTCATCAACACTGTGATAGTCCACAGATTACAAGATGCCTCCAGATGTGCATCGGAAACTACTACTGGTCTTCCAGGGAACGATCAAAATGTAGACTGTTTGAGAAATTACTCTCATGGAGGAAAGTGCGCATGGTTACTGTTGTATTCAATCCCGATGCAATTGTACTGTTTCATCTACACTCTCATAGTCCACAGATTACAGAATGCCTCCAGATGTGCATCGGAAACTACTACTGGTCTTCCAGGGAACGATCAAAACGTAGACTCTTTGAGACATTACTATCATGGAGGAAAGTGCGGATGATGACTGTTGTATTCAATCCCGATGCAATTTCTGTGTTTCATCAACACTCTAGTAGTCCACAGATTACAGAATGCCTCCAGATGTGCATCGGAAACTACTACAGGACTTCCAGGGAACGATCAAAGCGTAGATTGTTTGAGACATTACTCCCGTGGAGGGAAGTGCGCATGGTGACTGTTGTATTCAATCCAGATGCATTTTCTGTGTTTCATTAACACTCTGATAGTCCATAGATTACAGGATGCCACCAGATGTGCATCGGAAACTACTACTGGTCTTCCAGGGAACGATCAATGTGTAGACTGTTTGAGACATTACTCTCATGGAGGAAAGTGCGCATGGTGACTGTTGTATTCAATCCCGATGCAATTTTAGTGTTTCATCTACACTCTGATAGTCCACAGATTTCAGAATGCCAGCAGATGTGCATCGGAAACTACTACTGGTCTTCCAGGGAACGATCAAAGCGTAGACATTTTGAGACATTAATCCCATGGGGTTAAGTGTTCATGGTGACTGTTGTATTCAATCCCGATGCCATTTCAGTGATTCATCAACACTCTGATACTGCACAGATTACAGAATGCTCCAGATGTGCATCGGAAACTACTACTGGTCTTTCAGGGAACGATCAAAGCGTAGACTCTTTGAGACATTACTCCCATGGAGGAAAGTGCGCATGGTGACTGTGGTATTCAATCCCGATGCAATTTCTGTATTTCATCAACACTCTGATAGTCCACAGATTACAGAATGCCTCCAGATGTGCATCGGAAACTACTACTTGTCTTCCAGGGAACGATCAAAACGTAAACTGTTTGAGACATTTCTTTTATGAAGGAATGTGCGCATGGTGACTGTTGTATTCAATCCCGATGCATTTTCTGTGTTTCATTACCACTCTGATAGTCCACAGATTACAGAATGCCACGAGATGTGCATCGGAAACTACTACTGGTCTTCCAGGGAACGATCAATGTGTAGACTGTTTGAGACATTACTCTCATGGAGGAAAGTGCGCATGGTGACTGTTGTATTCAATCCCGATGCAATTGTACTGTTTCACCTACACTCTGATAGTCCACAGATTACAGAATGCCTCCAGATGTGCATCGGAAACTACGACTGGTCTTCCAGGGAACGATCAAAATGTAGACTCTTTGAGACATTACTATCACGGAGGAAAGTGCGGATGGTGACTGTTGTATTCAATCCCGATGCAATTTCTGTGTTTCATCAACACTCTAGTAGTCCACAGATTACAGAATGCCTCCACATGTGCAATTGAAAATACTATTGGTCTTCCAGGGAACGATCAAAGCGTAGACTGTTAGAGACATTACTCTCATTGAGGAAAGTGCGCATGGTGACTCTTTTATTTAATCCCGATGCAATTTCTGGGTTTCATCAACACTCTGATAGTCTACACATTACAGAATGCCACCAGATGTGCATCGGAAACTACTACTGGACTTCCAGGGAACGATCAAAGCGTAGATTGTTTGAGACATTACTCCCGTGGAGGGAAGTGCGCATGATGACTGTTGTATTCAATCCAGATGCATTTTCTGTGTTTCATCAACACTCTAATAGTCCATAGATTACAGGATGCCACCAGATGTGCATCGGGAACTACTACTGGTTTTCCAGGGAACGATCAATGTGTAGACTGTTTGAGACATTACTCTCATGGAGGAAAGTGCGCATGGTGACTGTTGTATTCAATCCCGATGCAATTGTAGTGTTTCATCTACACTCTGATAGTCCACAGATTTCAGAATGCCAGCAGATGTGCATCGGAAACTACTACTGGTCTTCCAGGGAAGTATCAAAGCGTAGACTGATTGAGACATTACTCCCATGGAGCTAAGTGCGCATAGTAACTGTTCTATTCAATCCCGATGCAATTTCTGTGTTTCATCAACACTCTGATAGTCTACAGATTACAGAATGACACCAGATGTGCATCGGAAACTACTACTGGTCTTCCAGGGAACGATCAAAGCGTAGACAGTTTGAGACATTAATCCCATATGGGTAAGTGCGCATGGTGACTGTTGTATTCAATCCCGATGCAATTTCAGTGATTCATCAACACTCTGATACCCCACAGATTACAGAATGCCTCCAGATGTGCATCGGAAACTACTACTGGTCTTTCAGGGAACGATCAAAGCGTAGACTGTTTGAGACATTACTCCCATGGAGGAAAGTGCGCATGGTGACTGTTGTATTCAATCCCGATGCAATTTCTGTATTTCATCAACACTCTGATAGTCCACAGATTACAGAATGCCTAAAGATGTGCATCGGAAACTACTACTTGTCTTCCAGGGAACGATCAAAGCGTAAACTGTTTGAGACATTTCTTTTAAGAAGGAATGTGCGCATGGTGACTGTTGTATTCAATCCCGATGCAATTGTAGTGTTTCATCTACACTCTGATAGTCCACAGATTACAAAATGCCTCCAGATGTGCATCGGAAACCACTACTGGTCTTCCAGGGAACGATCAAAGCGGTGACTCTTTGAGACATTACTCTCATGGAGGAAAGTGCGGATGGTGACTGTTGTATTCAATCCCGATGCAATTGTAGTGTTTCATCTACACTCTGATAGTCCACAGATTACAAAATGCCTCCAGATGTGCATCCTAAACCACTACTGGTCTTCCAGGGAACGATCAAGGCGTAGACTCTTTGAGACATTACTCAAATGGAGGAAAGAGCGGATGGTGACTGTTGTATTCAATCCCGATGCAATTTCTGTGTTTCACCAACACTCTGATAGTCCACAGATTACAGAATGAGTCCAGATGTTCATCGGAAACTACTACTGGTCTTCCAGGGAACGATCAAAGCTTAAACTGTTTGAGACATTACTTTTATGGAGGAATGTGCGCATGGTGACTGTTGTATTCAAACCCGATGCATTTTCTGTGTTTCATTACCACTCTGATAGTCCACAGGTTACAGAATGCCACGAGATGTGCATCGGAAACTACCACTGGTCTTAAAGGGAACGATCAATGTGTAGACTGTTTGAGACATTACTCTCATGGAGGAAAGTGCGCATGGTGACTGTTGTATTCAATCCCGATGCAATTTCTGTATTTCATCAACACTCTGATAGTCCACAGATTACAGAATGCCTAAAGATGTGCATCGGAAACTACTACTGGTCTTTCAGGGAACGATCAAAGCGTAGACTGTTTGAGACATTACTCCCATGGAGGAAAGTGCGCATGGTGACTGTTGTATTCAATCCCGATGCAATTTCTGTATTTCATCAACACTCTGATAGTCCACAGATTACAGAATGCCTAAAGATGTGCATCGGAAACTACTACTGGTCTTCCAGGGAACGATCAAAGCGTAAACTGTTTGAGACATTTCATTTAAGAAGGAATGTGCGCATGGTGACTGTTGTATTCAATCCCGATGCAATTGTAGTGTTTCATCTACACTCTGATAGTCCACAGATTACAAAATGCCTCCAGATGTGCATCGGAAACCACTACTGGTCTTCCAGGGAACGATCAAGGCGTAGGCTCTTTGAGACATTACTCAAATGGTGGAAAGAGCGGATGTTGACTGTTGTATTCAATCCCGATGCAATTTCTGTGTTTCACCAACACTCTGATAGTCCACAGATTACAGAATGAGTCCAGATGTTCATCGGAAACTACTACTGGTCTTCCAGGGAACGATCAAAGCGTAAACTGTTTGAGACATTACTTTTATGGAGGAATGTGCGCATGGTGACTGTTGTTTTCAATCCCGATGCATTTTCTGTGTTTCATTACCACTCTGATAGTCCACAGGTTACAGAATGCCACGAGATGTGCATCGGAAACTACTACTGGCCTTCCAGGGAACGATCAAAGCGTAGACTCTTTGAGACATTACTCCCATGGAGGAAAGTGCGGATGGTGACTGTTGTATTCAATCCCGATGCAATTTCTGTGTTTCATCAACACCCTGATAGTCCACAGATTACAGAATGCCAGCAGATGTGCATCGGAAACTACTACTCTTCTTCCAGGGAACGATCAAAGCGTAGACTGATTGAGACGTACCTCCCATTTAGGAAAGTGCGCATGGTGACTGTTGTATCCAGTCCCGTTGCAATTTCTG
Source organism: Schistocerca gregaria (assembly GCF_023897955.1). Classification (NCBI taxonomy): domain Eukaryota; kingdom Metazoa; phylum Arthropoda; class Insecta; order Orthoptera; family Acrididae; genus Schistocerca; species Schistocerca gregaria. Next base: position 12,111,489 of record NC_064926.1, on the reverse strand, counting down.
TGTTTCATCAACACTCTGATAGTCCGCAGATTACAGAATAACACCAGATGTGCATCGGAAACTACTACTGGTCTCCTAGGGAACGATCAAAGCGTAGACAGTTTGAGACATTAATCCCATGGGGGTAAGTGCGCATGGTGACTGTTGTATTCAATCCCGATGCAATTTCAGTGATTCATCAACACTCTGATACTCCACAGATTACAGAATGCCTCCAGATGTGCATCGGAAACTTCTACTGGTCTTTCAGGGAACGATCAAAGCGTAGACTGTTTGAGACATTACTCCCATGGAGGAAAGTGCGCATGGTGACTGTTGTATTCAATCCCGATGCAATTTCTGTATTTCATCAACACTCTGATAGTCCACAGATTACAGAATGCCTCCAGATGTGCATCGGAAACTACTACTTGTCTTGCAGGGAACGATCAAAGCGTAAACTGTTTGAGACATTTCTTTTATGAAGGAAGGTGCGCATGGTGACTGTTGTATTCAATCCCGATGCATTTTCTGTGTTTCATTACCACTCTGATAGTCCACAGCTTACAGAATGCCACGAGATGTGCATCGGAAACTACTACTGGTCTTCCAGGGAACGATCAAAGCGTAGAATCTTTGAGACATTACTCCCATGGAGGAAAGTGCGGATGGTGACTGTTGTATTCAATCCCGATGCAATTGTAGTGTTTCATCTACACTCTGATAGTCCACAGATTACAAAATGCCTCCAGATATGCATCGGAAACCACTACTGGTCTTGCAGGGAACGATCAAGGCGTAGACTCTTTGAGACATTACTCAAATGGAGGAAAGAGCGGATGGTGACTGTTGTATTCAATCCCGATGCAATTTCTGTGTTTCACCAACACTCTGATAGTCCACAGGTTACAGAATGAGTCCAGATGTTCATCGGAAACTACTACTGGTCTTCCAGGGAACGATCAAAGCGTAAACTGTTTGAGACATTACTTTTATGGAGGAATGTGCGCATGGTGACTGTTGTATTCAATCCCGATGCATTTTCTGTGTTTCATTACCACTCTGATAGTCCACAGGTTACAGAATGCCACGAGATGTGCATCGGAAACTACTACTGGTCTTCCAGGGAACGATCAAAGCGTAGACTCTTTGAGACATTACTCCCATGTAGGAAAGTGCGGATGGTGACTGTTGTATTCAATCCCAATGCAATTTCTGTGTTTCATCAACACTCTGATAGTCCACAGATTACAGAAAGGCACCAGATGGGCATCGGAAACTACTACCGGTCTTCCAGGGAACGATCAAAGCGTAGACAGTTTGAGACATACCTATCGTGTAGGAAAGTGCGCATGGTGACTGTTGTATTCAATCCCGATGCAATTTCAGTGATTCATCAACACTCTGATACTCCACAGATTACAGAATGCCTCCAGATGTGCATCGGAAACTACTACCGGTCTTTCAGGGAACGATCAAAGCGTAGACTGTTTGAGACATTACTCCCACGGAGGAAAGTGCGGATGGTGACCGTTGTATTCAATCCCGATGCAATTTCTGTATTTCATCAACACTCTGATAGTCCACAGATTACAGAATGCCTCCAGATGTGCATCGGAAACTACTACTGGTCTTCCAGAGATCGATCAAAGTGTAGACTGTTTGAGACATTACTCCCATGGAGGAAACTGCGCATGGAGAATGTTGTATTCAATCCCGATGCAGTTTCTGTTTTTCATCAACACTCTGATAGTTCACGGATTACAGAAAGCCTCCAGATATGCATCGGAAACTACTACTGGTCTTCCAGAGAACGATCAAAGAGTAGACTGTTAGAGACATTACTCCCATTGAGGAAAGTGCGCATGGTGACTGTTTTATTCAATCCCGATGCATTTTCTGTGTTTCATCAACACTGTGATAGTCCACAGATTACAGGATGATTCCAGATGTGCATCGGAAACTACTACTGGTCTTCCAGGGAACGATCAAAATGTAGACTGATTGAGACGTAACTCCCCTGGAGGAATGTGTGCATGGTGACTGTTGTATCCAATCCCGTTGCAATTTCTGTGTGTTTCATCAACACTCTGGTAGTCCGCAGATTACAGAATAACACCAGACGTGCATCGGATACTACTACTGGTCTTCCAGGGAACGATCAAAGCGTAGACTGTTTGAGACATTACGTTTATGGAGGAAAGTGCGCATGGTGACTGTTGTATTCAATCCCGATGCAATATCTGTGTTTCATCAACACTCTGATACTCCACAGATTACAGAATGCCTCCAAATGTGCATCGGAAACTACTACTGGTCTTCCAGGGAACGATCAAGGCGTAAACTCTTTAAGACATTACTCCCATGGAGGAAAGTGCGCATGGTGACTGTTGTCTTCAATCCCGATGCATTTCCTGTGATTCATCAACACTCTGATAGTCCACAGATAACAGAATGAACGAGATGTGCATCGGAAACTACTACTGGTCTTCCCAGGAACAATCAAAGCGTATCCTGTTTCAGACATTACTCCCATGGAGGAAAGTGCGCATGGTGACTGTTGTATTCAATCCCGATGCAATTTCTGTGTTTCATCAACACTCTGATAGTCCACAGATTACAGAATGCCAACAGATGTGCATCGGAAACTACTACTGGTCTTCCAAGTAACGATCAGAGCGTAGACTGATTGAGACGTACCTCCCATGGAGGAAATTGCGCGTGGTGACTGTTGTATCCAATCCCGATGCAATTTCTGTATTTCATCAACACTCTGATAGTCCACAGATTACAGAATGCCTCCAGATATGCATCGGAAACTACTACTGGTCTTCCAGAGACCGATCAAAGCGTAGACTGTTAGAGACATTACTCCTATTGAGGAAAGTGCGCATGGTGACAGTTTTATTCAATCCCGATGCATTTTCTGTGTTTCATCAACACTGCGATAGTCCACAGATTACAGGCTGCCTCCAGATGTGCATCGGAAACTACTACTGGTCTTCCAGTAAACGATTAAAATGTAGACTGTTTGAGACATTACTCTCATGGAGGAAAGTGCGCATTGTGACTGTTGTATTCAATCCCGATGCAATTTCTTTGTTTCATCAACACTCTGATACTCCACAGATTACAGAATGCCTCCAAATGTGCATCGGAAACTACTACTGGTCTTCCAGGGAACGATCAAAGCGTAAACTCTTTAAGACATTACTCCCATGGAGGAAAGTGCGCATGGTGACTGTTGTATTCAATCCCGATGCATTTCCTGTGATTCATCAACACTCTGATAGTCCACAGATAACAGAATGAACGAGATGTGCATCGGAAACTACTACTGGTCTTCCCAGGAACAATCAAAGCGTATCCTGTTTCAGACATTACTCCCATTGAGGAAAGTGCGCATTTTGACTGTTGTATTCAATCCCGATGCAATTTCTGTGTTTCATCAACACTCTGATAGTCCACAGATTACACAATGCCAGCAGATGTGCATCGGAAACTACTACTGGTCTTCCAGGGAACGATCAAAGCGTAGACTGATTGAGACGTACCTCCCATGGAGAAAATTGCGCGTGGTGACTGTTGTATCCAATCCCGATGCAATTTCTGTATTTCATCAACACTCTGATAGTCCACAGATTACAGAATGCCTCCTGATGTGCATCGGAAACTACTACTGGTCTTCCAGGCAACGATCAAAGCGTAGACTGATTGAGACATACCTCCCATGGAGGAAAGTGCACGTGGTGACTGTTGTATTCAATCCCGATGCATTTTCTGTGTTTCATCAACACTCTGATAGTCCACAGATTACAGAATGCCACGAGATGTGCATCGGAAACTACTACTGGTCTTCCAGGGAACGATCAAAGCGTAGACTCATTCAGACATTACTCCCACGGAGGAAAGTGCGGATGGTGACTGTTGTATTCAATCCCGATGCAATTTCTGTGTTTCATCAACACTCCGATAGTCCACAGATTACAGAATGCCTCCAAATTTGCATCGGAAACTACTACTGGCCTTCCAGGGAACGATCAAAGCGTAGACTCTTTGAGACATTACTCCCATGGAGTTAAGTGCGGATGGTGACTGTTGTATTCAATCCCGATGCAATTTCTGTGTTTCATCAACACTCTGGTAGTCCACAGATTACAGAAAGGAACCAGATGTGCATCGGAAACTACTACTGGCCTTCCAGGGAACGATAAAAGCGTAGACTGTTTGAGACATAACTCCCATGGAGGTAAGTGCGCATGGTGACTGTTGTATTCATTCCCGATGCAATTTCTGTGTTTCTTCAACACTCTGATAGTCCACAGATTACAGAATTCCACCAGATGTGCATCGGAAACTACTACTGGTCTTCCAGAGAACGATCAAAGTGTAGACTGTTTGAGACATTACTCCCATGGAGGAAACTGCGCATGGAGAATGTTGTATTCAATCCCGATGCAGTTTCTGTTTTTCATCAACACTCTGATAGTCCACGGATTACAGAAGACCTCCAGATATGCATCGGAAACTACTACTGGTCTTCCAGAGAACGATCAAAGCGTAGACTGTTAGAGACATTACTCCCATTGAGGAATGTGCGCATGGTGACTGTTTTATTCAATCCCGATGCATTTTCTGTGTTTCATCAACACTGTGATAGTCCACAGATTACAGGATGCCTCCAGATGTGCATCGGAAACTACTACTGGTCTTCCAGGGAACGATCAAAATGTAGACTGTATGAGACATTACTCTCATGGAGGAAAATGCGCAAGGTTACTGTTGTATTCAATCCCGATGCAATTGTACTGTTTCATCTACACTCTGATAGTCCACAGATTACAGAATGCCTCCAGATGTGCATCGGAAACTACTACTGGTCTTCCAGGGAACGATCAAAACGTAGACTCTTTGAGACATTACTATCATGGAGGAAAGTGCGGATGGTGACTGTTGTATTCAATCCCGATGCAATTTCTGTGTTTCATCAACACTCTGATGGTCCACAGATTACAGAATGAATCCAGATGTTCATCGGAAACTACTACTGGTCTTCCAGGGAACGTTCAAAGCGTAATCTGTTTGAGACATTACTTTTATGGAGGAATGTGCGCATGGTGACTGTTGTATTCAATACCGATGCATTTTCTGTGTTTCATTACCACACTGATAGTCCACAGATTACAGAATGCCACGAGATGTGCATCGGAAACTACTACTGGTATTCCAGGGAACGATCAAAGCGTAGACTGATTGAGACGTAACTCCCATGGAGGAAAGTGCGCATGGTGACTGTTGTATCCAATCCCGTTGCAATTTCTGTGTGTTTCATCAACACTCTGATAGTCCGCAGATTACAGAATAACACCAGACGTGCATCGGATACTACTACTGGTCTTCCAGGGAACGATCAAAGCGTAGACTGTTTGAGACATTACGTTTATGGAGGAATGTGGGCATGGTGACTGTTGTATTCAATCCCGATGCAATTTCTGTGTTTCATCAACACTCTGATACTCCACAGATTACAGAATGCCTCCAAATGTGCATCGGAAACTACTACTGGTCTTCCAGGGAACGATCAAAGCGTAAACTCTTTAAGACATTACTCCCATGGAGGAAAGTGCGCATGGTGACTGTTGTATTCAATCCCGAAGCATTTCCTGTGATTCATCAACACTCTGGTAGTCCACAGATAACAGAATGAACGAGATGTGAATCGGAAACTACTACTGGTCGTCCCAGGAACAATCAAAGCGTATCCTGTTTCAGACATTACTCCCATGGAGGAAAGTGCGCGTGGTGACTGTTGTATCCAATCCCGACGCAATTTCTGTATTTCATCAACACTCTGATAGTCCACAGATTACAGAATGCCTCCAGATGTGCATCGGAAACTACTACTGGAATTCCAGGGAACGATCAAAGCGTAGACTGTTTGAGACATACCTCCCGTTGAGGAAAGTGCGCATGGTGACTGTTGTATTCATTCCCGATGCAATTTCTGTGTTTCATCAACACTCTGATAGTCCACAGATTACAGAATTCCACCAGATGTGCATCGGAAACTACTACTGGTCTTCCAGAGAACGATCAAAATGTAGACTGTTTGAGACATTACTCCCATGGAGGAAACTGCGCATGGAGAATGTTTTATTCAATCCCGATGCAGTTTCTGTTTTTCATCAACACTCTGATAGTCCACGGTTTCAGAAAGCCTCCAGATGTGCATCGGAAACTACTACTGGTCTTCCAGAGAACGATCAAAGCGTAGACTGTTAGAGACATTACTCCCATTGAGGAAAGTGCGCATGGTGACTGTTTTATTCAATCCCGATGCATTTTCTGTGTTTCATCAACACTGTGATAGTCCACAGATTACAGGATGCCTCCAGATGTGCATCGGAAACTACTACTGGTCTTCCAGGGAAAGATCAAAATGTAGACTGTTTGAGACATTACTCTCATGGAGGAAAGTGCGGATGGTAACTGTTGTATTCAATCCCGATGCAATTTCTGTGTTTCATCAACACTCTGATGGTCCACAGATTACAGAATGAGTGCAGATGTCCATCGGAAACTACTACTGGTCTTCCAGGGAACGATCAAAGCGTAATCTGTTTGAGACATTACTTTTATGGAGGAATGTGCGCATGGTGACTGTTGTATTCAATCCCGATGCATTTTCTGTGTTTCATTACCACACTGATATTCCACAGATTACAGAATGCCACGAGATGTGCATCGGAAACTACTACTGGTCTTCCAGGGAACGATCAAAGCGTAGACTGATTGAGACGTAACTCCCATGGAGGAAAGTGCGCATGGTGAGTGTTGTATCCAATCCCGTTGCAATTTCTGTGTGTTTCATCAACACTCTGATAGTCCGCAGATTACAGAATAACACCAGACGTGCATCGGATACTACTACTTGTCTTCCAGGGAACGATCAAAGCGTAGACTGTTTGAGACATTACGTTTATGGAGGAAAGTGCGCATGGTGACTGTTGTATTCAATCCCGATGCAATTTCTGTGTTTCATCAACACTCTGTTACTCCACAGATTACAGAATGCCTCCAAATGTGCATCCGAAACTACTACTGGTCTTCCAGGGAACGATCAAAGCGTAAACTCTTTAAGACATTACTCCCATGGAGGAAAGTGCGCATGGTGACTGTTGTATTCAATCCCGATGCATTTCCTGTGAATTATCAACACTCTGATAGTCCACAGATAACAGAATGAACAAGATGTGCATCGGAAACTACTACTGGTCTTCCCAGTAACAATCAAAGCGTATCCTGTTTCAGACATTACTCCCATGGAGGAAAAATGCGCATGGTGACTGTTGTATTCAATCCCGATGCAATTTCTGTGTTTCATCAACACTCTGACAGTCCACAGATTACAGAATGCCAACAGATGTGCATCGGAAACTACTACTGGTCTCCCAGGGAACGATCAAAGCGTAGACTGATTGAGACGTACCTCCCATGGAGGAAAGAGCACGTGGTGACTGTTGTATTCAATCCCGATGCAATTTCTGTGTTTCATCAACACTCTGATAGTCCACAGATTACAGAATGCCAGCTGATGTGCATCGGAAACTACTACTGGTCTTCCAGGGAACGATCAAAGCGTAGACTGTTAGAGACATTACTCCCATGGAGCAAAGTGCGCATGGTAACTGTTGTATTCAGTCCCGATGGAATTTCTGTGTTTCATCAACACTATGATAGTCTACAGATTACAGAATCCCACCAGATGTGCATCGGAAACTGCTACTGGTATTCCAGGGAACGATCAAAGCGTAGACTGTTTGAGACATTAATCCCATGGAGGTAAGTGCGCATGGTGACTGTTGTATTCAATCCCGATGCAATTTCAGTGATTCATCAACACTCTGATACTCCACAGATTACAGAATGCCTCCAGATGTGCATCGGAAACTACTACTGGTCTTCCAGGGAACGATCGAAGCGTAGACTGTTTGAGACATTACGTTTATGGAGGAATGTGCGCATGGTGACTTTTGTATTCAATTCCGATGCAATTTCTGTGTTTCATCAACACTCTAGTAGTCCACAGATTACAGAATGCCTCCAGATGTGCAATTGAAACTACTACTGGTCTTCCAGGGAACGATCAAAGTGTAGACTGTTTGAGACATTACTCCCATGGAGGAAACTGCGCATGGAGAATGTTGTATTCAATACCGATGAAATTTCTGAGTTTCATCAACACTCTGATGGTCCACAGATTACAGAATGAGTCCAGATGTTCATCGGAAACTACTACTGGTCTTCCAGGGAACGATCAAAGCGTAAACTGTTTGAGACATTACTCCCATGGAGGAATGTGCACATGGTTACTGTTGTATTCAATCCCGATGCATTTTCTGTGTTTCATTACCACTCTGATAGTCCACAGATTACAGAATGCCACGAGATGTGCATCGGAAACTACTACTGGTCTTCCAGGGAACGATCAAATCGTAGAGTGTTTGGGACATACCTCCCGTGAAGGAAAGTGCGCATGGTGACTGTTGTATTCAAACCCGATGCAATTACTGTGTTTCATCAATACTCTGATAGTCCACAGATTACAGAATTCCACCAGATGTGCATCGGAAACTACTACTGGTCTTCCAGGGAACGATCAAATCATAGACTGTTTGAGAATTACTCCAATTGAGGAAAGTGCGCATGGTGACTGTTGTATTCAATCCCGAGGCAATTTCTGTGTATCATCAAGACTCTGATAGTCCACAGATTACAGAAAGCCTCAAGATGTGCATCGGAAACTACTACTGGTCTTCCAGTGAACGATCCAAGCGAAGACTGTTAGAGACAAAACTCCCATGGAGGAAAGTGCGGATGGTGACTGTTGTATTCAATCCCGATGCAATTTTTGTGTTTCATCAACACTATGATAGTCTACAGATGACAGAATGCCACCAGATGTGCATCGGAAACTACTACTGGTCTTCCAGGGAACGATCAAAGCGTAGACTGTTTGAGACATTACTCCCATGGAGGAGTGTGCTCATGGTGACTGTTGTATTCAATCCCAATGCAATTTCTGTGTTTCATCAACACTCTGATAGTCCACATATTACAGAATGCCTCCAGATGTTCATTGGAAACTACTACTGGTCTTCCAGGGAAAGATCAAATCGCGGACTCTTTGAGACATTTCTACCGTGGAGAAAAGTGCTCATGGTGACTGTTGTATTCAATCCCGAAGCAATTTCTGTGTTTCATCAACACTCTGATAGTCCACAAATTACAGAATGACTCCAGATGTTCATCGGAAACTACAACCGGTCTTCCAGGGAACGATCAAAACGTAGACTGTTTGAGACATTACTCCCATTGAGGAAAGTGCGCATGGTGACTGTTTTATTCAATCCCGATGCATTTTCTGTGTTTCATCAACACTGTGATAGTCCACAGATTACAGGATACCTCCAGATGTGCATCGGAAACTACTACTGGTCTTCCAGGGAAAGATCAAAATGTAGACTGTTTGAGACATTACTCTCATGGAGGAAAGTGCGCATGGTTACTGTTGTATTCAATCCCGATGCAATTGTACTGTTTCATCTACACTCTGATAGTCCACAGATTACAGAATGCCTCCAGATGTGCATCGGAAACTACTACTGGTCGTCCAGGGAACGATCAAAACGTAGACTCTTTTAGACATTACTATCATGGAGGAAAGTGCGGATGTTGACGGTTGTATTCAATCCCGATGCAATTTCTGTGTTTCATCATCACTCTGATGGTCCACAGATTACAGAATGAGTCCAGATGTCCATCGGAAACTACTACTGGTCTTCCAGGGAACGATCAAAGCGTAATCTGTTTGAGACATTACTTTTATGGATGAATGTGCGCATGGTGACTGTTGTATTCAATCCCGATGCATTTTCTGTGTTTCATTACCACACTGATAGTCCACAGATCACAGAATGCCACGAGATGTGCATCGGAAACTACTACTGGTCTTCCAGGGAACGATCAAAGCGTAGACTGATTGAGACGTAACTCCCATGGAGGAAAGTGCGCATGGTGACTGTTGTATCCAATCCCGTTGCAATTTCTGTGTGTTTCATCAACACTCTGATAGTCCGCAGATTACAGAATAACACCAGACGTGCATCGGATACTACTACTGGTCTTCCAGGGAACGATCAAAGCGTAGACTGTTTGAGACATTACGTTTATGGAGGAAAGTGCGCATGGTGACTGTTGTATTCAATCCCGATGCAATTTCTGTGTTTCATCAACACTCTGTTACTCCACAGATTACAGAATGCCTCCAAATGTGCATCGGAAACTACTACTGGTCTTCCAGGGAACGATCAAAGCGTAAACTCTTTAAGACATTACTCCCATGGAGGAAAGTGCGCATGGTGACTGTTGTATACAATCCCGATGCATTTCCTGTGATTCATCAACACTCTGATAGTCCACAGATAACAGAATGAACAAGATGTGCATCGGAAACTACTACTGGTCTTCCCAGGAACAATCAAAGCGTATCCTGTTTCAGACATTACTCCCATGGAGGAAAGTGCGCATGGTGACTGTTGTATTCAATCCCGATGCAATTTCTGTGTTTCATCATCACTCTGATAGTCCACAGATTACAGAATGCCAACAGATGTGCATCGGAGACTACTACTGGTCTTCCAGGGAACGATCAAAGCGCTGACTGATTGAGACGTACCTCCCATGGAGGAAAGTGCGCGTGGTGACTGTTGTATCCAATCCCGATGCAATTTCTGTATTTCATCAACACTCTGATAGTCCACAGATTACAGAATGCCTCCAGATGTGCATCGGAAACTACTACTGGTCTTCCAGGCAACGATCAAAGCGTAGACTGATTGAGACGTACCTCCCATGGAGGAAAATTGCACGTGGTGACTGTTGTATTCAATCCCGATCCAATTTCTTTGTTTCATCAACACTCTGGTAGTCCACAGATTACAGAAAGGCACCACATGTGCATCGGAAACTACTACTGGAATTCCAGGGAACGATCAAAGCGTAGACTCTTTGAGACATACCTCCCGTTGAGGAAAGTGCGCATGGTGACTGTTGTATTCATTCCCGATGCAATTTCTGTGTTTCATCAACACTCTGATAGTCCACAGATTACAGAATTCCACCAGATGTGCATCGGAAACTACTACTGGTCTTCCAGAGAACGATCAAAATGTAGACTGTTTGAGACATTACTCCCATGGAGGAAACTGCGCATGGAGAATGTTGTATTCAATCCCGATGCAGTTTCGGTTTTTCATCAACACTCTGATAGTCCACGGTTTACAGAAAGCCTCCAGATGTGCATCGGAAACTACTACTGGTCTTCCAGAGAACGATCAAAGCGTAGACTGTTAGAGACATTACTCCCATTGAGGAAAGTGCGCATGGTGACTGTTTCATTCAATCCCGATGCATTTTCTGTGTTTCATCAACACTGTGATAGTCCACAGATTACAGGATGACTCCAGATGTGCATCGGAAACTACTACTGGTCTTCCAGGGAAAGATCAAAATGTAGACTGTTTGAGACATTACTCTCATGGAGGAAAGTGCGCATGGTTACTGTTGTATTCAATCCCGATGCAATTGTACTGTTTCATCTACACTCTGATAGTCCACAGATTACAGAATGCCTCCAGATGTGCATCGGAAACTACTACTGGTCGTCCAGGGAACGATCAAAACGTAGACTCTTTTAGACATTACTATCATGGAGGAATGTGCGGATGGTGACTGTTGTATTCAATCCCGATGCAATTTCTGTGTTTCATCAACACTCTGATGGTCCACAGATTACAGAATGAGTCCAGATGTCCATCGGAAACTACTACTGGTCTTCCAGGGAACGATCAAAGCGTAATCTGTTTGAGACATTACTTTTATGGAGGAATGTGCGCATGGTGACTGTTGTATTCAATCCCGATGCATTTTCTGTGTTTCATTACCACACTGATAGTCCACAGATTACAGAATGCCACGAGATGTGCATCGGAAACTACTACTGGTCTTCCAGGGAACGATCAAAGCGTAGACTGATTGAGACGTAACTCCCATGGAGGAAAGTGCGCATGGTGAGTGTTGTATCCAATCCCGTTGCAATTTCTGTGTGTTTCATCAACACTCTGATAGTCCGCAGATTACAGAATAACACCAGACGTGCATCGGATACTACTACTTGTCTTCCAGGGAACGATCAAAGCGTAGGCTGTTTGAGACATTACGTTTATGGAGGAAAGTGCGCATGGTGACTGTTGTATTCAATCCCGATGCAATTTCTGTGTTTCATCAACACTCTGTTACTCCACAGTTTACAGAATGCCTCCAAATGTGCATCGGAAACTACTACTGGTCTTATAGGGAACGATCAAAGCGTAAATTCTTTAAGACATTACTCCCATGGAGGAAAGTGCGCATGGTGACTGTTGTATTCAATCCCGATGCATTTCCTGTGATTCATCAACACTCTGATAGTCCACAGATAACAGAATGAACAAGATGTGCATCGGAAACTACTACTGGTCTTCCCAGTAACAATCAAAGCGTATCCTGTTTCAGACATTACTCCCATGGAGGAAAAATGCGCATGGTGACTGTTGTATTCAATCCCGATGCAATTTCTGTGTTTCATCAACACTCTGACAGTCCACAGATTACAGAATGCCAACAGATGTGCATCGCAAACTACTACTGGTCTTCCAGGGAACGATCAAAGCGTAGACTGATTGAGACGTACCTCCCATGGAGGAAAGTGCGCGTTGTGACTGTTGTATCCAATCCCGATGCAATTTCTGTATTTCATCAACACTCTGATAGTCCACAGATTACAGAATGCTTCCAGATGTGCATCGGAAACTACTACTGGTCTTCCAGGCAACGATCAAAGCGTAGACTGATTGAGACGTACCTCCCATGGAGGAAAGTGCACGTGGTGACTGTTGTATTCAATCCCGATGCAATTTCTGTGTTTCATCAACACTCTGATAGTCCACAGATTACAGAATGCCTGCTGATGTGCATCGGAAACTACTACTGGTCTTCCAGGGAACGATCAAAGCGTAGACTGTTAGAGACATTACTCCCATGGAGCAAAGTGCGCATGGTAACTGTTGTATTCAGTCCCGATGGAATTTCTGTGATTCATCAACACTATGATAGTCTACAGATTACAGAATCCCACCAGATGTGCATCGGAAACTGCTACTGGTATTCCAGGGAACGATCAAAGCGTAGACTGTTTGAGACATTAATCCCATGGAGGTAAGTGCGCATGGTGACTGTTGTATTCAATCCCGATGCAATTTCAGTGATTCATCAACACTCTGATACTCCACAGATTACAGAATGCCTCCAGATGTGCATCGGAAACTACTACTGGTCTTCCAGGGAACGATCAAAGCGTAGACTGTTTGAGACATTACGTTTATGGAGGAATGTGCGCATGGTGACTTTTGTATTCAATTCCGATGCAATTTCTGTGTTTCATCAACACTCTAGTAGTCCACAGATTACAGAATGCCTCCAGATGTGCAATTGAAACTACTACTGGTCTTCCAGGGAACGATCAAAGCGTAGACTTCTTGAGAATTACTGCCATGGAGGAAACTGCGCATGGTGACTCTTGTATTCAATCCCGATGCAATTTCGGTGTTTCATCAACACTCTGATAGTCCACAAATTACAGAATGACTCCAGATGTTCATCGGAAACTACAACCGGTCTTCCAGGGAACGATCAAAGCGTAGACTGTTTGAGACATTACTTTTATGGAGGAATGTGCTCTTGGTGACAGTTGTATTCAATCCCGATGCAATTTCTGTGTTTCATCAACACTCTGATAGTCCACAGATTACAGGATGCCTCCAGATGTGCATCGGAAACTACTACTAGTCTTCCAGAGAACGATCAAAGCGTAGACTGTTTGAGACAGTACTCCCATCGAGGAAAGTGTGCATGGTGGATGTTGTATTCAATCCCGATGCAATTTCTGTGTTTCATCAACACTCTGATAGTCCACAGATTACAGAATGCCTCCAGATGTGCATCGGGAACTACTACTGGTCTTCCAGGGAACGATCAAAGCGTAGACTGTTTGAGACATTACTTCCATCGAGGAAAGTGTGCATGGTGGATGTTGTATTCAATCCCGATGCAATTTCTGTGTTTCATCAACACTCTGATAGTCCACAGATTACAGAATGCCTCCAGATGTGCATCGGAAACTACTACTGGTCTTCCAGGGAACGATCAAATCGTAAACTCCCTGAGACATTACTCCCATGGAGGAAAGTAAGCATGGTGACTGTTGCATTCAATCCCGATGCATTTTCTGTGTTTCACCAACACTCTGATAGTCCACAGATTACAGAATGCCACGAGATGTGCATCGGAAACTACTACTGGTCTTCCAGGGAACGATCAAAGCATAGACTGTTTCAGACATTACTCCCATGGAGGAAAGTGCGGATAATGACTGTTGTATTCAATCCCGATGCAATTTCTGTGTTTCATCAACACTCTGATAGTCCCCAGATTACAGAATGCCACCAGATGTGCATCGGAAACTACTACTGGTCTTCCAGGGAACGATCAAAGCGTAGACTGTTTGAGACATACCTCTCGTGGAGGAAAGTGCGCATGGTGACTGTTGTATTCAATCCCGATGCAATTTCTGTGTTTCATCAACACTCTGATAGTCCACAGATTGCAGAATGCCACCAGATGTACATCGGAATAAACTACTGGTCTTCCAGGGAACGATCAAATCGTAAACTCCTTGAGACATTACTCCCATGGAGGAAAGTGAGCATGGTGACTGTTGTATTCAATCCCGATGCATTTTCTGTGTTTCACCAACACTCTGATAGTCCACAGATTACAGAATGCCACGAGATGTGCATTGGAAACTACCACTGGTCTTCCAGGGAACGATCAAAGCTTAGACTGTCTCAGACATTACTCCCATGGAGGAAAGGGCGGATGGTGACTGTTGTATTCCATCCAGATGCAATTTCTGTGTTTCATCAACACTCTGATAGTCCACAGATTACAGAATGCCACCAGATGTGCATCGGAAAATACTACTGGTCTCCCAGGGAACGATCAAAGCGTAGACTGTTTGAGACGTACCTCCCATGGAGGAAAGTGCGCATGGTGACTGTTGTATTCAATCCCGATGCAATTTCTGTGTTTCATCAACACTCTGATAGTCCACAGATTTCAGAATGCCTCCGGATGTGCATCGGAAACTACTACTGGTCTTCCAGAGAACGATCAAAGCGTAGAAAGTTTGGGACATTTCTCCCATGGAGGAAAGTGCGCATGGTGACTGTTGTATTCAATCTCGATGCAATTTCTGTGTTTCATCAACACTCTGATAGTCCACAGATTACAGAATGCCTCCAGACGTTAATCGGAAACTACTACTGGTCTTCCAGGGAACGATCAAAGCGTAGACTGTTTGAGACATTACTCCCATGGAGGAAAGTGCGCATGGTGACTGTTGTATTCAATCCCGATGCAATTTCTGTGTTTCACCAACACTCTGACAGTCCACAGATTACAGAATGCCACGAGATGTGCATCGGAAACTACTACTGGTCTTCCAGGGAACGATCAAAGCGTAGACTGTTTGGGAATTATTCCCATTGAGGAAAGTGCGCATGGTGACTGTTGTATTCAATCCCGATGCAATTTCTGTGTTTCATCAACACTCTGATAGTCCACAGATTACAGAATGCCTCCAGTTGTGCATCGGAAACTACTACTGGTCTTCCAGGGAACGATCAAAGCGTAGACTGTTTGAAACATATCTCCCAATGAGGAAAGTGCGCATGGTGACTGTTGTATTCAATCCCGTTGATAATTCTGTGTTTCATGAATACTCTGATAGTCCACAGATTACAGAATGCCACCAGATGTGCATTGGAATGTACTACAGGTCTTCCAGGGAACGATCAAAGCGTAGACTTTTTGAGAATTACTCCCATGGAGGAAACTGCGCATGGTGACTGTTGTATTCAATGCCGATGCAATTTCTGTGTTTCATCACCACTCTGATACTCCACAGATTACAGAATGCCTCCAGATGTGCATCGGAAACTACTACTGGTCTTCCAGGGAACGATCAAAGGGTAGACTGTTTGAGACATTACTCCCATGGAGGAAAGTGCGGATGGTGACTGTTGTATTCAATCCCGATGCAATTTCTGTGTTTCATCAACACTCTGATAGTCCCCAGATTACAGAATGCCACCAGATGTGCATCGGAAACTACTACTGGTCTTCCAGGGAACGATCAAAGCCTAGACTGTTTGAGACATACCTCCCGTGGAGGAAAGTGCGCATGGTGACTGTTGTATTCAATCCCGATGCAATTTCTGTGTTTCATCAACACTCTGATAGTCCACAGATTGCAGAATGCCACCAGATGTACATCGGAATCAACTACTGGTCTTCCAGGGAACGATCAAAGCGTAGACTGTTTGAGACTTAATCCCATGGAGGAAGGTGCGCATGGTGATTGTTGTATTCAATCCCAATGGAATTTCTGTGTTTCATCAACACTCTGATACTCCACAGATTACAGAATGCCTCCAGATGTGCATCGGAAACTACTACTGGTGTTCCAGGGAACGATCAAATCGTAAACTCCTTGAGACATAACTCCCATGGGGGAAAGTGAGCATGGTGACTGTTGTATTCAATCCCGATGCATTTTCTGTGTTTCACCAACACCCTGATAGTCCACAGATTACAGAATGCCACGAGATGTGCATCGGAAACTACTACTGGTCTTCCTGAGAACGATCAAAGCGTAGACTGTCTCAGACATTACTCCCAAGGAGGAAAGTGCGGATGGTGACTGTTGTATTCAATCCAGATGCAATTTCTGTGTCTCATCAACACTCTGATAGTCCACAGATTACTGAATGCCACCAGATGTGCATCGGAAAATACTACTGGTCTCCCAGGGAACGATCAAAGCGTAGACTGTTTGAGACATACCTCCCGTGGAGCAAAGTGCGTATGGTGACTGTTGTATTCAATCCCGATGCAATTTCTGTGTTTCATCAACACTCTGATAGTCCACCGATTTCAGAATGCCTCCAGATGTGCATCGGAAACTACTACTGGTCTTCCAGGGAACGATCAAAGCGTAGACAGTTTGGGACATTTCTCCCATGGAGGAAAGTGCGCATGGTGACTGTTGTATTCAATCCCGATGCAATTTCTGTGTTTCTTCAACACTCTGATAGTCCACAGATTACAGAATGCCTCCAGATGTTAATCGGAAACTACTACTGGTCTTCCAGGGAACGATCAAAGCGTAGACTGTTTGAGACATTACTCCCATGGAGGAAAGTGCGCATGGTGACTGTTGTATTCAATGCCGATGCAATTTCTGTGTTTCATCAACACTCTGATACTCCACAGATTACAGAATGCCTCCAGATGTGCATCGGAAACTACTACTGGTGTTCCAGGGAACGATCAAAGCGTAGACTGTTTGAGACATTACTCCCATGGAGGAAAGTGCGGATGGTGACTGTTGTATTCAATCCCGATGCAATTTCTGTGTTTCATCAACACTCAGATAGTCCCCAGATTACAGAATGCCACCAGATGTGCATCGGAAACTACTACTGGTCTTCCAGGGAACGATCAAAGCCTAGACTGTTTGAGACATACCTCCCGTGGAGGAAAGTGCGCATGGTGACTGTTGAATTCAATCCCGATGCAATTTCTGTGTTTCATCAACACTCTGATAGTCCACAGATTGCAGAATGCCACCAGATGTACATCGGAATCAACTACTGGTCTTCCAGGGAACGATCAAAGCGTAGACTGTTTGAGACTTAATCCCATGGAGGAAGGTGCGCATGGTGATTGTTGTATTCAATCCCAATGGAATTTCTGTGTTTCATCAACACTCTGATACTCCACAGATTACAGAATGCCTCCAGATGTGCATCGGAAACTACTACTGGTGTTCCAGGGAACGATCAAATCGTAAACTCCTTGAGACATAACTCCCATGGGGGAAAGTGAGCATGGTGACTGTTGTATTCAATCCCGATGCATTTTCTGTGTTTCACCAACACCCTGATAGTCCACAGATTACAGAATGCCACGAGATGTGCATCGGAAACTACTACTGGTCTTCCACGGAACGATCAAAGCGTAGACTGTCTCAGACATTACTCCCAAGGAGGAAAGTGCGGATGGTGACTGTTGTATTCAATCCAGATGCAATTTCTGTGTCTCATCAACACTCTGATAGTCCACAGATTACAGAATGCCACCAGATGTGCATCGGAAAATACTACTGGTCTCCCAGGGAACGATCAAAGCGTAGACTGTTTGAGACATACCTCCCGTGGAGCAAAGTGCGTATGGTGACTGTTGTATTCAATCCCGATGCAATTTCTGTGTTTCATCAACACTCTGATAGTCCACCGATTTCAGAATGCCTCCAGATGTGCATCGGAAACTACTACTGGTCTTCCAGGGAACGATCAAAGCGTAGACAGTTTGGGACATTTCTCCCATGGAGGAAAGTGCGCATGGTGACTGTTGTATTCAATCCCGATGCAATTTCTGTGTTTCTTCAACACTCTGATAGTCCACAGATTACAGAATGCCTCCAGATGTTAATCGGAAACTACTACTGGTCTTCCAGGGAACGATGAAAGCGTAGACTGTTTGAGACATTACTCCCATGGAGGAAAGTGCGCATGGTGAATGTTGTATTCAATCCCGATGCAATTTCTGTGTTTCACCAACACTCTGATAGTCCACAGATTACAGAATGCCACGACATGTGCATCGGAAGCTACTACTGGTTTTCTAGGGAACGATCAAAGCGTAGACTGTTTGAGAATTACTCCCATGGAGGGAAGTGCGCATGGTGACTGTTGTTTTCAATCCCGAGGCAATTTCTGTGTATCATCAACACTCTGATAGTCTACAGATCACAGAATGCCACCAGATGTGCATCGGAAACTACTACTGGTGTTCCAGGGAACGATCAAAGCGTAGACTGTTTGAGACATTACTCCCATGGAGTAATGTGCGCATGGTGACTGTTGTATTCAATCCCGATGCAATTTCTGTGTTTCACCAACACTCTGACAGTCCACAGATTACAGAATGCCACGAGATGTGCATCGGAAACTACTACTGGTCTTCCAGGGAACGATCAAAGCGTAGACTGTTTGGGAATTATTCCCATTGAGGAAAGTGCGCATGGTGACTGTTGTATTCAATCCCGATGCAATTTCTGTGTTTCATCAACACTCTGATAGTCCACAGATTACAGAATGCCTCCAGTTGTGCATCGGAAACTACTACTGGTCTTCCAGGGAACGATCAAAGCGTAGACTGTTTGAAACATATCTCCCAATGAGGAAAGTGCGCATGGTGACTGTTGTATTCAATCCCGTTGATAGTTCTGTGTTTCATGAATACTCTGATAGTCCACAGATTACAGAATGCCACCAGATGTGCATTGGAAAGTACTACAGGTCTTCCAGGGAACGATCAAAGCGTAGACTTTTTGAGAATTACTCCCATGGAGGAAACTGCGCATGGTGACTGTTGTATTCAATTCCGATGCAATTTCTGTGTTTCATCAACACTCTGATACTCCACAGATTACAGAATGCCTCCAGATGTGCATCGGAAACTACTACTGGTCTTCCAGGGAACGATCAAAGCGTAGACTGTTTGAGACATTACTCCCATGGAGGAAAGTGCGGATGGTGACTGTTGTATTCAATCCCGATGCAATTTCTGTGTTTCATCAACACTCTGATAGTCCCCAGATTACAGAATGCCACCAGATGTGCATCGGAAACTACTACTGGTCTTCCAGGGAACGATCAAAGCCTAGACTGTTTGAGACATACCTCCCGTGGAGGAAAGTGCGCATGGTGACTGTTGTATTCAATCCCGATGCAATTTCTGTGTTTCATCAACACTCTGATAGTCCACAGATTGCAGAATGCCACCAGATGTACATCGGAATCAACTACTGGTCTTCCAGGGAACGATCAAAGCGTAGACTGTTTGAGACTTAATCCCATGGAGGAAGGTGCGCATGGTGATTGTTGTATTCAATCCCAAGGGAATTTCTGTGTTTCATCAACACTCTGATACTCCACAGATTACAGAATGCCTCCAGATGTGCATCGGAAACTACTACTGGTGTTCCAGGGAACGATCAAATCGTAAACTCCTTGAGACATAACTCCCATGGGGGAAAGTGAGCATGGTGACTGTTGTATTCAATCCCGATGCATTTTCTGTGTTTCACCAACACCCTGATAGTCCACAGATTACAGAATGCCACGAGATGTGCATCGGAAACTACTACTGGTCTTCCTGAGAACGATCAAAGCGTAGACTGTCTCAGACATTACTCCCAAGGAGGAAAGTGCGGATGGTGACTGTTGTATTCAATCCAGATGCAATTTCTGTGTCTCATCAACACTCTGATAGTCCACAGATTACTGAATGCCACCAGATGTGCATCGGAAAATACTACTGGTCTCCCAGGGAACGATCAAAGCGTTGACTGTTTGAGACATACCTCCCGTGGAGCAAAGTGCGTATGGTGACTGTTGTATTCAATCCCGATGCAATTTCTGTGTTTCATCAACACTCTGATAGTCCACCGATTTCAGAATGCCTCCAGATGTGCATCGGAAACTACTACTGGTCTTCCAGAGAACGATCAAAGCGTAGACAGTTTGGGACATTTCTCCCATGGAGGAAAGTGCGCATGGTGACTGTTGTATTCAATCCCGATGCAATTTCTGTGTTTCTTCAACACTCTGATAGTCCACAGATTACAGAATGCCTCCAGATGTTAATCGGAAACTACTACTGGTCTTCCAGGGAACGATCAAAGCGTAGACTGTTTGAGACATTACTCCCATGGAGGAAAGTGCGCATGGTGACTGTTGTATTCAATGCCGATGCAATTTCTGTGTTTCACCAACACTCTGATAGTCCACAGATTACAGAATGCCTCCAGATGTGCATCGGAAACTACTACTGGTGTTCCAGGGAACGATCAAAGCGTAGACTGTTTGAGACATTACTCCCATGGAGGAAAGTGCGGATGGTGAATGTTGTATTCAATCCCGATGCAATTTCTGTGTTTCATCAACACTCTGATAGTCCCCAGATTACAGAATGCCACCAGATGTGCATCGGAAACTACTACTGGTCTTCCAGGGAACGATCAAAGCCTAGACTGTTTGAGACATACCTCCCGTGGAGGAAAGTGCGCATGGTGACTGTTGAATTCAATCCCGATGCAATATCTGTGTTTCATCAACACTCTGATAGTCCACAGATTGCAGAATGCCACCAGATGTACATCGGAATCAACTACTGGTCTTCCAGGGAACGATCAAAGCGTAGACTGTTTGAGACTTAATCCCATGGAGGAAGGTGCGCATGGTGATTGTTGTATTCAATCCCAATGGAATTTCTGTGTTTCATCAACACTCTGATACTCCACAGATTACAGAATGCCTCCAGATGTGCATCGGAAACTACTACTGGTGTTCCAGGGAACGATCAAATCGTAAACTCCTTGAGACATAACTCCCATGGGGGAAAGTGAGCATGGTGACTGTTGTATTCAATCCCGATGCATTTTCTGTGTTTCACCAACACCCTGATAGTCCACAGATTACAGAATGCCACGAGATGTGCATCGGAAACTACTACTGGTCTTCCAGGGAACGATCAAAGCGTAGACTGTCTCAGACATTACTCCCAAGGAGGAAAGTGCGGATGGTGACTGTTGTATTCAATCCAGATGCAATTTCTGTGTCTCATCAACACTCTGATAGTCCACAGATTACAGAATGCCACCAGATGTGCATCGGAAAATACTACTGGTCTCCCAGGGAACGATCAAAGCGTAGACTGTTTGAGACATACCTCCCGTGGAGCAAAGTGCGTATGGTGACTGTTGTATTCAATCCCGATGCAATTTCTGTGTTTCATCAACACTCTGATAGTCCACCGATTTCAGAATGCCTCCAGATGTGCATCGGAAACTACTACTGGTCTTCCAGGGAACGATCAAAGCGTAGACAGTTTGGGACATTTCTCCCATGGAGGAAAGTGCGCATGGTGACTGTTGTATTCAATCCCGATGCAATTTCTGTGTTTCTTCAACACTCTGATAGTCCACAGATTACAGAATGCTTCCAGATGTTAATCGGAAACTACTACTGGTCTCCCAGGGAACGATGAAAGCATAGACTGTTTGAGACATTACTCCCATGGAGGAAAGTGCGCATGGTGAATGTTGTATTCAATCCCGATGCAATTTCTGTGTTTCACCAACACTCTGATAGTCCACAGATTACAGAATGCCACGACATGTGCATCGGAAGCTACTACTGGTTTTCTAGGGAACGATCAAAGCGTAGACTGTTTGAGAATTACTCCCATGGAGGGAAGTGCGCATGGTGACTGTTGTTTTCAATCCCGAGGCAATTTCTGTGTATCATCAACACTCTGATAGTCTACAGATGACAGAATGCCACCAGATGTGCATCGGAAACTACTACTGGTGTTCCAGGGAACGATCAAAGCGTAGACTGTTTGAGACATTACTCCCATGGAGTAATGTGCTCATGGTGACTGTTGTATTCAATCCCGATGCAATTTCTGTGTTTCATCAACACTCTGATAGTCCACATATTACAGAATGCCTCCAGATGTTCATCGGAAACTACTACTGGTCTTCCAGGGAACGATCAGAGCGCAGACTGTTTGAGACATTACTACCGTGGAGGAAAGTGCGCATGGTGACTGTTGTATTCAATCCCGATGCAATTTCTGTGTTTCATCAACACTCTGATAGTCCACAGATTGCAGAATGCCACCAGATGTACATCGGAATCAACTACTGGTCTTCCAGGGAACGATCAAAGCGTAGACTGTTTGAGACTTAATCCCATGGAGGAAGGTGCGCATGGTGATTGTTGTATTCAATCCCAATGGAATTTCTGTGTTTCATCAACACTCTGATACTCCACAGATTACAGAATGCCTCCAGATGTGCATCGGAAACTACTACTGGTGTTCCAGGGAACGATCAAATCGTAAACTCCTTGAGACATAACTCCCATGGGGGAAAGTGAGCATGGTGACTGTTGTATTCAATCCCGATGCATTTTCTGTGTTTCACCAACACCCTGATAGTCCACAGATTACAGAATGCCACGAGATGTGCATCGGAAACTACTACTGGTCTTCCAGGGAACGATCAAAGCGTAGACTGTCTCAGACATTACTCCCAAGGAGGAAAGTGCGGATTGTGACTGTTGTATTCAATCCAGATGCAATTTCTGTGTCTCATCAACACTCTGATAGTCCACAGATTACAGAATGCCACCAGATGTGCATCGGAAAATACTACTGGTCTCCCAGGGAACGATCAAAGCGTAGACTGTTTGAGACGTACCTCCCGTGGAGCAAAGTGCGCATGGTGACTGTTGTATTCAATCCCGATGCAATTTCTGTGTTTCATCAACACTCTGATAGTCCACAGATTTCAGAATGCCTCCAGATGTGCATCGGAAACTACTACTGGTCTTCCAGGGAACGATCAAAGCGTAGAAAGTTTGGGACATTTCTCCCATGGAGGAAAGTGCGCATGGTGACTGTTGTATTCAATCTCGATGCAATTTCTGTGTTTCATCAACACTCTGATAGTCCACAGATTACAGAATGCCTCCAGATGTTAATCGGAAACTACTACTGGTCTTCCAGGGAACGATCAAAACGTAGACTGTTTGAGACATTACTCCCATGGAGGAAAGTGCGCATGGTGACTGTTGTATTCAATCCCGATGCAATTTCTGTGTTTCACCAACACTCTGATAGTCCACAGATTACAGAATGCCACGAGATGTGCATCGGAAACTACTACTGGTCTTCCAGGGAACGATCAAAGCGTAGACTGTTTGGGAATTACTCCCATGGAGGAAAGTGCGCATGGTGACTGTTGTATTCAATCCCGATGCAATTTCTGTGTTTCATCAACACTCTGATAGTCCACAGATTACAGAATGCCTCCAGTTGTGCATCGGAAACTACTACTGGTCTTCCAGGGAACGATCAAAGCGTAGACTGTTTGAAACATATCTCCCAATGAGGAAAGTGCGCATGGTGACTGTTGTATTCAATCCCGTTGATAATTCTGTGTTTCATGAACACTCTGATAGTCCACAGATTACAGAATGCCACCAGATGTGCATTGGAAAGTACTACAGGTCTTCCAGGGAACGATCAAAGCGTAGACTTTTTGAGAATTACTCCCATGGAGGAAACTGCGCATGGTGACTGTTGTATTCAATGCCGATGCAATTTCTGTGTTTCATCAACACTCTGATACTCCACAGATTACAGAATGCCTCCAGATGTGCATCGGAAACTACTACTGGTCTTCCAGGGAACGATCAAAGCGTAGACTGTTTGAGACATTACTCCCATGGAGGAAAGTGCGCATGGTGACTGTTGTATTCAATGCCGATGCAATTTCTGTGTTTCATCAACACTCTGATACTCCACAGATTACAGAATGCCTCCAGATGTGCATCGGAAACTACTACTGGAGTTCCAGGGAACGATCAAATCGTAAACTCCTTGAGACATAACTCCCATGGGGGAAAGTGAGCATGGTGACTGTTGTATTCAATCCCGATGCATTTTCTGTGTTTCACCAACACCCTGATAGTCCACAGATTACAGAATGCCACGAGATGTGCATCGGAAACTACTACTGGTCTTCCAGGGAACGATCAAAGCGTAGACTGTCTCAGACATTACTCCCAAGGAGGAAAGTGCGGATGGTGACTGTTGTATTCAATCCAGATGCAATTTCTGTGTCTCATCAACACTCTGATAGTCCACAGATTACAGAATGCCACCAGATGTGCATCGGAAAATACTACTGGTCTCCCAGGGAACGATCAAAGCGTAGACTGTTTGAGACATACCTCCCGTGGAGCAAAGTGCGTATGGTGACTGTTGTATTCAATTCCGATGCAATTTCTGTGTTTCATCAACACTCTGATAGTCCACCGATTTCAGAATGCCTCCAGATGTGCATCGGAAACTACTACTGGTCTTCCAGGGAACGATCAAAGCGTAGACAGTTTGGGACATTTCTCCCATGGAGGAAAGTGCGCATGGTGACTGTTGTATTCAATCCCGATGCAATTTCTGTGTTTCTTCAACACTCTGATAGTCCACAGATTACAGAATGCCTCCAGATGTTAATCGGAAACTACTACTGGTCTTCCAGGGAACGATCAAAGCGTAGATTGTTTGAGACATTACTCCCATGGAGGAAAGTGCGCATGGTGAATGTTGTATTCAATCCCGATGCAATTTCTGTGTTTCACCAACACTCTGATAGTCCACAGATTACAGAATGCCATGACATGTGCATCGGAAGCTCCTACTGGTCTTCTAGGGAACGATCAAAGCGTAGACTGTTTGAGAATTACTCCCATGAAGGGAACTGCGCATGGTGACTGTTGTTTTCAATCCCGAGGCAATTTCTGTGTATCATCAACACTCTGATAGTCTACAGATGACAGAATGCCACCAGATGTGCATCGGAAACTACTACTGGTGTTCCAGGGAACGATCAAAGCGTAGACTGTTTGAGACATTACTCCCATGGAGTAATGTGCTCATGGTGACTGTTGTATTCAATCCCGATGCAATTTCTGTGTTTCATCAACACTCTGATAGTCCACATATTACAGAATGCCTCCAGATGTTCATCGGAAACTACTACTGGTCTTCCAGGGAACGATCAGAGCGCAGACTGTTTGAGACATTACTACCGTGGAGGAAAGTGCGCATGGTGACTGTTGTATCCAATCCCGTTGCAATTTCTGTGTGTTTCATCAACACTCTGATAGTCCGCAGATTACAGAATAACACCAGACGTGCATCGGATACTACTACTGGTCTTCCAGGGAACGATCAAAGCGTAGACTGTTTGAGACATTACGTTTATGGAGGAAAGTGCGCATGGTGACCGTTGTATTCAATCCCGATGCAATTTTTGTGTTTCATCAACACTCTGATACTCCACAGATTACAGAATGCCTCCAAATGTGCATCGGAAACTACTACTGGTCTTCCAGGGAACGATCAAAGCGTAAACTCTTTAAGACATTACTCCCATGGAGGAAAGTGCGCATGGTGACTGTTGTATTCAATCCCGATGCATTTCCTGTGATTCATCAACACTCTGATAGTCCACAGATTACAGAATGCCTCCAGATGTGCATCGGAAACTACTACTGGTCTTCCAGGCAACGATCAAAGCGTAGACTGATTGAGACGTACCTCCCATGGAGGAAAGTGCGCGTGGTGACTGTTGTATCCAATCCCGATGCAATTTCTGTATTTCATCAACACTCTGATAGTCCACAGATTACAGAATGCCTCCAGATGTGCATCGGAAACTACTACTGGTCTTCCAGGCAACGATCAAAGCGTAGACTGATTGAGACGTACCTCCCATGGGGGAAAGTGCACGTGGTGACTGTTGTATCCAATCCCGATGCAATTTCTGTATTTCATCAACACTCTGATAGTCCACAGATTACAGAATGCCTCCAGATGTGCATCGGAAACGACTACTGGTCTTCCAGGCAACGATCAAAGCGTAGACTGTTTGAGACATACCTCCCGTGGAGCAAAGTGCGTATGGTGACTGTTGTATTCAATCCCGATGCAATTTCTGTGTTTCATCAACACTCTGATAGTCCACCGATTTCAGAATGCCTCCAGATGTGCATCGGAAACTACTACTGGTCTTCCAGGGAACGATCAAAGCGTAGACAGTTTGGGACATTTCTCCCATGGAGGAAAGTGCGCATGGTGACTGTTGTATTCAATCCCGATGCAATTTCTGTGTTTCTTCAACACTCTGATAGTCCGCAGATTACAGAATGCCTCCAGATGTTAATCGGAAACTACTACTGGTCTTCCAGGGAACGATCAAAGCGTAGACTGTTTGAGATATTACTCCCATGGAGGAAAGTGCGCATGGTGACTGTTGTATTCAATGCCGATGCAATTTCTGTGTTTCATCAACACTCTGATACTCCACAGATTACAG
Source organism: Schistocerca gregaria (assembly GCF_023897955.1). NCBI lineage: Eukaryota > Metazoa > Arthropoda > Insecta > Orthoptera > Acrididae > Schistocerca > Schistocerca gregaria. Next base: position 12,084,272 of record NC_064926.1, on the reverse strand, counting down.
AATGCCTCCAGATGTGCATCGGAAACTACTACTGGTGTTCCAGGGAACGATCAAAGCGTAGACTGTTTGAGACATTACTCCCATGGAGGAAAGTGCGGATGGTGAATGTTGTATTCAATCCCGATGCAATTTCTGTGTTTCATCAACACTCTGATAGTCCCCAGATTACAGAATGCCACCAGATGTGCATCGGAAACTACTACTGGTCTTCCAGGGAACGATCAAAGCCTAGACTGTTTGAGACATACCTCCCGTGGAGGAAAGTGCGCATGGTGACTGTTGAATTCAATCCCGATGCAATTTCTGTGTTTCATCAACACTCTGATAGTCCACAGATTGCAGAATGCCACCAGATGTACATCGGAATCAACTACTGGTCTTCCAGGGAACGATCAAAGCGTAGACTGTTTGAGACTTAATCCCATGGAGGAAGGTGCGCATGGTGATTGTTGTATTCAATCCCAATGGAATTTCTGTGTTTCATCAACACTCTGATACTCCACAGATTACAGAATGCCACCAGATGTGCATCGGAAAATACTACTGGTCTCCCAGGGAACGATCAAAGCGTAGACTGTCTCAGACATTACTCCCAAGGAGGAAAGTGCGGATGGTGATTGTTGTATTCAATCCAGATGCAATTTCTGTGTCTCATCAACACTCTGATAGTCCACAGATTACAGAATGCCACCAGATGTGCATCGGAAAATACTACTGGTCTCCCAGGGAACGATCAAAGCGTAGACTGTTTGAGACATACCTCCCGTGGAGCAAAGTGCGTATGGTGACTGTTGTATTCAATCCCGATGCAATTTCTGTGTTTCATCAACACTCTGATAGTCCACCGATTTCAGAATGCCTCCAGATGTGCATCGGAAACTACTACTGGTCTTCCAGGGAACGATCAAAGCGTAGACAGTTTGGGACATTTCTCCCATGGAGGAAAGTGCGCATGGTGACTGTTGTATTCAATCCCGATGCAATTTCTGTGTTTCTTCAACACTCTGATAGTCCACAGATTACAGAATGCTTCCAGATGTTAATCGGAAACTACTACTGGTCTCCCAGGGAACGATGAAAGCATAGACTGTTTGAGACATTACTCCCATGGAGGAAAGTGCGCATGGTGAATGTTGTATTCAATCCCGATGCAATTTCTGTGTTTCACCAACACTCTGATAGTCCACAGATTACAGAATGCCACGACATGTGCATCGGAAGCTACTACTGGTTTTCTAGGGAACGATCAAAGCGTAGACTGTTTGAGAATTACTCCCATGGAGGGAAGTGCGCATGGTGACTGTTGTTTTCAATCCCGAGGCAATTTCTGTGTATCATCAACACTCTGATAGTCTACAGATGACAGAATGCCACCAGATGTGCATCGGAAACTACTACTGGTGTTCCAGGGAACGATCAAAGCGTAGACTGTTTGAGACATTACTCCCATGGAGTAATGTGCTCATGGTGACTGTTGTATTCAATCCCGATGCAATTTCTGTGTTTCATCAACACTCTGATAGTCCACATATTACAGAATGCCTCCAGATGTTCATCGGAAACTACTACTGGTCTTCCAGGGAACGATCAGAGCGCAGACTGTTTGAGACATTACTACCGTGGAGGAAAGTGCGCATGGTGACTGTTGTATTCAATCCCGATGCAATTTCTGTGTTTCATCAACACTCTGATAGTCCACAGATTGCAGAATGCCACCAGATGTACATCGGAATCAACTACTGGTCTTCCAGGGAACAATCAAAGCGTAGACTGTTTGAGACTTAATCCCATGGAGGAAGGTGCGCATGGTGATTGTTGTATTCAATCCCAATGGAATTTCTGTGTTTCATCAACACTCTGATACTCCACAGATTACAGAATGCCTCCAGATGTGCATCGGAAACTACTACTGGTGTTCCAGGGAACGATCAAATCGTAAACTCCTTGAGACATAACTCCCATGGGGGAAAGTGAGCATGGTGACTGTTGTATTCAATCCCGATGCATTTTCTGTGTTTCACCAACACCCTGATAGTCCACAGATTACAGAATGCCACGAGATGTGCATCGGAAACTACTACTGGTCTTCCAGGGAACGATCAAAGCGTAGACTGTCTCAGACATTACTCCCAAGGAGGAAAGTGCGGATTGTGACTGTTGTATTCAATCCAGATGCAATTTCTGTGTCTCATCAACACTCTGATAGTCCACAGATTACAGAATGCCACCAGATGTGCATCGGAAAATACTACTGGTCTCCCAGGGAACGATCAAAGCGTAGACTGTTTGAGACGTACCTCCCGTGGAGCAAAGTGCGCATGGTGACTGTTGTATTCAATCCCGATGCAATTTCTGTGTTTCATCAACACTCTGATAGTCCACAGATTTCAGAATGCCTCCAGATGTGCATCGGAAACTACTACTGGTCTTCCAGGGAACGATCAAAGCGTAGAAAGTTTGGGACATTTCTCCCATGGAGGAAAGTGCGCATGGTGACTGTTGTATTCAATCTCGATGCAATTTCTGTGTTTCATCAACACTCTGATCGTCCACAGATTACAGAATGCCTCCAGATGTTAATCGGAAACTACTACTGGTCTTCCAGGGAACGATCAAAGCGTAGACTGTTTGAGACATTACTCCCATGGAGGAAAGTGCGCATGGTGACTGTTGTATTCAACCCCGATGCAATTTCTGTGTTTCACCAACACTCTGATAGTCCACAGATTACAGAATGCCACGAGATGTGCATCGGAAACTACTACTGGTCTTCCAGGGAACGATCAAAGCGTAGACTGTTTGGGAATTACTCCCATGGAGGAAAGTGCACATGGTGACTGTTGTATTCAATCCCGATGCAATTTCTGTGTTTCATCAACACTCTGATAGTCCACAGATTACAGAATGCCTCCAGTTGTGCATCGGATACTACTACTGGTCTTCCAGGGAACGATCAAAGCGTAGACTGTTTGAAACATATCTCCCAATGAGGAAAGTGCGCATGGTGACTGTTGTATTCAATCCCGTTGATAATTCTGTGTTTCATGAACACTCTGATAGTCCACAGATTACAGAATGCCACCAGATGTGCATTGGAAAGTACTACAGGTCTTCCAGGGAACGATCAAACCGTAGACTTTTTGAGAATTACTCCCATGGAGGAAACTGCGCATGGTGACTGTTGTATTCAATGCCGATGCAATTTCTGTGTTTCATCAACACTCTGATACTCCACAGATTACAGAATGCCTCCAGATGTGCATCGGAAACTACTACTGGTCTTCCAGGGAACGATCAAAGCGTAGACTGTTTGAGACATTACTCCCATGGAGGAAAGTGCGGATGGTGACTGTTGTATTCAATCCCGATGCAATTTCTGTGTTTCATCAACACTCTGATAGTCCCCAGATTACAGAATGCCACCAGATGTGCATCGGAAACTACTACTGGTCTTCCAGGGAACGATCAAAGCCTAGACTGTTTGAGACATACCTCCCGTGGAGGAAAGTGCGCATGGTGACTGTTGTATTCAATCCCGATGCAATTTCTGTGTTTCATCAACACTCTGATAGTCCACAGATTGCAGAATGCCACCAGATGTACATCGGAATCAACTACTGGTCTTCCAGGGAACGATCAAAGCGTAGACTGTTTGAGACTTAATCCCATGGAGGAAGGTGCGCATGGTGATTGTTGTATTCAATCCCAATGGAATTTCTGTGTTTCATCAACACTCTGATACTCCACAGATTACAGAATGCCTCCAGATGTGCATCGGAAACTACTACTGGTGTTCCAGGGAACGATCAAATCGTAAACTCCTTGAGACATAACTCCCATGGGGGAAAGTGAGCATGGTGACTGTTGTATTCAATCCCGATGCATTTTCTGTGTTTCACCAACACCCTGATAGTCCACAGATTACAGAATGCAACGAGACGTGCATCGGAAGCTACTACTGGTCTTCCAGGGAACGATCAAAGCGTAGACTGTCTCAGACATTACTCCCAAGGAGGAAAGTGCGGATGGTGACTGTTGTATTCAATCCAGATGCAATTTCTGTGTCTCATCAACACTCTGATAGTCCACAGATTACAGAATGCCACCAGATGTGCATCGGAAAATACTACTGGTCTCCCAGGGAACGATCAAAGCGTAGACTGTTTGAGACATACCTCCCGTGGAGCAAAGTGCGTATGGTGACTGTTGTATTCAATCCCGATGCAATTTCTGTGTTTCATCAACACTCTGATAGTCCACCGATTTCAGAATGCCTCCAGATGTGCATCGGAAACTACTACTGGTCTTCCAGGGAACGATCAAAGCGTAGACAGTTTGGGACATTTCTCCCATGGAGGAAAGTGCGCATGGTGACTGTTGTATTCAATCCCGATGCAATTTCTGTGTTTCTTCAACACTCTGTTAGTCCACAGATTACAGAATGCCTCCAGATGTTAATCGGAAACTACTACTGGTCTTCCAGGGAACGATCAAAGCGTAGACTGTTTGAGACATTACTCCCATGGAGGAAAGTGCGCATGGTGACTGTTGTATTCAATGCCGATGCAATTTCTGTGTTTCATCAACACTCTGATACTCCACAGATTACAGAATGCCTCCAGATGTGCATCGGAAACTACTACTGGTCTTCCAGGGAACGATCAAAGCGTAGACTGTTTGAGACATTACTCCCATGGAGGAAAGTGCGGATGGTGACTGTTGTATTCAATCCCGATGCAATTTCTGTGTTTCATCAACACTCTGATAGTCCCCAGATTACAGAATGCCACCAGATGTGCATCGGAAACTACTACTGGTCTTCCAGGGAACGATCAAAGCCTAGACTGTTTGAGACATACCTCCTGTGGAGGAAAGTGCGCATGGTGACTGTTGTATTCAATCCCGATGCAATTTCTGTGTTTCATCAACACTCTGATAGTCCACAGATTGCAGAATGCCACCAGATGTACATCGGAATCAACTACTGGTCTTCCAGGGAACGATCAAAGCGTAGACTGTTTGAGACTTAATCCCATGGAGGAAGGTGCGCATGGTGATTGTTGTATTCAATCCCAATGGAATTTCTGTGTTTCATCAACACTCTGATACTCCACAGATTACAGAATGCCTCCAGATGTGCATCGGAAACTACTACTGGTCTTCCAGGGAACGATCAAATCGTAAACTCCTTGAGACATAACTCCCATGGGGGAAAGTGAGCATGGTGACTGTTGTATTCAATCCCGATGCATTTTCTGTGTTTCACCAACACCCTGATAGTCCACAGATTACAGAATGCCACGAGATGTGCATCGGAAACTACTACTGGTCTTCCAGGGAACGATCAAAGCGTAGACTGTCTCTGACATTACTCCCAAGGAGGAAAGTGCGGATGGTGACTGTTGTATTCAATCCAGATGCAATTTCTGTGTCTCATCAACACTCTGATAGTCCACAGATTACAGAATGCCACCAGATGTGCATCGGAAAATACTACTGGTCTCCCAGGGAACGATCAAAGCGTAGACTGTTTGAGACATACCTCCCGTGGAGCAAAGTGCGTATGGTGATTGTTGTATTCAATCCCGATGCAATTTCTGTGTTTCATCAACACTCTGATAGTCCACCGATTTCAGAATGCCTCCAGATGTGCATCGGAAACTACTACTGGTCTTCCAGGGAACGATCAAAGCGTAGACAGTTTGGGACATTTCTCCCATGGAGGAAAGTGCGCATGGTGACTGTTGTATTCAATCCCGATGCAATTTCTGTGTTTCTTCAACACTCTGATAGTCCACAGATTACAGAATGCCTCCAGATGTTAATCGGAAACTACTACTGGTCTTCCAGGGAACGATCAAAGCGTAGACTTTTTGAGACATTACTCCCATGGAGGAAAGTGCGCATGGTGAATGTTGTATTCAATCCCGATGCAATTTCTGTGTTTCACCAACACTCTGATAGTCCACAGATTACAGAATGCCACGACATGTGCATCGGAAGCTCCTACTGGTCTTCTAGGGAACGATCAAAGCGTAGACTGTTTGAGAATTACTCCCATGGAGGGAACTGCGCATGGTGACTGTTGTTTTCAATCCCGAGGCAATTTCTGTGTATCATCAACACTCTGATAGTCTACAGATGACAGAATGCCACCAGATGTGCATCGGAAACTACTACTGGTGTTCCAGGGAACGATCAAAGCGTAGACTGTTTGAGACATTACTCCCATGGAGTAATGTGCTCATGGTGACTGTTGTATTCAATCCCGATGCAATTTCTGTGTTTCATCAACACTCTGATAGTCCACATATTACAGAATGCCTCCAGATGTTCATCGGAAACTACTACTGGTCTTCCAGGGAACGATCAGAGCGCAGACTGTTTGAGACATTACTACCGTGGAGGAAAGTGCGCATGGTGACTGTTGTATCCAATCCCGTTGCAATTTCTGTGTGTTTCATCAACACTCTGATAGTCCGCAGATTACAGAATAACACCAGACGTGCATCGGATACTACTACTGGTCTTCCAGGGAACGATCAAAGCGTAGACTGTTTGAGACATTACGTTTATGGAGGAAAGTGCGCATGGTGACTGTTGTATTCAATCCCGATGCAATTTCTGTGTTTCTTCAACACTCTGTTAGTCCACAGATTACAGAATGCCTCCAGATGTTAATCGGAAACTACTACTGGTCTTCCAGGGAACGATCAAAGCGTAGACTGTTTGAGACATTACTCCCATGGAGGAAAGTGCGCATGGTGACTGTTGTATTCAATGCCGATGCAATTTCTGTGTTTCATCAACACTCTGATACTCCACAGATTACAGAATGCCTCCAGATGTGCATCGGAAACTACTACTGGTCTTCCAGGGAACGATCAAAGCGTAGACTGTTTGAGACATTACTCCCATGGAGGAAAGTGCGGATGGTGACTGTTGTATTCAATCCCGATGCAATTTCTGTGTTTCATCAACACTCTGATAGTCCCCAGATTACAGAATGCCACTAGATGTGCATCGGAAACTACTACTGGTCTTCCAGGGAACGATCAAAGCCTAGACTGTTTGAGACATACCTCCTGTGGAGGAAAGTGCGCATGGTGACTGTTGTATTCAATCCCGATGCAATTTCTGTGTTTCATCAACACTCTGATAGTCCACAGATTGCAGAATGCCACCAGATGTACATCGGAATCAACTACTGGTCTTCCAGGGAACGATCAAAGCGTAGACTGTTTGAGACTTAATCCCATGGAGGAAGGTGCGCATGGTGATTGTTGTATTCAATCCCAATGGAATTTCTGTGTTTCATCAACACTCTGATACTCCACAGATTACAGAATGCCTCCAGATGTGCATCGGAAACTACTACTGGTGTTCCAGGGAACGATCAAATCGTAAACTCCTTGAGACATAACTCCCATGGGGGAAAGTGAGCATGGTGACTGTTGTATTCAATCCCGATGCATTTTCTGTGTTTCACCAACACCCTGATAGTCCACAGATTACAGAATGCCACGAGATGTGCATCGGAAACTACTACTGGTCTTCCAGGGAACGATCAAAGCGTAGACTGTCTCAGACATTACTCCCAAGGAGGAAGGTGCGGATGGTGACTGTTGTATTCAATCCAGATGCAATTTCTGTGTCTCATCAACACTCTGATAGTCCACAGATTACAGAATGCCACCAGATGTGCATCGGAAAATACTACTGGTCTCCCAGGGAACGATCAAAGCGTAGACTGTTTGAGACATACCTCCCGTGGAGCAAAGTGCGTATGGTGACTGTTGTATTCAATCCCGATGCAATTTCTGTGTTTCATCAACACTCTGATAGTCCACCGATTTCAGAATGCCTCCAGATGTGCATCGGAAACTACTACTGGTCTTCCAGGGAACGATCAAAGCGTAGACAGTTTGGGACATTTCTCCCATGGAGGAAAGTGCGCATGGTGACTGTTGTATTCAATCCCGATGCAATTTCTGTGTTTCTTCAACACTCTGATAGTCCACAGATTACAGAATGCCTCCAGATGTTAATCGGAAACTACTACTGGTCTTCCAGGGAACGATCAAAGCGTAGACTGTTTGAGACATTACTCCCATGGAGGAAAGTGCGCATGGTGAATGTTGTATTCAATCCCGATGCAATTTCTGTGTTTCACCAACACTCTGATAGTCCACAGATTACAGAATGCCACGACATGTGCATCGGAAGCTCCTACTGGTCTTCTAGGGAACGATCAAAGCGTAGACTGTTTGAGAATTACTCCCATGGAGGGAACTGCGCATGGTGACTGTTGTTTTCAATCCCGAGGCAATTTCTGTGTATCATCAACACTCTGATAGTCTACAGATGACAGAATGCCACCAGATGTGCATCGGAAACTACTACTGGTGTTCCAGGGAACGATCAAAGCGTAGACTGTTTGAGACATTACTCCCATGGAGTAATGTGCTCATGGTGACTGTTGTATTCAATCCCGATGCAATTTCTGTGTTTCATCAACACTCTGATAGTCCACATATTACAGAATGCCTCCAGATGTTCATCGGAAACTACTACTGGTCTTCCAGGGAACGATCAGAGCGCAGACTGTTTGAGACATTACTACCGTGGAGGAAAGTGCGCATGGTGACTGTTGTATCCAATCCCGTTGCAATTTCTGTGTGTTTCATCAACACTCTGATAGTCCGCAGATTACAGAATAACACCAGACGTGCATCGGATACTACTACTGGTCTTCCAGGGAACGATCAAAGCGTAGACTGTTTGAGACATTACGTTTATGGAGGAAAGTGCGCATGGTGACTGTTGTATTCAATCCCGATGCAATTTTTGTGTTTCATCAACACTCTGATACTCCACAGATTACAGAATGCCTCCAAATGTGCATCGGAAACTACTACTGGTCTTCCAGGGAACGATCAAAGCGTAAACTCTTTAAGACATTACTCCCATGGAGGAAAGTGCGCATGGTGACTGTTGTATTCAATCCCGATGCATTTCCTGTGATTCATCAACACTCTGATAGTCCACAGATTACAGAATGCCTCCAGATGTGCATCGGAAACTACTACTGGTCTTCCAGGCAACGATCAAAGCGTAGACTGATTGAGACGTACCTCCCATGGAGGAAAGTGCGCGTGGTGACTGTTGTATCCAATCCCGATGCAATTTCTGTATTTCATCAACACTCTGATAGTCCACAGATTACAGAATGCCTCCAGATGTGCATCGGAAACTACTACTGGTCTTCCAGGCAACGATCAAAGCGTAGACTGATTGAGACGTACCTCCCATGGAGGAAAGTGCACGTGGTGACTGTTGTATTCAATCCCGATGGAATTTCTGTGTTTCATCAACACTCTGATAGTCCATAGATTACAGAATGCCACCAGATGTGCATCGGAAACTACTACTGGTCTTCCAGGGAACGATCAAAGCGTAGACTGTTTGAGACATTAATCCCATGGAGGTAAGTGCGCATGGTGACTGTTGTATTCAATCCCGATGCAATTTCTGTGTTTCATCAACACTCTGATACTCCACAGATTACAGAATGCCTCCAGATGTGCATCGGAAACTACTACTGGTCTTTCAGGGAACGATCAAATTGTAAACTGTTTGAGACATTACTCCCATGGAGGATAGTGCGCATGGTGACTGTTATAATCAATCCCGATGCAATTTCAGTATTTCATCAACACTCTGATAGTCCACAGATTACTGAATGCCTCCAGATGTGCATCGGAAACTACTACTGGTCTTCCAGGGAACGATCAAAGCGTAGACTGTTTGAGACATTACGTTTATGGAGGAATGTGCGCATGGTGACTTTTGTATTCAATTCCGATGCAATTTCTGTGTTTCATCAACACTCTAGTAGTCCACAGATTACAGAATGCCTCCAGATGTGCAATTGAAACTACTACTGGTCTTCCAGGGAACGATCAAAGTGTAGACTGCTTGAGACATTACTCCCATGGAGGAAACTGCGCATGGAGAATGTTGTATTCAATCCCGATGCAATTTCTGTGTTTCATCAACACTCTGATAGTTTACAGATTACAGAATTCCACCAGATGTGCATCGAAAACTACTACTGGACTTCCAGGGAACGATCAAAGCGTAGACTGTGTGAGACATTACTCCCATGAATGAAAGTGCGCATGGTGACTGTTGTATTCAATCCCGATGCAATTTCAGTGTTTCAACAACACTCTGATAGTAAACAGATTACAGAATGCCTCCAGATGTGCATCGGAAACTACTACTGGTCTTCCAGGGAACGATCAAATCGTAAACTCCTTGAGACATTACTCCCACGGAGGAAAGTGAGCCTGGTGACTGTTGCATTCAATCCCGATGCATTTTCTGTGTTTCACCAACACTCTGATAATCCACAGATTACAGAATGCCACGAGATGTGCATCGGAAACTACTACTGGTCTTCCAGGGAACGATCAAAGGATAGACTTTTTCAGACATTACTCCCATGGAGGAAAGTGCGGATGGTGACTGTTGTATTCAATACCGTTGAATTTTCTGAGTTTCATCAACACTCTGATGGTCCACAGATTACAGAATGAGTCCAGATGTGCATCGGAAACTACTACTGGTCTTCCAGTGAACGATCCAAGCGAAGACTGTTAGAGACAATACTCCCATGGAGGAAAGTGCGGATGGTGACTGTTGTATTCAATCCCGATGCATTTTTTGTGTTTCATCAACACTCTGATAGTCTACAGATGACAGAATGCCACCAGATGTGCATCGGAAACTACTACACGTCTTCCAGGGAACGATCAAAGCGTAGACTGTTTGACACATTACTCCCATGGAGGAATGTGCTCATGGTGACTGTTGTATTCAATCCCAATGCAATTTCTGTGTTTCATCAACACTCTGATAGTCCACATATTACAGAATATTACAGAATGCCTCCAGATGTTCATTGGAAACTACTACTGGTCTACCTTGGAAAGATCATAGCGCAGACTGTTTGAGACATTACTACCGTGGAGAAAAGTGCTCTTGGTGACTGTTGTATTCAATCCCGAAGCAATTTCTTTGTTTCATCAACACTCTGATAGTCCACAAATTACAGAATGACTCCAGATGTTACTCGGAAACTACAACCGGTCTTCCAGGGAACGATCAAATCGTAGACTGTTTGAGACATTACTTTAATGGAGGAATGTGCTCATGGTGACAGTTGTATTCAATCCCGATGCAATTTCTGTGTTTCATCAACACTCTGATAGTCCACAGATTACTCAATGCCTCCAGATGTGCATCGGAAACTACTACTGGTCTTCCAGGGAACTATCAAAGCGTAGACTGTTTGAGACATACCTCCCAATGAGGAAAGTGCGCATGGTGACTGTTGTATTCAATCCCGTTGCAAATTCTGTGTTTCATCAACACTCTGATAGTCCACAGATTACAGAATGCCACGAGATGTGCATCGGAAACTACTACTGGTCTTCCAGAGAACGATCAAAGCATAGACTTTTTCAGACATTACTCCCATGGAGGAAAGTGCGGATGGTGATTGTTGTATTCAATACCGATGCAATTTCTGTGTTTCATCAACACTCTGATAGTCCCCAGATTACAGAATGCCACCAGATGTGCATCGGAAACTACTACTGGTCTTCCAGGGAACGATCAAAGCGTAGACTTCTTGAGAATTACTCCCATGGAGGAAACTGCGCATGGTGACTGTTGTATTCAATCCCGATGCAATTTCTGTGTTTCATCAATACTCTGATACTCCACAGATTACAGAATGCCTCCAGATGTGCATCGGAAACTACTACTGGTCTTCCAGGGAACGATCAAAGCGTAGACTGTTTGAGACATTACTCCCATCGAGGAAAGTGCGCATGGTGGCTGTTGTATTCAATCCCGATGCAATTTCTGTGTTTCATCAACACTCTGATAGTCCACAGGTTACAGATGCCTCCAGATGTGCATCGGAAACTACTACTGGTCTTCCAGGGAACGATCAAATCGTAAACTCCTTGAGACATTACTCCTATGGAGGAAAGTGCGGATGGTGACTGTTGTATTCAATCCCGATGCATTTTCCGTGTTTCACCAACACTCTGATAGTCCGCAGATTACACAATGCCACGAGATGTGCATCGGAAACTACTACTGGTCTTCCAGGGAACGATCAAAGCGCAGACTGTTTGAGACATTACTACCATGGAGGAATGTGCGCATGGTGACTGTTGTATTCAATCCCGATGCAATTTCTGTGTTTCATCAACACTCTGATAGTCCACAAATAACAGAATGACTCCAGATGATCATCGGAAACTACAACCGGTCTTCCAGGGAACGATCAAAGCGTAGATTGTTTGAGACATTACTTTTATGGAGGAATGTGCTCATGGTGACAGTTGTATTCAATCCCGATGCAATTTCTGTGTTTCATCAACACTCTGATAGTCCACAGATTACTGAATGCCTCCAGATGTGCATCGGAAACTACTACTAGTCTTCTTGGGAACGATCAAAGCGTAGACTGTTTGAGACATACCTCCCAATGAGGAAAGTGCGCATGGTGACTGTTGTATTCAATCCCGTTGCAAATTCTGTGTTTCATGAACACTCTGATAGTCCACAGATTATAGAATGCCACCAGATGTGCATCGGAAAGTACTACAGGTCTTCCAGGGAACGATCAAAGCGTAGACTTTTTAAGAATTACTCCCATGGAGGAAACTGCGCATGGTGACTGTTGTATTCAATCCCGATGCAATTTCTGTGTTTCATCAACACTCTGATACTCCACAGATTACAGAATGCCTCCAGATGTGCATCGGGAACTACTACTGGTCTTCCAGGGAACGATCAAAGCGTAGACTGTTTGAGACATTACTCCCATCGAGGAAAGTGTGCATGGTGGATGTTGTATTCAATCCCGATGCAATTTCTGTGTTTCATCAACACTCTGATAGTCCACAGATTACAGAATGCCTCCAGATGTGCATCGGAAACTACTACTGGTCTTCCAGGGAACGATCAAATCGTAAACTCCTTGAGACATTACTCCCATGGAGGAAAGTGAGCATGGTGACTGTTGTATTCAATCCCGATGCATTTTCTGTGTTTCACCAACACTCTGATAGTCCACAGATTAGAGAATGCCACGAGATGTGCATCGGAAACTACCACTGGTCTTCCAGGGAACGATCAAAGCGTAGACTGTCTCAGACATTACTCCCATGGAGGAAAGTGCGGATGGTGACTGTTGTATTCCATCCAGATGCAATTTCTGTGTTTCATCAACACTCTGATAGTCCCCAGATTACAGAATGCCACCAGATGTGCATCGGAAACTACTACTGGTCTTCCAAAGAACGATCAAAGCGTAGACTGTTTGAGACATACCTCCCGTGGAGCAAAGTGCGCATGGTGACTGTTGTATTCAATCCCGATGCAATTTCTGTCTTTCATCAACACTCTGATAGTCCACAGATTTCAGAATGCCTCCAGATGTTAATCGGAAACTACTACTGGTCTTCCAAGGAACAATCAAAGCGTAGAATGTTTGAGACATTACTCCCATGGAGGAAAGTGCGCATGGTGACTGTTGTACTCAATCCCGATGCAATTTCTGTGTTTCACCCACACTCTGATAGTCCACAGATTACAGAATGCCACGAGATGTGCATCGGAAACTACTACTGGTCTTCCAGGGAACGATCAGATTGTAGACTGTTTGAGACATTACCCCCATGGAGGAATGTGCTCATGGTGACTGTTGTATTCAATCCTGATGCAATTTCTTTGTTTCATCAACACTCTGAGAGTCCACATATTACAGAATGCCTCCAGATGTTCATCAGAAACTACTACTGGTCTTCCAGGGAACGATCAAAGTACAGACTGTTTGAGACATTACTCTCGTGGAGGAAAGTGCGCATGGTGACTGTTGTATTCACTCCCGATGCAATTTCTGTGTTTCATCAACACTCTGATAGTCCACAAATTACAGAATGACTCCAGATATTCATCGGAAACTACAACCGGTCTTCCATGAACGATCAAAGCGTAGACTGTTTGAGACATTATTTTTATGGAGGAATGTGCTCATGGTGACAGTTGTATTCAATCCCGATGCAATTTCTGTGTTTCATCAACACTCTGATAGTCCACAGATTGCAGAATGCCACCAGATGTACATCGGAATCAACTACTTGTCTTCCAGGGAACGATCAAAGCGTAGACTGTTTGAGAATTACTCCCATGGAGGAAGGTGCGCATGGTGATTGTTGTATTCAATCCCGATGCAATTTCTGTGTTTCATCAACACTCTGATAGTCCACAAATTACAGAATGACTCCAGATATTCATCGGAAACTACAACCGGTCTTCCATGAACGATCAAAGCGTAGACTGTTTGAGACATTATTTTTATGGAGGAATGTGCTCATGGTGACAGTTGTATTCAATCCCGATGCATTTTCTGTGTTTCACCAACACCCTGATAGTCCACAGATTACAGAATGCCACGAGATGTGCATCGGAAACTACTACTGGTCTTCCAGGGAACGATCAAAGCGTAGACTGTCTCAGACATTACTCCCATGGAGGAAAGTGCGGATGGTGACTGTTGTATACAATCCAGATGCTATTTCTGTGTTTCATCAACACTCTGATAGTCCACAGATTACAGAATGCCACCAGATGTGCATCGGAAAGTACTACAGGTCTTCCAGGGAACGATCAAAGCGTAGACTTCTTGAGAATTACTCCCATGGAGGAAACTGCGCATGGTGACTGTTGTATTCAATCCCGATGAAATTTCTGTGTTTCATCAACACTCTGATACTCCACAGATTACTGAATGCCTCCAGATGTGCATCGGAAACTACTACTGGTCTTCCAGGGAACGATCAAAGCGTAGACTGTTTGAGACATTACTCCCATCGAGGAAAGTGCGCATGGTCGTTGTTGTATTCAATCCCGATGCAATTTCTGTGTTTCATCAACACTCTTATAGTCCACAGGTTACAGAATGCCTCCAGATGTGCATCGGAAACTACTCCTGGTCTTCCAGGGAACGATCAAAGCGTAGACTGTTTGAGACATACCTCTCGTGGAGGAAAGTGCGCATGGTGACTGTTGTATTCAATCCCGATGCAATTTCTGTGTTTCATCAACACTCTGATACTCCACAGATTACAGAATGCCTCCAGATGTGCATCGGGAACTACTACTGGTCTTCCAGGGAACGATCAAAGCGTAGACTGTTTGAGACATTACTCCCATCGAGGAAAGTGTGCATCGTGGATGTTGTATTCAATCCCGATGCAATTTCTGTGTTTCATCAACACTCTGATAGTCCACAGATTACAGAATGCCTCCACATGTGCATCGGAAACTACTACTGGTCTTCCAGGGAACGATCAAAGCGTAGACTGTTTGAGACATACCTCTCGTGGAGGAAAGTGCGCATGGTGACTGTTGTATTCAATCCCGATGCATTTTCTGTGTTTCACCAACACTCTGATAGTCCACAGATTACAGAATGCCACGAGATGTGCATCGGAAACTACCACTGGTCTTCCAGGGAACGATCAAAGCGTAGACTGTCTCAGACATTACTCCCATGGAGGAAAGTGCGGATGGTGACTGTTGTATTCAATCCCGATGCAATTTCTGTGTTTCATCAACACTCTGATAGTCCACAGATTTCAGAATGCCTCCAGATGTGCATCGGAAACTACTACTGGTCTTCCAGGGAACGATCAAAGCGTAGACTGTTTGAGACATACCTCCCGTGGAGCAAAGTGCGCATGGTGACTGTTGTATTCAATCCCGATGCAATTTCTGTGTTTCATCAACACTCTGATAGTCCACAGATTTCAGAATGCCTCCAGATGTGCATCGGAAACTACTACTGGTCTTCCAGGGAACGATCAAAGCGTAGACTGTTTGAGACATACCTCCCGTGGAGCAAAGTGCGCATGGTGACTGTTGTATTCAATCCCGATGCAATTTCTGTCTTTCATCAACACTCTGATAGTCCACAGATTTCAGAATGCCTCCAGATGTGCATCGGAAACTACTACTGGTCTTCCAGGGAACGATCATAGCGTAGACAGTTTGGGACATTTCTCCCATGGAGGAAAGTGCGCATGGTGACTTTTGTATTCAATCTCGATGCAATTTCTGTGTTTCATCAACACTCTGATAGTCCACAGATTACAGAATGCCTCCAGATGTTAATCGGAAACTACTACTGGTCTTCCAGGGAACGATCAAAGCGTAGACTGTTTGAGACATTACTCCCATGGAGGAAAGTGCGCATGGTGACTGTTGTACTCAATCCCGATGCAATTTCTGTGTTTCACCCACACTCTGATAGTCCACAGATTACAGAATGCCACGAGATGTGCATCGGAAAATACTACTGGTCTTCCAGGGAACGATCAAAGCGTAGACTGTTTGGGAATTACTCCCATGGAGGAAAGTGCGCATGGTGACTGTTGTTTTCAATCCCGAGGCAATTTCTGTGTATCATCAACACTCTGATAGTCTACAGATGACAGTATGCCACCAGATGTGCATCGGAAACTACTACTGGTCTTCCAGGGAACGATCAAATTGTAGACTGTTTGAGACATTACTCCCATGGAGGAATGTGCTCATGGTGACTGTTGTATTCAATCCCGATGCAATTTCTTTCTTTCATCAACACTTTGAGAGTCCACATATTACAGAATGCCTCCAGATGTTCATCAGAAACTACTACTGGTCTTCCAGGGAACGATCAAATCGTAAACTGCATGAGACATTACTCCGATGGAGGAAAGTGAGCACGGTGACTGTTGTATTCAATCCCGATGCATTTTCTGTGTTTCACTAACACCCTGATAGTCCACAGATTACAGAATGCCACGAGATGTGCATCGGAAACTACTACTGGTCTTCCAGGGAACGATCAAAGCGTAGACTGTCTCAGACATTACTCCCATGGAGGAAAGTGCGGATGGTGACTGTTGTATTCAATCCAGATGCTATTTCTGTGTTTCATCAACACTCTGATAGTCCACAGATTACAGAATGCCACCAGATGTGCATCGGAAAGTACTACAGGTCTTCCAGGGAACGATCAAAGCGTAGACTTCTTGAGAATTACTCCCATGGAGAAAACTGCGCATGGTGACTGTTGTATTCAATCCCGATGCAATTTCTGTGTTTCATCAACACTCTGATACTCCACAGATTACTGAATGCCTCCAGATGTGCATCGGAAACTACTACTGGTCTTCCAGGGAACGATCAAAGCGTAGACTGTTTGAGACATTACTCCCATCGAGGAAAGTGCGCATGGTGGCTGTTGTATTCAATCCCGATGCAATTTCTTTGTTTCATCAACACTCTGATAGTCCACAGGTTACAGAATGCCTCCAGATGTGCATCGGAAACTACTACTGGTCTTCCAGGGAACGATCAAATCGTAAACTCCTTGAGACATTACTCCCATGGAGGAAAGTGAGCATGGTGACTGTTGTATTCAATCCCGATGCATTTTCCGTGTTTCAACAACACTCTGATAGTCCACAGATTACACAATGCCACCTGATGTGGATCGGAAACTACTACTGGTCTTCCAGGGAACGATCAAAGCGTAGACTGTCTCAGACATTTCTCCCATGGAGGAAAGTGCGGATGGTGACTGTTGTTTTCAATCCCGATGCAATTTCTGTGTTTCATCAACACTCTGATAGTCCACAGATTTCAGAATGCCTCCAGATGTGCATCGGAAACTACTACTGGTCTTCCAGGGAACGATCAAAGCGTAGAGAGTTTGGGACATTTCTCCCATGGAGGAAAGTGCACATGGTGACTGTTGTATTCAATCTCGATGAAATTTCTGTGTTTCATCAACACTCTGATAGTCCACAGATTACAGAATGCCTCCAGATGTTAATCGGAAACTACTCCTGGTCTTCCAGGGAACGATCAAAGCGTAGACTGTTTGAGACATTACTCCCATGGAGGAAAGTGCGCATGGTGACTGTTGTATTCAATCCCGATGCAATTTCTGTGTTTCACCAACACTCTGATAGTCCACAGATGACAGAATGCCACGAGATGTGCATCGGAAACTACTACTGGTCTTCTAGGGAACGATCAAAGCGTAGACTGTTTGGGAATTACTCCTATGGAGCAAAGTGCGCATGGTGACTGTTGTTTTCAATCACAAGGCAATTTCTGTGTATCATCAACACTCTGATAGTCTACAGATGACAGAATGCCACCAGATGTGCATCGGAAACTACTACTGGTCTTCCAGGGAACGATCAAATTGTAGACCATTTGAGACATTACTCCCATGGAGGAATGTGCTCATGGTGACTGTTGTATTCAATCCCGATGCAATTTCTGTGTTTCATCAACACTCTGATAGTCCACAAATTACAGAATGACTCCAGATGTTCATCGGAAACTACAACCGGTCTTCCAGGGAACGATCAAAGCGTAGACTGTTTGAGACATTACTTTTATGGATGAATGTGCTCATGGTGACAGTTGTATTCATTCCCGATGCAATTTCTGTGTTTCATCAACACTCTGATAGTCCACAGATTGCAGAATGCCACCAGATGTACATCGGAATCAACTACTGGTCTTCCAGGGAACGATCAAAGAGTAGACTCTTTTGAGAATTACTCCCATGGAGGAAGGTGCGCATGGTGATTGTTGTATTCAATCCCGATGCAATCTCTGTGTTTCATCAACACTCTGATACTCCACAGATTACAGAATGCCTCCAGATGTGCATCGGAAACTACTACTGGTCTTCCAGGGAACGATCAAATCGTAAACTGCTTAAGACATTACTCCGAAGGAGGAAAGTGAGCACGGTGACTGTTGTATTCAATCCCGATGCATTTTCTGTGTTTCACCAACACCCTGATAGTCCACAGATTACAGAATGCCGCGAGATGTGCATCGGAAACTACAACTGGTCTTCCAGGGAACGATCAAGGCGTAGACTGTCTCAGACATTACTCCCATGGAGGAAAGTGCGGATGGTGACTGTTGTATTCAATCCAGATGCTATTTCTGTGTTTCATCAACACTCTGATAGTCCACAGATTACAGAATGCCACCAGATGCGCATCGGAAAGTACTACAGGTCTTCCAGGGAACGATCAAAGCGTAGACTTCTTGAGAATTACTCCCATGGAGGAAACTGCGCATGGTGACTGTTGTATTCAATCCCGATGCAATTTCTGTGTTTCATCAACACTCTGATACTCCACAGATTACTGAATGCCTCCAGATGTGCATCGGAAACTACTACTGGTCTTCCAGGGAACGATCAAAGCGTAGACTGTTTGAGACATTACTCCCATCGAGGAAAGTGCGCATGGCGGCTGTTGTATTCAATCCCGATGCAATTTCTGTGTTTCATCAACACTCTGATAGTCCACAGATTTCAGAATGCCTCCAGATGTGCATCGGAAACAACTACTGGTCTTCCAGGGAACGATCAAAGCGTAGAGAGTTTGGGACATTTCTCCCATGGAGGAAAGTGCGCATGGTGACTGTTGTATTCAATCTCGATGCAATTTCTGTGTTTCATCAACACTCTGATAGTCCACAGATTACAGAATGCCTCCAGATGTTAATCGGAAACTACTCCTGGTCTTCCAGGGAACGATCAAAGCGTAGACTGTTTGAAACATTACTCCCATGGAGGAAAGTGCGCATGGTGACTGTTGTATTCAATCCCGATGCAATTTCTGTGTTTCACCAACACTCTGATAGTCCACAGATGACAGAATGCCACGAGATGTGCATCGGAAACTACTACTGGTCTTCCAGGGAACGATCAAAGCGTAGACTGTTTGGGAATTACTCCCATGGAGGAAAGTGCGCATGGTGACTGTTGTTTTCAATCACGAGGCAATTTCTGTGTATCATCAACACTCTGATAGTCTACAGATGACAGAATGCCACCAGATGTGCATCGGAAACTACTACTGGTCTTCCAGGGAACGATCAAATTGTAGACTATTTGAGACATTACTCCCATGGAGGAATGTGCTCATGGTGACTGTTGTATTCAATCCCGATGCAATTTCTGTGTTTCATCAACACTCTGATAGTCCACATATTACAGAATGCCTCCAGATGTTCATCAGAAACTACTACTGGTCTTCCAGGGAACGATCAAAGCGCAGACTGTTTGAGACATTACTATCGTGGAGGAAAGTGCGCATGGTGACTGTTGTATTCAATCCCGATGCAATTTCTGTGTTTCATCAACACTCTGATAGTCCACAGATTGCAGAATGCCACCAGATGTACATCGGAATCAACTACTGGTTTCCAGAGAACGATCAAAGCGTAGACTGTTTGAGACTTAATCCCATGGAGGAAGGTGCGCATGGTGATTGTTGTATTCAATCCCGATGCAATTTCTGTGTTTCATCAACACTCTGATACTCCACAGATTACAGAATGCCTCCAGATGTGCATCGGAAACTACTACTGGTGTTCCAGGGAACGATCAAATCGTAAACTACTTGAGACATAACTCCTATGGAGGAAAGTGAGCATGGTGACTGTTGTATTCAATCCCCATGCATTTTCTGTGTTTCACCAACACCCTGATAGTCCACAGATTACAGAATGCCACGAGATGTGCATCAGAAACTGCTACTGGTCTTCCAAGGAACGATCAAAGCTTAGACTGTCTCAGACATTACTCCCATGGAGGAAAGTGCGGATGGTGACTGTTGTATTCAATCCAGATGCAATTTCTGTGTTTCATCAACACTCTGATAGTCCACAGATTACAGAATGCCTCCAGTTGTGCATCGGAAACTACTACTGGTCTTCCAGGGAACGATCAAAGCGTAGACTGTTTGAAACATATCTCCCAATGAGGAAAGTGCGCATGGTGACTGTTGTATTCAACCCCGTTGCTAATTCTGTGTTTCATGAACACTCTGATAGTCCACAGATTACAGAATGCCACCAGATGTGCATTGGAAAGTACTACAGGTCTTCCAGGGAACGATCAAAGCGTAGACTTTTTGAGAATTTCTCCCATGGAGGAAACTGCGCATGGTGACTGTTGTATTCAATCCCGATGCAATTTCTGTGTTTCATCAACACTCTGATACTCCACAGATTACAGAATGCCTCCAGATGTGCATCGGAAACTACTACTGGTCTTCCAGGGAACGATCAAAGCGTAGACTGTTTGAGACATACCTCCCGTGGAGGAAAGTGCGCATGGTGACTGTTATATTCAATCCCGATGCAATTTCTGTGTTTCATCAACACTCTGATAGTCCACAGATTACAGAATGCCTCCAGTTGTGCATCGGAAACTACTACTGGTCTTCCAGGGAACGATCAAAGCGTAGACTGTTTGAAACATATCTCCCAATGAGGAAAGTGCGCATGGTGACTGTTGTATTCAACCCCGTTGCTAATTCTGTGTTTCATGAACACTCTGATAGTCCACAGATTACAGAATGCCACCAGATGTGCATTGGAAAGTACTACAGGTCTTCCAGGGAACGATCAAAGCGTAGACTTTTTGAGAATTTCTCCCATGGAGGAAACTGCGCATGGTGACTGTTGTATTCAATCCCGATGCAATTTCTGTGTTTCATCAACACTCTGATACTCCACAGATTACAGAATGCCTCCAGATGTGCATCGGAAACTACTACTGGTCTTCCAGGGAACGATCAAAGCGTAGACTGTTTGAGACATACCTCCCGTGGAGGAAAGTGCGCATGGTGACTGTTATATTCAATCCCGATGCAATTTCTGTGTTTCATCAACACTCTGATAGTCCACAGATTGCAGAATGCCACCAGATGTACATCGGAATCAACTACTGGTCTTCCAGGGAACGATCAAAGCGTAGACTGTTTGAGACTTAATCCCATTTAGGAAGGTGCGCATGGTGACTGTTGTATTCAATCTCGATGCAATTTCTGTGTTTCATCAACACTCTGATAGTCCACAGATTACAGAATGCCTCCAGATGTTAATCGGAAACTACTCCTGGTCTTCCAGGGAACGATCAAAGCGTAGACTGTTTGAGACATTACTCCCATGGAGGAAAGTGCGCATGGTGACTGTTGTATTCAATCCCGATGCGATTTCTGTGTTTCACCAACACTCTGATAGTCCACAGATGACAGAATGCCACGAGATGTGCATCGGAAACTACTACTGGTCTTCCAGGGAACGATCAAAGCGTAGACTGTTTGGGAATTACTCCCATGGAGGAAAGTGCGTATGGTGACTGTTGTTTTCAATCACGAGGCAATATCTGTGTATCATCAACACTCTGATAGTCTACAGATGACAGAATGCCACCAGATGTGCATCGGAAACTACTACTGGTCTTCCAGGGAACGATCAAATTGTAGACTATTTGAGACATCACTCCCATGGAGGAATGTGCTCATGGTGACTGTTGTATTCAATCCCGATGCAATTTCTGTGTTTCATCAACACTCTGATAGTCCACATATTACAGAATGCCTCCAGATGTTCATCAGAAACTACTGCTGGTCTTCCAGGGAACGATCAAAGCGCAGACTGTTTGAGACATTACTATCGTGGAGGAAAGTGCGCATGGTGACT
The DNA here is from genome assembly GCF_023897955.1 of Schistocerca gregaria. Taxonomy (NCBI): domain Eukaryota; kingdom Metazoa; phylum Arthropoda; class Insecta; order Orthoptera; family Acrididae; genus Schistocerca; species Schistocerca gregaria. The sequence goes on along the minus strand of NC_064926.1, from coordinate 12,061,607 downwards.
GTTGTATTCAATCCCGATGCAATTTCTGTGTTTCATCAACACTCTGATAGTCCACAAATTACAGAATGACTCCAGATGTTCATCGGAAACTACAACCGGTCTTCCAGGGAACGATCAAAGCGTAGACTGTTTGAGACATTACTTTTATGGAGGAATGTGCTCATGGTGACAGTTGTATTCATTCCCGATGCAATTTCTGTGTTTCATCAACACTCTGATAGTCCACAGATTGCAGAATGCCACCAGATGTACATCGGAATCAACTACTGGTCTTCCAGGGAACGATCAAATCGTAAACTGCTTGAGACATTACTCCGATGCAGGAAAGTGAGCACGGTGACTGTTGTATTCAATCCCGATGCATTTTCTGTGTTTCACCAACACCCTGATAGTCCACAGATTACAGAATGCCACGAGATGTGCATCGGAAACTACTACTGGTCTTCCAGGGAACGATCAAAGCGTAGACTGTCTCAGACATTACTCCCATGGAGGAAAGTGCGGATGGTGACTGTTGTATTCAATCCTGATGCTATTTCTGTGTTTCATCAACACTCTGATAGTCCACAGATTACAGAATGCCACCAGATGCGCATCGGAAAGTACTACAGGTCTTCCAGGGAACGATCAAAGCGTAGACTTTTTGAGAATTACTCCCATGGAGGAAACTGCGCATGGTGACTGTTGTATTCAATCTCGATGCAATTTCTGTGTTTCATCAACACTCTGATAGTCCACAGATTACAGAATGCCTCCAGATGTTAATCGGAAACTACTCCTGGTCTTCCAGGGAACGATCAAAGCGTAGACTGTTTGAGACATTACTCCCATGGAGGAAAGTGCGCATGGTGACTGTTGTATTCAATCCCGATGCAATTTCTGTGTTTCACCAACACTCTGTTACTCCACAGATTACAGAATGCCACGAGATGTGCATCGGAAACTACTACTGGTCTTCCAGGGAACGATCAAAGCGTAGACTGTTTGGGAATTACTCCCATGGAGGAAAGTGCGCATGGTGACTGTTGTTTTCAATCACGAGGCAATTTCTGTGTATCATCAACACTCTGATAGTCTACAGATGACAGAATGCCACCAGATGTGCATCGGAAACTACTACTGGTCTTCCAGGGAACGATCAAATTGTAGACTATTTGAGACATTACTCCCATGGAGGAATGTGCTCATGTTGACTGTTGTATTCAATCCCGATGCAATTTCTGTGTTTCATCAACACTCTGATAGTCCACATATTACAGAATGCCTCCAGATGTTCATCAGTAACTACTACTGGTCTTCCAGGGAACGATCAAAGCGCAGACTGTTTGAGACATTACTATCGTGGAGGAAAGTGCGCATGGTGACTGTTGTATTCAATCCCGATGCAATTTCTGTGTTTCATCAACACTCTGATAGTCCACAAATTACAGAATGACTCCAGATGTTCATCGGAAACTACAACCGGTCTTCCAGGGAACGATCAAAGCGTAGACTGTTTGAGACATTACTTTTATGGAGGAATGTGCTCATGGTGACAGTTGTATTCATTCCCGATGCAATTTCTGTGTTTCATCAACACTCTGATAGTCCACAGATTGCAGAATGCCACCAGATGTACATCGGAATCAACTACTGGTCTTCCAGGGAACGATCAAAGCGTAGACTGTTTTGAGAATTACTCCCATGGAGGAAGGTGCGCATGGTGATTGTTGTATTGAATCCCGATGCAATCTCTGTGTTTCATCAACACTCTGATACTCCACAGATTACAGAATGCCTCCAGATGTGCATCGGAAACTACTACTGGTGTTCCAGGGAACGATCAAATCGTAAACTCCTTGAGACATTACTCCCATGGAGGAAAGTGAGCATGGTGACTGTTGTATTCAATCCCGATGCAGTTTCTGTGTTTCATCAACACTCTGATACTCCACAGATTACAGAAAGCCTCCAGATGTGCATCGGAAACTACTACTGGTCTTCCAGGGAACGATCAAAGCGTAGACTGTTTGAGACATTACTCGCATGGAGGAAAGTGCGGATGGTGACCGTTGTATTCAATCCCGATGCAATTTCTGTGTTTCATCAACCATCTGATAGTCCCCAGATTAAAGAATGCCACCAGATGTGCATCGGAAACTACTACTGGTCTTCCAGGGAACGATCAAAGCGTAGACTGTTTGAGACATACCTCCCGTGGAGGAAAGTGCGCATGGTGACTGTTGTATTCAATCCCGATGCAATTTCTGTGTTTCATCAGCACTCTGACAGTCCACAGATTGCAGAATGCCACCAGATGTACAACGGAATCAACTACTGGTTTCCAGGGAACGATCAAAGCGTAGACTGTTTGAGACTTAATCCCATGGAGGAAGGTGCGCATGGTGATTGTTGTATTCAATCCCGATGCAATTTCTGTATTTCATCAACACTCTGATACTCCACAGATTACAGAATGCCTCCAGATGTGCATCGGAAACTACTACTGGTGTTCCAGGGAACGATCAAATCGTAAACTACTTGAGACATAACTCCCATGGAGGAAAGTGAGCATGGTGACTGTTGTATTCAATCCAGATGCAATTTCTGTGTTTCATCAACACTCTGATAGTCCACAGATTACAGAATGCCACCAGATGTGCATCGAAAAATACTACTGGTCTCCCAGGGAACGATCAAAGCGTAGACTGTTTGAGACATACCTCCCGTGGAGTAAAGTGCGCAAGGTGACTGTTGTATTCAATCCCGATGCAATTTCTGTGTTTCATCAACACTCTGATAGTCCACAGATTACAGAATGCCTCCAGTTGTGCATCGGAAACTACTACTGGTCTTCCAGGGAACGATCAAAGCGTAGACTGTTTGAAACATATCTCCCAATGAGGAAAGTGCGCATGGTGACTGTTGTATTCAATCCCGATGCAATTTCTGTGTTTCATCAACACTCTGATAGTCCACAGATTGCAGAATGCCACCAGATGTACATCGGAATCAACTACTGGTCTTCCAGGGAGCGATCAAAGCGTAGACTGTTTGAGACTTAATCCCATTTAGGAAGGTGCGGATGGTGACTGTTGTATTCAATCCAGATGCAATTTCTGTGTTTCATCAACACTCTGATAGTCCACAGATTACAGAATGCCACCAGATGTGCATCGGAAAATACTACTGGTCTCCCAGGGAACGATCAAAGCGTAGACTGTTTGAAACATACCTCCCGTGGAGCAAAGTCCGCATGGTGACTGATGTATTCAATCCCGATGCAATTTCTATGTTTCATCAACACTCTGATAGTCCACAGATTTCAGAATGCCTCCAGATGTGCATCGGAAACTACTACTGGACTTCCAGGGAACGATCAAAGCGTAGACAGTTTGGGACATTTCTCCCATGGAGGAGAGTGCGCATGGTGACTGTTGTATTCAATTCCGATGCAATTTCTGTGTTTCTTCAACACTCTGATAGTCCACAGATTACAGAATGCCTCCAGATGTTAATCGGAAACTACTACTGTACTTCCAGGGAACGATCAAATCGTAGACTGTTTGAGACATTACTCCCATGGAGGAAAGTGCGCATGGTGACTGTTGTATTCAATCCCGATGCAATTTCTGTGTTTCACCAACACTCTGATAGTCCACAGATTACAGAATGCCACGACATGTGCATCGGAAACTACTACTGGTCTTCTAGGGAACGATCAGAGCGTAGACTGTTTGAGAATTACTCCCATGGAGGAAAGTGCGCATCGCGACTGTTGTTTTCAATCCCGAGGCAATTTCTGTGTATCATCAACACTCTGATAGTCTACAGATGACAGAATGCCACCAGATGTGCATCGGAAACTACTACTGGTCTCCCAGGGAACGATGAAAGCGTAGACTGTTTGAGACATTACTCCCATGGAGTAATGTGCTCATGGTTACTGTTGTATTCAATCCCGATGCAATTTCTGTGTTTCATCAACACTCTGATAGTCCACATATTGCAGAATGCCTCCAGATGTTCATCGGAGACTACTACTGGTCTTCCAGGGAACGATCAAAGCGCAGACTGTTTGAGACATTACTACCGTGGAGGAAAGTGCTCATGGTGACTGTTGTATTCAATCCCGATGCAATTTCTGTGTTTCATCAACACTCTGATAGTCCACAAATTACAGAATGACTCCAGATGTTCATCGGAAACTACAACCGGTCTTCCAGGGAACGATCAAAGCGTAGACTGTTTGAGACATTACTTTTATGGAGGAATGTGCTCATGGTGACAGTTGTATTCAATCCTGATGCAATTTCTGTGTTTCATCAACACTCTGATACTCCACAGATTGCAGAATGCCTCCAGATGTGCATCGGAAACTACTACTGGTGTTCCAGGGAACGATCAAATCGTAAACTTCTTGAGACATAACTCCCATGGAGGAAAGTGAGGATGGTGACTGTTGTATTCAATCCCGATGCATTTTCTGTGTTTCACCAACACTCTGATAGTCCACAGATTACAGAATGCCACCAGATGTGCATCGGAAAATACTACTGGTCTCCCAGGGAACGATCAAAACGTAGACTGTTTGAGACATACCTCCCGTGGAGCAAAGTGCGCAAGGTGACTGTTGTATTCAATCCCGATGCAATTTCCGTGTTTCATCAACACTCTGATAGTCCACAGATTACAGAATGCCTCCAGTTGTGCATCGGAAACTACTACTGGTCTTCCAGGGAACGATCAAAGCGTAGACTGTTTGAGACATATCTCCCAATGAGGAAAGTGCGCATGGTGACTGTTGTATTCAATCCCGATGCATTTTCTGTGTTTCACCAACACTCTGATAGTCCACAGATTACAGAATGCCACGAGATGTGCATCGGAAACTACTACTGGTCTTCCAGGGAACGATCAAAGCGTAGACTGTTTGAGACATACCTCACATGGAGCAAAGTGCGCATGGTGACTGTTGTATTCAATCCCGATGCAATTTCTGTGTTTCATCAACACTCTGATAGTCCACAGATTACAGAATGCCTCCAGATGTGCATCGGAAACTACTACTGGTGTTCCAGGGAACGATCAAATCGTAAACTTCTTGAGACATATCTCCCATGGAGGAAAGTGAGGATGGTGACTGTTGTATTCAATCCCGATGCATTTTCTGTGTTTCACCAACACTCTGATAGTCCACAGATTACAGAATGCCACGAGATGTGCATCGGAAACTACTACTGGTCGTCAAGGGAACGATCAAACTGTAGACTGTCTAAGACATTACTCCCATGGAGGAAAGTGCGGATGGTGATTGTTGTATTCAATCCAGATGCAATTTCTGTGTTTCATCAACACTCTGATAGTCCACAGATTACAGAATGCCACCAGATGTGCATCGGAAAATACTACTGGTCTCCCAGGGAACGATCAAAGCGTAGACTGTTTGAGACATACCTCCCGTGGAGCAAAGTGCGCAAGGTGACTGTTGTATTCAATCCCGATGCAATTTCTGTGTTTCATCAACACTCTGATAGTCCACAGATTACAGAATGCCTCCAGATGTGCATCGGAAACTACTACTGGTCTTCCAGGGAACGGTCAAAGCGTAGACTGTTTGAGACATATCTCCCAATGAGGAAAGTGCGCATGGTGACTGTTGTATTCAATCCCGATGCATTTTCTGTGTTTCACCAACACTCTGATAGTCCACAGATTACAGAATGCCACGAGATGTGCATCGGAAACTACTACTGGTCTTCCTGGGAACGATCAAACTGTAGACTGTCTCAGACATTACTCCCATGGAGGAAAGTGCGGATGGTGATTGTTGTATTCAATCCCGATGCAATTTCGGTGTTTCCTCAACACTCTGACAGTCCCCAGATTACAGAATGCCACCAGATGTGCATCGGAAACTACTACTGGTCATCCAGGGAACGATCAAAGCGTAGACATTTTGAGACATTACTCCCGTCGAGGAAAGTGCGCATGGTGGCTGTTGTATTCAATACCGATGCAATTTCTGTGTTTCATCAACACTCTGATAGTCCACAGATTACAGAATGCCTCCAGATGTGCATCGGAAACTACTACTGGTCTTCCAGGGAACGATCAAATCGTAAACTCCTTGAGAGATTACTCCCATGGAGGAAAGTGAGCATGGTGACTGTTGCATTCAATCCCGATGCTTTTTCTGTGTTTCACCAACACTCTGATAGTCCACAGATTACAGAATGCCACGAGATGTGCATCGGAAACTACTACTGGTTTTCCAGGGAGCGATCAAAGCATAGACTGTTTCAGACATTACTTGCATGGAGGAAAGTGCGGATGGTGACTGTTGTATTCAATCCCGATGCATTTTCTGTGTTTCACCAACACTCTGATAGTCCACAGATTACAGAATGCCACGAGATGTGCATCGGAAACTACTACTGGTCTCCCAGGGAACGATCTAACTGTAGACTGTCTCAGACATTGCTCCCATGGAGGAAAGTGCGGATGGTGATTGTTGTATTCAATCCAGATGCAATTTCTGTGTTTCATCAACACTCTGATAGTCCACAGATTACAGAATGCCACCAGATGTGCATCGGAAAATACTACTGGTCTCCCAGGGAACGATCAAAGCGTAGACTGTTTGAGACATACCTCCCGTGGAGCAAAGTGCGCAAGGTGACTGTTGTATTCAATCCCGATGCAATTTCTGTGTTTCATCAACACTCTGATAGTACACAGATTACAGAATGCCTCCAGATGTGCATCGGAAACTACTACTGGTCTTCCAGGGAACGATCAAAGCGTAGACTGTTTAAGACATATCTCCCAATGAGGGAAGTGCGAATGGTGACTGTTGTATTCAATCCCGTTGCAAATTCTGTGTTTCATCAACACTCTGATAGTCCACAGATTACAGAATGCCACCAGATGTGCATCGGAAAGTACTACAGGTCTTCCAGGGAACGATCAAAGCGTAGACTTTTTGAGAATTACTCCCATGGAGGAAACTGCGCATGGTGGCTGTTGTATTCAATTCCGATGCAATTTCTGTGTTTCACCAACACTCTGATAGTCCACAGATTACAGAATGCCACCAGATGTACATCGGAATCAACTACTGGTGTTCCAGGGAACGATCAAATCGTAAAATCCTTGAGACATTACTCTCATGGAGGAATGTGAGCATGGTGACTCTTGTATTCAATCCCGATGCATTTTCTGTGTTTCACCAACACTCTGATAGTCCACAGATTACAGAATGCCACGAGATGTGCATCGGAAACTACTACTGGTCTTCCAGAGAACGATCAAATCGTAGACTGTCTCAGACATTACTCCCATGGAGGAAAGTGCGGATGGTGACTGTTGTATTCAATCCCGATGCAATATCTGTGTTTCATCAACACTCTGATAGTCCACAGATTGCAGAATGCCACCAGATGTACATCGGAATCAACTACTGTTCTTCCAGGGAACGATCATAGCGTAGACTGTTTGAGAATTACTCCCATGGAGGAAGGTGCGCATGGTGATTGTTGTATTCAATCCCGATGCAATTTCTGTGTTTCATCAACACTCTGATACTCCGCAGATTACAGAATGCCTCCAGTTGTGCATCGGAAACTACTACTGGTGTTCCAGGGAACGATCAAAGCGTAGACTTCTTGAGAATTACTCCCATGGAGGAAACTGCGCATGGTGGCTGTTGTATTCAATCCCGATGCAATTTCTGTGTTTCATCAACACTCTGATACTCCACAGATTACAGAATGCCTCCAGATGTGCATCGAAAACTACTACTGGTCTTCCAGGGAACGATCAAATCGTAAACTCCTTGAGACATTACTGCCATGGATTAAAGTGAGCATGGTGACTGTTGCATTCAATACCGATGCATTTTCTGTGTTTCACCAACACTCTGATAGTCCACAGATTACAGAATGCCACGAGATGTGCATCGGAAACTACTACTAGTCTTCCAGGGAACGATCAAAGCATAGACTATTTCAGACATTACTCCCATGGAATAAAGTGCGGATGGAGACTGTTGTATTCAATCCCGATGCACTTTCTGTGTTTCCTCAACCCTCTGACAGTCCCCAGATTACAGAATGCCACCAGATGTGCATCGGAAACTACTACTGGTCTTCCAGGGAACGAGCAAAGCGTAGACTGTTTGAGACATACCTCCCGTGGAGGAAACTGCGCATGGTGGCTGTTGTATTCAATTCCGATGCAATTTCTGTGTTTCATCAACACTCTGATATTCCACAGATTACAGAATGCCTCCAGATGTGCATCGGAAACTACTACTGGTCTTCCAGGGAACGATCAAATCGTAAACTCCTTGAGACATTACTGTCATGGAGGAAAGTGAGCATGGTGACTGTTGCATTCAATACCGATGCATTTTCTGTGTTTCATCAACACTCTGATAGTCCACAGATTACAGAATGCCTCCAGATGTGCATCGGAAACTACTACTATTCTTCCAGGGAACGATCAAAGCGTAGACTGTTTGAGACCTATCTCCCAATGAGGAAAGTGCGCATGGTGTCTGTTGTATTCAATCCCGATGCATTTTCTGGGTTTCACCAACACTCTGATAGTATACAGATTACAGAATGCCACCAGATGTGCATCGGAAAATACTACTGGTCTCCCAGGGAACGATCAAAGCGTAGACTGTTTGAGACATACCTCCCATGGAGCAAAGTGCGCAAGGTGACTGTTGTATTCAATCCCGATGCATTTTCTGTGTTTCACCAACACTCTGATAGTCCACAGATTACAGAATCCCACCAGATGTACATCGGAATCAACTACTGGTGTTCCAGGGAACGATCAAATCGTAAACTCCTTGAGACATTACTCCCATGGAAGAAAGTGAGCATGGTGACTCTTGTATTCAATCCCGATGCATTTTCTGTGTTTCACCAACACTCTGATAGTCCACAGATTACAGAATGCCACGAGATGTGCATCGGAAACTACTACTGGTCTTCCAGGGAACGATCAAAGCGTAGACTGTCTCAGACATTACTCCCATGGAGGAAAGTGCGGATGGTGACTGTTGTATTCAATCCAGATGCAATTTCTGTGTTTCATCAACATTCTGATAGTCCACAGATTACAGAATGCCACCAGATGTGCATCGGAAAATACTACTGGTCTACCAGGGAACGATCAAAGCGTAGACTGTTTGAGACATACCTCCCGTGGAGCAAAGTGCGCAAGGTGACTGTTGTATTCAATCCCGATGCAATTTCTGTATTTCATCAACACTCTGATAGTCCACAGATTACAGAATGCCTCCAGTTGTGCATCGGAAACTACTACTGGTCTTCCAGGGAACGATCAAAGCGTAGACTGTTTGAGACATATCTCCCAATGAGGAAAGTGCGCATGGTGACTGTTGTATTCAATCCCGATGCAATTTCTGTGTTTCATCAACACCCTGATAGTCCACAGATTACAGAATGCCTCCAGATGTGCATCGGAAACTACTACTGGTCTTCCAGGGAACGATCAAAGCGTAGACTGTTAGAGACATATCTCCCAATGAGGAAAGTGCGCATGGTGACTGTTGTATTCAATCCCATTGCAAATTCAGTGTTTCATCAACACTCTGATAGTCCTCAGATTACAGAATGCCACCAGATGTGCATCGGAAAGTACTACTGGTCTTCCAGGGAACGAGCAAAGCGTAGACTTTTTGAGAATTACTCCCATGGAGGAAACTGCGCATGGTGACTGTTGTATTCAATCCCGATGCAATTTCGGTGTTTCATCAACACTCTGATACTCCACAGATTACAAAATGCCTCCAGATGTGCATCGGAAACTACTACTGGTCTTCCAGGGAACGATCAAAGCGTAGACTTTTTGAGACATTACTCCCATCGAGGAAAGTGCGCATGGTGGCTGTGGTATTCAATCCTGATGCAATTTCTGTGTTTCATCAACACTCTGATAGTCCACAGGTTACAGAATGCCTCCAGATGTGCATCGGAAACTACTACTGGTCTTCCAGGGAACGATCAAATCGTAAACTCCTTGAGACATTACTCCCATGGAGGAAAGTGAGCATGGTGACTGTTGCATTCAATCCCGATGCTTTTTCTGTGTTTCACCAACACTCTGATAGTCCACAGATTACAGAATGCCACGAGATGTGCATCGGAAACTACTACTGGTTTTCCAGGGAGCGATCAAAGCATAGACTGTTTCAGACATTACTCGCATGGAGGAAAGTGCGGATAGTGACTGTTGTATTCAATGCCGATGCAATTTCTGTGTTTCATCAACAATCTGATAGTCCCCAGATTACAGAATGCCACCAGATGTGCATCAGAAACTACTACTGGTCTTCCAGGGAACGATCAAAGCGTAGACTGTTTGAGACATACCTCCCGTGGAGGAAAGTGCGCATGGTGACTGTTGTATTCAATCCCGATGCAATTTCTGTGTTTCATCAACACTCGGATAGTCCACAGATTGCAGAATGCCACCAGATGTACATCGGAATCAACTACTGTTCTTCCAGGGAACGATCATAGCGTAGACTGTTTGAGAATTACTCCCATGGAGGAAGGTGCCCATGGTGATTGTTGTATTCAATCCCGATGCAATTTCTGTGTTTCATCAACACTCTGATACTCCACAGATTACAGAATGCCTCCAGATGTGCATCGGAAACTACTACTGGTGTTCCAGGGAACGATCAAATCGTAAACTCCTTAAGACATTACTCCCATGGAGGAAAGTGAGCAAGGTGACTGTTGTATTCAATCCCGATGCATTTTCTGTGTTTCACCAACACCCTGATAGTCCACAGATTAAAGAATGCCACCAGATGTGCATCGGGAAATACTACTGGTCTCCCAGGGAACGATCAAAGCGTAGACTGTTTGAGACATACCTCCCGTGGAGCAAAGTGCGCAAGGTGACTGTTGTATTCAATCCCGATGCAATTTCTGTGTTTCATCAACACTCTGATAGTCCACAGATTACAGAATGCCTCCAGATGTACATCGGAAACTACTACTGGTCTTCCAGGGAACGATCAAAGTGTAGACTGTTTGAGACATTTCTCCCAATGAGGAAAGTGCGCATGGTGACTGCTGTATTCAATCCCTTTGCAAATTCTGTGTTTCTTCAACACTCTGATAGTCCACAGATTACAGAATGCCACCAGATGTGCATCGGAAACTACTACAGGTCTTCCAGGGAACGATCAAGGCGTAGACTTTTTGAGAATTACTCCCATGGAGGAAACTACGCATGGTGACTGTTGTATTCAATCCCGATGGAATTTCTGTGTTTCATCAACACTCTGATACTCCACAGATTACAGAATGCCACCAGATGTGCATCGGAAATTACTACTGGTCTTCCAGGGAACGATCAAAGCGTAGACTGTTTGAGACATTACTCCCATCGAGGAAAGTGCGCATGGTGGCTGTTGTATTCAATCCCTATGCAATTTCTGTGTTTCATCAACACTCTGATAGTCCACAGATTACAGAATGCCTCCAGATGTGCATCGGAAACTACTACTGGTCTTCCAGGGAACGATCAAATCGTAAACTCCTTGAGACATTACTCCCATGGAGGAAAGTGAGCATGGTGACTTTTGCATTCAATCCCGATGCATTTTCTGTGTTTCACCAACACTCTGATAGTCCACAGATTACAGAATGCCACGAGATGTGCATCGGAAACTACTACTGGTCTTCCAGGGAACGATCGAAGCATAGACTATTTCAGACATTACTCCCATGGAGGAAAGTGCGGATGGTGACTGTTGTATTCAATCCCGATGCAATTTCTGTGTTTCATCAACACCCTGATAGTCCCCAGATTACAGAATGCCACCAGATGTGCGTCGGAAACTACTACTGGTGTTCCAGGGAACGATCAAAGCGTAGACTGTTTGAGACATACCTCCCGTGGAGGAAAGTGCGCATAGTGACTGTTGTATTGAATCCCGATGCAATTTCTGTGTTTCATCAACACTCTAATAGTTCACAGATTACAGAATGCCACGAGATGTGCATCGGAAACTACTACTGGTCGTCCAGGGAACGATCAAAGCGTAGACTGTCTCAGACATTACTCCCATGGAGGAAACTGCGCATGGTGACTTTTGTATTCAATCCCGATGCAATTTCTGTGTATCATCAACACTCTGATACTCCACAGATTACAGAATGCCTCCAGATGTGCATCGGAAATTACTACTGGTCTTCCAGGGAACGATCAAACCGTAGACTGTTTGAGACATTACTGCCATCGAGGAAAGTGCGCATGGTGGCTGTTGTATTCAATCCCGATGCAATTTCTGTGTTTCATCAACACTCTGATAGTCCACAGATTACAGAATGCCTCTAGATGTGCATCGGAAACTACTACTGGTCTTCCAGGGAACGATCAAATCGTAAACTCCTTGAGACATTACTCCCATGGAGGAAAGTGAGCATGGTGACAGTTGCATTCAATCCCGATGCATTTTCTGTGTTTCACCAACACTCTGATAGTCCACACATTACAGAATGCCTCCAGATGTGCATCGGAAACTACTACTGGTCTTCCAGGGAACGAGCAAAGCGTAGACTGTTTGAGACATACCTCCCGTGGAGAAAAGTGCGCATGGTGACTGTTGTATTCAATCCCGATGCAATTTCTGTGTTTCATCAACACTCTGATAGTCCACAGATTGCTGAATGCCACCAGATGTACATCGGAATCAACTACTGGTCTTCCAGGGAACGATCAAAGTGTAGACTGTTTGAGAATTACTCCCATGGAGGAAGGTGCGCATGGTGATTGTTGTATTCAATCCCGATGCAATTTCTGTGTTTCATCAACACTCTGATACTCCACAGATTACAGAATGCCTCCAGATCTGCATCGGAAACTACTACTGGTGTCTTCCAGGGAACGATCAAAGCGTAGACTGTCTCAGACATTACTCCCATGGAGGAAAGTGCGGATGGTGACTGTTGTATTCAATCCAGATGCAATTTCTGTGTTTCATCAACACTCTGATAGTCCACAGATTACAGAATGCCACCAGATGTGCATCGGAAAATACTACTGGTCTCCCAGGGAACGATCAAAGCGTAGACTGTTTGAGACATACCTCCCGTTTAGCAAAGTGCGCAAGGTGACTATTGTATTCATTCCCGATGCAATTTCTGTGTTTCATCAACACTCTGATAGTCCACAGATTACAGAATGCCTCCAGATGTGCATCGGAAACTACTACTGGTCTTCCAGGGAACGATCAAAGCGTAGACTGTTTGAGACATATCTCCCAATGAGGAAAGTGCGCATGGTGACTGTTGTATTCAATCCCGTTGCAAATTCTGTGTTTCATCAACACTCTGATAGTCCACAGATTACAGAATGCCACCAGATGTGCATCGGAAAGTACTACAGGTCTTCCAGGGAACGATCAAAGCGTAGAGTTTTTGAGAATTACTCCCATGGAGGAAACTGCGCATGGTGACTGTTGTATTCAATCCCGATGCAATTTCTGTGTTTCAACAACACTCTGATAGTCCACAGATTACAGAATGCCTCCAGATGTGCATCGGAAAATACTACTGGTCTTCCAGGGAACGATCAAAGCGTAGACTGTTTGAGACATACCTCCCAATGAGGAAAGTGCGCATGGTGACGGTTGTATTCAATATCGTTGCAAATTCTGTGTTTCATGAACACTCTGATAGTCCACAGATTACAGAATGCCACCAGATGTGCATCGGAAAGTACTACAGGTCTGCCAGGGAACGATCAAAGCGTAGACTTTTTGAGAATTACTCCCATGGAGGAAACTGCGCATGGTGACTGTTGTATTCAATCCCGATGCAATTTCTGTGTTTCATCAACACTCTGATAGTCCACAGGTTACAGAATGCCTCCAGATGTGCATCGGAAACTACTACTGGTCTTCCAGGGAACGATCAAAGCGTAGACTGTTTGAGACATTACTCCCATCGAGGAAAGTGCGCATGGTGGCTGTTGTATTCAATCCCGATGCAATTTCTGTGTTTCATCAACACTCTGATAGTCCACAGATTACAGAATGCCTCCAGATGTGCATCGGAAACTACTACTGGTCTTCAAGGGAACGAACAAATCGTAAACTCCTTGAGACATTACTCCCATGGAGGAAAGTGAGCATGGTGACTGTTGCATTCAATCCCGATGCATTTTCTGTGTTCACCAACACTCTGATAGTCCACAGATTACAGAATGCCACGAGATGTGCATCGGAAACTACTACTTGTCATCCAGGGAACGATCAAAGCATAGACTCTTTCAGACATTACTCCCATGGAGGAGAGTGCGGATGGTGACTGTTGTATTCAATCCCGATGCAATTTCTGTGTTTCATCAACACTCTGATAGTTCCCAGATTACAGAATGCCACCAGATGTGCATCGGAAACTACTACTGCTCTTCCAGGGAATGATCAAAGCGTAGACTGTTTGAGACATACCTCCCGTGGAGGAAAGTGCGCATGGTAACTGTTGTATTCAATCCCGATGCAATTACTGTGTTTCATCAACACTCTGATAGTCCACAGATTACAGAATGGCACCAGATGTGCATGGGCAACTACTACTGGTCTTCGGGGGAACAAACAAAGCGTAGACTGCTTGAAAATTACTCCCATGGAGGAAAGTGCGCATGGTAACTTTTGTATTCAATCCCGATGCAATTTCTGTGTTTCATCAACACTCTGATTCTCCACAGATTATAGAATGCCTCCAGATGTGCATCGGAAACTACTACTGGTGTTCCAGGGAACGATCAAATCGTAAACTCCTTGAGACATTACTCCCATGGAGGAAAGTGATCATGGTGACTGTTTTATTCAATCCCGATGCATTTTATGTGTTTCACCAACACTCTGATAGTCCACAGATTACAGAATACCACGAGATGTGCATCGGAAACTACTACTGGTCTTCCAGGGAACGAGCAAAGCGTAGACTGTTTGAGACATACCTCCCGTGGAGAAAAGTGCGCATGGTGACTGATGTATTCAATCCCGATGCAATTTCTGTGTTTCATCAACACTCTGATAGTCCACAGATTGCAGAATGCCACCAGATGTACATCGGAATCAACTACTGGTCTTCCAGGGAACGATCAAAGTGTAGACTGTTTGAGAATTACTCCCATGGAGGAAGGTGCGCATGGTGATTGTTGTATTCAATCCCGATGCAATTTCTGTGTTTCATCAACACTCTGATACTCCACAGATTACAGAATGCCTCCAGATCTGCATCGGAAACTACTACTGGTGTCTTACAGGGAACGATCAATGCGTAGACTGTCTCAGACATTACTCCCATGGAGGAAAGTGCGGATGGTGACTGTTGTATTCAATCCAGATGCAATTTCTGTGTTTCATCAACACTCTGATAGTCCACAGATTACAGAATGCCACCAGATGTGCATCGGAAAATACTACTGGTCTCCCAGGGAACGATCAAAGCGTAGACTGTTTGAGACATACCTCCCGTTTAGCAAAGTGCGCAAGGTGACTATTGTATTCATTCCCGATGCAATTTCTGTGTTTCATCAACACTCTGATAGTCCACAGATTATAGAATGCCTCCAGATGTGCATCGGAAACTACTACTGGTCTTCCAGGGAACGATCAAAACGTAGACTGTTTGAGACATATCTCCCAATGAGGAAAGTGCGCATGGTGACTGTTGTATTCAATCCCGTTGCAAATTCTGTGTTTCATCAACACTCTGATAGTCCACAGATTACAGAATGCCACCAGATGTGCATCGGAAAGTACTACAGGTCTTCCAGGGAACGATCAAAGCGTAGACTTTTTGAGAATTACTCCCATGGAGGAAACTGCGCATGGTGACTGTTGTATTCAATCCCGATGCAATTTCTGTGTTTCATCAAAACTCAGATAGTCCACAGATTACAGAATGCCTCCAGATGTGCATCGGACAGTACTACAGTTCTTCCAGGGAACGATGAAAGCGTAGACTGTTTGAGACATTACTCCCATCGAGGAAAGTGCGCATGGTGGCTGTTGTATTCAATCCCGATGCAATTTCTGTGTTTCATCAACACTCTGATAGTCCACAGATTACAGAATGCCTCCAGATGTGCATCGGAAACTACTACTGGTCTTCCAGGGAACGATCAAATCGTAAATTCCTTGAGACATTACCTCCATGGAGGAAAGTGAGCATGGTGACTGTTGCATTCAATCCAGATGCATTTTCTGTGTTTCACCAACACTCTGATAGTCCACAGATTACAGAATGCCACGAGATGTGCATCGGAAACTACTACTGGTCTTCCAGGGATCGATCAAAGCATAGACTGTTTCAGACATTACTCGCATGGAGGAAAGTGCGGATGGTGACTGTTGTATTAAATCCCGATGCAATTTCTGTGTTTCATCAACACTCTGATAGTCCCCAGATTACAGAATGCCACCAGATGTGCATGGGAAACTACTACTGGTCTTCCAGGGAACGATCAAATCGTAAACTCCTTGAGACATTACTCCCATGGAGGAAAGTGAGCATGGTGACTGTTGTATTCAATCCTGATGCATTTTCTGTGTTTCATCAACACTCTGATAGTCCACAGATTACAGAATGCCACCAGATGTGCATCGGAAACTACTACTCGTCGTCCAGGGAACGATTAAAGCGTAGACTGTCTCAGACATTACTCCCATGGAGGAATGTGAGGATGGTGACTGTTGTATTCAATCCAGATGTAATTTCTGTGTTTCACTAACACTCTGATAGTCCAAACAGATTACAGAATGCCAACAGATGTGCATCGGAAAATACTACTGGTCTCCCAGGGAACAATCAAAGCGTAGACTGTTTGAGACATACCTCCCGTTGAGGAAAGTGCGCATGGTGACTGTTGTATTCAATCCCGATGCAATTTCTGTGTTTCATCAACACTCTGATAGTCCACAGATTGCAGAATGCCACCAGATGTACATCGGAATCAACTACTGGTCTTCCAGGGAACGATAAAAGCGTAGACCGTTTGAGAATTACTCCCATGGAGGAAGGTGGGCATGGTGATTGTTGTATTCAATCCCGATGCAATTTCTGTGTTTCATCAACACTCTGATACTCCACAGATTACAGAATGCCTCCAGATGTGCATCGGAAACTACTACTGGTCTTCCAGGGAACGATCAAATCGTAAACTCCTTGAGACATTACTCCCATGGAGGAAAGTGAGCATGGTGACTGTTGTATTCAATCCCGATGCATTTTCTGTGTTTCACCAACACTCTGATAGTCCACAGATTACAGAATGCCACGAGATGTGCATCGGAAACTACTACTCGTCGTCCAGGGAACGATCAAAGCGTAGACTGTCTCAGACATTACTCCCATGGAGGAAAGTGAGGATGGTGACTGTTGTATTCAATCCAGATGCAATTTCTGTGTTTCATCAACACTCTGATAGTCCAAACAGATTACAGAATGCCAACAGATGTGAATCGGAAAATACTACTGGTCTCCCAGGGAACAACCAAAGCGTAGACTGTTTGAGACATACCTCCCGTGGAGCAAAGTGCGCAAGGTGACTGTTGTATGCAATCCCGATGCAATTTCTGTGTTTCATCAACACTCTGATAGTCCACAGATTACAGAATGCCTCCAGATGTGCATCGGAAACTACTACTGGTCTCCCAGGGAACGATCAAAGCGTAGACTGTTTGAGACATATCTCCCAATGAGGATAGTGCGCATGGTTACTGTTGTATTCAATCCCGTTGCAAATTCTGTGTTTCATCAACACTCTGATAGTCCACAGATTACAGAATGCCACCAGATGTGCATCGGAAAGTACTACAGGTCTTCCAGGGAACGATCAAAGTGTAGACTTTTTGAGTATGACTCCCATGGAGAAAACTGCGCATGGTGATTGTTGTATTCAATCCCGATGCAATTTCTGTGTTTCATCAACACTCTGATACTCCACAGATTACAGAATGTCTCCAGATGTGCATCGGAAACTACTACTGGTCTTCCAGGGAACGATCAAAGCGTAGACTGTTTGAGACATTACTCCCATCGAGGAAAGTGCGCATGGTGGCTGTTGTATTCAATCCCGATGCAATTTCTGTGTTTCATCAACACTCTGATAGTCCACAGATTACAGAACGCCTCCAGATGTGCATCGGAAACTACTACTCGTCGTCCAGGGAACGATCAAAGCGTAGACTGTCTCAGTCATTACTCCCATGGAGGAAAGTGAGGATGGTGACTGTTGTATTCAATCCAGATGCAATTTCTGTGTTTCATCAACACTCTGATAGTCCAAACAGATTACAGAATGCCAACAGATGTGCATCGGAAAATACTACTGGTCTCCGAGGGAACGATCAAAGCGTAGACTGTTTGAGACATACCTCCCGTGGAGCAAAGTGCGCAAGGTGACTGTTGTATGCAATCCCGATGCAATTTCTGTGTTTCATCAACACTCTGATAGTCCACAGATTACAGAATGCCTCCAGATGTGCATCGGAAACTACTACTGGTCTGTCAGGGAACGATCAAAGCGTAGACTGTTTGAGACATATCTCCCAATGAGGATAGTGCGCATGGTTACTGTTGTATTCAATCCCGTTGCAAATTCTGTGTTTCATCAACACTCTGATAGTCCACAGATTACAGAATGCCACCAGATGTGCATCGGAAAGTACTACAGGTCTTCCAGGGAACGATCAAAGCGTAGACTTTTTGAGAATTACTCCCATGGAGAAAACTGCGCATGGTGACAGCTGTATTCAATCCCGATGCAATTTCTGTGTTTCATCAACACTCTGATACTCCACAGATTACAGAATGTCTCCAGATGTGCATGGGAAACTACTACTGGTCTTCCAGGGGACGATCAAAGCGTAGACTGTTTGAGACATTACTCCCATCGAGGAAAGTGCTCATGGTGGCTGTCGTATTCAATCCCGATGCAATTTCTGTGTTTCATCAACACTCTGATAGTCCACAGATTACAGAATGCCTCCAGATGTGCATCGGAAACTACTACTGGTCTTCCAGGGAACGATCAAAGCGTAGACTGTTTGAGACATATCTCCCAATGAGGAAACTGCGCATGGTGACTGTTGTATTCAATCCCGTTGCAAATTCTGTGTTTCATCAACACTCTGATAGTCCGCAGATTACAGATTGCCACCAGATGTGCATCGGAAAGTACTACAGGTCTTCCAGGGAACGATCAAAGCGTAGACTTTTTGAGAATTACTCCGATGGTGGAAACTGAGCATGGTGACTGTTGTTTTCAATCCCGATGCAATTTCTGTGTTTCATCAACACTCTGATACTCCACAGATTACAGAATGCCACCAGATGTGCATCGGAAACTACTACTGGTCTTCCAGGGAACGATCAAAACGTTGACTGTTTGAGACATACCTCCCGTGGAGGAAAGTGCGCGTGGTGACTGTTGTATTAAATCGCGATGCTATTTCTGTGTTTCATCAACACTCTGATAGTCCACAGATTGCAGAATGCCACCAGATGTACATCGGAATCAACTACTGGTCTTCCAGGGAACGATCAAAGCGTAGACTGTTTGAGAATTACTCCCATGGAGGAAGGTGCGGATGGTGATTGTTGTATTCAATCCCGATGCAATTTCTGTGTTTCATCAACACTCTGATACTCCACAGATTACAGAATGCCTCCAGATGTGCATCGGAAACTACTAATGGTGTTCCAGGGAACGATCAAATCGTAAACTCCTTGAGACATTACTCCCATGCAGGAAAGTGAGCATGGTGACTGTTGTATTCAATCCCGATGCATTTTCTGTGTTTCACCAACACTCTGATAGTCCACGGATTACAAAATGCCACGAGATGTGCATCGGAAACTACTACTGGTCGTCCAGGGAACGATCAAAGCGTAGACTGTTTGAGACATACCTCCCGTGGAGCAAAGTGCGCAAGGTGACTGTTGTATTCAATCCCGATGCAATTTATGTGCTTCATCAACACTCTGATAGTCCACAGATTACAGAATGCCTCCAGATGTGCATCGGAAACTACTACTGGCGTTCCAGGGAACGATCAAATCGTAAACTCCTTGAGACATTACTCCCATGGAGTAAAGTGAGCATGGTGACTGTTGTATTCAATCCCGATGCATTTTCTGTGTTTCACCAACACTCTGATAGTCCACAGATTCCAGAATGCCTCCGGATGTGCATCGGAAACTACTACTGGTCTCCCAGGGAACGATCAAAGCGTAGACTGTTTGAAACATATCTCCCAATGAGGATAGTGTGCATGGTTACTGTTGTATTCAATCCCGTTGCAAATTCTGTGTTTCATCAACACTCTGATAGTCCACAGATTACAGAATGCCACCAGATGTGCATCGGACAGTACTACAGGTCTTCCAGGGAACGATCAAAGCGTAGACTTTTTGAGAATTACTCCCATGGAGAAAACTGCGCATGGTGACTGTTGTATTCAATCCCGATGCAATTTCTGTGTTTCATCAACACTCTGATACTCCACAGATTACAGAATGTCTCCAGATGTGCATCGGAAACTACTACTGGTCTTCCAGGGAACGATCAAAGCGTAGACTGTTTGAGACATTACTCCCATCGAGGAAAGTGCGCATGGTGGCTGTTGTATTCAATCCCGTTGCAATTTCTGTGTTTCATCAACACTCTGATAGTCCACAGATTACAGAATGCCTCCAGATGTGCATCGGAAACTACTACTCGTCGTCCAGGGAACGATCAAAGCGTAGACTGTCTCAGACATTACTCCCATGGAGGAAAGTGAGGATGGTGACTGTTGTATTCAATCCAGATGCAATTTCTGTGTTTCATCAACACTCTGATAGTCCAAACAGATTACAGAATGCGAACAGATGTGCATCGGAAAATACTACTGGTCTCCCAGGGAACGATCAAAGCGTAGACTGTTTGAGACATACCTCCCGTGGAGCAAAGTGCGCAAGGTGACTGTTGTATGCAATCCCGATGCAATTTCTGTGTTTCATCAACACTCTGATAGTCCACAGATTACAGAATGCCTCCAGATGTGCATCGGAAACTACTACTGGTCTCCCAGGGAACGATCAAAGCGTGGGCTGTTTGAGACATATCTCCCAATGAGGATAGTGCGCATGGTTACTGTTGTATTCAATCCCATTGCAAATTCTGTGTTTCATCAACACACTGATAGTCCACAGATTACAGAATGCCACCAGATGTGCATCGGAAAGTACTACAGGTCTTCCAGGGAACGATCAAAGCGTAGACTTTTTGAGAATTACTCCCATGGAGAAAACTGCGCATGGTGACTGTTGTATTCAATCCCGATGCAATTTCTGTGTTTCATCAACACTCTGATACTCCAAGGATTACAGAATGTCTCCAGATGTGCATCGGAAACTACTACTGGTCTTCCAGGGAACGATCAAAGCGTAGACTGTTTGAGACATTACTCCCATCGAGGAAAGGGCGCATGGTGGCTGTTGTATTCAATCCCGATGCAATTTCTGTGTTTCATCAACACTCTGATAGTCCACAGATTACAGAATGCCTCCAGATGTGCATCGGAAACTACTACTGGTCTTCCAGGGAACGATCAAATCGTAAACTCCTTGAGACATTACTCCCATGCAGGACAGTGAGCATGGTGACTGTTGTATTCAATCCCGATGCATTTTCTGTGTTTCACCAACACTCTGATAGTCCACGGATTACAGAATGCCACGAGATGTGCATCGGAAACTACTACTGGTCGTCCAGGGAACGATCAAAGCGTAGACTGTTTGAGACATACCTCCCGTGGAGCAAAGTGCGCAAGGTGACTGTTGTATTCAATCCCGATGCAATTTATGTGCTTCATCAACACTCTGATAGTCCACAGATTACAGAATGCCTCCAGATGTGCATCGGAAACTACTACTGGTCTTCCAGGGAACGATCAAAGCGTAGACTGTTTGAGACGTACCTCCCGTGGAGCAAAGTGCGCAAGGTGACTGTTGTATTCAATCCCGATGAAATTTATGTGCTTCATCAACACTCTGATAGTCCACAGATTACAGATTGCCACCAGATGTGCATCGGAAAGTACTACAGGTCTTCCAGGGAACGATCAAAGCGTAGACTTTTTGAGAATTACTCCGATGGTGGAAACTGAGCATGGTGACTGTTGTTTTCAATCCCGATGCAATTTCTGTGTTTCATCAACACTCTGATACTCCACAGATTACAGAATGCCTCCAGATGTGCATCGGGAACTACTACTGGTCTTCCAGGGAACGATCAAAGCGTAGACTGTTTGAGACATACCTCCCGTGGAGGAAAGTGCGCATGGTGACTGTTGTATTCAATCCCGATGCAATTTCTGTGTTTCATCAACACTATGATAGTTCACAGATTGCAGAATGCCACCAGATGTACATCGGAATCGACTACTGGTCTTCCTGGGAACGATCAAAGCGTAGACTGTTTGAGAATTACTCCCATGGAGGAAGGTGCGCATGGTGATTGTTGTATTCAATCCCGATGCAATTTCTGTGTTTCATCAACACTCTGATACTCCACAGATTGCAGAATGCCTCCAGATGTGCATCGGAAACTACTACTGGTGTTCCAGGGAAAGATCAAATCGTAAACTCCTTGAGACATTACTCCCATGGAGTAAAGTGAGCATGGTGACTGTTGTATGCAATCCCGATGCAATTTCTGTGTTTCATCAACACTCTGATAGTCCACAGATTACAGAATGCCACGAGATGTGCATCGGAAACTACTACTGGTCTCCCAGGGAACGATCAAAGCGTGGGCTGTTTGAGACATATCTCCCAATGAGGATAGTGCGCATGGTTACTGTTGTATTCAATCCCATTGCAAATTCTGTGTTTCATCAACACTCTGATAGTCCACAGATTACAGAATGCCACCAGATGTGCATCGGAAAGTACTACAGGTCTTCCAGGGAACGATCAAAGCGTAGACTTTTTGAGAATTACTCCCATGGAGAAAACTGCGCATGGTGACTGTTGTATTCAATCCCGATGCAATTTCTGTGTTTCATCAACACTCTGATACTCCACAGATTACAGAATGTCTCCAGATGTGCATCGGAAACTACTACTGGTCTTCCAGGGAACGATCAAAGCGTAGACTGTTTGAGACATTACTCCCATCGAGGAAAGGGCGCATAGTGGCTGTTGTATTCAATCCCGATGCAATTTCTGTGTTTCATCAACACTCTGATAGTCCACAGATTACAGAATGCCTCCAGATGTGCATCGGAAACTACTACTGGTCTTCCAGGGAACGATCAAATCGTAAACTCCTTGAGACATTACTCCCATGCAGGACAGTGAGCATGGTGACTGTTGTATTCAATCCCGATGCATTTTCTGTGTTTCACCAACACTCTGATAGTCCACGGATTACAGAATGCCACGAGATGTGCATCGGAAACTACTACTGGTCGTCCAGGGAACGATCAAAGCGTAGACTGTTTGAGACATACCTCCCGTGGAGCAAAGTGCGCAAGGTGACTGTTGTATTCAATCCCGATGCAATTTATGTGCTTCATCAACACTCTGATAGTCCACAGATTACAGAATGCCTCCAGATGTGCATCGGAAACTACTACTGGTCTTCCAGGGAACGATCAAAGCGTAGACTGTTTGAGACGTACCTCCCGTGGAGCAAAGTGCGCAAGGTGACTGTTGTATTCAATCCCGATGAAATTTATGTGCTTCATCAACACTCTGATAGTCCACAGATTACAGATTGCCACCAGATGTGCATCGGAAAGTACTACAGGTCTTCCAGGGAACGAGTAAAGCGTAGACTTTTTGAGAATTACTCCGATGGTGGAAACTGAGCATGGTGACTGTTGTTTTCAATCCCGCTGCAATTTCTGTGTTTCATCAACACTCTGATACTCCACAGATTACAGAATGCCTCCAGATGTGCATCGGGAACTACTACTGGTCTTCCAGGGAACGATCAAAGCGTAGACTGTTTGAGACATACCTCCCGTGGAGGAAAGTGCGCATGGTGACTGTTGTATTCAATCCCGATGCAATTTCTGTGTTTCATCAACACTATGATAGTTCACAGATTGCAGAATACCACCAGATGTACATCGGAATCGACTACTGGTCTTCCTGGGAACGATCAAAGCGTAGACTGTTTGAGAATTACTCCCATGGAGGAAGGTGCGCATGGTGATTGTTGTATTCAATCCCGATGCAATTTCTGTGTTTCATCAACACTCTGATACTCCACAGATTGCAGAATGCCTCCAGATGTGCATCGGAAACTACTACTGGTGTTCCAGGGAAAGATCAAATCGTAAACTCCTTGAGACATTACTCCCGTGGAGTAAAGTGAGCATGGTGACTGTTGTATTCAATCCCGATGCATTTTCTGTGTTTCACCAACACTCTGATAGTCCACAGATTACAGAATGCCACGAGATGTGCATCAGAAACTACTACTGGTCTTCCAGGGAACGATCAAAGCGTAGACTGTCTCAGACATTACTCCCATGGAGGAAAGTGCGGATGGTGACTGTTGCATTCAATCAAGATGCAATTTCTGTGTTTCATCAACACTCTGATAGTCCACAGATTACAGAATGCCTCCAGATGTGCATCGGAAACTACTACTGGTCTTCCAGGGAACGATCAAATCGTAAACTCCTTGAGACATTACTCCCATGGAGGAAAGTGAGCATGGTGACTGTTGAATTTTATCCCGATGCATTTTCTGTGTTTCACCAACACTCTGATAGTCCACAGATTTCAGAATGCCACGAGATGTGCATCTGAAACTACTACTGGTCTTCCAGGGAACGATCAAAGCGTAGACTGTTTGAGACATACCTCTCGTGGAGGAAAGTGCGCATGGTGGCTGTTGTATTCAATCCCGATGCAATTTCTGTGTTTCATCAACACTCTGATAGTCCACAGATTGCAGAATGCCACCAGATGTACATCGGAATCAACTACTGGTCTTCCAGGGCACGATCAAAACGTAGACTGTTAGAGAATTACTCCCATGGAGAAAGGTGCGCATGGTGATTATTGTATTCAATCCCGATGCAAATTCTGTGTTTCATCAACACTCTGATAGTCCACAGATTACAGAATGCCACGAGATGTGCACCGGAAACTACTACTGGTCTTCCAGGGAACGATCAAAGCGTAGACTGTTTGAGTCATTACTCCCATGGAGGAAAGTGCGAATGGTGACTGTTGTATTCAATCCAGATGCAATTTCTGTGTTTCATCAACACTCTGATAGTCCACAGATTACAGAATGTCACCAGATGTGCATCGGAAACTACTACTGGTCTTCCAGGGAACGATCAAAGCGTAGACTGTTTGAGACATACCTCCCGTGGAGCAAAGTGCGCATGGTGACTGTTGTATTCAATCCCGACGCAATGTCTGTGTTTCATCAACACTCTGATAGTCCACAGATTTCAGAATGCCTCCAGATGTGCATCGGAAACTACTACTGGTCTTCCAGAGAACGATCAAAGCGTAGACAGTTTGGGATATTTCTCCCATGGAGGAAAGTGCGCATGGTGACTGTTGCATTCAATCCCGATGCAATTTCTGTGTTTCATCAACACTCTGATAGTCCACAGATTACAGAATGCCTCCAGATGTTAATCGGAAACTACTACTGGTCTTCCAGGGATCGATCAAAGCGTAGACTGTTTGTGACATTACTCCCATGGGAGAAAGTGCGCATGGTGACTGTTGTATTCAATCCCGATGCAATTTCTGTGTTTCATCAACACTCTGATAGTCGACAGATTTCAGAATGCCTCCAGATCTGCATCGGAAACTACTACTGGTCTTCCAGGGAACGATCAAAGCGTAGACTGTTTGAGACATTACTCCCATGGAGGAAAGTGCGGATGGTGACTGTTGTATTCAATCCAGATGCAATTTCTGTGTTTCATCAACACTCTGATAGTATACAGATTACAGAATGTCACCAGATGTGCATCGGAAACTACTACTGGTCTTCCACGGAACGATCAAATCATAGACTGTTTGAGACATACCTCCCGTGGAGCAAAGTGCGCATGGTGACTGTTGTATTCAATCCCGATGCAATGACTGTGTTTCATCAACACTCTGATAGTCCACAGATTACAGAATGCCACGAGATGTGCATCGGAAACTACTACTGGTCTTCCAGGGAACGATCAAAGCATAGACTATTTCAGACATTACTCCCATGGAGGAAAGTGCGGATGGTGACTGTTGTATTCAATGCCCATGCAATTTCTGTGTTTCATCAACACTCTGATAGTCCCCAGATTACAGAATGCCACCAGATGTGCATCGGAAACTACTACTGGTCTTCCAGGGAACGATTAAATCGTAGACTGTTTGAGACATACCTCCCGTGGAGGAAAGTACGCATGGTGATTGTTGTATTCAATCCCGATGCAATTTCTGTGTTTCATCAACACTCTGATACTCCACAGATTACAGAATGCCTTCAGATGTGCATCGGAAACTACTACTGGTGTTCCAGGGAACGATCAAATCGTAAACTCCTTGAGTCATTACTCCCATGGAGGAAAGTGAGCATGGTGAATGTTGTATTCAATCGCGATGCATTTTCTGTGTTTCATCAACACTCTGATAGTCCACAGATTACAGAATGCCACAAGATGAGCACCGGAAACTACTACTGGTCTTCCAGGGAACGATCAAAGCGTAGACTGTTTGAGACATACCTCCCGTTGAGCAAAGTGCGCATGGTGACTGTTGTATTCAATCCCGACGCAATGTCTGTGTTTCATCAACACTCTGATAGTCCACAGATTTCAGATTGCCTCCAGATGTGCATCGGAAACTACTACTGTTCTTCCAGAGAACGATCAAAGCGTAGACAGTTTGGGTTATTTCTCCCATGGTGGAAAGTGCGCATGGTGACTGTTGCATTCAATCCCGATGCAATTTCTGTGTTTCATCAACACTCTGATAGTCCACAGATTACAGAATGCCTCCAGATGTTAATCGGAAACTACTACTGGTCTTCCAGGGATCGATCAAAGCGTAGACTGTTTGTGACATTACTCCCATGGGGGAAAGTGCGCATGGTGACTGTTGTATTCAATCCCGATGCAATTTCTGTGTTTCATCAACACTCTGATAGTCGACAGATTTCAGAATGCCTCCAGATCTGCATCGGAAACTACTACTGGTCTTCCAGGGAACAATCAAAGCGTAGACTGTTTGAGACATTACTCCCATGGAGGAAAGTGCGGATGGTGACTGTTGTATTCAATCCAGATGCAATTTCTGTGTTTCATCAACACTCAGATAGTCCACAGATTACAGAATGTCACCAGATGTGCATCGGAATCTACTACTGGTCTTCCACGGAACGATCAAAGCATAGACTGTTTGAGACATACCTCCCGTGGAGCAAAGTGCGCATGGTGACTGTTGTATTCAATCCCGATGCAATGACTGTGTTTCATCAACACTCTGATAGTCCAGAGATTTCAGAATGCCTCCAGATGTGCATCGGAAACTACTACTGGTCATCCAGAGAACGATCAAAGCGTAGACAGTTTGGGATATTTCTCCCATGGATGAAAGTGCTCATGGTGACTGTAGTATTCAATCCCGATGCAAATTCAGTGTTTCATAAACACTCTGATTCTCAACAGATTACACAATGCCACCAGATGTGCATCGGAAACTACTACTGGTCTTTCAGGGAACGATCAAAGCGTAGACTGTTTGAGACATTACTCCCATGGAGGAAAGTGCGCATGGTGACTGTTGTATTCAATCCCGATGCAATTTCTGTGTTTCATCAACACTCTAATAGTCCACAGATTACAGAGTGCCTCCAGATGTGCATCGGAAACTACTACTGGTGTTCCAGGGAACGATCAAATCGTAAACTCCTTGAGACATTACTCCCATGGAGGAAAGTGAGCATGGTGACTGTGGTATTCAATCCCGATGCATTTTCTGTGTTTCACCAACACTCTGATAGTCCACAGATTACAGAAGACCACGAGATGTGCATCGGAAACGACTACTGGTCTTCCAGGGAACGATCAAAGCAGAGACTATTTCAGACATTACTCCCATGGAGGAAAGTGCGGATGGTGACTGTTGTATTCAATGCCCATGCAATTTCTGTGCTTCATCAACACTCTGATAGTCCCCAGATTACAAAATGAATTCAGATGTGCATCGGAAACTACTACTGGTCTTCCAGGGAACGATTAAATCGTAGACTGTTTGAGACATACCTCCCGTGGAGGAAAGTACGCATGGTGACTGTTGTATTCAATCCCGATGCAATTTCTGTGTTTCATCAACACTCTGATAGTCCACAGATTGCAGAATGCCACCAGATGTACATCGGAATCAACTACTGGCCTTCCAGGGAACGATCAAAGCGTAGACTGTTTAAGAATTGCTCCCATGGAGGAAGGTGTGCATGGTGATTGTTGTATTCAATCCCGATGCAATTTCTGTGTTTGATCAACACTCTGATACTCCACAGATTACAGAATGCCTTCAGATGTGCATCGAAAACTACTACTGGTGTTCCAGGGAACGTTAAAATTGTAAACTCCTTGAGACATTACTCCCATGGAGGAAAGTGAGCATGGTGACTGTTGTGTTCAATCCCGATGGAATTTCTGTGATTCATCAACACTCTGATACTCCACAGATTACAGAATGCCTCCAGATGTGCATCGGAAACTACTACGGGTCCTCCAGGGAACGATCAAAGCGTAGACTGTTTGAGACATTACTCCCATCGAGGAAAGTGCGCATGGTGGCTGTTGTATTCAATCCCGATGCAATTTTTGTGTTTCATCAACACTCTGTTAGTCCACAGATTACAGAATGCCTCCAGATTTGCATCGGAAACTACTACTGGTCTTCCAGGGAACGATCAAATCGTAAACTCCTTGAGACATTACTCCCATGGAGGAAAGTGAGCATGGTGCATGTTGCATTCAATCCCGATGAATTTTCTGTGTTTCACCAACACTCTGATAGTCCACAGATTACAGAATGCCACGAGATGTGCATCGGAAACTACTACTGATCTTCCAGGGAACGAGCAAAGCATAGACTATTTCAGACATTACTCCCATGGAGGAAAGTGCGGATGGTGACTGTAGTATTCAATCCCGATGCAATTTCTGTGTTTCATCAACACTCTGATAGTCCACAGATTACAGAATGCCACCAGATGTGCATCGGAAACTACTACTGGTCTTCCAGGGAACGATCAAAGCGTAGACTGTTTGAGACATTACTCCCATGGAGGAAAGTGCGGATGGTGACTGTTGTATTCAATCCAGATGCAATTTCTGTGTTTCATCAACACTCTGATAGTCCACAGATTACAGAATGTCACCAGATGTGCATCGGAAACTACTACTGGTCTTCCCGGGAACAATCAAAGCGTAGACTGTTTGAGACATTACTCCCATGGGGGAAAGTGCGCATGGTGACTGTTGTATTCAATCCCGATGCAATTTCTGTGTTTCATCAACACTCTGATAGTCGACAGATTTCAGAATGCCTCCAGATCTGCATCGAAAACTACTACTGGTCTTCCAGGGAACGATCAAAGCGTAGACTGTTTGAGACATTACTCCCATGGAGCAAAGTGCGCATGGTGACTGTTGTATTCAATCCCGATGCAATGACTGTGTTTCATCAACACTCTGATAGTCCACAGATTTCAGAATGCCTCCAGATGTGCATCGGAAACAACTACTGTTCTTCCAGAGAACGATCAAAGCGTAGACAGTTTGGGTTATTTCTCCCATGGTGGAAAGTGCGCATGGTGACTGTTGTATTCAATCCCGATGCAATTTCTGTGTTTCATCAACACTCTGATAGTCGACAGATTTCAGAATGCCTCCAGATCTGCATCGGAAACTACTACTGGTCTTCCAGGGAACAATCAAAGCGTAGACTGTTTGAGACATTACTCCCATGGAGGAAAGTGCGGATGGTGACTGTTGTATTCAATCAGGATGCAATTTCTGTGTTTCATCAACACTCTGATAGTCCACAGATTATTGAATGTCACCAGATGTGCATCGGAATCTACTACTGGTCTTCCACGGAACGATCAAAGCATAGACTGTTTGAGACATACCTCCCGTGGAGCAAAGTGCGCATGGTGACTGTTGTATTCAATCCCGATGCAATGACTGTGTTTCATCAACACTCTGATAGTCCAGAGATTTCAGAATGCCTCCAGATGTGCATCGGAAACTACTACTGGTCATCCAGAGAACGATCAAAGCGTAGACAGTTTGGGATATTTCTCCCATGGATGAAAGTGCTCATGGTGACTGTAGTATTCAATCCCGATGCAAATTCAGTGTTTCATAAACACTCTGATTCTCAACAGATTACACAATGCCACCAGATGTGCATCGGAAACTACTACTGGTCTTTCAGGGAACGATCAAAGCGTAGACTGTTTGAGACATTACTCCCATGGAGGAAAGTGCGCATGGTGACTGTTGTATTCAATCCCGATGCAATTTCTGTGTTTCATCAACACTCTAATAGTCCACAGATTACAGAGTGCCTCCAGATGTGCATCGGAAACTACTACTGGTGTTCCAGGGAACGATCAAATCGTAAACTCCTTGAGACATTACTCCCATGGAGGAAAGTGAGCATGGTGACTGTGGTATTCAATCCCGATGCATTTTCTGTGTTTCACCAACACTCTGATAGTCCACAGATTACAGAAGACCACGAGATGTGCATCGGAAACTACTACTGGTCTTCCAGGGAACGATCAAAGCAGAGACTATTTCAGACATTACTCCCATGGAGGAAAGTGCGGATGGTGACTGTTGTATTCAATGCCCATGCAATTTCTGTGCTTCATCAACACTCTGATAGTCCCCAGATTACAAAATGCCACCAGATGTGCATCGGAAACTACTACTGGTCTTCCAGGGAACGATTAAATCGTAGACTGTTTGAGACATACCTCCCGTGGAGGAAAGTACGCATGGTGACTGTTGTATTCAATCCCGATGCAATTTCTGTGTTTCATCAACACTCTGATAGTCCACAGATTGCAGAATGCCACCAGATGTACATCGGAATCAACTACTGGCCTTCCAGGGAACGATCAAAGCGTAGACTGTTTAAGAATTGCTCCCATGGAGGAAGGTGTGCATGGTGATTGTTGTATTCAATCCCGATGCAATTTCTGTGTTTGATCAACACTCTGATACTCCACAGATTACAGAATGCCTTCAGATGTGCATCGAAAACTACTACTGGTGTTCCAGGGAACGTTAAAATTGTAAACTCCTTGAGACATTACTCCCATGGAGGAAAGTGAGCATGGTGACTGTTGTGTTCAATCCCGATGGAATTCCTGTGATTCATCAACACTCTGATACTCCACAGATTACAGAATGCCTCCAGATGTGCATCGGAAACTACTACGGGTCCTCCAGGGAACGATCAAAGCGTAGACTGTTTGAGACATTACTCCCATCGAGGAAAGTGCGCATGGTGGCTGTTGTATTCAATCCCGATGCAATTTTTGTGTTTCATCAACACTCTGTTAGTCCACAGATTACAGAATGCCTCCAGATTTGCATCGGAAACTACTACTGGTCTTCCAGGGAACGATCAAATCGTAATCTCCTTGAGACATTACTCCCATGGAGGAAAGTGAGCATGGTGCCTGTTGCATTCAATCCCGATGAATTTTCTGTGTTTCACCAACACTCTGATAGTCCACAGATTACAGAATGCCACGAGATGTGCATCGGAAACTACTACTGATCTTCCAGGGAACGAGCAAAGCATAGACTATTTCAGACATTACTCCCATGGAGGAAAGTGCGGATGGTGACTGTAGTATTCAATCCCGATGCAATTTCTGTGTTTCATCAACACTCTGATAGTCCACAGATTACAGAATGCCACCAGATGTGCATCGGAAACTACTACTGGTCTTCCAGGGAACGATCAAAGCGTAGACTGTTTGAGACATTACTCCCATGGAGGAAAGTGCGGATGGTGACTGTTGTATTCAATCCAGATGCAATTTCTGTGTTTCATCAACACTCTGATAGTCCACAGATTACAGAATGTCACCAGATGTGCATCGGAAACTACTACTGGTCTTCCCGGGAACAATCAAAGCGTAGACTATTTCAGACATTACTCCCATGGAGGAAAGTGCGCATGGTGACTGTAGTATTTAATCCCGATGCAAATTCAGTGATTCATAAACACTCTGATACTCAACAGATTACACAATGCCACCAGATGTGCATCGCAAACTACTACTGGTCTTTCAGGGAACGATCAAAGCGTAGACTGTTTGAGACATTACTCCCATGGAGGAAAGTGAGCATGGTGACTGTTGTATTCAATCCCGATGCATTTTCTGTGTTTCACCAACACTCTGGTAGTCCACAGATTACAGAATGCCACGAGATGTGCATCGGAAACTACTACTGGCCTTCCAGGGAACGATCAAAGCATAGACTATTTCAGACATTACTCCCATGGAGGAAAGTGCGGATGGTGACTGTTGTATTCAATGCCCATGCAATTTCTGTGTTTCATCAACACTCTGATTGTCCCCATATTACAGAATGCCACCAGATGTGCATCGGAAACTACTACTGGTCTTCCAGGGTACGATTAAAGCGTAGACTGTTTGAGACATACCTCCCGTGGAGGAAAGTACGCATGGTTACTGTTGTATTCAATCCCGATGCAATTTCTGTGTTTCATCAATACTCTGATAGTCCACAGATTGCAGAATGCCACCATATGTACATCGGAATCAACTACTGGCCTTCCAGGGAACGATCAAAGCGTAGACTGTTTGAGAATTACTCCCATGGAGGAAGGTGCGCATGGTGATTGTTGTATTCAATCGCGATGTAATATCTGTGTTTCATCAACACTCTGATACTCCACAGATTACTGAATGGCTTCAGATGTGCATCGGAAACTACTACTGGTGTTCCAGGGAACGATCAAATCGTAAACTCCTTGAGACATTACTCCCATGGAGGAAAGTGAACATGGTGACTGTTGTATTCAATCGCGATGCATTTTCTGTGTTTCACCAACACTCTGATAGTCCACAGATTACAGAATGCCACGAGATGTGCATCGGAAACTACTACTGGTCTTCCAGGGAACGATCAAAGCGTAGACTGTTTGAGACATACCTCCCGTAGAGGAAAGTGCGCATGG
This sequence comes from Schistocerca gregaria, assembly GCF_023897955.1. Taxonomy (NCBI): domain Eukaryota; kingdom Metazoa; phylum Arthropoda; class Insecta; order Orthoptera; family Acrididae; genus Schistocerca; species Schistocerca gregaria. The sequence goes on along the minus strand of NC_064926.1, from coordinate 12,028,290 downwards.
TGACTGTTGTATTCAATCCCGATGCAATTTCTGTGTTTCATCAACACTCTGATAGTCCACAGATTGCAGAATGCCACCAGATGTACATCGGAATCAACTACTGGTCTTCCAGGGAACGATCAAAGCGTAGACTGTTTGAGAATTACTCCCATGGAGGAAGGTGCGCAAGGTGATTGTTGTATTCAATCCCGATGCAATTTCTGTTTTTCATCAACACTCTGATATTCCACAGATTACAGAATGCCTCCAGATGTGCATCGGAAACTACTACTGATGTTCCAGAGAACGATGAAATCGTAAACTCCTTGAGACATTACTCCCATGGAGGGAAGTGAGCATGGTGACTGTTGTATTCAATCCCGATGCATTTTCTGTGTTTCACCAACACTCTGATAGTCCACAGATTACGGAATGCCACGAGATGTGCATCGGAAACTACTACTGGTCTTCCAGGGAACGATCAAATCGTAGACTGTCTCAGACATTACTCCCATGGAGGAAAGTGAGGATGGTGACTGTTGTATTCAATCCAGATGCAATTTCTGTGTTTCATCAACACTCTGATAGTCCACAGATTACGGAATGCCACCAGATGTGCATCGGAAAATACTACTGGTCTCCCAGGGAACGATCAAAGCGTAGCCTGTTTGAGACATACCTCCCGTCGAGCAAAGTGCGCAAGGTGACTGTTGTATTCAATCCCGACGCAATTTCTGTGTTTCATCAACACTCTGATAGTCCACAGATTACAGAATGCCTCCAGATGTGCATCGGAAACTACTACTGGTCTTCCAGGGAACGATCAAAGCGTAGACTGTTTGAGACATATCTCCCAATGTGGAAAGTGCGCATGGTGACTGTTGTATTCAATCCCGTTGCAAATTCTGTGTTTCATCAACACTCTGATAGTCCACAGATTACAGAATGCCACCAGATGTGCATCGGAAAGTACTACAGGTCTTCCAGGGAACGATCAAAGCGTAGACTTTTTGAGAATTACTCCCATGGAGGACACTGCGCATGGTGACTGTTGTGTTCAATCCCGATGGAATTTCTGTGTTCCATCAACACTCTGATACTCCACAGATTACAGAATGCCTCCAGATGTGCATCGGAAACTACTACTGGTCTTCCAGGGAACGATCAAAGCGTAGACTGTTTGAGACATTACTCCCATCGAGGAAAGTGCGCATGGTGGCTGTTGTATTCTATCCCGATGCAATTTCTCTGTTTCGTCAACACTCTGTTAGTCCACAGATTACAGAATGCTTCCAGATTTGCATCGGAAACTACTACTGGTCTTCCAGGGAACGATCAAATCGTAAACTCCTTGAGACATTACTCCCATGGAGGAAAGTGAGCATGGTGCCTGTTGCATTCAATCCCGATGCATTTTCTGTGTTTCACCAACACTCTGATAGTCCACAGATTACAGAATGCCACGAGATGTGCATCGGAAACTACTACTGATCTTCCAGGGAACGAGCAAAGCATAGACTATTTCAGACATTACTCCCATGGAGGAAAGTGCGGATGGTGACTGTTGTATTCAATCCCGATGCAATTTCTGTGTTTCATCAACCCTCTGATGGTCCCCAGATTACAGAATGCCACCAGATGTGCATCGGAAACTACTACTGGTCTTCCAGGTAACGATTAAAGCGTAGACTGTTTGAGTCATACCTCCCGTGGAGGAAAGTGCTCATGGTTACTGTTGTATTCAATCCCGATGCAATTTCTGTGTTTCATCAACACTCTGATAGTCCACAGATTGCAGAATGCCACCAGATGTATATCGGATTCAACTTCTGGTCTTCCAGGTAACGATCAACGCGTAGACTGTTTGAGAATTACTCCAATGGAGGAAGATGCGCATGGTGACTGTTGTATTAAATCCCGATGCAATTTCTGTGTTTCATCAACAATATGATACTCCACACATTACAGAATGCCTCCAGATGTGCATCGGAAACTACTACTAGTGTTCCAGGGAACGATCAAATCGTAAACTCCTTGAGACATTACTCCCATGGAGGAAAGTGAGCATGGTGACTGTTGTATTTAATCCCGATGAATATTCTGTGTTTCACCAACACTCTGATAGTCCACAGATTTCAGAATGCCACGGGAGGTGCATCGGAAACTACTACTGGTCTTCCAGGAACGATCAAAGCGTAGACTGTCTCAGACATTACTCCCATGGAGGAAAGTGCGGATGGTGACTGTTGTATTCAATCCAGATGCAACCTCTGTGTTTCATCAACACTCTGATAGTACACAGATTACAGAATGCCTCCAGATGTTAATCGGAAACTACTACTGGTCTTCCAGGGAACGATCAAAGCGTAGACTGTTTGAGACATTACTCCCATGGAGGAAAGTGCGCATGGTGACTATTGTATTCAATCCCGATGCAATTTCTGTGTTTCACCAACACTTTGATAGTCCACAAATTACAGAATGCCACGAGATGTGCATCGGAAACTACTACTGGTCTTCCAGGGAACGATCAAAGCGTAGACTGTTTCAGACATTACTCCCATGGAGGAAAGTGCGCATGGTGACTGTTGTATTCAATCCAGATGCAATTTCTGTGTTTCATCAACACTCTGATAGTCCACAGATTACAGAATGCCTCCAGATGTTAATCGGAAACTACTACTGGTCTTCCAGAGAACGATCAAAGCGTAGACAGTTTGGGATATTTCTCCCATGGTGGAAAGTGCGCATGGTGACTGTTGTATTCAATCCCGATGCAATTTCTTTGTTTCATCAACACTCTGATAGTCCACAGATTACAGAATGCTTCCAGATGTTAATTGGAAACTACTACTGGTCTTCCAGGGATCGATCAAAGCGTAGACTGTTTGAGACATTACTCCCATGGAGGAAAGTGCGCATGGTGACTGTTGTATTCAATCCCGATGTAATTTCTGTGTTTCATCATCACTCTGATAGTCGACAGACTACGGAAAGCCTGGAGATGTGCATCGGAAACTACTACTGGTCTTTCAGGGAACGATCAAAGCGTAGACTGTTTGAGACATTAATCCCATGGAGGTAAGTGCGCATGGTGACTGCAGTATTCAATCCCGATGCAAATTCAGTGATTCATCAACACGCTGATACTCAGCAGATTACACAATTCCTCCAAATGTGCATCGGAAGCTACTACTGGTCTTTCCGGGAACGATCAAAGCGTAGACTGTTTGAGACATTACTCCCATGGAGGAAAGTGCGCATGGTGACGGTTGTAGTCAATCCCGATGCAATTTCAGTGTTTCATTAACACGCTGATAGTCCACAGATTACAGAATGCCACGAGATGTGCATCGGAAACTACTACTGGTCTTCCCGGGAGCGATCAAAGCGTAGACTGTTCGAGACATTACTCCCATGGAGGAAAGTGCGCATGGTGACTGTTGTATTCAATCCCGATGCAATTTCTGTACTTGTTCAACACTCTGAAAGTCCACAGATTACAGAATGCCTCGAGATGTGCATCGGAAATTACTACTGGTCTTCCAGAGAACGATCAAAGCGTAGACTGTTTGAGACATTACTTTTATGGAGGAATGTGCGCATGGTGACTGTTGTATTCAATCCAGTTGCAATTTCTGTGTTTCATCAACACTCTGATAGTCCACAGATTACAGAATGTCACCAGATGTGCATCGGAAACTACTACTGGTCTTCCAGGGAACGATCAAAGCGTAGACTGTTTGAGACATACCTCCCGTGGAGCAAAGTGCGCATGGTGACTGTTGTATTCAATCCCGATGCAATGACTGTGTTTCTTCAACACTCTGATAGTCCACAGATTTCAGAATGCCTCCAGATGTGCATCGGAAACTACTACTGGTCTTCCAGAGAACGATCAAAGCGTAGACAGTTTGGGATATTTCTCCCATGGAGGAAAGTGCGCATGGTGACTGTAGTATTCAATCCCGATGCAAATTCAGTGATTCATAAACACTCTGATACTCAACAGATTACACAATGCCACCAGATGTGCATCGGAAACTACTACTGGTCTTTCAGGGAACGATCAAAGCGTAGACTGTTTGAGACATTACTCTCATGGAGGAAGGTGCGCATGGTGACTGTTGTATTCAATCCCGATGCAATTTCTGTGTTTCATCAACACTCTAATAGTCCACAGATTACAGAGTGCCTCCAGATGTGCATCGGAAACTACTACTGGTGTTCCAGGGAACGATCAAATCGTAAACTCCTTGAGACATTACTCCCATGGAGGAAAGTGAGCATGGTGACTGTTGTATTCAATCCCGATGCATTTTCTGTGTTTCACCAACACTCCGATAGTCCACAGATTACAGAATGCCACGAGATGTGCATCGGAAACTACTACTGGTCTTCCAGGGAACGATCAAATCGTAGACTGTCTCAGACATTACTCCAAAGGAGGAAAGTGCGGATGGTGACTGTTGTATTCAATCCAGATGCAATTTCTGTGTTTCATCAACACTCTGATAGTCCACAGATTACGGAATGCCACCAGATGTGCATCGGAAAATACTACTGGTCTCCCAGGGAACGATCAAAGCGTAGACTGTTTGAGACATACCTCCTGTCGAGCAAAGTGCGCAAGGTGACTGTTGTATTCAATCCCGACGCAATTTCTGTGTTTCATCAACACTCTGATAGTCCACAGATTACAGAATGCCTCCAGATGTGCATCGGAAAGTACTACAGTTCTTCCAGGGAACGATCAAAGCGTAGACTTTTTGAGAATTACTCCCATGGAGGACACTGCGCATGGTGACTGTTGTGTTCAATCCCGATGGAATTTCTGTGTTTCATCAACACTCTGATACTCCACAGATTACAGAATACCTCCAGATGTGCATCGGAAACTACTACTGGTCTTCCAGGGAACGATCAAAGCGTAGACTGTTTGAGACATTACTCCCATCGAGGAAAGTGCGCATGGTGGCTGTTGTATTCAATCCCGATGCAATTTCTGTGTTTCATCAACACTCTGTTAGTCCACAGATTACAGAATGCCTCCAGATTTGCATCGGAAACTACTACTGGTCTTCCAGGGAACGATCAAATCGTAAAATCTTTGAGACATTACTCCCATGGAGGAAAGTGAGCATGGTGACTGTTGCATTCAATCCCGATGCATTTTCTGTGTTTCACCAACACTCTGATAGTCCACAGATTACAGAATGCCACGAGATGTGCATCGGAAACTACTACTGATCTTCCAGGGAACGAGCAAAGCATAGACTATTTCAGACATTACTCCCATGGAGGAAAGTGCGTATGGTGACTGTTGTATTCAATCCCGATGCAATTTCTGTTTTCATCAACACTCTGATAGTCCCCAGATTACAGAATGCCACCAGATGTGCATCGGAAACTACTACTGGTCTTCCAGGGAACGATCAAAGCGTAGACAGTTTGAGACATACCTCCCGTGGAGGAAAGTGCGCATGGTGACTGTTGTATTCAATCCCGATGCAATTTCTGTGTTTCATCAACACTCTGATAGTCCACAGATTGCAGAATGCCACCAGATGTACATCGGAATCAACTACTGGTCTTCCAGGGAACGATCAAAGCGTAGACTGTTTGAGAATTACCCCCATGGAGGAAGTTGCGCATGGTGATTGTTGTATTCAATCAAGATGCAATTTCTGTGTTTCATCAACACTCTCATACTCCACAGATAACAGAATGCCACGAGATGTGCATCGGAAACTACTACTGGTCTTCCAGGGAACGATCAAAGCGTAGACTGTCTCAGACATTACTCCCATGGAGGAAAGTGCGGATGGTGACTGTTGTATTCAATCCCGATGCAATTTCTGTGTTTCATGAACACTCTGATAGTCCCCAGATTACAGAATGCCACCAGATGTGCATCGGAAACTACTAATGGGCTTCCAGGTAACGATTAAAGCGTAGACTGTTTGAGTCATACCTCCCGTGGAGGAAAGTGCGCATGGTGACTGTTGTATTCAATCCCAATGCAATTTCTGTGTTTCATCAACACTCTGATGGTCCACAGATTGCAGAATGCCACCAGATGTACATCGGATTCAACTACTGGTCTTCCAGGTAACGATCAAAGCGTAGACTGTTTGAGAATTACTCCCATGGAGGAAGGTGCGCATGGTGACTGTTGTATTAAATCCCGATGCAATTTCTGTGTTTCATCAACACTATGATACTCCACACGTTACAGAATGCCTCCAGATGTGCATCGGAAACTACTACTGGTGTTCCAGGGAACGATCAAATCGTAAACTCCTTGAGACATTACTCCCATGGAGGAAAGTGAGCATGGTGACTGTTGTATTCAATCCCGATGCATATTCTGTGTTTCACCAACACTCTGATAGTCCACAGATTACAGAATGCCACGAGAGGTGCATCGGAAACTACTACTGGTCTTCCAGGAACGATAAAAGCGTAGACTGTCTCAGACATTACTGTCATGGAGGAAAGTGCGGATGGTGACTGTTGTATTCAATCCAGATGCAATTTCTGTGTTTCATCAACACTCTGATAGTCCACAGATTACAGAATGCCTCCAGAAGCTAATCGGAAACTACTACTGGTCTTCCAGGAACGATTACAGCGTAGACTGTCTCAGACATTACTCCCATGGAGGAAAGTGCGGATGGTGACTGTTGTATTCAATCCAGATGCAATCTCTGTGTTTCATCAACACTCTGATAGTCCACAGATTACAGAATGCCTCCAGATGTGCATCGGAAACTACTACTGGTGTTCCAGGGAACGATCAAAGCGTAGACTGTTTGAGACATTACTCCCATCGAGCAAAGTGCGCATGGTGGCTGTTGTATTCAATCCCGATGCAATTTCTGTGTTTCATCAACACTCTGTTAGTCCACAGATTACAGAATGCCTCCAGATTTGCATCGGAAACTACTACTGGTCTTCCAGGGAACGATCAAATCGTAAACTCCTTGAGACATTACTCCCATGGAGGAAATTGAGCATGGTGACTGTTGCATTCAATCCCGATGCATTTTCTGTGTTTCACCAACACTCTGATAGTCCACTGATTACAGAATGCCACGAGATGTGCTTCGGAAACTATTACTGATCTTCCAGGGAACGAGCAAATCATAGACTATTTCAGACATTACTCCCATGGAGGAAAGTGCGGATGGTGACTGTTGTATTCAATCCCGATGCAATTTCTGTGTTTCATCAACACTCTGATAGTCCGCAGATTACAGAATGCCACCAGATGTGCATCGGAAACTACTACTGGTCTTCCAGGTAACGATCAAAGCGTAGACAGTTTGAGAATTACTCCCATGGAGGAAGGTGCGCATGGTGTCTGTTGTATTAAATCCCGATGCAATTTCTGTGTTTCTACAACACTATGATACTCCACACATTACAGAATGCCTCCAGATGTGCATCGGAAACTACTACTGGTGTTCCAGGGAACGATCAAATCGAAAACTCCTCCCATGGAGGAAAGTGAGCATGGTGACTGTTGTATTCAATCCCGATGCATATTCTGTGTTTCACCAACACTCTGATAGTCCACAGATTACAGAATGCCACGAGAGGTGCATCGGAAACTACTACTGGTCCTCCAGGAACGATCAAAGCGTAGACTGTCTCAGACATTACTCCCATGGAGGAAAGTGCGGATGGTGACTGTTGTATTCAATCCCGATGCAATTTCTGTGTTTCACCAACACTCTGATAGTCCACAAAATACAGAATGCCACGAGATGTGGATCGGAAACTACTACTGGTCTTCCAGCGAACGATCAAAGCGTAGACTGTTTCAGACATTACTCCCATGGAGGAAATTGCGCATGGTGACTGTTGTATTCAATCCATATGCAATTTCTGTGTTTCATCAACACTCTGATAGTCCACAGATTACAGAATGCCTCCAGATGTTAATCGGAAACTACAACTGGTCTTCCAGAGAACGTCAAACCGTAGACAGTTTGGGATATTTCTCCCATGGAGGAAAGTGCGCATGGTGACTGTTGTATTCAATCCCGATGCAATTTCTGTGTTTCATCAACACTCTGATAGTCCACAGATTACAGAATGCCTCCAGATGTTAATTAGAAACTACTACTGGTCTTCCAGGGATCGATCAAAGCGTAGAATCTTTGAGACATTACTCCCATGGAGTAAAGTGCGCATGGTGACTGTTGTATTCAATCCCGATGTAATTTCTGTGTTTCATCAACACTCTGATAGTCCACAGATTACAGAATGCCTCGAGATGTGCATTGGAAATTACTACTGGTCTTCCAGGTAACGATCAAAGCGTAGACTGTTTGAGAATTACTCCCATGGAGGAAGGTGCGCATGGTGTCTGTTGTATTAAATCCCGGTGCAATTTCTGTGTTTCATCAACACTATGATACTCCACACATTACAGAATGCCTCCAGATGTGCATCGGAAACTACTACTGGTGTTCCAGGGAACGATCAAATCGTAAACTCCTTGAGACATTACTCCCATGGAGGAAAGTGAGCATGGTGAATGTTGTATTCAATCCATATGCAATTTCTGTGTTTCATCAACACTCTGATAGTCCACAGATTACAGAATGCCTCCAGATGTTAATCGGAAACTACTACTGGTCTTCCAGAGAACGATCAAACCGTAGACAGTTTGGGATATTTCTCCCATGGAGGAAAGTGCGCATGGTGACTGTTGTATTCAATCCCGATGCAATTTCTGTGTTTCATCAACACTCTGATAGTCCACAGATTACAGAATGCCTCCAGATGTTAATTGGAAACTACTACTGGTCTTCCAGGGATCGATCAAATCGTAAACTGCTTGAGACATTACTCACATGGAGAAAAGTGCGCATGGTGACTGTTGTATTCAATCCCGATGTAATTTCTGTGTTTCATCATCACTCTGATAGTCGACAGACTACGGAAAGCCTGGAGATGTGCATCGCAAGCTACTACTGGTCTTTCAGGGAACGATCAAAGCGTAGACTGTTTGAGACATTAATCCCATGGAGGTAAGTGCGCATGGTGACTGTAGTATTCAATCCCGATGCAAATTCAGTGATTCATCAACACTCTGATACTCAACAGATTACAGAATGCCACGAGATGTGCATTTGAAACTACTACTGGTCTTCCCGGGAGCGATCAAAGCGTAGACTGTTTGAGACATTACTATCATGGAGGAAAGTGCGCATGGTGACCGTTGTATTCAATCCCGATGCAATTTCTGTATTTGATCAACACTCTGAAAGTCCACAGAATACAGAATGCCTCGAGATGTGCATCGGAAATTACTACTGGTCTTCCAGGGAACGATCAAAGCGTAGACTGTTTGAGTCATTACTTTTATGGAGGAATGTGCGCATGGTGAATGTTGTATTCAATCCCGATGCAAATTCTGTGTTTCATCAACACTCTGATATTCCACAGATTACAGAATGCCTCCAGATGTTCATCGGAAACTACTACTGGTCTTCCAGGGAACGATCAAAGCGTAGACTGTTTGAGACATTACGTTTATGGAGGAATGTGCGCATGGTGACTGTTGTATTCAATCCCGATGCAATTTCTGTGTTTCATCAACACCCTAATAGTCCACAGATTACAGAGTGCCTTCAGATGTGCATCGGAAACTACTACTGGTCTTCCAGGAACGATCAAATCGTAGACTGTTTGGGACATTACTCCCATGGAGGAAAGTGCGCATGGTGACTGTTGTATTCAATCCCGTTGCAAATTCTGTGTTTCATCAACACTCTGATAGTCCACAGATTACAGAATGCCACCAGATGTGCATCGGAAAGTACTACTGGTCTTCCAGGGAACGATCAAAGCATAGACTGTTTCAGACATTACTCCCATGGAGGAAAGTGCGGATGGTGACTGTTGTATTCAATCCCGATGCAATTTCTGTGGTTCATCAACACTCTGATAGTCCGCAGATTACAGAATGCCTCCAGATGTGCATCGGAAACTACTACTGGTCTTCCAGGGAACGATCAAAGCGTAGATTGTTTTAGACATTACTCCCATGGAGGAAAGTGAGCATGGTGACTGTTGCATTCAATCGCGATGCATTTTCTGTGTTTCACCAACACTCTGATAGTCCACAGATTACAGAATGCCACGAGATGTGGATCGGAAACTACTACTGTTCTTCCAGGGAACGATCAAAGCATAGACTGTTTCAGACATTACTCCCATGGAGGAATGTGCGGATGGTGACTGTTGTATTCAATCCCGATGCAATTTCTGTGTTTCATCAACACTCTGATAGTCCCCAGATTACAGAATGCCACCAGATGTGCATCGGAAACTACTACTGGTCTTCCAGGGAAAGATCAAAGCGTAGACTGTTTTAGACATACCTCCCGTGGAGGAAAGTGCGCATGGTGACTGTTGTATTCAATCCCGATGCAATTTCTGTGTTTCATCAACACTCTGATAGTCCACAGATTGCAAAATGCCACCAGATGTACATCGGAATCAACTACTGGTCTTCCAGGGAACGATCAAAGCGTAGACTGTTTGTGAATTACTCCCATGGAGGAAATTTGCGCATGGTGATTGTTGTATTCAATCCCGATGCAATTTCTGTGTTTCATCAACACTCTGATACTCCACAGATTACAGAATGCCTCCAGATGTGCATCAGAAACTACTACTGGTCTTCCAGGGAACGATCAAATAGTAAACTCCTTGAGACATTACTCCCATGGGGGAAAGTGAGCATGGTGACTGTTGCATTCAATCCCGATGCATTTTCGGTGTTTCACCAACACTCTGATAGTCCACAGATTACAGAATGCCTCCAGATGTGCATCGGAAACTACTACTGGTCTTCCAGGGAACGATCAAAGCGTAGACTGTTTGAGACATTACTCCCATCGAGGAAAGTGCGCATGGTGGCTGTTGTATTCAATCCCGATGCAATATCTGTGTTTCATCAACACTCTGTTAGTCCACAGATTACAGAATGCCACCAGATGTGCATCGCAAAGTACTACAGGTCTTCGAGGGAACGATCAAAGCGTAGACTTTTTGAGAATTACTCCCATGGAGGAAACAGCGCATGGTGACTGTTGTATTCAATCCCGATGCAATTTCTGTGTTTCATCAACACTCTGATACTCCACAGATTACAGAATGCCTCCAGATGTGCATCGGAAACTACTACTGGTCTTCCAGGGAACGATCAAAGCGTAGACTGTTTGAGACATTACTCCCATCGAGGAAAGTGCGCATGGTGGCTGTTGTATTCAATCCCGATGCAATATCTGTGTTTCATCAACACTCTGTTAGTCCACAGATTACAGAATGCCTCCAGATTTGCATCGGAAACTACTACTGGTCTTCCAGGGAACGATCTAATCGTAAACTCCTTGAGACATTACTCCCATGGAGGAAAGTGAGCATGGTGACTGTTGCATTCAATCCCGATGCATTTTCTGTGTTTCACCAACACTCTGATAGTCCACAGATTACAGAATGCCACGAGATGTGCATCGGAAACTACTACTGATCTTCCAGGGAACGAGCAAAGCCTAGACTATTTCAGACATTACTCCCATGGAGGAAAGTGCGTATGGTGACTGTTGTATTCAATCCCGATGCAATTTCTGTGTTTCATCAACACTCTGATAGTCCCAAGATTACAGAATGCAACCAGATGTGCATCGGAAACTACTACTGGTCTTCCAGGGAACGATCAAAGCGTAGACAGTTTGAGACATACCTCCCGTGGAGGAAAGTGCGCATGGTGACTGTTGTATTCAATCCCGATGCAATTTCTATGTTTCATCAACACTCTGATAGTCCACAGATTGCAGAATGCCACCAGATGTACATCGGAATCAACTACTGGTCTTCCAGGGAACGATCAAAGCGTAGACTGTTTGAGAATTACCCCCATGGAGGAAGGTGCGCATGGTGATTGTTGTATTCAATCCCGATGCAATTCCTGTGTTTCATCAACACTCTGATACTCCACAGATTACAGAATGCCACGAGATGTGCATCGGAAACTACTACTGGTCTTCCAGGGAACGATCAAAGCGTAGACTGTCTCAGACATTACTCCCATGGAGGAAAGTGCGGATGGTGACTGTTGTATTCAATCCCGATGCAATTTCTGTGATTCATCAACACTCTGATAGTCGCCAGACTACAGAATGCCACCAGATGTGCATCGGAAACTACTACTGGTCTTCCAGGTAACGATTAAAGCGTAGACTGTTTCAGACATTACTCCCATGGAGGAAAGTGCGGATGGTGACTATTGTATTCAATCCCGATGCATCAAAACTCTGATAGTCCCCAGACTACAGAATGCCACCAGATGTGCATCGGAAACTACTACTGGTCTTCCAGGTAACGATTAAAGCGTAGACTGTTTGAGACATATCTCCCGTGGAGGAAAGTGCGCATGGTGACTTTTGTATTCAATCCCGATGCAATTTCTGTGTTTCACCAACACTCTGATAGTCCACAGATTACAGAATGCCACGAGATGTGCATCGGAAACTACTACTGGTCTTCCAGGGAACGATCAAAGCGTACACTGTTTCAGACATTACTCCCATGGAGGAAAGTGCGGATGGTGACTATTGTATTCAATCCCGATGCAATTTCTGTGTTTCATCAACACTCTGATAGTCCACAGATTATAGAATGTCACCAGATGTGCATCGGAAACTTTTGCTGGTCTTCCAGGGAACGATCAAAGCGTAGACTGTTTGAGACATACCTCCCGTGGAGCAAAGTGCGCATGGTGACTGTTGTATTAAATCCCGCTGCTATTTCTGTGTTTCATCAACACTCTGATAGTCCACAGATTTCAGAGGGCCTCCAGATGTGCATCGGAAACTGCTACTGGTCTTCCAGAGAACGATCAAAGCGTAGACAGTTTGGGATATTTCTCCCATGGAGGAAAGTGCGCATGGTGACTGTTGTATTCATTTCCGATGCAATTTCTGTGTTTCATCAACACTCTGATAGTCCACAGATTACAGAATGCCTCCAGATGTTAATCGGAAACTACTACTGGTCTTCCAGGGATCGATCAAAGCGTAGACTGTTTGAGACATTACTCCCATGGAGGAAAGTGGCATGGTGACTGTTGTATTCAATCCCGATGCAAATTCAGTGATTCATCAACAGTCTGATACTCAACAGATTACAGAATGCCTCCAGATGTGCATCGGAAACTACTACTGGTCTTTCAGGGAACGATCAAAGCGTAGACTGTTTCAGACATTACTCCCATGGAGGACAGTGCGCATGGTGACTGTTGTAGTCAATCCCGATGCAATTTCTGTGTTTCAGCAACACGCTGATAGTCCACAGATTACAGAATGCCACGATATGTGCATCGGAAACTACTTCTGGTCTTCCCGGTAGCGATCAAAGCGTAGACTGTTTGAGACATTACTCCCATGGAGGAAAGTGAGCATGGTGACTGTTGTATTCAATCCCGATGCAATTACAGTGTTTCATCAACACTATGATGGTCCACAGATTACCGAATGCCACCAGATGTGCATCGGAAACTACTACTGGTCCCTCAGGGAACGATCAAAGCGTAGACTGTTTGACACATTACTCCCTTGGAGGAAAGGGCGCATGATGACTGTTGTATTCAATCCCGATGCAATTTCTGTGTTTCATCAACACTCTGATAGTCCACAGATTACAGAATGCCTCCAGATGTGCATCGGAAACTACTACTGGTCTTCCAGGGAACGATCAAATCGTAAACTCCTTGAGACATTACTCCCATGGAGGAAAGTGAGCATGGTGACTGTTGCATTCAATCCCGATGCATTTTCTGTGTTTCACCAACACTCTGATAGTCCACAGATTACAGAATGCCACGAGATGTGCATCGGAAACTACTACTGATCTTCCAGGGAACGAGCAAAGCATAGACTATTTCAGACATTACTCCCATGGAGGAAAGTGCGTATGGTGACTGTTGTATTCAATCCCGATGCAATTTCTGTGTTTCATCAACTCTCTGATAGTCCCCAGATTACAGAATGCCACCAGATGTGCATCGGAAACTACTACTGATCTTCCAGGGAACGAGCAAAGCATAGACTATTTCAGACATTACTCCCATGGAGGAAAGTGCGTATGGTGACTGTTGTATTCAATCCCGATGCAATTTCTGTGTTTCATCAACACTCTGATAGTCCACAGATTGCAGAATGCCACCAGATGTACATCGGAATCAACTACTGGTCTTCCAGGGAACGATCAAAGCGTAGACTGTTTGAGAATTACCCCCTTGGAGGAAGGTGCGCATGGTGATTGTTGTATTCAATCCCGATGCAATTTCTGTGTTTCATCAACACTCTGATACTCCACAGATTACAGAATGCCACGAGATGTGCATCGGAAACTACTACTGGTCTTCCAGGGAACGATCAAAGCGTAGACTGTCTCAGACATTACTCCCATGGAGGAAAGTGCGGATGGTGACTGTTGTATTCAATCCCGATGCAATTTCTGTGTCTCATCAACACTCTGATAGTCGCCAGACTACAGAATGCCACCAGATGTGCATCGGAAACTACTACTGGTCTTCCAGGTAACGATTAAAGCGTAGACTGTTTGAGTCATACCTCCCGTGGAGGAAAGTGCGCATGGTGACTGTTGTATTCAATCCCGATGCAATTTGTGTGTTTCACCAACACTCTGATAGTCTACAGATTACAGAATGCCACGAGATGTGCATCGGAAACTACTACTGGTCTTCCAGGGAACGATCAAAGCGTACACTGTTTCAGACATTACTCCCATGGAGGAAAGTGCGGATGGTGACTATTGTATTCAATCCCGATGCAATTTCTGTGTTTCATCAACACTCTGATAGTCCACAGATTACAGAATGTCACCAGATGTGCATCGGAAACTACTGCTGGTCTTCCAGGGAACGATCAAAGCGTAGACTGTTTGAGACATACCTCCCGTGGAGCAAAGTGCGCATGGTGACTGTTGTATTAAATCCCGATGCTATTTCTGTGTTTCATCAACACTCTGATAGTCCACAGATTTCAGAGGGCCTCCAGATGTGCATCGGAAACTGCTACTGGTCTTCCAGAGAACGATCAAAGCGTAGACAGTTTGGGATATTTCTCCCATGGAGGAAAGTGCGCATGGTGACTGTTGTATTCATTTCCGATGCAATTTCTGTGTTTCATCAACACTCTGATAGTCCACAGATTACAGAATGCCTCCAGATGTTAATCGGAAACTACTACTGGTCTTCCAGGGAACGATCAGAGCGTAGACTGTTTGAGACATTACTCCCATGGAGGAAAGTGGCATGGTGACTGTTGTATTCAATCCCGATGCAAATTCAGTGATTCATCAACAGTCTGATACTCAACTGATTACAGAATGCCTCAAGATGTACATCGGAAACTACTACTGGTCTTTCAGGGAACGATCAAAGCGTAGACTGTTTCAGACATTACTCCCGTGGAGGACTGTGCGCATGGTGACTGTTGAAGTAAATCCCGATGCAATTTCTGTGTTTCATCAACACGCTGATAGTCCACAGATTACAGAATGCCACGATATGTGCATCGGAAACTACTTCTGGTCTTCCCGGTAGCGATCAAAGCGTAGACTGTTTGAGACATTACTCCCATGGAGGAAAGTGAGCATGGTGACTGTTGTATTCAGTCCCGATGCAATTACAGTGTTTCATGAACACTATGATGGTCCACAGATTACCGAATGCCACCAGATGTGCATCGGAAACTACTACTGGTCCCTCAGGGAACGATCAAAGCGTAGACTGTTTGACACATTACTCCCGTGGAGAAAGGGCGCATGATGACTGTTGTATTCAATCCCGATGCAATTTCTGTGTTTCATCAACACTCTGATAGTCCACAGATTACAGAATGCCTCCAGATGTGCATCGGAAATTACTACTGGTCTTCTAGGGAACGATCAAAGCGTAGACTGTTTGAGACATTACTTATATGGAGGAATGTGCGCATGGTGAATGTTGTATTTAATCCCGATGCAATTTCTGTGTTTCATCAACACTCTGATATTAAACAGATTACAGAATGCCTGCAGATGTTCATCGGAAACTACTACTGGTCTTCCAGGGAACAATCAAAGCGTAGACTGTTTGAGACATACCTCCCGTGGAGGAAAGTGCGCATGGTGACTTTTGTATTCAATCCCGATGCAATTTCTGTGTTTCATCAACACTCTGATAGTCCACAGATTACAGAATGATACGAGCTGTGCATCGAAAACTACTACTGGTCTTCCCGGGAACAATCAAAGCGTATACTGTTTCAGACATTACTCCCATGGAGGAAAGTGCGCATGGTGACTATTGTATTCTATCCCGATGCAATTTCTGTGTTTCATCAACACTCTGATAGTCCACAGATTACAGAATGCATCCAGATGTGCATCGGAAACTACTACTGGTCTTCCAGGGAACAAACAAAGCGTAGACTGCTTGAAAATTACTCCCTTGGAGGAAAGTGCGCATGGTGACTGTTGTATTCAATCCCGATGCGATTTCTGTGTTTCATCAACACTCTGATAGTCCACAGATTACAGAATGCCTCCAGATGTGCATCGGAAACTACTACTGGTCTTCCAGGGAACGATCAAAGCGTACACTGTTTGAGACATTACTCCCATGGAGGAAAGTGCGCATGGTGACTGTTGTATTTAATCCCGATGCAATATCTGTGTTTCATCAACACTATGATAGTCCACAGATTACAGAATGATTTCAGATGTGCATCGGAAACTACTACTGGTCTTCCCGGGAACGATCAAATCGTAGACTGTTTCAGACATTACTCCCATGGAGGAAAGTGCGGATGGTGATTGTTGTATTCAATCCCGATGCAATATCTGTGTTTCATCAACACTCTGATACTCCACAGATTACAGAATGCCTCCAAATGTGCATCGGAAACTACTACTGGTCTTCCAGGGAACGATCAAAGCGTAAACTCTTTGAGACATTACTCCCATGGAGGAAGTGCGCATGGTGACTGTTGTATTCAATCCCGATGCTTTTCCTGTGTTTCATCAACACTCTGATAGTCCACAGATTACAGAATTCCTCCAGATGTTAATCGGAAACTACTACTGGTCTTCCAGGGAACGATCAAAGCGTAGACTCTTTGAGACATTACTCCCATGGAGGAAGGTGGCATGGTGACTGTTGTATTCAATCCCGATGCAAATTCAGTGATTCATCAACAGTCTGATACTCAACAGATTACAGAATGCCTCCAGATGTGCATCGGAAACTACTACTGGTCTTTCAGGGAACGATCAAAGCGTAGACTGTTTGAGACATTACTCCCATGGAGGAAAGTGCGCATGGTGACTGTTGTAGTCAATCCCGATGCAATTTCTGTGTTTCATCAACACGCTGATAGTCCACAGATTACAGAATGCCACGATATGTGCATCGGAAACTACTTCTGGTCTTCCCGGTAGCGATCAAAGCGTAGACTGTTTGAGACATACCTCCCGTGGAGGAAAGTGCGCATGGTGACTGTTATATTCAATCCCGATGCAATTTCTGTGTTTCATCAACACTCTGATAGTCCACAAATTACAGAGTGCCTTCAGATGTTCATCGGAAACTACTACTGGTCTTCCAGGGAACGATCAAAGCGTCGACTGTTTGAGACATTACGTTTATGGAGGAAAGTACGCATGGTGACTGTTGTATTCAATCCCGATGCAATTTCTGTGTTTCATCAACACTCTGATACTCCACAGATTACAGAATGCCTCCAAATGTGCATCGGAAACTACGACTGATCTTGCAGGGAACGATCAAAACGTAGACTGATTGAGACGTATCTCCCATGGAGGAAAGTGCGCATGGTGACTGTTGAATTCAATCCCGATGCAATTACTGTGTTTCATCAACACTCTGATAGTCCACAGATTACAGAATGATACGAGCTGTGCATCGAAAACTACTACTGGTCTTCCCGGGAACAATCAAAGCGTATACTGTTTCAGACATTACTCCCATGGAGGAAAGTGCGCATGGTGAATATTGTATTCTATCCCGATGCAATTTCAGTGTTTCATCAACACTCTGATAGTCCACAGATTACAGAATGCATCCAGATGTGCATCGCAAACTACTACTGGTCTTCCAGGGAACGATCAAAGCGTAGACTGATTGAGACGTACCTCCCATGGAGGAAAGTGCGCATGGTGACTGTTGTATTCAATCCCGATGCAATTACTGTGTTTCATCAACACTCTGATAGTCCACAGTTTACAGAATGCCACCAGATGTGCATCGGAAACTACTACTGGTCTTCCAGGGAACAAACAAAGCGTAGACTGCTTGAAAATTACTCCCTTGGAGGAAAGTGCGCATGGTGACTGTTGTATTTAATCCCGATGCAATATCTGTGTTTCATCAACACTATGATAGTCCACAGATTACAGAATGATTTCAGATGTGCATCGGAAACTACTACTGGTCTTCCTGGGAACGATCAAAGCGTAGACTGTTTCAGACATTACTCCCATGGAGGAAAGTGCGGATGGTGACTGTTGTATTCAATCCCGATGCAATATCTGTGTTTCATCAACACTCTGATACTCCACAGATTACAGAATGCCTCCAAATGTGCATCGGAAACTACTACTGGTCTTCCAGGGAACGATCAAAGCGTAAACTCTTTGAGACATTACTCCCATGGAGGAAGTGCTCTTGGTGACTGTTGTATTCAATCCCGATGCTTTTCCTGTGTTTCATCAACACTCTGATAGTCCACAGATTACAGAATGCCACGAGATGTGCATCGGAAACTACTACTGTCTTCCCGGGAACAATCAAAGCGTATACTGTTTCAGACATTACTCCCATGGAGGAAAGTGCGCATGGTGCCTGTTGTATTCAATCCCGATGCAATTTCTGTGTTTCATCAACACTCTGATAGTCCACAGATTACAGAATGCCAGCAGATGTGCATCGGAAACTACTACTGGTCTTCCAGGGAACAAACAAAGCGTAGACTGCTTGAAAATTACTCCCTTGGAGGAAAGTGCGCATGGTGACTGTTGTATTCAATCCCGATGCGATATCTGTGTTTCTTCAACACTCTGATAGTCCACAGATTACAGAATGCCTCCAGATGTGCATCGGAAACTACTACTGGTCTTCCAGGGAACGATCAAAGCGTACACTGTTTGAGACATTACTCCCACGGAGGAAAGTGTTCATGGTGACTGTTGTATTTAATCCCGATGCAATATCTGTGTTTCATCAACACTATGATAGTCCACAGATTACAGAATGATTTCAGATGTGCATCGGAAACTACTATTGGTCTTCCCGGGAACGATCAAAGCGTAGACTGTTTCAGACATTACTCCCATGGAGGAAAGTGCGGATGGTGACTGTTGTATTCAATCCCGATGCAATATCTGTGTTTCATCAACACTCTGATACTCCACAGATTACAGAATGCCTCCAAATGTGCATCGGAAACTACTACTGGTCTTCCAGGGAACGATCAAAGCGTAAACTCTTTGAGACATTACTCCCATGGAGGAAGTGCTCTTGGTGACTGTTGTATTCAATCCCGATGCTTTTCCTGTGTTTCATCAACACTCTGATAGTCCACAGATTACAGAATGCCACGAGATGTGCATCGGAAACTACTACTGGTCTTCCCGGGAACAATCAAAGCGTATACTGTTTCAGACATTACTCCCATGGAGGAAAGTGCGCATGGTGCCTGTTGTATTCAATCCCGATGCAATTTCTGAGTTTCATCAACACTCTGATAGTCCACAGATTACAGAATGCCAGCAGATGTGCATCGGAAACTACTACTGATCTTCTAGGGAACGATCAAAGCGTGGACTGATTGAGACGTACCTCCCATGGAGGAAAGTGCGCATGGTGACTGTTGTATCCAATCCCGATGCAATTTCTGTGATTCATCAACACTCTGATAGTCGGCCGATTACAGAATGCCACCAGATGTGCATCGGAAACTACTACTGGCCTTCCAGGGAACGATCAAAGCGTAGACTGTTAGAGACATTACTTCCATGGAGCAAAGTGCGCATGGTAACTGTTGTATTCAATCCCGATGCAATTTCTGTGTTTCATCAACACTCTGATAGTCTACAGATTACAGAATGCCACCAGATGTGCATCGGAAACTACTACTGGTCTTCCAGGGAACGATCAAAGCGTAGGCTGTTTGAGACATTACTCCCATGGAGGAATGTGCTCATGGTGACTGTTGTATTCAATCCCAAGGCAATTTCTGTGTTTCATCAACACTCTGATAGTCCACATATTACAGAATGCCTCCAGATGTTCATCGGAAACTACTACTGGTCTTCCAGGGAACGATCAAAGCGCAGACTGTTTGAGACATTACTACCGTGGAGGAAAGTGCGCATGGTGACTGTTGTATTCAATCCCTATGCAATTTCTGTGTTTCATCAACACTCTGATAGTCCACAAATAACAGAATGACTCCAGATATTCATCGGAAACTACAACCGGTCTTCCAGGGAACGATCAAAGCGTAGACTGTTTGAGACATTACTTTTATGTAGGAATGTGCTCATGGTGACAGTTGTATTCCATCCCGATGCAATTTCTGTGTTTCATCAACACTCTGATAGTCCACAGATTACAGAATGCCTCCAGATGTGCATCGGAAACTACTATTGGTCTTCCAGTGAACGATCAAAGCGTAGACTGTTTGAAACATACCTCCCAATGCGGAAAGTGCGCATGGTGACTATTGTATTCAATCCCGTTGCAAATTCTGTGTTTCATCAACACTCTGATAGTCCACAGATTACAGAATGCCACCAGATGTGCATCGGAAAGTACTACTGGTCTTCCAGGGAACGATCAAATCGTAAACTCCTTGGGACATTACTCCCATGGAGGAAAGTGAGCGTGGTGACTGTTGTATTCAATCACGATTCATTTTCTGTGTTTCACCAACACTCTGATAGTCCACAGATTACAGAATGCCACGAGATGTGCACCGGAAACTACTACTGGTCTCCCAGGGAACGATTAAAGCGTAGACTGTCTCAGACATTACTCCCATGGAGTAAAGTGCGGATGGTGACTGTTGTATTCAATCCAGATGCAATTTCTGTGTTTCATCAACACTCTGATAGTCCACAGATTACAGAATGTCACCAGATGTGCATCGGAAACTACTACTGGTCTTCCATTGAACGATCAAAGCGTAGACTGTTTGAGACATACCTCCCGTGGAGCAAAGTGCGCATGGTGACAGTTGTAATCAATCCCGATGCTATTTCTGTGTTTCATCAACACTCTGATAGTCCACAGATTTCAGAATGCCTCCAGATGTGCATCGGAAACTACTACTGGTCTTCCAGAGAACGATCAAAGCGTAGACAGTTTGGGATATTTCTCCCATGGAGGAAAGTGCGCATGGTGACTGTTGTATTCATTCCCGATGCAATTTCTGTGTCTCATCAACACTCTGATAGTCCACAGATTACAGAATGCCTCCAGATGTTAATCGGAAACTACTACTGGTCTTCCAGGGAACGATCAAATCGTAGACTGTTTGAGACATTACTCCCATGGAGGAAAGTGCGCATGGTGACTGTTGTATTCAATCCGGATGCAATTTCTGTGTTTCATCATCACTCTGATAGTCGACAGACTACGGAAAGCCTCCAGATGTGCATCGTATACTACTACTGGTCTTTCAGGGAACGATCAAAGCGTAGACTGTTTGAGACTTTAATCGCATGGAGGTAAGTGGCATGGTGACTGCTGTATTCAATCCCGATGCAAATTCAGTGATTCATCAACAGTCTGATACTCAACAGATTACAGAATGCCTCCAGATGTGCATCGGAAACTACTACTGGTCTTTCAGGGAACGATCAAAGCGTAGACTGTTTGAGACATTACTCCCATGGAGGAAAGTGCGCATGGTGACTGTTGTAGTCAATCCCGATGCAATTTCTGTGTTTCATCAACACGCTGATAGTCCACAGATTACAGAATGTCACGATATGTGCATCGGAAACTACTTCTGGTCTTCCCGGTACCGATCAAAGCGTAGACTGTTTGAGACATTACTCACATGGAGAAAAGTGAGCATGCTGACTGTTGTATTCAATCCCGATGCAATTACAGTGTTTCATCAACACTATGATGGTCCACAGATTACAGAATGCCACCAGATGTGCATCGGAAACTACTACTGGTCTCTCAGGGAACGATCAAATCGTAGACTGTTTGACACATTACTCCCGTGGAGGAAAGGGCGCATGATGACTGTTGTATTCAATCCCGATGCAATTTCTGTTTTTCATCAACACTCTGATAGTCCACAGATTACAGAATGCCTCCAGATGTGCATCGGAAGTTACTACTGGTCTTCTAGGGAACGATCAAAGCGTAGACTGTTTGAGACATTACTTATGTGGAGGAAAGTGCGCATGGTGACAGTTGTATTCAATCCCGATGCAATTTCTGTGTTTCATCAACACTCTAATAGTCCACAGATTACAGAGTGCCTTCAGATGTGCATCTTAAACTACTACTGGTCTTCCAGGAACGATCAAATCGTAGACTGTTTGGGACATTACTCCCATGGAGGAAAGTGCGCATGGTGACTGTTGTATTCAATCCCGATACAATTTCTGTGTTTCATCAACACTCTGATACTCCACAGATTACAGAATGCCTCCAAATGTGCATCGGAAACTACGACTGGTCTTGCAGGGAACGATCAAAACGTAGACTGATTGAGACGTATCTCCCATGGAGGAAAGTGCGCATGGTGACTGTTGAATTCAATCCCGATGCAATTACTGTGTTTCATCAACACTCTGATAGTCCACAGATTACAGAATGCCACGAGATGTGCATCGAAAATTACTACTGGTCTTCCCGAGAACAATCAAAGCGTATACTGTTTCAGACATTACTCCCATGGAGGAAAGTGCGCATGGTGACTATTGTATTCTATCCCGATGCAATTTCTGTGTTTCATCAACACTCTGATAGTCCACAGATTACAGAATGCATCCAGATGTGCATCGCAAACTACTACTGGTCTTCCAGGGAACGATCAAAGCGTAGACTGATTGAGACGTACCGCCCATGGAGGAAAGTGCGCATGGTGACTGTTGTATTTAATCCCGATGCAATTTCTGTGTTTCATCAACACTCTGATAGTCCACAGATTACAGAATGATTTCAGATGTGCATCGGAAACTACTACTGGTCTTTCCGGGAACGATCAAAGCGTAGACTGTTTCAGACATTACTCCCATGGAGGAAAGTGCGGATGGTGACTGTTGTATTCAATCCCGATGCAATATCTGAGTTTCATCAACACTCTGATACTCCACAGATTACAGAATGCCTCCAAATGTGCATCGGAAACTACTACTGGTCTTCCAGGGAACGATCAAAGCTTAAACTCTTTGAGACATTACTCCCATGGAGGAAGTGCGCATGGTGACTGTTGAATTGAATCCCGATGCTTTTCCTGTGTTTCATCAACACTCTGATAGTCCACAGATTACAGAATGCCACGAGATGTGCATCGGAAACTACTACTGGTCTTCCCGGGAACAATCAAAGCGTATACTGTTTCAGACATTACTCCCATGGAGGAAAGTGCGCATGGTGACTGTTGTATTCAATCCCGATGCAATTTCTGTGATTCATCAACACTCTGATAGTCGGCCGATTACAGAATGCCACCAGATGTGCATCGGAAACTACTACTGATCTTCTAGGGAACGATCAAAGCGTGGACTGATTGAGACGTACCTCCCATGGAGGAAAGTGCGCATGGTGACTGTTGTATCCAATCCCGATGCAATTTCTGTGATTCATCAACACTCTGATAGTCGGCCGATTACAGAATGCCACCAGATGTGCATCGGAAACTACTACTGGCCTTCCAGGGAACGATCAAAGCGTAGACTGTTAGAGACATTACTTCCATGGAGCAAAGTGCGCATGGTAACTGTTGTATTCAATCCCGATGCAATTTCTGTGTTTCATCAACACTCTGATAGTCTACAGATTACAGAATGCCACCAGATGTGCATCGGAAACTACTACTGGTCTTCCAGGGAACGATCAAAGCGTAGGCTGTTTGAGACATTACTCCCATGGAGGAATGTGCTCATGGTGACTGTTGTATTCATTCCCAAGGCAATTTCTGTGTTTCATCAATACTCTGATAGTCCACATATTACAGAATGCCTCCAGATGTTCATCGGAAACTACTACTGGTCTTCCAGGGAACGATCAAAGCGCAGACTGTTTGAGACATTACTACCGTGGAGGAAAGTGCGCATGGTGACTGTTGTATTCAATCCCTATGCAATTTCTGTGTTTCATCGACACTCTGATAGTCCACAAATAACAGAATGACTCCAGATGTTCATCGGAAACTACAACCGGTCTTCCAGGGAACGATCAAAGCGTAGACTGTTTGAGACATTACTTTTATGTAGGAATGTGCTCATGGTGACAGTTGTATTCCATCCCGATGCAATTTCTGTGTTTCATCAACACTCTGATAGTCCACAGATTACAGAATGCCTCCAGATGTGCATCGGAAACTACTATTGGTCTTCCAGTGAACGATCAAAGTATAGACTGTTTGAAACATACCTCCCAATGCGGAAAGTGCGCATGGTGACTGTTGTATTCAATCCCGTTGCAAATTCTGTGTTTCATCAACACTCTGATAGTCGACAGACTACGGAAAGCCTCCAGATGTGCATCGTATACTACTACTGGTCTTTCAGGGAACGATCAAAGCGTAGACTGTTTGAGACTTTAATCGCATGGAGGTAAGTGGCATGGTGACTGCTGTATTCAATCCCGATGCAAATTCAGTGATTCATCAACAGTCTGATACTCAACAGATTACAGAATGCCTCCAGATGTGCATCGGAAACTACTACTGGTCTTTCAGGGAACGATCAAAGCGTAGACTGTTTGAGACATTACTCCCATGGAGGAAAGTGCGCATGGTGACTGTTGTAGTCAATCCCGATGCAATTTCTGTGTTTCATCAACACGCTGATAGTCCACAGATTACAGAATGTCACGATATGTGCATCGGAAACTACTTCTGGTCTTCCCGGTACCGATCAAAGCGTAGACTGTTTGAGACATTACTCACATGGAGAAAAGTGAGCATGCTGACTGTTGTATTCAATCCCGATGCAATTACAGTGTTTCATCAACACTATGATGGTCCACAGATTACAGAATGCCACCAGATGTGCATCGGAAACTACTACTGGTCTCTCAGGGAACGATCAAATCGTAGACTGTTTGACACATTACTCCCGTGGAGGAAAGGGCGCATGATGACTGTTGTATTCAATCCCGATGCAATTTCTGTTTTTCATCAACACTCTGATAGTCCACAGATTACAGAATGCCTCCAGATGTGCATCGGAAGTTACTACTGGTCTTCTAGGGAACGATCAAAGCGTAGACTGTTTGAGACATTACTTATGTGGAGGAAAGTGCGCATGGTGACAGTTGTATTCAATCCCGATGCAATTTCTGTGTTTCATCAACACTCTAATAGTCCACAGATTACAGAGTGCCTTCAGATGTGCATCTTAAACTACTACTGGTCTTCCAGGAACGATCAAATCGTAGACTGTTTGGGACATTACTCCCATGGAGGAAAGTGCGCATGGTGACTGTTGTATTCAATCCCGATGCAATTTCTGTGTTTCATCAACACTCTGATACTCCACAGATTACAGAATGCCTCCAAATGTGCATCGGAAACTACGACTGGTCTTGCAGGGAACGATCAAAACGTAGACTGATTGAGACGTATCTCCCATGGAGGAAAGTGCGCATGGTGACTGTTGAATTCAATCCCGATGCAATTACTGTGTTTCATCAACACTCTGATAGTCCACAGATTACAGAATGCCACGAGATGTGCATCGAAAATTACTACTGGTCTTCCCGAGAACAATCAAAGCGTATACTGTTTCAGACATTACTCCCATGGAGGAAAGTGCGCATGGTGACTATTGTATTCTATCCCGATGCAATTTCTGTGTTTCATCAACACTCTGATAGTCCACAGATTACAGAATGCATCCAGATGTGCATCGCAAACTACTACTGGTCTTCCAGGGAACGATCAAAGCGTAGACTGATTGAGACGTACCGCCCATGGAAGAAAGTGCGCATGGTGACTGTTGTATTTAATCCCGATGCAATTTCTGTGTTTCATCAACACTCTGATAGTCCACAGATTACAGAATGATTTCAGATGTGCATCGGAAACTACTACTGGTCTTTCCGGGAACGATCAAAGCGTAGACTGTTTCAGACATTACTCCCATGGAGGAAAGTGCGGATGGTGACTGTTGTATTCAATCCCGATGCAATATCTGAGTTTCATCAACACTCTGATACTCCACAGATTACAGAATGCCTCCAAATGTGCATCGGAAACTACTACTGGTCTTCCAGGGAACGATCAAAGCTTAAACTCTTTGAGACATTACTCCCATGGAGGAAGTGCGCATGGTGACTGTTGAATTGAATCCCGATGCTTTTCCTGTGTTTCATCAACACTCTGATAGTCCACAGATTACAGAATGCCACGAGATGTGCATCGGAAACTACTACTGGTCTTCCCGGGAACAATCAAAGCGTATACTGTTTCAGACATTACTCCCATGGAGGAAAGTGCGCATGGTGACTGTTGTATTCAATCCCGATGCAATTTCTGTGATTCATCAACACTCTGATAGTCGGCCGATTACAGAATGCCACCAGATGTGCATCGGAAACTACTACTGATCTTCTAGGGAACGATCAAAGCGTGGACTGATTGAGACGTACCTCCCATGGAGGAAAGTGCGCATGGTGACTGTTGTATCCAATCCCGATGCAATTTCTGTGATTCATCAACACTCTGATAGTCGGCCGATTACAGAATGCCACCAGATGTGCATCGGAAACTACTACTGGCCTTCCAGGGAACGATCAAAGCGTAGACTGTTAGAGACATTACTTCCATGGAGCAAAGTGCGCATGGTAACTGTTGTATTCAATCCCGATGCAATTTCTGTGTTTCATCAACACTCTGATAGTCTACAGATTACAGAATGCCACCAGATGTGCATCGGAAACTACTACTGGTCTTCCAGGGAACGATCAAAGCGTAGGCTGTTTGAGACATTACTCCCATGGAGGAATGTGCTCATGGTGACTGTTGTATTCATTCCCAAGGCAATTTCTGTGTTTCATCAACACTCTGATAGTCCACATATTACAGAATGCCTCCAGATGTTCATCGGAAACTACTACTGGTCTTCCAGGGAACGATCAAAGCGCAGACTGTTTGAGACATTACTACCGTGGAGGAAAGTGCGCATGGTGACTGTTGTATTCAATCCCTATGCAATTTCTGTGTTTCATCGACACTCTGATAGTCCACAAATAACAGAATGACTCCAGATGTTCATCGGAAACTACAACCGGTCTTCCAGGGAACGATCAAAGCGTAGACTGTTTGAGACATTACTTTTATGTAGGAATGTGCTCATGGTGACAGTTGTATTCCATCCCGATGCAATTTCTGTGTTTCATCAACACTCTGATAGTCCACAGATTACAGAATGCCTCCAGATGTGCATCGGAAACTACTATTGGTCTTCCAGTGAACGATCAAAGTATAGACTGTTTGAAACATACCTCCCAATGCGGAAAGTGCGCATGGTGACTGTTGTATTCAATCCCGTTGCAAATTCTGTGTTTCATCAACACTCTGATAGTCCACAGATTACAGAATGCCACCAGATGTGCATCGGAAAGTACTACTGGTCTTCCAGGGAACGATCAAATCGTAGACTGTTTGAGACATACCTCCCGTGGAGCAAAGTGCGCATGGTGACAGTTGTAATCAATCCCGATGCTATTTCTGTGTTTCATCAACACTCTGATAGTCCACAGATTTCAGAATGCCTCCAGATGTGCATCGGAAACTACTACTGGTCTTCCAGAGAACGATCAAAGCGTAGACAGTTTGGGATATTTCTCCCATGGAGGAAAGTGCGCATGGTGACTGTTGTATTCATTCCCGATGCAATTTCTGTGTCTCATCAACACTCTGATAGTCCACAGATTACAGAATGCCTCCAGATGTTAATCGGAAACTACTACTGGTCTTCCAGGGAACGATCAAATCGTAGACTGTTTGAGACATTACTCCCATGGAGGAAAGTGCGCATGGTGACTGTTGTATTCAATCCGGATGCAATTTCTGTGTTTCATCATCACTCTGATAGTCGACAGACTACGGAAAGCCTCCAGATGTGCATCGTATACTACTACTGGTCTTTCAGGGAACGATCAAAGCGTAGACTGTTTGAGACTTTAATCGCATGGAGGTAAGTGGCATGGTGACTGCTGTATTCAATCCCGATGCAAATTCAGTGATTCATCAACAGTCTGATACTCAACAGATTACAGAATGCCTCCAGATGTGCATCGGAAACTACTACTGGTCTTTCAGGGAACGATCAAAGCGTAGACTGTTTGAGACATTACTCCCATGGAGGAAAGTGCGCATGGTGACTGTTGTAGTCAATCCCGATGCAATTTCTGTGTTTCATCAACACGCTGATAGTCCACAGATTACAGAATGTCACGATATGTGCATCGGAAACTACATCTGGTCTTCCCGGTACCGATCAAAGCGTAGACTGTTTGAGACATTACTCACATGGAGAAAAGTGAGCATGCTGACTGTTGTATTCAATCCCGATGCAATTACAGTGTTTCATCAACACTATGATGGTCCACAGATTACAGAATGCCACCAGATGTGCATCGGAAACTACTACTGGTCTCTCAGGGAACGATCAAATCGTAGACTGTTTGACACATTACTCCCGTGGAGGAAAGGGCGCATGATGACTGTTGTATTCAATCCCGATGCAATTTCTGTTTTTCATCAACACTCTGATAGTCCACAGATTACAGAATGCCTCCAGATGTGCATCGGAAGTTACTACTGGTCTTCTAGGGAACGATCAAAGCGTAGACTGTTTGAGACATTACTTATGTGGAGGAAAGTGCGCATGGTGACAGTTGTATTCAATCCCGATGCAATTTCTGTGTTTCATCAACACTCTAATAGTCCACAGATTACAGAGTGCCTTCAGATGTGCATCTTAAACTACTACTGGTCTTCCAGGAACGATCAAATCGTAGACTGTTTGGGACATTACTCCCATGGAGGAAAGTGCGCATGGTGACTGTTGTATTCAATCCCGATGCAATTTCTGTGTTTCATCAACACTCTGATACTCCACAGATTACAGAATGCCTCCAAATGTGCATCGGAAACTACGACTGGTCTTGCAGGGAACGATCAAAACGTAGACTGATTGAGACGTATCTCCCATGGAGGAAAGTGCGCATGGTGACTGTTGAATTCAATCCCGATGCAATTACTGTGTTTCATCAACACTCTGATAGTCCACAGATTACAGAATGCCACGAGATGTGCATCGAAAATTACTACTGGTCTTCCCGAGAACAATCAAAGCGTATACTGTTTCAGACATTACTCCCATGGAGGAAAGTGCGCATGGTGACTATTGTATTCTATCCCGATGCAATTTCTGTGTTTCATCAACACTCTGATAGTCCACAGATTACAGAATGCATCCAGATGTGCATCGCAAACTACTACTGGTCTTCCAGGGAACGATCAAAGCGTAGACTGATTGAGACGTACCGCCCATGGAGGAAAGTGCGCATGGTGACTGTTGTATTTAATCCCGATGCAATTTCTGTGTTTCATCAACACTCTGATAGTCCACAGATTACAGAATGATTTCAGATGTGCATCGGAAACTACTACTGGTCTTTCCGGGAACGATCAAAGCGTAGACTGTTTCAGACATTACTCCCATGGAGGAAAGTGCGGATGGTGACTGTTGTATTCAATCCCGATGCAATATCTGAGTTTCATCAACACTCTGATACTCCACAGATTACAGAATGCCTCCAAATGTGCATCGGAAACTACTACTGGTCTTCCAGGGAACGATCAAAGCTTAAACTCTTTGAGACATTACTCCCATGGAGGAAGTGCGCATGGTGACTGTTGAATTGAATCCCGATGCTTTTCCTGTGTTTCATCAACACTCTGATAGTCCACAGATTACAGAATGCCACGAGATGTGCATCGGAAACTACTACTGGTCTTCCCGGGAACAATCAAAGCGTATACTGTTTCAGACATTACTCCCATGGAGGAAAGTGCGCATGGTGACTGTTGTATTCAATCCCGATGCAATTTCTGTGATTCATCAACACTCTGATAGTCGGCCGATTACAGAATGCCACCAGATGTGCATCGGAAACTACTACTGATCTTCTAGGGAACGATCAAAGCGTGGACTGATTGAGACGTACCTCCCATGGAGGAAAGTGCGCATGGTGACTGTTGTATCCAATCCCGATGCAATTTCTGTGATTCATCAACACTCTGATAGTCGGCCGATTACAGAATGCCACCAGATGTGCATCGGAAACTACTACTGGCCTTCCAGGGAACGATCAAAGCGTAGACTGTTAGAGACATTACTTCCATGGAGCAAAGTGCGCATGGTAACTGTTGTATTCAATCCCGATGCAATTTCTGTGTTTCATCAACACTCTGATAGTCTACAGATTACAGAATGCCACCAGATGTGCATCGGAAACTACTACTGGTCTTCCAGGGAACGATCAAAGCGTAGGCTGTTTGAGACATTACTCCCATGGAGGAATGTGCTCATGGTGACTGTTGTATTCATTCCCAAGGCAATTTCTGTGTTTCATCAACACTCTGATAGTCCACATATTACAGAATGCCTCCAGATGTTCATCGGAAACTACTACTGGTCTTCCAGGGAACGATCAAAGCGCAGACTGTTTGAGACATTACTACCGTGGAGGAAAGTGCGCATGGTGACTGTTGTATTCAATCCCTATGCAATTTCTGTGTTTCATCGACACTCT
Source organism: Schistocerca gregaria (assembly GCF_023897955.1). NCBI lineage: Eukaryota > Metazoa > Arthropoda > Insecta > Orthoptera > Acrididae > Schistocerca > Schistocerca gregaria. The sequence continues at coordinate 11,997,182 of NC_064926.1, read as the reverse complement.
GATAGTCCACAAATAACAGAATGACTCCAGATGTTCATCGGAAACTACAACCGGTCTTCCAGGGAACGATCAAAGCGTAGACTGTTTGAGACATTACTTTTATGTAGGAATGTGCTCATGGTGACAGTTGTATTCGATCCCGATGCAATTTCTGTGTTTCATCAACACTCTGATAGTCCACAGATTACAGAATGCCTCCAGATGTGCATCGGAAACTACTATTGGTCTTCCAGTGAACGATCAAAGTATAGACTGTTTGAAACATACCTCCCAATGCGGAAAGTGCGCATGGTGACTGTTGTATTCAATCCCGTTGCAAATTCTGTGTTTCATCAACACTCTGATAGTCCACAGATTACAGAATGCCACCAGATGTGCATCGGAAAGTACTACTGGTCTTCCAGGGAACGATCAAATCGTAAACTCCTTGGGACATTACTCCCATGGAGGAAAGTGAGCGTGGTGACTGTTGTATTCAATCACGATTCATTTTCTGTGTTTCACCAACACTCTGATAGACCACAGATTACAGAATGCCACGAGATGTGCACCGGAAACTACTACTGGTCTCCCAGGGAACGATTAAAGCGTAGACTGTCTCAGACATTACTCCCATGGAGTAAAGTGCGGATGGTGACTGTTGTATTCAATCCAGATGCAATTTCTGTGTTTCATCAACACTCTGATAGTCCACAGATTACAGAATGTCACCAGATGTGCATCGGAAACTACTACTGGTCTTCCAGGGAACGATCAAAGCGTAGACTGTTTGAGACATACCTCCCGTGGAGCAAAGTGCGCATGGTGACAGTTGTAATCAATCCCGATGCTATTTCTGTGTTTCATCAACACTCTGATAGTCCACAGATTTCAGAATGCCTCCAGATGTGCATCGGAAACTACTACTGGTCTTCCAGAGAACGATCAAAGCGTAGACAGTTTGGGATATTTCTCCCATGGAGGAAAGTGCGCATGGTGACTGTTGTATTCATTCCCGATGCAATTTCTGTGTCTCATCAACACTCTGATAGTCCACAGATTACAGAATGCCTCCAGATGTTAATCGGAAACTACTACTGGTCTTCCAGGGAACGATCAAATCGTAGACTGTTTGAGACATTACTCCCATGGAGGAAAGTGCGCATGGTGACTGTTGTATTCAATCCGGATGCAATTTCTGTGTTTCATCATCACTCTGATAGTCGACAGACTACGGAAAGCCTCCAGATGTGCATCGTATACTACTACTGGTCTTTCAGGGAACGATCAAAGCGTAGACTGTTTGAGACTTTAATCGCATGGAGGTAAGTGGCATGGTGACTGCTGTATTCAATCCCGATGCAAATTCAGTGATTCATCAACAGTCTGATACTCAACAGATTACAGAATGCTTCCAGATGTGCATCGGAAACTACTACTGGTCTTTCAGGGAACGATCAAAGCGTAGACTGTTTGAGACATTACTCCCATGGAGGAAAGTGCGCATGGTGACTGTTGTAGTCAATCCCGATGCAATTTCTGTGTTTCATCAACACGCTGATAGTCCACAGATTACAGAATGTCACGATATGTGCATCGGAAACTACTTCTGGTCTTCCCGGTACCGATCAAAGCGTAGACTGTTTGAGACATTACTCACATGGAGAAAAGTGAGCATGCTGACTGTTGTATTCAATCCCGATGCAATTACAGTGTTTCATCAACACTCTGATAGTCTACAGATTACAGAATGCCACCAGATGTGCATCGGAAACTACTACTGGTCTTCCAGGGAACGATCAAAGCGTAGGCTGTTTGAGACATTACTCCCATGGAGGAATGTGCTCATGGTGACTGTTGTATTCATTCCCAAGGCAATTTCTGTGTTTCATCAACACTCTGATAGTCCACATATTACAGAATGCCTCCAGATGTTCATCGGAAACTACTACTGGTCTTCCAGGGAACGATCAAAGCGCAGACTGTTTGAGACATTACTACCGTGGAGGAAAGTACGCATGGTGACTGTTGTATTCAATCCCTATGCAATTTCTGTGTTTCATCAACACTCTGATAGTCCACAAATAACAGAATGACTCCAGATGTTCATCGGAAACTACAACCGGTCTTCCAGGGAACGATCAAAGCGTAGACTGTTTGAGACATTACTTTTATGTAGGAATGTGCTCATGGTGACAGTTGTATTCGATCCCGATGCAATTTCTGTGTTTCATCAACACTCTGATAGTCCACAGATTACAGAATGCCTCCAGATGTGCATCGGAAACTACTATTGGTCTTCCAGTGAACGATCAAAGTATAGACTGTTTGAAACATACCTCCCAATGCGGAAAGTGCGCATGGTGACTGTTGTATTCAATCCCGTTGCAAATTCTGTGTTTCATCAACACTCTGATAGTCCACAGATTACAGAATGCCACCAGATGTGCATCGGAAAGTACTACTGGTCTTCCAGGGAACGATCAAATCGTAAACTCCTTGGGACATTACTCCCATGGAGGAAAGTGAGCGTGGTGACTGTTGTATTCAATCACGATTCATTTTCTGTGTTTCACCAACACTCTGATAGACCACAGATTACAGAATGCCACGAGATGTGCACCGGAAACTACTACTGGTCTCCCAGGGAACGATTAAAGCGTAGACAGTCTCAGACATTACTCCCATGGAGTAAAGTGCGGATGGTGACTGTTGTATTCAATCCAGATGCAATTTCTGTGTTTCATCAACACTCTGATAGTCCACAGATTACAGAATGTCACCAGATGTGCATCGGAAACTACTACTGGTCTTCCAGGGAACGATCAAAGCGTAGACTGTTTGAGACATACCTCCCGTGGAGCAAAGTGCGCATGGTGACAGTTGTAATCAATCCCGATGCTATTTCTGTGTTTCATCAACACTCTGATAGTCCACAGATTTCAGAATGCCTCCAGATGTGCATCGGAAACTACTACTGGTCTTCCAGAGAACGATCAAAGCGTAGACAGTTTGGGATATTTCTCCCATGGAGGAAAGTGCGCATGGTGACTGTTGTATTCATTCCCGATGCAATTTCTGTGTCTCATCAACACTCTGATAGTCCACAGATTACAGAATGCCTCCAGATGTTAATCGGAAACTACTACTGGTCTTCCAGGGAACGATCAAATCGTAGACTGTTTGAGACATTACTCCCATGGAGGAAAGTGCGCATGGTGACTGTTGTATTCAATCCGGATGCAATTTCTGTGTTTCATCATCACTCTGATAGTCGACAGACTACGGAAAGCCTCCAGATGTGCATCGTATACTACTACTGGTCTTTCAGGGAACGATCAAAGCGTAGACTGTTTGAGACTTTAATCGCATGGAGGTAAGTGGCATGGTGACTGCTGTATTCAATCCCGATGCAAATTCAGTGATTCATCAACAGTCTGATACTCAACAGATTACAGAATGCCTCCAGATGTGCATCGGAAACTACTACTGGTCTTTCAGGGAACGATCAAAGCGTAGACTGTTTGAGACATTACTCCCATGGAGGAAAGTGCGCATGGTGACTGTTGTAGTCAATCCCGATGCAATTTCTGTGTTTCATCAACACGCTGATAGTCCACAGATTACAGAATGTCACGATATGTGCATCGGAAACTACTTCTGGTCTTCCCGGTACCGATCAAAGCGTAGACTGTTTGAGACATTACTCACATGGAGAAAAGTGAGCATGCTGACTGTTGTATTCAATCCCGATGCAATTACAGTGTTTCATCAACACTATGATGGTCCACAGATTACAGAATGCCACCAGATGTGCATCGGAAACTACTACTGGTCTCTCAGGGAACGATCAAAGCGTAGACTGTTTGAGACATTACTTATGTGGAGGAAAGTGCGCATGGTGACAGTTGTATTCAATCCCGATGCAATTTCTGTGTTTCATCAACACTCTAATAGTCCACAGATTACAGAGTGCCTTCAGATGTGCATCTTAAACTACTACTGGTCTTCCAGGAACGATCAAATCGTAGACTGTTTGGGACATTACTCCCATGGAGGAAAGTGCGCATGGTGACTGTTGTATTCAATCCCGATGCAATTTCTGTGTTTCATCAACACTCTGATACTCCACAGATTACAGAATGCCTCCAAATGTGCATCGGAAACTACGACTGGTCTTGCAGGGAACGATCAAAACGTAGACTGATTGAGACGTATCTCCCATGGAGGAAGGTGCGCATGGTGACTGTTGAATTCAATCCCGATGCAATTACTGTGTTTCATCAACACTCTGATAGTCCACAGATTACAGAATGCCACGAGATGAGCATCGAAAATTACTACTGGTCTTCCCGAGAACAATCAAAGCGTATACTGTTTCAGACATTACTCCCATGGAGGAAAGTGCGCATGGTGACTATTGTATTCTATCCCGATGCAATTTCTGTGTTTCATCAACACTCTGATAGTCCACAGACTACAGAATGCATCCAGATGTGCATCGCAAACTACTACTGGTCTTCCAGGGAACGATCAAAGCGTAGACTGATTGAGACGTACCGCCCATGGAGGAAAGTGCGCATGGTGACTGTTGTATTCAATCCCGATGCAATTACTGTGTTTCATCAACACTCTGATAGTCCACAGTTTACAGAATGCCACTAGATGTGCATCGGAAACTACTACTGGTCTTCCAGGGAACAAACAAAGCGTAGACTGCTTGAAAATTACTCCCTTGGAGGAAAGTGCGCATGGTGACTGTTGTACTCAATCGGAAACTACTACTGGTCTTCCAGGGAACGATCAAAGCGTACACTGTTTGAGACATTACTCCCATGGAGGAAAGTGCGCATGGTGACTGTTGTATTTAATCCCGATGCAATTTCTGTGTTTCATCAACACTCTGATAGTCCACAGATTACAGAATGATTTCAGATGTGCATCGAAAACTACTACTGGTCTTTCCGGGAACGATCAAAGCGTAGACTGTTTCAGACATTACTCCCATGGAGGAAAGTGCGGATGGTGACTGTTGTATTCAATCCCGATGCAATATCTGAGTTTCATCAACACTCTGATACTCCACAGATTACAGAATGCCTCCAAATGTGCATCGGAAACTACTACTGGTCTTCCAGGGAACGATCAAAGCTTAAACTCTTTGAGACATTACTCCCATGGAGGAAGTGCGCATGGTGACTGTTGAATTGAATCCCGATGCTTTTCCTGTGTTTCATCAACACTCTGATAGTCCACAGATTACAGAATGCCACGAGATGTGCATCGGAAACTACTACTGGTCTTCCCGGGAACAATCAAAGCGTATACTGTTTCAGACATTAGTCCCATGGAGGAAAGTGCGCATGGTGACTGTTGTATTCAATCCCGATGCAATTTCTGTGTTTCATCAACACTCTGATAGTCCACAGATTACAGAATGCCAGCAGATGTGCATCGGAAACTACTACTGGTCTTCTAGGGAACGATCAAAGCGTGGACTGACTGAGACGTACCTCCCATGGAGGAAAGTGCGCATGGTGACTGTTGTATCCAATCCCGATGCAATTTCTGTGATTCATCAACACTCTGATAATCGGCCGATTACAGAATGCCACCAGATGTGCATCGGGAACTACTACTGGCCTTCCAGGGAACGATCAAAGCGTAGACTGTTAGAGACATTACTCCCATGGAACAAAGTGCGCATGGTAACTGTTGTATTCAATCCCGATGCAATTTCTGTGTTTCATCAACACTCTGATAGTCTACAGATTACAGAATGCCACCAGATGTGCATCGGAAACTACTACTGGTCTTCCAGGGAATGATCAAAGCGTAGACTGTTTGAGACATTACTCCCATGGAGGAATGTGCTCATGGTGACTGTTGTATTCAATCCCAAGGCAATTTCTGTGTTTCATCAACACTCTGATAGTCCACATATTACGGAATGCCTCCAGATGTTCATCGGAAACTATGACTGGTCTTCCAGGGAACGATCAAAGCGCAGACTGTTTGAGACATTACTACCGTGGAGGAAAGTGCGCATGGTGACTGTTGTATTCAATGCCGATGCAATTTCTGTGTTTCATCAAAACTCTGATAGTCCACAAATAACAGAATGACTCCAGATGTTCATCGGAAACTACAACCGGTCTTCCAGGGAACGATCAAAGCGTAGACTGTTTGAGCCATTACTTTTATGTAGGAATGTGCTCATGGTGACAGTTGTATTCCATCCCGATGCAATTTCTGTGTTTAATCAACACTCTGATAGTCCACAGATTACAGAATGCCTCCAGATGTGCATCGGAAACTACTATTGGTCTTCCAGTGAACGATCAAAGCGTAGACTGTTTGAAACATACCTCCCAATGAGGAAAGTGCGCATGGTGACTGTTGTATTCAATCCCGTTGCAAATTCTGTGTTTCATCAACACTCTGATAGTCCACAGATTACAGAATGCCACCAGATGTGCATCGGAAAGTACTACTGGTTTTCCAGGGAGCGATCAAATCCTAAACTGTTTGAGACATTACTCCCATGGAGGAAAGGGCGGATGGTGACTGTTGTATTCAATCCACAGATTACAGAATGCCTCCAGATGTGCATCGGAAACTACTACTGGTCATCCAGGGAACGATCAAAGCGTAGACTGTTTGAGACACTACTCCCATGGATGAAAGTGCGCATGGTGACTGTTGTATTCAATCCCGATGCAATTTCAGTGTTTCCACAACACTCTGATAGTCCACAGATTACAGAATGCCTCCAGATGTGCATAGGAAACTACTACTGGTCTTCCAGGGAACGATCAAAGCGTAGACTGTTTGAGACATTACTCCCATGGAGGAAAGTCCGCATGGTGACTGTTGTATTCAATCCCGATGCAATTACTGTGTTTCAACAACACTCTGATGGTAAACAGATTACAGAATGCCTCCAGATGTGCATCGGAAACTACTACTGGTCTTCCTGGGAACGATCAAAGCGTAGACTGTTTGAGACATTACGCCCATGGAGAAAAGTGCTCATGGTGACTGTTGTATTCAATCCCATTGCAATATCTGTGTTTCATTAGCACTCGGATAGTCCACAGATTAAAGTACGCCTCCAGATGTGCATCGGAAACTATTACTGCTCTTGAGGGAACGATCAAAGCGAAGACAGTTTGAGACATTACTCCAATGGAGAAATGTACGCATGGTGCCTGTTGTATTCAATCCCGATGCTATTTCTGTGTTTCATCAACACTTTGAAGGTCGACAGATTTCAGAATGCCTCCAGATGTGCATCGGAAACTACTACTGGTCTTCCAGGGAACGATCAAAGCGTAGACTGTTTCAGACATTACTACCATGGAGGAAAGTGGTCATGGTGACTGTTTTATTCAATCCCGATGCAATTTCAGTGTTTCAACAACACTCTGATAGTCCACAGATTACAGAATGCCTCCAGATGTGCATCGGAAACTACTACTGGTCTTGAGGGAACGATTAAAGCGATGACATTTACAGACATTACTCCAATGGAGAAATGTACGCATGGTGCCTGTTGTATTCAATCCCGATGCAATTTCTGTGTTTCATCAACACTTTGAAGGCCCACAGATTACAGAATGCTTCCAGATGTTCATCGGAAACTACTACTGGTCTTTCAGGGAACTATCAAAGCGTAGACTGTTTGAGACATTACTCCCATGGAAGAAAATGCGCATGGTGACTGTTGTATTCAATCCCGATGCAATTTCAGTGTTTCAACAACGCTCCGATAGTCCACAGATTACAGAATGCCTCCAAATGTGCATCGGAAACTACTACTGGTTCCCCAGGGGACGATTAAAGCGTAGACTGTTTGAGACATTACTCCCATGGAGGAAAGTGGTCATGGTGACTGTTGTATTCAATCCCGACGCAATTACTGTGTTTCATTAGCACTCGGATAGTCCACAGATTACAGAATGCCTCCAGATGTGCATCGGAAACTACTACTGGTCTTGAGGGAACGATCAAATCGATGACAGTTTGAGACATTACTCCAATGGAGGAAAGTGCGGATGGTGACTGTTGTATTCAATCCCGATGCAATTTCAGTGTTTCGTTAGCACTCGGATAGTCCACAGATTACAGAATGCCTCCAGATGTGCATCGGAAACTACTACTGCTCTTCCAGGGAACGATCAAAGCGTAGCCTGTTTGAGACATTACTCCCATGGAGGAAAGTGCGCATGGTGACTGTTGTATTCAATCCCGATGCAATTTCAGTGCTTCAACAACACTCTGATAGTACCACAGATTACAGAATGCCTCCAGATGTGCATTGGAAACTACTACTGCTCTTCCAGTGAACGATCAAAGCGTAGACTCTTTGAGACATTACTCAAATGGAGGAATGTGCGCATGTCGACTGTTGTATTCAATCCCGATGCAATTTCTGTGTTTCAACAACATTCTGATAGTCCACAGATTACAGAATGCCTCCAGATGTGCATCGGAAACTACTTCTGGTCATCCAGGGAACGATCAAAGCGTAGACTGTTTGAGACACAATTCCCATGGATGAAAGTGCGCATGGTGACTGTTGTATTCAATCCCGATGCGATTTCAGAGTTTCCACAACACTCTGATAGTCCACAGATTACAGAATGCCTCCCGATGTGCATCGGAAACTACTACTGGTCTTCCAGGGAACGATCAAAGCGTAGACTGTTTGAGACTTTACTCCCATAGAGGAAAGTCCGCTCTGGTGACTGTTGTATTCAATCCCGATGCAATTTCTGTGTTTCAACAACACTCTGATAGTAAACAGATTACAGAATGCCTCCAGATGTGCTACGGAAACTACTACTGGTATTCCAGGGAAAGATCAATGCGTAGACTGTTTCAGACATTACTCCCATGGAGGAAAGTGCGCATCGTAACTGTTGTATTCAATCCCGATGCAATTCCTGTGTTTCATCAACACTCTGATAGTCCACAGAATACAGAATGCCTCCAAATGTGCATCGGAAACTACTACTGGTCTTGAGGTAACGATCAAAGCGATGACAGTTTGAGACATTACTACAATGTAGAAATGTATGCATGGTGCCTGTTGTATTCAATCCCGTTGCAATTTCTGTGTTTCATCAACACTTTGAAGGTCCACAGATTACAGAATGCCTCCAGATGTGCATCGGAAACTACTACTTGTCTTCCAGGGAACGATCAAAGCGTAGACTGTTTGAGACATTACTCCCATGGAGGAAAGTACGCATGGTGACTGTTGTCTTCAATCCCGATGCAATTTCAGTGTATCAAAAACACTCTGATAGTCCACAGATTACAGAATGCCTCCAGATGTGCATCGGAAACTACTACTGGTCTTCCAGGGAGCGATCAAATCCTAAACTGTTTGAGACATTACTCCCATGGATGAAAGTGCGCATGGTGACTGTTGTATTCAATCCCGATGCAATTTGTGTGTTTCAACAACACTCTGATAGTCCACAGATTACAGAATGCCTACAGATGTGCATCGGAATCTACTACTGGTCTTCCAGGGAACGATCAAAGTGTAGACTGTTTGAGACATTACTCCCATGAAGAAAGTCCGCATGGTGATTGTTGTATTCAATACCGATGCAATTTCTGTGTTTCAACAACACTCTGATAGTCCACAGATTGCAAAATGCCTCCAGATTTGCATCGGAAGCTACTACTGGTCTTCCAGGGAACGATCTGAGCGTGGACTGTTTGAGACATTACTCCTATGGAGGAATGTGCGCATGGTGACTGTTGTATACAATCCCGATGCAATTTCTGTGTTACAACAACACTCTGATTGTAAAGAGATTACTGAATGGCTCCAGATGTGCATCGGAAACTACTACTGGTCTTCCAGGGAACGATCAAAGTGTAGACTGTTTGAGACATTACCCCCATGGAGAAAAGTGGTCATGGTGACTGTTGTATTCAATCCCGATGCAATTTCTTTGTTTCATTAGAACTCGAATAGTCCACAGATTAAAGAATGCCTCCAGAAGTGCATCGAAAACTACTACTGGTCTTGAGGGAACGATCAAAGCGATGACAGTTTGAGACATTACTCCAATGGAGAATTGTACGCATGGTGCCTGTTGTATTCAATCCCGATGCAATTTCTGTGTTTCATCAACACTTTGAAGGTCCACAGATTACAGAATGCCTCCAGATGTGCATCGGAAACTACTACTTGTCTTCCAGGGAACGACCAAGCGTAGACTGTTTCAGACGTTACTCCCATGGAGGAAAGTGTGGATGGTGACTGTTGTATTCAATCCCGATGCTATTTCTGTGTTTCATCAACACTCTGATAGTCCACAGATTACAGATTGTCTCCAGATGTGCATCGGAAACTACTACTGGTCTTCCAGGGAACGATCAAAGCGTAGACTGTTTGAGACATTAATCCCATGGAGAAAAGTGCACATGGTGACTGTTGTATTCAATCCCGATGCAATATCTGTGTTTCATTAGCACTCGGATAGTCCACAGATTTAAGTACGCCTCCAGATGTGCATCGGAAACTATTACTGGTCTTGACGGAACGATCAAAGCGATGACAGTTTGAGACATTACTCCAATGGAGAAATGTACGCATGGTGCCTGTTGTATTCAATCCCGATGAAATTTCTGTGTTTCATCAACACTTTGAAGGTCCACAGATTACAGAATGCCTCCAGATGTGCATCGGAAACTACTACTAGTCTTCCAGGGAACGACCAAGCGTAGACTGTTTCAGTCGGTACTCCCATGGAGGAAAGTGCGGATGGTGACTGTTGTATTCAATCCCGATGCAATTTCTGTGTTTCAACAACATTCTGATAGTCCACAGATTACAGAATGCCTCCAGATGTGCATCGGAAACTGCTAATGGTCTTCCAGCGACCGATCAAATCCTAAACTGTTTGAGACATTACTCCCATAGAAAAAAGTGTGCATGGTGACTGTTGTATTCAATCCCGATGCAATTTCTGTTTTTCATCAACACTCTGATAGTCCACAGATTACAGAATGCCTCCAATTGTGCATCGGAAACTACTACTTGTCTTCCACTGAACGAATAATGCGTAGACTGTTTGAGACATTACTCCCATGGATGAAAGTGCGCATGGTGACTGTTGTATTCAATCCAGATGCAATTTCAATGATTCAACAACACTCTGATAGTCCACAGATTTCAGAATGCCTCCCGATGTGCTTCGGAAACTACTTCTGGTCTTCCAGGGAACGATCAAATCGTAGACTGTTTGAGACTTTACTCCCATAGAGGAAAGTCCGCATGGTGACTGTTGTATTCAATCCCGATGCATTTTCTGTGTTTCAACAACACTCTGATAATAAACAGATTACAGAATGCCTCCAGATGTGCATCGGAAACTACTACTGGTCTTCCAGGGAGCGACCAAAGCGTCGACTGTTTGAGACATTGCTCCCATGGAGGAAAGTGCGCATGGTGACTGTTGTATTCAAACCCGGAGCAATTTCTGTGTTTCATCAACACTTTGAAGGTCCACAGATTACAGAATGCCTCCAGATGTTCATCGGAAACTACTACTGGTCTTCCAGGGAACGATCAAAGCGTTGACTGTTTGAGACATTACTCCTATGGAGGAAAGTGCGCATGGTGACTGTTGTGTTCAATCCGGATGCAATTTCAGTGTTTCAACAACACTCTGATAGTCCACAGATTACAGAATTCGTCCAGATGTGCATCGGAAACTACTACTGGTCTCCAGGGAACGATCAAAGCGTAGACTGTTTGAGACACTACTCCCATGGAGGAAAGTCGGCATGGTGACTGTTGTATTCAATCCCGATGCAATTACTGTGTTTCAACAACACTCTGATAGTAAACAGATTACAGAATGCCTCCAGATGTGCATCGGAAACTACTACTGCTCTTCCAGGGAACGATCAAAGCGTAGCCTGTTTGAGACATTACTCCCATGGAGGAAAGTGCGCATGGTGACTGTTGTATTCCATCCCGATGCAATTTCAGTGCTTCAACAACACTCTGATAGTACCACAGATAACAGAATGCCACCAGATGTGCATCGGAAGCTACAACTGCTCTTCCAGGGAACGATCAAAGCGTAGACTCTTTGAGACATTACTCCCATGGAGGAAAGTGCGCATGTCGACTGTTGTATTCAATCCCAATGCAATTTCTGTGTTTCAACAACATTCTGATAGTCCACAGATTACAGGATGCCTCCAGATGTGCATCGGAAAGTACTACTGGTCTTCCAGGGAGCGATGAAATTCTAAAGTGTTTGAGACATTACTCCCATGGAGGAAAGTGCGCATGGTGACTGTTGTATTCAATCCTCAGATAACAGAATGCCTCCAGATGTGCATCGGAAACTACCTCTGGTCATCCAGGGAACGATCAAAGCGTAGACGGTTTGAGACACTACTCCCATGGATGAAAGTGCGCATGGTGACTGTTGTATTCAATCCCGATGCGATTTCAGTGTTTCCACAACACTCTGATAGTCCACAGATTACAGAATGCCTCCCGATGAGCATCGGAAACTACTACTGGTCTTGAGGGAACGATCAAAGCGATGACAGTTTGAGACATTACTCCAATGGAGAAATGTACGCATGGTGCCTGTTGTATTCAATCCCGTTGCAATTTCTGTGTTTCATCAACACTTTGAAGGTCCACAGATTACAGAATGCCTCCAGATGTGCATCGGAAACTACTACTTGTCTTCCAGGGAACGATCAAAGCGTAGACTGTTTGAGACATTACTCCCATGGAGGAAAGTGCGCAAGGTGACTGTTGTATTCAATCCCGATGCAATTTCTTTTTTTCATTAAAACTCGGATAGTCCACAGATTAAAGAATGCCTCCAGATGTGCATCGAAAACTACTACTGGTCTTGAGGGAAAGACCAAAGCGATGACAGTTTGAGACATTACTCCAATGGAGAATTGTACGCATGGTGCCTGTTGTATTCAATCCCGATGCAATTTCTGTGTTTCATCAACACTTTAAAGGTCCACAGATTACAGAATGCCTTTAGATGTGCATCGGAAACTACTACTTGTCTTCCAGGGAACGACCAAGCGTAGACTGTTTCAGACGTTACTCCCATGGAGGAAAGTGTGGATGGTGACTGTTGTATTCAATCCCGATGCTATTTCTGTGTTTCATCAACACTCTGATAGTCCACAGATTACAGATTGTCTCCAGATGTGCATCGGAAACTACTACTGGTCTTCCAGGGAACGATCAAAGCGTAGACTGTTTGAGACATTACTCCCATGGAGAAAAGTGGTCATGGTGACTGTTGTACTCAATCCCGATGCAATTTCTTTGTTTCATTAGAACTCGGATAGTCCACAGATTAAAGAATGCCTCCAGATGTGCATCGGAAACTACTACTGGTCTTGAGGGAACGATCAAAGCGATGACAGTTTGAGACATTACTCCAATGGAGAATTGTACGCATGGTGCCTGTTGTATTCAATCCCGATGCAATTTCTGTGTTTCATCAACACTTTGAAGGTCCACAGATTACAGAATGCCTCCAGATGTGCATCGGAAACTACTACTGGCCTTCCTGGGAACGATCAAAGCGTAGCCTGTTTGAGACATTACTCCCATGGAGGAAAGTGCGCATGGTGACTGTTGTACTCAATCCCGATGCAATTTCAGTGCTTCAACAACACTCTGATAGTACCACAGATTACAGAATGCCTCCAGATGTGCATCGGAAACGACTAATGCTCTTCCAGTGAACGATCAAAGCGTAGACTGTTTGAGACTTTACTCCCATAGAGGAAAGTCCGCATGGTGACTGTTGTATTCAATCCCGATGCAATTTCTGTGTTTCAACAACACTCTGATAGTAAACAGATTACAGAATGCCTCCAGATGTGCATCGGAAACTACTACTGGTATTCCAGGGTACGATCAATGCGTAGACTGTTTCAGACATTACTCCCATGGAGGAAAGTGCGCATCGTAACTGTTGTATTCAATCCCGATGCAATTTCTGTGTTTCATCAACACTCTGATAGTCCACAGAATACAGAATGCCTCCAAATGTGCATCGGAAACTACTACTGGTCTTGAGGGAACGATCAAAGCGATGACAGTTTGAGACATTACTCCAATGGAGAAATGTACGCATGGTGCCTGATGTATTCAATCCCGTTGCAGTTTCTGTGTTTCATCAACACTTTGAAGGTCCACAGATTACAGAATGCCTCCAGATGTGCATCGGAAATTACTACTTGTCTTCCAGGGAACGATCAAAACGTAGACTGTTGTAGACATTACTCCCATGGAGGAAAGTGCGCATGGTGACTGTTGTATTCAATCCCGATGCAATTTCAGTGCTTCAAAAACACTCTGATAGTCCACAGATTACAAAATGCCTCCAGATGTGCATCGGAAACTACTACTGGTCTTCCAGGGAGCGATCAAATCCTAAACTGTTTGAGACATTACTCCCATGGATGAAAGTGCGCATGGTGACTGTTGTATTCAATCCCGATGCAATTTGTGTGCTTCATCAACACTCAGATAGTCCACAGATTACAGAATGCATCCAGATGTGCATCGGAAACTACTACTGGTCTTCCAGGGAACGATAAAAGCGTAGACTGTTTGAGACATTACTCCCATGGATGAAAGTTCGCATGGTGACTGTTGTATTCAGTCCCGATGCAATTTCAGTGTTTCAACAACACTCTGATAGTCCACAGATTACAGAATGCCTCCAGATGTGCATCGGAATCTACTACTGGTCTCCCAGGGAACGATCAAAGTGTAGACTGTTTGAGACATTACTCCCATGGAGAAAGTCCGCATGGTGATTGTTGTATTCAATACCGATGCAATTTCTGTGTATCAACAACACCCTGATAGTAAACAGATTACAGAATGCCTCCAGATGTGCATCGGAACCTACTACTGGTCTTCCAGGGAACGATCAAAGCGTAGACTGTTTGAACATTACTCCCATGGAGGAAAGTGCGGATGGTGACTGTTGTATTCAATCCCGATGCAATTTCTGTGTTTCAACAACACTCTGATAGTCCACAGATTGCAAAATGCCTCCAGATTAGCATCAGAAGCTACTACTGGTCTTCCAGGGAACGATCTGAGCGTGGACTGTTTGAGACATTACTCCTATGGAGGAAAGTCCGCATGGTGACTGTTGTATACATTCCCGATGCAATTTCTGTGTTTCAACAACACTCTGATAGTAAAGAGATTACAGAATGCCTCAACATGTGCATCGGAAACTACTACTTGTCTTCCAGGGAACGATCAAAGCGTAGACTGTTTGAGACATTACTCCCATGGAGAAAAGTGGTCATGGTGACTGTTGTATTCAATCCCGATGCAATTTCTTTGTTTCATTAAAACTCGGATAGTCCACAGATTACAGATTGTCTCCAGATGTGCATCGGAAACTACTACTGGTCTTCCAGGGAACGATCAAAGCCTAGAATGTTTGAGACATTACTAGCATGGAGAAAAGTGGTCATGGTGACTGTTGTATTCAATCCCGATGCAATTTCTGTGTTTCATTAGCACTCAGATAGTCCACAGATTAAAGAATGCCTCCAGATGTGCATCGGAAACAACTACTGGTCTTCCAGGGAACGATCAAAGCGATGACAGTTTGAGACAATACTCCAATGGAGAAATGTACGCATGGTGCCTGTTGTATTCAATCCCGATGAAATTTCAGTGTTTCATCAACACTTTGAAGGTCCACAGATTACAGAAAGCCTCCAGATGTACATCGGAAACTACTACCGATCATCCAGGGAACGATCGAAGCGTAGACTGTTTGAGACACTACTCCCATGGAGGAAAGTCGGCATGGTGACTGTTGTATTCACTCCCGATGCAATTACTGTGTTTCAACAACACTCTGATAGTAAACAGATTGCAGAATGCCTCCAGATGTGCATCGGAAACTACTACTGGTCTTCCTGGGAACGATCAAAGCGTACACTGTTTGAGACATTACGCCCATGGAGAAAAGTGCTCATGGTGACTGTTGTATTCAATCCCGATGCAATATCTGTCTTTCATTAGCACTCGGATAGTCCACAGATTAAAGTACGCCTCCAGATGTGCATCGGAAACTATTACTGGTCTTGAGGGAACGATCAAAGCGATGACAGTTTGAGACATTCCTAAAATGGAGAAATGTACGCATTATGCCTGTTGTATTCAATCCCGATGCTATTTCCGTATTTCATCAACACTTTGAAGGTCCACAGATTACAGAATACCTCCAGATGTGCATCGGAAACTACTACTGCTCTTCCAGGGAACGATCAAAGCGTAGCCTGTTTGAGACATTACTCCCATGGAGGAAAGTGCGCATGGTGACTGTTGTATTCAATCCCGATGCAATTTCAGTGCTTCAACAACACTCTGATAGTACCACAGATTACAGAATGCCTCCAGTTGTGCATCGGAAACTACTACTGCTCTTCCAGGGAATGATTAAAGCGTAGACTCTTTGAGACATTACTCCCATGGAGGAAAGTGCGCATGTCGACTGTTGTATTCAATCCCGATGCAATTTCTGTGTTTCAACAACATTCTGATAGTCCACAGATTACAGAATGCCTCCAGATGTGCATCGGAACTACTACTGGCCCTCCAGGGAACGATCAAAGCGTAGAATGTTTGAGACATTACTCCCATGGAGGAAAGTCCGCATGGTGACTGTTGTATTCAATCCCGATGCAATTACTATGTTTCAACAACACTCTGATAGTAAACAGATTACAGAATGCTTCCAGATGTGCATCGGAAACTACTACTGGTCATCCTGGGAGCGATCAAAGCGTAGACTGTTTGAGACATTACTTCCATGGAGGAAAGTGCGCTTGGTGACAGTTTTATTCAATCCCGATGCAATTTCTGTGTTTCATCAACACTTTGAAGCTCCACAGATTACAGAATGCCTCCAGATGTGCATCGGAAACTACTACTGGTCTTCCAGGGAACGATCAAAGCGTAGACTATTTGAGACATTACTCCTATGTAGGAAAGTGCGCATGGTGACTTTGTATTAAATCCCGATGTAATTTCTGTGTTATATCAACACTCTGATAGTCCACAGATTACAGAATGCCTCCAGATGTGCATCGGAACCTACTACTGGTCTTCCAGGGAACGATCAAAGCGTAGACTGTTTGAGACATTACTCCCATGGAGGAATGTGCGGATGATGACTGTTGTATTCAATTCCGATGCAATTTCTGTGTTTCAACAACACTCTGATAGTCCACAGATTGCAAAATGCCTCCAGATTTGCATCGAAAGCTACTACTGGTCTTCCAGGGAACGATCAAAGCGTAGACTGTTTGAGACATTACTCCCATGGAGGAAAGTCCGCATGGTGACTGTTGTATTCAGTCCCGATGCAATTTCTGTGTTTCAACAACACTCTGATAGTAAAGAGATTACAGAATGCCTCCAGATGTGCATCGGAAACTACTACTGGTCTTCCAGGGAACGATCAAAGCGTTGACTGTTTGAGACATTCCTCCCATGGAGGAAAGTGGTCATGGTGACTGTTGTATTCAATCCCGATGCAATTTCTGTGTTTCGACAACACTCTGATGTAAACAGACTACAGAATGCCACCAGATGTGCATTGGAAACTACTACTGGTCTTCCAGGGAACGATCAAAGCGTAGACTGTTTGAGACATTACTCCCATGGAGAAAAGTGGTCATGGTGACTGTTGTATTCAATCCCGATGCAATTTCTGTGTTTCATCAACACTTTGAAGGTTCACAGATTACAGAATGCCTCCAGATATGCATCAAAAACTACTACTGGTCTTCAAGGGAACGACCAAGCGTAGACTGTTTCAGACGTTTCTCCAATGGAGGAAAGTGCGGATGGTGACTGTTGTATTCAATCCCGATGCTATTTCTGTGTTTCATCAACACTCTGATAGTCCACAGATTACAGATTGTCTGCAGATGTGCATCGGAAAATACTACTGGTCTTCCAGGGAACGATCAAAGCGTAGACTGTTTGAGACATTACTCCCATGGAGAAAAGTGGTCATGGTGACTGTTGTATTCAATCCTGATGCAATTTCTGTGTTTCATTAGCACTTTGAAGGTCGTCAGATTACAGAAAGCCTCCAGATGTGCATCGGAAACTACTACTGGTCATCCAGGGAACGATCGAACCGTAGACTGTTTGAGACATTACTCCCATGGAGGAAAGTGCGCATGGTGACTGTTGTATTCAATCCCGATGCAATTTCTGTGTTTCAACAACATTCTGATAGTACACAGATTACAAAATGCCTCCAGATGTGCATCGAAAAGTACTCTGGACTTCCAGGGAGCGATCAAATCCTAAACTGTTTGAGACATTACTCCCATGGAGGAAAGTTTGCATGTTGACTGTTATATTCAATCCACAGATTACAGAATGCCTCCAGATGTGCATCTGAAACTACTACTGGTCTTCCTGGGAACGATCAAAGCGTAGACTGTTTGAGACATTACGCCCATGGAGAAAAGTGCTCATGGTGACTGTTGTATTCAATCCCGATGCAATATCTGTGTTTCATTAGCACTCGGATAGTCCACAGTTTAAAGTACGCCTCCAAACGTGCATCGGAAACTATTACTGGTCTTGAGGGAACGATCAGTGCGATGACAGTTTGAGACATTTTTCCAATGGAGAAATGTACACATGGTGCCTGTTGTATTCAATCCCGATGCTATTTCTGTGTTTCATCAACACTTTGAAGGTCTACAGATTACAGAATGCCTCCAGATGTGCATCGGAAACTACTACTGCTCTTCCAGGGAACGATCAAAGCGTAGACTCTTTGAGACATTACTCCCATGGAGGGAAGTGCTCATGTCGACCGTTGTATTCAATCCCGATGCAATTTCTGTGTTTCAACAACATTCTGATAGTCCACAGATTACAGAATGCCTCCAGATGTGCATCGGAAAGTACTACTGGTCTTCCAGGGAGCGATGAAATTCTAAACTGTTTGAGACATTACTCCCATGGAGGAAACTGCGCATGGTGACTGTTGTATTCAATCCTCAGATTACAGAATGCCTCCAGATGTGCATCGGAAACTACTTCTGGTCATCCAGGGAACGATCAAATCGTAGACTGTTTGAGACACTACTCCCATGGATGAAAGTGCGCATGGTGACTGTTGTATTCAATGCCGATGCGATTTCAGTGTTTCCACAACACTCTGATAGTCCACAGATTACAGAATGCCTCCAGATGTGCATAGGAAACTACTACTGGCCTTCCAGGGAACGATCAAAGCGTAGAATGTTTGAGACATTACTCCCATGGAGGAAAGTCCGCATGGTGACTGTTGTATTCGATCCCGATGCAATTACTGTGTTTCAACAACACTCTGATAGTAAACAGATTACAGAATGCCTCCAGATGTGCATTGGAAACTACTACTGGTCTTCCTGGGAGCGATCAAAGCGTAGACTGTTTGAGACATTACTTCCATGGAGGAAAGTGCGCATGGTGACAGTTTTATTCAATCCCAATGCAATTTCTGTGTTCATCAACACTCTGATAGACCACAGATTACAGAATGCCTAAAGATGTGCATCGGAAACTACTACTGGTCTTCCAGCGAGCGATCAAATCCTAAACTGTTTGAGACATTACGCCCATGGAGAAAAGTGCTCATGGTGACTGTTGTATTCAATCCCGATGCAATATCTGTGTTTCATTAGCACTCGGATAGACCACAGATTAAAGTAAGCCTCCAAATGTGCATCGGAAACTATTACTGGTCTTGAGGGAACGATCAGTGCGATGACAGTTTGAGACATTTTTCCAATGGAGAAATGTACACATGGTGCCTGTTGTATTCAATCCCGATGCTATTTCTGTGTTTCATCAACACTTTGAAGGTCCACAGATTACAGAATGCCTCCAGATGTGCATCGGAAACTACTACTGCTCTTCCAGGGAACGATCAAAGCGTAGCCTGTTTGAGACATTACTCCCATGGAGGAATGTGCGCATGTCGACTGTTGTATTCAATGCCGATGCAATTTCTGTGTTTCATCAACACTTTGAAGGTCCACAGATTACAGAATGCCTCCAGATGTTCATCGGAAACTACTACTGGTCTTTCAGGGAACGATCAAAGCGTAGACTGTTTGAGACATTACTCCCATTTAGGAAAATGCGGATGGTGACTGTTGTATTCAATCCCGATGCAATTTCTGTGTTTCAACAACACTCCGATAGTACCACAGATTACAGAATGCCTCCAGATGTGCATCGGAAACTACTACTGGTCTTCCAGGGAACGATCAAAGCGTAGACTCTTTGAGACATTACTGCCATGGAGGAAACTCCGAATGGTGAGTGTTGTATTCAATCCCGAAGCAATTTCTGTGTTTCAACAACATTCTGATAGTAAACAGATTACAGAATGCCTCCAGATGTGCATCGGAAACAACTAATGGTCTTCCAGGGAACGATCAAAGCGTAGACTGTTTGAGACATTACTCCCATGGAGAAATGTGGTCATGGTGACTGTTGTATTCAATCCCGATGCAATTTCTGTGTTTCATCAACACTTTGAAGGTCCACAAATTACAGAATGCCTCCAGATGTGCATCGGAAACTACTACTGGTCTTCCAGGGAACGACCAAGCGTAGACTGTTTCAGACGTTTCTCCCATGGAGGAAAGTGCAGATGGTGACTGTTGTATTCAATCCCGATGCAATTTCTGTGTTTCATTAGCACTCAGATAGTCCACAGATTAAAGAATGCCTCCAGATGTGCATCGGAAACTACTACTGGTCTTCCAGGGAGCGATCAAATCCTAAACTGTTTGAGACATTACTCCCATGGAGGAAAGGGCGCATGGTGACTGTTGTATTCAATCCACAGATTACAGAATGCCTCCAGATGTGCATCGGAAACTACTACTGGTCATCCAGGGAACGATCAAAGCGTAGACTGTTTGAGATTTAACTCCCATGGATGAAAGTGCGCATGGTGACTGTTGTATTAAATCCCGATGCAATTTCAGTGTTTCTACAACACTCTGATAGTCCACAGATTACAGAATGCCTCCAGATGTGCATAGGAAACTACTACTGGTCTTAGAGGGAACGATCAAAGCGTAGACTGTTTGAGACATTACCCCCCTTGGAGGAAAGTCCGCATGGTGACTGTTGTATTCAATCCCGATGCAATTACTGTGGTTCAACAACACTCTGATGGTAAACAGATTACAGAATGCCTCCAGATGTGCATCGGAAACTACTACTGGTATTCCAGGAAACGATCAAAGCGTAGACTGTTTCAGACTTTACTCCCATGGAGGAAAGTGGTCATGGTGACTGTTGTATTCAATCCCGACGCTTTTTCTGTGTTTCATTAGCACTCGCATAGTCCACAGATTACAGAATGCCTCCAGATGTGCATCGGAAACTACTACTGGTCTTGAGGGAACGATCAAAGCGATGACAGTTTGAGACATTACTCCAATGGAGAAATGTACGCATGGTGCCTGTTGTATTCAATCCCAATGCAATTTCTGTGTTTCATCCACACTTTGAAAGTCCACAGATTACAGAATGCCTCCAGATGTGCATCGGAAACTACTACTGGTCTTCCAGGGAGCGATCAAAGCGTCGACTGTTTGAGACATTACTCCCATGGAGGAAAGTGCAGATGGTGACTGTTGTATTTAATCCCGATGCAATTTCAGTGTTTCATTAGCACTCGGATAGTCCACAGATTACAGAATGACTCCAGATGTGCATCGGAAACTACTACTGGTCTTGAGGGAACGATCAAAGCGATGATAGTTTGAGACATTACTCCAATGGAGAAATGTACGCATGGTGCCTGTTGTATTCAATCCCAATGCAATTTCTGTGTTTCATCAACACTTTGAAGGTCCACAGATTACAGAATGCCTCCAGATGTTCATCGGAAACTACTACTGGTCTTCCAGGGAACGATCAAAGCGCATACTGTTTGAGACATTACTCCCATGGAGGAAAGTCCGCATGGTGACTGTTCTATTCAATCCCGATGCAATTTCTGTGTTTCTTCAACACTCTGATTTTCCACAGATTACACAATGCCTCCAGATGTGCATCAGAAACTACTTCTGGTCTTCCAGGGAGCGATCAAAGCGTCGACTGTTTGAGACATTACTCCCATGGAGGAAAGTGCGCATGGTGACTGTTGTATTCAATCCAGATGCAATTTCTGTGTTCCTCAACACTCTGACAGCCCATAGATTACAGAATGCCTCCAGATGTGCATCGGAAACTACTACTGGTCTTCCAGGGAATGATCAAAGCGTAAACTGTTTGACACATTTCTCCCGTGGAAGAAAGTGCGCTTGGTGACTGTTGTATTCAATCCCGATGTAATTTCTGTGTTTCATCAACACTCTGTTTGTCCACAGATTACAGAATGCTTCAAGATGTGCATCGAAAAATACTACTGGTCTTCCTGGGAACGATCAAAGCGTAGACTCTTTGACACATTACTCCTGTGTAGGAAAGTGAGCAGGGTGACTTTGTATTCAATCCCGATGTAATGTCTGTGTTATATCAACACTCTGATAATCCACAGATTTCAGAATGAATCCAGATATGCATCGGAATCTACTACTGGTCTTCCAGGGAACGATCAAAGCGTAGACTGTTTGAGACATTACTCCCATGGAGGAAAGTGCGGATGGTGACTGTTGTATTCAATCCCGATGCAATTTCTGTGTTTCCACAACACTCAGATAGTCCACAGATTACAGAATGCCTCCAGATGTGCATCGGAAACTACTACTTGTCTTGAGGTAACGATCAAAGCGATGACAGTTTGAGACATTACTCCAATGGAGAAATGTACGCATGGTGACTGTTGTATTCAATACCAATACAATTTCTGTGTTTCATCAAAACTTTGAAGGTCCACAGATTACAGAATGCCTCCAGATGTTCATCGGAAACTACTACTGGTCTTCCAGGGAACGATCAAAGCATAGACTGTTTGAGACATTACTCCAATGGAAGAAAATGCGCATGGTGACTGTTGTATTCAATCCAGATGCAATTTCAGTGTTTCAACAACACTCTGATAGTCTACAGATTACAGAATACCTCCAGATGTGCATCGGAAACTACTACTGGTCTTCCAGGGAACGATCAAAGCGTAGACTCTTTGAGACATTACTCCCTTGGAGGAAAGTCCGCATGGAGACTGTTGTATTCAATCCCGATGCAATTTCTGTGTTTCAGCAACACTCTGATAGTAAACAGATTACAGAATGCCTCCAGATGTGCAACGGAAACTACTACTGGTCTTAAGGGAACGATCAAAGCGTAGGATGTTTGAGACATTACTCCCATGGAGGAAAGTGATCATGGTGACTGTTGTATTCAATCCCGATGCAATTTCTGTGTTTCATTAGCACTCGGATAGTCCACAGAATACAGAATGCCTCCAGATGTGCATCGGAAACTGCTACTGGTCTTATAGGGAACGATCAAAGCGTAGACTGTTTCAGACATTACTCCCATGGAGGAAAGTGCACATGGTGACTGTTGTATTAAATCCCGATGCAATTTCAGTGTTTTAACAACACTCTGATAATCCACAGATTACAGAATGGCTCCAGATGTGCATCGGAAACTACTACTGGACTTCCAGGGAAGGTCGAAGCGTAGACTGTGTGAGACATTACTCCCATTGATGGAAGAGCGCATGGTGACTGTTGTATTCAATCCCGATGCAATTTCAGTGTTTCAACAACATTCTGATAGTACACAGATTACAGAATGCCTCCACATGTGCATCGGAAACTACTACTGGTCTTCCAGGGAACGATCAAAACGTAGACTGTTTGAGACATTACTCCCATGGAGGAAAGTCCGCATGGTGACTGTTGTATTCAATCCCGATGCCATTTCTGTGTTTCAACAACAGTCTGATAGTCCACAGATTGCAGAATGCCTCCAGATGTGCATCGGAAACTGCTACTGGTCTTCCAGGGAACGATCAAAGCGTAGACTGTTTGAGACATTACTCCCATGGAGGAAAGTCCGCATGGTGACTGTTGTATTCAATCCCGCTGCAATTTATGTGTTTCAACAACACTCTGATAGTCCACAGATTGCAGAATGCCTCCAGATGTGTATCGGAAACTACTACTGGTCTTCCAAGGAGCGATCAAAGCGTCGACTGTTTAAGACATTACTCCCATAGAGCAAAGTTGTCATGGTGACTGTTGTATTCAATCCCGATGCAATTTCTGTGTTTCATTAGAACTCGGATAGTCCACAGATTACAGAATGCCTCCAGATGTGCATCGGAAACTACTACTGGTCATCCAGGGGAAGATCAAAGCGTATACTGTTTGAGACATTACTCCCATGGAGGAAAGTCCGCATGGTGACTGTTGTATTCAATCCCGATGCAATTTTGTGTTTCAACAACACTCTGATAGTAAACAGATTACATAATGCCTCCAGATGTGCATCGGAAACTACTACTGGTCTTCCAGGGAACGATCAAAGCCTAAACAGTTTGAGACATTACTCCCATGGAGGAAAGTGCGCATGGTGACTGTTGTATTCAATCCAGATGCAATTTCTGTGTTCATCAACACTCTGACAGTCCACAGATTACAGAATGCCTCCAGATGTGCATCGTAAAATACTACTGGTCTTCCAGGGAACGATCAAAGCGTAGACTGTTTGAGACACTACTCCCATGGAGGAAAGTCCGCATGGTGACTGTTGTATTCAATCCCGATGCAATTTCTGTGTTTCAGCAACAGTCTGATAGGAAACAGATTACAGAATGCCTCCAGATGTGCATCGGAAACTACAACTGGTCTTGATCGAACGATCAAAGCGTAGAATGTTTCAGACATTACTCCCATGGAGGAAAGTGGTCATGGTGACTGTTGTATTCAATCCCGATCCAATTTCTGTGTTTCATTAGCACTCGGATAGTCCACAGATTACAGAATGCCTCCAGATGTGCATCGGAAACTACTAATGGTCTTGAGGGAACGATCAAAGCGATGACAGTTTGAGACATTACTCCAATGGAGAAATGTACGCATGGTGCATGTTGCATTAAATCCCGATGCAATTTCAGTGTTTTAACGACACTCTGATAGTCCACAGATTACAGAATGCCTCCAGATGTGCATCGGAAACTACTACTGGTCTTCCAGGGAACGATCAAAGCGTAGACTGTTTGAGACATTACTCCCCTGGAGGAAAGTGCGCATGGTGACCGTTGTATTCAATCCCGATGCATTTTCTGTGTTCATCAACACTCTGATAGACCACAGATTACAGAATGCCTCCAGATGTGCATCGGAAACTGCTACTGGACTTCCAGGGAGCGATCAAAGCCTAAACTGTTTGAGACATTACTCCAATGGAGAAAAGTGCGCATGGTGACTATTGTATTCAATCCCGATGCAATTTATGTGTTTCAACAACACTCTGATAGTAAACAGATTACAGAATGCCTCCAGATGTGCATTAAAAACTACTACTGGTCTTGAGGGAACGATCAAAGCGTAGACTGTTTCAGACATTACTCCCATGGAGGGAAGTGGTCAAGGTGACTGTTGTATTAAAACATGATGCAATTTCAGTGTTTCAACAACACTCTGATAGGCCACAGATTACAGAATGCCTCCAGATGTTCATCGGAAACTACTACTGGTCTTCCAGGGAACGATCAAAGCATAGACTGTTTGAGACATTACTCCAATGGAAGAAAATGCGCATGGTTACTGTTGTATTCAATCCCGATGCAATTTCAGTGTTTCAACAACACTCTGATAGTCCACAGATTACAGAATACCTCCAGATGTGCATCGGAAACTACTACTGGTCTTCCAGGGATCGATTAAAGCGTAGACTCTTTGAGACATTACTCCCTTGGAGGAAAGTCCGCATGGTGACTGTTGTATTCAATCCCGATGCAATTTCTGTGTTTCATCAACACTCTGATAGTAAACAGATTACAGAATGCCTCCAGATGTGCAACGGAAACTACTACTGGTCTTAAGGGAACGATCAAAGCGTAGGATGTTTGAGACATTACTCCCATGGAGGAAAGTGGTCATGGTGACTGTTGTATTCAATCCCGATGCAATTTCTGTGTTTCATTAGCACTCGGATAGTCCACAGATTACAGAATGCCTCCAGATGTGCATCGGAAACTGCTACTGGTCTTATAGGGAACGATCAAAGCGTAGACTGTTTGAGACATTACTCCCATTGAGGAAAGTGCGGATGGTGACCGTTGTATTCAATCCCGATGCAATTTCTGTGTTTCAACAACACTCTCATAGTCCACAGATTACAGAATGCCTCCAGATGTGCATCGGAAACTACTACTGGTCTTCCAGGGAACGATCAAAGCGTGGACTGTTTGAGACATTACTCCCATGGAGGGAAGTAAGCATGGTGCCAGTTCTGAAAAATCCCGTTGCAATTTCGGTGTTTCAGCAACACTCTGATAGTAAACAGATTGCAGAATGCCTCCAGATGTGCAACGGAAACTACTATTGGTCTTAAGGGAACGATCAAAGCGTAGGATAATTGACACATTACTCCCATGGAGGAAAATGGTCATGGTGACTGTTGTATTCAATCCCGATCCAATTTCTGTGTTTCATTAGCACTCGGATCGTCCACAGATTGCAGAATGCCTCCAGATGTGCATCGGAAACTACTAATGGTCTTGAATGAACGATCAAAGCGATGACAGTTTGAGACATTACTCCAATGGAGAAATGTACTCATGGATCCTGTTGTATTCAATCCCGATGCAATTTCTGTGTTTCCTCAACACTTTGAAGGTCCACAGATTACAGAATGCCTCCAGATGTGCATCGGAAACTACTACTGGTCTTCCAGGGAACGATCAAAGCATAGACTGTATCAGACATTACTCCCATGGAGGAAAGTGCACATGGTGACTGTTGTATTAAATCCCGATGCAATTTCAGTGTTTTAACAACACTCTGATAGTCCACACATTACAGAATGCCTCCAGATGTGCATCGGAAACTACTACTGGTCTTCCAGGGAACGATCAAAGCGTAGACTGTTTGAGACATTACTCCCCTGGAGGAAAGTGCGCATGGTGACAGTTGTATTCAATCCCGATGCATTTTCTGTGTTCATCAGCACTCTGATAGACCACAGATTACAGAATGCCTCCAGATGTGCATCGGAAACTACTACTGGACTTCCAGGGAGCGATCAAAGCCTAAACTGTTTGAGACATTACTCCTATGGAGGAAAGTGCGCATGGTGACTGTTGTATTCAATCCCGATGCAATTTCTGTGTTTCATCAACACTCTGATAGTCCACAGATTACAGAATGCCTCCAGATGTGCATCGGAAACTACTACTGGACTTCCAGGGAAGGATCGAAACGTAGACTGTGTGAGACATTACTCCCATTGATGAAAGTGCGCATGGTGACTGTTGTATTCAATCCCGATGCAATTTCAGTGTTTCAACAACATTCTGATAGTCCACAGATTACAGAATGCCTCCAGATGTGCATCGGAAACTACTACTGATCTTCCAGGGAACGATCAAAGCCTAGACTGTTTGAGACATTACTCCCATGGAGGAAAGTGCGCATGGTGACTGTTGTATTCAATCCCGCTGCAATTTATGTGTTTCAACAACACTCTGATAGTCCACAGATCGCAGAATGCCTCCAGATGTGCATCGGAAACTAGTACATGTCTTCCAGGGAATGATCAAAGCGTAAACTTTTTGAGACATTACTCCCATGGAGGGAAGTCCGCATGGTGACTGTTGTATTCAATCCCGATGCAATTTCTGTTTTTTGACAACAGTCTGATAGTAAACAGATTACAGAATGCCTCCAGATGTTCATCAGAAACTACTACTGGTCTTGAGGGAACGATAAAAGCGTAGACTGTTTCAGACATTACACCCATGGGGGAAAGTGGTCATGGTGACTGTTGTATTAAATCCCGATGCAATTTCAGTGTTTCAACAACACTCTGATAGTCCACAGATTACTGAATGCCTCCAGATGTGCATCGAAAACTACTACTTTTCTTGAGGGAACGATTAAAGCGATGACAGTTTGAGACATTACTCCAATGGAGAAATGTACGCATGGTGCCTGTTGTATTCAATCCCGATGCAATTTCTGTGTTCCATCAACACTTTGAAGGTCCACAGATTACAGAATGCCTCCAGATGTTCATCGGAAACTACTACTGGTCTTCCAGGGAACGATCAAAGCGTAGACTGTTTGAGACACTACTCCCATGGAGGAAAGTGCGCATGCACACTGTTGTATTCAATCCCGATGCAATTTCAATGTTTCAACAAGACTCTGATAGTCCACAGATTACAGAATGCCTCCAGATGTGCATCGGAAATTACTACTGGTCTTACCAGGGAACGATCAAAGCGTAGACTCTTTGAGACATTACTCCCATGGAGGAAAGTCCGCATGGTGACTGTTGTATTCAATCCCGATGCAATTTCTGCGTTTCAACAACAGTGTGATAGGAAACAGATTACAGAATGCCTCCAGATGTGCATCGGAAACTACTACTGGTCTTGAGCGAACGATCAAAGCGAAGGATGTTTGAGACATTACTCCCATGGAGGAAAGTGGTCATGGTGACTGTTGTATTCAATCCCGATCCAATTTCTGTGTTTCATTAGCACTCGGTAAATCCACAGATTACAGAATGCCTCCAGATGTGCATCGGAAACTACTAATGGTCTTGAGGGAACGATCAAAGCGATGACAGTTTGAGACATTACTCCAATGGGGAAATGTACGCATGGTGCCTTTTGTATTCAATCCCGATGCAATTTCTGTGTTTCCTCAACACTTTGAAGGTCCATAGATTACAGAATGCCTCCAGATGTGCATCGGAAACTACTACTGGTCTTCCAGGGGCGATCAAAGCGTCGACTGTTTGAGACATTACTCCAATGGGCAAAGGTACGCATGGTGCCTGTTGTATTCAATCCCGATGCAATTTCTGTGTTTCCTCAACACTTTGAAGGTCCACAGATTACAGAATGCCTCCAGATGTGCATCGGAAACTACTACTGGTCTTCCAGGGAACGATCAAAGCGTAGACTGTTTGAGACATTACTCCCATGGAGGAAAGTCCGCATGGTGACTGTTGTATTCAATCCCGATGCAATTTCTGTGTTTCAACAACACTCTGTTAGTAAACAGATTACAGAATGCCTCCAGATGTGCATCAGAAACTACTACTGGTCTTGAGGGAACGATCAAAGCGTAGACTGTTTCAGACATTACTCCCATGGAGGGAAGTGGTCAAGGTGACTGTTGTATTAAATCCCGATGCAATTTCAGTGTTTCAACAACACTCTGATAGTCCACAGATTACTGAATGCCTCCAGATGTGCATCGGAAACTACTACTGGTCTTGAGGGAACGATTAAAGCGATAACAGTTTGAGACATTACTCCAATGGAAAAATGTACGCATGGTGCCAGTTGTATTCAATCCCGTTGCAATTTCTGTGTTCCATTAACACTTTGAAGGTCCACAGATTACAGAATGTCTCCAGATGTTCATCGGAACCTACTACTGGTCTTACAGGGAACGATCAAAGCGTAGACTGTTTGAGACATTACTCCCATGGAGGAAAGTGCGCAGGGTGACTGTTGTATTAAATCCCGATGCAATTTCAGTGTTTCAACAACACTCTGATAGTTCACAGATTACAGAATGCCTCCAGATGTGCATCGGAAAATACTACTGGTCTTCCAGGGAACGATCAAAGCGTAGACTGTTTGAGACATTACTCCCATGGAGGAAAGTCCGCATGGTGACTGTTGTATTCAATCCCGATGCAATTTCTGTGTTTCAACAACACTCTGATAGGAAACGGATTACAGAATGCCTCCAGATGTGCATCGGAAACTACTACTGGTCTTGATCGAACGATCAAAGCGTAGGATGTTTGAGACATTACTCCCATGGAGGAAAGTGGTCATGGTGACTGTTGTATTCAATCCCGATCCAATTTCTGTGTTTCATTAGCACTCGGATAGTCCACAGATTACAGAATGCCTCCAGATGTGCATCAGAAACTACTACTGGACTTCCAGGGAACGATCAAAGCGTAGACGGTTTGAGACATTACTCCCATGGAGGGAAGTGCGCATGGTGACTCTTGTATTCAATCCCGATGCAATTTCTGTGTTTCAACAACACTCTGATAGTAAACAGATTACAGAATGCCACAAGATGTGCATCGAAAACTACTACTGGTCTTGAGGGAACGATCAAAGCGTAGACTGTTTCAGACATTACTCCCATGCAGGGAAGTGGTCAAGGTGACTGTTGTATTAAATCCCGATGCAATTTCAGTGTTTCAACAACACTCTGATAGTAGACAGATTACAGAATGCCTCCAGATGTGCATCGGAAACTACTACTGGTCTTGAGGGAACGATTAAAGCGATGACAGTTTGAGACATTACTCCAATGGAGAAATGTACGCATGGTGCCAGTTGTATTCAATCCCGTTGCAATTTCTGTGTTCCATCAACACTTTGAAGGTCCACAGATTACAGAATGCCTCCAGATGTTCATCGGAAACTACTACTGGTCTTAAAGGGAACGATCAAAGCGTAGACTGTTTCAGACATTACTCCCATGGAGGAAAGTGCGCATGGTGACTGTTGTATTCAATCCCGATGCAATTTCAGTGTTTCAACAACATTCTGATAGTCCACAGATTACAGAATGCCTCCAGATGTGCATCGGAAAATACTACTGGTCTTCCAGGGAACGATCAAAGCGTAGACTGTTTGAGACATTACTCCCATGGAGGAAAGTTCGCATGGTGACTGTTGTATTCAATCCCAGTGAAATTTATGTGTTTCAACAACACTCTGATAGGAAAAAGATTACAGAATGCCTCCGGATGTGCATCGGAAACTACTACTGGTCTTGATCGAACGATCAAAGCGTAGGATGTTTGAGACATTACTCCCATGGAGGAAAGTGATCACGGTGACTGTTGTATTCAATCCCGATCCAATTTCTGTGTTTCATTAGCACTCGGATAGTCCACAGATTACAGATTGCCTCCAGATGTGCATCCGAAACTACTAATGGTCTTGAGGGAACGATCAAAGCGATGACAGTTTGAGACATTACTCCAATGGAGAAATGTACGCATGGTGCCTGTTGTATTCAATCCCGATGCAATTTCTGTGTTTCCTCAACACTTTGAAGGTCCATAGATTACAGAATGCCTCCAGATGTGCATCGGAAACTACTACTGGTCTTCCAGGGAACGACCAAATCGTAGACTGTTTCAGACATTACTCCCATGGAGGAAAGTGCACATGGTGCCTGTTGTGTTAAATCCCGATGCAATTTCAGTGTTTTAACAACACTCTGATAGTCCACAGATTACAGAATGCCTCCAGATGTGCATCGGAAACTACTACTGGACTTCCAGGGAACGATCAAAGCGTAGACTGTTTGAGACACTACTCCCATGGAGGAAAGTGCGAATGGTGCCTGTTGTATTCAATCCCGACGCAATTTCTGTGTTTCATCAATTCTCTGGTAGTCCCCAGATTACAGATTGCATCCAGATGTGCATCGGAAACTACTACTGGTCTTCCAGGGGCGATCAAAGCGTCGACTGTTTGAGACATTTCTCCAATGGGCAAATGTACGCATGGTGCCTGTTGTATTCAATCGCGATGCAATTTCTGTGTTTCCTCAACACTTTGAAGGTCCACAGATTACAGAATGCCTCCAGATGTGCATCGGAAACTACTACTGGTCTTCCAGGGAACGATCAAAGCGTAGACTGTTTGAGACATTACTCCCATGGAATGAAGTGCGCATGGTGACTGTTGTATTTTTCACCCCGATGCAATTTCTGTGTTTCATCAACACTCTGATTGTCCACAGATTACACAATGCCTCCAGATGTGCATCGGAAACTACTACTATTCTTCCAGGGAACGATCAAAGTGAAAACTGTTTGAGACAGTACTCCCATATAAGAAAGTGCGCATGGTGACTATTGTATTCAATCCCGATGCAATTTCTGTGTTTCAACAACACTCTGTTAGTTCACAGATTACAGAATGCTTCCAGATGTGCATCGGAAACTACTACTGGTCTTCCAGGGAACGATCAAAGCGTAGACTGTTTGAGACATTACTCCTATGTAGGAAAGTGAGCAGGGTGACTTTGTATTCAATCCCGATGTAATCTCTGTGTTATATCAACACTCTGATAATCCACAGATTACGGAATGAATCCAGATATGCATCGGTATCTACCACTGGTCTTCCAGGGAACGATCAAAGCGTAGACTGTTTGAGACATTACTCCCATGGAGGAAGGTCCGCATGGTGACTGTTGTATTCAATCCCGATGCAATTTCTGTGTTTCAACAACACTCTGATAATCCACAGATTGCAGAATGCCTCCAGATGTGCATCGGAAACAGCTACTGGTCTTCCAGGGAACGATCAAAGCGTAGACTGTTTGAACCATAACTCCCATGGAGGAAAGTGCGGATTGTGACTGTTGTATTCAATCCCGATGCAATTTCTGTGTTTCAACAACACTCTGATAGTTCACAGATTACAGAATGCCTCCAGATGTGCATCGGAAGCTACTACTGGTCTTGAGGGAACGATTAAAGCGATGACAGTTTGAGACATTACTCCAATGGAGAAATGTACGCATGGTGCCTGTTGTATTCAATCCCAAAGCAATTTCTGTGTTTCATCAACACTTTGAAGGTCCACAGATTACAGAATGCCTCCAGATGTGCATCGGAAACTACTACTGGTCTTCCAGGGAGCGATCAAAGCGGCGACTGTTTGAGACATTACTCCCATGGAGGAAAGTGGGCATGGTGACTGTTGTATACAATACCGATGCAATTTCTGTGATTCATCAACACTTTGAAGGTCCACAGATTACAGAATGCCTCCAGATGTTCATCGGAAACTACTACTGGTCTTACCAGGGAACGATCAAAGCGTAGACTGTTTGAGACATTACTCCCATGGAGGAAAGTGCGCATGGTGACTGTTGTATTCAATCCCGATGCAATTTCAGTGTTTCAACAACACTCTGATAGACCACAGATTACAGAATGCCTCCAGATGTGCATCGGAAACTACTACTGGTCTTGAGCGAACGATCAAGGCGAAGGATGTTTGAGACATTACTCCCATGGAGGAAAGTGGTCATGGCGACTGTTGTATTCAATCACGATCCAATTTCTGTGTTTCATTAGAACTCGGATAGTCCTCAGATTACAGAATGCCTATAGATGTGCATCGGAAACTACTAATGGTCTTGAGGGAACGATCAAAGCGATGACAGTTTGAGACATTACTCCAATGGGGAAATGTACGCATGGTGCCTGTTGTATTCAATCCCGATGCAATTTCTGTGTTTCCTCAACACTTTGAAGGTCCATAGATTACAGAATGCCTCCAGATGTGCATCGGTAACTACGACTGGTCTTCCAGGGGCGATCATAGCGTCGACTGTTTGAGACATTACTCCAATGGGCAAATGTACGCATGGTGCCTGTTGTATTTAATCCCGATGCAATTTCTGTGTTTCCTCAACACTTTGAAGGTCCACAGATTACAGAATGCCTCCAGATGTGCATCGGAAACTGCTACTGGTCTTCCAGGGATCGATCAAAGCGTAGACTGTTTGAGACATTACTCCCATGGAGGGAAGTCCGCATGGTGACTGTTGTATTCAATCCCGATGCAATTTCTGTGTTTCAACATCACTCTGATAGTCCACAGATTACAGAATGCCTCCAGATGTGCATCGGAATCTACTACTGGTCTTGAGGGAACGATCAAAGCGATGACAGTTTGAGACATTACTCCAATGGAGAAATGTACGCATGGTGCCTGTTACATTCAATCGCAATGCAATTTCTGTGTTTCAACAACACTCTGATAGTAAACAGATTACAGAATGCCTCCAGATGTGCATCGGAAAATACTACTGGTCTTCCAGGGAACGATCAAAGCGTAGACTGTTTGAGACATTACTCCCATGGAGGAAAGTGGTCATGTCGACTGTTGTATTCAATCCCGATGCAATTTCTGTGTTTCATTAGCACTCGGATAGTCCACAGATAACAGAATGCCTCCAGATGTGCATCGGAAACTACTACTGGTCTTGAGGGAACGATCAAAGCGATGACAGTTTGAGACATTACTCCAATGGAGAAATGTACGCATGGTGCCTGTTGTATTCAATCCCAAAGCAATTTCTGTGTTTCATCAACACTTTGAAGGTCCACAGATTACAGAATGCCTCCAGATGTGCATCGGAAACTACTACTGGTCTTCCAGGGAGCGATCAAAGCGGCGACTGTTTGAGACATTACTCCCATGGAGGAAAGTGGGCATGGTGACTGTTGTATACAATACCGATGCAATTTCTGTGATTCATCAACACTTTGAAGGTCCACAGATTACAGAATGCCTCCAGATGTTCATCGGAAACTACTACTGGTCTTCCAGGGAACGATCAAAGCGTAGACTGTTTGAGACATTACTCCCATGGAGGAAAGTGCGCATGGTGACTGTTGTATTCAATCCCGATGCAATTTCAGTGTTTCAACAACACTCTGATAGACCACAGATTACAGAATGCCTCCAGATGTGCATCGGAAACTACTACTGGTCTTGAGCGAACGATCAAGGCGAAGGATGTTTGAGACATTACTCCCATGGAGGAAAGTGGTCATGGCGACTGTTGTATTCAATCACGATTCAATTTCTGTGTGTCATTAGAACTCGGATAGTCCTCAGATTACAGAATGCCTATAGATGTGCATCGGAAACTACTAATGGTCTTGAGGGAACGATCAAAGCGATGACAGTTTGAGACATTACTCCAATGGGGAAATGTACGCATGGTGCCTGTTGTATTCAATCCCGATGCAATTTCTGTGTTTCCTCAACACTTTGAAGGTCCATAGATTACAGAATGCCTCCAGATGTGCATCGGTAACTACGACTGGTCTTCCAGGGGCGATCATAGCGTCGACTGTTTGAGACATTACTCCAATGGGCAAATGTACGCATGGTGCCTGTTGTATTTAATCCCGATGCAATTTCTGTGTTTCCTCAACACTTTGAAGGTCCACAGATTACAGAATGCCTCCAGATGTGCATCGGAAACTGCTACTGGTCTTCCAGGGATCGATCAAAGCGTAGACTGTTTGAGACATTACTCCCATGGAGGGAAGTCCGCATGGTGACTGTTGTATTCAATCCCGATGCAATTTCTGTGTTTCAACAACACTCTGATAGTCCACAGATTACAGAATGCCTCCAGATGTGCATCGGAATCTACTACTGGTCGTTAGGGAACGATTAAAGCGATGACAGTTTGAGACATTACTCCAATGGAGAAATGTACGCATGGTGCCAGTTGTATTCAATTCCGTTGCAATTTCTGTGTTCCATCAACACTTAGAAGGTCCACAGATTACAGAATGCCTCCAGATGTTCATCGGAAACTACAACTGGTCTTGCAGGGAACGATCAAAGCGTAGACTGTTTGAGACATTACTCCCATGGAGGAAAGTGCGCATGGTGACTGTTGTATTCAATCCCGATGCAATTTCAGTGTTTCAACAACACTCTGATAGTCCACAGATTACAGAATGCCTCCAGATATGCATCGGAAAATACTACTGGTCTTCCAGGGAACGATCAAAGCGTAGACTGTTTGAGACATTACTCCCATGGAGGAAAGTCCGCATGGTGACTGTTGTATTCAATCCCGATGCAATTTCTGTGTTTCAACCACACTCTGATAGGAAACAGATTACAGAATGCCTCCAGATGTGCATCGGAAACTACTACTGGTCTTGATCGAACGATCAAAGCGTAGGATGTTTGAGACATTACTCCCATGGAGGAAAGTGGTCATGGAGACTATTGTATTCAATCCCGATCCAATTTCTGTGTTTCATTAGCACTCGGATAGTCCACAGATTACAGAATGCCTCCAGATGTGCATCGGAAACTACTACTGGTCATCCTGGGAACGATCAAAGCGTAGACTGTTTGAGACATTACTCCCATGGAGGAAAGTCCGCATGGTGACTGTTGTATTCAATCCCGATGCAATTTCTGTTTTTCAACAACACTCTGATAGGAAACAGATTACAGAATGCCTCCAGATGTGCATCGGAAACTACTACTGGTCTTGATCGAACGATCAAAGCGTAGTATGTTTGAGACATTACTCCCATGGAGGAAAGTGGTCATGGTGACTGTTGTATTCAATCCCGATCCAATTTCTGTGTTCTTCAACACTCTGATAGACCACAGATTACAGAATGCCTCCAGATGTGCATCGGAAACTACTACTGGACTTCCAGGGAGCGATCAAAGCCTAAACTGTTTGAGACATTACTCCCATGGAGGAAAGTGCGCATGGTGCCTGTTGTATTCAATCCCGATGCAATTTCTGTGTTTCCTCAACACTTTGAAGGCCCACAGATTACAGAATGCCTCCAGATGTTCATCGGAAACTACTACTGGTCTTCCAGGGAACGATCAAAGCGTAGACAGTTTGAGACATTACTCCCATGGAGGAAAGTGCGCATGGTGACTGTTGTATTCAATCCCGATGCAATTTCAGTGTTTCAACAACACTCTGATAGGAAACAGATTACAGAATGCCTCCAGATGTGCATCGGAAACTACTAATGGTCTTGAGGGAACGATCAAAGCGATGACAGTTTGAGACATTACTCCAATGCTGATATGTACCCCTGGTGAGTGTTGTATTCAATCCCGATGCAATTTCTGTGTTTCCTCAACACTTTGAAGGTCCACAGATTACAGAATGCCTCCAGATGTGCATCGGAAACTACTACTGGTCTTCCAGGGGCGATCAAAGCGTCGACAGTTTGAGACATTACTCCAATGGGCAAATGTACGCAAGGTGCCTGTTGTATTCAATCCCGATGCAATTTCTGTGTTTCCTCAACTCTTTGAAGGTCCACAGATTACAGAATGCCTCCAGATGTGAATCGGAAACTACTACTGGTCTTCCAGGGAACGATCAAAGCGTAGACTGTTTGAGACATTACTCCCATGGAGGAAAGTGCGCATGGTGACTGTTGTATTTTTCACCCCGATGCAATTTCTGTGTTTCATCAACACTCTGATTGTCCACAGATTACACAATGCCTCCAGATATGCATCGGAAACTACTACTGGTCTTCCAGGGAACGATCAAAGTGTAAACTGTTTGAGACATTACTCCCATGGAAGAAAGTGCGCATGGTGACTATTGTATTCAATCCCGATGCAATTTCTGTGTTTCAACAACACTCTGTTAGTCCACAGATTACAGAATGCTTCCAGATGTGCATCGGAAACTACTACTGGTCTACCAGGGAACCATCAAAGCGTAGACTGTTTGAGACATTACTCCTATGTAGGAAAGTGAGCAGGGTGACTTTGTATTCAATCCCGATGTAATTTCTGTGTTATATCAACACTCTGATAATCCACAGATTACAGAATGAATCCAGATATGCATCGGAATCTACTACTGGTATTCCAGGGAACGATCAAAGCGTAGACTGTTTGAGACATTACTCCCATGGAGGAAAGTCCGCATGGTGACTGTTGTATTCAATCCCGATGCAATTCCAGTGTTTCAACAACACTCTGATAGTCCACAGATTACAGAATGCCTCCAGATGTGCATCGGAAACTACTACTGGTCTTGAGGGAACGATCAAAGCGATGACAGTTTGAGACATTACTCCAATGGAGAAATGTACGCATGGTGCCTGTTTTATTCAATCCCAAAGCAATTTCTGTGTTTCATCAACACTTTGAAGGTCCACAGATTACAGAATGCCTCCAGATGTGCATCGGAATCTACTACTGGTCTTCCA
The DNA here is from genome assembly GCF_023897955.1 of Schistocerca gregaria. NCBI lineage: Eukaryota > Metazoa > Arthropoda > Insecta > Orthoptera > Acrididae > Schistocerca > Schistocerca gregaria. The sequence goes on along the minus strand of NC_064926.1, from coordinate 11,959,150 downwards.
GGGAGCGATCAAAGCGTAGACAGTTTGAGACATTACTCCCATGGAGGAAAGTGCGCATGGTGCCTGTTGTATTCAATCCCGATGCAATTTCTGTGTTTCATCAACACTTTGAAGGTCCACAGATTACAGAATGCCTCCAGATGTTCATCGGAAACTACTACTGGTCTTCCAGGGAACGATCAAAGCGTCGACTGTTTGAGACATTACTCCCATGGAGGAAAGTGCGCATGGTGACTGTTGTATTCAATCCCGATGCAATTTCTGTGTTTCATCAACACTCTGATTGTCCACAGATTACACAATGCCTCCAGATGTGCATCGGAAACTGCTACTGGTCTTCCAGGGAACGATATAAGCGTAGACTGTTTGAGACATTACTCCTATGTAGGAAAGTGAGCAGGGTGACTTTGTATTCAATCCCGATGTAATTTCTGTGTTATATCAACACTCTGATAATCCACGGATTACAGAATGAATCCAGATTTGCATCGGAATCTACTACTGGTCTTCCAGGGAACGATCAAAGCGTAGACTGTTTGAGACATTACTCCCATGGAGGAAAGTGCGGATGGTGACTGTTGTATTCAATCCCGATGCAGTTTCTTTGTTTCAACATCACTCTGATAGTCCACAGATTACAGAATGCCTCCAGATGTGCATCGGAAACTGCTACTGGTCTTCCAGTGAACGATAAAAGCGTAGACTGTTTGAGACATTAGTCCCATGGAGGAAAATGCGGATGGTGACTGTTGTATTCAATCCCGATGCAATTTCTGTGTTTCAACAACACTCTGATAGTAAACAGATTACAGAATGCCTCCAGATGTGCATCAGAAACTACTACTGGTCTTGAGGGAACGATCAAAGCGTAGACTGCTTCAGACATTACTCCCATGGAGGAAAGTGGTCATGGTGACTGTTGTATTAAATCCCAATGCAATTTCAGTGTTTCAACAACACTCTGATAGTCCACAGATTACAGAATGCCTCCAGATGTGCATCGGAAACTACTACTGGTCTTGAGGGAACGATTAAAGCGATGACAGTTTGAGACATTACTCCCATGGAGAAATGTACGCATGGTGAATGTTGTATTCAATCCCGATGCAATTTCTGTGTTTCATCAACACTTTGAAGGTCAACAGATTACAGAATGCCTCCAGATGTTCATCGGAAACTACTACTGGTCTTCCAGGGAACGATCAAAGCGTAGACTGTTTGAGACATTACTCCCATGGAGGAAAGTGCGCATGGTGACTGTTGTATTCAACCCCGATGCAACTTCAGTGTTTCAACAACACTCTGATAGTCCACAGATTACAGAATGCCTCCAGATGTGCATCGGAAACTACTACTCGTCTTCCAGGGAGCGATCAAATCCTAAACAGTTTGAGACATTACTCCCATGGAGGAAAGTCCGCATGGTGACTCTTGTATTCAATCCCGATGCAATTCCTGTGTTTCAACAACACTCTGTTAGTGAACAGATTACAGAATGCCTCCAGATGTGCATCGGAAACTACTACTGGTCTTGAGGGAACGATCAAAGCTCAGGATGTTTGAGACATTACTCCCATGGAGGAAAGAGGTCATGGTGACTGTTGTATTAAATCCCGATGCAATTTCAGTGTTTCAACAACAATCTGATAGTCCACAGATTACAGAATGCCTCCAGATGTGCATTGGAAACTACTGCTGGTGTTCCAGGTAACGATCAAAGCGTATACTGTTTGAGACATTACTCCAATGGAGGAAAGTCAGCATGGTGACTGTTGTATTCAATCCCGATGCAATTATGTGTTTCAACAACACTCTGATTGTAAACAGTTTACAGAATGCCTAAAGATGTGCATCGTTAACTACTACTGGTCTTCCAGGGAACGATTAAAGCTTAGACTGTTTGAGACATTACTCCCATGGAGGAAAGTGCGCATGGTGACTGTTGGATTAAATTCGGATGCAATTTCTGGGTTTCATCAACACTCTGATTGTCCACAGATTACACAATGCCTCCAAGATGTGCATCGGACACTACTACTGGTCTTCCAGGGAGCGATCGAAGCGTCGACTGTTTGAGACATTACTCCCATGGAGGATAGTGCGCATGGTGACTGTTGTATTCAATCCAGATGCAACTTCTGTGTTCATCAACACTCTGATAGTCCACAGATTACAGAATGCCTCCAGATGTGCATTGGAAACTACCACTGGTCTTCCAGGGAACGATCAAAGCGTAAACTGTTTGAGACATTACTCCCATTTAAGAAAGTGCGCATGGTGACTGTTGTATTCAATCCCGATGCAATTTCTGTGTTGCATCAACACTCTGTTAGTCCACAGATTACAGAATGCATCCAGATGTGCATCGGAAACTAATACTGGTCCTCCAGGGAACGATCAAAGATTAGACTGTTTGAGACATTACTCCTATGAAGGAAAGTGCGCAGGGTGACTTTGTATTCAATCCCGATTTAATTTCTGTGTTATATCAACACTCTGATAATCCACAGATTACAGAATGCCGCCAGATATGCATCGGAATCTACTACTGGTCTTCCAGGGAACGATCAAAGCGTAGACGGTTTGAGACATTACTCCCATGGAGGAAAGTCCGCATGGTGACTGTTGAATTCAATCCCGATGCATTTTCTGTGTTCATCAACACTCTGATAGACCACAGATTACAGAATGCCTCCAGATGTGCATCGGAAACTACTACTGGTCTTCCAGGGAGCGATCAAAGCCTAAACTGTTTGAGACATTACTCCCATGGAGGAAAGTCAGCATGGTGACTGTTGTATTGAATCCCGATGCAATTTCAGTGCTTCAACAACACTCTGATAGTCCACAGATTACAGAATGCCTCCAGATGTGCATCGGAAACTACTACTGGTGTTCCAGGGAACGATCAAAGCGTATACTGTTTGAGACATTACTCCCATGGAGGAAAGTCAGCATGGTGACTGTTGTATTCAATCCCGATGCAATTTCTGTGTTTGAACAACACTCTGATAGTAAACAGATTACAGAATGCCTCCAGATGTGCATCGGAAACTACTACTGGTCTTCCAGGGAACGATCAAAGCGTAGACTGTTTGAGACATTACTCCCATGGAGGAAAGTGCGAATGGTGACTGTTTTATTCAACCCAGATGCAATTCCTGTGTTTCAACAACACTCTGATAGTAAACAGATTACAGAATGCCTCCAGATGTGCATCGGAAACTACTACTGGCCTTCCAGGGAACGATCAAAGCGTAGACTGTGTGAGTCATTACTCCCATGGATGAAAGTGCGCATGGTGACTGTTGTATTCAATCCCGATTCAATTTCAGTGTTTCAACAACACTCTGATAGTCCGCATATTACAGAATGCCTCCAGATGTGCATCGGAAACTACTACTAGTCTTCCAGGGAACGATCAAAGCGTATACTGTTTGAGACATTACTCCCATGGTGGAAAGTCCGCATGGTGACTGTTGTATTCAATCCCGATGCAATTTCTGTGTTTCAACTACACTCTGATAGTAAACAGATTAGAGAATGCCTCCAGATGTGCATCGGAAACTACTACTGGTCTTCCAGAGAGCGATCAAATCGTCGACTGTTTGAGACATTACTCCCATGGAGGAAAGTGCGCATGGTGACTGTTGTATTCAATCCAGATGCAATTTCTGTGTTCATCAACACTCTGATAGTCCACAGATTACACTATGCCTCCAAATGTACATCGGAACTACTACTGGTCTTCCAGGGAGCGATCAAAGCGTCGACTGTTTGAGACATTACTCCCATGGAGGAAAGTGCGCATGGTGACTGTTGTATTCAATCCAGATGCAATTTCTGTGTTCATCAACACTCTGATAGTCCACAGATTACAGAATGCCTCCAGATGTGCATCGGAAACTACTACTGGTCTTCCAGGGAGCGATCAAATCGTCGACTGTTTGAGACATTACTCCCATGGAGCAAAGTGCGCATGGTGACTGTTGTATTCAATCCCGATGCAATTTCTGTGTTTCAACATCACTCTGATGGTCCACAGATTGCAGAATGCCTCCAGATGTGCATCGGAAACTGCTACTGGTCTTCCAGGGAACGATAAAAGCGTAGACTGTTTGAGACATTACTCCCATGGAGGAAAATGCTGATGGTGTCTGTTGTATTCAATCCCGATGCAATTTCTGTGTTTCAACAACACTCTGATAGTCCACAGATTACAGAATGCCTCCAGATGTGCATCGAAAAATACTACTGGTCTTCCAGGGAACGATCAAAGCGTGGACTGTTTGAGACATTACTCCCATGGAGGGAAGTCCGCATGGTGAGTGTTGTATTCAATCCCGATGCAATTTCTGTGTTTCAACAACACTCTGATAGTAAACAGATTACAGAATGCCTCCAGATGTGCATCGGAAACTGCTACTGGTCTTCCAGGGAACGATAAAATCGTAGACTGTTTGAGACATTACTCCCATGGAGGAAAATGAGGATGGTGACTGTTGTATTCAATCCCGATAAAATTTCTGTGATTCAACAACACTCTGATAGTCCACGGATTACAGAATGCCTCCAGATGTGCATCGGAAGCTACTACTAGTCTTCCAGGGAACGATCAAAGCGTGGACTGTTTGAGACATTACTCCTATGGAGGGAAGTCCGCATGGTGAGTGTTGTATTCAATCCCGATGCAATTTATGTGTTTCAACAACACTCTGATAGTCCACAGATTACAGAATGCCTCCAGATGTGCGTCGGAAAATACTACTGGTCTTGAGGGAACGATTAAAGCGATGACAGTTTGAGACATTACTCCAATGGAGAAATGTACGCATGGTGCCTGTTGTATTCAATCCCGATGCAATTTCTGTGTTTCATCAACACTTTGAAGGTCCACAGATTACAGAATGCCTCCAGATGTGAATCGGAAACTACTACTGGACTTCCAGGGAACGATCAAAGCGTAAACCCTTTGAGACATTACTCCCATGGAAGAAAGTGCGCATGGTGACTGTTGTATTCAATTCCGATGCAATTTCTGTGTTGCATCAACACTCTGTTAGTCCACAGATTACAGAATGAATCCAGATGTGCATCGGAAACTAATACTGGTCCTCCATTGAACGATCAAAGTTTAGAGTGTTTGAGACATTACTCCTATGTATTAAAGTGCGCAGGGTGACTTTGTATTCAATACCGATTTAATTTCTGTGTTATATCAACACTCTGATAATCCACAGATTACAGAATGCCTCCAGATATGCATCGGCATCTACTACTGGTCTTCCAGGGAACGATCAAAGCGTAGACGGTTTAAGACATTACTCCCATGGAGGAAAGTCCGTATGGTGACTGTTGAATTCAATCCCGTTGCAATTTCTGTGTTTCAACAGCACTCTGATAGTAAACAGATTACAGAATTCCTCCAGATGTGCATCTGAAACTACTACTGGTCTTGAGGGAACGATCAAAGCGTAGGATGTTTGAGACATTACTCCCATGGAGGAAAGTGGACATGGTGACTGTTGTATTCAATCCCGATCCAAATTCTGTGTTTTATTAGCACTCGGTTAGTAAACAGATTACAGAATGCCACCAGATGTGCATCGGAAACTACTACCGGTCTTCCAGGGAACGATAAAAGCGTACACTGTTTCAGGCATTACTCCCATGGAGGAAAGTGCGCATGGTGACTGTTGTACTCAATCCCGATGCATTTTCTGTGCTCATCAATACTCTGATAGACCACAGTTTACAGAATGCCAAAAGATGTGCATCGGAAACTACAACTGGTCTTATAGGGAGCGATCAAAGCCTAAACTGTTTGAGACATTACTCCCATGTAGGGAAGTGCGCATGGTGACTGTTGTATTAAATCCCGAGGCAATTTCAGTGTTTCAACAACACTCCGATAGTCCACAGATTACAGAATGCCTCCAGATGTGCATCGGATACTACTACTGGTCTTGAGGGAATGATCAAAACGATGACAGTTTGAGACATTACTCCAATGGAGAGATGTACGCATGGTGCCTGTTGTATTCAATCCCGATGCAATTTCTGAGTTTCATCAACACTTTGAAGGTCCACAGGTTACAGAATGCCTCCAGATGTGCATTGGAAACTACTACTGGTCATCCAGGGAACGATCAAAGCGTAGACTGTTTCAGACATTACTCCCATGGAGGAAAGTGCGCATGGTGACTGTTGTATTAAATCCCGATGCAATTTCAGTGTTTAAACAACACTCTGATAGTCCACAGATTACAGAATGCCTCCAGATGTGCATCGGAAACTGCTACTGGTCTTCCAGGGAACGATCAAAGCGTAGAATGTTTGAGACATTACTCCCATGGAGGAAAGTGCGCATGGTGACTGTTGTATTCAATCCCGATGGAATTTCTGTGTTCATCAACACTCTGATAGACCACAGATTACAGAATGCCTCCAGATGTGCATCGGAAACTACAACTGGTCTTATAGGGAGCGATCAAAGCCTAAACTGTTTGAGACATTACTCCCATGTAGGGAAGTGCGCATGGTGACTGTTGTATTCAATCCCGATGCAATTTCAGTGTTTCATCAACACTCTGATAGTCCACTGATTACAGAATGCTTCCAGATGTGCATCGGAAACTGTTACTGGCCTTCCAGGGAACGATCAAAGCGTAGACTGTGTGAGACATTACTCCCATGGATGAAAGTGCGCATGGTGACTGTTGTATTCAATCCCGATGCAATTTCAATGTTTCAACAACACTCTGATAGTAAACAGATTACAGAATGCCTCCAGATGTGCATCGGAAACTACTACTGGTCTTCCAGGGAACGATCAAAGCGTAGGCTGTTTGATACATTACTCCCATGGAGGAAAGTGGTCATGGTGACTGTTGTATTCAATCCCGCGGCAATTTCTGTGTTTCATCAACACTTTGAAGGTCCACAGATTACAGAATGCCTCCAGATGTGCATCGGAAACTACTACTGGTCTTCCAGGGAACGATCAAAGCGTAGACTGTTTGTGACATTACTCCCATGGAGGAAAGTGCGCATGGTGACTGTTGTATTCAATCCCGATGCATTTTCTGTGTTTATCAACACTCTGATAGACCACAGATTACAGAAAGCCTCCAGATGTGCATCGGAAACTACTACTGGTCTTCCAGGGAGCGATCAAAGCCTAAACTGTTTGACACATTACTCCCATGGAGGAAAGTGCGCATGGTGAATGTTGTATTCTATCCCGATGCAATTTCTGTGTTTCATCAACACTCTGATAGTCCACAGATTACAGAATGCCTCCAGATGTGCATCGGAAACTACTACTGGTCTTCCAGGGAACGATCAAAGCGTAGACTGTTTGTGACATTACTCCCATGGAGGAAAGTGCGCATGGTGACTGTTGTATTCAATCCCGATGCATTTTCTGTGTTTATCAACACTCTGATAGACCACAGATTACAGAATGCCTCCAGATGTGCATCGGAAACTACTACTGGTCTTCCAGGGAGCGATCAAAGCCTAAACTGTTTGACACATTACTCCCATGGAGGAAAGTGCGCATGGTGAAAGTTGTATTCTATCCCGATGCAATTTCTGTGTTTCATCAACACTCTGATAGTCCACAGATTACAGAATGCCTCCAGATGTGCATCGGAAACTACTACTGGACTTCCAGGGAACGATCAAAGCGTAGGATGTTTGAGACATTACTCCCATGCAGGTAAGTGCGGATGGTGCCTGTGGTATTCAATCCCGATGCAATTTCTGTGGTTCAACAACACTCTGATAGTAAACAGATAACAGAATGCCTCTAGATGTGCATCGGAAACTACTACTGGTCTTCCAGGGAACGATTAACGCGTAGACTGTTTAGACATTACTCCCATGGAGGAAAGTGCGCATGGTGACTGTTGTATTCAATCCCGATGCAATTTCTGTGTTTCATCAACACTCTCGTTGTCCACAGATTACACAATGCCTCCAGATGTGCATCGGAAACTACTACTCGTCTTCCAGGGAGCGATCAAAGCGTCGACTGTTTGAGACATTACTCCCATGGAGGAAAGTGCGCAGGGTGTCATTGTATTCAATCCCGATGCAATTTCTGTGTTATATCAACACTCTGATAATCCACAGATAACAGAATGCCTCCAGATATGCATCGGAATCTACTACAGGTCTTCCAGGGAACGATCAAAGCGTAGACAGTTTGAGACATTACTCCCATGGAGGAAAGTCCTCATGGTGACGGTTGTATTCAATCCCGATGCAATTTCAGTGTGTCAACAACACTCTGATAGTCCACAGATTACAGAATGCCTCCAGATGTGCATCGGAATCTACTACTGGTCTTCCAGGGAACGATCAAAGCGTATACTGTTGGAGACATTACTCCCATGGAGGAAAGTCCGCATGGTGACTGTAGTATTCAATCCCGATGTAATTTCTGTGTTTCAACAACACTCTGATAGTAAACAGATTACAGAATGCCTCCAGTTGTGCATCGGAAACTACTACTGGTCTTCCAGGGAACGATTAAAGCGTAGACTGTTTGAGACATTACTCCCTTGGGGGAAAGTCCGCATGATGACTGTTTTATTCTATCCCGATGCAATTTCTGTGTTTCCAGAACACTCTGATTGTAAACAGATTACAGAATGCCAGATGTGCATCGGAAACTACTACTGGTCTTCCAGGGATCGATCAAAGCGTAGGCTGTTTGAGACATTACTCCAATGGAGGAAAGTGGTCAAGGTGACTCTTGTATTCAATCCCGCGTCAATTTCTGTGTTTCATCAACACTTTGAAGGTCCACAGATTACAGAATGCCTCCAGATGTGCATCGGAAACTACTACTGGTCTTGTAGGGAACGATCAAAGCGATGGCAGTATGAGACATTATTCCAATGGAGAAATGTACGCATGGTGCCTGTTGTATTCAATCCCGATGCAATTTCTGTGTTTCATCAACACTTTGAAGGTCCACAGATTACAGATTGCCTCCAGATGTGCATCGGAAACTACAACTGGTCTTCCAGGGAACGATCAAAGCATAGACTGTTTCAGACATTACTTTCATGGAATAAAGAGCGCATGGTGCCTGTTGTATTCAATACCGATGCAATTTCAGTGTTTCAACAACACTCTGATAGTCCTCGGATTACAGAATGCCTCCAGATGTGCATCGGAAACTACTACTGGTCATCGAGGGAACGATCAAAGCGTAGACTGTTTCAGATGTTACTCCCATGGAGGAAAGTGCGCATGGTGACAGTTGTATTCAATCCCGATGCAATTTCTGTGCTTCAACACCATTCTGATAGTCCACAGATTACAGAATGCCTCCAGATGTGCATCGGAAACTACTACTGGTCTTCCAGGGAGCGATCAAATCCTAAACTGTTTGAGACATTACTCCCATGGAGGAAAGTGCGCATGGTTACTGTTGTATTCAATCCCGATGCAATTTCTGTGTTCATCAACACTCTGATAATCCACAGATTACAGAATGCCGCCAGATATGCATCGGAATCTACTACTGGTCTTCCAGGGAACGATCAAAGCGTAGACGGTTTGAGACATTACTCCCATGGAGGAAAGTCCGCATGGTGACTGTTGAATTCAATCCCGATGCATTTTCTGTGTTCATCAACACTCTGATAGACCACAGATTACAGAATGCCTCCAGATGTGCATCCGAAACTACTACTGGTCTTCCAGGGAGCGATCAAAGCCTAAACTGTTTGAGACATTACTCCCATGGAGGAAAGTGCGCATGGTGACTGTTGTATTCAATCCCGATGCAATTTCTGCGTTTCATCAACACTCTGATAGTCCACAGATTACAGAATGCCTCCAGATGTGCATCAGAAACTACTACTGGCCTTCCAGGGAACGATCAAAGCGTAGACTGTGTGAGTCATTACTCCCATGGATGAAAGTGCGCATGGTGACTGTTGTATTCAATCCCGATGCAATTTCAGTGCTTCAACAACACTCTGATAGTCCACAGATTACAGAATGCCTCCAGATGTGCATCGGAAACTACTACTGGTGTTCCAGGGAACGATCAAAGCGTATACTGTTTGAGACATTACTCCCATGGAGGAAAGTCAGCATGGTGACTGTTGTATTCAATCCCGATGCAATTTCTGTGTTTGAACAACACTCTGATAGTAAACAGATTACAGAATGCGTCCAGATGTGCATCGGAAACTACTACTGGTCTTCCAGGGAACGATCAAAGCGTAGACTGTTTGAGACATTACTCCCATGGAGGAAAGTGCGAATGGTGACTGTTGTATTCAACCCCGATGCAATTCCTGTGTTTCAACAACACTCTGATAGTAAACAGATTACAGAATGCCTCCAGATGTGCATCGGAAACTACTACTGGCCTTCCAGGGAATTATCAAAGCGTAGACTGTGTGAGTCATTACTCCCATGGATGAAAGTGCGCATGGTGACTGTTGTATTCAATCCCGATTCAATTTCAGTGTTTCAACAACACTCTGATAGTCCGCATATTACAGAATGCCTCCAGATGTGCATCGGAAACTACTACTAGTCTTCCAGGGAACGATCAAAGCGTATACTGTTTGAGACATTACTCCCATGGTGGAAAGTCCGCATGGTGACTGTTGTATTCAATCCCGATGCAATTTCTGTGTTTCAACAACACTCTGATAGTAAACAGATTAGAGAATGCCTCCAGATGTGCATCGGAAACTACTACTGGTCTTCCAGGGAACGATTAAAGCTTAGACTGTTTGAGACATTACTCCTATGGAGGAAAGTGCGCATGGTGACTGTTGTATTCAATCCCGATGCAATTTCTGTGTTTCATCAACAATCTGATTGTCCACAGATTACACTATGCCTCCAAATGTACATCGGAACTACTACTGGTCTTCCAGGGAGCGATCAAAGCGTCGACTGTTTGAGACATTACTCCCATGGAGGAAAGTGCGCATGGTGACTGTTGTATTCAATCCAGATGCAATTTCTGTGTTCATCAACACTCTGATAGTCCACAGATTACAGAATGCCTCCAGATGTGCATCGGAAACTACTACTGGTCTTCCAGGGAGCGATCAAATCGTCGACTGTTTGAGACATTACTCCCATGGAGCAAAGTGCGCATGGTGACTGTTGTATTCAATCCCGATGCAATTTCTGTGTTTCAACATCACTCTGATGGTCCACAGATTGCAGAATGCCTCCAGATGTGCATCGGAAACTGCTACTGGTCTTCCAGGGAACGATAAAAGCGTAGACTGTTTGAGACATTACTCCCATGGAGGAAAATGCTGATGGTGTCTGTTGTATTCAATCCCGATGCAATTTCTGTGTTTCAACAACACTCTGATAGTCCACAGATTACAGAATGCCTCCAGATGTGCATCGAAAAATACTACTGGTCTTCCAGGGAACGATCAAAGCGTGGACTGTTTGAGACATTACTCCCATGGAGGGAAGTCCGCATGGTGAGTGTTGTATTCAATCCCGATGCAATTTCTGTGTTTCAACAACACTCTGATTGTAAACAGATTACAGAATGCCTCCAGATGTGCATCGGAAACTGCTACTGGTCTTCCAGGGAACGATAAAATCGTAGACTGTTTGAGACATTACTCCCATGGAGGAAAGTGAGGATGGTGACTGTTGTATTCAATCCCGATGCAATTTCTGTGTTTCAACAACACTCTGATAGTCCACGGATTACAGAATGCCTCCAGATGTGCATCGGAAGCTACTACTAGTCTTCCAGGGAACGATCAAAGCGTGGACTGTTTGAGACATTACTCCTATGGAGGGAAGTCCGCATGGTGAGTGTTGTATTCAATCCCGATGCAATTTATGTGTTTCAACAACACTCTGACAGTCCACAGATTACAGAATGCCTCCAGATGTGCGTCGGAAAATACTACTGGTCTTGAGGGAACGATTAAAGCGATGACAGTTTGAGACATTACTCCAATGGAGAAATGTACGCATGGTGCCTGTTGTATTCAATCCCGATGCAATTTCTGTGTTTCATCAACACTTTGAAGGTCCACAGATTACAGAATGCCTCCAGATGTGAATCGGAAACTACTACTGGTCTTCCAGGGGACGATCAAAGCGTAAACTCTTTGAGACATTACTCCCATGGAAGAAAGTGCGCGTGGTGACTGTTGTATTCAATCCCGATGCAATTTCTGTGTTGCATCAACACTCTGTTAGACCACAGATTACAGAATGAATCCAGATGTGCATCGGAAACTAATACTGGTCCTCCATTGAAAGATCAAAGTTTAGAGTGTTTGAGACATTACTCCTATGTATTAAAGTGCGCAGGGTGACTTTGTATTCAATCCCGATTTAATTTCTGTGTTATATCAACACTCTGATAATCCACAGATTACAGAATGCCTCCAGATATGCATCGGCATCTACTACTGGTCTTCCAGGGAACGATCAAAGCGTAGACGGTTTAAGATATTACTCCCATGGAGGAAAGTCCGTATGGTGACTGTTGAATTCAATCCGGATGCAATTTCTGTGTTTCAACAGCACTCTGATAGTAAACAGATTACAGAATTCCTCCAGATGTGCATCTGAAACTACTACTGGTCTTGAGGGAACGATCAAAGCGTAGGATGTTTGAGACATTACTCCCATGGAGGAAAGTGGACATGGTGACTGTTGTATTCAATCCCGATCCAAATTCTGTGTTTCATTAGCACTCGGTTAGTAAACAGATTACAGAATGCCACCAGATGTGCATCGGAAACTACTACTGGTCTTCCAGGGAACGATCAAAGCGTAGGCTGTTTGATACATTACTCCCATGGAGGAAAGTGGTCATGGTGACTGTTGTATTCAATCCCGCGGCAATTTCTGTGTTTCATCAACACTTTGAAGGTCCACAGATTACAGAATGCCTCCAGATGTGCATCGGAAACTACTACTGGTCTTCCAGGGAACGATCAAAGCGTAGACTGTTTGTGACATTACTCCCATGGAGGAAAGTGCGCATGGTGACTGTTGTATTCAATCCCGATGCATTTTCTGTGTTTATCAACACTCTGATAGACCACAGATTACAGAATGCCTCCAGATGTCCATCGGAAACTACTACTGGTCTTCCAGGGAGCGATCAAAGCCTAAACTGTTTGACACATTACTCCCATGGAGGAAAGTGCGCATGGTGAATGTTGTATTCTATCCCGATGCAATTTCTGTGTTTCATCAACACTCTGATAGTCCACAGATTACAGAATGCCTCCAGATGTGCATCGGAAACTACTACTGGACTTCCAGGGAACGATCAAAGCGTAGACTGTGTGAGACATTACTCCCATGGATGAAAGTGCGCATGGTGACTGTTGTATTCAATCCCGATGCAATTTCTGTGATTCAACAACACTCTGATAGTAAACAGATTACAGAATTCCTCCAGATGTGCATCTGAAACTACTACTGGTCTTGAGGGAACGATCAAAGCGTAGGATGTTTGAGACATTACTCCCATGCAGGTAAGTGCGGATGGTGACTGTTGTTTTCAATCCTGATGCAATTTCTGTGTTATATCAACACTCTGATAATCCACAGATTACAGAACGCCTAAAGATGTGTATCGGAAACTACTACTGGCCTTCCAGGAAAGATCAAAGCGTAGACTGTGTGAGACATTACTCCCATGGATGAAAGTGAGCATGGCGACTGTTGTATTCAATCCCGATGCAATTTCAGTGTTTCAACAACACTCCGATAGTCCACAGATTACAGAATGCCTCCAGATGTGCATCGGAATCTACTACTGGTCTTCCAGGGAACGATCAAAGCGTATACTGTTGGAGACATTACTCCCATGGAGGAAAGTCCGCATGGTGACTGTTGTATTCAATCCCGATGCAATTTCTGTGTTTCAACAACACTCTGATAGTAAACAGATAACAGAATGCCTCTAGATGTGCATCGGAAACTACTACTGGTCTTCCAGGGAACGATTAACGCGTAGACTGTTTAGACATTAATCCCATGGAGGAAAGTGCGCATGGTGACTGTTGTATTCAATCCCGATGCAATTTCTGTGTTTCATCAACACTCTCGTTGTCCACAGATTACACAATGCCTCCAGATGTGCATCGGAAACTACTACTCGTCTTCCAGGGAGCGATCAAAGCGTCGACTGTTTGAGACATTACTCCCATGGAGGAAAGTGCGCAGGGTGTCATTGTATTCAATCCCGATGCAATTTCTGTGTTATATCAACACTCTGATAATCCACAGATAACAGAATGCCTCCAGATATGCATCGGAATCTACTACAGGTCTTCCAGGGAACGATCAAAGCGTAGACAGTTTGAGACATTACTCCCAAGGAGGAAAGTCCTCATGGTGACGGTTGTATTCAATCCCGATGCAATTTCAGTGTGTCAACAACACTCTGATAGTCCACAGATTACAGAATGCCTCCAGATGTGCATCGGAATCTACTACTGGTCTTCCAGGGAACGATCAAAGCGTATACTGTTGGAGACATTACTCCCATGGAGGAAAGTCCGCATGGTGACTGTAGTATTCAATCCCGATGTAATTTCTGTGTTTCAACAACACTCTGATAGTAAACAGATTACAGAATGCCTCCAGTTGTGCATCGGAAACTACTACTGGTCTTCCAGGGAACGATTAAAGCGTAGACTGTTTGAGACATTACTCCCATGGGGGAAAGTCCGCATGATGACTGTTTTATTCTATCCCGATGCAATTTCTGTGTTTCCAGAACACTCTGATTGTAAACAGATTACAGAATGCCTCCAGATGTGCATCGGAAACTACTACTGGTCTTCCAGGGATCGATCAAAGCGTAGGCTGTTTGAGACATTACTCCAATGGAGGAAAGTGGTCAAGGTGACTCTTGTATTCAATCCCGCGTCAATTTCTGTGTTTCATCAACACTTTGAAGGTCCACAGATTACAGAATGCCTCCAGATGTGCATCGGAAACTACTACTGGTCTTGAGGGAACGATCAAAGCGTAGACTGTTTCAGACATTACTCCCATGGAGGGAAGTGGTCAAGGTGACTGTTGTATTAAATCCCGATGCAATTTCAGTGTTTCAACAACACTCTGATAGTAGACTGATTACAGAATGCCTCCAGATGTGCATCGGAAACTACTACTGGTCTTCCAGGGAGCGATCAAATCCTAAACTGTTTGAGACATTACTCCCATGGAGGAAAGTGCGCATGGTTACTGTTGTATTCCATCCCGATGCAATTTCTGTGTTCATCAACACTCTGATAGTCCACAGATTACAGAATGCCTCCAGATGTGCATCGGAAACTACTACTGGTCTTTCAGGGAGCGATCAAAGCGAAACTGTATGAGACATTACTCCCATGGAGGAAAGTGCGCATGGTGACTGTTGTATTCAATCCCGATGCAATTTCTGTGTTTCAAGAACACTCTGATAGTAAACAGATTACAGAATGCCTCCAGATGTGCATCGGAAACTACTACTGGTCTTCCAGGGATCGATCAAAACTTAGGCTGTTTGAGGCATTACTCCCATGGAGGAAAGTGGTCATGGTGACTCTTGTATTCAATCCCGCGTCAATTTCTGTGTTTCATCAACACTTTGAAGGTCCACAGATTACAGAATGCCTCCAGATGTGCATCGGAAACTACTACTGGTCTTCCAGGGAACGATCAAAGCGATGACAGTATGAGACATTATTCCAATGGAGAAATGTACGCATGGTGCCTGTTGTATTCAATCCCGATGCAATTTCTGTGTTTAAACTCCTTTCTGATAGTCCACAGATTACAGAATGCCTCCAGATGTGCATCGAAAACTACTACTGGTCTTCCAGGGAGCGATCAAATCCTAAACTGTTTGAGACATTACTTCCATGGAGGAAAGTGCGCATGGTGACTGTTGTATTCAATCCCGATGCAATTTGTGTGTTTCATCAACACTCTGATAGTCCACAGATTACAGATTGCCTCCAGATGTGCATCGGAAACTACTACTGGTCTTCCAGTTAACGATCAAAGCGTAGACTATTTGAGATATTACTCCTATGTAGGAAAGTGCGCATGGTGACTGTTGTATTCAATCCCGATGCAATATCTCTGTTTCATCAACACTCTCATAGTCCACAGATTACAGAATGCCTCCAGATGTGCATTGGAATCTACTACTGGTCTTCCAGGGAACGATCAAAGCGTAAACTGTTTGAGACATTACTCCCATGGATGAAAGTGCGCATGGTGACTGCTGTATTCAATCCCGATGCAATTTCTGTGTTTCAACAACACTCTGATAGTCCACAGATTACAGAATGCCTCCAGATGTGCATCGAAAAATACTACTGGTCTTCCAGGGAACGATCAAAGCGTGGACTGTTTGAGACATTACTCCCATGGAGGGAAGTCCGCATGGTGAGTGTTGTATTCAATCCCGATGCAATTTCTGTGTTTCAACAACACTCTGATTGTAAACAGATTACAGAATGCCTCCAGATGTGCATCGGAAACTGCTACTGGTCTTCCAGGGAACGATAAAATCGTAGACTGTTTGAGACATTACTCCCATGGAGGAAAGTGAGGATGGTGACTGTTGTATTCAATCCCGATGCAATTTCTGTGTTTCAACAACACTCTGATAGTCCACGGATTACAGAATGCCTCCAGATGTGCATCGGAAGCTACTACTAGTCTTCCAGGGAACGATCAAAGCGTGGACTGTTTGAGACATTACTCCTATGGAGGGAAGTCCGCATGGTGAGTGTTGTATTCAATCCCGATGCAATTTATGTGTTTCAACAACACTCTGACAGTCCACAGATTACAGAATGCCTCCAGATGTGCGTCGGAAAATACTACTGGTCTTGAGGGAACGATTAAAGCGATGACAGTTTGAGACATTACTCCAATGGAGAAATGTACGCATGGTGCCTGTTGTATTCAATCCCGATGCAATTTCTGTGTTTCATCAACACTTTGAAGGTCCACAGATTACAGAATGCCTCCAGATGTGAATCGGAAACTACTACTGGTCTTCCAGGGGACGATCAAAGCGTAAACTCTTTGAGACATTACTCCCATGGAAGAAAGTGCGCGTGGTGACTGTTGTATTCAATCCCGATGCAATTTCTGTGTTGCATCAACACTCTGTTAGACCACAGATTACAGAATGAATCCAGATGTGCATCGGAAACTAATACTGGTCCTCCATTGAAAGATCAAAGTTTAGAGTGTTTGAGACATTACTCCTATGTATTAAAGTGCGCAGGGTGACTTTGTATTCAATCCCGATTTAATTTCTGTGTTATATCAACACTCTGATAATCCACAGATTACAGAATGCCTCCAGATATGCATCGGCATCTACTACTGGTCTTCCAGGGAACGATCAAAGCGTAGACGGTTTAAGATATTACTCCCATGGAGGAAAGTCCGTATGGTGACTGTTGAATTCAATCCGGATGCAATTTCTGTGTTTCAACAGCACTCTGATAGTAAACAGATTACAGAATTCCTCCAGATGTGCATCTGAAACTACTACTGGTCTTGAGGGAACGATCAAAGCGTAGGATGTTTGAGACATTACTCCCATGGAGGAAAGTGGACATGGTGACTGTTGTATTCAATCCCGATCCAAATTCTGTGTTTCATTAGCACTCGGTTAGTAAACAGATTACAGAATGCCACCAGATGTGCATCGGAAACTACTACTGGTCTTCCAGGGAACGATCAAAGCGTAGGCTGTTTGATACATTACTCCCATGGAGGAAAGTGGTCATGGTGACTGTTGTATTCAATCCCGCGGCAATTTCTGTGTTTCATCAACACTTTGAAGGTCCACAGATTACAGAATGCCTCCAGATGTGCATCGGAAACTACTACTGGTCTTCCAGGGAACGATCAAAGCGTAGACTGTTTGTGACATTACTCCCATGGAGGAAAGTGCGCATGGTGACTGTTGTATTCAATCCCGATGCATTTTCTGTGTTTATCAACACTCTGATAGACCACAGATTACAGAATGCCTCCAGATGTCCATCGGAAACTACTACTGGTCTTCCAGGGAGCGATCAAAGCCTAAACTGTTTGACACATTACTCCCATGGAGGAAAGTGCGCATGGTGAATGTTGTATTCTATCCCGATGCAATTTCTGTGTTTCATCAACACTCTGATAGTCCACAGATTACAGAATGCCTCCAGATGTGCATCGGAAACTACTACTGGACTTCCAGGGAACGATCAAAGCGTAGACTGTGTGAGACATTACTCCCATGGATGAAAGTGCGCATGGTGACTGTTGTATTCAATCCCGATGCAATTTCTGTGATTCAACAACACTCTGATAGTAAACAGATTACAGAATTCCTCCAGATGTGCATCTGAAACTACTACTGGTCTTGAGGGAACGATCAAAGCGTAGGATGTTTGAGACATTACTCCCATGCAGGTAAGTGCGGATGGTGACTGTTGTTTTCAATCCTGATGCAATTTCTGTGTTATATCAACACTCTGATAATCCACAGATTACAGAACGCCTAAAGATGTGTATCGGAAACTACTACTGGCCTTCCAGGAAAGATCAAAGCGTAGACTGTGTGAGACATTACTCCCATGGATGAAAGTGAGCATGGCGACTGTTGTATTCAATCCCGATGCAATTTCAGTGTTTCAACAACACTCCGATAGTCCACAGATTACAGAATGCCTCCAGATGTGCATCGGAATCTACTACTGGTCTTCCAGGGAACGATCAAAGCGTATACTGTTGGAGACATTACTCCCATGGAGGAAAGTCCGCATGGTGACTGTTGTATTCAATCCCGATGCAATTTCTGTGTTTCAACAACACTCTGATAGTAAACAGATAACAGAATGCCTCTAGATGTGCATCGGAAACTACTACTGGTCTTCCAGGGAACGATTAACGCGTAGACTGTTTAGACATTACTCCCATGGAGGAAAGTGCGCATGGTGACTGTTGTATTCAATCCCGATGCAATTTCTGTGTTTCATCAACACTCTCGTTGTCCACAGATTACACAATGCCTCCAGATGTGCATCGGAAACTACTACTCGTCTTCCAGGGAGCGATCAAAGCGTCGACTGTTTGAGACATTACTCCCATGGAGGAAAGTGCGCAGGGTGTCATTGTATTCAATCCCGATGCAATTTCTGTGTTATATCAACACTCTGATAATCCACAGATAACAGAATGCCTCCAGATATGCATCGGAATCTACTACAGGTCTTCCAGGGAACGATCAAAGCGTAGACAGTTTGAGACATTACTCCCAAGGAGGAAAGTCCTCATGGTGACGGTTGTATTCAATCCCGATGCAATTTCAGTGTGTCAACAACACTCTGATAGTCCACAGATTACAGAATGCCTCCAGATGTGCATCGGAATCTACTACTGGTCTTCCAGGGAACGATCAAAGCGTATACTGTTGGAGACATTACTCCCATGGAGGAAAGTCCGCATGGTGACTGTAGTATTCAATCCCGATGTAATTTCTGTGTTTCAACAACACTCTGATAGTAAACAGATTACAGAATGCCTCCAGTTGTGCATCGGAAACTACTACTGGTCTTCCAGGGAACGATTAAAGCGTAGACTGTTTGAGACATTACTCCCATGGGGGAAAGTCCGCATGATGACTGTTTTATTCTATCCCGATGCAATTTCTGTGTTTCCAGAACACTCTGATTGTAAACAGATTACAGAATGCCTCCAGATGTGCATCGGAAACTACTACTGGTCTTCCAGGGATCGATCAAAGCGTAGGCTGTTTGAGACATTACTCCAATGGAGGAAAGTGGTCAAGGTGACTCTTGTATTCAATCCCGCGTCAATTTCTGTGTTTCATCAACACTTTGAAGGTCCACAGATTACAGAATGCCTCCAGATGTGCATCGGAAACTACTACTGGTCTTGAGGGAACGATCAAAGCGTAGACTGTTTCAGACATTACTGCCATGGAGGGAAGTGGTCAAGGTGACTGTTGTATTAAATCCCGATGCAATTTCAGTGTTTCAACAACACTCTGATAGTAGACTGATTACAGAATGCCTCCAGATGTGCATCGGAAACTACTACTGGTCTTCCAGGGAGCGATCAAATCCTAAACTGTTTGAGACATTACTCCCATGGAGGAAAGTGCGCATGGTTACTGTTGTATTCCATCCCGATGCAATTTCTGTGTTCATCAACACTCTGATAGTCCACAGATTACAGAATGCCTCCAGATGTGCATCGGAAACTACTACTGGTCTTTCAGGGAGCGATCAAAGCGAAACTGTATGAGACATTACTCCCATGGAGGAAAGTGCGCATGGTGACTGTTGTATTCAATCCCGATGCAATTTCTGTGTTTCAAGAACACTCTGATAGTAAACAGATTACAGAATGCCTCCAGATGTGCATCGGAAACTACTACTGGTCTTCCAGGGATCGATCAAAACTTAGGCTGTTTGAGGCATTACTCCCATGGAGGAAAGTGGTCATGGTGACTCTTGTATTCAATCCCGCGTCAATTTCTGTGTTTCATCAACACTTTGAAGGTCCACAGATTACAGAATGCCTCCAGATGTGCATCGGAAACTACTACTGGTCTTCCAGGGAACGATCAAAGCGATGACAGTATGAGACATTATTCCAATGGAGAAATGTACGCATGGTGCCTGTTGTATTCAATCCCGATGCAATTTCTGTGTTTAAACTCCTTTCTGATAGTCCACAGATTACAGAATGCCTCCAGATGTGCATCGAAAACTACTACTGGTCTTCCAGGGAGCGATCAAATCCTAAACTGTTTGAGACATTACTTCCATGGAGGAAAGTGCGCATGGTGACTGTTGTATTCAATCCCGATGCAATTTGTGTGTTTCATCAACACTCTGATAGTCCACAGATTACAGATTGCCTCCAGATGTGCATCGGAAACTACTACTGGTCTTCCAGTTAACGATCAAAGCGTAGACTATTTGAGATATTACTCCTATGTAGGAAAGTGCGCATGGTGACTGTTGTATTCAATCCCGATGCAATATCTCTGTTTCATCAACACTCTCATAGTCCACAGATTACAGAATGCCTCCAGATGTGCATTGGAATCTACTACTGGTCTTCCAGGGAACGATCAAAGCGTAAACTGTTTGAGACATTACTCCCATGGATGAAAGTGCGCATGGTGACTGCTGTATTCAATCCCGATGCAATTTCTGTGTTTCATCAACACTCTGATTGTCCACAGATTACACAATGCCTCCAGATGTGCATCGGAAACTACTACTGGTATTCCAGGGAGCGACCAAAGCGTCGACTGTTTGAGACATTGCTCCCATGGAGGAAAGTGCGCATGGTGACTGTTGTGTTCAATCCGGATGCAATTTCAGTGTTTCAACAACACTCGGATAGTCCACAGATTACAGAATGCGTCCAGATGTGCATCGGAAACTACTACTGGTCTCCAGGGAACGATCAAAGCGTAGACAGTTTGAGACATTACTCCCATGGAGGAAAGTCCGCATGGTGACTTTTGTATTCAATCCCGATGCAATTTCTGTGTTTCAACAACACTCTGATAGTAAACAGATTACAGAATGCCTCCAGATGTGCATCCGAAACTACTACTGGTCTTGAGGTAACGATCAAAGCGTAGGATGTTTGAGACATTACTCCCATGGAGGAAAGTGCGGATGGTGACTGTTGTATTCAATCCCGATGCAATTTCTGTGTTCATCAACACTCTGATAGACTACAGATTACAGAATGCCTCCAGATGTGCATCGGAAACTACAACTGGCCTTCCAAGGAGCGATCAAAGCCTAAACTGTTTGAGACATTACTCCCATGTACGGAAGAGCGCATGGTGACTGTTGTATTCAATCCCGATGCAATTTCTGTGTTTCATCAACACTTTGAAGGTCCACAGATTACAGATTGCCTCCAGATGTACATCGGAAACTACTACAGGTCTTCCAGGGAACGATCAAAGCGTAGACTGTTTCAGACATTACTTTCATAGAATAAAGTGCGCATGGTGCCTGTTGTATTCAATACCGATGCAATTTCAGTGTTTCAACAACACTCTGATAGTCCTCGGATTACAGAATGCCTCCAGATGTGCATCGGAAACTACTACTGGTCTTCGAGGGAACGATCAAAGCGTAGACTGTTTCAGATGTTACTCCCATGGAGGAAAGTGCGCATGGTGACTGTTGTATTCAATCCCGATGCAATTTCTGTGTTTCAACACCATTCTGATAGTCCACAGATTACAGAATGCCTCCAGATGTGCATCGGAAACTACTACTGGTCTTCCAGGGAGCGATCAAATCCTAAACTGTTTGAGACATTACTCCCATGGAGGAAAGTGCGCATGGTTACTGTTGTATTCAATCCCGATGCAATTTCTGTGTTCATCAACACTCTGATAGTCCACAGATTACAGAATGCCTACAGATGTGCATCGGAAACTACTACTGGTCTTTCAGGGAGCGATCAAAGCGAAACTGTATGAGACATTACTCCCATGGAGGAAAGTGCGCATGGTGACTGTTGTATTCAATCCCGATGCAATTTCTGTGTATCAACAACACTCTGATAGTAAACAGATTACAGAATTCCTCCAGATGTGCATCGGAAACTACTACTGGTCTTCCAGGGAGCGATCAAATCCTAAACTGTTTGAGACATTACTCCCATGGAGGAAAGTGCGCATGGTTACTGTTGTATTCAATCCCGATGCAATTTCTGTGTTCATCAACACTCTGATAGTCCACAGATTACAGAATGCCTCCAGATGTGCATCGGAAACTACTACTGGTCTTTCAGGGAGCGATCAAAGCGAAACTGTATGAGACATTACTCCCATGGAGGAAAGTGCGCATGGTGACTGTTGTATTCAATCCCGATGCAATTTCTGTGTTTCAAGAACACTCTGATAGTAAACAGATTACAGAATGCCTCCAGATGTGCATCCGAAACTACTACTGGTCTTCCAGGGATCGATCAAAGCTTAGGCTGTTTGAGGCATTACTCCCATGGAGGAAAGTGGTCATGGTGACTCTTGTATTCAATCCCGCGTCAATTTCTGTGTTTCATCAACACTTTGAAGGTCCACAGATTACAGAATGCCTCCAGATTTGCATCGGAAACTACTACTGGTCTTCCAGGGAACGATCAAAGCGATGACAGTATGAGACATTATTCCAATGGAGAAATGTACGCATGGTGCCTGTTGTATTCAATCCCGAGGCAATTTCTGTGTTTCATCAACACTTTGAAGGTCCACAGATTACAGATTGCCTCAAGAATTGCATCGGAAACTACTACTGGTCTTCCAGGGAACGATAAAAGCGTAGACTGTTTCAGAAATTACTTTCATGGAATAAAGTGCGCATGGTGCCTATTGTATTCAATACCGATGCAATTTCAGTGTTTCAACAACACTCTGATAGTCCTCGGTTTACAGAATGCCTCCAGATGTGCATCCGAAACTACTACTGGTCTTCGAGAGAACGATCAAAGCGTAGACTGTTTCAGATGATACTCCCATGGAGGAAAGTGCGCATGGTGACTGTTGTATTCAATCCCGATGCAATTTCTGTGTTTCAACTCCATTCTGATAGTCCACAGATTACAGAATGCCTCCAGATGTGCATCGGAAACTACTACTGGTCTTCCAGGGAGCGATCAAATCGTAAACTGTTTGAGACATTACTTCCATGGAGGAAAGTGCGCATGGTGACTGTTGTATTCAATCCCGATGCAATTTGTGTGTTTCATCAACACTCTGATAGTCCACAGATTACAGAATGCCTCCAGATGTGCATCGGAAACTACTACTGGTCTTCCAGTTAACGATCAAAGCGTAGACTATTTGAGATATTACTCCTATGTAGGAAAGTGCGCATGGTGACTGTTGTATTCAATCCCGATGCAATATCTCTGTTTCATCAACACTCTGATAGTCCACAGATTACAGAATGCCTCCAGATGTGCATCGGAATCTACTACTGGTCTTCCAGGGAACGATCAAAATGTAAACTGGTTGAGACATTACTCCCATGGATGAAAGTGCGCATGGTGACTGTTGTATTCAATCCCGATGCAATTTCTGTGTTTCATCAACACTCTGATTGTCCACAGATTACACAATGCCTCCAGATGTGCATCGGAAACTACTACTGGTCTTCCAGGGAGCGACCAAAGCGTCGACTGTTTGAGACATTGCTCCCAAGGAGGAAAGTGCGCATGGTGACTGTTGTGTTCAATCCGGATGCAATTTCAGTGTTTCAACAACACTCTGATAGTCCACAGATTACAGAATGCGTCCAGATGTGCATCGGAAAGTACTACTGGTCTCCAGGGAACGATCAAAGCGTAGACAGTTTGAGACATTACTCCCATGGAGGAAAGTCCGCATGGTGACTTTTGTATTCAATCCCGATGCAATTTCTGTGTTTCAACAACACTCTGATAGTAAACAGATTACAGAATTCCTCCAGATGTGCATCCAAAACTACTACTGGTCTTGAGGTAACGCTCAAAGCGTAGGATGTTTGAGACATTACTCCCATGGAGGAAAGTGCGGATGGTGACTGTTGTATTCAATCCCGATGCAATTTCTGTGTTTCATCAACACTCTGATAGTCCACAGATTACAGAATGCCTCCAGATGTGCATCGGAAACTACTACTGGTCTTCCAGGGAGCGATCAAATCCTAAACTGTTTGAGACATTACTCCCATGGAGGAAAGTGGGCATGGTTACTGTTGTATTCAATCCCGATGCAATTTCTGTGTTTCATCAACACTCTGATTGTCCACAGATTACACAATGCATCCAGATGTGCATCGGAAACTACTACTGGTCTTCCAGGGAACGATCAAAGCGTAAACTGTTTGAGACATTACTCCCATGGAAGAAAGTGCGCATGGTGACTGTTGTATTCAATCCCGATGCAATTTCTGTGTTTCAACAACACTCTGATAGTAAACAGATTACAGAGTGCCTCCAGATGTGCATCGGAAACTACTACTGGTCTTGAGGGAACGATCAAAGCGTGGGATGTTTGAGACATTACTCCCATGGAGGAAAGTGGTCATGGTGTCTGTTGTATTCAATCCCGATGCAATTTCAGTGTTTCAACAACACTCTGATAGTCCACAGATTACAGAATGCCTCCAGATGTGCATCGGAAACTACTACTGGCCTTCCAGGGAACGATCAAAGCGTAGACTGTGTGAGTCATTACTCCCATGGACGAAAGTGCGCATGGTGACTGTTGTATTCAATCCCGATGCAATTTCAGTGTTTCAACAACATTCCGATAGTCCACAGATTACAGAATGCCTCCAGATGGGCATCGGAAAGTACTACTGGTGTTCCAGTGAACGATCAAAGCGTATACTGTTTGAGACATTACTCCCATGGAGGAAAGTCAGCATGGTGACTGTTGTATTCAATCCCGATGCAATTTCTGTGTTTCAACAACACTCTGATTGTAAACAGATTACAGAATGCCTCCAGATGGGCATCGGAAACTACTACTGGTCTTCCAGGGAACAGTTAAATCTTAGACTGTTTGAGACATTACTCCCATGGAGGAAAGTGCGCATGGTCACTGTTGTATTCAATCCCGATGCAATTTCTGTGTTTCATCAACACTCTGATTGTCCACAGATTACACAATGCCTCCAGATGTGCATCGGAACTACTACTGGTCTTCCAGGGAGCGATCAAAGCGTCGACTGTTTCAGACACTACTCCCATGGAGGAAAGTGCGCATGGTGACTGTTGTATTCAATCCAGAAGCAATTTCTGTATTCATCAACACTCTGATAGTCCACAGATTACAGAATGCATCCAGATGTGCATCGGAAACTAATACTGGTCCTCCACTGAACGATCAAAGTTTAGAGTGTTTGAGACATTACTCCTATGTATTAAGGGGCAGAGGGTGACTTTGTATTCAATCCCGATTTAATTTCTGTGTTATATCAACACTCTGATAATCCACAGATTACAGAATGCCTCCAGATATGCATCGGCATCTACTACTGGTCTTCCAGGGAACGATCAAAGCGTAGACGGTTTAAGACATTACTCCCATGGAGGAAAGTCCGCATGGTGACTGTTGAATTCAATCCCGATGCAATTTCTGTGTTTCAACAACACTCTGATAGTAAACAGATTACAGAATTCCTCCAGTTGTGCATCTGAAACTACTACTGGTCTTGAGGGAACGATTAAAGCGTAGCATGCTTGAGACATTACTCCCATGGAGGAAAGTGGTCATGGTGACTGTTGTATTTAATCCCGATGCCATTTCTGTATTTTATTAGCACTCGGATAGTCCACAGATTACAGAATGCCTCCAGAAGTGCATCGGAAACTACTACTGGTCCTCCAGGGAACGATCAAAGCGTAGACTGTTTGAGACATTACTCCCATGGAGGAAAGTGCGCATGGTGACTGTTGTATTCAACCACGATGCAATTCATGTGTTTCAACAACACTCTGATAGTAAACAGATTACAGAATGCCTCCAGATGTGCATCGGAAACTACTACTGGTCTTGAGGGAACAATCAAAGCGTAGGATGTTTGAGACATTACTCCCATGGAGGAAAGTGGACATGGTGACTGTTGTATTCAATCCCGATCCAAATTCTGTGTTTCATTAGCACTCGGTTACTAAACAGATTACAGAATGCCTCCAGATGTGCATCGGAAACTACTACTGGTCTTCCAGGGAACGATCAAAGCGTAGACTGTTTCAGGCATTACTCCCATGGAGGAAAGTGCGCATGGTGACTGTTGTATTCAATCCCGATGCATTTTCTGTGTTCATCAATACTCTGATAGACCACGGATTACAGAATGCCAAAAGATGTGCATCGGAAACTACTACTGGTCGTCCAGGGAGCGATCAAAGCCTAAACTGTTTGAGACATTACTCCCATGGAGGAAAGTGCGCATGGTGACTGTTGTATTCAATCCCGATGCATTTTTTGTGTTTCATCAACACTCTGATAGTCCACAGATTACAGAATGTCTCCAGATGTGCATCGGAAACTACTACTGGACTTCCAGGGAACGATCAAAGCGTAGACTGTGTGAGACATTACTCCCATGAATGAAAGTGCGCATGGTGACTGTTGTATTCAATCCCGATGCAATTTCAGTGTTTCAACAACACTCTGATAGTAAACAGATTACAGAATGCCTCCAGATGTGCATCGGAAACTACTACTGGTCTTCCAGGGAACGATTAAAGCGTAGACTGTTTGAGACATTACTCCCATGGAGGAAAGTGCCCATGGTGAGTGTTGTATTCAATCCCGATGCAATTACAGTGTTTCAACAACACTCTGATTGTCCACAGATTACAGAATGCCTAACGATGTGCATCGGAAACTACTACTGGTCGTCCAGGGAGCGATCAATGCCTAAACTGTTTGAGACGTTACTCCCATGAATGAAAATTCGCATGGTGACTGTTGTATTCAATCCCGATGCAATGTCAGTGTTTCAACAACACTCTGATAGTAAACAGATAACACAATGCCTCCAGATGTGCATCGGAAACTACTACTGGCCTTCCAGGGAACGATCAAAGCGTAGACTGTGTGAGTCATTACTCAAATGGATAAAAGTGCGCATGGTGACTGTTGAATTCAATCACGATGGAATTCCTGTGTTTCAACAACACTCTGATAGTAAACAGATTACAGAATTCCTCCAGATGTGCATCTGAAACTACTACTGGTCTTGAGGGAACGATCAAAGTGTAAGATGTTTGAGACATTACTCCCATGGAGGAAAGTGGTCATGGTGACTGTTGTATTCAATCCCGATGCAATTTCTGTGTTTCATTAGCACTCGGATAGTCCACAGATTACAGAATGCCTCCAGATGTGCATCGGAAACTACTACTGGTCTTGAAGGAATGATCAAAGCGATTACAGTTTGAGACATTACTCCAATGGAGAAATGTACGCATGGTGCCTGTTGTATTCAATCCCGATGCAATTTCTGGGTTTTATCAACGCTTTGAAGGTCCACAGATTACAGAATGCCTCCAGATGTGCATTGGAAACTACTACAGGTCTTCCAGGGAACGATCAAAGCGTAGACTGTTTCAGACATTACTCCCATGGAGGAAAGTGCGCATGGTGACTGTTGTATTAAATCCCGATGCAATTTCAGTGTTTCAACAACACTCTGATAGTCCACAGATTACAGAATGCCTCCAGATGTGCATCGGAAACTGCTACTGGTCTTCCAGGGAACTATCAAAGCGTAGAATGTTTGAGACATTACTCCCATGGAGGAAAGTGCGCATGGTGACTGTTGTATTCAATCCCGATGGAATTTATGTGTTCATCAACACTCTGATAGACCACAGATTACAGAATGCCTCCAGATGTGCATCGGAAACTACAACTGGTCTTATAGGGAACGATCAAAGCCTAAACTGTTTGAGACATTACTCCCATGTAGGGAAGTGCGCATGGTGACTGTTGTGTTCAATCCCGATTCAATTTCTGTGTTTCATCAACACTCTGATAGTCCACTGATTACAGAATGCTTCCAGATATGCATCGGAAACTATTACTGGCCTTCCAGGGAACGATCAAAGCGTAGACTGTGTGAGACATTACTCCCATGGATGAAAGTGCGTATGGTGACTGTTGTATTCAATCCCGATGCAATTTCAATGTTTCAACAACACTCTGATAGTAAACAGATTACAGAATGCCTCCAGATGTGCATCGGAAACTACTACTGGTCTTTCAGGGAACGATCAAAGCGTAGACTGTTTGAGACATTACTCTCATGGAGGAAAGTGCGCATGGTGACTGTTGTATTCAATCCCGATGCAATTTCTGTGTTTCATCAACACTCTGATTGTCCACAGATTACACAATGCCTCCAGATGTGCATCGGAACTACTACTGGTCTTCCAGGGAGCGATCAAAGCGTCGACTGTTTAAGACACTACTCCCATGGAGGAAAGTGCGCATGGTGACTGTTGTATTCAATCCAGAAGCAATTTCTGTATTCATCAACACTCTGATAGTCCACAGATTACAGAATGCATCCAGATGTGCATCGGAAACTAATACTGGTCCTCCATTGAACGATCAAAGTTTAGAGTGTTTGAGACATTACTCCTATGTATTAAGGGGCAGAGGGTGACTTTGTATTCAATCCCGATTTAATTTCTGTGTTATATCAACACTCTGATAATCCACAGATTACAGAATGCCTCCAGAAATGCATCGGCATCTACTACTGGTCTTCCAGGGAACGATCAAAGCGTAGACGGTTTAAGACATTACTCCCATGGAGGAAAGTCCGCATGGTGACTGTTGAATTCAATCCCGATGCAATTTCTGTGTTTCAACAACACTCTGATAGTAAACAGATTACAGAATTCCTCCAGATGTGCATCTGAAACTACTACTGGTCTTGAGGGAACGATTAAAGCGTAGCATGTTTGAGACATTACTCCCATGGAGGAAAGTGGTCATGGTGACTGTTGTATTTAATCCCGATGCCATTTCTGTATTTCATTAGCACTCGGATAGTCCACAGATTACAGAATGCCTCCAGAAGTGCGTCGGAAACTACTACTGGTCCTCCAGGGAACGATCAAAGCGTAGACTGTTTGAGACATTACTCCCATGGAGGAAAGTGCGCATGGTGACTGTTGTATTCAACCACGATGCAATTCCTGTGTTTCAACAACACTCTGATAGTAAACAGATTACAGAATGCCTCCAGATGTGCATCGGAAACTACTACTGGTCTTGAGGGAACAATCAAAGCGTAGGATGTTTGAGACATTACTCCCATGGAGGAAAGTGGACATGGTGACTGTTGTATTCAATCCCGATCCAAATTCTGTGTTTCATTAGCACTCGGTTACTAAACAGATTACAGAATGCCTCCAGATGTGCATCGGAAACTACTACTGGTCTTCCAGGGAACGATCAAAGCGTAGACTGTTTCAGGCATTACTCCCATGGAGGAAAGTGCGCATGGTGACTGTTGTATTCAATCCCGATGCATTTTCTGCGTTCATCAATACTCTGATAGACCACAGATTACAGAATGCCAAAAGATGTGCATCGGAAACTACTACTGGTCGTCCAGGGAGCGATCAAAGCCTAAACTGTTTGAGACATTACTCCCATGGAGGAAAGTGCGCATGGTGACTGTTGTATTCAATCCAGATGCATTTTTTGTGTTTCATCAACACTCTGATAGTCCACAGATTACAGAATGTCTCCAGATTTTCTTCGGAAGCTACTACTGGACTTCCAGGGAACGATCAAAGCGTAGACTGTGTGAGACATTACTCCCATGAATGAAAGTGCGCATGGTGACTGTTGTATTCAATCCCGATGCAATTTCAGTGTTTCAACAACACTCTGATAGTAAACAGATTACAGAATGCCTCCAGATGTGCATCGGAAACTATACTGGTCTTCCAGGGAACGATTAAAGCGTAGACTGTTTGAGACATTACTCCCATGGAGGAAAGTGCCCATGGCGAGTGTTGTATTCAATCCCGATGCAATTACAGTGTTTCAACAACACTCTGATTGTCCACAGATTACAGAATGCCTAACGATGTGCATCGGAAACTACTACTGGTCGTCCAGGGAGCGATCAATGCCTAAACTGTTTGAGACGTTACTCCCATGAATGAAAGTTCGCATGGTGACTGTTGTATTCAATCCCGATGCAATGTCAGTGTTTCAACAACACTCTGATAGTAAACAGATAACACAATGCCTCCAGATGTGCATCGGAAACTACTACTGGCCTTCCAGGGAACGATCAAAGCGTAGACTGTGTGAGTCATTACTCAAATGGATGAAAGTGCGCATGGTGACTGTTGAATTCAATCACGATGCAATTCCTGTGTTTCAACAACACTCTGATAGTAAACAGATTACAGAATTCCTCCAGATGTGCACCTGAAACTACTACTGGTCTTGAGGGAACGATCAAAGTGTAAGATGTTTGAGACATTACTCCCATGGAGGAAAGTGGTCATGGTGACTGTTGTATTCAATCCCGATGCAATTTCTGTGTTTCATTAGCACTCGGATAGTCCACAGATTACAGAATGCCTCCAGATGTGCATCGGAAACTACTACTGGTCTTGAAGGAATGATCAAAGCGATTACAGTTTGAGACATTACTCCAATGGAGAAATGTACGCATGGTGCCTGTTGTATTCAATCCCGATGCAATTTCTGGGTTTTATCAACGCTTTGAAGGTCCACAGATTACAGAATGCCTCCAGATGTGCATTGGAAACTACTACTGGTCTTCCAGGGAACGATCAAAGCGTAGACTGTTTCAGACATTACTCCCATGGAGGAAAGAGCGC
Organism: Schistocerca gregaria; assembly: GCF_023897955.1. Taxonomy (NCBI): domain Eukaryota; kingdom Metazoa; phylum Arthropoda; class Insecta; order Orthoptera; family Acrididae; genus Schistocerca; species Schistocerca gregaria. The sequence goes on along the minus strand of NC_064926.1, from coordinate 11,927,707 downwards.
ATGGTGACTGTTGTATTAAATCCCGATGCAATTTCAGTGTTTCAACAACACTCTGATAGTCCACAGATTACAGAATGCCTCCAGATGTGCATCGGAAACTGCTACTGGTCTTCCAGGGAACGATCAAAGCGTAGAATGTTTGAGACATTACTCCCATGGAGGAAAGTGCGCATGGTGACTGTTGTATTCAATCCCGATGGAATTTATGTGTTCATCAACACTCTGATAGACCACAGATTACAGAATGCCTCCAGATGTGCATCGGAAACTACAACTGTTCTTATAGGGAACGATCAAAGCCTAAACTGTTTGAGACATTACTCCCATGTAGGGAAGTGCGCATGGTGACTGTTGTGTTCAATCCCGATTCAATTTCTGTGTTTCATCAACACTCTGATAGTCCACTGATTACAGAATGCTTCCAGATATGCATCGGAAACTATTACTGGCCTTCCAGGGAACGATCAAAGCGTAGACTGTGTGAGATATTACTCCCATGGATGAAAGTGCGTATGGTGACTGTTGTATTCAATCCCGATGCAATTTCAATGTTTCAACAACACTCTGATAGTAAACAGATTACAGAATGCCTCCAGTTGTGCATCGGAAACTACTACTGGTCTTCCAGGGAACGATCAAAGCGTAGGCTGTTTGAGACATTACTCCCATGGAGGAAAGTGGTCTTGGTGACTGTTGTATTCAATCCCGCGGCAATTTCTGTGTTTCATCAACACTTTGAAGGTCCACAGATTACAGAATGCCTCCAGATGTGCATCGGAAACTACTACTGGTCTTCCAGGGAACGATCAAAGCGTAGACTGTTTGTGACAGTACTCCCATGGAGGAAAGTGCGCATGGTGACTGTTGTATTCAATCCCGATGCAATTTCTGTGTTTATCAACACTCTGATAGACCACAGATTACAGAATGCCTCCAGATGTGCACCGGAACTATTACTGGTCTTCCAGGGAGCGATCAAAGCCTAAACTGTTTGAGACATTACTCCCATGGAGGAAAGTGCGCATGGTGAATGTTGTATTCAATGCCGATGCAATTTCTGTGTTTCATCAACACTCTGATAGTCTACAGATTACAGAATGCCTCCAGATGTGCATCGGAAACTACTACTGGACTTCCAGGGAACGATCAAAGCGTAGACAGTGTGAGACATTACTCCCATGGATGAAAGTGCGCATGGTGACTGTTGTATTCAATCCCGATGCAATTTATGTGTTTCAACAACACTCTGATACTAAACAGATTACAGAATTCCTCCAGATGTGCATCTGAAACTACTACTGGTCCTGAGGGAACGATCAAAGCGTAGGATGTTTGAGACATTACTCCCATGCAGGAAAGTGCGGATGGTGCCTGTGGTTTTCAATCCCGATGCAATATCTGTGTTCATCAACACTCTGATAGTCTACAGATTGCAGAATGCCTCGAGATGTGCATCGGAAACTACAACTGGTCTTCCAGGGAGCGATCAAAGCCTAAACCGTTTGAGACATTACTCCCATGTACGGAAGAGCGTATGGTGACTGTTGTATTCAATCCCGATGCAATTTCTGTCTTTCATCAACACTCTGATAGGCCACAGATTACAGAATGCCTAAAGATGTATATCGGAAACTACTACTGGCCTTCTAGGAAATATCAAAGCGTAGACTGTGTGAGACATTACTCCCATGGAAGAATGTGCGCATGGTGACTGTTGTATTCAATCCCGATGCAATTTCAGTGTTGCATCAACACTCTGTTAGTCCACAGATTACAGAATGCATCCAGATGTGCATCGGAAACTAATACGAGTCCTCCATTGAACGATCAAAGTTTAGAGTGTTTGAGACATTACTCCTATGTATTAAAGTGCGCAGGGTGACTTTGTATTCAATCCCGATTTAATTTCTGTGTTATATCAACACACTGATAATCCACAGATTACAGAATGCCTCCAGATATGCATCGGCATCTGCTACTGGTCTTTCAGGGAACGATCAAAGCGTAGACGGTTTAAGACATTACTCCCATGGAGGAAAGTCCGCATGGTGACTGTTGAATTCAATCCCGATGCAATTTCTGTGTTTCAACAACACTCTGATAGTAAACAGATTACAGAATTCCTTCAGATGTGCATCTGAAACTTCAACTGGTCTTGAGGGAACGATCAAAGCGTAGCATGTTTGAGACATTACTCCCATGGAGGAAAGTGGTCATGGTGACTGTTGTATTTAATCCCGATGCCATTTCTGTGTTTCATTAGCACTCGGATAGTCCACAGATTACAGAATGCCTCCAGAAGTGCATCGGAAACTACTACTGGTCTTCCAGGGAACGATCAATGCGTAGACTGTTTGAGACATTACTCCCATGGAGGAAAGTGCGCATGGTGACTGTTGTATTCAACCCCGATGCAATTCCTGTGTTTCAAAAACACTCTGATAGTAAACAGATTACAGAATGCCTCCAGATGTGCATCGGAAACTACTACTGGTCTTGAGGGAACAATCAAATCGTAGGATGTTTGAGACATTACTCCCATGGAGGAAAGTGGACATGGTGACTGTTGTATTCAATCCCGATCCAAATTCTGTGTTTCATTAGCACTCGGTTGGTAAACAGATTACAGAATGCCTCCAGATGTGCATCGGAAACTGCTACTGGTCTTCCAGGGAACGATCAAAGCGTAGACTGTTTCAGGCATTACTCCCATGGAGGAAAGTGCGCATGGTGACTGTTGTATTCAATCCCGATGCATTTTCTGTGTTCATCAATACTCTGATAGACCACAGATTACAGAATGCCAAAAGATGTGCATCGGAAACTACTACTGGTCGTCCAGGGAGCGATCAAACCCTAAACTGTTTGAGACATTACTCCCAAGGAGGAAAGTGCGCATGGTGACTGTTGTATTCAATCCCGATGCAATTTTTGTGTTTCATCAACACTCTGATAGTCCACAGATTACAGAATGCCTCCAGATGTGCATCGGAAACTACTACTGGACTTCCAGGGAACGATCAAAGCGTAGACTGTGTGAGACATTACTCCCATGAATGAAAGTGCGCATGGTGACTGTTGTATTCAATCCCGATGCAATTTCAGTGTTTCAACAACACTCTGATAGTAAACAGATTACAGAATGCCTCCAGATGTGCATCAGAAACTACTACTGGTCTTCCAGGGAACGATTAAAGCGTAGACTGTTTGAGACATTACTCCCATGGAGGAAAGTGCGCATGGTGAGTGTTGTATTCAATCCCGATGCAATTACAGTGTTTCAACAACACTCTGATTGTCCACAGATTACAGAATGCCTAAAGATGTGCATCGGAAACTACTACTGGTCGTCCAGGGAGCGATCAAAGCCTAAACTGTTTGAGACGTTACTCCCATGAATGAAAGTTCGCATGGTGACTGTTGTATTCAATCCCGATGCAATTTCTGTGTTTCATCAACACTCTGATAGTCCACTGATTACAGAATGCATCCAGATGTGCATCGGAAACTATTACTGGAATTCCAGAGAACGATCAAACGTAGACTGTTTGAGACATTACTCCCATGGAGGAAAGTGCGCATGGTGACTGTTGTATTCAATCCCGATGCATTTTCTGTGTTTATCAACACTCTGATAGACCACAGATTACAGAATGCCTCCAGATGTGCATCGGAAACTATTACTGGTCTTCCAGGGAGCGATCAAAGCCTAAACTGTTTGAGACATTACTCCCATGGAGGAAAGTGCGCATGGTGAATGTTGTATTCAATGCCGATGCAATTTCTGTGTTTCATCAACACTCTGATAGTCTACAGATTACAGAATGCCTCCAGATGTGCATCGGAAACTACTACTGGTCTTCCAGGGAACGATCAAAGCGTAGGCTGTTTGAGACATTACTATCATGGAGGAAAGTGGTCATGGTGACTGTTGTATTCAATCCCGCGGCAATTTCTGTGTTTCATCAACACTTTGAAGGTCCACAGATTACAGAATGCCTCCAGATGTGCATCGGAAACTACTACTGGTCTTCCAGGGAACGATCAAAGCGTAGACTGTTTGTGACAGTACTCCCATGGAGGAAAGTGCGCATGGTGACTGTTGTATTCAATCCCGATGCAATTTCTGTGTTTATCAACACTCTGATAGACCACAGATTACAGAATGCCTCCAGATGTGCACCGGAACTATTACTGGTCTTCCAGGGAGCGATCAAAGCCTAAACTGTTTGAGACATTACTCCCATGGAGGAAAGTGCGCATGGTGAATGTTGTATTCAATGCCGATGCAATTTCTGTGTTTCATCAACACTCTGATAGTCTACAGATTACAGAATGCCTCCAGATGTGCATCGGAAACTACTACTGGACTTCCAGGGAACGATCAAAGCGTAGACAGTGTGAGACATTACTCCCATGGATGAAAGTGCGCATGGTGACTGTTGTATTCAATCCCGATGCAATTTATGTGTTTCAACAACACTCTGATACTAAACAGATTACAGAATTCCTCCAGATGTGCATCTGAAACTACTACTGGTCCTGAGGGAACGATCAAAGCGTAGGATGTTTGAGACATTACTCCCATGCAGGAAAGTGCGGATGGTGCCTGTGGTTTTCAATCCCGATGCAATATCTGTGTTCATCAACACTCTGATAGTCTACAGATTGCAGAATGCCTCGAGATGTGCATCGGAAACTACAACTGGTCTTCCAGGGAGCGATCAAAGCCTAAACTGTTTGAGACATTACTCCCATGTACGGAAGAGCGTATGGTGACTGTTGTATTCAATCCCGATGCAATTTCTGTCTTTCATCAACACTCTGATAGGCCACAGATTACAGAATGCCTAAAGATGTATATCGGAAACTACTACTGGCCTTCTAGGAAATATCAAAGCGTAGACTGTGTGAGACATTACTCCCATGGAAGAAAGTGCGCATGGTGACTGTTGTATTCAATCCCGATGCAATTTCAGTGTTGCATCAACACTCTGTTAGTCCACAGATTACAGAATGCATCCAGATGTGCATCGGAAACTAATACTAGTCCTCCATTGAACGATCAAAGTTTAGAGTGTTTGAGACATTACTCCTATGTATTAAAGTGCGCAGGGTGACTTTGTATTCAATCCCGATTTAATTTCTGTGTTATATCAACACACTGATAATCCACAGATTACAGAATGCCTCCAGATATGCATCGGCATCTGCTACTGGTCTTTCAGGGAACGATCAAAGCGTAGACGGTTTAAGACATTACTCCCATGGAGGAAAGTCCGCATGGTGACTGTTGAATTCAATCCCGATGCAATTTCTGTGTTTCAACAACACTCTGATAGTAAACAGATTACAGAATTCCTCCAGATGTGCATCTGAAACTTCAACTGGTCTTGAGGGAACGATCAAAGCGTAGCATGTTTGAGACATTACTCCCATGGAGGAAAGTGGTCATGGTGACTGTTGTATTTAATCCCGATGCCATTTCTGTGTTTCATTAGCACTCGGATAGTCCACAGATTACAGAATGCCTCCAGAAGTGCATCGGAAACTACTACTGGTCTTCCAGGGAACGATCAATGCGTAGACTGTTTGAGACATTACTCCCATGGAGGAAAGTGCGCATGGTGACTGTTGTATTCAACCCCGATGCAATTCCTGTGTTTCAAAAACACTCTGATAGTAAACAGATTACAGAATGCCTCCAGATGTGCATCGGAAACTACTACTGGTCTTGAGGGAACAATCAAATCGTAGGATGTTTGAGACATTACTCCCATGGAGGAAAGTGGACATGGTGACTGTTGTATTCAATCCCGATCCAAATTCTGTGTTTCATTAGCACTCGGTTGGTAAACAGATTACAGAATGCCTCCAGATGTGCATCGGAAACTGCTACTGGTCTTCCAGGGAACGATCAAAGCGTAGACTGTTTCAGGCATTACTCCCATGGAGGAAAGTGCGCATGGTGACTGTTGTATTCAATCCCGATGCATTTTCTGTGTTCATCAATACTCTGATAGACCACAGATTACAGAATGCCAAAAGATGTGCATCGGAAACTACTACTGGTCGTCCAGGGAGCGATCAAACCCTAAACTGTTTGAGACATTACTCCCAAGGAGGAAAGTGCGCATGGTGACTGTTGTATTCAATCCCGATGCAATTTTTGTGTTTCATCAACACTCTGATAGTCCACAGATTACAGAATGCCTCCAGATGTGCATCGGAAACTACTACTGGACTTCCAGGGAACGATCAAAGCGTAGACTGTGTGAGACATTACTCCCATGAATGAAAGTGCGCATGGTGACTGTTGTATTCAATCCCGATGCAATTTCAGTGTTTCAACAACACTCTGATAGTAAACAGATTACAGAATGCCTCCAGATGTGCATCAGAAACTACTACTGGTCTTCCAGGGAACGATTAAAGCGTAGACTGTTTGAGACATTACTCCCATGGAGGAAAGTGCGCATGGTGAGTGTTGTATTCAATCCCGATGCAATTACAGTGTTTCAACAACACTCTGATTGTCCACAGATTACAGAATGCCTAAAGATGTGCATCGGAAACTACTACTGGTCGTCCAGGGAGCGATCAAAGCCTAAACTGTTTGAGACGTTACTCCCATGAATGAAAGTTCGCATGGTGACTGTTGTATTCAATCCCGATGCAATTTCTGTGTTTCATCAACACTCTGATAGTCCACTGATTACAGAATGCTTCCAGATGTGCATCGGAAACTATTACTGGAATTCCAGAGAACGATCAAACGTAGACTGTTTGAGACATTACTCCCATGGAGGAAAGTGCGCATGGTGACTGTTGTATTCAATCCCGATGCATTTTCTGTGTTTATCAACACTCTGATAGACCACAGATTACAGAATGCCTCCAGATGTGCATCGGAAACTATTACTGGTCTTCCAGGGAGCGATCAAAGCCTAAACTGATTGAGACATTACTCCCATGGAGGAATGTGCGCATGGTGAATGTTGTATTCAATCCCGATGCAATTTCTGTGTTCATCAACACTCTGATAGACTACAGATTGCAGAATGCCTCGAGATGTGCATCGGAAACTACAACTGGTCTTCCAGGGAGCGATCAAAGCCTAAACTCTTTGAGACATTACTCCCATGTACGGAAGAGCGCATGGTGACTGTTGTATTCAATCCCGATGCAATTTCTGTCTTTCATCAACACTCTGATAGTCCACAGATTACAGAATGCCTAAAGATGTATATCGGAAACTACTACTGGCCTTCCAGGAAAGTTCAAAGCGTAGACTGTGTGAGACATTACTCCCATGGATGAAAGTGAGCATGGCGACTGTTGTATTCAATCCCGATGCAATTTCAGTGTTTCAACAACACTCCGATAGTCCACAGATTACAGAATGCCTCCAGATGTGCATGGGAATCTACTACTGGTCTTCCAGGGAATGATCAAAGCGTATACTGTTGGAGACATTACTCCCATGGAGGAAAGTCCGCATGGTGACTGTTGTATTCAATCCCGATGCAATTTCTGTGTTTCAACAACACTCTGATAGTAAACAGATTACAGAATGCCTCCAGATGTGCATCGGAAACTACTACTGGTCTTCCAGGGAACGATTAAAGCGTAGACTGTTTGAGACATTACTCCCATGGAGGAAAGTGCGCATTGTGACTGTTGTATTCAATCCCGATGCAATTTCTGTGTTTCATCAACACTCTCGTTGTCCACAGATTACACAATGCCTCCAGATGTGCATCGGAAACTACTACTCGTCTTCCAGGGAGCGATCAAAGCGTCGACTGTTTGAGACATTACTCCCATGGAGGAAAGTGCGCAGGGTTTCTTTGTATTCAATCCCGATGCAATTTCTGTGTTATATCAACACTCTGATAATCCACAGATTACAGAATGCCTCCAGATATGCATCGGAATCTACTACTGGTCTTCCAGGGAACGATCAAAGCGTAGACAGTTTGAGACATTACTCCCATGGAGGAATGTCCTCATGGTGTCTGTTGTATTCAATCCCGATGCAATTTCAGTGTTTCAACAACACTCTGATAGTCCACAGATTACAGAATGCCTCCAGATGTGCATCGGAATCTACTACTGGTCTTCCAGGGAACGATCAAAGCGTATACTGTTGGAGACATTACTCCCATGGAGGAAAGTCCGCATGTTGACTGTTGTATTCAATCCCGATGTAATTTCTGTGTTTCAACAACACTCTGATAGTAAACAGATAACAGAATGCCTCCAGTTGTGCATCGGAAACTACTACTGGTCTTCCAGGGAACGATTAAAGCGTAGACTGTTTGAGACATTACTCCCATGGGGGAAAGTCCGCATGATGACTGTTGTATTCAATCCCGATGCAATTTCTGTGTTTCAAGAACACTCTGATAGTAAACAGATTACAGAATGCCTCCAGATGTGCTTCGGAAACTACTACTGGTCTTCCAGGGATCGATCAAAGCGTAGGCTGTTTGAGACATTACTCCAATGGAGGAAAGTGGTCATGGTGACTCTTGTATTCAATCCCACGTCAATTTCTGTGTTTCATCAACACTTTGAAGGTCCACAGATTACAGAATGCCTCCAGATGTGCATCGGAAACTACTACTGGTCTTACAGGGAGCGATCAAATCCTAAACTGTTTGAGACATTACTCCCATGGAGGAAAGTGCGCATGGTGACTGTTGTATTCAATCCCGATGCAATTTGTGTGTTTCATCAACACTCTGATAGTCCACAGATTACGGAATGCCTCCAGATGTGCATCGGAAACTACTACTGGTCTTTCAGGGAGCGATCAAAGCGAAACTGTATGAGACATTACTCCCATGGAGGAAAGTGGTCATGGTGACTGTTGTATTAAATCCCGATGCAATTTCAGTGTTTCATCAACACTCTGATAGTCCACAGATTACAGAATGCCTCCAGATGTGCATCGGAAACTACTACTCGTCTTGAGGGAACGATTAAAGCGATGACAGTTTGAGACATTACTCCAATGGAGAAATATACGCATGGTGACTGTTGTATTCAATCCCGATGCAATTTCTGTGTTTCATCAACACTTTGAAGGTCCACAGATTACAGAATGCCTCCAGATGTTCATCGGAAACTACTACTGGTCTTCCAGGGAACGATCAAAGCGTAGACTGTTTGAAACATTACTCCCATGGATTAAAGTGCGCATGGTGACTGTTGTATTCAACCCCGATGCAATTTCAGTGTTTCAACAACACTCTGATAGTCCACAGATTACAGAATGCCTCCAGATGTGCATCGGAAACTACTACTGGTCTTGAGGGAACGATCAAAGCGTAGGATGTTTGAGACATTACTCCCATGGAGGAAAGTGTCATGGTGTCTGTTGTATTCAATCCCGATGCAATTTCAGTGTTTCAACAACACTCTGATAGTCCACAGATTACAGAATGCCTCCAGATGTGCATCGGAAACTACTACTGGTCTTCCAGGAAACGATCAAAGCGTAGACGGTTTGAGACATTACTCCCATGAAGGAAAGTCCGCATGGTGACTGTTAAATTCAATCCCGATGCAATTTCTGTGTTTCAACAACACTCTGATAGTAAACAGATTACAGAATTCCTCCAGATGTGCATCTGAAACTACTACAGGTCTTGAGGGAACGATCAAAGCGTAGGATGTTTGAGACATTACTCCCATGGAGGAAAGTGGTCATGGTGACTGTTGTATTCAATCCCGATGCCATTTCTGTGTATCATTAGCACTCGGATAGTCCACAGATTTCAGAATGCCTCCAGATGTGCATCGGAAACTACCACTGGTCTTGAAGGAACGATCAAAGCGATGACAGTTTGAGACATTACTCCAATGGAGAAATGTACGCTTGGTGCCATTTGTATTCAATCCCGATGCAATTTCTGTGTTTCATCAACACTTTGAAGGTCCACAGATTACAGAAGGCCTCCAGATGTGCATTGGAAACTACTACTGGCCTTCCAGGGAACGATCAAAGCGTAGACTGTTTCAGCCATTACTCCCATGGAGGAAAGAGCGCATGGTGACTGTTGTATTAAATCCCGATGCAATTTCAGTGTTTCAACAACACTCTGATATTCCACAGATTACAGAATGCCTCCAGATGTGCATCGGAAACTACTACTGGCCTTCCAGGGAACGATCAAAGCGTAGACTGTGTGAGTCATTACTCCCATGGATGAAAGTGCGCATGGTGACTGTTGTATTCAATCCCGATGCAATTTCAGTGTTTCAACAACATTCCGATAGTCCACAGATTACAGAATGCCTCCAGATGGGCATCGGAAACTACTACTGGTGTTCCAGTGAACGATCAAAACGTATACTGTTTGAGACATTACTCCCATGGAGGAAAGTCAGCATGGTGACTGTTGTATTCAATCCCGATGCAATTTCTGTGTTTCAACAACACTCTGATAGTAAACAGATTACAGTATGCCTCCAGATGGGCATCGGAAACTACTACTGGTTTTCCAGGGAACGATTAAATCTTAGACTGTTTGAGACATTACTCCCATGGAGGAAAGTGCGCATGGTCACTGTTGTATTCAATCCCGATGCAATTTCTGTGTTTCATCAACACTCTGATTGTCCACAGATTACACAATGCCTCCAGATGTGCATCGGAACTACTACTGGTCTTCCAGGGAGCGATCAAAGCGTCGACTGTTTGAGACACTACTCCCATAGAGGAAAGTGCGCATGGTGACTGTTGTATTCAATCCAGAAGCAATTTGTGTATTCATCAACACTCTGATAGTCCACAGATTACAGAATGCCTCCAGATGTGCATCGGAAACTACTACTGGTCTTCCAGGGAACGATCAAAGCGTAAACTCTTTGAGACATTACTCCCATGGAAGAAAGTGCGCATGGTGACTGTTGTATTCAATCCCGATGCAATTTCAGTGTTTCAACAACACTCTGATAGTCCACAGATTACAGAATGTCTCCAGATGTGCATCGGAAACTACTACTGGTCTTGAGGGAACGATCAAAGCGTAGGATGTTTGAGACATTACTCCCATGGAGGAAAGTGGTCATGGTGTCTGTTGTATTCAATCCCGATGCAATTTCAGTGTTTCAACAACACTCTGATAGTCCACAGATTACAGAATGCCTCCAGATGTGCATCGGAAACTACTACTGGTCTTCCAGGAAACGATCAAAGCGTAGACGGTTTGAGACATTACTCCCATGAAGGAAAGTCCGCATGGTGACTGTTGTATTCAATCCCGATGCAATTTCTGTGTTTCAACAACACTCTGATAGTAAACAGATTACAGAATTCCTCCAGATGTGCATCTGAAACTACTACAGGTCTTGAGGGAACGATCAAAGCGTAGGATGTTTGAGACATTACTCCCATGGAGGAAAGTGGTCATGGTGACTGTTGTATTCAATCCCGATGCCATTTCTGTGTATCATTAGCACTCGGATAGTCCACAGATTTCAGAATGAATCCAGATGTGCATCTGAAACTACTACTGGTCTTGAAGGAACGATGAAAGCGATGACAGTTTGAGACATTACTCCAATGGAGAAATGTACGATTGGTGCCATTTGTATTCAATCCCGATGCAATTTCTGTGTTTCATCAACACTTTGAAGGTCCACAGATTACAGAATGCCTCGAGATGTGCATTGGAAACTACTACTGGTCTTCCAGGGAACGATCAAAGCGTAGACTGTTTCAGCCATTACTCCCATGAGGAAAGAGCGCATGGTGACTGTTGTATTAAATCCCGATGCAATTTCAGTGTTTCAACAACACTCTGATATTCCACAGATTACAGAATGCCTCCAGATGTGCATCGGAAACTACTACTGGCCTTCCAGGGAACGATCAAAGCGTAGACTGTGTGAGTCATTACTCCCATGGATGAAAGTGGGCATGGTGACTGTTGTATTCAATCCCGATGCAATTTCAGTGTTTCAACAACATTCCGATAGTCCACAGATTACAGAATGCCTCCAGATGGGCATCGGAAACTACTACTGGTGTTCCAGTGAACGATCAAAGCGTATACTGTTTGAGACATTACTCCCATGGAGGAAAGTCAGCATGGTGACTGTTGTATTCAATCCCGATGCAATTTCTGTGTTTCAACAACACTCTGATAGTAAACAGATTACAGTATGCCTCCAGATGGGCATCGGAAACTACTACTGGTTTTCCAGGGAACGATTAAATCTTAGACTGTTTGAGACATTACTCCCATGGAGGAAAGTGCGCATGGTCACTGTTGTATTCAATCCCGATGCAATTTCTGTGTTTCATCAACACTCTGATTGTCCACAGATTACACAATGCCTCCAGATTTGCATCGGAACTACTACTGGTCTTCCAGGGAGCGATCAAAACGTCGACTGTATGAGACACTACTCCCATGGAGGAAAGTGCGCATGGTGACTGTTGTATTCAATCCAGAAGCAATTTCTGTATTCATCAACACTCTGATGGTCCACAGTTTACAGAATGCCTCCAGATGTGCATCGGAAACTACTACTGGTCTTCCAGGGAACGATCAAAGCGTAAACTCTTTGAGACATTACTCCCATGGAAGAAAGTGCGCATGGTGACTGTTTTATTCAATCCCGATGCAATTTCTGTGTTTCATCAACTCTCTGTTAGTCCACAGATTACAGAATGCATCCAGATGTGCATCGGAAACTAATACTGGTCCTCCATTGAACGTTCAAAGTTTAGAGTGTTTGAGACATTACTCCTATGTATTAAAGTGCGCAGGGTGACTTTGTATTCAATCCCGATTTAATTTCTGTGTTATATCAACACTCTGATAATCCACAGATTACAGAATGCCTCCAGATATGCATCGGCATCTACTACTGGTCTTCCAGGGAACGATCAAAGCGTAGACGGTTTAAGGCATTACTCCCATGGAGGAAAGTCCGCATGGTGACTGTTGAATTCAATCCCGATGCAATTTCTGTGTTTCAACAACACTCTGATAGTAAACAGATTACAGAATTCCTCCAGATGTGCATCTGAAACTACTACTGGTCTTGAGGGAACGATCAAAGCGTAGCATGTTTGAGACATTACTCCCATGGAGGAAAGTGGTCATGGTGACTGTTGTATTTAATCCCGATGCCATTTCTGTGTTTCATTAGCACTCGGATAGTCCACAGATTACAGAATGCCTCCAGAAGTGCATCGGAAACTACTACTGGTCTTCCAGGGAACGATCAAAGCGTAGACTGTTTGAGACATTACTCCTATGGAGGAAAGTGCGCATGGTGACTGTTGTATTCAACCCCGATGCAATTCCTGTGTTTCAACAACACTCTGATAGTAAACAGATTACAGAATTCCTCCAGATGTGCATCGGAAACTACTACTGGTCTTGAGGGAACAATCAAAGCGTAGGATGTTTGAGACATTACTCCCATGGAGGAAAGTGGACATGGTGACTGTTGTATTCAATCCCGATCCAAATTCTGTGTTTCATTAGCACTCGGTTAGTAAACAGATTACAGAATGCCTCCAGCTGTGCATCGGAAACTACTACTGGTCTTCCAGTTAACGATCAGAGCGTAGACTGTTTCAGGCATTACTCCCATGGAGGAAAGTGCGCATGGTGACTGTTGTATTCAATCCCGATGCATTTTCTGTGTTCATCAATACTCTGATAGACCACAGATTACAGAATGCCAAAAGATGTGCATCGGAAACTACTACTGGTCGTCCAGGGAGCGATCAAAGCCTAAACTGTTTGAAACATTACTCCCATGGATTAAAGTGCGCATGGTGACTGTTGTATTCAATCCCGATGCAATTTTTGTGTTTCATCAACACTCTGATAGTCCACAGATTACAGAATGCCTCCAGATGTGCATCGGAAACTACTACTGGACTTCCAGGGAACGATCAAAGCGTAGACTGTGTGAGACATTACTCCCATGAATGAAAGTGCGCATGGTGACTGTTGTATTCAATCCCGATGCCATTTCAGTGTTTCAACAACACTCTGATAGTAAAGAGATTACAGAATGCCTCCAGATGTGCATCGGAAACTACTACTGGTCTTCCAGGGAACGATTAAAGCGTAGACTGTTTGAGACATTACTCCCATGGAGGAATGTGCGCATGGTGAGTGTTGTATTCAATCCCGATGCAATTACAGTGTTTCAACAACACTCTGATTGTCCACAGCTTACAGAATGCCTAAAGATGTGCATCGGAAACTACTACTGGTCGTCCAATGAGCGATCAAAGCCTAAACTGTTTGAGACGTTACTCCCATGAATGAAAGTTCGCATGGTGACTGTTGTATTCAATCCCGATGCAATTTCTGTGTTTCATCAACACTCTGATAGTCCACTGATTACAGAATGCTTCCAGATGTGCATCGGAAACTATTACTGGCCTTCCAGGGAACGATCAAAGCGTAGACTGTTTGAGACATTACTCCCATGGAGGAAAGTGCGCATGGTGACTGTTGTATTCAATCCCGATGCATTTTCTGTGTTTATCAACACTCTGATAGACCACAGATTACAGAATGCCTCCAGATGTGCATCGGAAACTATTACTGGTCTTCCAGGGAACGATCAAAGCGTAGACTGTTTCAGGCATTACTCCCATGGAGGAAAGTGCGCATGGTGACTGTTATATTCAATCCCGATGCATTTTCTGTGTTCATCAATGCACTGATAGACCACAGATTACAGAATGCCAAAAGATGTGCATCGGAAACTACTACTGGTCTTCCAGGGAACGATCAAAGCGTAGACTGTTTGAGACATTACTCCCATGGAGGAAAGTGCGCATGGTGACTGTTGTATTCAACCCCGATGCAATTCCTGTGTTTCAACAACACTCTGATAGTAAACAGATTACAGAATTCCTCCAGATGTGCATCTGAAACTACTACTGGTCTTGAGGGAGCGATCAAAGCGTAGGATGTTTGAGACATTACTCCCATTCAGGAAAGTGCGGATGGTGCCTGTGGTTTTCAATCCCGATGCAATTTCTGTGTTCATCAACACTCTGATAACTACAGATTGCAGAATGCCTCGAGATGTGCATCGGACACTGCAACTGGTCTTCCAGGGAGCGATCAAAGCCTAAACTGTTTGAGACATTACTCCCATGTACGGAAGAGCGCATGGTGACTGTTGTATTCAATCCCGATGCAATTTCTGTCTTTCATCAACACTCTGATAGTCCACAGATTACAGAATGCCTAAAGATGTATATCGGAAACTACTACTGGCCTTCCAGGAAAGATCAAAGCGTAGACTGTGTGAGACATTACTCCCATGGATGAAAGTGAGCATGGCGACTGTTGTATTCAATCCCGATGCTATTTCAGTGTTTCAACAACACTCCGATATTCCACAGATTACAGAATGCCTCCAGATGTGCATGGGAATCTACTACTGGTCTTCCAGGGAACGATCAAAGCGTATACTGTTGGAGACATTACTCCCATGGAGGAAAGTCCGCATGGTGACTGTTGTATTCAATCCCGATGCAATTTCTGTGTTTCAACAACACTCTGATAGTAAACAGATTACAGAATGCCTCCAGATGTGCATCGGAAACTACTACTGGTCTTCCAGGGAACGATTAAAGCGTAGACTGTTTGAGACATTACTCCCATGGAGGAAAGTGCGCATGGTGACTGTTGTATTCAATCCCGATGCAATTTCTGTGTTTCATCAACACTCTCGTTGTCCACAGATTACACAATGCCTCCAGATGTGCATCGGAAACTACTACTCGTCTTCCAGGGAGCGATCAAAGCGTCGACTGTTTGAGACATTACTCCCATGGAGGAAAGTGCGCAGGGTTTCTTTGTATTCAATCCCGATGCAATTTCTGTGTTATATCAACACTCTGATAATCCACAGATTACAGAATGCCTCCAGATATGCATCGGAATCTACTACTGGTCTTCCAGGGAACGATCAAAGCGTAGACAGTTTGAGACATTACTCCCATGGAGGAAAGTCCTCATGGTGCCTGTTGTATTCAATCCCGATGCAATTTCAGTGTTTCAACAACACTCTGATAGTAAACAGATTACAGCATGCCTCCAGATGTGCATCGGAAACTACTACTGGTCTTCCAGGGAACGATTAAAGCGTAGACTGTTTGA
This sequence comes from Schistocerca gregaria, assembly GCF_023897955.1. Lineage (NCBI taxonomy): Eukaryota > Metazoa > Arthropoda > Insecta > Orthoptera > Acrididae > Schistocerca > Schistocerca gregaria. Next base: position 11,911,541 of record NC_064926.1, on the reverse strand, counting down.
GACATTACTCCCATGGGGGAAAGTCCGCATGATGACTGTTGTATTCAATCCCGATGCAATTTCTGTGTTTCAAGAACACTCTGATAGTAAACAGATTACAGAATGCCTCCAGATGTGCATCGGAAACTACTACTGGTCTTCCAAGGATCGATCAAAGCGTAGGCTGTTTGAGACATTACTCCAATGGAGGAAAGTGGTCATGGTGACTGTTGTATTCAATCCCGATGCAATTTCTGTGTTTCATCAACACTTTGAAGGTCCACAGATTACAGAATGCCTCCAGATGTGCATCGGAAACTACTACCGGTCTTCCAGGGAACGATCAAAGCGATTACAGTATGAGACATTATTCCAATGGAGAAATGTACGCATGGTGCCTGTTGTATTCAATCCCGATGCAATTTCTGTGTTTCATCAACACTTTGAAGGTCCACAGATTACAGATTGCCTCCAGATGTGCATCGGAAACTACTACTGTTCTTCCAGGGAACGATCAAAGCGTAGACTGTTTCAGACATTACTTTCATGGAATAAAGTGCGCATGGTGCCAGTTGTATTCAATACCGATGCAATTTCAGTGTTTCAACAACACTCTGATAGTCCTCGGATTACAGAATGCCTCCAGATGTGCATCGGAAACTACTACTGGTCTTCGAGGGAACGATCAAAGCGTAGACTGTTTCAGATGTTACTCCCATGGAGGAAAGTGCGCATGGTGACTGTTGTATTCAATCCCGATGCAATTTCTGTGTTTCAACAACATTCTGATAGTCCACAGATTACAGAATGCCTCCAGATGTGCATCGGAAACTACTACTGGTCTTCCAGGGAGCGATCAAATCCTAAACTGTTTGAGACATTACTCCCATGGAGGAAAGTGCGCATGGTGACTGTTGTATTCAATCCCGATGCAATTTGTGTGTTTCATCAACACTCTGATAGTCCACAGATTACAGAATGCCTCCAGATGTGCATCGGAAACTACTACTGGTCTTCCAGGGAGCGATCAAATCCTAAACTGTTTGAGACATTACTCCCATGGAGGAAAGTGCGCATGGTTACTGTTGTATTCAATCCCGATGCAATTTCTGTGTTCATCAACACTCTGATAGTCCACAGATTACAGAATGCCTCCAGATGTGCATCGGAAACTACTACTGGTCTTTCAGGGAGCGATCAAAGCGAAACTGTATGAGACATTACTCCCATGGAGGAAAGTGCGCATGGTGACTGTTGTATTCAATCCCGATGCAATTTCTGTGTTTCAACAACACTCTGATAGTAAACAGATTACAGAATTCCTCCAGATGTGCATCGGAAACTACTACTGGTCTTGAGGAAACGATCAAAGCGTAGCATGTTTGAGACATTACTCCCATGGAGGAAAGTGGTCATGGTGACTGTTGTATTTAATCCCGATGCCATTTCTGTGTTTCATTAGCACTCGGATGGTCCACAGATTACAGAATGCCTCCAGGAGTGCATCGGAAACTACTACTGGTCTTCCAGGGAACGATCAAAGCGTAGACTGTTTGAGACATTACTCCCATGGAGGAAAGTGCGCATGGTGACTGTTGTATTCAACCCCGATGCAATTCCTGTGTTTCAACAACACTCTGATAGTAAACAGATTACAGAATTCCTCCAGATGTGCATCTGAAACTACTACTGGTCTTGAGGGAACGATCAAAGCGTAGGATGTTTGAGACATTACTCCCATTCAGGAAAGTGCGGATGGTGCCTGTGGTTTTCAATCCCGATGCAATTTCTGTGTTCATCAACACTCTGATAACTACAGATTGCAGAATGCCTCGAGATGTGCATCGGACACTACAACTGGTCTTCCAGGGAGCGATCAAAGCCTAAACTGTTTGAGACATTACTCCCATGTACGGAAGAGCGCATGGTGACTGTTGTATTCAATCCCGATGCAATTTCTGTCTTTCATCAACACTCTGATAGTCCACAATTTACAGAATGCCTAAAGATGTATATCGGAAACTACTACTGGCCTTCCAGGAAAGATCAAAGCGTAGACTGTGTGAGACATTACTACCATGGATGAAAGTGAGCATGGCGACTGTTGTATTCAATCCCGATGCAATTTCAGTGTTTAAACAACACTCCGATAGTCCACAGATTACAGAATGCCTCCAGATGTGCATGGGAATCTACTACTGGTCTTCCAGGGAACGATCAAAGCGTATTCTGTTGGAGACATTACTCCCATGGAGGAAAGTCCGCATGCTGACTGTTGTATTCAATCCCGATGCAATTTCTGTGTTTCAACAACACTCTGATAGTAAACAGATTACAGAATGCCTCCAGATGTGCATCGGAAACTACTACTGGTCTTCCAGGGAACGATTAAAGCGTAGACTGTTTGAGACATTACTCCCATGGAGGAAAGTGCGCATGGTGACTGTTGTATTCAATCCCGATGCAATTTCTGTGTTTCATCAACACTCTCGTTGTCCACAGATTACACAATGCCTCCAGATGTGCATCGGAAACTACTACTCGTCTTCCAGGGAGCGATCAAAGCGTCGACTGTTTGAGACATTACTCCCATGGAGGAAAGTGCGCAGGGTTTCTTTGTATTCAATCCCGATGCAATTTCTGTGTTATATCAACACTCTGATAATCCACAGATTACAGAATGCCTCCAGATATGCATCGGAATCTACTACTGGTCTTCCAGGGAACGATCAAAGCGTAGACAGTTTGAGACATTACTCCCATGGAGGAAAGTCCTCATGGTGCCTGTTGTATTCAATCCCGATGCAATTTCAGTGTTTCAACAACACTCTGATAGTAAACAGATTACAGAATGCCTCCAGATGTGCATCGGAAACTACTACTGGTCTTCCAGGGAACGATTAAAGCGTAGACTGTTTGAGACATTACTCCCATGGGGGAAAGTCCGCATGATGACTGTTGTATTCAATCCCGATGCAATTTCTGTGTTTCAAGAACACTCTGATAGTAAACAGATTACAGAATGCCTCCAGATGTGCATCGGAAACTACTACTGGTCTTCCAGGGATCGATCAAAGCGTAGGCTGTTTGAGACATTACTCCAATGGAGGAAAGTTGTCATGGTGACTGTTGTATTCAATCCCGATGCAATTTCTGTGTTTCATCAACACTTTGAAGGTCCACAGATTACAGAATGCCTCCAGATGTGCATCGGAAACTACTACTGGTCTTCCAGGGAACAATCAAAGCGATTACAGTATGAGACATTATTCCAATGGAGAAATGTACGCATGGTGCCTGTTGTATTCAATCCCGATGCAATTTCTGTGTTTCATCAACACTTTGAAGGTCCACAGATTACAGATTGCCTCCAGATGTGCATCGGAAACTACTACTGGTCTTCCAGGGAACGATCAAAGCGTAGACTGTTTCAGACATTACTTTCATGGAATAAAGTGCGCATGGTGCCTGTTGTATTCAATACCGATGCAATTTCAGTGTTTCAACAACACTCTGATAGTCCTCGGATTACAGAATGCCTCCAGATGTGCATCGGAAACTACTACTGGTCTTCGAGGGAACGATCAAAGCGTAGACTGTTTCAGATGTTACTCCCATGGAGGAAAGTGCGCATGGTGACTGTTGTATTCAATCCCGATGCAATTTCTGTGTTTCAACACCATTCTGATAGTCCACAGATTACAGAATGCCTCCAGATGTGCATCGGAAACTACTACTGGTCTTCCAGGGAGCGATCAAATCCTAAACTGTTTGAGACATTACTCCCATGGAGGAAAGTGCGCATGGTGACTGTTGTATTCAATCCCGATGCAATTTGTGTGTTTCATCAACACTCTGATAGTCCACAGATTACAGAATGCCTCCAGATGTGCATCGGAAACTACTACTGGTCTTCCAGGGAGCGATCAAATCCTAAACTGTTTGAGACATTACTCCCATGGAGGAAAGTGCGCATGGTTACTGTTGTATTCAATCCCGATGCAATTTCTGTGTTCATCAACACTCTGATAGTCCACAGATTACAGAATGCCTCCAGATGTGCATCGGAAACTACTACTGGTCGTCCAGGGAGCGATCAAAGCCTAAACTGTTTGAAACATTACTCCCATGGAGGAAAGTGGACATGGTGACTGTTGTATTCAATCCCGATCCAAATTCTGTGTTTCATTAGCACTCGGTTAGTAAACAGATTACAGAATGCCTCCAGATGTGCATCGGAAACTACTACTGGTCTTCCAGGGAACGATCAAAGCGTAGACTGTGTGAGACATTACTCCCATGAATGAAAGTGCGCATGGTGACTGTTGTATTCAATCCCGATGCAATTTCAGTGTTTCAACAACACTCTGATAGTAAACAGATTACAGAATGCCTCCAGATGTGCATCGGAAACTAATACTGGTCTTCCAGGGAACGATTAAAGCGTAGACTGTTTGAGACATTACTCCCATGGAGGAATGTGCGCATGGTGAGTGTTGTATTCAATCCCGATGCAATTACAGTGTTTCAACAACACTCTGATTGCCCACAGCTTACAGAATGCCAAAGATGTGCATCGGAAACTACTACTGGTCGTCCAATGAGCGATCAAAGCCTAAACTGTTTGAGACGTTACTCCCATGAATGGAAGTTCGCATGGTGACTGTTGTATTCAATCCCGATGCAATTTCTGTGTTTCATCAACACTCTGATAGTCCACTGATTACAGAATGCTTCCAGATGTGCATCGGAAACTATTACTGGCCTTCCAGGGAACGATCAAAGCGTAGACTGTTTGAGACATTACTCCCATGGAAGAAAGTGCGCATGGTGACTGTTGTATTCAATCCCGATGCATTTTCTGTGTTTATCAACACTCTGATAGACCACAGATTACAGAATGCCTCCAGATGTGCATCGGAAACTATTACTGGTCTTCCAGGGAGCGATCAAAGCCTAAACTGTTTGAGACATTACTCCCATGGAGGAAAGTGCGCATGGTTACTGTTGTATTCAATCCCGATGCAATTTCTGTGTTTCATCAACACTCTGATAGTTCACCGATTACAGAATGCCTCCAGATGTGCATCGGAAACTACACCTGGACTTCCAGGGAACGATCAAAGCGTAGACTGTTTCAGGCATTACTCCCATGGAGGAAAGTGCGCATGGTGACTGTTATATTCAATCCCGATGCAATTTATGTGTTTATCAATACACTGATAGACCACAGATTACAGAATGCCAAAAGATGTGCATCGGAAACTACTACTGGTCGTCCAGGGAGCGATCAAAGCCTATACTGACTGTGTGAGATATTACTCCCATGGATGAAAGTGCGCATGGTGACTGTTGTATTCAATTCCGATGCAATTTATGTGTTTCAACAACACTCTGATAGTAAACAGATTACAGAATTCCTCCAGATGTGCATCTAAAACTACTACTGGTCTTGAGGGAGCGATCAAAGCGTAGGATGTTTGAGACATTACTCCCATTCAGGAAAGTGCGGATGGTGCCTGTGGTTTTCAATCCCGATGCAATTGCTGTGTTCATCAACACTCTGATAACTACAGATTGCAGAATGCCTCGAGATGTGCATCGGACACTACAACTGGTCTTCCAGGGAGCGATCAAATCCTAAACTGTTTGAGACATTACTCCCATGTACGGAAGAGCGCATGGTGACTGTTGTATTCAATCCCGATGCAATTTCTGTCTTTCATCAACACTCTGATAGTCCACAGATTACAGAATGCCTAAAGATGTATATCGGAAACTACTACTGGCCTTCCAGGAAAGATCAAAGCGTAGACTGTGTGAGACATTACTCCCATGGATGAAAGTGAGCATGGCGACTGTTGTATTCAATCCCGATGCAATTTCAGTGTTTCAACAACACTCCGATAGTCCACAGATTACAGAATGCCTCCAGATGTGCATGGGAATCTACTACTGGTCTTCCAGGGAACGATCAAAGCGTATACTGTTGGAGACATTACTCCCTTGGAGGAAAGTCCGCATGGTGACTGTTGTATTCAATCCCGATGCAATTTCTGTGTTTCAACAACACTCTGATAGTAAACAGATTACAGAATGCCTCCAGATGTGCATGGGAATCTACTACTGGTCTTCCAGGGAACGATCAAAGCGTATACTGTTGGAGACATTACTCCCTTGGAGGAAAGTCCGCATGGTGACTGTTGTATTCAATCCCGATGCAATTTCTGTGTTTCAACAACACTCTGATAGTAAACAGATTACAGAATGCCTCCAGATGTGCATCGGAAACTACTACTGGTCTTCCAGGGAACGATCAAAGCGTAGACAGTTTGAGACATTACTCCCATGGAGGAAAGTCCTCATGGTGCCTGTTGTATTCAATCCCGATGCAATTTCAGTGTTTCAACAACACTCTGATAGTAAACAGATTACAGAATGCCTCCAGATGTGCATCGGAAACTACTACTGGTCTTCCAGGGAACGATTAAAGCGTAGACTGTTTGAGACATTACTCCCATGGGGGAAAGTCCGTATGATGACTGTTGTATTCAATCCCGATGCAATTTCTGTGTTTCAAGAACACTCTGATAGTAAACAGATTACAGAATGCCTCCAGATGTGCATCGGAAACTACTACTGGTCTTCCAGGGATCGATCAAAGCGTAGGCTGTTTGAGACATTTCTCCCATGGAGGAAAGTGGTCATGGTGACTCTTGTATTCAATCCCGCGTCAATTTCTGTGTTTCATCAACACTTTGAAGGTCCACAGATTACAGAATGCCTCCAGATGTGCATCGGAAACTACTACTGGTCTTCCAGGGAACGATCAAAGCGATTACAGTATGAGACATTATTCCAATGGAGAAATGTACGCATGGTGCCTGTTGTATTCAATCCCGATGCAATTTCTGTGTTTCATCAACACTTTGAAGGTCCACAGATTACAGATTGCCTCCAGATGTGCATCGGAAACTACTACTGGTCTTCCAGGGAACGATCAAAGCGTAGACTGTTTCAGACATTACTTTCATGGAATAAAGTGCGCATGGTGCCTGTTGTATTCAATACCGATGCAATTTCAGTGTTTCATCAACACTCTTATAGTCCTCGGATTACAGAATGCCTCCAGATGTGCATCGGAAACTACTACTGGTCTTCGAGGGAACGATCAAAGCGTAGACTGTTTCAGATGTTACTCCCATGGAGGAAAGTGCGCATGGTCACTGTTGTATTCAATCCCGATGCAATTTCTGTGTTTCAACACCATTCTGATAATCCACAGATTACAGAATGCCTCCAGATGTGCATCGGAAACTACTACTGGTCTTCCAGGGATCGATCAAATCCTAAACTGTTTGAGACATTACTCCCATGGAGGAAAGTGCGCATGGTGACTGTTGTATTCAATCCCGATGCAATTTGTGTGTTTCATCAACACTCTGATAGTCCACAGATTACAGAATGCCTCCAGATGTGCATCGGAAACTACTACTGGTCTTCCAGGGAGCGATCAAATCCTAAACTGTTGGAGACATTACTCCCATGGAGGAAAGTGCGCATGGTTACTGTTGTATTCAATCCCGATGCAATTTCTGTGTTCATCAACACTCTGATAGTCCACAGATTACAGAATGCCTCCAGATGTGCATCGGAAACTACTACTGGTCTTTCAGGGAGCGATCAAAGCGAAACTGTATGAGACATTACTCCCATGGAGGAAAGTGCGCATGGTGACTGTTGTATTCAATCCCGATGCAATTTCTGTGTTTCAACGACACTCTGATAGTAAACAGATTACAGAATTCCTCCAGATGTGCATCGGAAACTACTACTGGTCTTCCAGGGAGCGATCAAATCCTAAACTGTTTGAGACATTACTCCCATGGAGGAAAGTGCGCATGGTTACTGTTGTATTCAATCCCGATGCAATTTCTGTGTTCATCAACACTCTGATAGTCCACAGACTACAGAATGCCTCCAGATGTGCATCGGAAACTACTACTGGTCTTTCAGGGAGCGATCAAAGCGAAACTGTATGAGACATTACTCCCATGGAGGAAAGTGCACATGGTGACAGTTGTATTCAATCCCGATGCAATTTCTGTGTTTCAAGAACACTCTGATAGTAAACAGATTACAGAATGCCTCCAGATGTGCATCGGAAACTACGACTGGTCTTCCAGGGATCGATCAAAGCGTAGGCTGTTTGAGACATTACTCCCATGGAGGAAAGTGGTCATGATGACTCTTGTATTCAATCCCGCGTCAATTTCTGTGTTTCATCAACACTTTGAAGGTCCACAGATTACAGAATACCTCCAGATGTGCATCGGAAACTACTACTGGTCTTCCAGGGAACGATCAAAGCGATGACAGTATGAGACATTATTCCAATGAAAAAATGTACGCATGGTGCCTGTTGTATTCAATGCCGAGGCAATTTCTGTGTTTCATCAACACTTTGAAGGTCCACAGATTACAGATTGCCTCCAGATGTGCATCGGAAACTACTACTGGTCTTCCAGGGAACGATCAAAGCGTAGACTGTTTCAGACATTACTTTCATGGAATAAAGTGCGCATGGTGCCTGTTGTATTCAATACCGATGCAATTTCAGTGTTTCAACAACACTCTGATTGTCCTCGGATTACAGAATGCCTCCAGATGTGCATCGGAAACTACTACTGGTCTTCGAGGGAACGATCAAAGCGTAGAATGTTTCAGATGCTTTCTCCCATGGAGGAAAGTGCGCATGGTGACTGTTGTATTCAATCCCGATGCTATTTCTGTGTTTCAACACCATTCTGATAGTCCACAGATTACAGAATGCCTCCAGATGTGCATCGGAAACTACTACTGGTCTTCCAGGGAGCGATCAAATCCTAAACTGTTTGAGACATTACTTCCATGGAAGAAAGTGCGCATGGTGACTGTTGTATTCAATCCCGATGCAATTTGTGTGTTTCATCAACACTCTGATAGTCCCCAGATTACAGAATGCCTCCAGATGTGCATCGGAAACTACTACTGGTCTTCCAGTTAACGATCAAAGCGTAGACTATTTGAGACATTACTCCTATGTAGGTAAGTGCGCATGGTGACTGTTGTATTCAATCCCGATGCAATATCTCTGTTTCATCAACACTCTCATAGTCCACAGATTACAGAATGCCTCCAGATGTGCATCGGAATCTACTACTGGCCTTCCAGGTAACGATTAAAGCGTAGACTGTTTGAGACATTACTCCCATGGAGGAAAGTGCGTATGGTGAGTGTTGTATTCAATCCCGATGCAATTTCTGTGTTTCATCAACACTCTGATTGTCCACAGATTACACAATGCCTCCAGATGTGCATCGGAAACTACTACTGGTCTTGAAGGGAGCGACCAAAGCGTCGACTGTTTGAGACATTGCTCCCATGGAGGAAAGTGCGCATGGTGACTATTGTGTTCAATCCGGATGCAATTTCAGTGTTTCAACAACACTCTGATAGTCCACAGATTACAGAATGCGTCCAGATGTGCATCGGAAACTACTACTGGTCACCAGGGAACGATCAAAGCGTAGGATGTTTGAGACGTTACTCCCATGGAGGAAAGTAGTCATGTTGACTGTTGTATTTAATCCCGATGCAATTTCTGTGTTTCAACAACACTCTGATAGTAAACAGATTACAGAATTCCTCCAGATGTGCATCCGAAACTACTACTGGTCTTGAGGTAACGATCAAAGCTTAGGATGTTTGAGACATTACTCCCATGGAGGAAAGTGCGGATGGTGACTGTTGTATTCAATCCCGATGCAATTTGTGTGTTCATCAACACTCTGATAGACTACAGATTACAGAATGCCTCCAGATGTGCATCCGAAACTACAACTGGCCTTCCAAGGAGCGATCAAAGCCTAAACTGTTTGAGACATTACTCCCATGTACGGAAGAGCGCATGGTGACTGTTGTATTCAATCCCGATGCAATTTCTGTGTTTCATCAACACTTTGAAGGTCCACCGATTACAGATTGCCTCCAGATGTGCATCGGAAACTACTACTGGTCTTCCACGGAACGATCAAAGCGTAGACTGTTTCAGACATTACTTTCATGGAATAAAGTGCGCATGGTGCCTGTTGTATTCAATACAGATGCAATTTCAGTGTTTCAACAACACTCTGATAGTCCTCGGATTACTGAATGCCTCCAGATGTGCATCGGAAACTACTACTGGTCTTCGAGGGAACGATCAAATCGTAGACTGTTTCAGATGTTACTCCCATGGAGGAAAGTGCGCATGGTGACTGTTGTATTCAATCCCGATGCAATTTCTGTGTTTCAACACCATTCTGATAGTCCACAGATTACAGAGTGCCTCCAGATGTGCATCGGAAACTACTACTGGTCTTCCAGTTAGCGATCAAATCCTAAACTGTTTGAGACATTACTCCCATGGAGGTAAGTGCGCATGGTGACTGTTGTATTCAATCCCGATGCAATTTCTGTGTTCATCAACACTCTGATAGTCCACAGATTACAGAATGCCTCCAGATGTGCATCGGAAACTACTACTGGTCTTCCAGTGAGCGATCAAGTCCTAAACTGTTTGAGACATTACTCCCATGGAGGAAAGTGCGCATGCTTACTGTTGTATTCAATCCCGATGCAATTTCTGTGTTCATCAACACTCTGATAGTCCACAGATTACAGATTGCCTCCAGATGTGCATCGGAAACTACTACTGGTCTTTCAGGGAGCGATCAAAGCGAAACTGTATGTGACATTACTCCCATGGAGGAAAGTGCGCATGGTGACTGTTGTATTCAATCCCGATGCAATTTCTGTGTTTCAACAACACTCTGATAGTAAACAGATTACAGAATTCCTCCAGATGTGCCTCGGAAACTACTACTGGTCTTCCAGGGAGCGATCAAATCCTAAACTGTTTGAGACATTACTCCCATGGAGGAAAGTGCGCATGGTTACTGTTGTATTCAATCCCGATGCAATTTCTGTGTTCATCAACACTCTGATAGACTACAGATTACAGAATGCCTCCAGATGTGCATCCGAAACTACAACTGGCCTTCCAAGGAGCGATCAAAGCCTAAACTGTTTGAGACATTACTCCCATGTACGAAAGAGCGCATGGTGACTGTTGTATTCAATCCCGATGCAATTTCTGTGTTTCAAGAACACTCTGATAGTAAACAGATTACAGAATGCCTCCAGATGTGCATCGGAAACTACTACTGGTCTTCCAGGGATCTATCAAAGCGTAGGCTGTTTGAGACATTACTCCCATGGAAGAAAGTGGTCATGGTGACTCTTGTATTCAATCCCGCGTCAATTTCTGTGTTTCATCAACACTTTGAAGGTCCACAGATTTCAGAATGCCTCCAGATGTGCATCGGAAACTACTACTGGTCTTCCAGGGAACGATCAAAGCGATGACAGTATGAGACATTATTCCAATGGAGAAATGTACGCATGGTGCCTGTTGTATTCAATCCCGAAGCAATTTCTGTGTTTCATCAACACTTTGAAGATCCACAGATTACAGATTGCCTCCAGATGTGCATCGGAAACTACTACTGGTCTTCCAGGGAACGATCAAAGCGTAGACTGTTTCAGACATTACTTTCATGGAATATAGTGCGCATGGTGCCTGTTGTATTCAATACCGATGCAATATCAGTGTTTCAACAACACTCTGATAGTCCTCGGATTACAGAATGCCTCCAGATGTGCATCGGAAACTACTACTGGTCTTCGAGGGAACGATCAAAGCGTAGACTGTTTCAGATGTTACTCCCATGGCGGAAAGTGCGCATGGTGACTGTTGTATTCAATCCCGATGCAATTTCTGTGTTTCAACACCATTCTGATAGTCCACATATTACAGAATGCCTCCAGATGTGCATCGGAAACTACTACTGGTCTTCCAGGGAGCGATCAAATCCTAAACTGTTTGAGACATTACTTCCATGGAGGAAAGTGCGCATGGTGACTGTTGTATTCAATCCCGATGCAATTTCTGTGTTCATCAACACTCTGATAGACTACAGATTACAGAATGCCTCCAGATGTGCATCCGAAACTACAACTGGCCTTCCAAGGAGCGATCAAAGCCTAAACTGTTTGAGACATTACTCCCATGTACGGAAGAGCGCATGGTGACTGTTGTATTCAATCCCGATGCAATTTCTGTGTTTCATCAACACATTGAAGGTCCACAGATTACAGATTGCCTCCAGATGTGCATCGGAAACTACTACTGGTCTTCCAGGGAACGATCAAAGCGTAGACTGTTTCAGACATTACTTTCATGGAATAAAGTGCGCATGGTGCCTGTTGTATTCAATACCGATGCAATTTCAGTGTTTCAACAACACACTGATAGTCCTCGGATTACAGAATGCCTCCAGATGTGCATCGGAAACTACTACTGGTTTTCGAGGGAACGATCAAAGGGTAGACTGTTTCAGATGTTACTCCCATGGAGGAAAGTGCGCATGGTGACTGTTGTATTCAATCCCGATGCAATTTCTGTGTTTTTCCACACCATTCTGATAGTCCACAGACTACAGAATGCCTCCAGATGTGCATCGGAAACTACTACTGGTCTTCCAGGGAGCGATCAAATCCTAAGCTGTTTGAGACATTACTCCCATGGAGGAAAGTGCACATGGTGACTGTGGTATTCAATCCCGATGCAATTTGTGTGTTTCATCAACACTCTGAAAGTCCACAGATTACAGAATGCCTCCAGATGTGCATCGGAAACTACTACTGGTCTTCCAGGGAGCGATCAAATCCTAAACTGTTTGAGACATTACTCCCATGGAGGAAAGTGCGCATGGTTACTGTTGTATTCAATCCCGATGCAATTTCTGTGTTCATCAACACTCTGATAGTCCACAGATTACAGAATGCCTCCAGATGTGCATCGGAAACTACTACTGGTCTTTCAGGGAGCGATCAAAGCGAAACTGTATGAGACATTACTCCCATGGAGGAAAGTGCGCATGGTGACTGTTGTCTTCAATCCCGATGCAATTTCTGTGTTTCAACAACACTCTGATAGTAAACAGAATACAGAATTCCTCCAGATGTGCATCGGAAACTACTACTGGTCTTCCAGGGAGCGATCAAATCCTAAACTGTTTGAGACATTACTCCCATGGAGGAAAGTGCGCATGGTTACTGTTGTATTCAATCCCGATGTAATTCCTGTGTTCATCAACACTCTGATAGTCCACAGATTACAGAATGCCTCCAGATGTGCATCGGAAACTACTACTGGTCTTCCAGGGAACGATTAAAGCGTAGACTGTTTGGCACATTACTCCCATGGAGGAAAGCGCGAATGGTGAGTGTTGTATTCAGTCCCGATGCAATTTCTGTGTTTCATCAACACTCTGATTGTCCACAGATTACACAATGCCTCCAGATGTGCATCGGAAACTACTACTGGTCTTCCAGGGAGCGACCAAAGCGTCGACTGTTTGAGACATTGCTCCCATGGAGGAAAGTGCGCATGGTGACTGTTGTATTCAAACCCGATGCAATTTCTGTGTTTCATCAACACTTTGAAGGTCCACAGATTACAGAATGCCTCCAGATGTTCATCGGAAACTACTACTGGTCTTCCAGGGAACGATCAAAGCGTTGACTGTTTCAGACATTACTCCCATGGAGGAAAGTGCGCATGGTGACTGTTGTGTTCAATCCGGATGCAATTTCAGTGTTTCAACAACACTCTGATAGTCCACAGATTACAGAATGCGTCCAGATGTGCATCGGAAACTACTACTGGTCTCCAGGGAACGATCAAAGCGTAGACAGTTTGAGACATTACTCCCATGGAGGAAAGTCCGCATGGTGACTGTTGTATTCAATCCCGATGCAATTTCTGTGTTTCAACAACACTCTGATAGTAAACAAATTACAGAATTCCTCCAGATGTGCATCCGAAACTACTACTGGTCTTGAGGTAACGATCAAAGCGTAGGATGTTTGAGACATTACTCCCATGGAGGAAAGTGCGGATAGTGACTGTTGTATTCAATCCCGATGCAATTTCTGTGTTCATCAACACTCTGATAGACTACAGATTACAGAATGCCTCCAGATGTGCATCGGAAACTACAACTGGCCTTCCAAGGAGCGATCAAAGCCTAAACTGTTTGAGACATTACTCCCATGTACGCAAGAGCGCATGGTGACTGTTGTATTCAATCCCGATGCAATTTCTGTGTTTCGTCAACACTTTGAGGGTCCACAGATTACAGATTGCCTCCAGATGTGCATCGGAAACTACTACTGGTCTTCCAGGGAACGATCAAAGCGTAGACTGTTTCAGACATTACTTTCATGGAATAAAGTGCGCATGGTGCCTGTTGTATTCAACACCGATGCAATTTCAGTGTTTCAACAACACTCTGATAGTCCTCGGATAACAGAATGCCTCCAGATGTGCATCGGAAACTACTACTGGTCTTCGAGGGAACGATCAAAGCGTAGACTGTTTCAGATGTTACTCCCATGGAGGAAAGTGCGCATGGTGACTGTTGTATTCAATCCCGATGCAATTTCTGTGTTTCAACACCATTCTGATAGTCCACAGATTACAGAATGCCTCCAGATGTGCATCGGAAACTACTACTGGTCTTCCAGGGAGCGATCAAATCCTAAACTGTTTGAGACATTACTCCCATGGAGGAAAGTGCGCATGGTTACTGTTGTATTCAATCCCGATGCAATTTCTGTGTTCATCAACACTCTGATAGTCCACAGATTACAGAATGCCTCCAGATGTGCATCGGAAACTACTACTGGTCTTTCAGGGAGCGATCAAAGCGAAACTGTATGAGACATTACTCCCATGGAGGAAAGTGCGCATGGTGACTGTTGTCTTCAATCCCGATGCAATTTCTGTGTTTCAACAACACTCTGATAGTAAACAGAATACAGAATTCCTCCAGATGTGCATCGGAAACTACTACTGGTCTTCCAGGGAGCGATCAAATCCTAAACTGTTTGAGACATTACTCCCATGGAGGAAAGTGCGCATGGTTACTGTTGTATTCAATCCCGATGTAATTCCTGTGTTCATCAACACTCTGATAGTCCACAGATTACAGAATGCCTCCAGATGTGCATCGGAAACTACTACTGGTCTTCCAGGGAACGATTAAAGCGTAGACTGTTTGGCACATTACTCCCATGGAGGAAAGCGCGAATGGTGAGTGTTGTATTCAGTCCCGATGCAATTTCTGTGTTTCATCAACACTCTGATTGTCCACAGATTACACAATGCCTCCAGATGTGCATCGGAAACTACTACTGGTCTTCCAGGGAGCGACCAAAGCGTCGACTGTTTGAGACATTGCTCCCATGGAGGAAAGTGCGCATGGTGACTGTTGTATTCAAACCCGATGCAATTTCTGTGTTTCATCAACACTTTGAAGGTCCACAGATTACAGAATGCCTCCAGATGTTCATCGGAAACTACTACTGGTCTTCCAGGGAACGATCAAAGCGTTGACTGTTTCAGACATTACTCCCATGGAGGAAAGTGCGCATGGTGACTGTTGTGTTCAATCCGGATGCAATTTCAGTGTTTCAACAACACTCTGATAGTCCACAGATTACAGAATGCGTCCAGATGTGCATCGGAAACTACTACTGGTCTCCAGGGAACGATCAAAGCGTAGACAGTTTGAGACATTACTCCCATGGAGGAAAGTCCGCATGGTGACTGTTGTATTCAATCCCGATGCAATTTCTGTGTTTCAACAACACTCTGATAGTAAACAAATTACAGAATTCCTCCAGATGTGCATCCGAAACTACTACTGGTCTTGAGGTAACGATCAAAGCGTAGGATGTTTGAGACATTACTCCCATGGAGGAAAGTGCGGATAGTGACTGTTGTATTCAATCCCGATGCAATTTCTGTGTTCATCAACACTCTGATAGACTACAGATTACAGAATGCCTCCAGATGTGCATCGGAAACTACAACTGGCCTTCCAAGGAGCGATCAAAGCCTAAACTGTTTGAGACATTACTCCCATGTACGCAAGAGCGCATGGTGACTGTTGTATTCAATCCCGATGCAATTTCTGTGTTTCGTCAACACTTTGAGGGTCCACAGATTACAGATTGCCTCCAGATGTGCATCGGAAACTACTACTGGTCTTCCAGGGAACGATCAAAGCGTAGACTGTTTCAGACATTACTTTCATGGAATAAAGTGCGCATGGTGCCTGTTGTATTCAACACCGATGCAATTTCAGTGTTTCAACAACACTCTGATAGTCCTCGGATAACAGAATGCCTCCAGATGTGCATCGGAAACTACTACTGGTCTTCGAGGGAACGATCAAAGCGTAGACTGTTTCAGATGTTACTCCCATGGAGGAAAGTGCGCATGGTGACTGTTGTATTCAATCCCGATGCAATTTCTGTGTTTCAACACCATTCTGATAGTCCACAGATTACAGAATGCCTCCAGATGTGCATCGGAAACTACTACTGGTCTTCCAGGGAGCGATCAAATCCTAAACTGTTTCAGACGTTACTCCCATGGAGGAAAGTTCGCATGCTTACTGTTGTACTCAATCCCGATGCAATTTCTGTGTTCATCAACACTCTGATAGTCCACAGATTACAGATTGCCTCCAGATGTGCATCGGAAACTACTACTGGTCTTTCAGGGAGCGATCAAAGCGAAACTGTATGTGACATTACTCCCATGGAGGAAAGTGCGCATGGTGACTGTTGTATTCAATCCCGATGCAATTTCTGTGTTTCAACAACACTCTGATAGTAAACAGATTACAGAATTCCTCCAGATGTGCCTCGGAAACTACTACTGGTCTTCCAGGGAGCGATCAAATCCTAAACTGTTTGAGACATTACTCACATGGAGGAAAGTGCGCATGGTTACTGTTGTATTCAATCCCGATGCAATTTCTGTGTTCATCAACACTCTGATAGTCCACAGATTACAGAATGCCTCCAGATGTGCATCGGAAACTACTACTGGTCTTTCAGGGAGCGATCAAAGCGAAACTGTATGAGACATTACTCCCATGGAGGAAAGTGCGCATGGTGACTGTTGTATTCAATCCCGATGCAATTTCTGTGTTTCAAGAACACTCTGATAGTAAACAGATTACAGAATGCCTCCAGATGTGCATCGGAAACTACTACTGGTCTTCCAGGGATCTATCAAAGCGTAGGCTGTTTGGGACATTACTCCCATGGAAGAAAGTGGTCATGGTGACACTTGTATTCAATCCCGCGTCAATTTCTGTGTTTCGTCAACACTTTGAAGGTCCAAAGATTACAGAATGCCTCCAGATGTGCATCGGAAACTACTACTGGTCTTCCAGGGAACGATCAAAGCGATGACAGTATGAGACATTATTCCAATGGAGAAATGTACGCATGGTGCCTGTTGTATTCAATCCCGAGGCAATTTCTGTGTTTCATCAACACTTTGAAGATCCACAGATTACAGATTGCCTCCAGATGTGCATCGGAAACTACTACTGGTCTTCCAGGGAACGATCAAAGCGTAGACTGTTTCAGACATTACTTTCATGGAATAAAGTGCGCATGGTGCCTGTTGTATTCAATACCGATGCAATATCAGTGTTTCAACAACACTCTGATAGTCCTCGGATTACAGAATGCCTCCAGATGTGCATCGGAAACTACTACTGGTCTTCGAGGGAACGATCAAAGCGTAGACTGTTTCAGATGTTACTCCCATGGAGGAAAGTGCGCATGGTGACTGTTGTATTCAATCCCGATGCAATTTCTGTGTTTCAACACCATTCTGATAGTCCACAGATTACAGAATACCTCCAGATGTGCATCGGAAACTACTACTGGTCTTCCAGGGAGCGATCAAATCCTAAACTGTTTGAGACATTACTTCCATGGAGGAAAGTGCGCATGGTGACTGTTGTATTCAATCCCGATGCAATTTGTGTGTTTCATCAACACTCTGATAGTCCACAGATTACAGAATGCCTCCAGATGTGCATCGGAAACTACTACTGGTCTTCCAGTTAACGATCAAAGCGTAGACTATTTGAGACATTACTCCTATGTAGGAAAGTGCGCATGGTGACTGTTGTATTCAATCCCGATGCAATATCTCTGTTTCATCAACACTCTCATAGTCCACAGATTACAGAATGCCTCCAGATGTGCATCGGAAACTACTACTGGTCTTCCAGGGAGCGATCAAATCCTAAACTGTTTGAGACATTACTCCCATGGAGGAAAGTGCGCATGGTTACTGTTGTATTCAATCCCGATGCAATTTCTGTGTTCATCAACACTCTGATAGACTACAGATTACAGAATGCCTCCAGATGTGCATCGGAAACTACAACTGGCCTTCCAAGGAGCGATCAAAGCCTAAACTGTTTGAGACATTACTCCCATGTACGGAAGAGCGCATGGTGACTGTTGTATTCAATCCCGATGCAATTTCTGTGTTTCATCAACACATTGAAGGTCCACAGATTACAGATTGCCTCCAGATGTGCATCGGAAACTACTACTGGTCTTCCAGGGAACGATCAAAGCGTAGACTGTTTCAGACATTACTTTCATGGAATAAAGTGCGCATGGTGCCTGTTGTATTCAATACCGATGCAATTTCAGTGTTTCAACAACACTCTGATAGTCCTCGGATTACAGAATGCCTCCAGATGTGCATCGGAAACTACTACTGGTCTTCCAGGGATCTATCAAAGCGTAGGCTGTTTGGGACATTACTCCCATGGAAGAAAGTGGTCATGGTGACTCTTGTATTCAATCCCGCGTCAATTTCTGTGTTTCATCAACACTTTGAAGGTCCAAAGATTACAGAATGCCTCCAGATGTGCATCGGAAACTACTACTGGTCTTCCAGGGAACGATCAAAGCGATGACAGTATGAGACATTATTCCTATGGAGAAATGTACGCATGGTGCCTGTTGTATTCAATCCCGAGGCAATTTCTGTGTTTCATCAACACTTTGAAGATCCACAGATTACAGATTGCCTCCAGATGTGCATCGGAAACTACTACTGGTCTTCCAGGGAACGATCAAAGCGTAGACTGTTTCAGACATTACTTTCATGGAATAAAGTGCGCATGGTGCCTGTTGTATTCAATACCGATGCAATATCAGTGTTTCAACAACACTCTGATAGTCCTCGGATTACAGAATGCCTCCAGATGTGCATCGGAAACTACTACTGGTCTTCGAGGGAACGATCAAAGCGTAGACTGTTTCAGATGTTACTCCCATGGAGGAAAGTGCGCATGGTGACTGTTGTATTCAATCCCGATGCAATTTCTGTGTTTCAACACCATTCTGATAGTCCACAGATTACAGAATACCTCCAGATGTGCATCGGAAACTACTACTGGTCTTCCAGGGAGCGATCAAATCCTAAACTGTTTGAGACATTACTTCCATGGAGGAAAGTGCGCATGGTGACTGTTGTATTCAATCCCGATGCAATTTGTGTGTTTCATCAACACTCTGATAGTCCACAGATTACAGAATGCCTCCAGATGTGCATCGGAAACTACTACTGGTCTTCCAGTTAACGATCAAAGCGTAGACTATTTGAGACATTACTCCTATGTAGGAAAGTGCGCATGGTGACTGTTGTATTCAATCCCGATGCAATATCTCTGTTTCATCAACACTCTCATAGTCCACAGATTACAGAATGCCTCCAGATGTGCATCGGAAAATACTACTGGTCTTCCAGGGAGCGATCAAATCCTAAACTGTTTGAGACATTACTCCCATGGAGGAAAGTGCGCATGGTTACTGTTGTATTCAATCCCGATGCAATTTCTGTGTTTCATCAACACATTGAAGGTCCACAGATTACAGATTGCCTCCAGATGTGCATCGGAAACTACTACTGGTCTTCCAGGGAACGATCAAAGCGTAGACTGTTTCAGACATTACTTTCATGGAATAAAGTGCGCATGGTGCCTGTTGTATTCAATACCGATGCAATTTCAGTGTTTCAACAACACTCTGATAGTCCTCGGATTACAGAATGCCTCCAGATGTGCATCGGAAGCTACTACTGGTTTTCGAGGGAACGATCAAAGCGTAGACTGTTTCAGATGTTACTCCCATGGAGGAAAGTGCGCATGGTGACTGTTGTATTCAATCCCGATGCAATTTCTGTGTTTCAACACCATTCTGATAGTCCACAGACTACAGAATGCCTCCAGATGTGCATCGGAAACTACTACTGGTCTTCCAGGGAGCGATGAAATCCTAAACTGTTTGAGACATTACTCCCATGGAGGAAAGTGCGCATGGTGACTGTTGTATTCAATCCCGATGCAATTTCTGTGTTTCATCAACACTCTGAAAGTCCACAGATTACAGAATGCCTCCAGATGTGCATCGGAAACTACTACTGGTCTTCCAGGGAGCGATCAAATCCTAAACTGTTTGAGACATTACTCCCATGGAGGAAAGTGCGCATGGTTACTGTTGTATTCAATCCCGATGCAATTTCTGTGTTCATCAACACTCTGATAGTCCACAGATTACAGAATGCCTCCAGATGTGCATCGGAAACTACTACTGGTCTTTCAGGGAGCGATCAAAGCGAAACTGTATGAGACATTACTCCCATGGAGGAAAGTGCGCATGGTGACTGTTGTATTCAATCCCGATGCAATTTCTGTGTTTCAACAACACTCTGATAGTAAACAGAATACAGAATTCCTCCAGATGTGCATCGGAAACTACTACTGGTCTTCCAGGGAGCGATCAAATCCTAAACTCTTTGAGACATTACTCCCATGGAGGAAAGTGCGCATGGTTACTGTTGTATTCAATCCCGATGTAATTTCTGTGTTCATCAACACTCTGATAGTCCACAGATTACAGAATGCCTCCAGATGTGCATCGGAAACTACTACTCGTCTTCCAGGGAACGATTAAAGCGTAGACTGTTTGGCACATTACTCCCATGGAGGAAAGCGCGAATGGTGAGTGTTGTATTCAATCCCGATGCAATTTCTGTGTTTCATCAACACTCTGATTGTCCACAGATTACACAATGCCTCCAGATGTGCATCGGAAACTACTACTGGTCTTCCAGGGAGCGACCAAAGCGTCGACTGTTTGAGACATTGCTCCCATGGAGGAAAGTGCGCATGGTGACTGTTGTATTCAAACCCGATGCAATTTCTGTGTTTCATCAACACTTTGAAGGTCCACAGATTACAGAGTGCCTCCAGATGTTCATCGGAAACTACTACTGGTCTTCCAGGGAACGATCAAAGCGTTGACTGTTTGAGACATTACTCCCATGGAGGAAAGTGCGCATGGTGACTGTTGTGATCAATCCGGATGCAATTTCAGTGTTTTAACAACACTCTGATAGTCCACAGATTACAGAATGCGTCCAGATGTGCATCGGAAACTACTACTAGTCTCCAGGGAACGATCAAAGCGTAGACAGTTTGAGACATTACTCCCATGGAGGAAAGTCCGCATGGTGACTGTTGTATTCAATCCCGATGCAATTTCTGTGTTTCAACAACACTCTGATAGTAAACAGATTACAGAATTCCTCCAGATGTGCATCCGAAACTACTACTGGTCTTGAGGTAACGATCAAAGCGTAGGATGTTTGAGACATTACTCCCATGGAGGAAAGTGCGGATGGTGACTGTTGTATTCAATCCCGATGCAATTAATGTGTTCATCAACACTCTGATAGACTACAGATTACAGAATGCCTCCTGATATGCATCGGAAACTACAACTGGCCTTCCA
Organism: Schistocerca gregaria; assembly: GCF_023897955.1. NCBI lineage: Eukaryota > Metazoa > Arthropoda > Insecta > Orthoptera > Acrididae > Schistocerca > Schistocerca gregaria. The sequence continues at coordinate 11,889,725 of NC_064926.1, read as the reverse complement.
AGGAGCGATCAAAGCCTAAACTGTTTGAGACATTACTCCCATGTACGGAAGAGCGCATGGTGAATTTTGTATTCAGTCCCGATGCAATTTCTGTGTTTCATCAACACTTTGAAGGTCCACAGATTACAGATTGCCTCCAGATGTGCAGCGGAAATTACTACTGGTCTTCCAGGGAACGATCAAAGCGTAGACTGTTTCAGACATTACTTTCATGGAATAAAGTGCGCATGGTGCCTGTTGTATTCAACACCGATGCAATTTCAGTGTTTCAACAACACTCTGATAGTCCTCGGATTACAGAATGCCTCCAGATGTGCATCGGAAACTACTACTGGTCTTCGAGGGAACGATCAAAGCGTAGACTGTTTCAGATGTTACTCCCATGGAGGAATGTGCGCATGGTGACTGTTGTATTCAATCCCGATGCAATTTCTGTGTTTCAACACCATTCTGATAGTCCACAGATTACAGAATGCCTCCAGATGTGCATCGGAAACTACTACTGGTCTTCCAGGGAGCGATCAAATCCTAAACTGTTTGAGACATTACTCCCATGGAGGAAAGTGCGCATGGTGACTGTTGTATTCAATCCCGATGCAATTTGTGTGTTTCATCAACACTCTGATAGTCCACAGATTACAGAATGCCTCCAGATGTGCATAAGAAACTACTACTGGACTTCCAGGGAGCGATCAAATCCTAAACTGTTTGAGACATTACTCCCATGGAGGAAAGTGAGAATGGTTATTGTTGTATTCAATCCCGATGCAATTTCTGTGTTCATCAACACTCTGATAGTCCACAGATTACAGAATGCCTCCAGATGTGCATTGGAAACTACTACTGGACTTCCAGGGAGCGATCAAAGCGAAACTGTATGAGACATTACTCCCATGGAGGGAAGTGCGCATGGTGACTGTTGTATTCAATCCCGATGCAATTTCTGTGTTTCATCAACTTTCTGATAGTCCACAGATTACAGAATGCTTCCAGATGTGGTTCGGAAACTACTACTGGTCTTCCAGTTAACGATCAAAGCGTAGACTATTTGAGACATTACTCCCATGTTGGAAAGTGCGCATGGTGACTGTTGTATTCATACCCGATGCAATATCTCTGTTTCATCAACACTCTCATAGTCCACAGATTACAGAATGCCTCCAGATGTGCATTGGAATCTACTACTTGTCTTCCAGGGAACGATCAAAGCGTAAACTGTTTGAGACATTACTCCCATGGAAGAAAATGCGCATGGTGACTGTTGAATTCAATCCCGATGCAATTTCTGTGTTTCAACAACACTCTGATAGTAAACAGATTACAGAATTCCTCCAGATGTGCATCGGAAACTACTACTGGTCTTCCAGGGAACGATTAAAGCGTAGACTGTTTGAGACATTACTCTTATGGAGGAAAGTGCGTATGGTGAGTGTTGTATTCAAACCCGATGCAATTTCTGTGTTTCATCAACACTCTGATTGTCCACAGATTACACAATGCCTCCAGATGTGCATCGGAAATTACTACTGGTCTTCCAGGGAGCGACCAAAGCGTCGACTGTTTCAGACATTGCTCCCATGGAGGAAAGTGCGCATGGTGACTGTTGTATTCAAACCCGATGCAATTTCTGTGTTTCATCAACACTTTGAAGGTCCACAGATTACAGAATGCCTCCAGATGTTCATCGGAAACTACTACTGGTCTTCCAGGGAACGATCAAAGCGTTGACTGTTTGAGACATTACTCCCATGGAGGAAAGTGCGCAAGGTGACTGTTGTGTTCAATCCGGATGCAATTTCAGTGTTTCAACAACACTCTGATAGTCCACAGATTACAGAATGCGTCCAGATGTGCATCGGAAACTACTACTGGTCTCCAGGGAACGATCAAAGCGTAGACAGTTTGAGACATTACTCCCATGGAGGAAAGTCCGCATGGTGTCTGTTGTATTCAATCCCGATGCAATTTCTGTGTTTCAACAACACTCTGATAGTAAACAAATTACAGAATTCCTCCAGATGTGCATCCGAAACTACTACTGGTCTTGAGGTAACGATCAAAGAGTAGGATGTTTGAGACATTACTCCCATGGAGGAAAGTGCGGATGGTGACTGTTGTATTCAATCCCGATGCAATTTCTGTGTTCATCAACACTCTGATAGACCACAGATTACAGAATGCCTCCAGATGTGCATCGGAAACTACAACTGGCCTACAAGGAGCGATCAAAGCCTAAACTGTTTGAGACATTACTCCCATGTACGCAAGAGCGCATGGTGACTGTTGTATTCAATCCCGATGCAATTTCTGTGTTTCGTCAACACTTTGAGGGTCCACAGATTACAGATTGCCTCCAGATGTGCATCGGAAACTACTACTGGTCTTCCAGGGAACGATCAAAGCGTAGACTGTTTCAGACATTACTTTCATGGAATAAAGTGCGCATGGTGCCTGTTGTATTCAACACCGATGCAATTTCAGTGTTTCAACAACACGCTGATAGTCCTCGGATTACAGAATGCCTCCAGATGTGCATCGGAAACTACTACTGGTCTTCGAGGGAACGATCAAAGCGTAGAATGTTTCAGATGTTACTCCCATGGAGGAAAGTGCGCATGGTGACTGTTGTATTCAATCCCGATGCAATATCTGTGTTTCAACACCATTCTGATAGTCCACAGATTACAGAATGCCTCCAGATGTGCATCGGAAACTACTACTGGTCTTCCAGGAAGCGATCAAATCCTAAACTGTTTCAGACATTACTCCCATGGAGGAAAGTGCGCATGGTTACTGTTGTATTCAATCCCGATGCAATTTCTGTGTTCATCAACACTGTGATAGTCTACAGATTACAGAATGCCTCCAGATGTGCATCGGAAACTACTACTGGTCTTTCAGAGAGCGATCAAAGAGAATCTGTATGAGACATTACTCCCATGGAGGAAAGTGCGCATGGTGACTGTTGTATTCAATCCCGATGCAATTTCTGTGTTTCATCAACACTCTGATAGTCCACAGATTACAGAATGCTTCCAGATGTGGTTCGGAAACTACTACTGGTCTTCCAGTTAACGATCAAAGCGTAGACTATTTAAGACATTACTCCTATGTAGGAAAGTGCGTATGGTGACTGTTGTATTCGATCCCGATGCAATATCTCTGTTTCATCAACACTCTCATAGTCCACAGGATGCAGAATGCCTCCAGATGTGCATCGGAATCTACTACTGGTCTTCCAGGGAACGATGAAACCGTAAACTGTTTGAGACATTACTCCCATGGAAGAAAGTGCGAATGGTGACTGTTGTATTCAATCCCTATGCAATTTCTGTGTTTCAACAACACTCTGATAGTAAACTGATTACAGAATGCCTCCAGATGTGCATCGGAAACTACTACTGGTCTTCCAGGGAGCGACCAAAGCGTCGACTGTTTGAGACATTGCTCCCATGGAGGAAAGTGCGCATGGTGACTGTTGTATTCAAACCCGGAGCAATTTCTGTGTTTCATCAATACTTTGAAAGTCCACAGATTACAGAATGCCTCCAGATGTTCATCGGAAACTACAACTGGCCTTCCCAGGAGCGATCAAAGCCTAAACTGTTTGAGACATTACTCCCATGTACGGAAGAGCGCATGGTGACTGTTGTATTCAATCCCGATGCAATTTCTGTGTTCATCAACACTCTGATAGTCCACAGATTACAGATTGCCTCCAGATGTGCATCGGAAACTACTACTGGTCTTTCAGGGAACGATCAAAGCGAAACTGTATGAGACATTACTCCGATGGAGGAAAGTGCGCATGGTGACTGTTGTATTCAATCCCGATGCAATTTCTGTGTTCATCAACACTCTGATAGTCCACAGATTACAGAATGCCTCCAGATGTGCATCGGAAACTTCTACTGGTCTTCCAGTGAGCGATCAAGTCCTAAACTGTTTGAGACATTACTCCCATGGAGGAAAGTGCGCATGCTTACTGTTGTATTCAATCCCGATGCAATTTCTGTGTTCATCAACACTCTGATAGTCACAGATTACAGATTGCCTCCAGATGTGCATCGGAAACTACTACTGGTCTTTCAGGGAGCGATCAAAGCAAAACTGTATGAGACATTACTCCCATGGAGGAAAGTGCGCATGGTGACTGTTGTATTCAATCCCGATGCAATTTCTGTGTTTCAACAACACTCTGATAGTAAACAGATTACAGAATTCCTCCAGATGTGCCTCGGAAACTACTACTGGTCTTCCAGGGAGCGATCAAATCCTAAACTGTTTGAGACATTACTCCCATGGAGGAAAGTGCGCATGGTTACTGTTGTATTCAATCCCGATGCAATTTCTGTGTTCATCAACACTCTAATAGTCCACAGATTACAGAATGCCTCCAGATGTGCATCGGAAACTACTACTGGTCTTTCAGGGAGCGATCAAAGCGAAACTGTATGAGACATTACTCCCATGGAGGAAAGTGCGCATGGTGACTGTTGTATTCAATCCCGATGCAATTTCTGTGTTTCAAGAACACTCTGATAGTAAACAGATTACAGAATGCCTCCAGATGTGCATCGGAAACTACTACTGATCTTCCAGGGATCTATCAAAGCGTAGGCTGTTTGAGACATTACTCCCATGGAGGAAAGTGGTCATGGTGACTCTTGTATTCAATCCCGCGTCAATTTCTGTGTTTCATCAACACTTTGAAGGTCCACAGATTACAGAATGCCTCCAGATGTGCATCGGAAACTACTACTGGTCTTCCAGGGAACGATCAAAGCGATGACAGTATGAGACATTATTCCAATGGAGAAATGTACGCATGGTGCCTGTTGTATTCAATCCCGAGGCAATTTCTGTGTTTCATCAACACTTTGAAGATCCACAGATTACAGATTGCCTCCAGATGTGCATCGGAAACTACTACTGGTCTTCCAGTTAACGATCAAAGCGTAGACTATTTAAGACATTACTCCTATGTAGGAAAGTGCGTATGGTGACTGTTGTATTCGATCCCGATGCAATATCTCTGTTTCATCAACACTCTCATAGTCCACAGGATACAGAATGCCTCCAGATGTGCATCGGAATCTACTACTGGTCTTCCAGGGAACGATGAAACCGTAAACTGTTTGAGACATTACTCCCATGGAAGAAAGTGCGAATGGTGACTGTTGTATTCAATCCCTATGCAATTTCTGTGTTTCAACAACACTCTGATAGTAAACTGATTACAGAATGCCTCCAGATGTGCATCGGAAACTACTACTGGTCTTCCAGGGAGCGACCAAAGCGTCGACTGTTTGAGACATTGCTCCCATGGAGGAAAGTGCGCATGGTGACTGTTGTATTCAAACCCGGAGCAATTTCTGTGTTTCATCAATACTTTGAAAGTCCACAGATTACAGAATGCCTCCAGATGTTCATCGGAAACTACAACTGGCCTTCCCAGGAGCGATCAAAGCCTAAACTGTTTGAGACATTACTCCCATGTACGGAAGAGCGCATGGTGACTGTTGTATTCAATCCCGATGCAATTTCTGTGTTCATCAACACTCTGATAGTCCACAGATTACAGATTGCCTCCAGATGTGCATCGGAAACTACTACTGGTCTTTCAGGGAACGATCAAAGCGAAACTGTATGAGACATTACTCCGATGGAGGAAAGTGCGCATGGTGACTGTTGTATTCAATCCCGATGCAATTTCTGTGTTCATCAACACTCTGATAGTCCACAGATTACAGAATGCCTCCAGATGTGCATCGGAAACTACTACTGGTCTTCCAGTGAGCGATCAAGTCCTAAACTGTTTGAGACATTACTCCCATGGAGGAAAGTGCGCATGCTTACTGTTGTATTCAATCCCGATGCAATTTCTGTGTTCATCAACACTCTGATAGTCCACAGATTACAGATTGCCTCCAGATGTGCATCGGAAACTACTACTGGTCTTTCAGGGAGCGATCAAAGCAAAACTGTATGAGACATTACTCCCATGGAGGAAAGTGCGCATGGTGACTGTTGTATTCAATCCCGATGCAATTTCTGTGTTTCAACAACACTCTGATAGTAAACAGATTACAGAATTCCTCCAGATGTGCCTCGGAAACTACTACTGGTCTTCCAGGGAGCGATCAAATCCTAAACTGTTTGAGACATTACTCCCATGGAGGAAAGTGCGCATGCTTACTGTTGTATTCAATCCCGATGCAATTTCTGTGTTCATCAACACTCTAATAGTCCACAGATTACAGAATGCCTCCAGATGTGCATCGGAAACTACTACTGGTCTTTCAGGGAGCGATCAAAGCGAAACTGTATGAGACATTACTCCCATGGAGGAAAGTGCGCATGGTGACTGTTGTATTCAATCCCGATGCAATTTCTGTGTTTCAAGAACACTCTGATAGTAAACAGATTACAGAATGCCTCCAGATGTGCATCGGAAACTACTACTGATCTTCCAGGGATCTATCAAAGCGTAGGCTGTTTGAGACATTACTCCCATGGAGGAAAGTGGTCATGGTGACTCTTGTATTCAATCCCGCGTCAATTTCTGTGTTTCATCAACACTTTGAAGGTCCACAGATTACAGAATGCCTCCAGATGTGCATCGGAAACTACTACTGGTCTTCCAGGGAACGATCAAAGCGATGACAGTATGAGACATTATTCCAATGGAGAAATGTACGCATGGTGCCTGTTGTATTCAATCCCGAGGCAATTCCTGTGTTTCATCAACACTTTGAAGATCCACAGATTACAGATTGCCTCCAGATGTGCATCGGAAACTACTACTGGTCTTCCAGGGAACGATCAAAGCGTAGACTGTTTCAGACATTACTTTCATGGAATAAAGTGCGCATGGTGCCTGTTGTATTCAATACCGATGCAATATCAGTGTTTCAACAACACTCTGATAGTCCTCGGATTACAGAATGCCTCCAGATGTGCATCGGAAACTACTACTGGTCTTCAAGGGAACGATCAAAGCGTAGACTGTTTCAGATGTTACTCCCATGGAGGAAAGTGCGCATGGTGACTGTTGTATTCAATCCCGATGCAATTTCTGTGTTTCAACACCATTCTGATAGTCCACAGATTACAGAATGCCTCCAGATGTGCAAGGGAAACTACTACTGGTCTTCCAGGGAGCGATCAAATCCTAAACTGTTTGAGACATTACTTCCATGGAGGAAAGTGCACATGGTGACTGTTGTATTCAATCCCGATGCAATTTGTGTGTTTCATCAACACTCTGATAGTCCACAGATTACAGAATGCCTCCAGATGTGCATCGGAAACTACTACTGGTCTTCCAGTTAACGATCAAAGCGTAGACTATTTGAGACATTACTCCTATGTAGGAAAGTGCGCATGGTGACTGTTGTATTCAATCCCGATGCAATATCTCTGTTTCATCAACACTCTCATAGTCCACAGATTACAGAATGCCTCCAGATGTGCATCGGAAACTACTACTGGTCTTCCAGGGAGCGATCAAATCCTAAACTGTTTGAGACATTACTCCCATGGAGGAAAGTGCGCATGGTTACTGTTGTATTCAATCCCGATGCAATTTCTGTGTTTATCAACACTCTGATAGACTACAGATTACAGAATGCCTCCAGATGTGCATCGGAAACTACAACTGGCCTTCCAAGGAGCGATCAAAGCCTAAACTGTTTGAGACATTACTCCCATGTACGGAAGAGCGCATGGTGACTGTTGTATTCAATCCCGATGCAATTTCTGTGTTTCATCAACACATTGAAGGTCCACAGATTACAGATTGCCTCCAGATGTGCATCGGAAACTACTACTGGTCTTCCAGGGAACGATCAAAGCGTAGACTGTTTCAGACATTACTTTCGTGGAATAAAGTGCGCATGGTGCCTGTTGTATTCAATACCGATGCAATTTCAGTGTTTCAACAACACTCTGATAGTCCTCGGATTACAGAATGCCTCCAGATGTGCATCGGAAACTACTACTGGTTTTCGAGGGAACGATCAAAGCGTAGACTGTTTCAGATTATACTCCCATGGAGGAAAGTGCGCATGGTGACTGTTGTATTCAATCCCGATGCAATTTCTGTGTTTCAACACCATTCTGATAGTCCACAGACTACAGAATGCTTCCAGATGTGCATCGGAAACTACTACTGGTCTTCCAGGGAGCGATGAAATCCTAAACTGTTTGAGACATTACTCCCATGGAGGAAAGTGCGCATGGTGACTGTTGTATTCAATCCCGATGCAATTTGTGTGTTTCATCAACACTCTGAAAGTCCACTGATTACAGAATGCCTCCAGATGTGCATCGGAAACTACTACTGGTCTTCCAGGGAGCGATCAAATCCTAAACTGTTTGAGACATTACTCCCATGGAGGAAAGTGCGCATGGTTACTGTTGTATTCAATCCCGATGCAATTTCTGTGTTCATCAACACTCTGATAGTCCACAGATTACAGAATGCCTCCAGATGTGCATCGGAAACTACTACTGGTCTTTCAGGGAGCGATCAAAGCGAAACTGTATGAGACATTACTCCCACGGAGGAAAGTGCGCATGGTGACTGTTGTATTCAATCCCGATGCAATTTCTGTGTTTCAACAACACTCTGATAGTAAACAGAATACAGAATTCCTCCAGATGTGCATCGGAAACTACTACTGGTCTTCCAGGGAGCGATCAAATCCTAAACTGTTTGAGACATTACTCCCAAGGAGGAAAGTGCGCATGGTTACTGTTGTATTCAATCCCGATGTAATTTCTGTGTTCATCAACACTCTGATAGTCCACAGATTACAGAATGCCTCCAGATGTGCATCGGAAACTACTACTGGTCTTCCAGGGAACGATTGAAGCGTAGACTGTTTGGCACATTACTCCCATGGAGGAAAGCGCGAATGGTGAGTGTTGTATTCAATCCCGATGCATTTTCTGTGTTTCATCAACACTCTGATTGTCCACAGATTACACAATGCCTCCAGATGTGCATCGGAAACTACTACTGGTGTTCCAGGGAGCGACCAATGCGTCGACTGTTTGAGACATTGCTCCCATGGAGGAGAGTGCGCATGGTGACTGTTGTATTCAAACCCGATGCAATTTCTGTGTTTCATCAACACTTTGAAGGTCCACAGATTACAGAATGCCTCCAGATGTTCATCGGAAACTACTACTGGTCTTCCAGGGATCGATCAAAGCGTTGACTGTTTGAGACATTACTCCCATGGAGGAAAGTGCGCATGGTGACTGTTGTGATCAATCCGGATGCAATTTCAGTGTTTCAACAACACTCTGATAGTCCACAGATTACAGAATGCGTCCAGATGTGCATCGGAAACTACTACTAGTCTCCAGGGAACGATCAAAGCGTAGACAGTTTGAGACATTACTCCCATGGAGGAAAGTCCGCATGGTGACTGTTGTATTCAATCCCGATGCAATTAATGTGTTCATCAACACTCTGATAGACTACAGATTACAGAATGCCTCCTGATATGCATCGGAAACTACAACTGGCCTTCCAAGGAGCGATCAAAGCCTAAACTGTTTGAGACATTACTCCCATGTACGGAAGAGCGCATGGTGACTTTTGTATTCAGTCCCGATGCAATTTCTGTGTTTCATCAACACTTTGAAGGTCCACAGATTACAGATTGCCTCCAGATGTGCATCGGAAATTACTACTGGTCTTCCAGGGAACGATCAAAGCGTAGACTGTTTCAGACATTACTTTCATGGAATAAAGTGCGCATGGTGCCTGTTGTATTCAACACCGATGCAATTTCAGTGTTTCAACAACACTCTGATAGTCCTCGGATTACAGAATGCCTCCAGATGTGCATCGGAAACTACTACTGGTCTTCGAGGGAACGATCAAAGCGTAGACTGTTTCAGATGTTACTCCCATGGAGGGATGTGCGCATGGTGACTGTTGTATTTAATCCCGATGCAATTTCTGTGTTTCAACACCATTCTGATAGTCCACAGATTACAGAATGCCTCCAGATGTGCATCGGAAACTACTACTGGTCTTCCAGGGAGCGATCAAATCCTAAACTGTTTGAGACATTACTCCCATGGAGGAAAGTGAGCATGGTGACTGTTGTATTCAATCCCGATGCAATTTGTGTGTTTCATCAACACTCTGATAGTCCACAGATTACAGAATGCCTCCAGATGTGCATAAGAAACTACTACTGGACTTCCAGGGAGCGATCAAATCCTAAACTGTTTGAGACATTACTCCCATGGAGGAAAGTGAGAATGGTTATTGTTGTATTCAATCCCGATGCAATTTCTGTGTTCATCAACACTCTGATAGTCCACAGATTACAGAATGCCTCCAGATGTGCATTGGAAACTACTACTGGTCTTTCAGGGAGCGATCAAAGCGAAACTGTATGAGACATTACTCCCATGGAGGAAAGTGCGCATGGTGACTGTTGTATTCAATCCCGATGCAATTTCTGTGTTTCATCAACATTCTGATAGTCCACAGATTACAGAATGCTTCCAGATGTGGTTCGGAAACTACTACTGGTCTTAAAGTTAACGATCAAAACGTAGACTATTTGAGACATTACTCCCATGTAGGAAAGTGCGCATGGTGACTGTTGTATTCAATCCCGATGCAATATCTCTGTTTCATCAACACTCTCATAGTCCACAGATTACAGAATGCTTCCAGATGTGCATTGGAATCTACTACTGGTCTTCCAGGGAACGATCAAAGCGTAAACTGTTTGAGACATTACTCCCATGGAAGAAAATGCGCATGGAGACTGTTGAATTCAATCCCGATGCAATTTCTGTGTTTCAACAACACTCTGATAGTAAACAGATTACAGAATTCCTCCAGATGTGCATCGGAAACTACTACTGGTCTTCCAGGGAACGATTGAAGCGTAGACTGTTTGAGACATTACTCTTATGGAGGAAAGTGCGTATGGTGAGTGTTGTATTCAAACCCGATGCAATTTCTGTGTTTCATCAACACTCTGATTGTCCACAGATTACACAATGCCTCCAGATGTGCATCGGAAACTACTACTGGTCTTCCAGGGAGCGACCAAAGCGTCGACTGTTTGAGACATTGCTCCCATGGAGGAAAGTGCGCATGGTGACTGTTGTATTCAAACCCGATGCAATTTCTGTGTTTCATCAACACTTTGAAGGTCCACAGATTACAGAATGCCTCCAGATGTTCATCGGAAACTACTACTGGTCTTCCAGGGAACGATCAAAGCGTTGACTGTTTGAGACATTACTCCCATGGAGGAAAGTGCGCATGGTGACTGTTGTGTTCAATCCGGATGCAATTTCAGTGTTTCAACAACACTCTGATAGTCCACAGATTACAGAATGCGTCCAGATGTGCATCGGAAACTACTACTGGTCTCCAGGGAACGATCAAAGCGTAGGATGTTTGAGACATTACTTCCATGGAGGAAAGTGCGGATGGTGACTGTTGTATTCAATCCCGATGCAATTTCTGTGTTCATCAACACTCTGATAGACTACAGATTACAGAATGCCTCCAGATGTGCATCGGAAACTACAACTGGCCTTCCAAAGAGCGATCAAAGCCTAAACTGTTTGAGACATTACTCCCATGTACGCAAGAGCGCATGGTGACTGTTGTATTCAATCCCGATGCAATTTCTATGTTTCGTCAACACTTTGAGGGTCCACAGATTACAGATTGCCTCCAGACGTGCATCGGAAACTACTACTGGTCTTCCAGGGAACGATCAAAGCGTAGACTGTTTCAGACATTACTTTCATGGAATAAAGTGCGCATGGTGACTGTTGTATTCAACACCGATGCAATTTCAGTGTTTCAACAACACTCTGATAGTCCTCGGATTACAGAATGCCTCCAGATGTGCATCGGAAACTACTACTGGTCTTCGAGGGAACGATCAAAGCGTAGACTGTTTCAGATGTTACTCCCATGGAGGAGAGTGCGCATGGTGACTGTTGTATTTAATCCCGATGAAATTTCTGTGTTTCAACACCATTCTGATAGTCCACAGATTACAGAATGCCTCCAGATGTGCATCGGAAACTACTACTGGTCTTCCAGGGAGCGATCAAATCCTAAACTGTTTCAGACATTACTCCCATGGAGGAAAGTGCGCATGGTTACTGTTGTATTCAATCCCGATGCAATTTCTGTGTTCATCAACACTGTGATAGTCTACAGATTACAGAGTGCCTCCAGATGTGCATCGGAAACTACTACTGGTCTTTCAGGGAGCGATCAAAGAGAAACTGTATGAGACATTACTTCCATGGAGGAAAGTGCGCATGGTGACTGTTGTATTCAATCCCGATGCAATTTCTGTGTTTCATCAACACTCTGATAGTCCACAGATTACAGAATGCTTCCAGATGTGCATCGGAATCTACTACTGGTCTTCCAGGGAACGATGAAACCGTAAACTGTTTGAGACATTACTCCCATGGAAGAAAGTGCGAATGGTGACTGTTGTATTCAATCCCTATGCAATTTCTGTGTTTCAACAACACTCTGATAGTAAACAGATTACAGAATGCCTCCAGATGTGCATCGGAAACTACTACTGGTCTTCCAGGGAGCGACCAAAGCGTCGACTGTTTGAGACATTGCTCCCATGGAGGAAAGTGCGCATGGTGACTGTTGTATTCAATCCCGATGCAATTTCTGTGTTCATCAACACTCTGATAGTCCACAGATTACAGAATGCCTCCAGATGTTCATCGGAAACTACAACTGGCCTTCCAAGGAGCGATCAAAGCCTAAACTGTTTGAGACATTACTCCCATGTACGGAAGAGCGCATGGTGACTGTTGTATTCAATCCCGATGCAATTTCTGTGTTCATCAACACTCTGATAGTCCACAGATTACAGATTGCCTCCAGATGTGCATCGGAAACTACTACTGGTCTTTCAGGGAACGATCAAAGCGAAACTGTATGAGACATTACTCCCATGGAGGAAAGTGCGCATGGTGACTGTTGTATTCAATCCCGATGCAATTTCTGTGTTCATCAACACTCTGATAGTCCACAGATTACAGAATGCCTCCAGATGTGCATCGGAAACTACTACTGGTCTTCCAGTGAGCGATCAAGTCCTAAACTGTTTGAGACATTACTCCCATGGAGGAAAGTGCGCATGCTTACTGTTGTATTCAATCCCGATGCAATTTCTGTGTTCATCAACACTCTGATAGTCCACAGATTACAGATTGCCTCCAGATGTGCATCGGAAACTACTACTGGTCTTTCAGGGAGCGATCAAAGCAAAACTGTATGAGACATTACTCCCATGGAGGAAAGTGCGCATGGTGACTGTTGTATTCAATCCCGATGCAATTTCTGTGTTTCAACAACACTCTGATAGTGAACAGATTACAGAATTCCTCCAGATGTGCCTCGGAAACTACTACTGGTCTTCCAGGGAGCGATCAAATCCTAAACTGTTTGAGACATTACTCCCATGGAGGAAAGTGCGCATGGTTACTGTTGTATTCAATCCCGATGCAATTTCTGTGTTCATCAACACTCTGATAGTCCACAGATTACAGAATGCCTCCAGATGTGCATCGGAAACTACTACTGGTCTTTCAGGGAGCGATCAAAGCGAAACTGTATGAGACATTACTCCCATGGAGGAAAGTGCGCATGGTGACTGTTGTATTCAATCCCGATGCAATTTCTGTGTTTCAAGAACACTCTGATAGTAAACAGATTACAGAATGCCTCCAGATGTGCATCGGAAACTACTACTGATCTTCCAGGGATCTATCAAAGCGTAGGCTGTTTGAGACATTACTCCCATGGAGGAAAGTGGTCATGGTGACTCTTGTATTCAATCCCGCGTCAATTTCTGTGTTTCATCAACACTTTGAAGGTCCACAGATTACAGAATGCCTCCAGATGTGCATCGGAAACTACTACTGGTCTTCCAGGGAACGATCAAAGCGATGACAGTATGAGACATTATTCCAATGGAGAAATGTACGCATGGTGCCTGTTGTATTCAATCCCGAGGCAATTTCTGTGTTTCATCAACACTTTGAAGATCCACAGATTACAGATTGCCTCCAGATGTGCATCGGAAACTACTACTGGTCTTCCAGGGAACGATCAAAGCGTAGACTGTTTCAGACATTACTTTCATGGAATAAAGTGCGCATGGTGCCTGTTGTATTCAATACCGATGCAATATCAGTGTTTCAACAACACTCTGATAGTCCTCGGATTACAGAATGCCTCCAGATGTGCATCGGAAACTACTACTGGTCTTCGAGGGAACGATCAAAGCGTAAACTGTTTCAGATGTTACTCCCATGGAGGAAAGTGCGCATGGTGACTGTTGTATTCAATCCCGATGCAATTTCTGTGTTTCAACACCATTCTGATAGTCCACAGATTACAGAATGCCTCCAGATGTGCATCGGAAACTACTACTGGTCTTCCAGGGAGCGATCAAATCCTAAACTGTTTGAGACATTACTCCCATGGAGGAAAGTGCGCATGGTTACTGTTGTATTCAATCCCGATGCAATTTCTGTGTTGAGCAACACTCTGATAGACTACAGATTACAGAATGCCTCCAGATGTGCATCGGAAACTAAAACTGGCCTTCCAAGGAGCAATCAAAGCCTAAACTGTTTGAGACATTACTCCCATGTACGGAAGAGCGCATGGTGACTGTTGTATTCAATCCCGATGCAATTTCTGTGTTTCATCAACACTTTGAAGGTCCACAGATTACAGATTGCCTCCAGATGTGCATCGGAAACTACTACTGGTCTTCCAGGGAACGATCAAAGCGTAGACTGTTTCAGACATTACTTTCATGGAATAAAGTGCGCATGGTGCCTGTTGTATTCAATACCGACGCAATTTCAGTGTTTCAACAACACTCTGATAGTCCTCGGATTACAGAATGCCTCCAGATGTGCATCAGAAACTACTACTGGTTTTCGAGGGAACGATCAAAGCGTAGACTGTTTCAGATGTTACTCCCATGGAGGAAAGTGCGCATGGTGACTGTTATATTCAATCCCGATGCAATTTCTGTGTTTCAACACCATTCTGATAGTCCACAGACTACAGAATGCCTCCAGATGTGCATCGGAAACTACTACTGGTCTTCCAGGGAGCGATCAAATCCTAAACTGTTTGAGACATTACTCCCATGGAGGAAAGTGCGCATGGTGACTGTTGTATTCAATCCCGATGCAATTTATGTGTTTCATCAACACTCTGATAGTCCACAGATTACAGAATGCCTCCAGATGTGCATCGGAAACTACTACTGGTCTTCCAGGGAGCGATCAAATCCTAAACTGTTTGAGACATTACTCCCATGGAGGAAAGTGCGCATGGTTACTGTTGTATTCAATCCCGATGCAATTTCTGTGTTCATCAACACTCTGATAGTCCACAGATTACAGAATGCCTCCAGATGTGCATCGGAAACTACTACTGGTCTTCCAGGGAACGATTAAAGCGTAGACTGTTTGGCACATTACTCCCATAGAGGAATGCGCGAATGGTGAGTGTTGTATTCAACCCCGATGCAATTTCTGTGTTTCATCAACACTCTGATTGTCCACAGATTACACAATGCCTCCAGATGTGCATCGGAAACTACTACTGGTCTTCCAGGGAGCGACCAAAGCGTCGACTGTTTGAGACATTGCTCCCATGGAGGAAAATGCGCATGGTGACTGTTGTATTCAAACCCGATGCAATTTCTGTGTTTCATCAACACTTTGAAGGTCCATAGATTACAGAATGCCTCCAGATGTTCATCGGAAACTACTACTGGTCTTCCAGGGAACGATCAAAGCGTTGACTGTTTGAGACATTACTCCCATGGAGGAAAGTCCGCATGGTGACTGTTGTATTCAATCCCGATGCAATTTCTGTGTTTCAACAACACTCTGATAGTAAACAGATTACAGAATTCCTCCAGATGTGCATCCGAAACTACTACTGGTCTTGAGGTAACGATCAAAGCGTAGGATGTTTGAGACATTACTCCCATGGAGGAAAGTGCGGATGGTGACAGTTGTATTCAATCCCGATGCAATTAATGTGTTCATCAACACTCTGATAGACTACAGATTACAGAATGCCTCCTGATGTGCATCGGAAACTACAACTGGCTTTCCAAGGAGCGATCAAAGCCTAAACTGTTTGAGACATTACTCCCATGTACGGAAGAGCGCATGGTGACTTTTGTATTCAGTCCCGAAGCAATTTCTGTGTTTCATCAACACTTTGAAGGTCCACAGATTACAGATTGCCTCCAGATGTGCATCGGAAATTACTACTGGTCTTCCAGGGAACGATCAAAGCGTAGACTGTTTCAGACATTACTTTCATGGAATAAAGTGCGCATGGTGCCTGTTGTATTCAACACCGATGCAATTTCAGTGTTTCAACAACACTCTGATAGTCCTCGGATTACAGAATGCCTCCAGATGTGCATCGGAAACTACTACTGGTCTTCGAGGGAACGATCAAAGCGTAGACTGTTTCAGATGTTACTCCCATGGAGGAATGTGCGCATGGTGACTGTTGTATTCAATCCCGATGCAATTTCTGTGTTTCAACACCATTCTGATAGTCCACAGATTACAGAATGCCTCCAGATGTGCATCGGAAACTACTACTGGTCTTCCAGGGAGCGATCAAATCCTAAACTGTTTGAGACATTACTCCCATGGAGGAAAGTGCGCATGGTGACTGTTGTATTCAATCCCGATGCAATTTGTGTGTTTCATCAACACTCTGATAGTCCACAGATTACAGAATGCCTCCAGATGTGCATAAGAAACTACTACTGGACTTCCAGGGAGCGATCAAATCCTAAACTGTTTGAGACATTACTCCCATAAAGGAAAGTGCACATGGTTATTGTTGTATTCAATCCCGATGCAATTTCTGTGTTCATCAACACTCTGATAGTCCACAGATTACAGAATGCCTCCAGATGTGCATTGGAAACTACTACTGGTCTTTCAGGGAGCGATCAAAGCGAAACTGTATGAGACATTACTCCCATGGAGGAAAGTGCGCATGGTGACTGTTTTATTCAATCCCGATGCAATTTCTGTGTTTCATCAACACTCTGATAGTCCACAGATTACAGAATGCTTCCAGATGTGGTTCGGAAACTACTACTGGTCTTCCAGTTAACGATCAAAGCGTAAACTGTTTGAAACATTACTCCCATGGAAGAAAATGCGCATGGTGACTGTTGTATTCAATCCCGATGCAATTTCTGTGTTTCAACAACACTCTGATAGTAAACAGATTACAGAATTCCTCCAGATGTGCATCGCAAACTACTACTGGTCTTCCAGGGAACGATTAAAGCGTAGACTGTTTGAGACATTACTCCCATGGAGGAAAGTGCGTATGGTGAGTGTTGTATTCAAACCCGACGCAATTTCTGTGTTTCATCAACACTCTGATTGTCCACAGATTACACAATGCCTCCAGATGTGCATCGGAAACTACTACTGGTCTTCCAGGGAGCGACCAAAGCGTCGACTCTTTGAGACATTGCTCCCATGGAGGAAAGTGCGCATGGTGACTGTTGTATTCAAACCCGATGCAATTTCTGTGTTTCATCAACACTTTGAAGGTCCACAGATTACAGAATGCCTCCAGATGTTCATCGGAAACTACTACTGGTCTTCCAGGGAACGATCAAAGCGTTGACTGTTTGAGACATTACTCCCATGGAGGAAAGTGCGCAAGGTGACTGTTGTATTCAATCCCGATGCAATTTCTGTGTTTCAACAACACTCTGATAGTAAACAGATTACAGAATTCCTCCAGATGTGCCTCGGAAACTACTACTGGTCTTCCAGGGAGCGATCAAATCCTAAACTGTTTGAGACATTACTCCCATGGAGGAAAGTGCGCATGGTTACTGTTGTATTCAATCCCGATGCAATTTCTGTGTTCATCAACACTCTGATAGTCCACAGATTACAGAATGCCTCCAGATGTGCATCGGAAACTACTACTGGTCTTTCAGGGAGCGATCAAAGCGAAACTGTATGAGACATTACTCCCATGGAGGAAAGTGCGCATGGTGACTGTTGTATTCAATCCCGATGCAATTTCTGTGTTTCAAGAACACTCTGATAGTAAACAGATTACAGAATGCCTCCAGATGTGCATCGGAAACTACTACTGATCTTCCAGGGATCTATCAAAGCGTAGGCTGTTTGAGACATTACTCCCATGGAGGAAAGTGGTCATGGTGACTCTTGTATTCAATCCCGCGTCAATTTCTGTGTTTCATCAACACTTTGAAGGTCCACAGATTACAGAATGCCTCCAGATGTGCATCGGAAACTACTACTGGTCTTCCAGGGAACGATCAAAGCGATGACAGTATGAGACATTATTCCAATGGAGAAATGTACGCATGGTGCCTGTTGTATTCAATCCCGAGGCAATTTCTGTGTTTCATCAACACTTTGAAGATCCACAGATTACAGATTGCCTCCAGATGTGCATCGGAAACTACTACTGGTCTTCCAGGGAACGATCAAAGCGTAGACTGTTTCAGACATTACTTTCATGGAATAAAGTGCGCATGGTGCCTGTTGTATTCAATACCGATGCAATATCAGTGTTTCAACAACACTCTGATAGTCCTCGGATTACAGAATGCCTCCAGATGTGCATCGGAAACTACTACTGGTCTTCGAGGGAACGATCAAAGCGTAGACTGTTTCAGATGTTACTCCCATGGAGGAAAGTGCGCATGGTGACTGTTGTATTCAATCCCGATGCAATTTCTGTGTTTCAACACCATTCTGATAGTCCACAGATTACAGAATGCCTCCAGATGTGCATCGGAAACTACTACTGGTCTTCCAGGGAGCGATCAAATCCTAAACTGTTTGAGACATTACTTCCATGGAGGAAAGTGCGCATGGTGACTGTTGTATTCAATCCCGATGCAATTTATGTGTTTCATCAACACTCTGATAGTCCACAGATTACAGAATGCCTCCAGATGTGCATCGGAAACTACTACTGGTCTTCCAGTTAACGATCAAAGCGTAGACTATTTGAGACATTACTCCTATGTAGGAAAGTGCGCATGGTGACTGTTGTATTCAATCCCGAAGCAATATCTCTGTTTCATCAACACTCTCATAGTCCACGGATAACAGAATGCCTCCAGATGTGCATCGGAAACTACTACTGGTCTTCCAGGGAGCGATCAAATCCTAAACTGTTTGAGACATTACTCCCATGGAGGAAAGTGCGCATGGTTACTGTTGTATTCAATCCCGATGCAATTTCTGTGTTCATCAACACTCTGATAGACTACAGATTACAGAATGCCTCCAGATGTGCATCGGAAACTACAACTGGCCTTCCAAGGAGCGATCAAAGCCTAAACTGTTTGAGACATTACTCCCATGTACGGAAGAGCGCATGGTGACTGTTGTATTCAATCCCGATGCAATTTCTGTGTTTCATCAACACTTTGAAGGTCCACAGATTACAGATTGCCTCCAGATGTGCATCGGAAACTACTACTGGTCTTCCAGGGAACGATCAAAGCGTAGACTGTTTCAGACATTACTTTCATGGAATAAAGTGCGCATGGTGCCTGTTGTATTCAATACCGATGCAATTTCAGTGTTTCAACAACACTCTGATAGTCCTCGGATTACAGAATGCCTCCAGATGTGCATCAGAAACTACTACTGGTTTTCGAGGGAACGATCAAAGCGTAGACTGTTTCAGATGTTACTCCCATGGAGGAAAGTGCGCATGGTGACTGTTATATTCAATCCCGATGCAATTTCTGTGTTTCAACACCATTCTGATAGTCCACAGACTACAGAATGCCTCCAGATGTGCATCGGAAACTACTACTGGTCTTCCAGGGAGCGATCAAATCCTAAACTGTTTGAGACATTACTCCCATGAAGGAAAGTGCGCATGGTGACTGTTGTATTCAATCCCGATGCAATTTATGTGTTTCATCAACACTCTGATAGTCCACAGATTACAGAATGCCTCCAGATGTGCATCGGAAACTACTACTGGTCTTCCAGGGAGCGATCAAATCCTAAACTGTTTGAGACATTACTCCCATGGAGGAAAGTGCGCATGGTTACTGTTGTATTCAATCCCGATGCAATTTCTGTGTTCATCAACACTCTGATAGTCCACAGATTACAGAATGCCTCCAGATGTGCATCGGAAACTACTACTGGTCTTCCAGGGAACGATTAAAGCGTAGACTGTTTGGCACATTACTCCCATAGAGGAATGCGCGAATGGTGAGTGTTGTATTCAACCCCGATGCAATTTCTGTGTTTCATCAACACTCTGATTGTCCACAGATTACACAATGCCTCCAGATGTGCATCGGAAACTACTACTGGTCTTCCAGGGAGCGACCAAAGCGTCGACTGTTTGAGACATTGCTCCCATGGAGGAAAATGCGCATGGTGACTGTTGTATTCAAACCCGATGCAATTTCTGTGTTTCATCAACACTTTGAAGGTCCACAGATTACAGAATGACTCCAGATGTTCATCGGAAACTACTACTGGTCTTCCAGGGAACGATCAAAGCGTTGACTGTTTGAGACATTACTCCCATGGAGGAAAGTCCGCATGGTGACTGTTGTATTCAATCCCGATGCAATTTCTGTGTTTCAAAAACACTCTGATAGTAAACAGATTACAGAATTCCTCCAGATGTGCATCCGAAACTACTACTGGTCTTGAGGTAACGATCAAAGCGTAGGATGGTTGAGACATTACTCCCATGGAGGAAAGTGCGGATGGTGACAGTTGTATTCAATCCCGATGCAATTAATGTGTTCATCAACACTCTGATAGACTACAGATTACAGAATGCCTCCTGATGTGCATCGGAAACTACATCTGGCCTTCCAAGGAGCGATCAAAGCCTAAACTGTTTGAGACATTACTCCCATGTACGGAAGAGCGCATGGTGACTTTTGTATTCAGTCCCGAAGCAATTTCTGTGTTTCATCAACACTTTGAAGGTCCACAGATTACAGATTGCCTCCAGATGTGCATCGGAAATTACTACTGGTCTTCCAGGGAACGATCAAAGCGTAGACTGTTTCAGACATTACTTTCATGGAATAAAGTGCGCATGGTGCCTGTTGTATTCAACACCGATGCAATTTCAGTGTTTCAACAACACTCTGATAGTCCTCGGATTACAGAATGCCTCCAGATGTGCATCGGAAACTACTACTGGTCTTCGAGGGAACGATCAAAGCGTAGACTGTTTCAGATGTTACTCCCATGGAGGAAAGTGGGCATGGTGACTGTTGTATTCAATCCCGATGCAATTTCTGTGTTTCAACACCATTCTGATAATCCACAGATTACAGAATGCCTCCAGATGTGCATCGGAAACTACTACTGGTCTTCCAGGGAGCGATCAAATCCTAAACTGTTTGAGACATTACTCCCATGGAGGAAAGTGCGCATGGTGACTATTGTATTCAATCCCGATGCAATTTGTGTGTTTCATCAACACTCTGATAGTCCACAGATTACAGAATGCCTCCAGATGTGCATAAGAAACTACTACTGGACTTCCAGGGAGCGATCAAATCCTAAACTGTTTGAGACATTACTCCCATAAAGGAAAGTGCACATGGTTATTGTTGTATTCAATCCCGATGCAATTTCTGTGTTCATCAACACTCTGATAGTCCACAGATTACAGAATGCCTCCAGATGTGCATTGGAAACTACTACTGGTCTTTCAGGGAGCGATCAAAGCGAAACTGTATGAGACATTACTCCCATGGAGGAAAGTGCGCATGGTGACTGTTTTATTCAATCCCGATGCAATTTCTGTGTTTCATCAACACTCTGATAGTCCACAGATTACAGAATGCTTCCAGATGTGGTTCGGAAACTACTACTGGTCTTCCAGTTAACGATCAAAGCGTAAACTGTTTGAAACATTACTCCCATGGAAAAAAATGCGCATGGTGACTGTTGTATTCAATCCCGATGCAATTTCTGTGTTTCAACAACACTCTGATAGTAAACAGATTACAGAATTCCTCCAGATGTGCATCGCAAACTACTACTGGTCTTCCAGGGAACGATTAAAGCGTAGACTGTTTGAGACATTACTCCCATGGAGGAAAGTGCGTATGGTGAGTGTTGTATTCAAACCCGATGCAATTTCTGTGTTTCATCAACACTCTGATTGTCCACAGATTACACAATGCCTCCAGATGTGCATCGGAAACTACTACTGGTCTTCCAGGGAGCGACCAAAGCGTCGACTGTTTGAGACATTGCTCCCATGGAGGAAAGTGCTCATGGTGACTGTTGTATTCAAACCCGATGCAATTTCTGTGTTTCATCAACACTTTGAAGGTCCACAGATTACAGAATGCCTCCAGATGTTCATCGGAAACTACTACTGGTCTTCCAGGGAACGATCAAAGCGTTGACTGTTTGAGACATTACTCCCATGGAGGAAAGTGCGCAAGGTGACTGTTGTGTTCAATCCAGATGCAATTTCAGTGTTTCAACAACACTCTGATAGTCCACAGATTACAGAATGCGTCCAGATGTGCATCGGAAACTACTACTGGTCTCCAGGGAACGATCAAAGCGTAGACAGTTTGAGACATTACTCCCATGGAGGAAAGTCCGCATGGTGACTGTTGTATTCAATCCCGATGCAATTTCTGTGTTTCAACAACACTCTGATAGTAAACAAATTACAGAATTCCTCCAGATGTGCATCCGAAACTACTACTGGTCTTGAGGTAACGATCAAAGCGTAGGATGTTTGAGACATTACTCCCATGGAGGAAGGTGCGCATTGTGACTGTTGTATTCAATCCCGATGCAATTTCTGTGTTTCATCAACACTCTGATATTCCACAGATTACAGAATGCTACCAGATGCGCATCGGAAACTACTACTGGTGTTCAAGGGAACGATCAAAACTTAGACTGTTTGAGACACTACTCCCATGCAGGAAAGTGGGCATGGTGACTGTTGTATTCAATCCCGACGCAATTTCTTTGTTTCGTCAACACTTTGAGGGTCCACAGATTACAGATTGCCTCCAGATGTGCATCGGAAACTACTACTGGTCTTCCAGGGAACGATCAAAGCGTAGACTGTTTCAGACATTACTTTCATGGAATAAAGTGCGCATGGTGCCTGTTGTATTCAACACCGAGGCAATTTCAGTGTTTGAACAACACTCTGATAGTCCTCGGATTACAGAATGCCTCCAGATGTGCATCGGAAACTACTACTGGTCTTCGAGGGAACGATCAAAGCGTAGACTGTTTCAGATGTTACTCCCATGGAGGAAAGTGCGCATGGTGACTGTTGTATTCAATCCCGATGCAATTTCTGTGTTTCAACACCATTCTGATAGTCCACAGATTACAGAATGCCTCCAGATGTGCATCGGAAACTACTACTGGTCTTCCAGGGAGCGATCAAATCCTAAACTGTTTGAGACATTACTCCCATGGAGGAAAGTGCGCATGGTTACTGTTGTATTCAATCCCGATGCAATTTCTGTGTTCATCAACACTCTGATAGTCCACAGATTACAGAATGCCTCCAGATGTGCATCGGAAACTACTACTGGTCTTCCAGGGAGCGATCAAATCCTAAACTGTTTCAGACATTACTCCCATGGAGGAAAGTGCGCATGGTTACTGTTGTATTCAATCCCGATGCAATTTCTGTGTTCATCAACACTCTGATGGTCCACAGATTACAGAATGCCTCCAGATGTGCATCGGAAACTACTACTGGTCTTCCAGGGAGCGACCAAAGCGTCGACTGTTTGAGACATTGCTCCCATGGAGGAAAGTGCGCATGGTGACTGTTGTATTGAAACCCGGAGCAATTTATGTGTTTCATCAACACTTTGAAGGTCCACAGATTACAGAATGCCTCCAGATGTTCATCGGAAACTACTACTGGTCTTCCAGGGAACGATCAAAGCGTTGACTGTTTGAGACATTACTCCTATGGAGGAAAGTGCGCATGGTGACTGTTGTGTTCAATCCGGATGCAATTTCAGTGTTTCAACAACACTCTGATAGTCCACAGATTACAGAATTCGTCCAGATGTGCATCGGAAACTACTACTGGTCTCCAGGGAACGATCAAAGCGTAGACAGTTTGAGACATTACTCCCATGGAGGAAAGTCCGCATGGTGACTGTTGTCTTCAATCCCGATGCAATTTCTGTGTTTCAACAACACTCTGATAGTAAACAGATTACAGAATTCCTCCAGATGTGCATCCGAAAGTACTACTGGTCTTGAGGTAACGATCAAAGCGTAGGATGTTTGAGACATTACTCCCATGGAGGAAAGTGCGGATGGTGACTGTTGTATTCAATCCCGATGCAATTTCTGTGTTCATCAACACTCTGATAGACTACAGATTACAGAATGCCTCCAGTTGTGCATCCGAAACTACAACTGGCCTTCCAAGGAGCGATCAAAGCCTAAACTGTTTGAGACATTACTCCCATATACGGAAGAGCGCATGGTGACTGTTGTACTCAATCCCGATGCAATTTCTGTGTTTCATCAACACTTTGAAGGACCACAAATTATAGATTGCCTCCAGATGTGCATCGGAAACTACTACTGGTCTTCCAGGGAACGATCAAAGCGTAGACTGTTTCAGACATTACTTTCATGGAATAAAGTGCGCATGGTGCCTGTTGTATTCAACACCGATGCAATTTCAGTGTTTCAACAACACTCTGATAGTCCTCGGATTACAGAATGCCTCCAGATGTGCATCGGAAACTACTACTGGTCTTCGAGGGAACGATCAAAGCGTAGACTGTTTCAGATGTTACTCCCATGGAGGAATGTGCGCATGGCTACTGTTGTATTCAATCCCGATGCAATTTCTGTGTTCATCAACACTCTGATAGTCCACAGAATACAGAATGCCTCCAGATGTGCATCGGAAACTACTACTGGTCTTTCAGGGAGCGATCAAAGCGAAACTGTATGAGACATTACTCCCATGGAGGAAATTGCGCATGGTGACTGTTGTATTCAATCCCGATGCAATTTCTGTGTTTCATCAACACTCTGATAGTCCACAGATTACAGAATGCTTCCAGAAGTGGTTCGGAAACTACTACTGGTCTTCCAGTTAACGATCAAAGCGTAGACTATTTGAGACATTACTCCATTGTATCAAAGTGCGCATGGTGACTGTTGTATTCAATCCCGATGCAATATCTCTGTTTCATCAACACTCTCATAGTCCACAGATTACAGAATGCCTCCAGATGTGCATCGGAATCTACTACTGGTCTTCCAGGGAACGATCAAAGCGTAAACTGTTTGAGACATTACTCCCATGGAAGAAAGTGCGCATGGTGAGTGTTGTATTCAATCCCGATGCAATTTCTGTGTTTCAACAACACTCTGATAGTAAACAGATTACAGAATTCCTCCAGATGTGCATCGGAAACTACTACTGGTCTTCCAGGGAACGATTAAAGCGTAGACTGTTTGAGACATTACTCCCATGGAGGAAAGTGCGTATGGTGAGTGTTGTATTCAAACCCGATGCAATTTCTGTGTTTCATCAACACTCTGATTGTCCACAGATTACACAATTCCTCCAGATGTGCATCGGAAACTACTACTGGTCTTCCAGGGAACGATTAAAGCGTAGACTGTTTGAGACATTACTCCCATGGAGGAAAGTGCGTATGGTGAGTGTTGTATTCAATCCCGATGCAATTTCTGTGTTTCATCAACACTCTGATTGTCCACAGATTACACAATGCCTCCAGATGTGCATCGGAAACTACTACTGGTCTTCCAAGGAGCGACCAAAGCGTAGGATGTTTGCGACATTCGTCCCATGGAGGAAAGTGCGGATGGTGACTGTTGTATTCAATCCCGATGCAATTTCTGTGTTCATCAACACTCTGATAGACTACAGATTACAGAATGCCTCCAGATGTGCATCGGAAACTACAACTGGCCTTCCAAGGAGCGATCAAAGCCTAAACTGTTTGAGACATTACTCCCATGTACGGAAGAGCGCATGGTGACTGTTGTATTCAATCCCGATGCATTTTCTGTGTTTCGTCAACACTTTGAGGGTCCACAGATTACAGATTGCCTCCAGATGTGCATCGGAAACTACTACTGGTCTTCCAGGGAACGATCAAAGCGTAGACTGTTTCAGACATTACTTTCATGGAATAAAGTGCGCATGGTGTCTGCTGTATTCAACACCGATGCAATTTCAGTGTTTCAACAACACTCTGATAGTCCTCGGATTACAGAATGCCTCCAGGTTTGCATCGGAAACTACTACTGGTCTTCGAGGGAACGATCAAAGCGTAGACTGTTTCAGATGTTACTCCCATGGAGGAAAGTGCGCATGGTGACTGTTGTATTCAATCCCGATGCAATTTCTGTGTTTCAACACCATTCTGATAGTCCACAGACTACAGAATGCCTCCAGATGTGCATCGGAAACTACTACTGGTCTTCCAGGGAGCGATCAAATCCTAAACTGTTTGAGACATTCCTCCCATGGAGGAAAGTGCGCATGGTTACTGTTGTATTCAATC
Source organism: Schistocerca gregaria (assembly GCF_023897955.1). NCBI lineage: Eukaryota > Metazoa > Arthropoda > Insecta > Orthoptera > Acrididae > Schistocerca > Schistocerca gregaria. The sequence continues at coordinate 11,863,038 of NC_064926.1, read as the reverse complement.
CCGATGCAATTTCTGTGTTCATCAACACTCTGATAGTCCACAGATTACAGAATGCCTCCAGATGTGCATCGGAAACTACTACTGGTCTTCCAGGGAGCGATCAAATCCTAAACTGTTTCAGACATTACTCCCATGGAGGAAAGTGCGCATGGTTACTGTTGTATTCAATCCCGATGCAATTTCTGTGTTCATCAACACTCTGATAGTCTACAGATTACAGAAGGCCTCCAGATGTGCATCGGAAACTACTACTGGTCTTTCAGGGAGCGATCAAAGAGAAACTGTATGAGACATTACTCCCATGGAGAAAGTGCGCATGGTGACTGTTGTATTCAATCCCGATGCAATTTCTGTGTTTCATCAACACTCTGATAGTCCACAGATTACAGAATGCTTCCAGATGTGGTTCGGAAACTACTACTGGTCTTCCAGTTAACGATCAAAGCGTAGACTATTTAAGACATTACTCCTATGTAGGAAAGTGCGCATGGTGACTGTTGTATTCAATCCCGATGCAATATCTCTGTTTCATCAACACTCTCATAGTCCACAGATTACAGAATGCCTCCAGATGTGCATCGGAATCTACTACTGGTCTTCCAGGGAACGATGAAACCGTAAACTGTTTGAGACATTACTCCCATGGCAGAAAGTGCGAATGGTGACTGTTGTATTCAATCCCGATGCAATTTCTGTGTTTCAACAACACTCTGATAGTAAACAGATTACAGAATGCCTCCAGATGTGCATCGGAAACTACTACTGGTCTTCCAGGGAGCGACCAAAGCGTCGACTGCTTGAGACATTGCTCCCATGGAGGGAAGTGCGCATGGTGACTGTTGTATTCAAACCCGGAGCAACTTCTGTGTTTCATCAACACTTTGAAGGTCCACAGATTACAGAATGCCTCCAGATGTTCATCGGAAACTACTACTGGTCTTCCAGGGAACGATCAAAGCGTTGACTGTTTGAGACATTACTCCTATGGAGGAAAGTGCGCATGGTGACTGTTGTGTTCAATCCGGATGCAATTTCAGTGTTTCAACAACACTCTGATAGTCCACAGATTACAGAATTCGTCCAGATGTGCATCGGAAACTACTACTGGTCTCCAGGGAACGATCAAAGCGTAGACAGTTTGAGACATTACTCCCATGGAGGAAAGTCCGCATGGTGACTGTTGTCTTCAATCCCGATGCAATTTCTGTGTTTCAACAACACTCTGATAGTAAACAGATTACAGAATTCCTCCATATGTGCATCCGAAAGTACTACTGGTCTTGAGGTAACGATCAAAGCTTAGGATGTTTGAGACATTACTCCCATGGAGGAAAGTGCGGATGGTGACTGTTGTATTCAATCCCGATGCAATTTCTGTGTTCATCAACACTCTGATAGACTACAGATTACAGAATGCATCCAGATGTGCATCGGAAACTACAACTGGCCTTCCAACGAGCGATCAAAGCTTAAACTGTTTGAGACATTACTCCCATATACGGAAGAGCGCATGGTGACTGTTGTATTCAATCCCGATGCAATTTCTGTGTTTCATCAACACTTTGTAGGACCACAAATTATAGATTGCCTCCAGATGTGCATCGGAAACTACTACTGGTCTTCCAGGGAACGATCAAAGCGTAGACTGTTTCAGACATTACTTTCATGGAATAAAGTGCGCATGGTGCCTGTTGTATTCAACACCGATGCAATTTCAGAGTTTCAACAACACTCTGATAGTCCTCGGATTACAGAATGCCTCCAGATGTGCATCGGAAACTACTACTGGTCTTCGAGGGAACGATCAAAGCGTAGACTGTTTCAGATGTTACTCCCATGGAGAAAAGTGCGCATGGTGACTGTTGTATTCAATCCCGATGCAATTTCTGTGTTTCAACACCATTCAGATAGTCCACAGATTACAGAATGCCTCCAGATGTGCATCGGAAACTACTACTTGTCTTCCAGGGAGCGATCAAATCCTAAACTGTTTGAGACATTACTCCCATGGAGGAATGTGCGCATGGTTACTGTTGTATTCAATCCCGATGCAATTTCTGTGTTCATCAACACTCTGATAGTCCACAGATTACAGAATGCCTCCAGATGTGCATCGGAAACTACTACTGGTCTTTCAGGGAGCGATCAAAGCGAAACTGTATGAGACATTACTCCCATGGAGGAAAGTGCGCATGGTGACTGTTGTATTCAATCCCGATGCAATTTCTGTGTTTCATCAACATTCTGATAGTCCACAGATTACAGAATGCTTCCAGAAGTGGTTCGGAAACTACTACTGCTCTTCCAGTTAACGATCAAAGCGTAGACTATTTGAGACATTACTCCCATGTAGGAAAGTGCGCATGGTGACTGTTGTATTCAATCCCGATGCAATATCTCTGTTTCATCAACACTCTCATAGTCCACAGATTACAGAATGCCTCCAGATGTGCATCGGAATCTACTACTGGTGTTCCAGGGAACGATCAAAGCGTAAACTGTTTGAGACATTACTCCCATGGAAGAAAGTGCGCATGGTGACTGTTGTATTCAATCCCGATGCAATTTCTGTGTTTCAACAACACTCTGATAGTAAACAGATTACAGAATTCCTCCAGATGTGCATCGGAAACTACTACTGGTCTTCCAGGGAACGATTAAAGCGTAGACTGTTTGAGACATTACTCCCATGGAGGAAAGTGCGTATGGTGAGTGTTTTATTCAAACCCGATGCAATTTCTGTGTTTCATCAACACTCTGATAGTCCACAGATTACACAATTCCTCCAGATGTGCATCGGAAACTACTACTGGTCTTCAAGGGAACGATTAAAGCGTAGACTGTTTGAGACATTACTCCCATGGAGGAAAGTGCGTATGGTGAGTGTTGTATTCAATCCCGATGCAATTTCTGTGTTTCATCAACACCCTGATTGTCCACAGATTACACAATGCCTCCAGATGTGCATCGGAAACTACTACTGGTCTTCCAAGGAGCGACCAAAGCGTAGGATGTTTGCGACATTCCTCCCATGGAGGGAAGTGCGGATGGTGACTGTTGTATTCAATCCCGATGCAATTTCTGTGTTCATCAACACTCTGATAGACTAGAGATTACAGAATGCCTCCAGATGTGCATCGGAAACTACAACTGGCTTTCCAAGGAGCGATCAAAGCCTAAACTGTTTGAGACATTACTCCCATGTACGGAAGAGCGCATGGTGACTGTTGTATTCAATCGCGATGCAATTTCTGTGTTTCGTCAACACTTTGAGGGTCCACAGATTACAGATTGCCTCCAGATGTGCATCGGAAACTACTACTGGTCTTCCAGGGAACGATCAAAGCGTAGACTGTTTCAGACATTACTTTCATGGAATAAAGTGCGCATGGTGTCTGTTGTATTCAACACCGATGCAATTTCAGTGTTTCAACAACACTCTGATAGTCCTCGGATTACAGAATGCCTCCAGGTTTGCATCGGAAACTACTACTGGTCTTCGAGGGAACGATCAAAGCGTAGACTGTTTCAGATGTTACTCCCATGGAGGAAAGTGCGCATGGTGACTGTTGTATTCAATCCCGATGCAATTTCTGTGTTTCAACACCATTCTGATAGTCCACAGACTACAGAATGCCTCCAGATGTGCATCGGAAACTACTACTGGTCTTCCAGGGAGCGATCAAATCCTAAACTGTTTGAGACATTACTCCCATGGAGGAAAGTGCGCATGGTGACTGTTGTATTCAATCCCGATGCAATTTGTGTGTTTCATCAACACTCTGATAGTCCACAGATTACAGAATGCCTCCAGATGTGCAGCGGAAACTACTACTGGTCTTCCAGGGAGCGATCAAATCCTAAACTGTTTGAGACATTACTCCCATGGAGGAAAGTGCGCATGGTTACTATTGTATTCAATCTCGATGCAATTTCTGTGTTCATCAACACTCTGATAGTCCACAGATTACAGAATGCCTCCAGATGTGCATCGGAAACTACTACTGGTCTTTCAGGGACCGATCAAAGAGAAACTGTATGAGACATTACTCCCATGGAGGAAAGTGCACATGGTGAGTGTTGTATTCAATCCCGATGCAATTTCTGTGTTCATCAACACTCTGATAGTCCACAGATTACAGAATGCCTCCAGATGTGCATCGGAAACTACAACTGGCTTTCCAAGGAGCGATCAAAGCCTAAACTGTTTGAGACATTACTCCCATGTACGGAAGAGCGCATGGTGACTGTTGTATTCAATCGCGATGCAATTTCTGTGTTTCGTCAACACTTTGAGGGTCCACAGATTACAGATTGCCTCCAGATGTGCATCGGAAACTACTACTGGTCTTCCAGGGAACGATCAAAGCGTAGACTGTTTCAGACATTACTTTCATGGAATAAAGTGCGCATGGTGTCTGTTGTATTCAACACCGATGCAATTTCAGTGTTTCAACAACACTCTGATAGTCCTCGGATTACAGAATGCCTCCAGGTTTGCATCGGAAACTACTACTGGTCTTCGAGGGAACGATCAAAGCGTAGACTGTTTCAGATGTTACTCCCATGGAGGAAAGTGCGCATGGTGACTGTTGTATTCAATCCCGATGCAATTTCTGTGTTTCAACACCATTCTGATAGTCCACAGACTACAGAATGCCTCCAGATGTGCATCGGAAACTACTACTGGTCTTCCAGGGAGCGATCAAATCCTAAACTGTTTGAGACATTACTCCCATGGAGGAAAGTGCGCATGGTGACTGTTGTATTCAATCCCGATGCAATTTGTGTGTTTCATCAACACTCTGATAGTCCACAGATTACAGAATGCCTCCAGATGTGCAGCGGAAACTACTACTGGTCTTCCAGGGAGCGATCAAATCCTAAACTGTTTGAGACATTACTCCCATGGAGGAAAGTGCGCATGGTTACTATTGTATTCAATCTCGATGCAATTTCTGTGTTCATCAACACTCTGATAGTCCACAGATTACAGAATGCCTCCAGATGTGCATCGGAAACTACTACTGGTCTTTCAGGGACCGATCAAAGAGAAACTGTATGAGACATTACTCCCATGGAGGAAAGTGCACATGGTGAGTGTTGTATTCAATCCCGATGTAATTTCTGTGTTCATCAACACTCTGATAGTCCACAGATTACAGAATGCCTCCAGATGTGCATCGGAAACTACTACTGGTCTTCCAAGGAGCGATTAAAGCGTAGGATGTTTGAGTCATTACTCCCATGGAGGAAAGTGCGGATGGTGACTGTTGTATTCAATCCCGATGCAATTTCTGTGTTCATCAACACTCTGATAGACTACAGATTACAGAATGCCTCCAGATGTGCATCGGAAACTACAACTGGCCTTCCAAGGAGCGATCAAAGCCTAAACTGTTTGAGACATTACTCCCATGTACGGAAGAGCGCATGGTGACTGTTGTATTCAATCCCGATGCAATTTCTGTGTTTCATCAACACTTTGAAGGTCTACAGATTACAGATTGCCTCCAGATGTGCATCGGAAACTACTACTGGTCTTCCAGGGAACGATCAAAGCGTAGACTGTTTCAGACATTACTTTCATGGAATAAAGTGCGCATGGTGCCTGTTGTATTCAACACCGATGCAATTTCAGTGTTTCAACAACACTCTGATAGTCCTCGGATTACAGAATGCCTCCAGATGTGCATCGGAAACTACTACTGGTCTTCGAGGGAACGATCAAAGCGTAGACTGTTTCAGATGTTACTCCCATGGAGGAAAGTGGGCATGGTGACTGTTGTATTCAATCCCGATGCAATTTCTGTGTTTCAACACCATTCTGATAGTCCACAGATTACAGAATACCTCCAGATGTGCATCGGAAACTACTACTGGTCTTCCAGGGAGCGATCAAATCCTAAACTGTTTGAGACATTACTCCCATGGAGGAATGTGCGCATGGTTACTGTTGTATTCAATCCCGATGCAATTTCTGTGTTCATCAACACTCTGATAGTCCACAGATTACAGAATGCCTCCAGATGTGCATCGGAAACTACTACTGGTCTTTCAGGGAGCGATCAAAGCGAAACTGTATGAGACATTACTCCCATGGAGGAAAGTGCGCATGGTGACTGTTGTATTCAATCCCGATGCAATTTCTGTGTTTCATCAACACTCTGATAGTCCACAGATTACAGAATGCTTCCAGAAGTGGTTCGGAAACTACTACTGGTCTTCCAGTTAACGATCAAAGCGTAGACTATTTGAGACATTACTCCCATGTAGGAAAGAGCGCATGGTGACTGTTGTATTCAATCCCGATGCAATATCTCTGTTTCATCAACACTCTCATAGTCCACAGATTACAGAATGCCTCCAGATGTGCATCGGAATCTACTACTGGTCTTCCAGGGAACGATCAAAGCGTAAACTGTTTGAGACATTACTCCCATGGAAGAAAGTGCGCATGGTGACTGTTGTATTCAATCCCGATGCATTTTCTGTGTTTCACAACACTCTGATAGTAAACAGATTACAGAATTCCTCCAGATGTGCATCGGAAACTACTACTGGTCTTCCAGGGAACGATTAAAGCGTAGACTGTTTGAGACATTACTCCCATGGAGGAAAGTGCGTATGGTGAGTGTTGTATTCAATCCCGATGCAATTTCTGTGTTTCATCAACACTATGATTGTCCACAGATTACACAATGCCTCCAGATGTGCATCGGAAACTACTACTGGTCTTCCAAGGAGCGACCAAAGCGTAGGATGTTTGCGACATTCCTCCCATGGAGGAAAGTGCGGATGGTGACTGTTGTATTCAATCCCGATGCAATTTCTGTGTTCATCAACACTCTGATAGACTACAGATTACAGAATGCCTCCAGATGTGCATCGGAAACTACTACTGGTCTTCCAGGGAGCGATCAAAGCCTAAACTGTTTGAGACATTACTCCCATGTACGGAAGAGCGCATGGTGACTGTTGTATTCAATCCCGATGCAATTTCTGTGTTTCGTCAACACTTTGAGGGTCCACAGATTACAGATTGCCTCCAGATGTGCATCGGAAACTACTACTGGTCTTCCAGGGAACGATCAAACCGTAGACTGTTTCAGATGTTACTCCCATGGAGGAAAGTGCGTATGGTGACTGTTGTATTCAATCCCGATGCAATTTCTGTGTTTCATCAACACTATGATTGTCCACAGATTACACAATGCCTCCAGATGTGCATCGGAAACTACTACTGGTCTTCCAAGGAGCGACCAAAGCGTAGGATGTTTGCGACATTCCTCCCATGGAGGAAAGTGCGGATGGTGACTGTTGTATTCAATCCCGATGCAATTTCTGTGTTCATCAACACTCTCATAGTCCACAGATTACAGAATGCCTCCAGATGTGCATCGGAATCTACTACTGGTCTTCCAGGGAACGATCAAAGCGTAAACTGTTTGAGACATTACTTTCATGGAATAAAGTGCGCATGGTGTCTGTTGTATTCAACACCGATGCAGTTTCAGTGTTTCAACAACACTCTGATAGTCCTCGGATTACAGAATGCCTCCAGGTTTGCATCGGAAACTACTACTGGTCTTCGAGGGAACGATCAAAGCGTAGACTGTTTCAGATGTTACTCCCATGGAGGAAAGTGCGCATGGTGACTGTTGTATTCAATCCCGATGCAATTTCTGTGTTTCAACACCATTCTGATAGTCCACAGACTACAGAATGCCTCCAGATGTGCATCGGAAACTACTACTGGTCTTCCAGGGAGCGATCAAATCCTAAACAGTTTGAGACATTACTCCCATGGAGGAAAGTGCGCATGGTGACTGTTGTATTCAATCCCGATGCAATTTGTGTGTTTCATCAACACTCTGATAGTCTACAGATTACAGAATGCCTCCAGATGTGCAGCGGAAACTACTACTGGTCTTCCAGGGAGCGATCAAATCCTAAACTGTTTGAGACATTACTCCCATGCAGGAAAGTGCGCATGGTTACTGTTGTATTCAATCTCGATGCAATTTCTGTGTTCATCAACACTCTGATAGTCCACAGACTACAGAATGCCTCCAGATGTGCATCGGAAACTACTACTGGTCTTTCAGGGAGCGATCAAAGAGAAACTGTATGAGACATTACTCCCATGGAGGAAAGTGCGCATGGTGAGTGTTGTATTCAATCCCGATGCAATTTCTGTGTTCATCAACACTCTGATAGTCCACAGATTACAGAATGCCTCCAGATGTGCATCGGAAACTACTACTGGTCTTCCAAGGAGCGATTAAAGCGTAGGATGTTTGAGTCATTACTCCCATGGAGGAAAGTGCGGATGGTGACTGTTGTATTCAATCCCGATGCAATTTCTGTGTTCATCAACACTCTGATAGACTACAGATTACAGAATGCCTCCAGATGTGCATCGGAAACTACAACTGGCCTTCCAAGGAGCGATCAAAGCCTAAACTGTTTGAGACATTACTCCCATGTACGGAAGAGCGCATGGTGACTGTTGTATTCAATCCCGATGCATTTTCTGTGTTTCATCAACACTTTGAAGGTCCACAGATTACAGATTGCCTCCAGATGTGCATCGGAAACTACTACTGGTCTTCCAGGGAACGATCAAAGCGTAGACTGTTTCAGACATTACTTTCATGGAATAAAGTGCGCATGGTGCCTGTTGTATTCAACACCGATGCAATTTCAGTGTTTCAACAACACTCTGATAGTCCTCGGATTACAGAATGCCTCCAGATGTGCATCGGAAACTACTACTGGTCTTCGAGGGAACGATCAAAGCGTAGACTGTTTCAGATGTTACTCCCATGGAGGAAAGTGGGCATGGTGACTGTTGTATTCAATCCCGATGCAATTTCTGTGTTTCAACACCATTCTGATAGTCCACAGATTACAGAATGCCTCCAGATGTGCATCGGAAACTACTACTGGTCTTCCAGGGAGCGATCAAATCCTAAACTGTGTGAGACATTACTCCCATGGAGGAATGTGCGCATGGTTACTGTTGTATTCAATCCCGATGCAATCTCTGTGTTCATCAACACTCTGATAGTCCACAGATTACAGAATGCCTCCAGATGTGCATCGGAAACTACTACTGGTCTTTCAGGGAGCGATCAAAGCGAAACTGTATGACACATTACTCCCATGGAGGAAAGTGCGCATGGTGACTGTTGTATTCAATCCCGATGCAATTTCTGTGTTTCATCAACACTCTGATAGTCCACAGATTACAGAATGCTTCCAGAAGTGGTTCGGAAACTACTACTGGTCTTCCAGTTAACGATCAAAGCGTAGACTATTTGAGACATTACTCCCATGTAGGAAAGAGCGCATGGTGACTGTTGTATTCAATCCCGATGCAATATCTCTGTTTCATCAACACTCTCATAGTCCACACATTACAGAATGCCTCCAGATGTGCATCGGAATCTACTACTGGTCTTCCAGGGAACGATCAAAGCGTAAACTGTTTGAGACATTACTCCCATGGAAGAAAGTGCGCATGGTGACTGTTGTATTCAATCCCGATGCAATTTCTGTGTTTCAACAACACTCTGATAGTAAACAAATTACAGAATTCCTCCAGATGTGCATCGGAAACTACTACTGGTCATCCAGGGAACGATTAAAGCGTAGACTGTTTGAGACATTACTCCCATGGAGGAAAGTGCGTATGGTGAGTGTTGTATTCAAACCCGATGCAATTTCTGTGTTTCATCAACACTCTGATTGTCCACAGATTACACAATTCCTCCAGATGTGCATCGGAAACTACTACTGGTCTTCCAGGGAACGATTAAAGCGTAGACTGTTTGAGACATTACTCACATGGAGGAAAGTGCGTATGGTGAGTGTTGTATTCAATCCCGATGCAATTTCTGTGTTTCATCAACACTCTGATTGTCCACAGATTACACAATGCCTCCAGATGTGCATCGGAAACTACTACTGGTCTTCCAAGTAGCGACCAAAGCGTAGGATGTTTGCGACATTCCTCCCATGGAGGAAAGTGCGGATGGTGACTGTTGTATTCAATCCCGATGCAATTTCTGTGTTCATCAACACTCTGATAGACTACCGATTACAGAATGCCTCCAGATGTGCATCGGAAACTACAACTGGCCTTCCAAGGAGCGATCAAAGCCTAAACTGTTTGAGACATTACTCCCATGTACGGAAGAGCGCATGGTGACTGTTGTATTCAATCCCGATGCAATTTCTGTGTTTCGTCAACACTTTGAGGGTCCACAGATTACAGATTGCCTCCAGATGTGCATCGAAAACTACTACTGGTCTTCCAGGGAACGATCAAAGCGTAGACTGGTTCAGACATTACTTTCATGGAATAAAGTGCGCATGGTGTCTGTTGTATTCAACACCGATGCAATTTCAGTGTTTCAACAACACTCTGATAGTCCTCGGATTACAGAATGCCTCCAGATGTGCATCGGAAACTACTACTGGTCTTCGAGGGAACGATCAAAGCGTAGACTGTTTCAGATGTTACTCCAGTGGAGGAAAGTGCGCATGGTGCCTGTTATATTCAATCCCGATGCAATTTCTGTGTTTCAACACCATTCTGATAGTCCACAGACTACAGAATGCCTCCAGATGTGCATCGGAAACTACTACTGGTCTTCCAGGGAGCGATCAAATCCTAAACTGTTTGAGACATTACTCCCATGGAGGAAAGTGCGCATGGTGACTGTTGTATTCAATCCCGATGCAATTACAGTGTTTCATCAACACTAAGATTTTCCACAGATTACAGAATGCCTCCAGATGTGCATCGGAAACTACTACTGGTCTTCCAGGGAGCGATCAAATCCTAAACTGTTTGAGACATTACTCCCATGGAGGAAAGTGCCCATGGTTACTGTTGTATTCAATCCCGATGCAATTTCTGTGTTCATCAACACTCTGATAGTCGACAGATTACAGAATGCCTCCAGATGTGCATCGGAAACTACTACTGGTCTTTCAGGGAGCGATCAAAGAGAAACTGTATGAGACATTACTCCCATGGAGGAAAGTGCGCATGGTGACTGTTGTATTCAATCCCGATGCAATTTCTGTGTTTCATCAACACTCTGATAGTCCACAGATTACAGAATGCTTCCAGATGTGGTTCGGAAACTACTACTGGTCTTCCAGTTAACGATCAAAGCGTAGACTATTTAAGACATTACTCCTATGTAGGAAAGTGCGCATGTTGACTGTTGTATTCAATCCCGATGCAATATCTCTGTTTCATCAACACTCTCATTGTCCACAGATTACAGAATGCCTCCAGATGTGCATCGGAATCTACTACTGGTCTTCCAGGGAACAATCAAACCGTAAACTGTTTGAGACCTTACTCCCATGGAAGAAAGTGCGAATGGTGACTGTTGTATTCAATTTCGATGCAATTTCTGTGTTTCAACAACACTCTGATAGTAAACAGATTACAGAATTCCTCCAGATGTGCATCGGAAACTACTACTGGTCTTACAGGGAACGATTAAAGCGTAGACTGTTTGAGACATTACTCCCATGGAGGAAAGTGCGCATGGTGAGTGTTGTATTCAATCCCGATGCAATTTCTGTGTTTCATCAACACTCTGATTGTCCACAGATTACACAATGCCTCCAGATGTGCATCGGAAACTACTACTGGTCTTCCAGGGAGCGACCAAAGCGTCGACTGTTTGAGACATTGCTCCCATGGAGGAAAGTGCGCATGGTGGCTGTTGTATTCAAACCCGATGCAATTGCTGTGTTTCATCAACACTTTGAAGGTCCACAGATTACAGAATGCCTCCAGGTGTTCATCGGAAACTACTACTGGTCTTCTATGGAACGATCAAAGCGTTGACTGTATGAGACATTACTCCCATGGAGGAAAGTGCGCATGGTGACTGTTGTGTTCAATCCGGATGCAATTTCAGTGTTTCAACAACACTCTGATAGTCCACAGATTACAGAATGCGTCCAGATGTGCATCGGAAACTACTACTGGTCTTCCAGGGAACGATCAAAGCGTAGCTTGTTTCAGACATTACTTTCATGGAATAAAGTGCGCATGGTGCCTGTTGTATTCAACGCCGATGCAATTTCAGTGTTTCAACAACACTCTGATAGTCCTCGGATTACAGAATGCCTCCAGATGTGCATCGGAAACTACTACAGGTCTTCGAGGGAACGATCAAAGCGTAGACTGTTTCAGATGTTACTCCCATGGAGGAAAGTGCGGATGGTGACTGTTGTAGTCAATCCCGATGCAATTTCTGTGTTTCAACACCATTCTGATAGTCCACAGATTACAGAATGCCTCCAGATGTGCATCGGAAACTACTACTGGTCTTCCAGGGAGCGATCAAATCCTAAACTGTTTGAGACATTACTCCCATGGAGGAAAGTGCGCATGGTGACTGTTGTATTCAATCCCGATGCAATTTCTGTGTTTCATCAACACTCTGATAGTCAACAGATTACAGAAAGCTTCCAGATGTGGTTCGGAAACTACTACTGGTCTTCCAGTTAACGATCAAAGCGTAGACTATTTGAGACATTTTTCCCATGTAGGAATGTGCGCATGGTGACTGTTGTATTCAATCCCGATGCAATATCTCTGTTTCATCAACACTCTCATAGTCCACAGATTACAGAATGCCTCCAGATGTGCATCGGAAACTACTACTGGTCACCAGGGAACGATCAAAGCGTAGACAGTTTGAGACATTACTCCCATGGAGGAAAGTCCGCATGGTGACTGTTGTATACAATCCCGATGCAATTTCTGTGTTTCAACAACACTCTGATAGTAAACAGATTACAGAATTCCTCCAGATGTGCATCCGAAACTACTACTGGTCTTGAGGGAACGATCAAAGCGTAGGATGTTTGAGACATTACTCCCATGGAGGAAAGTGGGCATGGTGACTTTTGTATTCAATCCCGATGCAATTTCGGTGTTTCATCAACACTCTCGTTGTCCACAGATTACACAATGCCTCCAGATGTGCATCGAAAACTACTACTGGTCTTCCAGGGAGCGATCAAAGCGTCGACTGTTAGAGACATTACTCCCATGTAGGAAAGTGCGCATGGTGACTTTTGTATTCAATACAGTTGCAATTTCTGTGTTCATCAACATTCTGATAGTCCACAGATTACAGAATGCCTCCAGATGTGCATCGGAAACTACTACTGGTCTTCCAGGGAACGATCAAAGCGTAAACTGTTTGAGACATTACTCCCATGGAAGAAAGTGCGCATGGTGACTGTTGTATTCAATCCCGGTGCAATTTCTGTGTTGCATCAAAAATCTGTTAGTCCACAGATTACAGAATGCATCCAGATGTGCATCGGAAACTACTACTGGTCTTCCAGGCAACGATCAAAGCGTAGGCTGTTTGAGACATTACTCCCATTAAGGAAAGTGGTCATGGTGACTGTTGTATTCAATCCCGCGGCAATTTCTGTGTTTCATCAACACTTTGAAGGTCCACAGATTACAGAATGCCTCCAGATGTGCATCGGAAACTACTACTGGTCTTCCAGGGATCGATCAAAGAGGAGGCTGTTTGAGACATTACTCCCATGGAGGAAAGTGGTCATGGTGACTGTTGTATTCAATCCCACGTCAATTTCTGTGTTTCATCAACACTTTGGAGGTCCACAGATTACAGAATGCCTCCAGATGTACATCGGAAACTACTACTGGTCTTGAGGGAACGATCAAAGCGATGACAGTTTGAGACATTACTCCAATGGAGAAATGTACGCATGGTGCCTGTTGTATTCAATCCCGATGCAATTTCTGTGTTTCATCCACACTTTGAAGGTCCACAGATTACAGATTGCCTCCAGATGTGCATCGGAAGCTACTACCGGTCTTCCAGGGATCGATCAAAGCGTAGACTGTTTCAGACATTACTTCCATGGAATAAAGTGCGCATGGTGCCTGTTGTATTCAATACCGATGCAATTTCAGTGTTTCAACAACACTCTGATAGTCCACAGATTACACAATGCATCCAGATGTGCATCGGAAACTACTACTGGTCTTCGAGGGAACGATCAAAGCGTAGACTGTTTCAGATGTTACTCCCATGGAGGAAAGTGCGCATGGTGACTGTTGTATTCAATCCCGATGCAATTCCTCTGTTTCAAAACAATTCTGATAGTCCACAGATTACAGAATGCCTCCAGATGTGCATCGGAAACTACTACTGGTCTTCCAGGGAGCGATCAAATCCTAAACTGTTTGAGACATTACTAATATGGAGGAAAGTGCGCATGGTTACTGTTGTGTTCAATCCCGATGCAATTTATGTGTTCATCAACACTCTGATAGTCCACAGATTACAGAATGCCTCCAGATGTGCATCGGAAACTACTACTGGTCTTTCAGGGAGCGATCAAAGCGAAACTGTATGAGACATTACTCCCATGGAGGAAAGTGCGCATGGTGACAGTTGTATTCAATACCGATGCAATTTCTGTGTTCATCAACACTGTGATAGTCCACAGATTACAGAATGCCTCCAGATGTGCATCGGAAACTACTACTGGGCTTCCAGGGAACGATCAAAGCGTAGACTGTTTGAGACATTACTACTATGTAGGAAAGTGTGCAGGGTGACTTCGTATTCAATTCCGATGTAATATCTGTGTTATATCAACACCCTGATAGTCCACAGACTACAGAGTGCCTCCAGATGTGCATCGGAAACTGCTACTGGTCTTCCAGGGAGCGATCAAAGCGTAAACTATTTCAGCCATTACTCCCATGGAGGAAAGTGCGCATGATGACTGTTGTATTCAATCCCGATGCAATTTCTGTGTTTCGTCAACACTCTGATAGTCCACAGATTACAGAATACTTCCAGATGTGCATCGGAAAGTACTATTGGTCTTCCAGGAACCGATCAAAGCGTAGACTATTTGAGACATTACTCCTATATAGGAAAATGCGCATGGTAACTGTTTTACTTAATCCCGATACAATATCAGTGTTTCATCAACACTCTGATAGTCCACAGATTACAGAATGCCTCCAGATGTGCATCGGAAAGTACTACTGGTCTTCCAGGGAACGATCAAAGCGTAAACTGTTTGAGACATTACTCCCATGGACCAAAGTGCAGATGGTGACTGTTGTATTCAATCCCGATGCAATTTCTGTGTTTCATCAACACTCAGATAGTCCACAGATCACAGAATGCCTATAGATGTGCATCGGAAAGTACTACTGGTCTTCCAGGGATCGATCAAAGCGTGGGCTGTTTCAGACATAACTCCCATGGAGGAAAGTGGACATGGTGACTGTTGTATTCTATCCAGATGCAATTTCTGTGTTTCATTAGCACTCGGATAGACCACAGATTACAAAATGCCTCCAGATGTGCATCGGTAACTACTACTGGTCTTGAGGGAACGATCAAAGATATGGCAGTTTGAGACATTACTCCAATGGAGAAATGTACGCATGGTGCCTGTTGTATTCAATCCCGATGCAATACCTGTGTTTCATCAACACTTCGAAGGTCCACAGATTACAGAATGCCTCCAGATGTGCATCGGAAACTACTACTGGTCTTCCAGGGAACGAACAAAGCGTAGACTGTTTGAGACATTACTCCTATGTAGGAAAGTCCGCATGGTGACTGTTGTATTCAATCCCGATGCAATTTCTGTGTTTCAACAATACTCTGATAGTAAACAGATTACAGAATGCCCCAGATGTTCATCGGAAACTACTACAGGTCTTCCAGGGAGCGATCAAATCCTAAACTGTTTGAGACATTACTCCCATGGAGGAAAGTGCGCATGGTTACTGTTGTATTCAATCCCGATGCAATTTCTGTATTCATCAACACTCTGATAGTCCACAGTTCACAAAATGCCTCCAGATGTGCATCGGAAACTAATACTGGTCTTTCAGGGAGCGATCCAAACGAAACTGTATGAGACATTACTCCCATGGAGGAAAGTGCGCATGGTGACTGTTGTATTCAATCCCGACGCAATTTCTGTGCTTCATCAACACTCTGATAGTCCACAGATTACAGAATGGTTCCAGATGTGGTTCGGAAACTACTACTGGTCTTCCAGTTAACGATCAAAGCGTAGACTATTTGAGACATTACTCCTATGTAGGAAAGTGCGCATGGTGACTGTTGTATTCAATCCCGATGCAATATCTCTGTTTCATCAACACTCTGATGCCTAAAGATGTGCATCAGAAACTACTACTGGTCTTCCAGCGAACGATCAAAGCGTAAACTGTTTGAGACATTACTCCCATGAAAGAAACTGTGCATGGTGGCTGTTGTATTCAATCCCGATGCAATTTCGGTGTTTCATCAACACTTTGTTAGTCCACAGATTACAGAATGCTTCCAGATGTGCATCGGAAACTACTACTGGTCTTCCAGGGAACGATCGAATCGTAGACGGTTTGAGACATTACTCCTATGTAGGAAAGTGCGCAGGGTGACTTCGTATTCAATTCCGATGTAATTTCTGTGTTATATCAACACTCTGATAGTCCACAGATTACAGAATGCCTCCAGATGTGCATCGGAAACTGCTACTGGTCTTCCAGGGAGCAATCAAAGCGTAAACTATTTGAGACATTACTCCCATGGAGGAAAGGGCGCATGGTGACTGTTGTATTCTATCCCGATGCAATTTCTGTGTTTCATCAACACTCTGATAGTCCACAGATTACAGAATACTTCCAGATGTGCATCGGATCCTACTACTGGTCTTCCAGGGAACGATCAAAGCGTAGACTATTTGAGACATTACTACTATGTAGGAAAGAGCGCATGGTGACTGTTGTATTCAATCCCGATACAATATCTGTGTTTCATCAACACTTTGTTAGTCCACAGATTACAGAATGCTTCCAGATGTGCATCGGTAACTACTACTGGTCTTGAGGGAACGATCAAAGCGATGACAGTTTGAGACATTACCCCAATGGAGAAATGTACGCATGGTGCCTGTAGTATTCAATCCCGATGCAATATCTGTGTTTCATCAACACTTCGAAGGTCCACAGATTACAGAATGCCCCAGATGTGCATCGGAAACTACTACTGGGCTTCCAGGGAACGATCAAAGCGTAGGCTGTTTGAGACATTACTCCCACGGAGGAAAGTAGTCATGGTGACTGTTGCATTCAATCCCGCGTCAATTTCTGTGTTTCATCAACACTTTGAAGTTCCACAGATTACAGAATGCCTCCAGATGTGCATCGGAAACTACTACTGGTCTTGAGGGAACGATCAAAGCGATGACAGTTTGAGACATTACTCCAATGGAGAAATGTTCGCATGGTGCCTGTTGTATTCAATCCCGATGCAATATCTGTGTTTCATCAACACTTCGAAGGTCCACAGATTACAGAATGCCTCCAGATGTGCATCGGAAACTACTACAGGTCTTCCAGGGAGCGATCAAATCCTAAACTGTTTGAGACATTACTCCCATGGAGGAAAGTGCGCATGGTTACTGTTGTATTCAATCCCGATGCAATTTCTGTGTTCATCAACACTCTGATAGTCCACAGATTACAGAATGCCTCCAGATGTGCATCGGAAACTGCTACTGGTCTTTCAGGGAGCGATCAAAACGAAACTGTATGAGACATTTTTCCCATGGAGGAAAGTGCGCATGGTGACTGTTGTATTCAATCCCGATGCAATTTCTGTGTTTCATCAACACTCTGATAGTCCACAGATTACAGAATGCCTCCAGATGTGCATGGGAAACTACTACTGGTCTTCCAGGGAACGATCAAAGCGTAAACTGTTTGAGACATTACTCCCATGGAAGAAAGTGCGCATGGTGACTGTTGTATTCAATCCCGATGCAATATCTGTGTTTCATCAACACTCTGATAGTCCACAGCATACAGAATGCCTCCAGATGTGCATCGGAAACTGCTACTGGTCTTTCAGGGAGCGATCAAAACGAAACTGTATGAGACATTTTTCCCATGGAGGAAAGTGCGCATGGTGACTGTTGTATTCAATTCCGATGCAATTTCTGTGTTTCATCAACACTCTGATAGTCCACAGATTACAGAATACTTCCAGATGTGCATCGGATACTACTACTGGTCTTCCAGGGAACGAACAAAGCGTAGACTATTTGAGACATTACTCCTATGTAGGAAAGTGCGCATGGTGACTGTTGTATTCAATCCCGATAAAACATCTGTGTTTCATCAACACTCTGATAGTCCACAGATTACAGAATGCCTCCAGATGTGCATCGGAAACTACTACTGGTCTTCCGGGGAACGATTAAAGCGTAAACTGTTTGAGACATTACTCCCATGGAGGAAAGTGCGGATGGTGACTGTTGCATTCAATCCCGATGCAATTTCTGTGTTTCATCAACACTCAGATAGTCCACAGATTACATAATGCCTCCAGATGTGCATCGGAAAGTACTACTGGTCTTCCAGGGAACGATCAAAGCGTAGGCTGTTTCAGACATAACTCCCATGGAGGAAAGTGGTCATTTTGACTGTTGTATTCTATCCCGATGCAATTTCTGTGTTTCATTAGCACTCGGATAGTTGACAGATTACAGAATGCCTCCAGATGTGCATCGGAAACTACTACTGGTCTTGAGGGAAGGATCAAAGCGATGACAGTTTCAGACATTACTCCAATGGAGAAATGTACGCATGGTGCCTGTTGTATTCAATCCCGATGCAATATCTGTGTTTCATCATCACTTCGAAGGTCCACAGATTACGGAATGCCTCCAGATGTGCATCGGAAACTACTATTGGTCTTCCAGGGAACGAACAAAGCGTAGACTGTTTGAGACATTACTGCTATGTAGGAAAAGGCGCATGGTGACTGTTGTATTCATTCCCGATGCAATTTCTGTGTTTCATCTACACTCTGATAGTCCACAGATTACAGAATGCATCCAGATGTGCATCGGAAGCTACTACTGGTCTTCCATGGAACGATCAAAGCGTAAACTATTTGAGACGTTACTCCTATGTAGGAAAGTGCGCATGGTGACAGTTGTATTCAATCCCGGTGCAATATCTGTGTTTCATCAACACTCTGATAGTCCACAGATTACAGAATGCTTCCAGATGTGCACCGGAAAGTACTACTGGTCTTCCAGGGAACGATCAAAGCGTAGACTGTTTGAGACATTACTCCCATGGAGGAAAGTGCGCATGGTGACTGTTGTATTCAATCCCGATGCAATTTCTGTGTTTCAACAACACTCTGATAGTAAACAGATTACAGAATGCCTCCAGAAGTGCATCGGAAACTACTACTCGTCTTCCAGGGAACGATCAAAGCGTAGGCTGTTTGAGACATTACTCCCATGTCGGAAAGTGGTCATGGTGACTGTTGTATTCAATCCCGATGCTATTTCTGTGTTTCATTAGCACTAGGATAGTCCACAGATTGAAGAATGCCTCCAGATGTGCATCGGAATCTACTACTGGTCTTGAGGGAACGATCAAAGGAATGACAGTTTGAGACATTACTCCAATGGAGAAATGTACGCATGGTGAATGTTGTATTCAATCCCGGTGCAATTTCTGTGTTTCATCAACACTTTGAAGGTCCACAGATTACATAATGCCTCCAGATGTGCATCGGAAACTACTACAGGTCTTCCAGGGAGCGATCAAATCCTAAACTGTTTGAGACATTACTCCCATGGAGGAAAGTGCGGATGGTGACCGTTGTATTCAATCCCGATGCAATTTCTGTGTTTCAACAACACTCTGATAGTAAACAGATTACAGAATGCCTCCAGATGTGCATCGGAAACCACTACTGGTCTTAAAGGGAACGATCAAAGCGTAGGCTGTTTGAGACATTACTCCCATGGAGGAAAGAGGTCATGGTGACTGTTGTTTTCAATCCCGCGGCCATTTCTGTGTTTCCTCAACACTTTGAAGGTCCACAGATTACAGAATGCCTCCCGATGTGCATCGGGAACTACTACTGGTCTTGAGGGAACGATCAAAGCGATCACAGTTTGAGACAGTACTCAATTGGAGAAATATATGCATGGTGAATGTTGTATTCAATACAGTTGCAATTTCTGTGTTTCATCAACACTTTAAAGGTCCACAGATTACAGAATGCCTCCAGATGTGCATCGGAAACTACTACTGCTCTTCCAGGGAACGATCAAAGCGTAGACTGTTTCAGACATTCCTTCCATGGAGGAAAGTGCGCATGGTGCTTGTTGTATTCAATCCCGATGCAATTTCAGTGCTTCAACAACACTCTGATAGTCCACAGATTACAGAATGCCTCCAGATGTGCATCGGAAACAACTACTTGTCTTCCAGGGAACGATCAAAGCGTAGACTGTTTAAGACATCACGCCCATGGAGGAAAGTGGGCATGTTGACTGTTATATTCAATCCCGATGCAATTTCTGTGTTTCAACACCATTCTGATAGTCCACAGATTACAGAATGCCTCTAGATGTGCATCGGAAACTACCACTGGTCTTCCAGGGAGCGATCAAACCCTAAACTGTTTGAGACATTACTCCCATGGAGGAAAGTGGGCATGGTTACTGTTGTATTCATTCACGATGCAGTTTCTGTGTTCATCAACACTCTGATAGTCCACAGATTACAGAATGCCTCCAGATGTGCATCGGTAACTACTAATGGTTTTCCAGGGAGCCATCAAAGCGAAACTATATGAGACATTACTCCCATGGAGGGAAGTGCGCATGGTGACTGTTGTATTCAATCCCGATGCAATATCTCTGTTTCATCAACACTCTCATAGTCCACAAATTACAGAATTAATCCAGATGTGCATCGGAAACTACTACTGGTCTTCCGGGGAACGATCAAAGCGTAAACTGTTTGAGACATTACTCCCATGGGGGAAAGTGCGGATGGTGACTGTTGTATTCAATCCCGATGCAATTTCTGTGTTGTATCAACACTCAGATAGTCCACAGATTACATAATGCCTCCAGATGTGCATCGGAAAGTACTACTGGTCTTCCAGGGAACGATCAAAGCGTAGGCTGTTTCACACATAACTCCCATGGAGGAAAGTCGTCATTTTGACTGTTGTATTCTATCCCGATGCAATTTCTGTGTTTCATTAGCACTCGGATAGTCCACAGATTACAGAATGCCTCCAGATGTGCATCGGAAACTACTACTGGTCTTGAGGGAAGGATCAAAGCGATGACAGTTTCAGACATATCTCCAATGGAGAAATGTATGCATGGTGCCTGTTGTATTCAATCCCAATGAAATATCTGTGTTTCATCAACACTTCGAAGGTCCACAGATTACAGAATGCCTCCAGATGTGCATCGGAAACTACTACTGGTCTTCCAGGGAACGAACAAAGCGTAGACTTTTTGAGACATTACTGCTATGTAGGAAAGTGCGCATGGTGACTGTTGTATTCATTCCCGATGCAATTTCTGTGTTTCATCTACACTCTGATAGTCCACAGATTACAGAATTCATCCAGATGTGCATCGGGAACTACTACTGGTCTTCCAGAAAACGATCAAAGCGTAGACTGTTTGAGACATTACTCGGATGGATGAAAGTGCGCATGGTGCTTGTTGTATTCAATCCCGATGCAATTTCAGTGTTTCAACAACACTCTGATAGTAAACAGATTACAGTATGCCTCCAGATGTGCATCGGAAACTTCTACTGGTCTTCCAGGGAACGATCAAAGCGTAGACTGTTTGAGACATTACTCAAATGGCGGAAAGTGGTCATGTTGACTGATGTATTCAATCCCGATGCAATTCCTCTGTTTCAAAACAATTCTGATAGTCCACAGATTACAGAATGCCTCCAGATGTGCATCGGAAACTACTACTGGTCTTCCAGGGAACGATCAAAGCGTAAACTGTTTGAGACATTACTCCCATGGACCAAAGTGCAGATGGTGACTGTTGTATTCAATCCCGATGCAATTTCTGTGTTTCATCAACACTCAGATAGTCCACAGATCACAGAATGCCTATAGATGTGCATCGGAAAGTACTACTGGTCTTCCAGGGATCGATCAAAGCGTGGGCTGTTTCAGACATAACTCCCATGGAGGAAAGTGGACATGGTGACTGTTGTATTCTATCCAGATGCAATTTCTGTGTTTCATTAGCACTCGGATAGACCACAGATTACAAAATGCCTCCAGATGTGCATCGGTAACTACTACTGGTCTTGAGGGAACGATCAAAGATATGGCAGTTTGAGACATTACTCCAATGGAGAAATGTACGCATGGTGCCTGTTGTATTCAATCCCGATGCAATACCTGTGTTTCATCAACACTTCGAAGGTCCACAGATTACAGAATGCCTCCAGATGTGCATCGGAAACTACTACTGGTCTTCCAGGGAACGAACAAAGCGTAGACTGTTTGAGACATTACTCCTATGTAGGAAAGTCCGCATGGTGACTGTTGTATTCAATCCCGATGCAATTTCTGTGTTTCAACAATACTCTGATAGTAAACAGATTACAGAATGCCCCAGATGTTCATCGGAAACTACTACAGGTCTTCCAGGGAGCGATCAAATCCTAAACTGTTTGAGACATTACTCCCATGGAGGAAAGTGCGCATGGTGACTGTTGTATTCAATCCCGACGCAATTTCTGTGCTTCATCAACACTCTGATAGTCCACAGATTACAGAATGGTTCCAGATGTGGTTCGGAAACTACTACTGGTTTTCCAGTTAACGATCAAAGCGTAGACTATTTGAGACATTACTCCTATGTAGGAAAGTGCGCATGGTGACTGTTGTATTCAATCCCGATGCAATATCTCTGTTTCATCAACACTCTGATAGTCCACAGATTACAGAATGCCTAAAGATGTGCATCAGAAACTACTACTGGTCTTCCAGCGAACGATCAAAGCGTAAACTGTTTGAGACATTACTCCCATGAAAGAAACTGTGCATGGTGGCTGTTGTATTCAATCCCGATGCAATTTCGGTGTTTCATCAACACTTTGTTAGTCCACAGATTACAGAATGCTTCCAGATGTGCATCGGAAACTACTACTGGTCTTCCAGGGAACGATCGAATCGTAGACGGTTTGAGACATTACTCCTATGTAGGAAAGTGCGCAGGGTGACTTCGTATTCAATTCCGATGTAATTTCTGTGTTATATCAACACTCTGATAGTCCACAGATTACAGAATGCCTCCAGATGTGCATCGGAAACTGCTACTGGTCTTCCAGGGAGCAATCAAAGCGTAAACTATTTGAGACATTACTCCCATGGAGGAAAGGGCGCATGGTGACTGTTGTATTCTATCCCGATGCAATTTCTGTGTTTCATCAACACTCTGATAGTCCACAGATTACAGAATACTTCCAGATGTGCATCGGATCCTACTACTGGTCTTCCAGGGAACGATCAAAGCGTAGACTATTTGAGACATTACTACTATGTAGGAAAGAGCGCATGGTGACTGTTGTATTCAATCCCGATACAATATCTGTGTTTCATCAACACTTTGTTAGTCCACAGATTACAGAATGCTTCCAGATGTGCATCGGTAACTACTACTGGTCTTGAGGGAACGATCAAAGCGATGACAGTTTGAGACATTACCCCAATGGAGAAATGTACGCATGGTGCCTGTAGTATTCAATCCCGATGCAATATCTGTGTTTCATCAACACTTCGAAGGTCCACAGATTACAGAATGCCTCCAGATGTGCATCGGAAACTACTACTGGTCTTCCAGGGAACGATGAAGGCGTAGGCTGTTTCAGACATAACTCCCATGGAGGAAAGTGGTCATGGTGCCTGTTGTATTCAATCCCGATGCAATATCTGTGTTTCATCAACACTTCGAAGGTCCACAGATTACAGAATGCCCCAGATGTGCATCGGAAACTACTACTGGGCTTCCAGGGAACGATCAAAGCGTAGGCTGTTTGAGACATTACTCCCACGGAGGAAAGTAGTCATGGTGACTGTTGCATTCAATCCCGCGTCAATTTCTGTGTTTCATCAACACTTTGAAGTTCCACAGATTACAGAATGCCTCCAGATGTGCATCGGAAACTACTACTGGTCTTGAGGGAACGATCAAAGCGATGACAGTTTGAGACATTACTCCAATGGAGAAATGTTCGCATGGTGCCTGTTGTATTCAATCCCGATGCAATATCTGTGTTTCATCAACACTTCGAAGGTCCACAGATTACAGAATGCCTCCAGATGTGCATCGGAAACTACTACAGGTCTTCCAGGGAGCGATCAAATCCTAAACTGTTTGAGACATTACTCCCATGGAGGAAAGTGCGCATGGTTACTGTTGTATTCAATCCCGATGCAATTTCTGTGTTCATCAACACTCTGATAGTCCACAGATTACAGAATGCCTCCAGATGTGCATCGGAAACTGCTACTGGTCTTTCAGGGAGCGATCAAAACGAAACTGTATGAGACATTTTTCCCATGGAGGAAAGTGCGCATGGTGACTGTTGTATTCAATCCCGATGCAATTTCTGTGTTTCATCAACACTCTGATAGTCCACAGATTACAGAATGCCTCCAGATGTGCATGGGAAACTACTACTGGTCTTCCAGGGAACGATCAAAGCGTAAACTGTTTGAGACATTACTCCCATGGAAGAAAGTGCGCATGGTGACTGTTGTATTCAATCCCGATGCAATATCTGTGTTTCATCAACACTCTGATAGTCCACAGCATACAGAATGCCTCCAGATGTGCATCGGAAACTGCTACTGGTCTTTCAGGGACCGATCAAAACGAAACTGTATGAGACATTTTTCCCATGGAGGAAAGTGCGCATGGTGACTGTTGTATTCAATTCCGATGCAATTTCTGTGTTTCATCAACACTCTGATAGTCCACAGATTACAGAATACTTCCAGATGTGCATCGGATACTACTACTGGTCTTCCAGGGAACGAACAAAGCGTAGACTATTTGAGACATTACTCCTATGTAGGAAAGTGCGCATGGTGACTGTTGTATTCAATCCCGATAAAACATCTGTGTTTCATCAACACTCTGATAGTCCACAGATTACAGAATGCCTCCAGATGTGCATCGGAAACTACTACTGGTCTTCCGGGGAACGATTAAAGCGTAAACTGTTTGAGACATTACTCCCATGGAGGAAAGTGCGGATGGTGACTGTTGCATTCAATCCCGATGCAATTTCTGTGTTTCATCAACACTCAGATAGTCCACAGATTACATAATGCCTCCAGATGTGCATCGGAAAGTACTACTGGTCTTCCAGGGAACGATCAAAGCGTAGGCTGTTTCAGACATAACTCCCATGGAGGAAAGTGGTCATTTTGACTGTTGTATTCTATCCCGATGCAATTTCTGTGTTTCATTAGCACTCGGATAGTTGACAGATTACAGAATGCCTCCAGATGTGCATCGGAAACTACTACTGGTCTTGAGGGAAGGATCAAAGCGATGACAGTTTCAGACATTACTCCAATGGAGAAATGTACGCATGGTGCCTGTTGTATTCAATCCCGATGCAATATCTGTGTTTCATCAACACTTCGAAGGTCCACAGATTACGGAATGCCTCCAGATGTGCATCGGAAACTACTATTGGTCTTCCAGGGAACGAACAAAGCGTAGACTGTTTGAGACATTACTGCTATGTAGGAAAGTGCGCATGGTGACTGTTGTATTCATTCCCGATGCAATTTCTGTGTTTCATCTACACTCTGATAGTCCACAGATTACAGAATGCATCCAGATGTGCATCGGAAGCTACTACTGGTCTTCCATGGAACGATCAAAGCGTAAACTATTTGAGACGTTACTCCTATGTAGGAAAGTGCGCATCATGACAGTTGTATTCAATCCCGGTGCAATATCTGTGTTTCATCAACACTCTGATAGTCCACAGATTACAGAATGCTTCCAGATGTGCACCGGAAAGTACTACTGGTCTTCCAGGGAACGATCAAAGCGTAGACTGTTTGAGACATTACTCCCATGGAGGAAAGTGCGCATGGTGACTGTTGTATTCAATCCCGATGCAATTTCTGTGTTTCAACAACACTCTGATAGTAAACAGATTACAGAATGCCTCCAGAAGTGCATCGGAAACTACTACTCGTCTTCCAGGGAACGATCAAAGCGTAGGCTGTTTGAGACATTACTCCCATGTCGGAAAGTGGTCATGGTGACTGTTGTATTCAATCCCGATGCTATTTCTGTGTTTCATTAGCACTAGGATAGTCCACAGATTGAAGAATGCCTCCAGATGTGCATCGGAATCTACTACTGGTCTTGAGGGAGCGATCAAAGGAATGACAGTTTGAGACATTACTCCAATGGAGAAATGTACGCATGGTGAATGTTGTATTCAATCCCGGTGCAATTTCTGTGTTTCATCAACACTTTGAAGGTCCACAGATTACATAATGCCTCCAGATGTGCATCGGAAACTACTACAGGTCTTCCAGGGAGCGATCAAATCCTAAACTGTTTGAGACATTACTCCCATGGAGGAAAGTGCGGATGGTGACCGTTGTATTCAATCCCGATGCAATTTCTGTGTTTCAACAACACTCTGATAGTAAACAGATTACAGAATGCCTCCAGATGTGCATCGGAAACCACTACTGGTCTTAAAGGGAACGATCAAAGCGTAGGCTGTTTGAGACATTACTCCCATGGAGGAAAGAGGTCATGGTGACTGTTGTTTTCAATCCCGCGGCCATTTCTGTGTTTCCTCAACACTTTGAAGGTCCACAGATTACAGAATGCCTCCCGATGTGCATCGGGAACTACTACTGGTCTTGAGGGAACGATCAAAGCGATCACAGTTTGAGACAGTACTCAATTGGAGAAATATATGCATGGTGAATGTTGTATTCAATACAGTTGCAATTTCTGTGTTTCATCAACACTTTAAAGGTCCACAGATTACAGAATGCCTCCAGATGTGCATCGGAAACTACTACTGCTCTTCCAGGGAACGATCAAAGCGTAGACTGTTTCAGACATTCCTTCCATGGAGGAAAGTGCGCATGGTGCTTGTTGTATTCAATCCCGATGCAATTTCAGTGCTTCAACAACACTCTGATAGTCCACAGATTACAGAATGCCTCCAGATGTGCATCGGAAACAACTACTGGTCTTCCAGGGAACGATCAAAGCGTAGACTGTTTAAGACATCACGCCCATGGAGGAAAGTGGGCATGTTGACTGTTATATTCAATCCCGATGCAATTTCTGTGTTTCAACACCATTCTGATAGTCCACAGATTACAGAATGCCTCTAGATGTGCATCGGAAACTACCACTGGTCTTATAGGGAGCGATCAAACCCTAAACTGTTTGAGACATTACTCCCATGGAGGAAAGTGGGCATGGTTACTGTTGTATTCATTCACGATGCAGTTTCTGTGTTCATCAACACTCTGATAGTCCACAGATTACAGAATGCCTCCAGATGTGCATCGGTAACTACTAATGGTTTTCCAGGGAGCCATCAAAGCGAAACTATATGAGACATTACTCCCATGGAGGGAAGTGCGCATGGTGACTGTTGTATTCAATCCCGATGCAATATCTCTGTTTCATCAACACTCTCATAGTCCACAAATTACAGAATTAATCCAGATGTGCATCGGAAACTACTACTGGTCTTCCGGGGAACGATCAAAGCGTAAACTGTTTGAGACATTACTCCCATGGGGGAAAGTGCGGAATGTGACTGTTGTATTCAATCCCGATGCAATTTCTGTGTTGTATCAACACTCAGATAGTCCACAGATTACATAATGCCTCCAGATGTGCATCGGAAAGTACTACTGGTCTTCCAGGGAACGATCAAAGCGTAGGCTGTTTCACACATAACTCCCATGGAGGAAAGTCGTCATTTTGACTGTTGTATTCTATCCCGATGCAATTTCTGTGTTTCATTAGCACTCGGATAGTCCACAGATTACAGAATGCCTCCAGATGTGCATCGGAAACTACTACTGGTCTTGAGGGAAGGATCAAAGCGATGACAGTTTCAGACATATCTCCAATGGAGAAATGTATGCATGGTGCCTGTTGTATTCAATCCCAATGAAATATCTGTGTTTCATCAAAACTTCGAAGGTCCACAGATTACAGAATGCCTCCAGATGTGCATCGGAAACTACTACTGGTCTTCCAGGGAACGAACAAAGCGTAGACTTTTTGAGACATTACTGCTATGTAGGAAAGTGCGCATGGTGACTGTTGTATTCATTCCCGATGCAATTTCTGTGTTTCATCTACACTCTGATAGTCCACAGATTACAGAATTCATCCAGATGTGCATCGGGAACTACTACTGGTCTTCCAGAAAACGATCAAAGCGTAGACTGTTTGAGACATTACTCGGATGGATGAAAGTGCGCATGGTGCTTGTTGTATTCAATCCCGATGCAATTTCAGTGTTTCAACAACACTCTGATAGTAAACAGATTACAGTATGCCTCCAGATGTGCATCGGAAACTTCTACTGGTCTTCCAGGGAACGATCAAAGCGTAGACTGTTTGAGACATTACTCAAATGGCGGAAAGTGGTCATGTTGACTGTTGTATTCAATCCCGATGCTATTTCTGTGTTTCATTAGCCCTCGGATAGTCCACAGATTAAAGAATGCCTCCAGATGTGAATCGGAAACTACTACTGGTTTTGAAGTAACGATCAATGCGTAGACTGTTTGAGACATTACTCCCATGGAGGAAAGTGCGCATGGTGATTGCTGTATTCAATCCCGATGCAATTTCAGTGTTTCAACAACACTCTGATAGTCCACAGATTACAGAATGCATCCAGATGTGCATCGTAAGCTACTACTGGTCTTCCATGGAACGATCAAAGCGTAGACTATTTGAGACATTACTCCCATGTAGGAAAGAGCGCATGGTGACAGTTGTATTCAATCCCGGTGCAATATCTGTGTTTCATCAACACTCTGATAGTCCACAGATTACAGAATGCTTCCAGATGTGCACCGGAAAGTACTACTGGTCTTCCAGGGAACGATCAAAGCGTAGACTGTTTGAGACATTACTCCCTTGGAGGAAAGGGCGGAAGGATGACTGTTGTATTCAATCCCGATGCAATTTCTGTGTTTCAACAACACTCTGATAGTAAACAGATTACAGAATACCTCCAGATGTGCATCGGAAACTACTACTGGTCTTCCAGGGAACGATCAAAGCGTAGACTGTTTGAGACATTACTCCCATGGCGGAAAGTGGTCATGGTGACTGTTGTATTCAATCCCGATGCTATTCTGTGTTTCAATAGCACTAGGATAGTCCACAGATTGAAGAATGCCTCCAGATGTGCATCGGAATCTACTACTGGTCTTGAGGGAACGATCAAAGGAATGACAGTTTGAGACATTACTCCAATGGAGAAATGTACGCATGGTGAATGTTGTATTCAATACCGATGCAATTTCTGTGTTTCATCAACACTTTGAAGGTCCACAGATTACAGAATGCCTCCAAATGTGCATCGGAAACTACTACTGGTCTTCCAGGGAGCGATCAAAGCGTAGACTGTTTGAGACATTACTCCCATGGAGGAAAGTGCGCATGGTGATTGTTGTAGTCAATCCCGATGCAATTTCAGTGTTTCAATAACACTCTGATAGTCCACAGATTACAGAATACCTCCAGATGTGCATCGGAAACTACTACTGGTCTTCCAGGGAGCGATCAAAACGTCGACTGTTTGGGACATTACTCCCATGGAGGAAAGTGCGCATGGTGACTGTTGTGTTCACTCCCGATGCAATTTCTGTGTTTGTTCAACACTGTTAAGGTCCACAGATAACAGAATTCATCCAGATGTTTCTCGGAAACTACTACTGGTCTTCCAGGGAGCGATCAAAGCGAAACTGTATGAGACATTACTCCCATGGAGGGAAGTGCGCATGGTGACTGTTGTATTCAATCCCGATGCAATATGTCTGTTTCATCAACACTCTCATAGTCCACAAATTACAGAATTGCTCCAGATGTGCATCGAAATCTACTATTGGTCTTCCAGGGAACGATCAAAGCGTAAACTGTTTGAGACATTACTCCCATGGAAGAAAGTGCGCATAGTGACTGTTGGAATCAATCCCGATGCAATTTCTGTGTTTCATCAAAACTCTGTTAGTCCACGGATTACAGAAAGCTTCCAGATGTGCATCGGAAACTACTACAGGTCTTCCAGGGAACGATCAAAGCGTAAATTGTTTGAGACATTACTCCAATGGAAGAAAGTGCGCATAGTGACTGTTGGATTCAATCCCGATGCAATTTCTGTGTTTCATCAAAACTCTGTTAGTCCGCAGATTACAGAATGCTTCCAGATGTGCAGCGGAAACTACTACAGGTCTTCCAGGGAGCGATCAAATAGTAAACTGTTTGAGACATTACTCCCATGGACGAAAGTGCGCATGTTGACTGTTGTATTCAATCCCGATGCAATATGTCTGTTTCATCAACACTCTCATAGTCCACAAATTACAGAATTCCTCCAGATGTGTATCGAAATCTACTATTGGTCTTCCAGGGAACGATCAAAGCGTAAACTGTTTGAGACATTACTCCCATGGAAGAAAGTGCGCATAGTGACTGTTGGATTCAATCCCGATGCAATTTCAGTGTTTCAACAACACTCTGATAGTCCACAGATTACAGAATGCCTCCAGATGTGCATCGGAAACTACTACTGGTCTTCCAGGGAACGATCAAAGCGTAGACTGTTTGAGACATTACTCCCAAAGAGGAAAGTGCGGATGGTGACCGTTGTATTCAATCCCGATGCATTTTCTGTGTTTCAACAACACTCTGATAGTAAACTGATTACAGAATGCCTCCAGATGTGCATCGGAAACCACTACTGGTCTTCCAGGGAACGATCAAAGCGTAGGCTGTTTGAGACATTACTCCCATGGAGGAAAGTGGTCATGGTGACTGTTGTTTTCAATCCCGATGCAATTTCTGTGTTTCAACACCATTCTGATAGTCCACAGATTACAGAATGCCTCTAGATGTGCATCGGAAAGTACTACTGGTCTTCAAGGGAGCGATCAAATCTTAAACTGTTTGAGACATTACTCCCATGGAGGAAAGTGCACATGGTGACTGTTGTATTCAATCCCGATGCAATTTGTGTGTTTCATCAACACGCTGATAGTCCACAGATTACAGAATGCCTCCAGATGTGCATCGGTAACTACTACTGGTCTTAAAGTTAACGATCAAAGCGTAGACTATTTGAGACATTACTCCTATGTAGGAAAGTGCGCATGGTGACTGTTGTATTCAATCCCGATGCAATATCTCTGTTTCATCAACACTCTCATAGTCCACAAATTACAGAATGCCTCCAGATGTGCATCGAAAACTACTACTGGTCTTCCAGGGAACGATCAAAGCGTAAACTGTTTGAGACATTACTCCAATGGAAGAAAGTGCGCATAGTGACTGTTGGATTCAATCCCGATGCAATTTCTTTGTTTCATCAAAACTCTGTTAGTCCGCAGATTACAGAATGCTTCCAGATGTGCATCGGAAACTACTACAGGTCTTCCAGGGAGCGATCAAATCCTAAACTGTTTGAGACATTACTCCCATGGAGGAAAGTGCGCATGGTGATTGTTGTATTCAATCCCGATGCAATTTCTGTGTTTCATCCACACTCTGATAGTCCACAGATTACAGAATACTTCCAGATGTGCATCGGAAACTACCACTGGTCTTCCAGGGAACGATCAAAGCGTAGACTATTTGAGACAATACTCCTATGTAGGAAAGTGTACATGGTGACTGTTGTATTCAATCCCGATGCAATATCAGTGTTTCATCAACACTGATTTAGTCCACAGATTACAGAATGCCTCCAGATGTGCATCGGACACTACTACTGGTCTTCCAGGGAACGATCAAAGCGTAGGCTGTGTGAGACATAACTCCCATGGAGGAAAGGGGTCATGGTGACTGTTGTATTCAATCCTGATGCAATTTCTGTGTTTCAATAGCACTCGGATAGTCCACAGATTACAGAATGCCTGCAGATGTGCATCGGAAACTACTACTGGTCTTGAGGGAACGATCAAAGCGATGACTGTTTGAGACATTACTCCAATGGAGAAATGTACGCATGGTGCCTGTTGTATTCAATCCCGATGCAATTTCAGTGTTTCATCAACACTTTGAAGGTCCACAGATTACAGAATGCCTCCAGATGTTCATTGGAAACTACTAATGGTCTTCCAGGGAACGAACAAAGCGTAGACTGTTTGAGACATTACTCCTATGTAGGAATGTGCGCATGGTGACTGTTGTATTCAAGCCCGATGCAATTTTTGTGCTTATCTACACTCTGATAGTCCACAGATTACAGAATTCCTCCAGATGTGCATCGGAAACTACTACTGGTCTTCCAAGGAACAATCAAAGCGTAGACTGTTTGAGACATTACTCCTATGTAGGAAAGTCCGCATGGTGACTGTTGTATTCAATCCCGATGCAATTTCTGTGTTTCAACAACACTCTGATAGTAAACAGATTACAGAATGCCTCCAGATGTGCATGGGAAACTACTACTGGTCTTCCAGGGAACGATCAAATCGTAGACAGTTCGAGACATTACCCCCATGGCGGAAAGTGGTCATGGTGACTGTTGTATTCAATCCCGATGCTATTTCTGTGATTCATTAGCACTCGGATTGTCCACAGATTAAAGAATGCCTCCATATGTGCATATGAAACTACTACTGGTCTTGAGGGAACGATCAAAGCGATGACAGCTTCATACATTACTCCAATGGAGAAATGTACGCATGGTGAATGTTGTATTAAATCCCGATGCAATATCTGTGCTTATCTACACTCTGATGGTCCACAGATTACAGAATGCCTCCAGATGTGCATCGGAAACTACTGCTGGTCTTCCAGGGAACGATCAAAGCGTAGACTATTTGAGACATTACTCCTATGTAGGAAAGTGCGCATGGTGTCAGTTGTATTCAATCCCGATGCAATATCTGTGTTTCATCAACACTCTGATATTCCACAGGTTACAGAATGCCTCCAGATGTGCATCGGAAACTACTACTGGTCTTCCAGGGAACGATAAAACCGTAGACTGTTTGAGACATTACTCCCATTTAGGAGAGTCCGCATGGTGAGTGTTGTATTCAATCCCGATGATATATCTGTGTTTCAACAACACTCTGATAGGAAACAGATTAGAGAATGCATCCAGATGTTCATCGGAAACTAACACTGGTCTTCCAGGGAACGATCAAAGTGTAAACTGGTTGAGACATTACTCCCATGGCGGAAAGTGGTCATGGTGACTGTTGTATTCAATCCCGGTGCTATTTCTGTGTTTCATTAGCACTCGGATAGTCCACAGATTGAGGAATGCCTCCAGATGTGCATTGAAATCTACTACTGGTCTTGAGGGAACGATCAAAGCGATGACAATTAGAGACATTACTCAGGTGGAGAAATGTACGCATGGTGCCTGTTGTATTCAATCCCGATGCAATTTCTGTGTTTCATCAACACTTTGAAGGTCCACAGATTACAGAATGCCTCCAGATGTGCATCGGAAACAACTACTGGTCTTCCAGGGGACGATCAAAGCGTAGACTGTTTCAGACATTACTCCCATTGAGGAAAGTGCGCATGGTGACTGTTGTATTAAATCCCGATGGAATTTCAGTGCTTCAAGAACACTCTGATAATCCACAGACTACGGAATGCCTCCAGATGTGCATCGGAAACTACTACTGGTCTTCCACTGAACGATCAAAGCGTAGACTGTGTGAGACATTACTCCCATGGATGAAAGTACGCATGGTGACTGTTGTATTCAATCCCGATGCAATTTCAGTGTTTCAACTACATTCTGATAGTCCACAGATAACAGAATACCTCCAGATGTGCATCGGAAACTACTACTGGTCTTCCAGGGAACGATCAAAGCGTATACTGTTTGAGACATTACTCCCATGGAGGAAAGTCCGCATGGTGACTGTTGTATTCAATCCCGATGCAATTCCTGTGTTCAACAACACTCTGATAGTAAACAGATTACAGAATGCCTCCAGATGTGCATCGGAAACTACTACTGGTCTTCGAGGGAACGATCTAAGCGTAAACTGTTTGAGACATTACTCCCATGGAGGAAAGTGGTCATGGTGACTGTTGTATTCAATCCCGATGCAATTTCTGTGTTTCATTAGCACTCGGATAGTCCACAGATTACAGAATGCCTCCAGATGTGCATCGGAAACTACTACTGGTCTTGAGGGAACGATCAAAGCGATGACAGTTTGAGACATTATTCTAATGGAGATATGTACGCATGGTGCCTGTTGTATTTAATCCCGATGATATTTCTGTGTTTGATCAACACTTTGAAGGTCCACAGATTACAGAATGCCTCCAGATGTGCATCGGAAACTACTACTGGTCTTCCAGGGAGCGATCGAAGCCTAAACTGTTTGAGACATTACTACCATGGAGGAAGGTGCGCATGGTGACTTTTGTATTCAATCCCGATGCAATTTCTTTGTTTCATCAACACTCTGATAGTCCACAGATTACAGAATGCCTCCAGATGTGCATCGGAAACTACTACTGGTCTTCCAGGGAACGATCAAAGCGTAGACTGTGTGAGACATTACTCCCATGGATGAAAGTACGCATGGTGACTGTTGTATTCAATCCCGATGCAATTTCAGTGTTTCAACAACACTCTGATAGTCCACAGATTACAGAATGCCTCCAGATGTGCATCGGAAACTACCACTGGTCTTCCAGGGAACGATCAGAGCGTATACTGTTTGAGACATTACTCCCATGGAGGAAAGTCCGCATGGTGACTGTTGTATTCAATCCCGATGCAATTTCTGTGTTCAACAACACTCTGATAATAAACAGAATACAGAATGCCTCCAGATGTGCATCGGAAGCTACTACTGGTCTTCCAGGGAACGATTAAAGCGTATACTGTTTGAGACATCACTCCCATGGAGGAATGTGCGCATGGTGACTGTTGTATTCAATCCCAATGCAATTTCTGTGTTTCATCAACATTGTGATTGTCCACAGATTACACAATGCCTCCAGATGTGCATCGGAAACTACTACTGGTCTTCCAGGGAGCGATCAAAAGGTAAACTGTTTTAGTCATTACTCCCATGGAAGTAAGTGAGCATGGTGACTGTTGTATACAATCCCGATGCAATTTCTGTGTTGCATCAACACTCTGTTAGTCCACAGATTACACAATGCTTCCAGATGTGCATCGGAAACTACTACTGGTCATCCAGGGAACGATCAAAGCGTAGACCGTCTGAGACATTACTCCTATGTAGGAAAGTGCGCAGGGTGACTTTGTATTCAATCCGGATGTAATTTCTGTGTTATATCAACACTCTGATAGTCCACATATTACAGAATGCCTCCAGATATGCATCGGAATCTACTACTGGTCTTCCAGCGAACGATCAAAGCGTAGACTGTTTGAGACATTACTCCCATGGAAGAAAGTCAGCATGGTGACTGTTTTATACAATCCCGATGCAATTTCTGTGTTTCATCAACACTCTGTTGGTCCACAGATTACAGAATGCCTCTAGATGTGCATCGGAAACTACTACTGGTCTTCCAGGGAGCGATCAAAGCGTAGACTGTTTGAGACATTACTCCCATTGAGGAAAGTCCACATGGTTACTGTTGTATTCAATCACGATGCAATTTCTGTGTTCATTAACACTCGGACAGTCCACAGATTACAGAATGCCTCCAGATGTGCATCGGAAACTACTACTGGTCTTCCAGGGAGCGATCAAAGCGAAACTGTATGAGACATTACTCCCATGGAGGAAAGTGCGCATGGTGAATGTTGTATTCAATCCCGATGCAATTTCTTTGTTTCATCAACACTCTGATAGTCCACAGATTACAGAATGCTTCCCCATGTGCATCGCAAACTACTACTGGTCTTCCAGTTAACGATCAAAGCGTAGACTATTTGGGACATTACTCCTATGTAGGAAAGTGCGCGTGGTGACTGTTGTATTCAATCCCGATGCAATATCTCTGTTTCATCAACACTCTCATAGTCCACGAATTACAGAATGCCTCCAGATGTGTTCGGAAACTACTACTGGTCTTCCAGGGAACGATCAAAGCGTAAACTTTTGAGACATTACTCAAATGAAGGAAAATGCGCAGGGTGACTTCGTATTCAATCCCGATGTAATTTCTGTGTTATATCAACACTCTGATAGTCCACAGATTACAGAATTCTCCAGATGTGCATCGGAAACTACTACTGGTCTTCCAGGGAACGATCAAAGCGTAAACTGTTTGAGACGTTACTCCGATGGAGGAAAGTGCGGATGGTGACTGTTGTATTCAATCCCGATGCAATTTCTGTGTTTCATCAACACTCAGACTGTCCACAGATTACAGAATGCCTCCAGATGTGCATCGGAAAGTAATACTGGTCTTCCATGGAACAATCAAAGCGTAGGCTGCTTGAGACATAACTCCCATGGAGGAAAGTGGTCATGGTGACTGTTGTATTCAATCCCGATGCGATTTCTGTGTTTCATTAGCACTCGGATAGTCCACAGATTACAGAATGCCTCCAGATGTGCATCGGAAACTACTACTGGTCTTGAGGGGACGATCAAAGCGATGGCAGTTTGAGACATTACTCCCATGGAGGAAAGTGCGCATGGTGCCTGTTGTATTCAATCCCGATGCAATTTCTGTGTTTCATCAACACTTTGAAGTTCCACAGATTACAGAATGCCTCCAGATGTGCATCGGAAACTACTACTGGCTTTCCAGGGAACGATCAAAGCGTAGAAAGTTTGAGACATTACTCCTATGTAGGAAAGTGCGCATGGTGGCTGTTGTATTCAATCCCGATGCAAAATCTGTGTTTCATCAACACTCAGATAGTCCCCAGATTACAGAATGCCTCCATATGTGCATCGGAAACTACAACTGGTCTTCCAGGGAACGATCAAAGCGTAGACTGTTTGACACATTACTCCCATGGAGCAAAGTGCGCATGGTGACTGTTGTATTCAATCCCGATGCAATTTCAGTGTACAAGAACTCTCTGATAGTCCACAGATTAGAGAATGCTTCCCCATGTGCATCGGAAACTACTACTGGTCTTCCAGTTAACGATCAAAGCGTAGACTATTTGGGACATTACTCCAATGTAGGAAAGTGCGCGTGGTGACTGTTGTATTCAATCCCGATGCAATATCTCTGTTTCATCAACACTCTCACAGTCCATGAATTACAGAATGCCTCCAGATGTGCATCGCAAACTACTACTGGTCTTCCAGGGAACGATCAAAGCGTAAACTTTTGACACATTACTCCAATGTAGGAAAATGCGCAGGGTGACTTCGTATTCAATCCCGATGTAATTTCTGTGTTATATGAACACTCTGATAGTCCACAGACTACAGAATGCCTCCAGATGTGCATCGGAAACTACTACTGGTCTTCCAGGGAACGATCAAAGCGTAAACTGTTTGAGACGTTACTCCCATGGAGGAAAGTGTGGATGGTGACTATTGTATTCAATCCCGATGCAATATCTGTGTTTCATCAACACTCAGATAGTCCACAGATTACAGAATGCCTCCATATGTGCATCGGAAAGTACTACTGGTCTTCCAGGGAACGATCAAAGCGTAGGCTGCTTGAGACATAACTCCCATGGAGGAAAGTGGTCATGGTGACTGTTGTATTCAATCCCGATGCAATTTCTGTGTTTCATTAGCACTCGGATAGTCCACAGATTACAGAATGCCTCCAGATGTGCATCGGAAACTACTACTGGTCATGAGGGGACGATCAAAGCGATGACAGTTTGAGACATTACTCCAATGGAGAAATGTACGCTAGGTGCCTGTTGTATTCAGCCCGATGCAATTTCTGTGTTTCATCAACACTTTGAAGGTCCACAGATTACAGAATGCCTCCAGATGTCCATTGGAAACTACTAATGGTCTTCCAGGGAACGAACAAAGCGTAGACTGTTTGAGACATTACTCCTATGTAGGAAAGTGCGCATGGTGACTGTTGTATTCAATCCCGATGCAATTTCAGTGTTTCAACATCACTCTGATAGTCCTCAGATTACAGAATGCCTCCAGATGTGCATCGGAAACTACTACTGGTCTTCCAGGGAACGATCAAAGCGTAGACTGTTTGAGACATTACTCCCATTTAGGAAAGTCCGCATGGTGACTGTTGTATTCAATCCCGATGCAATTTCTCTGTTTCAACAACACTCTGATAGTAAACAGATTACAGAATGCCTCCAGATGTGCATCGGAAACTACTACTGGTCTTCCAGGGAACGATCAAAGCGTAGACTGTTTGAGACATTACCCCCATATCGGAAAGTGGTCATGGTGACTGTTGTATTCAATTCCGATGCTATTTCTGTGATTCATTAGCACTCTGATAGTCCACAAATTAAAGAATGCCTCCAGATCTGCATATGAAACTACTACTGGTCTTGAGGGAACGATCAAAGCGATGGCAGTTTGAGACATTACTCCCATGGAGGAAAGTGCGCATGGTGCCTGTTGTAGTCAATCCCGATGCAATTTCTGTGTTTCATCAACACTTTGAAGGTCCACAGATTACAGAATGAATCCAGATGTGCATCGTAAACTACTACTGGTCTTCCAGGGAACGATCAAAGCGTAGACTCTTTGAGACATTACTCCCATGGAGGAAAGTGCGCATGGTGACTGTTGTATTCAATCCCGATGCAATTTCAGTGTTTCAACAACACCCTGATAGTCCACAGATTACAGAATGCCTCCAGATGTGCATCGGAAACTACTACTGGTCTTCCAGGAAACGATCAAAGCGTAGACTATTTGAGACATTACTCCTATGTAGGAAAGTGAGTATGGTGTCAGTTGTATTCAATCCCGATGCAATATCTGTATTTCATCAACACTCTGATAGTCCACAGGTTACAGAATGCCGCCAGATGTCCATCGGAAACTACTACTGGTCTTCCAGGGAACGATCAAAGCGTAAACTGTTTGAGACGTTACTCCCATGGAGGAAAGTGGGGATGGTGACCGTTGTATTCAATCACGATGCAATTTCTGTGTTTCATCAACACTCAGATAGTCCACAGATTACAGAATGCCTCCATATGTGCATCGGAATGTACTACTGGTCTTCCAGGGAACGATCAAAGCGTAGGCTGCTTGAGACATAACTCCCATGGAGGAAAGTGGTCATGGTGACTGTTGTATTCAATCCAGATGCAATTTCTGTGTTTCAACAACACTCTGATAGTAAACAGATTACAGATAGCCTCCTGATGTGCATCAGAAAGTAGTACTGGTCTTCAGGGAACAATCAAAGCGATGAGAGTGAGACATTACTGCAATGGAGAAATGTACGCATGGTGCCTGTTGTATTCAGCCCGATGCAATTTCTGTGTTTCATCAACACTTTGAAGGTCCACAGATTACAGAATGCCTCCACGTGTGCATCCTAAACTACTACTGGTATTCCAGGGAATGATCAAAGCGTAGGCTATTTGAGACATTACTCCAATATAGGAAAGTGCATATGGTGACTGTTGTATTCAATCCCGATGCAATATCTGTGTTTCATTAACACTCTGATAGTCCACAGATTACAGAATGCCTCCAGATGTGCATCGGAAACTACCACTGGTCTTCCAGGGAACGATCAGAGCGTATACTGTTTGAGACATTACTCCCATGGAGGAAAGTCCGCATGGTGACTGTTGTATTCAATCCCGATGCAATTTCTGTGTTCAACAACACTCTGATAATAAACAGAATACAGAATGCCTCCAGATGTGCATCGGAAGCTACTACTGGTCTTCCAGGGAACGATTAAAGCGTATACTGTTTGAGACATCACTCCCATGGAGGAATGTGCGCATGGTGACTGTTGTATTCAATCCCAATGCAATTTCTGTGTTTCATCAACATTGTGATTGTCCACAGATTACACAATGCCTCCAGATGTGCATCGGAAACTACTACTGGTCTTCCAGGGAGCGATCAAAAGGTAAACTGTTTTAGTCATTACTCCCATGGAAGTAAGTGAGCATGGTGACTGTTGTATACAATCCCGATGCAATTTCTGTGTTGCATCAACACTCTGTTAGTCCACAGATTACACAATGCTTCCAGATGTGCATCGGAAACTACTACTGGTCATCCAGGGAACGATCAAAGCGTAGACCGTCTGAGACATTACTCCTATGTAGGAAAGTGCGCAGGGTGACTTTGTATTCAATCCGGATGTAATTTCTGTGTTATATCAACACTCTGATAGTCCACATATTACAGAATGCCTCCAGATATGCATCGGAATCTACTACTGGTCTTCCAGCGAACGATCAAAGCGTAGACTGTTTGAGACATTACTCCCATGGAAGAAAGTCAGCATGGTGACTGTTTTATACAATCCCGATGCAATTTCTGTGTTTCATCAACACTCTGTTGGTCCACAGATTACAGAATGCTTCCAGATTTGTATCGGAAACTACGACTGGTCATCCAGGGAACGATCAAAGCGTAGACTGTTTGGGACATTACTACTATGTAGGAAAGTGCGGAGGGTGACTTTGTATTCAATCCCGATGTAATTTCTGTGTTATATCAACACTCTGATAGGCCACAGATTACAGATTGCCTCCAGATATGCATCAGAATCTACTACTGGTCTTCCAGGGAACGATCAATGCGTAGACTGTTTGAGACATTACTCTTATGGAGGAGAGTCCGGATGGTGACTGTTGTATTTAATCCCGATATAATTTCTGTGCTTCAACAACACTCTGATAGTCCACAGGTTGCAGAATGCCTCCAGATGTGCATCGGAAACTACTACTGGTCTTCCCTGGAACGATCAAAGCGTAGACTGTTTGAGACATTACTCCCTTGGAGGAAAGTCCGCATGGTGACTGTTGTATTCAATCCCGATGCAATTTCTGTGTTTCAACAACACTCTGATAGTAAACAGATTACAGAATGCCTCCAGATGTGCATCGGAAACTACTAGTGGTTCCAGGGAACGATCAAAGCGTAGGCTGGTTGAGACATTACTCCCATGGAGAAAAGTGGTCATGGTGACTGTTGCTTTCAATCCCACGGCAATTCCTGTGTATCATCAACACTTTGAAGGTCCTCAGATTACAGAATGATTCCTGATGTGCATCGGAAACTACTACTGGTCTTCCAGGGAACGATCAAAGCGTAGACTGTTTGAGACATTACTCCCATGGAGGAAAGTGCGCATGGTCACTGTTGTATTCAATCCCGATGCAATTTCTGTGTTTCAACACCATTCTTATAGTCCACAGATTACAGAATGCCTCTAGATGTGCATCGGAAACTACTACTGGTCTT
Source organism: Schistocerca gregaria (assembly GCF_023897955.1). Taxonomy (NCBI): domain Eukaryota; kingdom Metazoa; phylum Arthropoda; class Insecta; order Orthoptera; family Acrididae; genus Schistocerca; species Schistocerca gregaria. The sequence goes on along the minus strand of NC_064926.1, from coordinate 11,821,519 downwards.
CCAGGGAGCGATCAAAGCGTAGACTGTTTGAGACATTACTCCCATTGAGGAAAGTCCACATGGTTACTGTTGTATTTAATCCCGATGATATTTCTGTGTTTGATCAACACTTTGAAGGTCCACAGATTACAGAATGCCTCCAGATGTGCATCGGAAACTACTACTGGTCTTCCAGGGAGCGATCGAAGCCTAAACTGTTTGAGACATTACTACCATGGAGGAAGGTGCGCATGGTGACTTTTGTATTCAATCCCGATGCAATTTCTTTGTTTCATCAACACTCTGATAGTCCACAGATTACAGAATGCCTCCAGATGTGCATCGGAAACTACTACTGGTCTTCCAGGGAACGATCAAAGCGTAGACTGTGTGAGACATTACTCCCATGGATGAAAGTACGCATGGTGACTGTTGTATTCAATCCCGATGCAATTTCAGTGTTTCAACAACACTCTGATAGTCCACAGATTACAGAATGCCTCCAGATGTGCATCGGAAACTACCACTGGTCTTCCAGGGAACGATCAGAGCGTATACTGTTTGAGACATTACTCCCATGGAGGAAAGTCCGCATGGTGACTGTTGTATTCAATCCCGATGCAATTTCTGTGTTCAACAACACTCTGATAATAAACAGAATACAGAATGCCTCCAGATGTGCATCGGAAGCTACTACTGGTCTTCCAGGGAACGATTAAAGCGTATACTGTTTGAGACATCACTCCCATGGAGGAATGTGCGCATGGTGACTGTTGTATTCAATCCCAATGCAATTTCTGTGTTTCATCAACATTGTGATTGTCCACAGATTACACAATGCCTCCAGATGTGCATCGGAAACTACTACTGGTCTTCCAGGGAGCGATCAAAAGGTAAACTGTTTTAGTCATTACTCCCATGGAAGTAAGTGAGCATGGTGACTGTTGTATACAATCCCGATGCAATTTCTGTGTTGCATCAACACTCTGTTAGTCCACAGATTACACAATGCTTCCAGATGTGCATCGGAAACTACTACTGGTCATCCAGGGAACGATCAAAGCGTAGACCGTCTGAGACATTACTCCTATGTAGGAAAGTGCGCAGGGTGACTTTGTATTCAATCCGGATGTAATTTCTGTGTTATATCAACACTCTGATAGTCCACATATTACAGAATGCCTCCAGATATGCATCGGAATCTACTACTGGTCTTCCAGCGAACGATCAAAGCGTAGACTGTTTGAGACATTACTCCCATGGAAGAAAGTCAGCATGGTGACTGTTTTATACAATCCCGATGCAATTTCTGTGTTTCATCAACACTCTGTTGGTCCACAGATTACAGAATGCTTCCAGATTTGTATCGGAAACTACGACTGGTCATCCAGGGAACGATCAAAGCGTAGACTGTTTGGGACATTACTACTATGTAGGAAAGTGCGGAGGGTGACTTTGTATTCAATCCCGATGTAATTTCTGTGTTATATCAACACTCTGATAGGCCACAGATTACAGATTGCCTCCAGATATGCATCAGAATCTACTACTGGTCTTCCAGGGAACGATCAATGCGTAGACTGTTTGAGACATTACTCTTATGGAGGAGAGTCCGGATGGTGACTGTTGTATTTAATCCCGATATAATTTCTGTGCTTCAACAACACTCTGATAGTCCACAGGTTGCAGAATGCCTCCAGATGTGCATCGGAAACTACTACTGGTCTTCCCTGGAACGATCAAAGCGTAGACTGTTTGAGACATTACTCCCTTGGAGGAAAGTCCGCATGGTGACTGTTGTATTCAATCCCGATGCAATTTCTGTGTTTCAACAACACTCTGATAGTAAACAGATTACAGAATGCCTCCAGATGTGCATCGGAAACTACTAGTGGTTCCAGGGAACGATCAAAGCGTAGGCTGGTTGAGACATTACTCCCATGGAGAAAAGTGGTCATGGTGACTGTTGCTTTCAATCCCACGGCAATTCCTGTGTATCATCAACACTTTGAAGGTCCTCAGATTACAGAATGATTCCTGATGTGCATCGGAAACTACTACTGGTCTTCCAGGGAACGATCAAAGCGTAGACTGTTTGAGACATTACTCCCATGGAGGAAAGTGCGCATGGTCACTGTTGTATTCAATCCCGATGCAATTTCTGTGTTTCAACACCATTCTTATAGTCCACAGATTACAGAATGCCTCTAGATGTGCATCGGAAACTACTACTGGTCTTCCAGGGAGCGATCAAAGCGAAACTGTATGAGACATTACTCCCATGGAGGAAAGTGCGCATGGTGAATGTTGTATTCAATCCCGATGCAATTTCTTTGTTTCATCAACACTCTGATAGTCCACAGATTACAGAATGCTTCCCCATGTGCATCGCAAACTACTACTGGTCTTCCAGTTAACGATCAAAGCGTAGACTATTTGGGACATTACTCCTATGTAGGAAAGTGCGCGTGGTGACTGTTGTATTCAATCCCGATGCAATATCTCTGTTTCATCAACACTCTCATAGTCCACGAATTACAGAATGCCTCCAGATGTGTTCGGAAACTACTACTGGTCTTCCAGGGAACGATCAAAGCGTAAACTTTTGAGACATTACTCAAATGAAGGAAAATGCGCAGGGTGACTTCGTATTCAATCCCGATGTAATTTCTGTGTTATATCAACACTCTGATAGTCCACAGATTACAGAAATCTCCAGATGTTCATCGGAAACTACTACTGGTCTTCCAGGGAACGATCAAAGCGTAAACTGTTTGAGACGTTACTCCGATGGAGGAAAGTGCGGATGGTGACTGTTGTATTCAATCCCGATGCAATTTCTGTGTTTCATCAACACTCAGACTGTCCACAGATTACAGAATGCCTCCAGATGTGCATCGGAAAGTAATACTGGTCTTCCATGGAACAATCAAAGCGTAGGCTGCTTGAGACATAACTCCCATGGAGGAAAGTGGTCATGGTGACTGTTGTATTCAATCCCGATGCGATTTCTGTGTTTCATTAGCACTCGGATAGTCCACAGATTACAGAATGCCTCCAGATGTGCATCGGAAACTACTACTGGTCTTGAGGGGACGATCAAAGCGATGGCAGTTTGAGACATTACTCCCATGGAGGAAAGTGCGCATGGTGCCTGTTGTATTCAATCCCGATGCAATTTCTGTGTTTCATCAACACTTTGAAGTTCCACAGATTACAGAATGCCTCCAGATGTGCATCGGAAACTACTACTGGCTTTCCAGGGAACGATCAAAGCGTAGAAAGTTTGAGACATTACTCCTATGTAGGAAAGTGCGCATGGTGAGTGTTGTATTCAATCCCGATGCAAAATCTGTGTTTCATCAACACTCAGATAGTCCCCAGATTACAGAATGCCTCCATATGTGCATCGGAAACTACTACTGGTCTTCCAGGGAACGATCAAAGCGTAGACTGTTTGACACATTACTCCCATGGAGCAAAGTGCGCATGGTGACTGTTGTATTCAATCCCGATGCAATTTCAGTGTACAAGAACTCTCTGATGGTCCACAGATTAGAGAATGCTTCCCCATGTGCATCGGAAACTACTACTGGTCTTCCAGTTAACGATCAAAGCGTAGACTATTTGGGACATTACTCCAATGTAGGAAAGTGCGCGTGGTGACTGTTGTATTCAATCCCGATGCAATATCTCTGTTTCATCAACACTCTCACAGTCCATGAATTACAGAATGCCTCCAGATGTGCATCGCAAACTACTACTGGTCTTCCAGGGAACGATCAAAGCGTAAACTTTTGACACATTACTCCAATGTAGGAAAATGCGCAGGGTGACTTCGTATTCAATCCCGATGTAATTTCTGTGTTATATGAACACTCTGATAGTCCACAGACTACAGAATGCCTCCAGATGTGCATCGGAAACTACTACTGGTCTTCCAGGGAACGATCAAAGCGTAAACTGTTTGAGACGTTACTCCCATGGAGGAAAGTGTGGATGGTGACTATTGTATTCAATCCCGATGCAATATCTGTGTTTCATCAACACTCAGATAGTCCACAGATTACAGAATGCCTCCATATGTGCATCGGAAAGTACTACTGGTCTTCCAGGGAACGATCAAAGCGTAGGCTGCTTGAGACATAACTCCCATGGAGGAAAGTGGTCATGGTGACTGTTGTATTCAATCCCGATGCAATTTCTGTGTTTCATTAGCACTCGGATAGTCCACAGATTACAGAATGCCTCCAGATGTGCATCGGAAACTACTACTGGTCATGAGGGGACGATCAAAGCGATGACAGTTTGAGACATTACTCCAATGGAGAAATGTACGCTAGGTGCCTGTTGTATTCAGCCCGATGCAATTTCTGTGTTTCATCAACACTTTGAAGGTCCACAGATTACAGAATGCCTCCAGATGTCCATTGGAAACTACTAATGGTCTTCCAGGGAACGAACAAAGCGTAGACTGTTTGAGACATTACTCCTATGTAGGAAAGTGCGCATGGTGACTGTTGTATTCAATCCCGATGCAATTTCAGTGTTTCAACATCACTCTGATAGTCCTCAGATTACAGAATGCCTCCAGATGTGCATCGGAAACTACTACTGGTCTTCCAGGGAACGATCAAAGCGTAGACTGTTTGAGACATTACTCCCATTTAGGAAAGTCCGCATGGTGACTGTTGTATTCAATCCCGATGCAATTTCTCTGTTTCAACAACACTCTGATAGTAAACAGATTACAGAATGCCTCCAGATGTGCATCGGAAACTACTACTGGTCTTCCAGGGAACGATCAAAGCGTAGACTGTTTGAGACATTACCCCCATATCGGAAAGTGGTCATGGTGACTGTTGTATTCAATTCCGATGCTATTTCTGTGATTCATTAGCACTCTGATAGTCCACAAATTAAAGAATGCCTCCAGATCTGCATATGAAACTACTACTGGTCTTGAGGGAACGATCAAAGCGATGGCAGTTTGAGACATTACTCCCATGGAGGAAAGTGCGCATGGTGCCTGTTGTAGTCAATCCCGATGCAATTTCTGTGTTTCATCAACACTTTGAAGGTCCACAGATTACAGAATGAATCCAGATGTGCATCGTAAACTACTACTGGTCTTCCAGGGAACGATCAAATCGTAGACTCTTTGAGACATTACTCCCATGGAGGAAAGTGCGCATGGTGACTGTTGTATTCAATCCCGATGCAATTTCAGTGTTTCAACAACACCCTGATAGTCCACAGATTACAGAATGCCTCCAGATGTGCATCGGAAACTACTACTGGTCTTCCAGGAAACGATCAAAGCGTAGACTATTTGAGACATTACTCCTATGTAGGAAAGTGAGTATGGTGTCAGTTGTATTCAATCCCGATGCAATATCTGTATTTCATCAACACTCTGATAGTCCACAGGTTACAGAATGCCGCCAGATGTCCATCGGAAACTACTACTGGTCTTCCAGGGAACGATCAAAGCGTAAACTGTTTGAGACGTTACTCCCATGGAGGAAAGTGGGGATGGTGACCGTTGTATTCAATCACGATGCAATTTCTGTGTTTCATCAACACTCAGATAGTCCACAGATTACAGAATGCCTCCATATGTGCATCGGAATGTACTACTGGTCTTCCAGGGAACGATCAAAGCGTAGGCTGCTTGAGACATAACTCCCATGGAGGAAAGTGGTCATGGTGACTGTTGTATTCAATCCAGATGCAATTTCTGTGTTTCAACAACACTCTGATAGTAAACAGATTACAGATAGCCTCCTGATGTGCATCAGAAAGTAGTACTGGTCTTCAGGGAACAATCAAAGCGATGAGAGTGAGACATTACTGCAATGGAGAAATGTACGCATGGTGCCTGTTGTATTCAGCCCGATGCAATTTCTGTGTTTCATCAACACTTTGAAGGTCCACAGATTACAGAATGCCTCCACGTGTGCATCCTAAACTACTACTGGTATTCCAGGGAATGATCAAAGCGTAGGCTATTTGAGACATTACTCCAATATAGGAAAGTGCATATGGTGACTGTTGTATTCAATCCCGATGCAATATCTGTGTTTCATTAACACTCTGATAGTCCACAGATTACAGAATGCCTCCAGATGTGCATCGGAAACTACTACTGGTCTTCCAGGGAACTCAAAGCGTAAACTGTTTGAGACATTACTCCCATGGAGGTAAGTGCGCATGGTGACTGTTGTATTCAATCACGATACAATTTCTGTGTTTCATCAACAATCTGATAGGCCACAGATTACAGAATGCTTCCAGATGTGCATCGGAAACTTCTACTGGTACTCCAGGGAACGATCAAAGCGTAGACTTTTTTAGACATTTCTTCTATGTAGCAAAGTGCGCAGGGTGACTTTTGTATTCAATACCGATGTAATTTCTGTTTTATATTAACACTCTGATAGTCCACAGACTACAGAATGCCTCCAGATGTGCATCGGAACCTACTACTGGTCTTCCAGTTAACGATCAAAACGTAGGCTGTTTAAGACTTTACTCCCATGGATGAAAGTCCGCATGGTGACTGTTTTATTCAATCCCTATGCAATTTCTGTGTTTCAACAACACTCTGATAGTAAACAGATTACAGTTTGCCTCCAGATGTGCATCGGAAACTACTACTGGTCTTCCAGGGAACGATCAAAGCGTAGACTGTTTGAGACATTACTCCCATGGAGAAAAGTGGTCATGGTGACTGTTGTATTCAATCCCGATGCAATTTCTGTGTTTCATTAGCACTCGGATAGTCCACAGATTAAAGAATGCCTCCAGATGTGCATCGGAAACTACTACTGGTCTTGAGGGAACGATCAAAGCGATGACAGTTATGACATTATTTCAATGGAGAAATGTACGCATGGTGCCTGTTGTATTCAATCCCGATGTAATTTCTGTGTTTCAGCAACACTTTGAAGGTCCACAGATTACAGAATGCCTCAAGATGTGCATCATAAACTACTAATGGTCTTCCAGGGAACGATCAAAGCGTAGACTGTTTGAGATATTACTCCCATGGAGGAAAGTGCGCATAGTGACTGTTGTATTCAATCCCGATGCAATTTCAGTGTTTCAACAACTCTCTGATAGTCCAACGATTACAGAATGCCTCCAGATGTGCATCGGAAACTACTACTGGTCTTCCAGGGAACGATCAAAGCGTAGACTGTTTGAGACAATACTCCCATGGAGGAAAGTCCGCATGGTGACTGTTGTATTCAATCCCGATGCAATTTCTGTGTTTCATCAACACTCTGATAGTACACAGATTACACAATGCCTCCAGATGTGCAGCGGAAACTACTAGTGGTCTTCCATGGAGCAATCAAAGCGTCGACTGTTTGAGACATTACTCCCATGGAGGCAAGTGCGCATGGTGTCTGTTGTATTCAATCCAGATGCAATATCTGTGTTCATCAACACTCTGATAGTCCACAGATTACAGAATGCCTCCAGATGTGCATCGGAAACTACTACTGGTCTTCCAGGGAACGATCAAAGCCTAGACTGTTTGAGACATTACTCCCATGGAGGAAAGTCCGTATGGTGACTGTTGTATTCATCCCGATGCAATTTCTGTATTTCAACAACACTCTGATAGTAAACAGATTACAGAAAGCCTCCAGATGTGCATCGGAAACTACTACTGGTCGTCCAGGGAACGATCAAAGCGTAGACTCTTTGAGACATTACTCCCATGGAGGAAAATGGTCATGGTGACTGTTGTATTCAATCCCGATGCAATTTCTTTGTTTCATTAGCACTCGGATAGTCCACAGAATAAAGAATGCCTCCAGATGTGCATCAGAAAATACTACTGGTCTTCAGGGAACAATCAAAGCGATGAGAGTGAGACATTACTGCAATGGAGAAATGTACGCATGGTGCCTGTTGTATTCAGCCCGATGCAATTTCTGTGTTTCATCAACACTTTGAAGGTCCACATATTACAGAATGCCTCCAGATGTGCATCGGAACCTACTACTGGTCTTCCAGGGAACGATCAAAGCGTAGACTGTTTGAGACATTACTCCCATGGATGAAAGTCCGCATGGCGACTGTTGTATTCAATCCCGATGCAAATTCTGTGATTCAACAACACTCTGATAGTAAACAGATTACAGATTGCCTCCAGATGTGCATCGGAAACTACTACTGGTCTTCCAGGGAACGATCAAAGCGTAGACTGTTTGAGACATTATTCCCATGGAGAAAAGTGCGCATAGTGACTGTTGTATTCAATCACGATGCAATTTCAGTGTTTCAACAACTCTCTGATAGTCCAACGATTACAGAATGCCTCCATATGTGCATCGGAATGTACTACTGGTCTTCCAGGGAACGATCAAAGCGTAGGCTGCTTGAGACATAACTCCCATGGAGGAAAGTGGTCATGGTGACTGTTGTATTCAATCCAGATTGAATTTCTGTGTTTCAACAACACTCTGATAGTAAACAGATTACAGATAGCCTCCTGATGTGCATCAGAAAGTAGTACTGGTCTTCAGGGAACAATCAAAGCGATGAGAGTGAGACATTACTGCAATGGAGAAATGTACGCATGGTGCCTGTTGTATTCAGCCCGATGCAATTTCTGTGTTTCATCAACACTTTGAAGGTCCACATATTACAGAATGCCTCCAGATGTGCATCGGAACCTACTACTGGTCTTCCAGGGAACGATCAAAGCGTAGACTGTTTGAGACATTACTCCCATGGATGAAAGTCCGCATGGCGACTGTTGTATTCAATCCCGATGCAAATTCTGTGATTCAACAACACTCTGATAGTAAACAGATTACAGATTGCCTCCAGATGTGCATCGGAAACTACTACTGGTCTTCCAGGGAACGATCAAAGCGTAGACTGTTTGAGACATTATTCCCATGGAGAAAAGTGCGCATAGTGACTGTTGTATTCAATCACGATGCAATTTCAGTGTTTCAACAACTCTCTGATAGTCCAACGATTACAGAATGCCTCCAGATGTGCATCGGAAACTACTACTGGTCTTCCAGGGAACGATCAAAGCGTAGACTGTTTGAGACAATACTCCCAAGGAGGAAAGTCCGCATGGTGACTGTTGTATTCAATCCCGATGCAATTTCTGTGTTTCATCAACACACTGATAGTACACAGATTACACAATGCCTCCAGATGTGCAGCGGAAACTATTAGTGGTCTTCCATGGAGCAATCAAAGCGTCGACTGTTTGAGACATTACTCCCATGGATGAAAGTCCGCATGGCGACTGTTGTATTCAATCCAGATGCAATTTCTGTGTTTCAACAACACTCTGATAGTAAACAGATTACAGATAGCCTCCTGATGTGCATCAGAAAGTACTACTGGTCTTCAGGGAACAATCAAAGCGATGAGAGTGAGACATTACTGCAATGGAGAAATGTACGCATGGTGCCTGTTGTATTCAGCCCGATGCAATTTCTGTGTTTCATCAACACTTTGAAGGTCCACAGATTACAGAATGCCTCCACGTGTGCATCCTAAACTACTACTGGTATTCCAGGGAACGATCAAAGCGTAGGCTATTTGAGACATTACTCCAATATAGGAAAGTGCATATGGTGACTGTTGTATTCAATCCCGATGCAATATCTGTGTTTCATTAACACTCTGATAGTCCACAGATTACAGAATGCCTCCAGATGTGCATCGGAAACTACTACTGGTCTTCCAGGGAACTCAAAGCGTAAACTGTTTGAGACATTACTCCCATGGAGGTAAGTGCGCATGGTGACTGTTGTATTCAATCACGATACAATTTCTGTGTTTCATCAACAATCTGATAGGCCACAGATTACAGAATGCTTCCAGATGTGCATCGGAAACTTCTACTGGTACTCCAGGGAACGATCAAAGCGTAGACTTTTTTAGACATTACTTCTATGTAGCAAAGTGCGCAGGGTGACTTTTGTATTCAATCCCGATGTAATTTCTGTTTTATATTAACACTCTGATAGTCCACAGACTACAGAATGCCTCCAGATGTGCATCGGAACCTACTACTGGTCTTCCAGTTAACGATCAAAACGTAGGCTGTTTAAGACTTTACTCCCATGGATGAAAGTCCGCATGGTGACTGTTTTATTCAATCCCTATGCAATTTCTGTGTTTCAACAACACTCTGATAGTAAACAGATTACAGTTTGCCTCCAGATGTGCATCGGAAACTACTACTGGTCTTCCAGGGAACGATCAAAGCGTAGACTGTTTGAGACATTACTCCCATGGAGAAAAGTGGTCATGGTGACTGTTGTATTCAATCCCGATGCAATTTCTGTGTTTCATTAGCACTCGGATAGTCCACAGATTAAAGAATGCCTCCAGATGTGCATCGGAAACTACTACTGGTCTTGAGGGAACGATCAAAGCGATGACAGTTATGACATTATTTCAATGGAGAAATGTACGCATGGTGCCTGTTGTATTCAATCCCGATGTAATTTCTGTGTTTCAGCAACACTTTGAAGGTCCACAGATTACAGAATGCCTCAAGATGTGCATCATAAACTACTAATGGTCTTCCAGGGAACGATCAAAGCGTAGACTGTTTGAGACATTACTCCCATGGAGGAAAGTGCGCATAGTGACTGTTGTATTCAATCCCGATGCAATTTCAGTGTTTCAACAACTCTCTGATAGTCCAACGATTACAGAATGCCTCCAGATGTGCATCGGAAACTACTACTGGTCTTCCAGGGAACGATCAAAGCGTAGACTGTTTGAGACAATACTCCCATGGAGGAAAGTCCGCATGGTGACTGTTGTATTCAATCCCGATGCAATTTCTGTGTTTCATCAACACTCTGATAGTACACAGATTACACAATGCCTCCAGATGTGCAGCGGAAACTACTAGTGGTCTTCCATGGAGCAATCAAAGCGTCGACTGTTTGAGACATTACTCCCATGGAGGCAAGTGCGCATGGTGTCTGTTGTATTCAATCCAGATGCAATATCTGTGTTCATCAACACTCTGATAGTCCACAGATTACAGAATGCCTCCACATGTGCATCGGAAACTACTACTGGTCTTCCAGGGAACGATCAAAGCCTAGACTGTTTGAGACATTACTCCCATGGAGGAAAGTCCGTATGGTGACTGTTGTATTCATCCCGATGCAATTTCTGTATTTCAACAACACTCTGATAGTAAACAGATTACAGAATGCCTCCAGATGTGCATCGGAAACTACTACTGGTTGTCCAGGGAACGATCAAAGCGTAGACTGTTTGAGACATTACTCCCATGGAGGAAAATGGTCATGGTGACTGTTGTATTCAATCCCGATGCAATTTCTTTGTTTCATTAGCACTCGGATAGTCCACAGAATAAAGAATGCCTCCAGATGTGCATCAGAAAATACTACTGGTCTTCAGGGAACAATCAAAGCGATGAGAGTGAGACATTACTGCAATGGAGAAATGTACGCATGGTGCCTGTTGTATTCAGCCCGATGCAATTTCTGTGTTTCATCAACACTTTGAAGGTCCACATATTACAGAATGCCTCCAGATGTGCATCGGAACCTACTACTGGTCTTCCAGGGAACGATCAAAGCGTAGACTGTTTGAGACATTACTCCCATGGATGAAAGTCCGCATGGCGACTGTTGTATTCAATCCCGATGCAAATTCTGTGATTCAACAACACTCTGATAGTAAACAGATTACAGATTGCCTCCAGATGTGCATCGGAAACTACTACTGGTCTTCCAGGGAACGATCAAAGCGTAGACTGTTTGAGACATTATTCCCATGGAGAAAAGTGCGCATAGTGACTGTTGTATTCAATCACGATGCAATTTCAGTGTTTCAACAACTCTCTGATAGTCCAACGATTACAGAATGCCTCCAGATGTGCATCGGAAACTACTACTGGTCTTCCAGGGAACGATCAAAGCGTAGACTGTTTGAGACAATACTCCCAAGGAGGAAAGTCCGCATGGTGACTGTTGTATTCAATCCCGATGCAATTTCTGTGTTTCATCAACACTCTGATAGTACACAGATTACACAATGCCTCCAGATGTGCAGCGGAAACTACTAGTGGTCTTCCATGGAGCAATCAAAGCGTCAACTGTTTGAGACATTACTCCCATGGATGAAAGTCCGCATGGCGACTGTTGTATTCAATCCAGATGCAATTTCTGTGTTTCAACAACACTCTGCTAGTAAACAGATTACAGATAGCCTCCTGATGTGCATCAGAAAGTACTACTGGTCTTCAGGGAACAATCAAAGCGATGAGAGTGAGACATTACTGCAATGGAGAAATGTACGCATGGTGCCTGTTGTATTCAGCCCGATGCAATTTCTGTGTTTCATCAACACTTTGAAGGTCCACAGATTACAGAATGCCTCCACGTGTGCATCCTAAACTACTACTGGTATTCCAGGGAACGATCAAAGCGTAGGCTATTTGAGACATTACTCCAATATAGGAAAGTGCATATGGTGACTGTTGTATTCAATCCCGATGCAATATCTGTGTTTCATTAACACTCTGATAGTCCACAGATTACAGAATGCCTCCAGATGTGCATCGGAAACTACTACTGGTCTTCCAGGGAACTCAAAGCGTAAACTGTTTGAGACATTACTCCCATGGAGGTAAGTGCGCATGGTGACTGTTGTATTCAATCACGATACAATTTCTGTGTTTCATCAACAATCTGATAGGCCACAGATTACAGAATGCTTCCAGATGTGCATCGGAAACTTCTACTGGTACTCCAGGGAACGATCAAAGCGTAGACTTTTTTAGACATTACTTCTATGTAGCAAAGTGCGCAGGGTGACTTTTGTATTCAATCCCGATGTAATTTCTGTTTTATATTAACACTCTGATAGTCCACAGACTACAGAATGCCTCCAGATGTGCATCGGAACCTACTACTGGTCTTCCAGTTAACGATCAAAACGTAGGCTGTTTGAGACTTTACTCCCATGGATGAAAGTCCGCATGGTGACTGTTTTATTCAATCCCTATGCAATTTCTGTGTTTCAACAACACTCTGATAGTAAACAGATTACAGTTTGCCTCCAGATGTGCATCGGAAACTACTACTGGTCTTCCAGGGAACGATCAAAGCGTAGACTGTTTGAGACATTACTCCCATGGAGAAAAGTGGTCATGGTGACTGTTGTATTCAATCCCGATGCAATTTCTGTGTTTCATTAGCACTCGGATAGTCCACAGATTAAAGAATGCCTCCAGATGTGCATCGGAAACTACTACTGGTCTTGAGGGAACGATCAAAGCGATGACAGTTATGACATTATTTCAATGGAGAAATGTACGCATGGTGCCTGTTGTATTCAATCCCGATGTAATTTCTGTGTTTCAGCAACACTTTGAAGGTCCACAGATTACAGAATGCCTCAAGATGTGCATCATAAACTACTAATGGTCTTCCAGGGAACGATCAAAGCGTAGACTGTTTGAGACATTACTCCCATGGAGGAAAGTGCGCATAGTGACTGTTGTATTCAATCCCGATGCAATTTCAGTGTTTCAATAACTCTCTGATAGTCCAACGATTACAGAATGCCTCCAGATGTGCATCGGAAACTACTACTGGTCTTCCAGGGAACGATCAAAGCGTAGACTGTTTGAGACAATACTCCCATGGAGGAAAGTCCGCATGGTGACTGTTGTATTCAATCCCGATGCAATTTCTGTGTTTCATCAACACTCTGATAGTACACAGATTACACAATGCCTCCAGATGTGCAGCGGAAACTACTAGTGGTCTTCCATGGAGCAATCAAAGCGTCGACTGTTTGAGACATTACTCCCATGGAGGCAAGTGCGCATGGTGTCTGTTGTATTCAATCCAGATGCAATATCTGTGTTCATCAACACTCTGATAGTCCACAGATTACAGAATGCCTCCAGATGTGCATCGGAAACTACTACTGGTCTTCCAGGGAACGATCAAAGCCTAGACTGTTTGAGACATTACTCCAATGGAGGAAAGTCCGTATGGTGACTGTTGTATTCATCCCGATGCAATTTCTGTATTTCAACAACACTCTGATAGTAAACAGATTACAGAATGCCTCCAGATGTGCATCGGAAACTACTACTGGTCGTCCAGGGAACGATCAAAGCGTAGACTGTTTGGGACATTACTCCCATGGAGGAAAATGGTCATGGTGACTGTTGTATTCAATCCCGATGCAATTTCTTTGTTTCATTAGCACTCGGATAGTCCACAGAATAAAGAATGCCTCCAGATGTGCATCAGAAAATACTACTGGTCTTCAGGGAACAATCAAAGCGATGAGAGTGAGACATTACTGTAATGGAGAAATGTACGCATGGTGCCTGTTGTATTCAGCCCGATGCAATTTCTGTGTTTCATCAACACTTTGAAGGTCCACATATTACAGAATGCCTCCAGATGTGCATCGGAACCTACTACTGGTCTTCCAGGGAACGATCAAAGCGTAGACTGTTTGAGACATTACTCCCATGGATGAAAGTCCGCATGGCGACTGTTGTATTCAATCCCGATGCAAATTCTGTGTTTCAACAACACTCTGATAGTAAACAGATTACAGATTGCCTCCAGATGTGCATCGGAAACTACTACTGGTCTTCCAGGGAACGATCAAAGCGTAGACTGTTTGAGACATTACTCCCATGGAGAAAAGTGCGCATAGTGACTGTTGTATTCAATCACGATGCAATTTCAGTGTTTCAACAACTCTCTGATAGTCCAACGATTACAGAATGCCTCCAGATGTGCATCGGAAACTACTACTGGTCTTCCAGGGAACGATCAAAGCGTAGACTGTTTGAGACAATACTCCCACGGAGGAAAGTCCGCATGGTGACTGTTGTATTCAATCCCGATGCAATTTCTGTGTTTCATCAACACTCTGATAGTACACAGATTACACAATGCCTCCAGATGTGCAGCGGAAACTACTAGTGGTCTTCCATGGAGCAATCAAAGCGTCGACTGTTTGAGACATTACTCCCATGGATGAAAGTCCGCATGGCGACTGTTGTATTCAATCCAGATGCAATTTCTGTGTTTCAACAACACTCTGATAGTAAACAGATTACAGATTGCCTCCAGATGTGCATCAGAAAGTACTACTGGTCTTCAGGTAACAATCAAAGCGATGAGAGTGAGACATTACTGCAATGGAGAAATGTACGCATGGTGCCTGTTGTATTCAGCCCGATGCAATTTCTGTGTTTCATCAACACTTTGAAGGTCCACAGATTACAGAATGCCTCCACGTGTGCGTCCTAAACTACTACTGGTATTCCAGGGAACGATCAAAGCGTAGGCTATTTGAGACATTACTCCAATATACGAAAGTGCATATGGTGACTGTTGTATTCAATCCCGATGCAATATCTGTGTTTCATCAACACTCTGATAGTCCACAGATTACAGAATGCCTCCAGATGTGCATCGGAAACTACTACTGGTCTTCCAGGGAACTCAAAGCGTAAACTGTTTGAGACATTACTCCCATGGAGGTAAGTGCGCATGGTGACTGTTGTATTCAATCACGATACAATTTCTGTGTTTCATCAACAATCTGATAGTCCACAGATTACAGAATGCTTCCAGATGTGCATCGGAAACTTCTACTGGTACTCCAGGGAACGATCAAAGCGTAGACTTTTTTAGACATTACTTCTATGTAGCAAAGTGCGCAGGGTGACTTTTGTATTCAATCCCGATGTAATTTCTGTTTTATATTAACACTCTGATAGTCCACAGACTACAGAATGCCTCCAGATGTGCATCGGAACCTACTACTGGTCTTCCAGTTAACGATCAAAACGTAGGCTGTTTGAGACTTTACTCCCATGGATGAAAGTCCGCATGGTGACTGTTTTATTCAATCCCTATGCAATATCTGTGTTTCAACAACACTCTGATAGTAAACAGATTACAGATTGCCTCCAGATGTGCATCGGAATTTACTACTGGTCTTCCAGGGAACGATCAAAGCGTAGACTGTTTGAGACATTACTCCCATGGAGAAAAGTGGTCATGGTGACTGTTGTATTCAATCCCGATGCAATTTCTGTGTTTCATTAGCACTCGGATAGTCCACAGATTAAAGAATGCCTCCAGATGTGCATCGGAAACTACTACTGGTCTTGAGGGAACGATCAAAGCGATGACAGTTATGACATTATTTCAATGGAGAAATGTACGCATGGTGCCTGTTGTATTCAATCCCGATGTAATTTCTGTGTTTCAGCAACACTTTGAAGGTCCACAGATTACAGAATGCCTCAAGATGTGCATCGGAAACTACTACTGGTCTTCCAGGGAACTCAAAGCGTAAACTGTTTGAGACATTACCCCCATGGAGTTAAGTGCGCATGGTGACTGTTGTATTCAATCACGATACAATTTCTGTGTTTCATCAACAATCTGATAGGCCACAGATTACAGAATGCTTCCAGATGTGCATCGGAAACTTCTACTGGTACTCCAGGGAACGATCAAAGCGTAGACTTTTTTAGACATTACTTCTATGTAGCAAAGTGCGCAGGGTGACTTTTGTATTCAATCCCGATGTAATTTCTGTTTTATATTAACACTCTGATAGTCCACAGACTACAGAATGCCTCCAGATGTGCATCGGAACCTACTACTGGTCTTCCAGTTAACGATCAAAACGTAGGCTGTTTGAGACTTTACTCCCATGGATGAAAGTCCGCATGGTGACTGTTTTATTCAATCCCTATGCAATTTCTGTGTTTCAACAACACTCTGATAGTAAACAGATTACAGTTTGCCTCCAGATGTGCATCGGAAACTACTACTGGTCTTCCAGGGAACGATCAAAGCGTAGACTGTTTGAGACATTACTCCCATGGAGAAAAGTGGTCATGGTGACTGTTGTATTCAATCCCGATGCAATTTCTGTGTTTCATTAGCACTCGGATAGTCCACAGATTAAAGAATGCCTCCAGATGTGCATCGGAAACTACTACTGGTCTTGAGGGAACGATCAAAGCGATGACAGTTATGACATTATTTCAATGGAGAAATGTACGCATGGTGCCTGTTGTATTCAATCCCGATGTAATTTCTGTGTTTCAGCAACACTTTGAAGGTCCACAGATTACAGAATGCCTCAAGATGTGCATCATAAACTACTAATGGTCTTCCAGGGAACGATCAAAGCGTAGACTGTTTGAGACATTACTCCCATGGAGGAAAGTGCGCATAGTGACTGTTGTATTCAATCCCGATGCAATTTCAGTGTTTCAATAACTCTCTGATAGTCCAACGATTACAGAATGCCTCCAGATGTGCATCGGAAACTACTACTGGTCTTCCAGGGAACGATCAAAGCGTAGACTGTTTGAGACAATACTCCCATGGAGGAAAGTCCGCATGGTGACTGTTGTATTCAATCCCGATGCAATTTCTGTGTTTCATCAACACTCTGATAGTACACAGATTACACAATGCCTCCAGATGTGCAGCGGAAACTACTAGTGGTCTTCCATGGAGCAATCAAAGCGTCGACTGTTTGAGACATTACTCCCATGGAGGCAAGTGCGCATGGTGTCTGTTGTATTCAATCCAGATGCAATATCTGTGTTCATCAACACTCTGATAGTCCACAGATTACAGAATGCCTCCAGATGTGCATCGGAAACTACTACTGGTCTTCCAGGGAACGATCAAAGCCTAGACTGTTTGAGACATTACTCCAATGGAGGAAAGTCCGTATGGTGACAGTTGTATTCATCCCGATGCAATTTCTGTATTTCAACACCACTCTGATAGTAAACAGATTACAGAATGCCTCCAGATGTGCATCGGAAACTACTACTGGTCGTCCAGGGAACGATCATAGCGTAGACTGTTTGGGACATTACTCCCATGGAGGAAAATGGTCATGGTGACTGTTGTATTCAATCCCGATGCAATTTCTTTGTTTCATTAGCACTCGGATAGTCCACAGAATAAAGAATGCCTCCAGATGTGCATCAGAAAATACTACTGGTCTTCAGGGAACAATCAAAGCGATGAGAGTGAGACATTATTGTAATGGAGAAATGTACGCATGGTGCCTGTTGTATTCAGCCCGATGCAATTTCTGTGTTTCATCAACACTTTGAAGGTCCACATATTACAGAATGCCTCCAGATGTGCATCGGAACCTACTACTGGTCTTCCAGGGAACGATCAAAGCGTAGACTGTTTGAGACATTACTCCCATGAATGAAAGTCCGCATGGCGACTGTTGTATTCAATCCCGATGCAAATTCTGTGTTTCAACAACACTCTGATAGTAAACAGATTACAGATTGCCTCCAGATGTGCATCGGAAACTACTACTGGTCTTCCAGGGAACGATCAAAGCGTAGACTGTTTGAGACATTACTCCCATGGAGAAAAGTGCGCATAGTGACTGTTGTATTCAATCACGATGCAATTTCAGTGTTTCAACAACTCTCTGATAGTCCAACGATTACAGAATGCCTCCAGATGTGCATCGGAAACTACTACTGGTCTTCCAGGGAACGATCAAAGCGTAGACTGTTTGAGACAATACTCCCAAGGAGGAAAGTCCGCATGGTGACTGTTGTATTCAATCCCGATGCAATTTCTGTGTTTCATCAACACTCTGATAGTACACAGATTACACAATGCCTCCAGATGTGCAGCGGAAACTACTAGTGGTCTTCCATGGAGCAATCAAAGCGTCGACTGTTTGAGACATTACTCCCATGGATGAAAGTCCGCATGGCGACTGTTGTATTCAATCCAGATGCAATTTCTGTGTTTCAACAACACTCTGATAGTAAACAGATTACAGATTGCCTCCAGATGTGCATCAGAAAGTACTACTGGTCTTCAGGGAACAATCAAAGCGATGAGAGTGAGACATTACTGCAATGGAGAAATGTACGCATGGTGCCTGTTGTATTCAGCCCGATGCAATTTCTGTGTTTCATCAACACTTTGAAGGTCCACAGATTACAGAATGCCTCCACGTGTGCGTCCTAAACTACTACTGGTATTCCAGGGAACGATCAAAGCGTAGGCTATTTGAGACATTACTCCAATATACGAAAGTGCATATGGTGACTGTTGTATTCAATCCCGATGCAATATCTGTGTTTCATCAACACTCTGATAGTCCACAGATTACAGAATGCCTCCAGATGTGCATCGGAAACTACTACTGGTCTTCCAGGGAACTCAAAGCGTAAACTGTTTGAGACATTACTCCCATGGAGGTAAGTGCGCATGGTGACTGTTGTATTCAATCACGATACAATTTCTGTGTTTCATCAACAATCTGATAGTCCACAGATTACAGAATGCTTCCAGATGTGCATCGGAAACTTCTACTGGTACTCCAGGGAACGATCAAAGCTTAGACTTTTTTAGACATTACTTCTATGTAGCAAAGTGCGCAGGGTGACTTTTGTATTCAATCCCGATGTAATTTCTGTTTTATATTAACACTCTGATAGTCCACAGGCTACAGAATGCCTCCAGATGTGCATCGGAACCTACTACTGGTCTTCCAGTTAACGATCAAAACGTAGGCTGTTTGAGACTTTACTCCCATGGATGAAAGTCCGCATGGTGACTGTTTTATTCAATCCCTATGCAATTTCTGTGTTTCAACAACACTCTGATAGTAAACAGATTACAGATTGCCTCCAGATGTGCATCGGAAACTACTACTGGTCTTCCAGGGAACGATCAAAGCGTAGACTGTTTGAGACATTACTCCCATGGAGAAAAGTGGTCATGGTGACTGTTGTATTCAATCCCGATGCAATTTCTGTGTTTCATTAGCACTCGGATAGTCCACAGATTAAAGAATGCCTCCAGATGTGCATCGGAAACTACTACTGGTCTTGAGGGAACGATCAAAGCGATGACAGTTATGACATTATTTCAATGGAGAAATGTACGCATGGTGCCTGTTGTATTCAATCCCGATGTAATTTCTGTGTTTCAGCAACACTTTGAAGGTCCACAGATTACAGAATGCCTCAAGATGTGCATCATAAACTACTAATGGTCTTCCAGGGAACGATCAAAGCGTAGACTGTTTGAGACATTACTCCCATGGAGGAAAGTGCGCATAGTGACTGTTGTATTCAATCACGATGCAATTTCAGTGTTTCAACAACTCTCTGATAGTCCAACGATTACAGAATGCCTCCAGATGTGCATCGGAAACTACTACTGGTCTTCCAGGGAACGATCAAAGCGTAGACTGTTTGAGACAATACTCCCATGGAGGCAAGTGCGCATGGTGTCTGTTGTATTCAATCCAGATGCAATTTCTGTATTTCAACAACACTCTGATAGTAAACAGATTACAGAATGCCTCCAGATGTGCATCGGAAACTACTACTGGTCGTCCAGGGAACGATCAAAGCGTAGACTGTTTGAGACATTACTCCCATGGAGGAAAATGGTCATGGTGACTCTTGTATTCAATCCCGATGCAATTTCTTTGTTTCATTAGCACTCGGATAGTCCACAGAATAAAGAATGCCTCCAGATGTGCATCAGAATGTACTACTGGTCTTCAGGGAACAATCAAAGCGATGAGAGTGAGACATTACTGCAATGGAGAAATGTACGCATGGTGCCTGTTGTATTCAGCCCGATGCAATTTCTGTGTTTCATCAACACTTTGAAGGTCCACAGATTACAGAATGCCTCCAGATGTGCATCGGAACCTACTACTGGTCTTCCAGGGAACGATCAAAGCGTAGACTGTTTGAGACATTACTCCCATGGATGAAAGTCCGCATGGCGACTGTTGTATTCAATCCCGATGCAATTTCTGTGTTTCAACAACACTCTGATAGTAAACAGATTACAGATTGCCACCAGATGTGCATCGGAAACTACTACTGGTCTTCCAGGGAACGATCAAAGCGTAGACTGTTTGAGACATTACTCCCATGGAGAAAAGTGGTCATGGTGACTGTTGTATTCAATCCCGATGCAATTTCTGTGTTTCATTAGCACTCGGATAATCCACAGATTAAAGAATGCCTCCAGATGTGCATCGCAAACTACTACTGGTCTTGAGGGAACGATCAAAGCGATGACACTTTGAGACATTACTGCAATGGAGAAATGTACACATGGTGCCTGTTGTATTCAATCCCGATGCAATTTCTGTGTTTCATCAACACTTTGAAGGTCCACAGATTACAGAATGCCTCAAGATGTGCATCATAAACTACTAATGGTCTTCCAGGGAACGATCAAAGCGTAGACTGTTTGAGACATTACTCCCATGGAGGAAAGTGCGCATAGTGACTGTTGTATTCAATCACGATGCAATTTCAGTGTTTCAACAACTCTCTGATAGTCCAACGATTACAGAATGCCCCCAGATGTGCATCGGAAACTACTACTGGCCTTCCAGGGAACGATTAAAGCGTAGACTGTTTGAGACATTACTCCCATGGAGGAAAGTGCGCATGGTGATTGTTGTATTCAATCCCAATGCAATTTCTGTGTTTCATCAACACTCTGATTGTCCACAGATTACGCAATGCCTCCAGATGTGCATCGGAAACTACTACTGGTCTTCCAGGGAGCGATCAAAGCGTAAACGGTTTGAGACATTACTCCCATGGAAGAAAGTGAGCATGGTGACTGTTGTATACAATCCCGATGCAATTTCTGTGTTTCATCACCACTCTGTTAGTCCACAGATTACAGAATGCTTCCAGATTTGTATCGGAAACCACTACAGGTCATCCAGGGAACGATCAAAGCGTAGACAGTTTGGGACATTACTCCTATGTAGGAAAGTGCGCAGGGTGACTTTGTATTCAATCCCGATGTAATTTCTGTGTTATATCAACACTCAGTTAGTCC
The DNA here is from genome assembly GCF_023897955.1 of Schistocerca gregaria. Classification (NCBI taxonomy): domain Eukaryota; kingdom Metazoa; phylum Arthropoda; class Insecta; order Orthoptera; family Acrididae; genus Schistocerca; species Schistocerca gregaria. The sequence continues at coordinate 11,799,605 of NC_064926.1, read as the reverse complement.
ACAGATTACAGAATGCCACCAGATATGCTTCGGAAACTACTACTGGTCTTCCAGGGAACAGTAAAAGCGTACACTGTTTGATACATTACTCCAGTGGAGGAAAGTGCGCATGGTGACTGTTGTATTCATTCCCGATGCAATTACTGTGTTTCCTCAACACTCTGATAGTACACAGATTACAGAATGACACCAGACGTGCTTCGGTAACTACTACTTTTCTTCCAGGGAACGATCAATTCGTAGACTGTTTGAGACATTACTTTTATGGAGGAAACTCCGGATGGTGACTGTTGTATTCAATCCCGATGCAATTTCTGTGCTTCAACAACACTCTGATAGTCCACAGGTTGCAGAATGCCTCCAGATGTGCATCGGAAACTACTACTGGTCTTCCGGGGAACGATCAAATCGTAGACTGTTTGAGACATTACTCCCATGGAGGAAAGTCCGCATGGTGACTGTTGTATTCTATCCCGATGCAATTTCTGTGTTTCAACAACACTCTGATAGTAAACAGATTACAGAATGCCTTCAGATGTGCATCGGAAACTACTACTGGTCTTCCAGGGAACGATCAAAGCGTAGGCTGTTTGAGACATTACTCCCATATAGAAAAGTGGTCATGGTGACTGTTGCTTTCAATCCCGCGGCAATTTCTGTGTATCATCAACACTTTGAAGTTCCACAGATTACAGAATGCCTCCAGATGTGCATCGGAAACTACTACTGCTCTTCCACGGAACGATCAAAGCGTAGACTGTTTCAGACATTCTTTCCATGGAGGAAAGTGCGCATGGTGCTTGTTGTATTCAATCCCGATGCAATTTCAGTGTTTCAACAACACTCTGATGGTCCACAGATAACAGAATGCCTCCAGATGTGCATCGGAAACTACTACTGGTCTTCCAGGTAACGATCAAAGCGTAGACTGTTTGAGACATTACTCAGATGGAGGAAAGTGCGCATGGTGACTGTTGTATTCAATCCCGATGCAATTTCTGTGTTTCATCAACACTCTGATAGTCCACAGATTACAGAATGCTTCCCCATGCGCATCGGAAACTAGTACTGGTCTTCCAGTTAACGATCAAAGCGTAGACTATTTGGGATATTACTCCTATGTAGGAAAGTGCGCGTGGTGACTGTTGTATTCAATCCCGATGCAATATCTCTCTTTCATCAACACTCTCATAGTCCACGAATTACAGAATGCCTCCAGATGTGCATCGGAAAATACAACTGGTCTTCCAGGGAACGATCAAAGCGTAAACTGTTTGAGACAATACTCCAATGAAGGAAAATGCGCAGGGTGACTTCGTATTCAATCCCGATGTAATTTCTGTGTTATATCAACACTCTGATAGTCCAAAGATTACAGAATGCCTCCAGATGTGCATCGGAAACTACTACTGGTCTTCCAGGGAACGATCAAAGCGTAAACTGTTTGAGACGTTACTCCCATCGAGGAAAGTGCGGATGGTGACTGTTGTATTCAATCCCGATGCAATTTCTGTGTTTCATCAACACTCAGATAGTCCACAGATTACAGAATGCCTCCAGATGTGCATCGAAAAGTACTACTGGTCTTCCTTGGAACGATCAAAGCGTAGGCTGCTTAAGACATAACTCCCATGGAGGCAAGTGGTCATGGTGACTGTTGTATTCAATCCCGATGCAATTTCTGTGTTTCATTAGCACTGGGATAGTCCACAGATTACATAATGCCTCCAGATGTGCATCGGAAACTACTACTGGTCTTGAGGGGACGATCAAAGCGATGACTGTTTGAGACATTACTCCCATGGAGAAATGTACGCATGGTGCCTGTTGTATTCAGCACGATGCAATTTCTGTGTTTCATCAACACTTTGAAGGTCCGCAGATTACAGAATGCCTCCAGGTGTGCATTGGAAACTACTACTGGTCTTCCAGGGAACGATCAAGTCGTAGACTGTTTGAGACAATACTCCCATGGAGGAAAGTCCGCATGTTGACTGTTGTATTCAATCCCGATGCAATTTCTGTGTTTCGACAACACTCTGATGGTAAACAGATTACAGATTGCCTCCAGATGTGCATCGGAAACTACTACTGATCTTCCATTGAACGATCAAAGCGTAGACTGTTTGAGACATTACTCCAATGGAGAAATGTACGCAAGGTGCCTGTTGTAATCAGCACGATGCAATTTCTGTGTTTCATCAACACTTTGAAGGTCCGCAGATTACAAAATGCCTCCAGATGGGCATTGGAAACTACTAATGGTCTTCCAGGGAGCAATCAAAGCGTCGACTGTTTGAGACATTACTCCCATGGAGGCAAGTGCGAATGGTCACTGTTGTATTCAATCCAGATGCAATATCTGTGTTCAACAACACTCTGATAGTCCACAGATTACAGAATGCCTCCAGATGTGCATCGGAAACTACTACTGGTCTTCCAGGGAACGATCAAAGCGTAGACTGTTTGAGACATTACTCCCATGGAGGAAAGTCCGCACGGTGACTGTTGTATTCATCCCGATGCAATTTCTGTATTTCAACAACACTCTGATAGAAAACAGATTACAGAATGCCTCCAGATGTGCATCGGAAACTACTACTGGTCATCCAGGGAACGATCAAAGCGTAGACTGTTTGAGACATTACTCCCATGGAGGAAAGTGGTCATGGTGACTGTTGTATTCAATCCCGATGCAATTTCTGTGTTTCATTAGCACTCGGATAGTCCACAGAATAAAGAATGCCTCCAGATGTGCATCGGGAACTACTACTGGTCTTCAGGGAACAATCAAAGCGATGAGAGTGAGACATTACTGCAATGGAGAAATGTACGCATGGTGCCTGTTGTATTCAGCCCGATGCAATTTCTGTGTTTCATCAACACTTTGAAGGTTCACAGATTACAGAATGCCTCCAGATGTGCATCGGAACCTACTACTGGTCTTCCAGGGAACGATCAAAGCGTAGACTGTTTGAGACATTACTCCCATGGATGAAAGTCCGCATGGTGACTGTTGTATTCAATCCCGATGCAATTTCTGTGTTTCAACAACACTCTGATAGTAAACAGATTACAGATTGCCTCCAGATGTGCATCGGAAACTACTACTGGTCTTCCATTGAACGATCAAAGCGTAGACTGTTTGAGACATTACTCCCATGGAGAAAAGTGGTCATGGTGACTGTTGTATTCAATCCCGATTCAATTTCTGTGTTTCATTAGCACTCGGATAATCCACAGATTAAAGAATGCCTCCAGATGTGCATCGGAAACTACTACTGGTCTTGAGGGAACGATCAAAGCGATGACAGTTTGAGACATTACTGCAATGGAGAAATGTACGCATGGTGCCTGTTGTATTCAATCCTGATGCAATTTCTGTGTTTCATCGACACTTTGAAGGTCCACAGATTACAGAATGCCTTAAGATGTGCATCATAAACTACTAATGGTCTTAATGGGAACTATCAAAGCGTAGACTGTTTGAGACATTACTCCCATGGAGGAAAGTGCGCATAGTGACTGTTGTATTCAATCACGATGCAATTTCAGTGTTTCAACAACTCTCTGATAGTCCAACGATTACAGAATGCCTCCAGATGTGCATCGGAAACTACTACTGGTCTTCCAGGGAACGATTAAAGCGTAGACTGTTTGAGACATTACTCCCATGGGGGAAAGTGCGCATGGTGACTGTTGTATTCAATCCCAATGCAATTTCTGTGTTTCATCAACACTCTGATTGTCCACAGATTACACAATGAATCCAGATGTGCATCGGAAACTACTACTGATCTTCCAGGGAGCGATCAAAGCGTAAACTGTTTGAGACATTACTCCCATGGAAGAAAGTGAGCATAGTGACTTTTGTATACAGTCCCGATGCAATTTCTGTGTTTCATCAACACTCTGTTAGTCCACAGATTACAGAATGCTTCCAGATTTGTATCGGAAACCACTACAGGTCATCCAGGGAACGATCAAAGCGTAGACAGTTTGGGACATTACTCCTATGCAGGAATGTGCGCAGGGTGACTTTGTATTCAATCCCGATGTAATTTCTGTGTTATATCAACACTCTGATAGTCCACAGATTACAGAATGCCTCCAGATGTGCATCGGAAACTACTACTGGTTTTCCAGGGAACGATCAAAGCGTAGGCTGTTTGAGACATTACTCCCATGGAGAAAAGTGGTCATGGTGACTGTTGCTTTCAATCCCGCGGCAATTTCTGTGTATCATCAATACTTTGAAGGTCCACAGATTACAGAATACCTCCAGATGTGCATCGGAAACTACTACTGCTCTTCCAGGGAACGATCAAAGCGTAGACTGTTTCAGACATTCCTTCCATGGAGGAAAGTGCGCATGGTGCTTGTTGTATTCAATCCCGATGCAATTTCAGTGTTTCAACAACACTCTGATAGTCCACAGATTACAGAATGCCTCCAGATGTGCATCGGAAACTACTACTGGTCTTCCAGGGAACGATCAAAGCGTACACTGTGTGAGACATTACTCCAATGGAGGAAAGTGCGCATGGTGACTGTTGTATTCAATCCCGATGCAATTTCTGTGTTTCAACACAATTCTGATAGTCCACAGATTACAGAATGCCTCTAGATGTGCATCGGAAACTACTACTGGTCTTCCAGGGAGCCTTCAAATCGTAAACTGTTTGAGATATTACCCCATGGGGGAAAGTGCACATGGTGACTATTGTATTCAATCCCGATGCAATTTCTGTGTTTCAACAACACTCTGATAGTCCACAGACTACAGAATGCCTCCAGATGTGCATCGGAAACTACTGCTGGTCTTCCAGGGAGCGATCAAAGCGTAGACTGTTTGAGACATTACTCCCATGGAGGAAAGTGCGCATGGTTACTGTTGTATTCAATCACGATGCAATTTCTGCGTTCATTAACACTCTGACAGTCCACCGATTACAGAATGCCTCCAGATGTGCATCGGAAACTACTACTGGTCTTCCAGGGAGCGATCAAAGCGAAACCGTATGAGACATTACTGCCATGGAGGAAAGTGCGCATGGTGAATGTTGTATTCAATCCCGATGCAATTTCTGTGTTTCATCAACACTCTGATAGTCCACAGATTACAGAATGCTTCCCCATGTGCATCGGAAACTGCTACTGGTCTTCCAGTTAACCATCAAAGCGTAGACTATTTGGGACATTACTCCTATGTAGGAAAGTGCGCGTGGTGACTGTTGTATTCAATCCCGATGCAATATCTCTGTTTCATCAACACTCTCATAGTCCACGAATTACAGAATGCCTCCATATGTGCATCGGAAACTACTACTGGTCTTCCAGGGAACGATCAAAGCGTAAACTGTTTGAGACGTTACTCCCATGGAGGAAAGTGCGGATGGTGACTGTTGTATTCAATAACGATGCAATATCTGTGTTTCATCAACACTCAGATAGTCCACAGATTACAGAATGCCTCCAGATGTGCATCGGAAAGTACTACTGGTATTCCAGGGAACGATCAAAGCGTAGGCTGTTTGAGACATAACTACCATGGAGGAAAGTGGTCATGGTGACTGTTGTATTCAATCCCGATGCAATTTCTGTGTTTCATTAGCACTGGGATAGTCCACAGATTACAGAATGCCTCCAGATGTGCATCGGAAACTACTACTGGTCTTGAGGGGACGATCAAAGCGATGACTGATTGAGACATTACTCCAATGGAGAAATGTACGCATGGTGCCTGTTGTATTCAGCCCGATGCAATTTCTGTGTTTCATCAACACTTTGAAGGTCCACAGATTACAGAATGCCCACAGATGTGCATTGGAAACTACTAATGGTCTTCCACTGAACGAACAAAGCGTAGACTGTTTGAGACATTACTCGTATGTAGGAAAGTGCGCATGGTGACTGTTGTATTCAATCCCGATGCAATTTCAGTGTTTCAACAACACTCTGATAGTCCACAGATTACAGAATGCCTCAAGATGTGCATCGGAAACTACTACTGGTCTTCCAGGGAACGATCAAAGCGTAGAATGTTTGAGTCATTACTCCCATGGAGGAAAGTCCGCATGGTGAATGTTCTATTCAATCCCGATGCAATTTCTCTGTTTCAACAACACTCTGATAGTAAACAGATTACAGAATGCCTCCAGATGTGCATCGGAAACTACTACTGGTCTTCCAGGGAACGATCAAATCGTAGACTGTTTGAGACATTACCCCCATATCGGAAAGTGGTCATGATGACTGTTGTATTCAATTCCGATGCTATTTCTGTGATTCATTAGCACTCTGATAGTCCACAAATTAATGAATGCCTCCAGATGTGCATATGAAACTACTACTGGTCTTGAGGAAACGATCAAAGCGATGGCAGTTTGAGACATTCCTCCAATGGAGAAATGTACGCATGGTGCCTGTTGTATTCAATCCCGATGCAATTTCTGTGTTTCATCAACACTTTGAAGGTCCACAGATTACAGAATGCCTCCAGATGTGCATCGGAAACTACTACTGGTCTTCCAGGGAACGATCAAAGCGTAGACTCTTTGAGACATTACTCCCATGGAGGAAAGTGCGCATGGTGACTGTTGTATTCAATCCCGATGCAATTTCAGTGTTTCAATACCACCCTGATAGTCCACAGATTACAGAATGCCTCCAGATGCGCATCGGAAACTACTACTGGTCTTCCAGGAAACGATCAAAGCGTCGACTATTTGAGACATTACTCCTATATAGGAAAGTGAGCATGGTGTCAGTTGTATTCAATCCCGATGCAATATCTGTACTTCTTCAACACTCCGATAGTCCACAGGTTACACAATGCCTCCAGATGTGCATCGGAAACTACTACTGGTCTTCCAGGGAACGATCAAACCGTAGACTGTTTGAGACATTACTCTCATGGAGGAAAGTCCGCATGGTGAGTGTTGTATTCAATCCCGATGCAATTTCGGTGTTTCAACAACACTCTGATAGTAAACAGATTAGAGAATGCCTCCAGATGTTCATCGGAAACTACTACTGGTCTTCCAGGGAACGATCAAAGCGTAAACTGTTTGAGACATTACTCCCATGGGGGAAAGTGGTCATGGTGACTGTTGTATTCAATGCCTATGCTATTTCTGTGTTTCATTAGCACTCGGATAGTCCAAAGATTGAAGAATGCCTCCAGATGTGAATCGGAATCTACTACTGGTCTTCAGGGAACGATCAAACCGTAGACTATTTGAGACATTACTCCTATGTAAGAAAGTGCGCATGGTGGCTGTTGTATTCAATCCCGATGCAAAATCTGTATTTCATCAACACTCAGATAGTCCCCAGATTACAGAATGCCTCCATATGTGCATCATAAACTACTACTGGTCTTCCAGGGAACGATCAAAGCGTAGACTGTTTGAGACATTACTCCCATGGAGCAAAGTGCGCATGGTGACTGTTGTATTCAATCCCGATGCAATTTCAGTGTTTCAACATCTCTCTGATAGTCCAACGATTACAGAATGCCTCCAGATGTGCAACGGAAACTACTACTGGTCTTCCAGGGAACGATCAAAGCGTAGACTGTTAAGACATGGAGGAAAGTCCGCATGGTGATTGTTGTACTCAATCCCGTTGCAATTTCTGTGTTTCAACAACACTCTGATAGTAAACAGATTACAGATTGCCTACAGATGTGCATCGGAAACTACTACTGGTCTTCCAGGGAACGATCAAAGCATAGACTGTTTGAGACATTACTACCATGGAGAAAAGTGGTCATGGTGACTGTTGTATTCAATACCGATACAATTTCTGTGTTACATCTACACTCTGATAGTCCACAGATTACAGAATGCTTCCAGATGTGCATCGGAAACTTCTACTGGTACTCCAGGGAACGATCAAAGCGTAGACCTTTTTAGACATTACTTCTATGTAGCAAATTGCGCAGGGTGACTTTTGTATTCAATCCCGATGTAATTTCTGTGTTATATTAACACTCTGATAGTCCACAGACTACAGAATGCCTCCAGATGTGCATCGGAACCTACTACTGGTCTTCCAGGGAACGATCAAAGCGTAGACTGTTTGAGACATTACTCCCATGGATGAAAGTCCGCATGGTGACTGTTGTATTCAATCCCGATACAATTTCTGTGTTTCAACAACACTCTGATAGTAAACAGATTACAGATTGCCTCCAGATGTGCATCGGACACTACTACTGGTCTTCCAGGGAACGATCAAAGCGTAGACTGTTTGAGACATTACTCCCATGGAGAAAAGTGGTCATGGTGACTGTTGTATTCAATCCCGATGCAATTTCTGTGTTTCATTAGCACTCGGATAGTCCACAGATTAAAGAATGCCTCCAGATGTGCATCGGACACTACCACTGGTCTTGAGGGAACGATCAAAGCGATGACAGTTTGAGACATTACTGCAATGGAAAAATGTACGCATGGTGCCTGTTTGATTCAATCCCGATGCAATTTCTGTGTTTCATCAACACTTTAAAGGTCCACAGATTACATAATACCAGCAGATGTGCATCATAAACTACTAATGGTCTTCCAGGGAACGATCAAAGCGTAGACTGTTTGAGACATTACTCCCATGGAGGAAAGTGCGCATAGTGACTGTTGTATTCAATCACGATGCAATTTCAGTGTTTCAACAACTCTCTGATAGTCCAACGATTACACAATGCCTCCAGATGTGCATCGGAATCTACTACTGGTCTTCCAGGGAGCAATCAAAGCGTCGACTGTTTGAGACATTACTCCCATGGAGGCAAGTGCGCATGGTGACTGTTGTATTCAATCCAGATGCAATATCTGTGTTCATCAACACTCTGATAGTCCACAGATTACAGAATGCCTCCAGATGTGCATCGGAAACTACTACTGGTCTTCCAGGGAACTCAAAGCGTAAACTGTTAAGACATTACTCCCATGGAGGAATGTGCGCATGGTGACTGTTGTATTCAATCCCGATGCAATTTCTGTGTTTCATCAACACTCTGATAGTCCACAGATTACAGAATTCTTCCAGATGTGCATCGGAAACTACTACTGGTATTCCAGGGAACGATCAAAGCGTAGACTTTTTGAGACATTACTCCTATGTAGGAAAGTGGGCAGAGTGACTTTTGTATTCAGTCCCGATGTAATTTCTGTGTTATATTAACACTCTGATAGTCCACAAATTACAGAATGCCTCCAGATGTGCATCGGAAACTACTACTGGTCTTCCAGGGAACGATCAAAGCGTAGACTGTTTGAGACATTACTCCCATGGAGGAAAGTCCGCATGGTGACTGTTGTATTCATCCCGATGCAATTTCTGTATTTCAACAACACTCTGATAGTAAACAGATTGCAGAATGCCTCCAGATGTGCATCGGAAACTACTACTGGTCGTCCAGGGAACGATCAAAGCGTAGACTGTTTGAGACATTACTCCCATGGAGGAAAGTGGTCATGGTGACTGTTATATTCAATCCCGATGTAATTTCTGTGTTTCATTAGCACTCGGATATTCCACAGAATAAAGAATGCCTCCAGATGTGCATCGGAAACTACTACTGGTCTTCAGGGAACAATCAAAGCGATGAGAGTGAGACATTACTGCAATGGAGAAATGTACGCATGGTGCCTGTTGTATTCAATCCGGAAGCAGTTTCTGTGTTTCATGAACACTTTGAAGGTCCACAGATTACAGAATGCCTCCAGATGTGCATCATAAACTACTACTGGTCTTCCAGGGAACGATCAAAGCGTAGACTGTTTGAGACATTACTCCCATGGAGGAAAGTGGCCTTAGTGGAAGTTGTATTTAATCCCGATGCAATTTCAGTGTTTCAAAAACACTCTGATAGTCCACAGATTACAGAATGCCTCCAGATGTGCATCGGAAACTACTACTGGTCTTCCAGGGAACTCAAAGCGTAAACTGTTTGAGACATTACTCCCATGGAGGAAAGTGCGCATGGTGACTGTTGTATTCAATCCCGATACAATATCGGTGTATCATCAACACTCTGATAGTCCACAGATTACAGAATGCTTCCAGATGTGCATCGGAAACTAGTACTGGTACTCCAGGGAACGATCAAAGCGTAGACTTTTTTAGACATTACTTCTATGTAGCAAAGTGCGCAGGGTGACTTTTGTATTCAATCCCGATGTAATTTCTGTGTTATTTTAACACTCTGATAGTCCACAGACTACAGAATGCCTCCAGATGTGCATCGGAAACTACTACTGGTCTTCCAGGGAACTATCAAAGCGTAGACTGTTTGAGACATTACTCCCATGGAGGAAAGTCCGCATGGTGACTGTTGTATTCATCCCGATGCAATTTCTGTATTTCATCAACACTCTGATAGTAAACAGATTACAGAATGCCTCCAGATGTGCATCGGAAACTACTACTGGTCGTCCAGGGAACGATCAAAGCGTAAACTGTTTGAGACATTACTGCCATGGAGGAAAATGCGCATGGTGACAGTTGTATTCAATCACGATGCAATTTCCGTGTTTCATCAACACTTTGAAGGTCCACAGATTACCGAAAGGCTCCAGATGTACATCGGAAACTACTACTGGTCTTCGAGGAAACGATCAAAGCATAGACTGTTTGAGACATTACTCCCGTGAAAGAAAGTGCGCATGGTGACTGTTGTATTTAATCCCGATGCAATTTCTGTGTTTCATCAACACTCAGTTAGTCCGCAGACTACAGAATGCCTCCAAATGTGCATCGGACACTGCTACTGGTCTTCCAGGGAACGATCAAAGCGTAGACTGATTGAGACATTACTCCCATGGGGGAAAGTGGTCATGGTGACTGTTGTATTCAATGCCGATGCTATTTCTGTGTTTCATCAACACTCTGGTAGTCCACAGATTACAGAATGCCGCCAGATGTGCATCGGAAACTACTACTGGTCTTCCAGTGGACGATCAAAGCGTGGACTGTTTCAGACATTACTCCTATGTAGGAAAGTGAGCATGGTGTCAGTTGTATTCAATTCCGATGCAATATCTGTATTTCATCAACACACCGATAGTCCACAGGTTACACAATGCCTCCAGATGTGCATTGGAAACTACTACTGGTCTTGAGGGAACGATCAAAGCGATGACAATTTGAGACATTACTCCAATGGAGAAATGTACGCATGGTGCCTGTTGTATTCAATCCCGATGCAATTTCTGTGTTTCATCAACACTTTGAAGGTTCACAGATTACAGAATGCCTCCAGATGTGCATCGGAAACTACTACTGGTCTTCCAGGGAACGATCAAAGCGTAGAAAGTTTGAGACATTACTCCCATGGAGGAAATTGGTCATGGTGACTGTTGTATTCAATCCCGATGCAATTTCAGTGTTTCAACAGAACTCTGATAGTCCACAGATTACAGAATGCCTCCAGATGTGCATCGGAAACTACTACTGGTCTTCCAGGGAACGATCAAATCGTAGACTGTTTGAGACATTACCCCCATATCGGAAAGTGGTCATGGTGACTGTTGTATTCAATTCCGATGCTATTTCTGTGATTTATTAGCACTCTGATAGTCCACAAATTAATGAATGCCTCCAGATGTGCATATGAAACTACTACTGGTCTTGAGGAAACGATCAAAGCGATGGCAGTTTGAGACATTCCTCCAATGGAGAAATGTACGCATGGTGCCTGTTGTATTCAATCCCGATGCAATTTCTGTGTTTCATCAACACTTTGAAGGTCCACAGATTACAGAATGCCTCCAGATGTGCATCGGAAACCTCTACTGGTCTTCCAGGGAACGATCAAAGCGTAGACTCTTTGAGACATTACTCCCATGGAGGAAAGTGCGCATGGTGACTGTTGTATTCAATCCCGATGCAATTTCAGTGTTTCAATACCACCCTGATAGTCCACAGATTACAGAATGCCTCCAGATGCGCATCGGAAACTACTACTGGTCTTCCAGGAAACGATCAAGGCGTCGACTATTTGAGACATTACTCCTATGTAGGAAAGTGAGCATGGTGTCAGTTGTATTCAATCCCGATGCAATATCTGTATTTCATCAACACACCGATAGTCCACAGGTTACACAATGCCTCCAGATGTGCATCGGAAACTACTACTGGTCTTCCAGGGAACGATCAAACCGTAGACAGTTTGAGACATTACTCTCATGGAGGAAAGTCCGCATGGTGAGTGTTGTATTCAATCCCGATGCAATTTCGGTGTTTCAACAACACTCTGATAGTAAACAGATTACAGAATGCCTCCAGATGTGCATCGGAAACTACTACTGGTCTTCCAGGGAAAGATCAAATCGTAGACTGTTTATGACATTACCCCCATATCGGAAAGTGGTCATGGTGACTGTTGTATTCAATTCCGATGCTATTGCTGTGTTTCATTAGCACTCGGATAGTCCACAGATTGAAGAATGCCTCCAGATGTGAATCGGAATCTACTACTGGTCTTCAGGGAACGATCAAATCGAAGACAGTTTGAGACATTACTCCAATGGAGAAATATACGCATGGTGCCTGTTGTATTCAATCCCGATGCAATTTCTGAGTTTCATCAACACTTTGAAGTTCCACAGATTACAGAATGCCTCCAAATGTGCATCGGAAACTACTACTGGTTATCCAGGGAACGATCAAAGCGTAGAAAGTTTGAGACATTACTCCCATGGAGGAAAGTGGTCATGGTGACTGTTGTATTCAATCCCGATGCAATTTCAGTGTTTCAACAACACTGTGATAGTCCACAGATTACATAATGCCTCCAAATGTGCATCGGAAACTACTACTTGTCTTCCAGGGAACGATCAAAGCGTAGACTATTTGAGACATTACTCCTATGTAAGAAAGTGCGCATGGTGGCTGTTGTATTCAATCCCGATGCAAAATCTGTGTTTCATCAACACTCAGATAGTCCCCAGATTACAGAATGCCTCCATATGTGCATCGGAAACTACTACTGGTCTTCCAGGGAACGATCAAAGCGTAGACTGTTGGAGACATTACTCCCATGGAGCAAAGTGCGCATGGTGACTGTTGTATTCAATCCCGATGCAATTTCAGTGCTTCAACATCTCTCTGATAGTCCAACGATTACAGAATGCCTCCAGATGTGCAACGGAAACTACTACTGGTCTTCCAGGGAACGATCAAAGCGTAGACTGTTAAGACATTACTCCCATGGAGGAAAGTCCGCATGGTGACTGTTGTATTCAATCCCGATGCAATTTCTGTGTTTTAACAACATTCTGATAGTCCACAGATTACAGAATGCCTCCAGGTGTGCATCCTAAACTCCTACTGGTATTCCGGGGAACGATCAAAGCGTAGACTATTTGAGACATTACTCCTATGTAGGAAAGTGCACATGGTGACTGTTGTATTCAATCCCGATGCAATATCTGTGTTTCATCAACACTCTGATAGTCCACAGATTACAGAATGCCTCCAGATGTGCATCGGAAACTACTAGTGGTCTTCCAGGGAGCAATCAAAGCGTCGACTGTTTGAGACATTACTCCCATGGAGGCAAGTGCGCAAGGTGACTGTTGTATTCAATCCAGATGCAATATCTGTGTTCATCAACACTCTGATAGTCCACAGATTACAGAATGCCTCCAGATGTGCATCGGAAACTACTACTGGTCTTCCAGGGAACTCAAAGCGTAAACTGTTTGAGACATTACTCCCATGGAGGAAAGTCCGCATGGTGACTGTTGTATTCATCCCGATGCAATTTCTGTATTTCAACAACACTCTGATAGTAAACAGATTACAGAATGCCTCCAGATGTGCATCGGAAACTACTACTGGTCGTCCAGGGAACGATCAAAGCGTAGATTGTTTGAGACATTACTCCCATGGAGGAAAGTGGTCATGGTGACTGTTATATTCAATCCCGATGTAATTTCTGTGTTTCATTAGCACTCGGATAGTCCACAGAATAAAGAATGCCTCCAGATGTGCATCGGAAACTACTACTGGTCTTCAGGGAACAATCAAAGCGATGAGAGTGAGACATTACTGCAATGGAGAAATGTACGCATGGTGCCTGTTGTATTCAATCCGGAAGCAATTTCTGTTTCATGAACACTTTGAAGGTCCACAGATTACAGAATGCCTCCAGATGTGCATCATAAACTACTACTGGTCTGCCAGGGAACGATCAAAGCGTAGACTGTTTGAGACATTACTCCCATGGAGGAAAGTGGCCTTAGTGTATGTTGTATTTAACCCGATGCAATTTCAGTGTTTCAAAAACACTCTGATAGTCCACAGATTACAGAATGCCTCCAGATGTGCATCGGAAACTACTACTGGTCTTCCAGGGAACTCAAAGCGTAAACTGTTTGAGACATTACTCCCATGGAGGAAAGTGCGCATGGTGACTGTTGTATTCAATCCCGATACAATTTCGGTGTATCATCAACACTCTGATAGTCCACAGATTACAGAATGCTTCCAGATGTGCATCGGAAACTACTACTGGTACTCCAGGGAACGATCAATGCGTAGACTTTCTTAGACATTACTTCTATGTAGCAAAGTGCGCAGGGTGACTTTTGTATTCAATCCCGATGTAATTTCTGTGTTATTTTAACACACTGATAGTCCACAGACTACAGAATGCCTCCAGATGTGCATCGGAAACTACTACTGGTCTTCCAGGGAGCGATCAAAGCGTAGACTGTTTGAGACACTACTCCCATGGAGGAAGGCGCGTGGTGACTGTTGTATTCAATCACGATGCAATTTCTGTGTTTCATCACAACTTTGAAGGTCCACAGATTACAGAATGCCTCCAGATGTGCATCGGAAGCTACTACTGGTCTTCGAGGGAACGATCAAATCATAGTCTGTTTGAGACATTACTCCCGTGGGGAAAAATGCGCATGGTGACTGTTGTATTCAATCACGATGAAATTTCCGTGTTTCATCAACACTTTGAAGGTCCACAGATTACCGAAAGGCTCCAGATGTGCATCGGAAACTACTACTGGTCTTCGAGGAAACGATCAAAGCATAGACTGTTTGAGACATTACTCCAGTTAAAGAAAGTGCGCATGGTGACTGTTGTATTCAATCCCGATGCAATTTCTGTGTTTCATCAACACTCAGTTAGTCCGCAGACTACAGAATGCCTCCAAATGTGCATCGGAAACTGCTACTGGTCTTCCAGGGAACGATCAAAGCGTAGACTGATTGAGACATTACTCCCATGGGGGAAAGTGGTCATGGTGACTGTTGTATTCAATGCCGATGCTATTTCTGTGTTTCATTAGCACTCGGATAGTCCACAGATTGAAGAATGCCTCCAGATGTGAATCGGAATCTACTACTGGTCTTGAGGGAACGATCAAAGCGATGACAATTTGATACATTACTCCAATGGAGAAATGTACGCATGGTGCTTGTTGTATTCAATCCCGATGCAATTTCAGTGTTTCATCAACACTCAGTTAGTCCGCAGACTACAGAATGCCTCCAGATGTGAATCGGAAACTGCTACTGGTCTTCCAGGGAACGATCAAAGCGTAGACTATTTGAGACATTACTCCTATGTAGGAAAGTGCGCATGGTGGCTGTTGTATTCAATCCCGACGCAATATCTGTGTTTCATCAACACTCTGATAGTCCCCAGATTACAGAATGCCGCCATATGTGCATCAGAAACTACTACTGGTCTTCCAGGGAACGACAAAGCGTAGACTGTTTGAGACATTACTCCCATGGAGCAAAGTGCGCATGGTGACTGTTGTATTCAATCCCGATGCAATTTCTGTGTTTCAACAACACTCTGATAGTAAACAGATTACAGATTGCCTCCAGATGTGCATCGGAAACTACTACTGGTCTTCCAGGGAACGGTCAAAGCGTAGACTGATTGAGACATTACTCCCATGGGGGAAAGTGGTCATGGTGACTGTTGTATTCAATGCCGATGCTATTTCTGTGTTTCATTAGCACTCGGATAGTCCACAGATTGAAGAATGCCTCCAGATGTGAATCGGAATCTACTACTGGTCTTGAGGGAACGATCAAAGCGATGACAATTTGATACATTACTCCAATGGAGAAATGTACGCATGGTGCTTGTTGTATTCAATCCCGATGCAATTTCTGTGTTTCATCAACACTTTGAAGGTCCACAGATTACAGAATGCCTCCAGATGTGCATCGGAAACTACTACTGGTCTTCCAGGGAACGATCAAAGCGTAGAAAGTTTGAGACATTACTCCCATGGAGGAAAGTGGTCATGGTGACTGTTGTATTCAATCCCGATGCAATTTCAGTGTTTCAACAACACTCTGATAGTCCACAGATTACATAATGCCTCCAAATGTGCATCGGAAACTACTACTGGTCTTCCAGGGAACGATCAAAGCGTAGACTGTTTGAGACATTACTCCCATGGAGCAAAGTGCGCATGGTGACTGTTGTATTCAATCTCGATGCAATTTCATTGTTTCAACAACTCTCTGATAGTCCAACGATTACAGAATGCCTCCAGATGTGCATCGGAAACTACTACTGGTCTTCCAGGGAACGATCAAAGCGTAGACTGTTTGAGACATTACTCCCATGGAGGAAAGTCCGCATGGTGACTGTTGTATTCAATCCCGATGCAATTTCTGTGATTCAACAACATTCTGATAGTCCACAGATTACAGAATGCCTCCAGGTGTGCATCCTAAACTAGTACTGGTATTCCAGGGAACTATCAAAGCGTAGACTATTTGAGACATTACTCCTATGTAGCAAAGTGCGCAGGGTGACTTTTGTATTCAATCCCGATGTAATTTCTGTGTTATATTAACACTCTGATAGTCCAGAGACTACAGAATGCCTCCAGATGTGCATCGGAACCTACTACTGGTCTTCCAGGGAACGATCAAAGCGTAGACTGTTTGAGACATTACTGCCATGGATGAAAGTCCGCATGGTGACTGTTGTATTCAATCCCGATGCAACTTCTGTGTTTCAACAACACTCTGATAGTAAACAGATTACAGATTGCCTCCAGATGTGCATCGGAAACTACTACTGGTCTTCCAGGGAACGATCAAAGCGTAGACTGATTGAGACATTACTCCCATGGGGGAAAGTGGTCATGGTGACTGTTGTATTCAATGCCGATGCTATTTCTGTGTTTCATTAGCACTCGGATAGTCCACAGATTGAAGAATGCTTCCAGATGTGAATCGGAATCTACTACTGGTCTTGAGGGAACGATCAAAGCATAGACTGTTTGAGACATTACTCACGTGAAAGAAAGTGCGCATGGTGACTGTTGTATTCAATCCCGATGCAATTTCTGTGTTTCATCAACACTCAGTTAGTCCGCAGACTACAGAATGCCTCCAGATGTGAATCGGAAACTGCTACTGGTCTTCCAGGGAACGATCAAAGGGTAGACTATTTGAGACATTACTCCTATGTAGGAAAGTGCGCATGGTGGCTGTTGTATTCAATCCCGACGCAATATCTGTGTTTCATCAACACTCAGATAGTCCCCAGATTACAGAATGCCGCCATATGTGCATCAGAAACTACTACTGGTCTTCCAGGGAACGACAAAGCGTAGACTGTTTGAGACATTACTCCCATGGAGCAAAGTGCGCATGGTGACTGTTGTATTCAATCCCGATGCAATTTCTGTGTTTCAACAACACTCTGATAGTAAACAGATTACAGATTGCCTCCAGATGTGCATCGGAAACTACTACTGGTCTTCCAGGGAACGGTCAAAGCGTAGACTGATTGAGACATTACTCCCATGGGGGAAAGTGGTCATGGTGACTGTTGTATTCAATGCCGATGCTATTTCTGTGTTTCATTAGCACTCGGATAGTCCACAGATTGAAGAATGCCTCCAGATGTGAATCGGAATCTACTACTGGTCTTGAGGGAACGATCAAAGCGATGACAATTTGATACATTACTCCAATGGAGAAATGTACGCATGGTGCTTGTTGTATTCAATCCCGATGCAATTTCTGTGTTTCATCAACACTTTGAAGGTCCACAGATTACAGAATGCCTCCAGATGTGCATCGGAAACTACTACTGGTCTTCCAGGGAACGATCAAAGCGTAGAAAGTTTGAGACATTACTCCCATGGAGGAAAGTGGTCATGGTGACTGTTGTATTCAATCCCGATGCAATTTCAGTGTTTCAACAACACTCTGATAGTCCACAGATTACATAATGCCTCCAAATGTGCATCGGAAACTACTACTGGTCTTCCAGGGAACGATCAAAGCGTAGACTGTTTGAGACATTACTCCCATGGAGCAAAGTGCGCATGGTGACTGTTGTATTCAATCCCGATGCAATTTCATTGTTTCAACAACTCTCTGATAGTCCAACGATTACAGAATGCCTCCAGATGTGCATCGGAAACTACTACTGGTCTTCCAGGGAACGATCAAAGCGTAGACTGTTTGAGACATTACTCCCATGGAGGAAAGTCCGCATGGTGACTGTTGTATTCAATCCCGATGCAATTTCTGTGATTCAACAACATTCTGATAGTCCACAGATTACAGAATGCCTCCAGGTGTGCATCCTAAACTAGTACTGGTATTCCAGGGAACTATCAAAGCGTAGACTATTTGAGACATTACTCCTATGTAGCAAAGTGCGCAGGGTGACTTTTGTATTCAATCCCGATGTAATTTCTGTGTTATATTAACACTCTGATAGTCCAGAGACTACAGAATGCCTCCAGATGTGCATCGGAACCTACTAATGGTCTTCCAGGGAACGATCAAAGCGTAGACTGTTTGAGACATTACTGCCATGGATGAAAGTCCGCATGGTGACTGTTGTATTCAATCCCGATGCAACTTCTGTGTTTCAACAACACTCTGATAGTAAACAGATTACAGATTGCCTCCAGATGTGCATCGGAAACTACTACTGGTCTTCCAGGGAACGATCAAAGCGTAGACTTTTTTAGACATTACTTCTATGTAGCAAAGTGCGCAGGGTGACTTTTGTATTCAATCCCGATGTAATTTCTGTGTTATATTAACACTCTGATAGTACACAGACTACAGAATGCCTCCAGATGTGCATCGGAAACTACTACTGGTCTTCCAGGGAGCGATCAAAGCGTAGACTGTTTGAGACATTACTGCCATGGATGAAAGTCCGCATGGTGACTGTTGTATTCAATCCCGATGCAATTTCTGTGTTTCAACAACACTCTGATAGTAAACAGATTACAGATTGCCTCCAGATGTGCATCGGAAACTACTACTGGTCTTCCAGGGAACGATCAAAGGGTAGACTGGTTGAGACATTACTCCTATGTAGGAAAGTGTGCATGGTGGCTGTTGTATTCAATCCCGATGCAATATCTGTGTTTCATCAACACTCAGATAGTCTCCAGATTACAGAATGCCTTCATATGTGCATCGGAAACTACTACTGGTCTTCCAGGGAACGATCAAAGCGTAGACTGTTTGAGACATTACTCCCATGGAGCAAAGTGCGCATGGTGACTGTTGTATTCAATCCCGATGCAATTTCAGTGTTTCAACAACTCTCTGATAGTCCAACGATTACAGAATGCCTCCAGATGTGCATCGGAAACTACTACTGGTCTTCCAGGGAACGATCAAAGCGTAGACTGTTTGAGACATTACTCCCATGGAGGAAAGTCCGCATGGTGACTGTTGTATTCAATCCCGATGCAATTTCTGTGTTTCAACAACATTCTGATAGTCCACAGATTACAGAATGCCTCCAGGTGTGCATCTTATACTTCTACTGGTATTCCAGGGAACGATCAAAGCGTAGACTATTTGAGACATTACTCCTATGTAGGAAAGTGCACATGGAGACTGTTGTATTCAATCCCGATGCAATATCTGTGTTTCCTCAACACTCTGAAAGTCCAAAGATTACAGAATGCCTCCAGATGTGTATCGGAAACTACTACTGGTCTTTTAGGGAACTCAAAACGTAATCTGTTTGAGACATTAATCCCATGGAGGAAAGTGCGCATGGTGACTGTTTTATCCAATCCCGATACAATTTCTGTGTTTCATCAACACTCTGATAGTCCACAGATTACAGAATGCTTCCAGATGTGCATCGGAAACTTCTACTGGTACTCCAGGGAACGATCAAAGCGTAGACTTTTTTAGACATAACTTCTATGTAGCAAAGTGCGCAGGGTGACTTTTGTATTCAATCCCGATGTAATTTCTGTGTTATATTAACACTCTGATAGTCCACAGACTACAGAATGCCTCCAGATGTGCATCGGAACCTACTACTGGTCTTCCAGGGAACGATCAAAGCGTAGACTGTTTGAGACATTACTGCCATGGATGAAAGTCCTCATGGTGACTGTTGTATTCAATCCCGATGCAATTTCTGTGTTTCAACAACACTCTGATAGTAAACAGATTACAGATTACCTCCAGATTTCATCGGAAAGTACTACTGGTCTTCCAGGGAACGATCAAAGCGTAGACTGTTTGAGACATTACTCCCATGGAGAAAAGTGGTCATGGTGACTGTTGTATTCAATCCCGATGCAATTTCTGTGTTTCATTAGCACTCGGATAATCCACAGATTAAAGAATGCCTCCAGATGTGCATCGGAAACTACTACTGGTCTTGAGGGAACGATCAAAGCGATGACTGTTTGAGACATTACTGCAATGGAGAAATGTACGCATGGTGCCTGTTGTATTCAATCCCGATGCAATTTCTGTGTTTCATCAACACTTTGAAGGTCCACAGATTACAGAATGACTCAAGATGTGCATCATAAACTACTAATGGTCTTCCAGGGAACGATCAAAGCGTAGCCTGTTTGAGACATTACTCCCATGGAGGAAAGTGCTCATAGTGAGTGTTGTATTTAATCCCGATGCAATTTCTGTGTTTCAACAACACTCTGATAGTAAACAGATTACAGAATGCCTCCAGATGTGCATCGGAAACTACTACTGGTCATCCAGGGAGCGATCAAAGCGTAGACTGTTTGAGACATTACTCCCATGGAGGAAAGCACGTGGTGACTGTTGTATTCAATCACGATGCATTTTCTGTGTTTCATCACAACTTTGAAGGTCCACAGATTACAGAATGCCTCCAGATGTGCATCGGAAGCTACTACTAGTCAGCGAGGGAACGATCAATTCAGAGACTGTTTGAAATATTACTCCCGTGGGGAAAAATGCGCATGGTGACTGTTGTATTCAATCCCGATGCAATTTCTGTGTTTCATCAACAGTCTGATAGTCCACAAATTACAGACTGCCTCCAGATGTGCATCGGAAACTACTACTGGTCTTCCAGGGAACGATCAAAGGGTAGACTGGTTGAGACATTACTCCTATGTAGGAAAGTGTGCATGGTGGCTGTTGTATTCAATCCCGATGCAATATCTGTGTTTCATCAACACTCAGATAGCCTCCAGATTACAGAATGCCTTCATATGTGCATCGGAAACTACTACTGGTCTTCCAGGGAACGATCAAAGCGTAGACTGTTTGAGACATTACTCCCATGGAGGAAAGTCCGCATGGTGACTGTTGTATTCAATCCCGATGCAATTTCTGTGTTTCAACAAAATTCTGATAGTCCACAGATTACAGAATGCCTCCAGGTGTGCATCCTATACTTCTACTGGTATTCCAGGGAACGATCAAAGCGTAGACTATTTGAGACATTACTCCTATGTAGGAAAGTGCACATGGAGACTGTTGTATTCAATCCCGATGCAATATCTGTGTTTCCTCAACACTCAGAAAGTCCAAAGATTACAGAATGCCTCCAGATGTGTATCGGAAACTACTACTGGTCTTCCAGGGAACTCTAAACGTAATCTGTTTGAGACATTACTCCCATGGAGGAAAGTGCGCATGGTGACTGTTTTATCCAATCCCGATACAATTTCTGTGTTTCATCAACACTCTGATAGTCCACAGATTACAGAATGCTTCCAGATGTGCATCGGAAACTTCTACTGGTACTCCAGGGAACGATCAAAGCGTAGACTGTTTGAGACATTACTCCCATGGAGCAAAGTGCGCATGGTGACTGTTGTATTCAATCCCGATGCAATTTCATTGTTTCAACAACTCTCTGATAGTCCAACGATTACAGAATGCCTCCAGATGTGCATCGGAAACTACTACTGGTCTTCCAGGGAACGATCAAAGCGTAGACTGTTTGAGACATTACTCCCATGGAGGAAAGTCCGCATGGTGACTGTTGTATTCAATCCCGATGCAATTTCTGTGATTCAACAACATTCCGATAGTCCACAGATTACAGAATGCCTCCAGGTGTGCATCCTAAACTAGTACTGGTATTCCAGGGAACGATCAAAGCGTAGACTATTTGAGACATTACTCCTATGTAGCAAAGTGCGCAGGGTGACTTTTGTATTCAATCCCGATGTAATTTCTGTGTTATATTAACACTCTGATAGTCCACAGACTACAGAATGCCTCCAGATGTGCATCGGAACCTACTACTGGTCTTCCAGGGAACGATCAAAGCGTAGACTGTTTGAGACATTACTGCCATGGATGAAAGTCCGCATGGTGACTGTTGTATTCAATCCCGATGCAACTTCTGTGTTTCAACAACACTCTGATAGTAAACAGATTACAGATTGCCTCCAGATGTGCATCGGAAAGTACTACTGGTCTTCCAGGGAACGATCAAAGCGTAGACTTTTTTAGACATTACTTCTATGTAGCAAAGTGCGCAGGGTGACTTTTGTATTCAATCCCGATGTAATTTCTGTGTTATATTAACACTCTGATAGTCCACAGACTACAGAATGCCTCCAGATGTGCATCGGAACCTACTACTCGTCTTCCAGGGAACGATCAAAGCGTAGACTGTTTGAGACATTACTGCCATGGATGAAAGTCCGCATGGTGACTGTTGTATTCAATCCCGATGCAATTTCTGTGTTTCAACAACACTCTGATAGTAAACAGATTACAGATTGCCTCCAGATGTGCATCGGAAACTACTACTGGTCTTCCAGGGAACGATCAAAGGGTAGACTGGTTGAGACATTACTCCTATGTAGGAAAGTGTGCATGGTGGCTGTTGTATTCAATCCCGATGCAATATCTGTGTTTCATCAACACTCAGATAGTCTCCAGATTACAGAATGCCTTCATATGTGCATCGGAAACTACTACTGGTCTTCCAGGGAACGATCAAAGCGTAGACTGTTTGAGACATTACTCCCATGGAGCAAAGTGCGCATGGTGACTGTTGTATTCAATCCCGATGCAATTTCAGTGTTTCAACAACTCTCTGATAGTCCAACGATTACAGAATGCCTCCAGATGTGCATCGGAAACTACTACTGGTCTTCCAGGGAACGATCAAAGCGTAGACTGTTTGAGACATTACTCCCATGGAGGAAAGTCCGCATGGTGACTGTTGTATTCAATCCCGATGAAATTTCTGTGTTTCAACAACATTCTGATAGTCCACAGATTACAGAATGCCTCCAGGTGTGCATCTTATACTTCTACTGGTATTCCAGGGAACGATCAAAGCGTAGACTATTTGAGACATTACTCCTATGTAGGAAAGTGCACATGGAGATTGTTGTATTCAATCCCGATGCAATATCTGTGTTTCCTCAACACTCTGAAAGTCCAAAGATTACAGAATGCCTCCAGATGTGTATCAGAAACTACTACTGGTCTTCCAGGGAACTCAAAACGTAATCTGTTTGAGACATTAATCCCATGGAGGAAAGTGCGCATGGTGACTGTTTTATCCAATCCCGATAAAATTTCTGTGTTTCATCAACACTCTGATAGTCCACAGATTACAGAATGCTTCCAGATGTGCATCGGAAACTTCTACTGGTACTCCAGGGAACGATCAAAGCGTAGACTGTTTGAGACATTACTGCCATGGATGAAAGTCCGCATGGTGACTGTTGTATTCAATCCCGATGCAATTTCTGTGTTTCAACAACACTCTGATAGTAAACAGATTACAGATTGCCTCCAGATGTGCATCGGAAACTACTACTGGTCTTCCAGGGAACGATCAAAGCGTAGACTGTTTGAGACATTACTACCATGGAGAAAAGTGGTCATGGTGACTGTTGTATTCAATCCCGATGCAATTTCTGTGTTTCATTAGCACTCGGATAATCCACAGATTAAAGAATGCCTCCAGATGTGCATCGGAAACTACTACTGGTCTTGAGGGAACGATCAAAGCGATGACTGTTTGAGACATTACTGCAATGGAGAAATGTACGCATGGTGCCTGTTGTATTCAATCCCGATGCAATTTCTGTGTTTCATCAACACTTTGAAGGTCCACAGATTACAGAATGCCTCAAGATGTGCATCATAAACTACTAATGGTCTTCCAGGGAACGATGAAAGCGTAGCCTGTTTGAGACATTACTCCCATGGAGGAAAGTGCTCATAGTGAGTGTTGTATTTAATCCCGATGCAATTTCAGTGTTTCAACAACTCTCTGGTAGTCCAACGATTACAGAATGCCTCCAGATGTGCATCGGAAACTACTACTGGTCTTCCAGGGAACGATCAAAGCGTAGACTGTTTGAGACATTACTCCCATGGAGGAAAGTCCGCATGGTGACTGTTGTATTCAATCCCGATGCAATTTCTGTGTTTCAACAACACTCTGATAGTAAACAGATTACCGAATGCCTCCAGATATGCATCGGAAACTACTACTGATCTTCCAGGGAACGATCAAAGGAGAGACTGTTTGAGACATTACTCATCTGGAGGAAAATGGGCATGGTGACTGTTGTATTCAATCCCGATGCAATTTCTGTGTTTCATCAACACTCTGATAGTACACAGATTACACAATGCCTCCAGACGTGCATCGGAAACTACTAGTGGTCTTCCAGGGAGCAATCAAAGCGTCGACTGTTTGAGACATTACTCCCATGGAGGAAAGTGGGCATGGTGACTGTTGTATTCAATCCAGATGCAATTTCTGTGTTCATCAACACTCTGATAGTCCACAGATTACAGAATGCCTCCAGATGTGCATCGGAAACTACTACTGGTCTTCCAGGGAACTCAAAGCGTAAACTGTTTGAGACATTACTCCCATGGAGGAAAGTGTTCATGGTGACTGTTGTATTCAATCCCGATACAATTTCTGTGTTTCATCAACACTCTGATAGTCCACAGATTACAGAATGCTTCCAGATGTGCATCGGAAACTACTACTGGTACTCCAGGGAACGATCAAAGCGTAGACTTTTTTAGACATTACTTCTATGTAGCAAAGTGCGCAGGGTGACTTTTGTATTCAATCCCGATGTAATTTCTGTGTTATATTAACACTCTGATAGTACACTGATTACAGAATGCCTCCTGATGTGCATCGGAAACTACTATTGGTCTTGAGGGAACGATCAAAGCGTAGACTGTTTGAGACATTACTCTCATGGAGGAAAGTCCGCATGGTGACTGTTGTATTCATCCCGATGCAATTTCTGTGTTTCAACAACACTCTGTTAGTAAACAGATTACAGAATGCCTCCAGATGTGCATCGGACACTACTACTGGTCTTCCAGCGAACGATCAAAGCGTAGACTGTTTGAGACATTACTCCCATGGAGGAAAGTGGCCATGGTGACTGTTCTATTCAATCGCGATGCAATTTCTGAGTTTCATTAGCACTCGGATAGTCCACAGATTAAAGAATGCCTCCAGATGTGCATCGGAAACTACTACTGGTCTTGAGGGAACGATCAAAGCGATGACAGTTTGAGACATTACTGCAATGGAGAAATGTACACATGGTGCCTGTTGTATTCAATCCCGATGCAATTTCTGTGTTTCAACAACACTCTGATAGTAAACAGATTACAGAATGCCTCCAGATGTGCATCGGAAACTACTACTGGTCATCCAGGGAGCGATCAAAGCGTAGACTGTTTGAGACATTACTCCCATGGAGGAAAGCACGTGGTGACTGTTGTATTCAATCACGATGCAATATCTGTGTTTCATCACAACTTTGAAAGTCCACAGATTACAGAATGCCTCTAGATGTGCATCGGAAGCTACTACTAGTCAGCGAGGGAACGATCAATTCATAGACTGTTTGAAATATTACTCCCGTGGGGAAAAATGCGCATGGTGACTGTTGTATTCAATCCCGATGCAATTTCTGTGTTTCATCAACAGTCTGATAGTCCACAAATTACAGACTGCCTCCAGATGTGCATCGGAAACTACTACTGGTCTTCCAGGGAACGATCAAAGGGTAGACTGGTTGAGACATTACTCCTATGTAGGAAAGTGTGCATGGTGGCTGTTGTATTCAATCCCGATGCAATATCTGTGTTTCATCAACACTCAGATAGCCTCCAGATTACAGAATGCCTTCATATGTGCATCGGAAACTACTACTGGTCTTCCAGGGAACGATCAAAGCGTAAACTGTTTGAGACATTACTCCCATGGAGGAAAGTCCGCATGGTGACTGTTGTATTCAATCCCGATGCAATTTCTGTGTTTCAACAACATTCTGATAGTCCACAGATTACAGAATGCCTCCAGGTGTGCATCCTATACTTCTACTGGTATTCCAGGGAACGATCAAAGCGTAGACTATTTGAGACATTACTCCTATGTAGGAAAGTGCACATGGAGACTGTTGTATTCAATCCCGATGCAATATCTGTGTTTCCTCAACACTCTGAAAGTCCAACGATTACAGAATGCCTCCAGATGTGTATCGGAAACTACTACTGGTCTTCCAGGGAACTCAAAACGTAATCTGTTTGAGACATTACTCCCATGGAGGAAAGTGCGCTTGGTGACTGTTTTATCCAATCCCGATACAATTTCTGTGTTTCATCAACACTCTGATAGTCCACAGATTACAGAATGCTTCCAGATGTGCATCAGAAACTTCTACTGGTACTCCAGGGAACGATCAAAGCGTAGACTTTTTTAGACATAACTTCTATGTAGCAAAGTGCGCAGGGTGACTTTTGTATTCAATCCCGATGTAATTTCTGTGTTATATTAACACTCTGATAGTCCACAGACTACAGAATGCCTCCAGATGTGCATCGGAACCTACTACTGGTCTTCCAGGGAATGATCAAAGCGTAGACTGTTTGAGACATTACTGCCATGGATGAAAGTCCGCATGGTGACTGTTGTATTCAATCCCGATGCAATTTCTGTGTTCAACAACACTCTGATAGTAAACAGATTACAGATTGCCTCCAGATGTGCATCGGAAACTACTACTGGTCTTCCAGGGAACGATCAAAGCGTAGACTGTTTGAGACATTACTCCCATGGAGAAAAGTGGTCATGGTGACTGTTGTATTCAATCCCGATGCAATTTCTGTGTTTCATCAACACTTTGAAGGTCCACAGATTACTGAATGCCTCAAGATGTGCATCATAAACTACTAATGGTCTTCCAGGGAACGATCAAAGCGTAGCCTGTTTGAGACATTACTCCCATGGAGGAAAGTGCTCATAGTGAGTGTTGTATTTAATCCCGATGCAATTTCAGTGTTTCAACAACTCTCTGGTAGTCCAACGATTACAGAATGCCTCCAGATGTGCATCGGAAACTACTACTGGTCTTCCAGGGAACGATCAAAGCGTAGACTGTTTGAGACATTACTCCCATGGAGGAAAGTCCGCATGATGACTGTTGTATTCAATCCCGATGCAATTTTTTTGTTTCAACAACACTCTGATAGTAAACAGATTACCGAATGCCTCCAGATATGCATCGGAAAGTACTACTGATCTTCCAGGGAACGATCAAAGTAGAGACTGTTTGAGACATTACTCATCTGGAGGAAAATGGGCATGGTGACTGTTGTATTCAATCCCGATGCAATTTCTGTGTTTCATCAACACTCTGATAGTACACATATTACACAATACCTCCAGATGTGCATCGGAAACTACTAGTGGTCTTCCAGGGAGCAATCAAAGCGTCGACTGTTTGAGACATTACTCCCATGGAGGAAAGTGGGCATGGTGACTGTTGTATTCAATCGAGATGCAATTTCTGTGTTCATCAACACTCTGATAGTCCACAGATTACAGAATGCCTCCAGATGTGCATCGGAAACTACTACTGGTCTTCCAGGGAACTCAAAGCGTGAACTGTTTGAGACATTACGCCCATGGAGGAAAGTGTTCATGGTGACTGTTGTATTCAATCCCGATACAATTTCTGTGTTTCATCAACACTCTGATAGTCCACAGATTACAGAATGCTTCCAGATGTGCATCGGAAACTACTACTGGTACTCCAGGGAACGATCAAAGCGTAGACTTTTTTAGACATTACTTCTATGTAGCAAAGTGCGCAGGGTGACTTTTGTATTCAATCCCGATGTAATTTCTGTGTTATATTAACACTCTGATAGTCCACAGATTACAGAATGCCTCCTGATGTGCATCGGAAACTACTATTGGTCTTGAGGGAACGATCAAAGCGTAGACTGTTTGAGACATTACTCCCATGGAGGAAAGTCCGCATGGTAACTGTTGTATTCATCCCGATGCAATTTCTGTGTTTCAACAACACTCTGTTAGTAAACAGATTACAGAATGCCTCCAGATGTGCATCGGAAACTACTACTGGTCTTCCAGCGAACGATCAAAGCGTAGACTGTTTGAGACATTACTCCCATGGAGGAAAGTGGCCATGGTGACTGTTCTATTCAATCCCGATGCAATTTCTGAGTTTCATTAGCACTCGGATAGTCCACAGATTAAAGAATGCCTCCAGATGTGCATCGGAAACTACTACTGGTCTTGAGGGAACGATCAAAGCGTAGACTGTTTGAGACATTACTCCCATGGAGCAAAGTGCGCATGGTGACTGTTGTATTCAATCCCGATGCAATTTCATTGTTTCAACAACTCTCTGATAGTCCAACGATTACAGAATGCCTCCAGATGTGCATCGGAAACTACTACTGGTCATCCAGGGAACGATCAAAGCGTAGACTGTTTGAGACATTACTCCCATGGAGGAAAGTCCGCATGGTGACTGTTGTATTCAATCCCGATGCAATTTCTGTGATTCAACAACATTCTGATAGTCCACAGATTACAGATTGCCTCCAGATGTGCATCGGAAACTACTACTGGTCTTCCAGGGAACGATCAAAGCGTAGACTTTTTTAGACATTACTTCTATGTAGCAAAGTGCGCAGGGTGACTTTTGTATTCAATCCCGATGCAATTTCTGTGTTTCAACAACACTCTGATAGTAAACAGATTACAGATTGCCTCCAGATGTGCATCGGAAACTACTACTGGTCTTCCAGGGAACGATCAAAGGGTAGACTGGTTGAGACATTACTCCTATGTAGGAAAGTGTGCATGGTGGCTGTTGTATTCAATCCCGATGCAATATCTGTGTTTCATCAACACTCAGATAGTCTCCAGATTACAGAATGCCTTCATATGTGCATCGGAAACTACTACTGGTCTTCCAGGGAACGATCAAAGCGTAGACTGTTTGAGATATTACTCCCATGGAGCAAAGTGCGCATGGTGACTGTTGTATTCAATCCCGATGCAATTTCAGTGTTTCAACAACTCTCTGATAGTCCAACGATTACAGAATGCCTCCAGATGTGCATCGGAAACTACTACTGGCCTTCCAGGGAACGATCAAAGCGTAGACTGTTTGAGACATTACTCCCATGGAGGAAAGTCCACATGGTGACTGTTGTATTCAATCCCGATGCAATTTCTGTGTTTCAACAACATTCTGATAGTCCAAAGATTACAGAATGCCTCCAGGTGTGCATCCTATACTTCTACTGGTATTCCAGGGAACGATCAAAGCGTAGACTATTTGAGACATTACTCCTATGTAGGAAAGTGCACATGGAGACTGTTGTATTCAATCCCGATGCAATATCTGTGTTTCCTCAACACTCTGAAAGTCCAAAGATTACAGAATGCCTCCAGATGTGTATCGGAAACTACTACTGGTCTTCCAGGGAACTCAAAACGTAATCTGTTTGAGACATTACTCCCATGGAGGAAAGTGCGCATGGTGACTGTTTTATCCAATCCCGATACAATTTCTGTGTTTCATCAACACTCTGATAGTCCACAGATTACAGAATGCTTCCAGATGTGCATCGGAAACTTCTACTGGTACTCCAGGGAACGATCAAAGCGTAGACTTTTTTAGACATAACTTCTATGTAGCAAAGTGCGCAGGGTGACTTTTGTATTCAATCCCGATGTAATTTCTGTGTTATATTAACACTCTGATAGTCCACAGACTACAGAATGCCTCCAGATGTGCATCGGAACCTACTACTGGTCTTCCAGGGAACGATCAAAGCGTAGACTGTTTGAGACATTACTGCCATGGATGAAAGTCCGCATGGTGACTGTTGTATTCAATCCCGATGCAATTTCTGTGTTTCAACAACACTCTGATAGTAAACAGATTACAGATTGCCTCCAGATGTGCATCGGAAACTACTACTGGTCTTCCAGGGAACGATCAAAGCGTAGACTGTTTGAGACATTACTCCCATGGAGAAAAGTGGTCATGGTGACTGTTGTATTCAATCCCGATGCAATTTCTGTGTTTCATTAGCACTCGGATAATCCACAGATTAAAGAATGCCTCCAGATGTGCATCGGAAACTACTACTGGTCTTGAGGGAACGATCAAAGCGATGCCTGTTTGAGACATTACTGCAATGGAGAAATGTACGCATGGTGCCTGTTGTATTCAATCCCGATGCAATTTCTGTGTTTCATCAACACTTTGAAGGTCCACAGATTACAGAATGCCTCAAGATGTGCATCATAAACTACTAATGGTCTTCCAGGGAACGATCAAAGCGTAGCCTGTTTGAGACATTACTCCCATGGAGGAAAGTGCTCATAGTGAGTGTTGTATTTAATCCCGATGCAATTTCAGTGTTTCAACAACTCTCTGGTAGTCCAACGATTACAGAATGCCTCCAGATGTGCATCGGAAACTACTACTGGTCATCCAGGGAACGATCAAAGCGTAGACTGTTTGAGACATTACTCCCATGGAGGAAAGTCCGCATGGTGACTGTTGTATTCAATCCCGATGCAATTTCTGTGTTTCAACAACACTCTGATAGTAAACAGATTACCGAATGCCTCCAGATATGCATCGGAAAGTACTACTGATCTTCCAGGGAACGATCAAAGTAGAGACTGTTTGAGACATTACTCATCTGGAGGAAAATGGGCATGGTGACTGTTGTATTCAATCCCGATGCAATTTCTGTGTTTCATCAACACTCTGATAGTCCACAGATTACAGAATGCTTCCAGATGTGCATCGGAAACTACTACTGGTACTCCAGGGAACGATCAAAGCGTAGACTTTTTTAGACATTACTTCTATGTAGCAAAGTGCGCAGGGTGACTTTTGTATTCAATCCCGATGTAATTTCTGTGTTATAATAACACTCTGATAGTCCACAGATTACAGAATGCCTCCTGATGTGCATCGGAAACTACTATTGGTCTTGAGGGAACGATCAAAGCGTAGACTGTTTGAGACATTACTCCCATGGAGGAAAGTCCGCATGGTGACTGTTGTATTCATCCCGATGCAATTTCTGTGTTTCAACAACACTCTGTTAGTAAACAGATTACAGAATGCCTCCAGATGTGCATCGGAAACTACTACTGGTCTTCCTGGAAACGATCAAATCATAGACTGTTTGAGACATTATTCCCATGGAGGAAAGTGCGCAAGGTGACTGTTGTATTCAATCACGACGCAATTTCTGTGTTTCATCAACACTTTGAAGGTCCACAGATTACAGAATGCCTCCAGATGTGCATCTGAAACTACTACTGCCCTTCGAGGGAACGATCAAATCATAGACTGTTTGGGACATTACTCCCGTGGGGGGAAATGCATATGGTGACTGTTGTATTCAATCCCGATGCAATTTCTGTGTTTCATCAACACTCTGATAGTCCACAGATTACAGATTGCCTCCGCATGTGCATCGAAAACTACTACTGGTCTTCCTGGGAACGATGAAAGCATAGACTGTTTGAGGCATTACTCCCATGGATGAAAGTGCGCATGGTGACTGTTGTATTCAATCACGATGCAATTTCTGTGTTTCATCAACTCTTTGAAGGTCCACAGATTACCGAATGGCTCCTGATGTGCATCGGAAACTACTACTGCTCTTCGAGGAAACGATCAAAGCATAGACTGTTTGAGACATTACGCCCGTGGAAGAAAGTGCGAATGGTGACTGTTGTAGTCGATCCCGATGCAATTACTGTGTTTCATCAACACTCTGATAGTCCACAGATTAGACATTGCCTCCAGATGTGTATCGGAAACTACTACTGGTCTTCCAGGGAACGATCAAAGTATAGACTGTTTGAGGCATTTCTCCCATGTAGGAAAGTGCTCATGGTGATTGTTATATTCAATCACGATGCAATTTCTGTGTTTCATCAACACTTTGAAAGTCCACAGATTACAGAATGCCTCCGGATGTGCATCGGAAACTACTACTGTTCTTCCAGGGAACGATCAAAACGTAGACTGTTTGAGACATTACTCCCATGGAGGTAAGTGCGCAAGGTGGCTGTTGTATTCAATCCCGAAGCAATTTCAGTGTTTCAACAACACTCTGATAGTCCACAGATTACAGTATGCCTCCAGATGTGCATCGGAAACTACTACTGGTCTTCCAGGGAACGATCAAAGCGTAGACTATTTGAGGCATTACTCCTACGTAGGAAAGTGCGCATGGTGACTGTTATATTCAATCCCGATGCAATATCTGTGTTTCATCAACACTCTGATAGTCTACAGATTACAGAATGCCTCCAGATGTGCATCGGAAACTACAACTGGTCTTCCAGGGAACGATCAAGGCGAAGACTATTTGAGACATTACTCCTGTGTAGGAATGTGCGCATGGTGACCGTTGTACTCAATCCCGATGCAATTTCTGTGTTTCATCTACACTCTGATGGTCCACAGATTACAGAATGCCTCCGGATGTGCATCGGAAACTACTACTGGTCTTCCAGGCAACGATCAAATTGTAGACTGTTTGAGACATTACTCCCATGGAGGAAAGTCCGCATGGTGACTGTTGTATTCAATCCCGATGCAATTTCTTTGTTTCAACAACCGTCTGATAGTAAACAGATTACAGAATGCCTCCAGATGTGCATCGGAAACTACTACTGGTCTTCCAGGGAACGATCAAAGCGTAGGCTGTTTCAGAAATAACTCCCATGGAGGAAAGTGGTCATGGTGACTGTTGTATTCTATCCCGATGCAATATCTGTGTTTCATTAGCACTCGGATAGTCCACAGATTACAGAATGCCTCCAGATGTGCATCGGAAACTACTACTGGTTTTGAGGGAACGATCAAAGCGATGACAGTTTGATACATTACTCCCATGGAGGAAAGTGGGCATGGTGACTGTTGTATTCAATCCCGATGCAATTCCTGTGTTTCATCCACACTTTGAAGGTCCACAGATTACAGAATGCCTCCAGATGTGCATCGGAAACTACTACTGGTCTTCCAGGGAACGAACAAATCGTAGACTGTTTGAGACATTACACCTATGTAGGAATGTTCGCATGGTGACTGTTGTATTCAATCCCGATGTAATCTCTGTGTTTCATCTACACTCTGATGGTCCAAAGATTTCAGAATTCATCCAGATGTGAATCGGAAACTACTACTGGTCTTCCAGGGAACGATCAAAACGTAGACTGTTTGAGACATTACTCCCATGGAGGTAAGTGCGCAAGGTGACTGTTGTATTTAATCCCGATGCAATTTCAGTGTTTCAACAACACTCTGATAGTCCACAGATTACAGTATGCCTCCAGAGGTGCATCGGAAACTACTACTGGTCTTCCAGGGAACGATCAAAGCGTAGACTATTTGAGACACAACTCCTATGTAGGAAAGTGCGCATGGTGACGGTTATATTCAATCCCGATGCAATATCTGTGTTTCATCAACACTCTGATAGTCCACAGATTACAGATTGCCTCCACATGTGCATCGAAACTACTACTGGTCTTCCTGGGAACGATCAAAGCATAGACTGTTTGAGGCATTACTCCCATGGAGGAAAGTGCGCATGGTGAATGTTGTATTCAATCCCGATGCAATTTTTGTGTTTCTTCAACACTCTGACAGTCCAAAGATTACACTTTGCCTCCAGATGTGCATCGGGAACTACTACTGGTCTTCCTGGGACCGATCAAAGCGTAGACTGTTTGAGACATTACTCCCATGGTGGAAAGCGCGTGGTGACTGTTGTATTCAATCACGATGCAATTTCTGTGTTTCATCAACACTTTGAAGGTCCACAGATTACAGAACGCCTCCAGATGTGCAACGGAAACTACTACTGGTCTTCGAGGGAACGATCAAATGATTGACTGTTTGAGACATTACTCCCGTGGGGGAAAGTGCGCATGGTGACTGTTGTATTCAATCCCGATGCAATTTCTGAGTTTCATCAACACTCAGTTAGTCCACAGATTACAGAATGCCTCCAGATGTGCATCGGAAACTGCTACTGGTCTTCCAGGGAACGATCAAAGCGTAGACTGTTTGAGACATTACTCCCATGGAGGAAAGTGCGAATGGTGACTGTTATATTCAATCCCGATGCAATTTCTGTGTTTCATCAACACTTTGAAGGTCCACAGATTACAGAATGCCTCCAGATATGCATCGGAAACTACTGCTGGTCTTAGTGGAAACAATCAAATCATAGACTGTTTGAGACATTACTCCCGAGGTAGAAAGTGCGCATGGTGACTGTTGTAGTCAATCCCGTTGCAAATTTTGTGTTTCATCAACACTCAGTTAGTCCACAGATTACAGAATGATACCAGATGTGCATCGGAACAACTACTGGGCTTCCAGGGAGCAATCAAAGCGTAGACTGTTTGAGACATTACTAACGTGGAGGAAAGTGGGCACGGTGACTGTTGTATTCAATCCCGATGCAATTTCTGTGTTTCATCAACACTCTGATAGTCCACAGATTACAGAATGCCACCAGATGTGCATCGGAAACTACTTCTTTTCTTCCAGGGAACGATCAAAGCGTAGACAGTTTGAGACATTACTCCCATGAAGGAAAGTTCGCATGGTGACTGTTGTATTCAATGCCGATGCAATTTCTGTGTTTCATCAACACCCGGATCGACCACAAATTACAGAATGCCTCCAGATGTGCATCGGAAACTACTACTGGTCTTCAGGGAACGATCAAATGGATGACAGTTTAAGACATTACTCCCATGGAGGAAAGTGCGCATGGTGACTGTTGTATTCAATACCGATGCAATTTCTGTGTTTCATCAACACTTTGAAGGTGAACAGATTACAGAATGCCTCAAGATGTGCATCGGAAACTACTACTGTTCTTCCAGGGAACGATCAAAGCGTAGGCTCTTTGAGACATTACTCCCATGGAGGAAAGTGCGAATGGTGACTGTTGTATTCATTCCAGATACAATTTCTGTGTTTCATCAACACTCTGATAGTCCACAGATTACAAATTGCCTCCAAATGTGCATCTGAAGCTACTACTGGTCTTCCTGGGAACGATCAAAGCATAGAATGTTTGACAAATTACTCCCATGGAGGAAAGTTCGCATGGTGAATGTTGTATTCAATCCCGATGCAATTTCTGTGTTTCATCAACACTCTGATAGTCCACAGACTACAGATTGCCTCCAGATGTGCATCGGAAACTACTACTGGTCTTCCTGGGAACGATCAAATCATAGACTGTTTGAGACATTACTCCCGTGGGGGAAAGTGCGTATGGGGACTGTTGTATTTAATCCCGATGCAATTTCTGTGTTTCATAAACACTCTGATAGTCCACAGATTACAGAATGCCTCCAGATGTGCATCGGAAACTGCTACTGGTCTTCCAGGGAACGATCAAAGCGTAGACTGTTTGAGACATTACTCCCATGGAATAAAGTGCGAATGGTGACTGTTGTATTCAATCACGATGCAATTTCTGTGTTTAATCAACACATTGAAGGTCCATAGATTACAGAATGCCTTCAGATGTGCATCGGAAACTACTGGTCTTCGAGGAAACGATCAAATCATAGAATGTTTGAGACATTACTCCCGAGGAAGAAAGTGCGCATGGAGACTGTTGTATTCAATCCCGATGCAATTTCTGTGTTTCATCAACACTCTGATAGTGCACAGATTACAGATTGCCTCCACATGTGCATCGGAAAGTACTACTGGTCTTCCTGGGAACGATCAAAACATAGACTGATTGAGGCATTACTCCAATGGTGGGAAGTGCGCATGGTGACTGTTGTATTCAATCACGAAGCAATTTCTGTGTTTCATCAACACTGTGAAGGTGCACAGATTACCGAATGGCTCCAGATGTGCATCGGAAGCTACTACTGGTCTTCGAGGAAACGATCAAATCATAGACGGTTTGAGACAATACTCCCGTGGAAGAAAGTACGCATGGTGACTGTTGTATACAATCCCGATGCTATTTCTGTGTTTCATCAACACTCAGTTAGTCCACAGATTACAGAATGCCTCCAGATGTGCATCGGAAACTGCTACTGGTCTTCCAGGGAACTATCAAAGCGTAGACTGTTTGAGACATTACTCCCATGGACCAAAGTGCGAATGGTGACTGTTGTATTCACTCCCGATGGAATTTCTGCGTTTCATCAACACTCTTATAGTCCACAGATTACCGATTGCCTCCAGATGTGCATCGGAAACTACTACTGGTCTTCCTGGGAACGATCAAATCATAGACTGTTTGAGACATTACTCCCTTGGAGGTAAGTGCGCATGGTGACTGTTGTATTCAATCACGATGCAATTTCTGTGTTTCATCAACACTTTGAAGGTCCACAGATTACAGAATGCCTCCAGACGTGCATCGGAAACTACTACTGGTTTCGGGGGAACGATCAAATCATTCACAGTTTGAGACATTACTCCCGTGGGGGAAAGTGCGCATGGTGACTGTTGTATTCAATCCCGATGCAATTTTTGTGTTTCATCAACACTCTGACAGTCCACAGATTACACAATGCCTCCAGATGTGGATCGGGAACTACTACTGGTCCTCCTGGGACCGATCAAAGCGCAGACTGTTTGAGACATTACTCCCATGGTGGAAAGTGCGTGGTGACTGTTGTATTCAATCCCGATGCAATTTCTATGTTTCATCAACACTCAGTTAGTCCACAGATTACAGAATGCCTCCAGATGTGCATCGGAAACTGCTACTGGTCTTCCAGGGAAAGATCAAAGTGTATACTGTTTGAGGCATTACTCCAATGGAGGAACGTGCGCATGGTGACTGTTCTATTCAATCACGATGCAATTTCTGTGTTTCATCAACACTATGAAGGTCCACAGATTACAGAATTCCTCCAGATGTGCATCGGGTACTACTACTGGTCTTAGAGGAAACGATCAAATCATAGACTGTTTGAGACATTACTCCCGAAGAAGAAAGTGCGCATGGTGACTGTTGTATTCAATCCGGATGCAAATTCTGTGTTTCATCAACACTCAGTTAGTCCACAGATTATAGAATGCCTCCGGATGTGCATCGGAAACTACTACTGGTCTTCCAGGGAACGATCAAATCGTAGACTCTTTGAGACATTACTCCCATGGAGGAAAGTGCGAATGGTGACTGTTGTATTCAATCCAGATGCAATTTCTGTGTTTCATCAACACTCTGATAGTCCACAGATTACAGATTGCTTCCAGATGTGCATCGGAAACTACTACTGGTCTTCCTATGAACGGTCAAAGCATAGACTGTTTGAGACATTACTCCCATGGAGGAAAGTGCGCATGGTGACTGTTGTATTCAATCACGAAGCAATTTCTGTGTTTCGTCAACACTTTGAAGGTCCGCAGGTTACAGAATGCTAGCAGATGTGCATCGGAAACCACTACTGGTCTTCGAGGGAACGATCAAATCATAGACTGTTTGAGACATTACTCCCGTGGGGTAAAGGGCGCATGGTGTCTGTTGTATTCCATCCCGATGCAATTTCTGTCTTTCATCAACACTCTGATAGTCCACAGATTACAGATTGCTTCCAAATGTATATCGGTAGCTACTACTGGTCTTCCTGGGAACGGTCAAAACATTGAATGTTTGACACATTACTCCCATGGAGGAAAGTGCGCATGGTGACTGTTGTATTCCATCCCGATGCAATTTCTGTGTTTCATCAACACTCTGATAGTCCACAGTCTACAGATTGCCTCCAGATGTGCATCGGAAACTACTACTGGTCTTCCTGTGAACGATCAAATCATAGACTGTTTGAGGCATTACACCCATGGAGGAAAGTGCGCATGGTGATTTGTTGTATTCAATCACGATGCAATTTCTGTGTTTCATTAACACTTTGAAGGTCCATAGATTACAGAATGCCTCCAGATGTGCATCGGAAAGTACTACTGGTCTTCGAGGAAACGATCAAATCATAGACTGTTTGAGACATTACTCCAGAGGAAGAAAGTGCGCATGAAGACTGTTGTATACAATCCCGATGCAATTTCTGTGTTTCATCAACACTCAGTTAGTCCACAGATTACAGAATGCCTCAAGATGTGCATCGGAAACTACTACTAGTCTTCCAGGGAACGATCAAAGCGTAGACTGTTTGAGACATTACTCCCATGGTGGAAAGTGGGCATGATGACTGTTGTATTCAATCCCGATGCAATTTCTGTGTTTCATCAACACTCTGATAGTCCACAGATTACAGAATGCCACCAGATGTGCATCGGAAACTACTACTGGTCTTCCAGGGAACGATCAAAGCGTAGACAGTTTGAGACATTACTCCCATGGAGGAAAGTTCGCATGGTGACTGTTGTATTCAATGCCGATGCAATTTCTGTGTTTCATCAACACCCGGATAGACCACAAATTACAGAATGCCTCCAGATGTGCATCGGAAACTACTACTGGTCCTCAGGGAACGATCAATTCGATGACAGTTTAAGACATTTTTCCCATGGAGGAAAGTGCGCATGGTGACTGTTGTAATCAATACCGAAGCAATTTCTGTGTTTCATCAACACTTTGTAGGTGAACAGATTACAGAATACCTCAAGATGTGCATCGGAAACTACTACTGGTCTTCCAGGGAACGATCAAAGCGTAGGCTCTTTGAGACATTACTCCCATGGAGGAAAGTTCGCATGGTGACTGTTGTATTCAATCCCGATGCAATTTCTGTGTTTCATCAACACTTTGAAGGTCCACAGATTACCGAATGGCTCCAGATGTGCATCGGAAGCTACTACTGGTCTTCGAGGAAACGATCAAATCATAGACTGTTTGAGACATTACTCCCATGGAAGAAAGTGCGCATGGCGACTGTTGTATTCAATCCCGATGCAATATCTGT
The DNA here is from genome assembly GCF_023897955.1 of Schistocerca gregaria. Lineage (NCBI taxonomy): Eukaryota > Metazoa > Arthropoda > Insecta > Orthoptera > Acrididae > Schistocerca > Schistocerca gregaria. The sequence goes on along the minus strand of NC_064926.1, from coordinate 11,760,067 downwards.
GTTTCATCAACACTCTGATAGTCCACAGATTACAGATTACTTAAACATGTGCATCGGAAAGTACTACTGGTCTTCCTGGGAACGATCAAAACATAGACTGATTGAGGCATTACTCCCATGGAGGGAAGTTCGCATGGTGACTGTTGTATTCAATCACGATGCAATTTCTGTGTTTCATCAACACATTGAAGGTCCACAGATTACCGAATGGCTCCAGATGTGCATCGGAAGCTACTACTGGTCTTCGAGGAAACGATCAAATCATAGACGGTTTGAGACATTACTCCCGTGGAAGAAAGTGCGCATGGTGACTGTTGTATACAATCCCGATGCTATTTCTGTGTTTCATCAACACTCAGTTAGTCCACAGATTAGAGAATGCCTCCAGATGTGCATCGGAAACTGCTACTGGTCTTCCATTGAACGATAAAGCGTAGACTGTTTGAGACATTACTCCCATGGAGAAAAGTGCGAATGGTGACTGTTGTATTCAATCCCGATGCAATTTCTGTATTTCATCAACACTCTGACAGTGCACAGATTACAGAATGATACCAGATGTGCATCGGAAACAACTACTGGTCTTCCAGGGAACAATCAAAGAATAGACTGTTTGAGACATTACTCCCGTGAAGGAAAGTGGGCATGGTGAATGTTGTATTCAATCCCGATGCAATTTCTGTGTTTCATCAACACTCTGATAGTCCACAGATTACAGAATGCCTCCAGATGTGCATCGCAAACTACTACTTTTCTTCCAGGGAACGATCAAGGCGTAGACTGTTTGAGACATTACTCCCATCTACGAAAGTTCGCATGGTGACTGTAGTATTCAATGCCGATGCAATTTCTGTGTTTCGTCAACACCCGGATAGACAACAAATTACAGATGGCCTCCAGATGTGCATCGGAAACTACTACTGCTCTTCAGGGAACGATCAAATCGATGACAGTTTGAGACATTACTCCCATGGAGGAAAGTGGGCATGGTGACTGTTGTATTCAATCCCGATGTACTTTCTGTGTTTCATCAACACTTTGAAGGTCCACAGATTACAGAATGCCTCCAGATGTGCATTGGAAACTACCACTGGTCTTCGAGGGAACGATCAAATCATAGACTGTTTGGGACATTACTCCCGTGGGGGAAAGTGCGCATGGTGACTGTTGTATTCAATCCCGATGCAATTTCTTTGTTTCATCAACACTCTGATCGTCCACAGATTACAGATTGCCTCCAGATGTGCATCGGAAACTACTACTGGTCTTCCTGGGAACGATCAAAGCATATACTCTTTGAGGCATTACTCCCATGGACTAAAGTGCGCATGGTGACTGTTGTATTCAATCACGATGCAATTTCTGTGTTTCATCAACACTTTGAAGGTCCACAGATGACAGAATGCCTCCAGATGTGCATCGGAAACTACTACTGGTCTTCGAGGAAACGATCAAAGCATAGACTGTTTGAGACATTACTCCCGTGGAAGAAAGTGCGCATCGTGACTGTTGTATTCAATCCCGATGCAATTTCTGTGTTTCATCAACACTCAGTTAGTCCACAGATTACAGATTGCCTCCAGATGTGCATCGGAAACTACTACTGGTCTTCCATGGAGCGATCAAAGCGTAGACTGTTTGAGACATTACTCCCATTTAGGAAAGTGCGGATGGTGACGGTTGTTTCAATCTCGATGCAATTAATGTGTTTCATCAACACTCTGGTAGTCCACAGATTACAGAATGCCGCCAGATGTGCATCGGAAACTACTACTGGTCTTCCATTGGACGATCAAAGCGTGGACTGTTTCAGACATTACTCCCATGGATTAAAGTGCGGATGGTGATGTTGTATTCAATCCCGATGCAATTTCTGTGTTTCATAAATACTCTGATAGTCCACAGTTTACAGAATGCCTCCAGATGTGCATCGGAAACTACTACTTTTCTTCCAGGGAATGATCAAGGCGTAGATAGTTTGAGACACTACTCCCATGGAGGAAAGTTCGCATTGTGACTGTTGTATTCAATGCCGATGCAATTTCTGTGTTTCATCAACACCCGGATAGACCACAAATTACAGAATGCCTCCAGATGTGCATCGGAAACTACTACTGGTCTTCAGGGAACGATCAAATCGAAGACAGTTTGAGACATTACTCCCATGGAGGAAAATGCGCATGGTGACTGTTGTATTCAATCCCGATGCAATTTCTGTGTTTTATCAACACTTTGAAGGTCTACAGATTACAGAATGCCTCAAGATGTGCATCGGGAACTACTACTGGTCTTCCAGGGAACGATCAAAGCGTAGACTGTGTGAGATATTTACTCCCATGGACTAAAGTGCGCATGGTGACTATTGTATTCAATCCCGAAGCAATTTCTGTGTTTCATCAACACATTGAAGTTCCGCAGATTACAGAATGCCTCCAGATGTGCATCGGAAACTACTACTGGTCTTCGATTGAACGATCAAATCATAGTCTGTTTGAGACATTACTCCCGTGGGGGAAAATGCGCATGATGACCGTTGTATTCAATCCCGATGCAATTTATGTGTTTCATCAACACTCTGATAGTCCACTGATTACAGATTGCATCCACATGTGCATCGGAAACTTCTACTGGTCTTCTAGGGAACGATCAAAGCATAGACTGTTTGGGGCATTACTCCCATGGAGGAAAGTGCGCATGGTGACTGTTATATTCAATCACGATGCAATTTCTGTGTTTCATCAACACTTTGAAGGTCCACAGATTACCGAATGGCTCCAGTGTGCATCGGAAACTACTACTGGTCTTCGAGGAAACAATCAAGGCATAGACCATTTGAGACATAACTCCCGTGTAAGAAAGTTCGCATGGTGACTGTTGTATTCAATCCCGAAGCAATTTCTGTGTTTCATCAACACTCAGTTAGTCCAAAGATTACAGAATGCCTCCAGATGTGCATCGGAAACTACTACTGGTCTTCCAGGGAACGATCAAAGCGTAGACTGTTTGAGACATTACTCCAGTAGAGGAAAGTGCGCATGGTGACTGTTGCATTCAATCCCGATGCAATTTCTGTGTTTCATCAACACTCTGACAGTGCACAGATTACAGAATGATACCAGATGTGCATCGGAAACAACTACTGGTCTTCCAGGGAACGATCAAAGCGTAGACTGTTTGAGACATAACTCCTGTGGAGGAAAGTGGGCATGGTGACCGTTGTATTCAATCCCGAAGTAATTTCTGTGTTTCATCAACACTCTGATAGTCCACAGAGTAAAGAATGCCACCAGATGTGCATCGGAAACTACTATAGGTCTTCGGGGGAACGATCAAAGAGTGGACTGTTTCAGACATTACTCCTATGGAGGAAAGTGCGGATGGTGACTGTTGTATTAAATCCCGATGCAATTTCTGTGTTTCATCAACTCTCTGACAGTCCACAGATTACAGGTTGCCTCCAGATGTGCATCGGAAACTACTACTTTTCTTCCAGGGAACGATCAAGGCGTAGACTGTTTGAGACATTACTCCCATGGAGGAAAGTGCGAATGGTGACTGTTGTTTCAATCCCGATGCAATTACTGTGTTTCATCAACACTCTGATAGTCCACAGATTACAGAATGCCACCAGATGTGCATCGGAAACTACTACTGGTCTTCCTGGGAACGATCAAAGCATAGACTGTTTGAGGCATTACACCCATGGAGGAAAATGCGCATGGTAACTGTTGTATTCAATCACGATGCAATTTCTGTGTTTCTTGAACACTTTGAAGGTCCACAGATTACAGAATGCCTCCAGATGTGCATCGGAACTACTACTGGTCTTCGAGGAAACGATCAAAGCATAGACTGTTTGAGATATTACTCCCATGGAAGAAAGTGAGCATGGTGACTGTTGTATTAAATCCCGATGCAATTTCTATGTTTCATCAACACTCATTTAGTCCACAGATTACAGAATGCCTCCAGATGTGCATCGGAAACTACTACTGGTCTTCCAGGGAACGATCAAAGCGTAGACTGTTTGAGACACTACTCCCATGGAGGAAAGTGCGAATGGTGACCTTTGTTTCAATCCCGATGCAATTACTGTGTTTCATCAACACTCTCATAGTCCACAGATTACAGAATGCCACGAGACGTGCATCGGAAACTACTACTGGTCTTCAGGGAACGATCAAATCGATGACAGTTTGAGACATTACTCTCATGGAAGAAAGTGCGGATGGTTCCTGTTGTATTCAATCCCGATACAATTTCTGTGTTTCCTCAACACTCAGTTAGTCCACAGATTACAGAATGCTTCCAGATGTGCATGAGAAACTACTTCCGGTCTTCCAGGGAACGATCAAAGCGGAGACTGTTTGAGACATTACTTCCGTGGAGGAAAGTGGGCATGGTGACTGTTGTATTCAATCCCGATGCAATTTCTGTGTTTCATCAACACTCTGATAGTCCACAGATTACAGAATGCCACCAGATGTGCATCGGAAACTACTTCTGGTCTTCCTGGGAACGATCAAAGCGTAGACTGCTGGAGTCATTACTCCCATGGGGGAAAGTGTGCTTGGTGACTGTTGTATTAAATCGAGATGCAATTTCTGTGTTTCAACAACACTCTGATAGTCCACAGATTACAGAATGCCTCCAAATGTGCATCGGAAACTACGACTTTTCTTCCAGGGAACGATCAAGGCGTAGACTGTTTGAGACATTACTTCCATTGAGGAAAGATCGCATGGTGACTGTTGTCTTCAATGCCGATGGAATTTCTGTGTTTCATCAACACCCTGATAGACCACAAATTAAAGAATGCCTCCAGATGTGCATCGGAAACTACTACTGGTCTTCAGGGACCGATCAAATCGATGACTGTTTGAGACATTACTCCCGTGGGGGAAAGTGCGCATGCTGACTGTTGTATTCAATCCCGATGCAATTTCTGTGTTTCATCAACACTCTGATAGTCCACAGACTACAGATTGCCTCCAGATGTGCATCGGAAACTACTACTGGTATTCCTGGGAACGATCAAAGCATAGACTGGTTGAGGCATTACTCCGATGGATGGAAGTGCCAAGGTGACCGTTGTATTCAATCACGATGCAATTTCTGTGTTATATCAACACTTTGAAGGTCCACAGATTACAGAATGCCTTCAGAAGTGAATCGGAAACTACTACTGGTCTTCGAGGAAACGATCAAATCATAGACTGTTAGTGACATTACTCCTGTGAAAGAAAGTGCGCATGGTGACTGTTGTATTCAATCCCGATGCAATTTCTGTGTTTCATCAACACTCAGTTAATCCACAGATTACAGAATGCCTCCAGATGTGCATCGGAAGCTGCTACTGGTCTTCCAGGGAACGATCAAAGCGTAGACTGTTTGAGACATTACTCCCATGGAGGAAAGTGCGAATGGTGACTGTTGTATTCAATCCCTTGCAATTTCTGTGTTTCATCTACACTCTGATAGTCCACAGATTGCAGATTGCCTCCAAATGTGCATCGGAAACTACTACTGGTCTTCCTGGTAACGATCAAAGCATAGACTGTTTGAAACATTACTCCCATGGAGGAATGTGCGCATGGTGACTGTTCTATTCAATCACGATGCAATATCTGTGTTTCATCAACACTTTGAAGGTCCTTAGATTACAGATTGCCTCCAGATGTGCATCGGAAGCTACTACTGGTCTTCGAAGGAACGATCAAATTTGTTGACTGTTTGAGACATTACTCCCGTGGGGGAAAGTGCGCATGGTGACTGTTGTATTCCATCCCGATGCAATTTCTGTGTTACATCAACACTTAATTGGTCCACTGATTACAGAATGCCTCCAGATGTGCATCGGAAACTGCTACTGGTCTTCAAGGGAACGATCAAAGGGTAGACTGTTTGAGACATTACTCCCATGGAGGAAAGTGCGAATGGTGACTGTTGTTTCAATCCTGATGCAATTACTGTGTTTCATCAACACTCTGATAGTCCACAGATTACAGAATGAATCCAGATGTGTATCGGAAACTACTACTTTTCTTCCAGTGCACAATCAGGGCGTAGACTGTTTGAGACATTACACCCATGGAGGAAAGTACGCATTGTGACTGTTGTAATCAATGCCGATGCAATTTCTGTGTTTCATCAACACCCGGATAGACCACAAATTACAGAATGCCTCTAGATGTGCATCGGAAACTACTACTGGTCTTCAGGGAACGATCATATCGATGACAGTTTGAGACATTACTCTCATGGAGGAAAGTGCGGCGGGTTACTGTTGTATTCAATCCCGATGCAATTTCTGTGTTTCCTCAACACTCAGTTAGTCCACAGATTACAGAATGCTTCCAGATGTGCAGGGAAACTACTTCGGGTCTTCCAGGGAACGATCAAAGCGGAGACTGTTTGAGACATTACTTCCGTGGAGGAAAGTGGGCATGGTGACTGTTGTATTCAATTCCGATGCAATTTCTGTGTTTCATCAACACTCTGATAGTCCACAGATTACAGAATGCCACCAGATGTGCATCGGAAACTACTACTGGTCTTCCAGGGAACGATCAAAACGTGGACTGTTTCAGACATTACTCCCATGGAGGAAAGTGCGGATGGTGACTGTTGTATTCAATCCCGATGCAATTTCTGTGTTTCATCAACACTCTCATAGTCCACAGATTACAGAATGCCACCAGATGTGCATCGGAAACTACTTCTGATCTTCCTGGGAACGATCAATGCGTAGACTGCTGGAGTCATTACTCCCATGGGGGAAAGTGTGCTTGGTGACTGTTGTATTAAATCGCGATGCAATTTCTGTGTTTCAACAACACTCTGATAGTCCACAGATTACAGAATGCCTCCAAATGTGCATCGGAAACTACGACTTTTCTTCCAGGGAACGATCAGGGCGTAGACTGTTTGAGACATTACTCCCATTGAGGAAAGATCGCATGGTGACTGTTGTATTCAATGCCGATGGAATTTCTGTGTTTCATCAACACCCTGATAGACCACAAATTAAAGAATGCCTCCAGATGTGCATCGGAAACTACTACTGGTCTTCAGGGACCGATGAAATCGATGACTGTTTGAGACATTACTCCCGTGGGGGAAAGTGCGCATGCTGACTGTTGTATTCAATCCCGATGCAATTTCTGTGTTTCATCAACACTCTGATAGTCCACAGACTACAGATTGCCTCCAGATGTGCATCGGAAACTACTACTGGACTTCCTGGGAACGATCAAAGCATAGACTGTTTGAGGCATTACTCCGATGGAGGAAAGTGCCAAGGTGACCGTTGTATTCAATCACGATGCAATTTCTGTGTTATATCAACACTTTGAAGGTCCACAGATAACAGAATGCCTTCAGATGTGCATCGGAAACTACTACTGGTCTTCGAGGAAACGATCAAATCATAGACTGTTTGTGACATTACTCCCATGGAGGAAAGTGCGAATGGTGACTGTTGTATTCAATCCCTTGCAATTTCTGTGTTTCATCAACACTCTGATAGTCCACAGATTGCAGATTGCCTCCAAATGTGCATCGGAAACTACTACTGGTCTTCCAGGGAACGATCAAAGCATAGACTGTTTGAAACATTACTCCCATGGAGGAATGTGCGCATGGTGACTGTTCTATTCAATCACGATGCAATATCTGTGTTTCATCAACACTTTGAAGGTCCTTATATTACAGATTGCCTCCAGATGTGCATCGGAAACTACTACTGGTCTTCGAAGGAACGATCAAATTTGTTGACTGTTTGAGACATTACTCCCGTGGGGGAAAGTGCGCATGGTGACTGTTGTATTCAATCCCGATGCAATTTCTGTGTTACATCAACACTCAATTGGTCCACTGATTACAGAATGCCTCCAGATGTGCATCGGAAACTGCTACTGGTCTTCAAGGGAACGATCAAAGGGTAGACTGTTTGAAACATTACTCCCATGGAGGAAAGTGCGAATGGTGACTGTTGTTTCAATCCTGATGCAATTACTGTGTTTCATCAACACTCTGATAGTCCACAGATTACAGAATGAATCCAGATGTGTATCGGAAACTACTACTTTTCTTCCAGTGCACAATCAGGGCGTAGACTGTTTGAGACATTACACCCATGGAGGAAAGTGCGCATGGTGACTGTTGTATTCAATCCCGATGCCATTTCTGTGTTTCATCAACACTTTGAAGGTCCACAGATTACAGAATGCCTCCAGATGTGCATCGGAAACTGCTACTGGTCTTCAAGGGAACGATCAAAGCGTAGACTGTTTGAGACATTACTCCCATGGAGGAAAGTGCGCTGGTGACTGTTGTATTCAATCCCGATGCAATTTCTGTGTTTCATCAACACTTTGAAGGTCCACAGATTACAGAATGTCTCAAGATGTGCATCGGAAACTACTACTGGTCTTCCAGGGAACGATCAAAGCGTAGACTGTGTGAGACATTACTCGCATGGAGGAAAGTGCGAATGGTGACTGTTGTATTCAATGCCGATGCCATTTCTGTGTTTCATCAACACTTTGAAGGTCCACAGATTACAGATTGCCTCCAGATATGCATCGGAAACTACTACTGGTCTTCGAGGGAACGATCAAATTATTGACTGTTTGAGACATTACTCCCATGGAGGAAAGTGCGCATGGTGACTGTTGTATTCAATCCCGATGCCATTTCTGTGTTTCATCAACACTTTGAAGGTCCACAGATTACAGAATGCCTCCAGATGTGCATCGGAAACTGCTACTGGTCTTCCAGGGAACGATCAGAGCGTAGACTGTTTGAGACGTTACTCCCATGGCGGAAAGTGCGCATGGTGACTGTTGTATTCAATCCCGATGCAATTTCTGTGTTTCATCAACTCTCTGATAGTCCACAGACTACAGATTGCCTCCAGATGTGCATCGGAAACTACTACTGGTCTTCCTGAGAACGATCAAAGCATAGACTGTTTGAGGCATTACTCCCATGGCGGAAAGTGCGCATGGTGACTGTTGTATTCAATCCCGATGCAATTTCTGTGTTTCATCAACAATCTGATAGTCCACAGATTACAGAATGCCTCCAGATGTGCATTGGAAACTACTACTGGCCTTGCAGGAAAAGATCAAAGCGTAGACTGTTTGAGACATTACTCCAGTGGAGGAAAGTGCGCATGGTGACTATTGTAGTCAATCCCGATGCAATTTCTGTGTTTCATCAACACTCTGATAGTCCACAGATTACAGAATGCCTCCAGATGTGCATTGGAAACTACTACTGGCCTTGCAGGGAAAGATCAAAGCGTAGACTGTTTGAGACATTACTCCAGTGGAGGAAAGTGCGCATGGTGACTGTTGTATTCAATCCCGATGCAATTTCTGTATTTCATCAACACTCTGACAGTGCACAGATTACAGAATGATACCAGATGTGCATCGGAAACAACTACTGGTCTTCCAGGGAACAATCAAAGCGTACACTGTTTGAGACATTACTCCCGTGGAGTAAAGTGGGCACGATGACTGTTGTATTCAATCCCGATGCAATTTCTGTGTTTCATCAACACTCTGATAGTCCACAGATTACAGAATGCCACCAGATTTGCATCGGAACCTACTACATTTTTCCAGGGAACGATCAAAGCATAGACTGTTTGAGACATTACTCCCATGGAGGAAGGTTCGCATGGTGACTGTTGTATTCAATGCCGATGCAATTTCTGTGTTTCAACACCCGGATAGACCACAAATTACAGAATGCCTCCAGATGTGCATCGGAAACTACTACTGGTCTTCAGGGAACGATCAAATCCTTGACAGTTTGAGACATTAATCCCATGGAGGAAACTGCGCATGGTGACTGTTGTATTCAATCCCGATGCAATTTCTGTGTTTCATCAACACTTTGAAGGTCCACAGATTCCAGAATGCCTCAAGATGTGTATCGGAAACTACTACTGTTCTTCCAGGGAACGATCAAAGCGTAGACTGTTTGAGACATTACTCACATGGAGGAAAGTGCGAATGGTGACTGTTGTATTCAAACCAGATGCGATTTCTGTGTTTCATCAACACTCTGATAGTCAACAGTTTCAGATTGCCTCCAGATCTTCATCGGAAACTACTACTGGTCTTCCTGGGAACGATCAAAGCATAGCCTGTCTGAGACATTACTCCCATGGAGGAAAGTGCGCATGGTGACTGTTGTATTCAATCACGATGCAATTTCTGTGTTTCATCAACACTTTGAAGGTCCACAGATTACAGAATGCCTCCAGATGTGCATCGGAAACTACTACTGGTCTTCGAGGGAACGATTAAATCATAGACTGTTTGTGACATTACTCCCGTGGGGAGAAAGTGCGCATGGTGACTGTTGTATTCAATCCCGATGCAATTTCTGTGTTTCATCAACAATCTGATAGTCCACAGATTTCAGAATGCCACCGGATGTGCATCGGAAGCAACTACTGGTCTTCCAGGGAACGATCAAACTGTAGACTGTTTGAGGCATTTCTCCCATGGAGGAAAATGCGCATGGTGACTGTTGTATTAAATCCCGATGCAAGTTCTGTGTTTCATCAACACTTTGAGGTCCACAGATTACAGAATGCCTCCAGATGTGCATCGGAAACTACTACTGGTCTTCGAGGGAACGATCAAATCATAGACTGTTTGAGACATTACTCCCGTGGGGGAAAGTGCGCATGGTGACTGTTGTATTCAATCCTGATGCAATTTCTGTGTTTCATCAACACTCAGTTAGTCCACAGATTACAGAATGCCTCCAGATGTGCATCGGAAACAGCTACTGGTCTTCAAGGGAACGATCAAAGCGTAGACTGTTTGAGACATTACTCCCATGGAGGAAAGTGCGCTGGTGACTGTTGTATTCAATCCCGATGCAATTTCTGTGTTTCATCAACACTTTGAAGGTCCACAGATTACAGAATGTCTCAAGATGTGCATCAGAAACTACTACTGGTCTTCTAGGGAACAATCAAAGCGTAGACTGTTTGAGACATTACTCGCATGGAGGAAAGTGTGAATGGTGACTGTTGTATTCAATCCCGATGCCATTTCTGTGTTTCACCAACACTCTGATAGTCCACAAACTACAGATTGCCTCCAGATGTGCATCGGAAACTACTACTGGTCTTCCTGAGAACGATCAAAGCATAGACTGTTTGAGGCATTACTCACATGGAGGAATGTGCCCATGGTGACTGTTGTATTCAATCACGATGCAAGTTCTGTGTTTCATCAACACTTTGAAGGTGCACAGATTACAGAATGCCTCCAGATGTGCATCGGAAACTACTACTGGTCTTCGAGGAAACGATCAAATCATAGACTGTTTGAGACATTATTCCCGAGGAAGAAAGTGCGCATAGTGACTATTGTATTCAATCTTGATGCAAATATCTGTGTTTCATCAACACTCTGATAGTCCACAGATTACAGAATGCCTCCAGATGTGCATCGGAAACTACTACTGGTCTTCGAGGGAACGATCAAATTATTGACTGTTTGAGACATTACTCCCGTGGGGGAAAGTGCGCATAGTGACTGTTGTATTCAATCCTGATGCAATTTCTGTGTTTCATCAACACTCAGTTAGTCCACAGATTACAGAATGTCTCAAGATGTGCGTCGGAAACTACTACTGGTCTTCGAGGGAACGATCAAATCATAGACTGTTTGAGACATTACTCCCGTGGGGGAAAATGCGCATGGTGACTGTTGTATTCAATCCCGATGCAATTTCTGTGTTTCTTCAACACTCAGTTAGTCCACAGACTACAGAATGCCTCCAGATGTGCATCAGAAACTACTACTGGTCTTCCAGGGAACGATGAAAGCGTAGACTGTTTGAGACATTACTCCAGAGGAGGAAAGTGCGCATGGTGACTGTTGTATTTAATCCCGATGCAATTACTGTGTTTCATCAACACTCTGATAGTACACAGATTACAGAATGACACCAGATGTGCATCGGAAACAACTACTTGTCTTCCAGGGAATGATCAAAGCGTAGACTGTTTGAGATTTTTACTCCCGTGGAGGAAAGTGCGCATGGTGACTGTTGTATTCAATCCCGACGCAATTTCTGTGTTTCATCAACACACTGATAGTCCACAGATTACAGACTGCCACAAGATGTGCATCGGAAACTACTACTTTTCTTCCAGGGAACGATCAAGGCGTAGACTGTTTGAGACATTACTCCCATAACGGAAAGTTCGCATGGTGATTGTTGTATTCAATGCCGATGGAATTTCTGTGTTTCATCAACACCCAGATAGACCACAAATTACAGAATGCCTCCAGATGTGCATCGGAAACTACTACTGGTCTTCAGGGAACAATCAAATCGATGACAGATTGAGACATTAATCCCATGGAGGAAAGTGCGCTGGTGACTGTTGTATTCAATCCCGATGCAATTTCTGTGTTTCATCAACACTTTGAAGGTCCACAGATTACAGAATGTCTCAAGATGTGCATCGAAAACTACTATTGGTCTTCCAGGGAACGATCAAAGCGTAGACTGTTTGAGACATTACTCCCATGGAGGAAAGTGCGAATGGTGACTGTTGTATTCAATCCCGATGCAATTTCTGTGTTTCATCAACACTTTGAAGGTCCACAGATTACAGAATGCCTCCAGATGTGCATCGGAAACTGCTACTGGTCTTCTAGGAGACGACCAAAGCGTAGACTGTTTGAGACATTACTCCCATGGAGGAAAGTGCGAATGGTGACAGTTGTATTCAATCGCGATGCAATCTCTGTGTTTCTTCAACACTCTGATAGTCCAAAGATTACTGATTGCCTCCAAATGTGCATCGGAAGCTACTACTGGTCTTCCTGGGAACGATCGAAGCATAGACTCCTTGAGACTTTACTCCCATGGAGGAAAGTGCGCATGGTGACTGTTGTATTCAATCCCGATGCAATTACTGTGTTTCATCAACACTCTCATAGTCCACAGACTACAGATTGCCTCCAGATGTGCATCAGAAACTACTACTGGTCTCTCTGGGAACGATCAAAGCATAGACTGTTTGAGGCATTACTCCCATGGAGGAATGTGCCATTGGTGACTGTTGTATTCAATCACGATGCAATTTCTGTGTTTCATCAACACTTTGAAGGTGCACAGATTACAGAATGCCTCCAGATGTGCATCGGAAACTACTACTGGTCTTCGGGGAAACGATCAAATCATAGACTGTTTGAGACATTACTCCCGAGGAAGAAAGTGCGCATGGTGACTATTGTATTCAATCCCGATGCAATTTCTGTGTTTCATCAACACACTGATAGTCCCCAGATTACAGAATGCCCCCATATGTTCATCGGAAACTACTACCGGATTTGCAGGGAACGATCAAAGCGTAGACTGTTTGAGACATTACTCCAGTGGATTAAAGTGCGCATGGTGAATGTTGTATTCAATCCCGATGCAATCTCTGTGTTTCATCAACACTCTGACAGTGCACAAATTACAGAATGATACCAGATGTGCATCGGAAACAACTACTGGTCTTCCAGGGAACAATCAAAGCGTAGACTGTTTGAGACATTACTCCCGTGGAGGAAAGTGGGCGTTTTCACTGTTGTATTCAATCCCGATGCAATTTCTGTGTTTCTTCAACACTCTGTTAGTCCACAGACTACAGAATGCCTCCAGATGTGCATCAGAAACTACTACTGGTCTTCCAGGGAACGATGAAAGCGTAGACTGTTTGAGACATTACTCCAGAGGAGGAAAGTGCGCATGGTGACTGTTGTATTTAATCCCGATGCAATTACTGTGTTTCATCAACACTCTGATAGTACACAGATTACAGAATGACACCAGATGTGCATCGGAAACAACTACTGGTCTTCCAGGGAATGATCAAAGCGTAGACTGTTTGAGATTTTTACTCCCGTGGAGGAAAGGGCGCATGGTGACTGTTGTATTCAATCCCGACGCAATTTCTGTGTTTCATCAACACACTGATAGTCCACAGATTACAGAATGCCACAAGATGTGCATCGGAAACTACTACTTTTCTTCCAGGGAACGATCAAGGCGTAGACTGTTTGAGACATTACTCCCATAACGGAAAGTTCGCATGGTGATTGTTGTATTCAATGCCGATGGAATTTCTGTGTTTCATCAACACCCAGATAGACCACAAATTACAGAATGCCTCCAGATGTGCATCGGAAACTACTACTGGTCTTCAGGGAACAATCAAATCGATGACAGATTGAGACATTAATCCCATGGAGGAAAGTGCGCTGGTGACTGTTGTATTCAATCCCGATGCAATTTTTGTGTTTCATCAACACTTTGAAGGTCCACAGATTACAGAATGTCTCAAGATGTGCATCGAAAACTACTATTGGTCTTCCAGGGAACGATCAAAGCGTAGACTGTTTGAGACATTACTCCCATGGAGGAAAGTGCGAATGGTGACTGTTGTATTCAATCCAGATGCAATTTCTGTGTTTCATCAACACTTTGAAGGTCCACAGATTACAGAATGCCTCCAGATGTGCATCGGAAACTGCTACTGGTCTTCTAGGAGACGAAAAAAGCGTAGACTGTTTGAGACATTACTCCCATGGAGGAAACTGCGCATGGTGACAGTTGTATTCAATCCCGATGCAATTTCTGTGTTTCATCAACACTTTGAAGGTCCACAGATTACAGAATGCCTCAAGATGTGTATCGGAAACTACTACCGTTTTTCCAGGGAACGATCAAAGCGTAGACTGTTTGAGACATTACTGACATGGAGGAAAGTGCGAATGGTGACTGTTGTATTCAAACCAGATGCAATTTCTGTGTTTCATCAACACTCTGATAGTCAACAGATTACAGATTGCCTCCAGATGTTCATCGGAAACTACTACTGGTCTTCCTGGGAACGATCAAAGCATAGACTGTCTGAGACATTACTCCCATGGAGGAAAGTGCTCATGGTGACTGTTGTATTCAATCACGATGCAATTTCTGTGTTTCATCAACACTTTGAAGGTCCACAGATTACAGAATGCCTCCAGATAAGCATCGGAAACTACTACTGGTCTTCCAGGGAACGATCAAAGCGTAGACTGTTTGAGACATTACTCCAGTGGAGGAAATTGCGCATGGTGAATGTTGTATTCAATCCCGATGCAATTTCTGTGTTTCATCAACACTCAGTTAGTCCACAGATTACAGAATGCCACCAGATATGCTTCGGAAACTACTACTGGTCTTCCAGGGAACAGTAAAAGCGTAGACTGTTTGATACATTACTCCAGTGGAGGAAAGTGCGCATGGTGACTGTTGTATTCATTCCCGATGCAATTACTGTGTTTCCTCAACACTCTGATAGTACACAGATTACAGAATGACACCAGACGTGCTTCGGTAACTACTACTTTTCTTCCAGGGAACGATCAAGGCGTAGACTGTTTGAGACATTACTCCCATGGCGGAAAGTTTGCATGGTGATTGTTGTATTCAATGCCGATGCAATTTCTGTGTTTCATCAACACCCGGATAGACCACAAAATACAGGATGCCTCCAGATGTGCATCGGAAACTACTACTGGTCTTCAGGTAACAATCAAATCGATGACTGAATGAGACATTACTCCCATGGAGGAAAGTGTGCTGGTGACTGTTGTATTCAATCCCGATGCAATTTCTGTGTTTCATCAACACTTTGAAGGTCCACAGATTACAGAATGTCTCAAGATGTGCATCGGAAACTACTACTGGTCTTCCAGGGAACGATCAAAGCGTAGACTGTTTGAGACATTAGTCCCATGGAGGAAAGTGCGAATGGTGACTGTTGTATTCAATCCAGATGCAATTTCTGTGTTTCATCATCACTCTGATAGTCCACAGATTACAGATTGCCTCCAGATGTGCGTCGGAAACTACTACTGGTCTTCGAGGGAACGATCAAATCATAGACTGTTTGAGACATTACTCCCGTGGGGAAAAGTGCGCATGGTAACTGTTGTATTCAATCCCGATGCAATTTCTGTGTTTCATCAACACTCTCATAGTCCACAGATTACAGAATGCCTCCAGATGTGCATCGGAAACTGCTACTGGTCTTCCAGTGGACGACCAAAGCGTAGACTGTTTGAGACATTACTCCCATATAGGAAAGTGCGAATGGTGACAGTTGTATTCAATCCCGATGCAATCTCTGTGTTTCTTCAACACTCTGATAGTCCAAAGATTACAGATTGCCTCCAAATGTGCATCGGAAGCTACTACTGGTCTTCCTGGGAACGATCGAAGCATAGACTGCTTGAGACTTTACTCCCATGGAGGAAAGTGCGCATGGTGACTGTTGTATTCAATCCCGATGCAATTTCTGTGTTTCATCAACACTCTCATAGTCCACAGACTACAGATTGCCTTCAGATGTGCATCGGAAACTACTACTGGTCTTTCTGGGAACGATCAAAGCATAGACTAGTTGAGGCATTACTCCCATGGAGGAATGTGCCCATGGTGACTGTTGTATTCAATCAGGATGCAATTTCTGTGTTTCATCAACACATTGAAGGTTCACAGATTACAGTATGCCTCTAAATGTGCATCGGAAACTACTACTGGTCCTCAGAGAACGATCAAACCGTTGACAGTTTGAGACATTACTCCCATGGAGGAAACTGCGCATGGTGACAGTTGTATTCAATCCCGATGCAATTTCTGTGTTTCATCAACACTTTGAAGGTCCACAGATTACAGAATGCCTCAAGATGTGTATCGGAAACTACTACTGTTTTTCCAGGGAACGATCAAAGCGTAGACTGTTTGAGACATTACTCACATGGCGGAAAGTGCGAATGGTGACTGTTGTATTCAAACCAGTGGCAATTTCTGTGTTTCATCAACACTGATAGTCAACAGATTACAGATTGCCTCCAGATGTTCATCGGAAACTACTACTGGTCTTCCTGGAAACGATCAAAGCGTAGACTGTCTGAGACATTACTCACATGGAGGAAAGTGCGCATGGTGACTGTTGTCTCACGATGCAATTTCTGTGTTTCATCAACACTTTGAAGGTCCACAGATTACAGAATGCCTCCAGATGTGCATCGGAAACTACTACTGGTCTTCCAGGGAACGATCAAAGCGTAGACTGTTTGAGACATTACTCCAGTGGAGGAAAGTGCGCATGGTGACTGTTGTATTCAATCCCGATGCAATTTCTGTGTTTCATCAACACTCAGTTAGTCCACAGATTACAGAATGCCTACAGATTTGCATCGGAAACTACTACAGGTCTTCCAGGGAACGATCAAAGCGTAGACTGTTTGAGACATTACTCCCATGGAGGAAAGTGCGAATGGTGACTGTTGTATTCAATCCCGATGCAATTTCTGTGTTTCATCAACACCCTGATAGTCCACAGATTACAGAATGCCACAAGACGTGCTTCGGAAACTACTACTTTTCTTCCAGGGAACGATCAAGGCGTAGACTGTTTGAGACATTACTCCCATGGCGGAAAGTTCGCATGGTGTCTGTTGTATTCAATGCCGATGCAATTTCTGTGTTTCATCAACACCCGGATAGACCACAAATTACAGAATGCCTCCAGATGTGCATCGGAAACTACTACTGGTCTTCAGGGAACGATCAAATCGATGACAGATTGATACATTACTCCCATGGAGGAAAGTGCACTGGTGACTGTTGTATTCAATCCCGATACAATTTCTGTGTTTCATCAACACTTTGAAGGTTCACAGATCACAGAATGTCTCAAGATGTGCATCGGAAACTACTACTGGTCTTCGAGGGAACGATCAAATCATAGACTGTTTGAGACATTACTCCCGTGGGGGAAAATGCGCATGGTGACTGTTGAATTCAATCCCGATGCAATTTCAGTGTTTCTTCAACACTCAGTTAGTCCACAGAACACAGAATGCCTCCAGATGTGCATCGGAAACTACTACAAGTCTTCCAGGGAACGATCAAAGCGTAGACTGTTTGAGACATTACTCCCATGGAGGAAAGTGCTAATGGTGACTGTTGTTTCAATCCCGTTGCAATTACTGTGTTTCATCAACACTCTGATAGTCCACAGACTACAGAATGCCACCAGATATGCTTCGGAAACTACTACTGGTCTTCCAGGGAACGATCAGAGCGTAGACTGTTTGAGACATTACTCCAGTGGAGGAAAGTGCGCATGGTGACTGTTGTATTCAATCCCGATGCAATTACTGTGTTTCATCAACACTCTGATAGTACACAGATTACAGAATGACACCAGATGTGCTTCGGAAACTACTACTTTTCTTCCAGGGAACGATCAAGGCGTAGACTGTTTGAGACATTACTCCCATGGCGGAAAGTTCGCATGGTGTCTGTTGTATTCAATGCCGATGCAATTTCTGTGTTTCATCAACACCCGGATAGACCACAAATTACAGAATGCCTCCAGATGTGCATCGGAAACTACTACTGGTTTTCGAGGGAACGATCAAATCATAGACTGTTTAAGACATCACTCCCGTGGGGAAAAGTGCGCATGGTAACTGTTGTATTCAATCCCGATGCAATTTCTGTGTTTCATCAACACTCTGATAGTCCACAGATTACAGAATGTCTCTAGATGTGCATCGGAAACTGCTACTGGTCTTCCAGTGGACGACCAAAGCGTAGACTGTTTGAGACATTACTACCACATAGGAAAGTGCGAATGGTGACAGTTGTATTCAATCCCGATGCAATTTCTGTGTTTCTTCAACACTCTGATAGTCCAAAGATTACAGATTGCCTCCAAATGTGCATCGGAAGCTACTACTGGTCTTCCTGGGAACGATCGAAGCATAGACTGCTTGAGACTTTACTCCCATGGAGGAAAGTGCACATGGTGACTGTTGTATTCAATCCCGATGCAATTTCTGTGTTTCATCAACACTCTCATAGTCCACAGACTACAGATTGCCTCCAGATGTGCATCGGAACCTACTACTGGTCTTTCTGGGAACGATCAAGGCATAGACTAGTTGAGGCATTACTCCCATGGAGGAATGTGCCCATGGTGACTGTTGTATTCAATCAGGATGCAATATCTGTGTTTCATCAACACATTGAAGGTGCACAGATTACAGAATGCCTCCAGATGTGCATCGGAAACTACTACTGGTCTTCGAGGGAACGATCAAATCATAGACTGTTTGAGACATTACTCCCGAGGAAGAAAGTGCGCATGGTGACTATTGTATTCAATCCCGATGCAATTTCTGTGTTTCATCAACACTGTGATAGTCCCCAGATTACAGAATGCCCCCATATGTTCATCGGAAACTTCTACTGGATTTGCAGGGAACGATCAAAGCGTAGACTGTTTGAGACATTACTCCAGTGGATTAAACTGCGCATGGTGAATGTTGTATTCAATCACGAAGCAATTTCTGTGTTTCATCAACACTCTGACAGTGCACAGATTACAGAATGATACCAGATGTGCATCGGAAACAACTACTGGTCTTCCAGGGAACAATCAAAGCGTAGACTGTTTGAGACATTACTCCCGTTGAGGAAAGTGGGCATGATGACTGTTGTATTCAATCCCGATGCAATTTCTGTGTTTCATCAACACTCTGATAGTCCACAGATTACAGAATGCCCCCATATGTTCATCGGAAACTTCTACTGGATTTGCAGGGAACGATCAAAGCGTAGACTGTTTGAGACATTACTCCAGTGGATTAAAGTGCGCATGGTGAATGTTGTATTCAATCCCGAAGCAATTTCTGTGTTTCATCAACACTCTGATAGTTCACAGATTACAGAATGCCTCCATATGTGCATCGGAAACTACTACAGGTCATCAGGGAACGATCAAACCGTTGACAGTTTGAGACATTACTCCCATGGAGGAAACTGCGCATGGTGACAGTTGTATTCAATCCCGATGCAATTTCTGTGTTTCATCAACACTTTGAAGGTCCACCGATTACAGAATGCCTCAAGATGTGTATCGGAAACTACTACTGTTTTTCCAGGGAACGATCAAAGCGTAGACTCTTTGAGACATTACTCACATGGAGGAAAGTGCGAATGGTGACTGTTGTATTCAAACCAGATGCAATTTCTGTGTTTCATCAACACTCTGATAGTCAACAGATTACAGATTGCCTCCAGATGTTCATCGGAAACTACTACTGGTCTTCCTGGGAACGATCAAAGCATAGACTGTCTGAGACATTACTCCCATGGAGGAAAGTGCGCATGGTGACTGTTGTATTCAATCACGATGCAATTTTTTGTGTTTCATCAACACTTTGAAGGTCCACAGATTACAGAATGCCACCAGATGTGCATCGGAAGCAACTACTGGTCTTCCAGGGAACGATCAAACTGTAGACTGTTTGAGACATTTCTCCCATGGAGGAAAATGCGCATGGTGACTGTTGTAGTCAATCCCGATGCAATTTCCGTGTTTCATCAACACTTTGAAGGTCCACAGATTACAGAATGTCTCAAGATGTGCATCGGAAACTACTACTGGACTTCCAGGGAACGATCAAAGCGTAGACTGTTTGAGACATTACTCCCATGGAGGAAAGTGCGAATGGTGACTGATGTATTCAATCCAGTTGCAATTTCTGTGTTTCATCAACACTCTGATAGTCCACAGATTACAGATTGCCTCCTGATGTGCATCGGAAACTACTACTGGTCATCCTGGGAACGATCAAAGCATAGACTGTTTGAGACACTACTCCCGTGGGGGAAAGTGTGCATGGTGACTGTTGTATTCAATCCCGATTAAATATCTGTGTTTCATCAACACTCTGATAGTCCACAGATTACAGATTGCCTCCAAATGTGAATCGGAAACTACTACTGGTCTTCCTGTTAATGATCAAAGCATAGACTGTTTGAGACATAACTCCCATGGCGGAAAGTGCGCATGGTGACTGTTGTATTCAATCCCGATGCAATTTCTGTGTTTCATACACACTCTGATAGTCCACAGACTACAGATTGCCTCAAGATGTGCATCGGAAACTACTACTGGTCTTCCTGAGAACGATCAAAGTATAGACTGTTTGAGGCATTACTCACATGGAGGAATGTGCCGATGGTGACTGTTGTATTCAATCACGATGCAATTTCTGTGTTTCATCGACACTTTGAAGGTGCACAGATTACATAATGCCTCCAGATGTGCATCGGAAACTACTACTGGTCTTCGAGGAAACGATCAAATCATAGACTGTTTGAGACATTACTCCCGAGGAAGAAAGTGCGCATGGTGACTATTGTATTCAATCTTGATGCAATTTCTGTGTTTCATCAACACCCGGATAGACCACAAATTACAGAATGCCTCCAGATGTGCATTGGAAACTACTACTGGCCTTGCTGGGAACGATCAAAGCGTAAACTGTTTGAGACATTACTCCAGTGGAAGAAAGTGCGCATGGTGACTGTTGTATCCAATCCCGATGCAATTTCTGTATTTCATCAACACTCTGACAGTGCACAGATTACAGAATGTCTCAAGATGTGCATCGGAAACTACTACTGGTCTTCCAGGGAACGATCAAAGCGTAGACTGTTTGAGACATTACTCCCATGGAGGAAAGTGCGAATGGTGACTGTTGTATTCAATCCCGATTAAATATCTGTGTTTCATCAACACTCTGATAGTCCACAGATTACAGATTGCCTCCAAATGTGCATCGGAAACTACTACTGGTCTTCCTGAGAAAGATCAAAGTATAGACTGTTTGAGGCATTACTCACATGGAGGAATGTGCCGATGGTGACTGTTGTATTCAATCACGATGCAATTTCTGTGTTTCATCGACACTTTGAAGGTGCACAGATTACAGAATGCATCCAGATGTGCATCGGAAACTACTACTGGTCTTCGAGGAAACGATCAAATCATAGACTGTTTGAGACATTACTCCCGAGGAGGAAAGTGGGCATGATGACTGTTGTATTCAATCCCGATGCAATTTCTATGTTTCATCAACACTCTGATAGTCCACAGATTACAGAATGCCACCAGATTTGCATCGTAGACTACTACTTTTTTCCAGGGAACGATCAAGGCGTAGACTGTTTGAGTCATTACTCCCATGGAGGAAGGTTCGCATTGTGACTGTTGTATTCAATGCCGATGCAATTTCTGTGTTTCATCAACACCCGGATAGACCACAAATTACAGAATACCTCCAGATATGCATCGGAAATTACTACTGGTCTTCAGGGAACGATCAAATCGTTGACAGTTTGAGACATTACTCCCATGGAGGAACCTGAGCATGGTGAGTGTTGTATTCAATCCCGATGCAATTTCTGTGTTTCATCAACACTTTGAAAGTCCACAGATTACAGAATGCCTCAAGATGTGTATCGAAAACTACTACTGTTCTTCCAGGGAATGATCAAAGCGTAGACTGTTTGAGACATTACTCACATGGCGGAAAGTGCGAATGGTGACTGTTGTATTCAAACCAGATGCAATTTCTGTGTTTCATCAACACTCTGATAGTCAACAGATTACAGATTGCCTCCAGATGTTCATCGGAAACTAATACTGGTCTTCCTGGGAACGATCAAAGCATAGACTGTCTGAGACGTTACTCCCATGGAGGAAAGTGCGCATGGTGACTGTTGTATTCAATCACGATGCAATTTCTGTGTTTCATCAACACTTTTATGGTCCACAGATTACAGAATGCCTCCAGATGTGCATCGGAAACTACTACTGGTCTTCGAGGGAACGATCAAATCATAGACTGTTTGAGACATTACTCCCGTGGGGGGAAAGTGCGCATGGTGACTGTTGTATTCAATCCCGATGTAATTTCTGTGTTTCATCAACAATCTGATGGCCCACAGATTACAGAATGCCACCGGATGTGCATCGGAAGCAACTACTGGTCTTCCAGGGAACGATCAAACAGTAGACTGTTTGAGACATTTCTCCCATGGAGGAAAATGCGCATGGTGACTGTTGTATTAAATCCCGATGCAATTTCTGTGCTTCATCAACACTTTGAAGGTCCACAGATTACAGAATTCCTCCAGATGCGCATCGGAAAATACTACTGGTCTTCGAGGGAACGATCAAATCATAGACTGTTTGAAATATTACTCCCGTGGGGGAAAATGCGCATGGTGACTGTTGTATTCAATCCCGATGCAATTTCTGTGTTTCATCAACACTCTGATAGTCCACAGATTACAGAATGCCACCAGATGTGCATCGGAAACTACTACTGGTCTTCCAGGGAACGATCAAAGCGTAGACTGTTTGAGACATTACTCCCATGGAGGAAAGTGCGAATAGTGACTGTTGTATTCAATCCCGATGCAATTTCTGTGTTTCATCAACACTCTGATAGTCCACAGATTACAGAATGTCACAAGATGTGCTTCGGAAACTACTTTTCTTCCAGGGAACAATCAAGGCGTAGACTGTTTGAGACATTACTCCCATGGCTGAAAGTTCGCATGGTGTCTGTTGTATTCAATGCCGATGCAATTTCTGTGTTTCATCAACCCCCGGATAGACCACAAATTAAAGAATGCATCCAGATGTGCACCGGAAACTACTACTGGTCTTCAGGGAACGATCAAATCAGTGACAGATTGAGACATTACTCCCAAGTAGGAAAGTGCACTGGTGACTGTTGTATTCAATCCCGATGCAATTTCTGTGTTTCATCAACACTTTGAACGTTCACAGATTACAGAATGTCTCAAGATGTGCATCGGACACTACTACTGTTTGAGACATTACTCCCATGGAGGAAAGTGCGAATGGTGACTGTTGTATTCAATCACAATGCAATTTCTGTGTTTCATCAACACTTTGAGGGTCCACAGATTACAGAATGCCTCCAGATGTGCATCGGAAACTACTACTGGTCTTCCAGGGAACGATCAAACAGTAGACTGTTTGAGACATTTCTCCCATGGAGGAAAATGCGCATGGTGACTGTTGTATTAAATCCCGATGCAATTTCTGTGCTTCATCAACACTTTGAAGGTCCACAGATTACAGAATTCCTCCAGATGCGCATCGGAAAATACTACTGGTCTTCGAGGGAACGATCAAATCATAGACTGTTTGAAATATTACTCCCGTGGGGGAAAATGCGCATGGTGACTGTTGTATTCAATCCCGATGCAATTTCTGTGTTTCATCAACACTCTGATAGTCCACAGATTACAGAATGCCACCAGATGTGCATCGGAAACTACTACTGGTCTTCCAGGGAACGATCAAAGCGTAGACTGTTTGAGACATTACTCCCATGGAGGAAAGTGCGAATGGTGACTGTTGTATTCAATCCCGATGCAATTTCTGTGTTTCATCAACACTCTGATAGTCCACAGATTACAGAATGTCACAAGATGTGCTTCGGAAACTACTTTTCTTCCAGGGAACAATCAAGGCGTAGACTGTTTGAGACATTACTCCCATGGCTGAAAGTTCGCATGGTGTCTGTTGTATTCAATGCCGATGCAATTTCTGTGTTTCATCAACCCCCGGATAGACCACAAATTAAAGAATGCATCCAGATGTGCACCGGAAACTACTACTGGTCTTCAGGGAACGATCAAATCAGTGACAGATTGAGACATTACTCCCAAGTAGGAAAGTGCACTGGTGACTGTTGTATTCAATCCCGATGCAATTTCTGTGTTTCATCAACACTTTGAACGTTCACAGATTACAGAATGTCTCAAGATGTGCATCGGACACTACTACTGTTTGAGACATTACTCCCATGGAGGAAAGTGCGAATGGTGACTGTTGTATTCAATCACAATGCAATTTCTGTGTTTCATCAACACTTTGAGGGTCCACAGATTACAGAATGCCTCCAGATGTGCATCGGAAACTACTACTGGTCTTCGAGGAAACGATCAAAGCATAGACTGTTTGAGACATTACTCCTGTGGAAGAAAGTGCGCATAGTGACTGTTGTATTCAATCCCGATGCAATGTCTGTGTTTCTTCAACACTCAGTTAGTCCACAGATTACAGAATGCCTCCACATGTGCATCAGAAACTACTCCTGGTCTTCCAGGGAACGATCAAAGCGTAGACTGTTTGAGACATTACTCCCATTTAGGAAAGTGCTAATGGTGACTGTTGTTTCAATCCCGTTGCAATTACTGTCTTTCATCAACACTCTGATAGTCCACAGACTACAGAATGCCACCAGATTTGCTTCGGTAACTACTACTGGTCTTCCAGGGAACGATCAAAGCGTAGACTGTTTGAGACATTACTCCAGTGGAGGAAAGTGCGCATGGTGACTGTTGTATTCAATCCCGATGCAATTACTGTGTTTCATCAACACTCTGATAGTGCACAGATTACAGAATGACACCAGATGTGCATCGGAAACAACTACTGGTCTTCCAGGGAATGATCAAAGCGTAGACTGTTGGAGATTTTTACTCCCGTGGAGGAAAGGGCGCATGGTAACTGTTGTATTCAATCCCGACGCAATTTCTGTGTTTCATCAACACTCTGATAGTCCACAGATTACAGAATGCCACAAGATGTGCTTCGGAAACTACTACTTCTCTTCCAGGGAACAATCAAGGCCTAGACTGTTTGAGACATTACTCCCATGGCGGAAAGTTCGCATGGTGATTGTTGTATTCAATGCCGATTCAATTTCTGTGTTTCATCAACACCCGGATAGACCACAAATTACAGAATGCCTCCAGATGTGCATCGGAAACTACTACTGGTCTTCAGGGAACAATCAAATCGATGACAGATTGAGACATTACTCCCATGGAGGAAAGTGCGCTGGTGACTGTTGTATTCAATCCCGATGCAATTTCTGTGTTTCATCAACACTTTGAAGGTCCACAGATTACAGAATGTCTCAAGTTGTGCATCGGAAACTACTACTGGTCTTCGAGGGAACGATCAAATCATAGACTGTTTGAGACATTACTCCCAAAGAAGAAAGTGCGCATGGTGACTATTGTATTCAATCCCGATGCAATTTCTGTGTTTCATCAACACTCTGATAGTCCACAGATTACAGAATGCCTCCAGATGTGCATCGAAACTGCTACTGGTCTTCCAGGGGACGACCAAAGCGTAGACTGTTTGAGACATTACTCCCATGGAGGAAAGTGCGAATGGTGACAGTTGTATTCAATCCCGATGCAATCTCTGTATTTCTTCAACACTCTGATAGTCCAAAGATTACAGATTGCCTCCAAATGTGCATCGGATGCTACTACTGGTCTTCCTGGGAACGATCGAAGCATAGACTGTTAGAGACTTTACTCCCATGGAGGAAAGTGCGCATGGTGACTGTTGTATTCAATCCCGAAGCAATTTCTGTGTTTCATAAACACTCTCATAGTCCACAGACTACAGATTGCCTCCAGATGTGCATCGGAAACTACTACTGGTCTTTCTGGGAACGATCAAAGCATAGACTGTTTGAGGCATTACTCCCTTGGAGGAATGTGCCCATGGTGACTGTTGTATTCAATCAGGATGCAATTTCTGTGTTTCATCAACACTTTGAAGGTGCACAGATTACAGAATGCCTCCAGATGTGCATCGGAAACTACTACTCGTCTTCGGGGAAACGATCAAATCATAGACTGTTTGAGACATTACTCCCAAAGAAGAAAGTGCGCATGGTGACTATTGTATTCAATCCCGATGCAATTTCTGTGTTTCATCAACACTCTGATAGTCCCCAGATTACAGAATGCCACCAGATGTGCATCGGAAAGTACTACTTTTTTCCAGGGAACGATCAAGGCGTAGACTGTTTGAGACATTATTAAAATGGAGGAAAGTTCGCATGGTGACTGTTGTATTCAATGCTGATGCAATTTCTGTGGTTCATCAACACCCGGATAGACCACAAATTACAGAATGCCTCCAGATGTGCATCGGAAACTACTACTGGTCTTCAGGGAACGATCAAATCGTTGACAGTTTGAGACATTACTCCCATGGAGGAAAGTGCGCATGGTGACTGTTGTATTCAATCACGATGCAATATCTGTGTTTCATCAACACTCTGACAGTGCACAGATTACAGAATGATACCAGATGTGAATCGGAAACAACTACTGATCTTCCAGGGAACAATCAAAGCTTAGACTGTTTGAGACATTACTCCCGTGGAGGAAAGTGGGCATAATGACTGTTGTATTCAATCCCGATGCAATTTCTGTGTTTCATCAACACTCTGATAGTCCACAGATTACAGAATGCCACCAGATGTGCATCGGAAAGTACTACTTTTTTCCAGGGAACTATCAAGGCGTAGATTGTTTGAGACATTACTCCCATGGAGGAAAGTTCGCATTGTGACTGTTGTATTCAATGCCGATGCAATTTCTGTGGTTCATCAACACCCGGATAGACCACAAATTACAGAATGCCTCCAGATGTGCATCGGAAACTACTACTGGTCTTCAGGGAACGATCAAATCGTTGACAGTTTGAGACATTACTCCCATGGAGGAAAGTGCGCATGGTGACTGTTGTATTCAATCCCGATGCAATATCTGTGTTTCAACAACACTCTGATAGTCCCCAGATTACAGAATGCCCCCAGATGTGCATCGGAAACTACTACTGGCCTTGCAGTTAACGATCAAAGCGTAGACTGTTTGAGATATTACTCCAGTGGATTAAAGTGCGCATGGTGAATGTTGTATTCAATCCCGATGCAATTTCTGTGTTTCATCAACACTCTGACAGTGCACCGATTACAGAATGATACCAGATGTGCATCGGAAACAACTACTGGTCTTCCAGGGAACAATCAAAGCGTAGACTGTTTGAGACATTACTCCCGTGGAGGAAAGTGGGCATGATGACTGTAGTATTCAATCCCGATGCAACTTCTGTGTTTCATCAACACTCTGATAGTCCACAGATTACAGAATGCCACCAGATGTGCATCGGAAAGTACTACTTTTTTCCAGGGAACGATCAAGGCGTAGACTGTTTGAGACATTACTAAAATGGAGGAAAGTTCGCATGGTGACTGTTGTATTCAATGCTGATGCAATTTCTGTGGTTCATCAACACCCGGATAGACCACAAATTACAGAATGCCTCCAGATGTGCATCGGAAACTACTACTGGTCTTCAGGGAACGATCAAATCGTTGACAGTTTGAGACATTACTCCCATGGAGGAAAGTGCGCATGGTGACTTATGTATTCAATCACGATGCAATATCTGTGTTTCATCAACACTTTGGAGGTCCACAGATTACAGATTGCCTCCAGATGTGCATCGGAAACTACTACTGGTCTTCGAGGGAACGATCAAATTATTGACTGTTTGAGACATTACTCCCGTGGGGGAATGTGCGCATGGTGACTGTTGTATTCAATCCCGACGCAATTTCTGTGTTTCATTAACACTCAGTTAGTCCACAGATTACAGAATGCCTCCAGATGTGCATCGGAAACTGCTACTGGTCTTCCTCGGAACGATCAAACGTAGACTGTTTGAGACATTACTCCCATGGAGGAAAGGGCGCATGGTGCCTGTTGTATTCAATCACGATGCAAATTCTGTGTTTCATCAACACTTTGAAGGTCCACAGATTACAGAATGCTTCCAGATGTGCATCGGAAACTACTACTGGTCTTCAAGGGAACTATCAAATCATAGACTGTTTGAGTCATTACTCCCGTGGGGGAAAGTGCGCATGGTAACTGTTGTATTCAATCCCGATGCAATTTCTGTGTTTCATCAACACTCTGATAGTCCACAGATTACAGAATGCCTCCAAATGTGCATCGGAAGCTACTACTGGTCTTCCTGGGAACGATCAAAACATAGAGTGTATGAGACTTTACTCGCATGGAGGAAAGTGCGCATGGTGACCGTTGTATTCAATCCCGATGCAATTTCTGTGTTTCATAAACACTCTCATAGTCCACAGACTACAGATTGCCTCCAGATGTGCATCGGAAACTACTACTGGTCTTCGGGGAAACGATCAAATCATAGACTGTTTGAGGCATTACTCCCATGGAGGAATGTGCCCATGGTGACTGTTGTATTCAATCACGATGCGATTTCTGTGTTTCATCAACACTTTGAACGTGCACAGATTACAGAATGCCTCCAGATGGGCATCGGAAACTACTACTGGTCTTCGGGGAAACGATCAAATCATAGACTGTTTGAGACATTACTCCCGAGGAAGAAAGTGCCCATGGTGACTATTGTATTCAATCACGATGCAATTTCTGTGTTTCATCAACACTCTGATAGTCCACAGATTACAGAATGCCACAAGATGTGCTTCGGAAACTACTACTTTTCTTCCAGGGAACGATCAAAGCGTAGACTGTTTGAGACATTACTCCAATGGAGGAAAGTGCGAATGGTGACTGTTGTTTCAATCCCGATGCAATTACTGTGTTTCATCAACACTCTGATAGTCCACAGATTACAGAATGACACCAGATATGCTTCGGAAACCACTACTGGTCTTCCAGGGATCGATCAAAGCGTAGACTGTTTGAGATTTTTACTCCAGTGGAGCTAAGGGGTTCATGGTGACTATTGTATTCAATCACGATGCAATTTCTGTGTTTCATCAACACTTTGAAGGTCCACAGATTACAGAATGCCTCCAGATGTGCATCGGAAACTACTACTGGTCTTCGAGGGAACGATCAAATCATAGACTGTTTGAGACATTACTCCCGTTTGGGAAAGTGCGCATGGTGACTGTTGTATTCAATCCCGATGCAATTTCTGTGTTTCATCAACAATCTTATAGTCCACAGATTACAGATTGCCTCCAGATGTGCATCGCAAACTACTACTGGTCTTCCCGGGAACGATCAAAGCGTAGACTGTGTGAGATATTACTCCCATGGAGGACAGTGAGCATGGTAACTGTTGTATTCAATCCCGATGCAATTTCTGTGTTTCAACAACACTCTGATAGTCAACAGATTACAGAATGCCACCGGATGTGCATCGGAAGCAACTACTGGTCTTCCAGGGAACGGTCAAACTGTAGACTGTTTGAGACATTTCTCCCATGAAGGAAAATGCGCATGGTGACTGTTGTTTCAATCCCGATGCAATTACTGTGTTTCATCAACACTCTGATAGTCCACAGATTACAGAATGCCACGAGATATGCTTCGGATACTACTACTGGTCTTCCAGGGAACGATCAAAGCGTAGACTGTTTGAGACAATACTCCAGTGGAGCAAAGTGCGAATGGTGACTTTTGTATTCAATCCCGATGCAATTTCTGTGTTTCATCAACACTCTGGAAGTGCACAGATTACAGAATGATACCAGATGTCCATCGGAAGGAACTACTGGTCTTCCACGGAACGATAAAAGCGTAGACTGTTTGAGATTTTTACTCCCGTGGAGGAAAGGGCGCATGAAGACTATTGTATTCAATCCAGATGCAATTTCTGTGTTTCACCAACACTCTGATAGTCCACAGATTATAGAATGCCACCAGATGTGCATCGGAAACTACTTCTGGTCTTCCTGGAAACTATCAAAGCGTAGACTATTTGAGTCATTACTTCCAAGGAGGAAAGTGCGCTTGGTGCCTGTTGTATTCAATACCGATGCAAGTTCTGTGTTTCATCAACACTTTGAAGGCCCACAGATTACAGAATGCCTCCAGATGTGCATCGGAAACTACTACTGGTCTTCGAGGAAACGATCAAAGCATAGACTGTTTGAGACATTACTCCAATGGAGAAAAGTACGAATGGTGACTGTTGTTTCAATCCCGATGCAATTACTGTGTTTCATCAACACTCTGATAGTCCACAGATTACAGAATGACACCAGATATGCTTCGGAAACCACTACTAGTCTTCCAGGGATCGATCAAAGCGTAGACTGTTTGAGATTTTTACTCCCGTGGAGCTAAGGTGTTCATGGTGACTATTGTATTCAATCACGATGCAATTTCTGTGTTTCATCAACACTTTGAAGGTCCACAGCTTACAGAATGCCTCCAGATGTGCATCGGAAACTACTACTGGTCTTCGAGGGAACGATCAAATCATAGACTGTTTGAGACATTACTCCCGTTTGGGAAAGTGCGCATGGTGACTGTTGTATTCAATCCCGATGCAATTTCTGTGTTTCATCAACAATCTGATAGTCCACAGATTACAGATTGCCTCCAGATGTGCATCGCAAACTACTACTGGTCTTCCAGGGAACGATCAAAGCGTAGACAGTTTGAGAAATTACTGCCATGGAGGAAAGTGCGAATGGTGACTGTTGTATTCAATCCCGATGCAATTTCTGTGTTTCATCAACACTCTGATAGTCCACAGATTACAGAATGCCACAAGATGTGCTTCGGAAACTACTACTTTTCTTCCAGGGAACGATCAAGGCGTAGACTGTTTGAGACATTACTCCCATGGCGGAAAGTTCGCATGGTGTCTGTTGTTTTCAATGCCGATGCAATGTCTGTGTTTCATCAACCCCCGGATAGACCACAAATTAAAGAATGCATCCAGATGTGCATCGGAAACTACTACTGGTCTTCAGGGAACGATCAAATCAATGACTGTTTGAGCCATTACTCCCATGGAGGAAAGTGCGAATGGTGACTGTTGTTTCAATCCCGATGCAATTACTGTGTTTCATCAACACTATGATAGTCCACAGATTACAGAATGCCACCAGATATGCTTCGGATACTACTACTGGTCTTCCAGGGAACGATCAAAGCGTAGACTGTTTGAGACAATACTCCAGTGGAGCAAACTGCGAATGGTGACTGTCGTATTCAATCTCGATGCAATTTCTGTGTATCATCAACACTCTGGAAGTGCACAGATTACAGAATGATACCAGATGTGCATCGGAAACAACTACTGGTCTTCCACGGAACGATAAAATCGTAGACTGTTTGAGATTTTTACTCCCGTGGAGGAAAGGGCGCATGAAGACTATTGTATTCAATCCAGATGCAATTTCTCTGTTTCATCAACACTCTGATAGTCCACAGATTACAGAATGCCACCAGATGTGCATCGGACACTGCTTCTGGTCTTCCTGGAAACTATCAAAGCGTAGACTATTTGAGTCATTAATCCCAAGGAGGAAAGTGCGCTTGGTGACTGTTGTATTAAATCGCGATGCAATTTCCGTTTTTTAACAACACTCTGATTGTCCACAGATAACAGAATGACTCCAGATGTGCATCGGAAACTACTACTTTTCTTCCATGGAACGATCAAGGCGTAGACTGATTGAGACATTACTCCTATGGAGGAAAGTTCGCATTGTGACTGTTGTATTCAATGCCGATGCAATTTCTGTGTTTCATCAACCCCGGAGAGACCACAAATTACAGAATGCCTCCAGATGTGCAACGGAAACCACTACTGGTCTTCAGGGAGCGATCAAATCGATGACAGTTTGAGACATTGCTCCCATGGAGGAAAGTTCGCATGGTGACTGTTGTATTCCATACCGATGCAATTTCTGTGTTTCATCAACACTTTGAAGGCCCACAGATTACAGAATGCCTCCAGATGTGCATCGGAAACTACTACTGGTCTTCGAGGGAACGATCAAATCATAGACTGTTTGAGACATTACTCCCGTGGCGGAAAATGCGCATGGTGACTGTTGTATTCAATTCCAATGCAATTTCTGTGTTTCATCAACACCCGGATAGACCACAAATTACAGAATGCCTCCAGATGTGCATCGGAAACTACTACTGGTCTTCAGGGAACGATCAAATCGATGACAGTTTGAGACATTACTCCAATGGAGGAAAATGCAAATGGTGACTGTTGTATTCAATCCAGATGCAATTTCTGTGTTTCATCAACACTCTAATAGTCCAAGATTACAGATTGCCTCCAGATGTGCATCGGAAACTACTACTGGTCTTCCTGGGAACGATTAAAGCATAGACTGTTTGAGACATTACTCGCATGGAGGAAAGTGCGCATGGTGACTGTTGTATTCAATCACGATGCAATTTCTGTGTTTCATCAACACTTTGAAGATCCACAGATTACCGAATGGCTCCAAATGTGCATCGGAAACTACTACTGGTCTTCGAGGAAACGATCAAAGCATAGACTGTTTGAGACATAACTCCTGTGGAAGAAAGTGCGCATGGTGACTGTTGTATTCAATCCCGATGCAATTTCTGTGTTTCATCAACAATCTGATGGTCCACAGATTACAGATTGCCTCCAGATGTGCATCGCAAACTACTACTGGTCTTCCCGGGAACGATCAAAGCGTAGACTGTGTGAGATATTACTCCCATGGAGGACAGTGCGCATGGTAACTGTTGTATTCAATCCCGATGCAATTTCTGTGTTTCAACAACACTCTGATAGTCAACAGATTACAGAATGCAACCGGATGTGCATCGGAAGCAACTACTGGTCTTCCAGGGAACGATTAAACTGTAGACTGTTTGAGACATTTCTCCCATGGAGGAAAATGCGCATGGTGACTGTTGTATTAAATCCCGATGCAATTTCTGTGTGTCATCAACTCTTTGAAGGACCACAGATTACAGAATGCCTCAAGATGTGTATCGGAAACTACTACTGTTCTTCCAGCTAACGATCAAAGCATAGACTGTTTTAGACATTACTCCCATGGAGGAAAGTGCGAAAGGTGACTGTTGTATTCAATCCAGATGCAATTTCTGTGTTTCATCAACACTTTGAAGGTCCACAGATTACAGAATGCCTCCAGATGTGCATCGGAAACTACTACTGGTCTTCGAGGGAACTATCAAATCATAGACTGTTTGAGACATTACTCCCGTGGGGGAAAGTGCTCATGGTGACTGTTGTATTCAATCCCGATGCAATTTCTGTGTTTTATCAACAATCTGATAGTCCACAGATTACAGATTGCCTCCAGATGTGCATCGGAAACTACTATTGGTCTTCCTGGGAACGATCAAAGCATAGACTGTTTGAGGCATTATTCCCACGGAGGTAAGTGCGCATGGTGACTGTTGTATTCAATCACGATGCAATTTCTGTGTTTCATCAACACTTTGAGGGTCCACAGATTACAGAATGCCTCCAGATGTGCATCGGAAACTACTACTGGTCTTCGAGGAAACGATCAAAGCGTAGACTATTTGAGTCATTACTCCCAAGGAGGAAAGTGCGCTTGGTGACTGTTGTATTAAATCGCGATGCAATTTCCGTTTTTTAACAACACTCTGATTGTCCACAGATTACAGAATGACTCCAGATGTGCATCGGAAACTACTACTTTTCTTCCATGGAACGATCAAGGCGTAGACTGATTGAGACATTACTCCCATGGAGGAAAGTTCGCATTGTGACTGTTGTATTCAATGCCGATGCAATTTCTGTGTTTCATCAACACCCGGAGAGACCACAAATTACAGAATGCCTCCAGATGTGCAACGGAAACTACTACTGGTCTTCAGGGAGCGATCAAATCGATGACAGTTTGAGACATTGCTCCCATGGAGGAAAGTGCGCATGGTGACTGTTGTATTCAATACCGATGCAATTTCTGTGTTTCATCAACACTTTGAAGGCCCACAGATTACAGAATGCCTCCAGATGTGCATCGGAAACTACTACTGGTCTTCGAGGGAACGATCAAATCATAGACTGTTTGAGACATTACTACCGTGGCGGAAAATGCGCATGGTGACAGTTGTATTCAATGCCAATGCAATTTCTGTGTTTCATCAACACCCGGATAGACCACAAATTACAGAATGCCTCCAGATGTGCATCGGAAACTACTACTGGTCTTCAGGGAACGATCAAATCGATGACAGTTTGAGACATTACTCCCATGGAGGAAAATGCAAATGGTGACTGTTGTATTCAATCCCGATGCAATTTCTGTGTTTCATCAACACTCAGTTAGTCCACAGATTACAGAATGCCTCCAGATGTGCATCGATAACTACTTCTGGTCTTCCAGGGAACGATCAAAGCGTAGACTCTTTGAGACATTACTCCCGTGGAGGAAAGTGGGCATGGTGACTGTTGTATTCAATCCCGATGCAATGTCTGTGTTTCATCAACACTCTGATAGTCCACAGATTACAGAATGCCTCCGGATTTGCATCGGAAACTACTACTTTTCTTCCAGGGAACGATCAAGGCGTAGACTCTTTGAGACATTACTCCCATGGAGGAAAGTTTGCATGGTGCCTGTTGTATTCAATGCCTATGTAATTTCTGTGTTTCACCAACACCCGGATAGACCACACAAATTACTGAATGCCTCCAGATGTGCATCGGAAACTACTACTGGTCTTCAGCGAACGATCAAATTGATGACAGTTTGAGACATTACTCCCATGGAGGAAAGTGCGAATGGTGACTGTTGTATTCAATCCAGATGCAATTTCTGTGTTTCATCAACACTCTGAGTGTCCACAGATTACAGATTGCCTCCAGATGTGCATCGGAAACTACTACTGGTCTTCCTGGGAACGATCAGAGCATAGTCTGTTTGAGACATTACTCCCATGGAGGAATGTGCGCATGGTGACTATTGTATTCAATCACGATGCAATTTCTGTGTTTCGTCAATACTTTGAGGGTCCTCAGGTTACAGAATGCCTATAGATGTGCATCGGAAACTACTACTGGTCTTCGAGGAAACAATCAAAGCATAGACCTTTTGAGACATTACTCCCGTGGAAGATAGTGCGCATGGTGACTGTTGTATTCAATCCCGATGCAATTTCCTTGTTTCATCAACTCTCAGTTAGTCCACAGATTACAGAATGCCTGAAGATGTGCATCGGAAACTACTACTGGTCTTCCAGGGAACGATCAAAGCGTAGACTGTTCGAGACATTACTCCCGTGGAGGAAAGTGCGCATGGTGACTGTTGTATTACATCCCGATGCAATTTCTGTGTTTCATCAACACTCTGATAGTCCACAGATTACACAATGCCACCAGATGTGCATCGGAATTTGCTACTGGTCGTCCAGCGAACGATCAAATCGTGGACTGTATAAGACATTACCCCCATGGAGTAAAGTGCGGATCGTGACTGTTGTATCCAATCCCGATGCAATTTCTGTGTTTCATCAACACTCTGTTAGTCCACAGTTTACAGAATGCTACCAGATGTGCATCGCAAACTACTTCTGGTCTTCCTGGGAACGATCAAAGCGTACACTATTTGAGTCATTACTCCCATGGAGGAAAGTGCGTTTGGCGACTGTTGTATTAAATCGCGATGCAATTTCTGTGTTTCAACAACACTCTGGTAGTCCACAGATTACAGAATGTCTCCAGATGTGCATATGAAACTACTACTGGTCTTCCAGGGAACAATCAAAGCGTAGACTGTTTGAGACATTACTCCCATGGAGGAAAGTGGGCATGGTGACTGTTGTATTCAATGCCGATGCAATTTCTGTGTTTCATCAACACTCAGTTAGTCCACAGATTACAGAATGCCTCCCGATGTGCATCGGAAACTACTACTGGTCTTCGAGGAAACGATCAAAGCATAGACTGTTTGAGACATTACTCCCGTGAATGAAAGTGCGCTTTGTGACTGTTGTATTCAATCCCGATGCAATTTCTGTGTTTCATCAACACTCAGTTAGTCCACAGATTACAGAATGCCTCCAGATATGCATCGATAACTACTTCTGGTCTTCCAGGGAACGATCAAAGCATAGACTCTTTGAGACATTACTCCTGTGGAGGAAAGTGGGCATGGTGACTATTGTATTCAATCCCGATGCAATTTCTGTGTTTCATCAACACTCTGATAGTCCACAGATTACAGAATGCCTCCAGATGTGCATCGGAAACTACTACTTTTCTTCCAGGGAACGATCAAGGCGTAGACTCTTTGAGACATTACTCCCATGGAGGAAAGTTTGCATGGTGCCTGTTGTATTCAATGCCGATGCAATTTCTGTGTTTCACCAACACCCGGATAGACCACAAATTACTGAATGCCTCCAGATGTGCATCGGAAACTACTACTGGTCTTCAGCGAACGATCAAATCGATGACAGTTTGAGACATTACTCCTATGGAGGAAAGTGCGAATGGTGACTGTTGTATTCAATCCAGATGCAATTTCTGTGTTTCATCAACACTCTGATTGTCCACAGATTACAGATTGCCTCCAGATGTGCATCGGAAACTACTACTGGTCTTCCTGGGAACGATCAGAGCATAGACTGTTTGAGACATTACTCCCATGGAGGAATGTGCGCATGGTGACTGTTGTATTCAATCACAATGCAATTTCTGTGTTTCGTCAATACTTTGAGGGTCCTCAGGTTACAGAATTCCTCCAGATGTGCATCGGAAACTACTACTGGTCTTCGAGCAAACGATCAAAGCATAGACTGTTTGAGACATTACTCCCGTGGAAGAAAGTGCGCATGGTGACTGTTGTATTCAATCCCGATGCAATTACTGTGTTTCATCAACTCTCCGTTAGTCCACAGATTACAGAATGCCTCCAGATGTGCATCGGAAACTACTACTGGTCTTCCAGGGAACGATCAAAGCGTGGACTCCTTGAGACATTACTCCCGTGGAGGAAAGTGGGCATGGTGTCTCTTGTATTCAATCCCGATGCAATTTCTGTGTTTCATCAACACTCTGATAGTCCACAGATTACAGAATGCCTCCAGATGTGCATCGGAAACTACTACTTTCCTTCCAGGGAACGATCAAGGCATAGACTGTTTGAGACATTACTCCCATGGAGGAAAGTTCGCATGGTGACTGTTGTATTCAATGCCGTTGCAATTTCTGGGTTTCATCAACACCCGGATAGACCACAAATTACAGAATGCCTCCAGATGTGCATCGGAAACTACTACTGGTCTTCAGGGAACGATCAAATCGATGACAGTTTGAGACATTACGCCCATGGAGGAAAATGCAAATGGTGACTGTTGTATTCAATCCAGATGCAATTTCTGTGTTTCATCAGCACTCTAATAGTCCAAGATTACAGATTGCCTCCAAATGTGCATCGGAAACTACAACTGGTCTTCCTGGGAACGATCAAAGCATAGACTGATTGAGACATTACTCGCATGGAGGAAAGTGCGCATGGTGACTGTTGTATTCAATCCCGATGCAATTTCTGTGTTTCATCAACACTCTGACAGTGCACAGATTACAGAATGATACCAGATGTGCATCGGAAACAACTACTGGTCTTCCAGGGAACGATCAAACGTAGACTCTTTGAGACATTACTCCCGTGGAGGAAAGTGGGCATGGTGAATCTTGTATTCAATCCCGATGCAATTTCTGTGTTTCATCAAGACTCTGATAGTCCACAGATTACAGAATGCCTCCAGATGTGCATCGGAAACTACTACTGGTCCTCCTGGGAACGATCAGAGCATAGACTGTTTGAGACATTACTCCCATGGAGGAAAGTGCGCATGGTGACTGTTGTATTCAATCACGATGCAATTTCTGTGTTTCGTCAATACTTTGAGGGTCCCCAGGTTACAGAATGCCTATAGATGTGCATCGGAAACTACTACTGGTCTTCGAGGAAACGATCAAAGCATAGACCGTTTGAGACATTACTCCCGTGGAAGAAAGTGCGCATGGCGACTGTTGTATTCAATCCCGATGCAATTTCTTTGTTTCATCAACTCTCAGTTAGTCCACAGATTACAGAATGCCTGAAGATGTGCATCGGAAACTACTACTGGTCTTCCAGGGAACGATCAAAGCGTAGACTGTTTGAGACATTTCTCCAGTGGAGGAAAGTGCGCATGGTGACTGTTGTATTCAATCCCGATGCAATTTCTGTGTTTCATCAACACTCTGATAGTGCACAGATTACAGAATGATATCAGATGTGCATCGGAAACAACTACTGGTCTTCCAGGGAACGATCAAAGCGTAGACTGTTTGAGACATTACTCCCGTGGAGGAAAGTGCGCATGGTGACTGCTGTATTCCATCCCGATGCAATTTCTGTGTTTCATCAACACTCTGATAGTCCACAGATTACACAATGCCACCAGATGTGCATCGGAAACTGCTACTGGTCGTCCAGTGAACGATCAAATCGTGGACTGTATAAGACATTACTCCCATGGAGTAAAGTGCGGATCGTGACTGTTGTATCCAATCCCGATGCAATTTCTGTGTTTCATCAACACTCTGTTAGTCCACAGTTTACAGAATGCTACCAGATGTGCATCGCAAACTACTTCTGGTCTTGCTGGGAACGATCAAAGCGTACACTATTTGAGTCATTACTCCCATGGAGGAAAGTGCGTTTGGCGACTGTTGTATTAAATCGCGATGCAATTTCTGTGTTTCAACAACACTCTGGTAGTCCACAGATTACAGAATGTCTCCAGATGTGCATATGAAACTACTTCTGGTCTTCCAGGGAACAATCAAAGCGTTGACTGTTTGAGACATTACTCCCGTGGAAGAAAGTGCGCATGGTGACTGTTGTATTCAATCCCGATGCAATTACTGTGTTTCATCAACTCTCAGTTAGTCCACAGATTACAGAATGCCTCCAGATGTGCATCGGAAACTACTACTGGTCTTGCAGGGAACGATCAAAGCGTAGACTCCTTGAGACATTACTCCCGTGGAGGAAAGTGGGCATGGTGTCTCTTGTATTCAATCCCGATGCAATATCTGTGTTTCATCAACACTCTGATAGTCCACAGATTACAGAATGCCTCCAGATGTGCATCGGAAACTACTACTTTCCTTCCAGGGAACGATCAAGGCATAGACTGTTTGAGACATTACTCCCATGGAGGAAAGGTCGCATGGTGACTGCTGTATTCAATGCCGATGCAATTTCTGGGTTTCATCAACACCCGGATAGACCCCAAATTACAGAATGCCTCCAGATGTGCATCGGAAACTACTACTGGTCTTCAGGGAACGATCAAATCGATGACAGTTTGAGACATTACGCCCATGGAGGAAAACGCAAATGGTGACTGTTGTATTCAATCCAGATGCAATTTCTGTGTTTCATCAGCACCCTAATAGTCCAAGATTACAGATTGCCTCCAGATGTGCATCGGAAACTACAACTGGTCTTCCTGGGAACGATCAAAGCATAGACTGTTTGAGACATTACTCGCATGGAGGAAAGTGCGCATGGTGACTGTTGTATTCAATCCCGATGCAATTTCTGTGTTTCATTAACACTCTGACAGTGCACAGATTACAGAATGATACCAGATGTGCGTCGGAAACAACTACTGGTCTTCCAGGGAACGATCAAACGTAGACTCTTTGAGACATTACTCCCGTGGAGGAAAGTGGGCATGGTGACTTTTGTATTCAATCCCGATGCAATTTCTGTGCTTCATCAAGACTCCGATAGTCCACAGATTACAGAATGCCTCCAGATGTGCATAGGAAACTACTACTTTTCTTCCAGGGAACGGTCAAGGCGTAGACTGTTTGAGACATTACTCCCATGGAGGAAAGTTTGCATGGTGCCTGTTGTATTCAATGCCGATGCAATTTCTGTGTTTCATCAACACCCGGATAGACCACAAATTACTGAATGCCTCCAGATGTGCATCGGAAACTACTACTGGTCTTCAGGGAACGATCAAATCGATGACAGTTTGAGACATTACTCCCATGGAGGAAAGTGCGAATGGTGACTGTTGTATTCAATCACGATGCAATTTCTGTGTTTCGTCAATACTTTGAGGGTCCTCAGGTTACAGAATGCCTATAGATGTGCATCGGAAACTACTACTGGTCTTCGAGGAAACGATCAAAGCATAGACCGTTTGAGACATTACTCCCGTGGAAGAAAGTGCGCATTTTGACTGTTGTATTCAATCCCGATGCAATTTCTTTGTTTCATCAACTCTCAGTTAGTCCACAGATTACAGAATGCCTGAAGATGTGCATCGGAAACTACTACTGGTCTTCCAGGGAACGATCAAAGCGTAGACTGTTCGAGACATTACTCCAGTGGAGGAAAATGCGCATGGTGACTGTTGTATTCAATCCCGATGCAATTTCTGTGTTTATTCAACACTCTGATAGTGCACAGATTACAGAATGATATCAGATGTGCATCGGAAACAACTACTGGTCTTCCAGGGAACGATCAAAGCGTAGACTGTTTGAGACATTACTCCCGTGGAGGAAAGTGCGCATGGTGACTGTTGTATTACATCCCGATGCAATTTCTGTGTTTCATCAACACTCTGATAGTCCACAGATTACACAATGCCACCAGATGTGCATCGGAAACTGCTACTGGTCGTCCAGTGAACAATCAAATCGTGGATTGTATAAGACATTACTCCCATGGAGTAAAGTGCGGATCGTGACTGTTGTATCCAATCTCGATGCAATTTCTGTGTTTCATCAACACTCTGTTAGTCAACAGTTTACAGAATGCTACCAGATGTGCATCGCAAACTACTTCTGGTCTTCCTGGGAACGATCAAAGCGTACACTATTTGAGTCATTACTCCCATGGAGGAAAGTGCGTTTGGCGACTGTTGTATTAAATCGCGATGCAATTTCTGTGTTTCAACAACACTCTGGTAGTCCACAGATTACAGAATGTCTCCAGATGTGCATATGAAACTACTACTGGTCTTCCAGGGAACAATAAAAGCGTAGACTGTTTGAGACATTACTCCCATGGAGGAAAGTGGGCATGGTGACTGTTGTATTCAATCCCGATGCCATTTCTGTGTTTCATCAACACTCAGTTAGTCCACAGATTACAGAATGCCTCCAGATGTGCATCGGAAACTACTACAGGTCTTCGAGGAAACGATCAAAGCATAGACTGTTTGAGACATTACTCCCGTGGATGAAAGTGCGCATGGTGACTGTTGTATTCAATCCCGATGCAATTTCTGTGTTTCATCAACACTCAGTTAGTCCACAGATTACAGAATGCCTCCAGATATGCATCGATAACTACTTCTGGTCTTCCAGGGTACGATCAAAGCGTAGACTCTTTGAGACATTACTCCTGTGGAGGAAAGTGGGCATGGTGACTGTTGTATTCAATCCCGATGCAATTTCTGTGTTTCATCAACACTCTGATAGTCCACAGATTACAGAATGCCTCCAGATGTGCATCGGAAACTACTACTTTTCTTCCAGGGAACGATCAAGGCGTAGACTCTTTGAGACATTACTCCCATGGAGGAAAGTTTGCATGGTGCCTGTTGTATTCAATGCCGATGCAATTTCTGTGTTTCACCAACACCCGGATAGACCACAAATTACTGAATGCCTCCAGATGTGCATCGGAAACTACTACTGGTCTTCAGCGAACGATCAAATCGATGACAGTTTGAGACATTACTCCCATGGAGGAAAGTGCGAATGGTGACTGTTGTATTCAATCCAGATGCAATTTCTGTGTTTCATCAACACTCTGATTGTCCCACAGATTACAGATTGCCTCCAGATGTGCATCGGAAACTACTACTGGTCTTCCTGGGAACGATCAGAGCATAGACTGTTTGAGACATTACTCCCATGGAGGAATGTGCGCATGGTGACTGTTGTATTCAATCACGATGCAATTTCTGTGTTTCGTCAATACTTTGAGGGTCCTCAGGTTACAGAATTCCTCCAGATGTGCATCGGAAACTACTACTGGTCTTCGAGCAAACGATCAAAGCATAGACTGTTTGAGACATTACTCCCGTGGAAGAAAGTGCGCATGGTGACTGTTGTATTCAATCCCGATGCAATTACTGTGTTTCATCAACTCTCCGTTAGTCCACAGAATACAGAATGTCTCCAGATGTGCATCGGGAACTACTACTGGTCTTCCTAGGAACGATCAAAGCGTAGACTCCTTGAGACATTACTCCCGTGGAGGAAAGTGGGCATGGTGTCTGTTGTATTCAATCCCGATGCAATTTCTGTGTTTCATCAACACTCTGATAGTCCACAGATTACAGAATGCCTCCAGATGTGCATCGGAAACTACTACTTTCCTTCCAGGGAACGATCAAGGCATAGACTGTTTGAGACATTACTCCCATGGAGGAAAGTTCGCATGGTGACAGTTGTATTCAATGCCGATGCAATTTCTGGGTTTCATCAACACCCGGATAGACCACAAATTACAGAATGCCTCCAGATGTGCATCGGAATCTACTACTGGTCTTCAGGGAACGATCAAATCGATGACAGTTTGAGACATTACGCCCATGGAGGAAAATGCAAATGGTGACTGTTGTATTCAATCCAGATGCAATTTCTGTGTTTCATCAGCACTCTAATAGTCCAAGATTACAGATTGCCTCCAGATGTGCATCGGAAACTACAACTGGTCTTCCTGGGAACGATCAAAGCATAGACTGATTGAGACATTATTCGCATGGAGGAAAGTGCGCATGGTGCCTGTTGTATTCAATCCCGATGCAATTTCTGTGTTTCATCAACACTCTGACAGTGCACAGATTACAGAATGATACCAAATGTGCATCGGAAACAACTACTGGTCTTCCAGGGAACGATCAAACGTAGACTCTTTGAGACATTACTCCCGTGGAGGAAAGTGGGCATGGTGAATCTTGTATTCAATCCCGATGCAATTCCTGTGTTTCATCAAGACTCTGATAGTCCACAGATTACAGAATGCCTCCAGATGTGCATAGGAAACTACTACTTTTCTTCCAGGGAACGGTCAAGGCGTAGACTGTTTGAGACATTACTCCCATGGAGGAAAGTTTGCATGGTGCCTGTTGTATTCAATGCCGATGCAATTTCTGTGTTTCATCAACACCCGGATAGACCACAAATTACTGAATGCCTCCAGATGTGCATCGGAAACTACTACTGGTCTTCAGGGAACGATCAAATCGATGACAGTTTGAGACATTACTCCCATGGAGGAAAGTGCGAATGGTGACTGTTGTATTCAATCCAGACGCAATTTCTGTGTTTCATCAACACTCTGATTGTCCACAGATTACAGATTGCCTCCAGATGTGCATCGGAAACTACTACTGGTCTTCCTGGGAACGATCAGACCATAGACTGTTTGAGACATTACTCCCATGGAGGAAAGTGCGCATGGTGACTGTTGTATTCAATCACGATGCAATTTCTGTGTTTCGTCAATACTTTGAGGGTCCTCAGGTTAAAGAATGCCTATAGATGTGCATCGGAAACTACTACTGGTCTTCCAGGGAACGATCAAAGCATAGACTGTTTGAGACATTACTCGCGTGGAGGAAAGTGCGCATGGTGACTGTTGTATTCAATCCCGATGCAATTTCTGTGTTTCATCAACACTCTGACAGTGCACAGATTACAGAATGATACCAGATGTGCATCGGAAACAACTACTGTTCTTCCAGGGAACGATCAAACGTAGACTCTTTGAGACATTACTCCCGTGGAGGAAAGTGGG
Source organism: Schistocerca gregaria (assembly GCF_023897955.1). NCBI lineage: Eukaryota > Metazoa > Arthropoda > Insecta > Orthoptera > Acrididae > Schistocerca > Schistocerca gregaria. The sequence continues at coordinate 11,715,614 of NC_064926.1, read as the reverse complement.
CATGGTGACTGTTGAATTCAATCCCGATGCAATTTCTGTGTTTCATCAACACTCTGATAGTCCACAGATTACAGAATGCCTCCAGATGTGCATCGGAAACTACTACTTTTCTTCCAGGGAACGGTCAAGGCGTAGACTGTTTGAGACATTACTCCCATGGAGGAAAGTTTGCATGGTGCCTGTTGTATTCAATGCCGATGCAATATCTGTGTTTCATCAACACCCGGACAGACCACAAATTACTGAATGCCTCCAGATGTGCATCGTAAACTACAACTGGTCTTCAGGGAACGATCAAATCGATGACAGTTTGAGACATTACTTCCGTGGAAGAAAGTGCGCATGGTGACTGTTGTATTCAATCCCGATGCAATTTCTTTGTTTCATCAACTCTCAGTTAGTCCACAGGTTACCGAATGCCTGAAGATGTGCATCGGAAACTACTACTGGTCTTCCAGGGAACGATCAAAGCGTAGACTGTTTGAGACATTACTCCAGTGGAGGAAAGTGCGCATGGTGACTGTTGTATTAAATCCCGATGCAATTTCTGTGTTTCATCAACACTCTGATAGTGCACAGATTACAGAATGATATCAGATGTGCATCGGAAACAACTACTGGTCTTCCAGGGAACGATCAAAGCGTAGACTGTTTGAGACATTACTCCCGTGGAGGAAAGTGCGCATGGTGACTGTTGTATTCCATCCCGATGCAATTTCTGTGTTTCATCAACACTCTGATAGTCCACAGATTACAGAATGCCTCCAGATGTGCATCGGAAACTACTACTTTTCTTCCAGGGAACGGTCAAGGCGTAGACTGTTTGAGACATTACTCCTATGGAGGAAAGTTTGCATGGTGCCTGTTGTATTCAATGCCGATGCAATTTCTGTGTTTCATCAACACCCGGATAGACCACAAATTACTGAATGCCTCCAGATGTGCATCGGAAACTACTACTGGTCTTCAGGGAACGATCAAATCGATGACAGTTTGAGACATTAATCCCGTGGAAGAAAGTGCGCATGGTGACTGTTGTATTCAATCCCGATGCAATTTCTTTGTTTCATCAACTCTCAGTTAGTCCACTGGTTACAGAATGCCTGAAGATGTGCATCGGAAACTACTACTGGTCTTCCAGGGAACGATCAAAGCTTAGACTGTTTGAGACATTACTCCAGTGGAGGAAAGTTTGCATGGTGCCTGTTGTATTCAATGCCGATGCAATTTCTGTGATTCATCAACACCCGGATAGACCACAAATTACTGAATGCCTCCAGATGTGCATCGGAAACTACTACTGGTCTTCAGGGAACGATCAAATCGATGACAGTTTGAGACATTACTCCCGTGGAAGAAAGTGCGCATGGTGACTGTTGTATTCAATCCCGATGCAATTTCTTTGTTTCATCAACTCTCAGTTTGTCCACAGGTTACAGAATGCCTGAAGATGTGCATCGGAAACTACTACTGGTCTTCCAGGGAACGATCAAAGCGTAGACTGTTTGAGACATTACTCCAGTGGAGGAAAGTGCGCATGGTGACTGTTGTATTCAATCCCGATGCAATTTCTGTGTTTCATCAACACTCTGATAGTGCACAGATTACAGAATGATATCAGATGTGCATCGGAAACAACTACTGGTCTTCCAGGGAACGATCAAAGCGTAGACTGTTTGAGACATTACTCCCGTGGATGAAAGTGCGCATGGTGACCGTTGTATTCAATCCCGATGCAATTTCTGTGTTTTATCAACACTTTGAAGGTCCACAGATTACCGAATGGCTCCAGATGTGCATCGGAAACTACTACTGGTCTTCGAGGAAACGATCAAAGCATAGAATGTTTGAGACATAACTCCCGTGGAAGAAAGTGCGCATGGTGACTGTTGTATTCAATCCCGATGCAATTTCTGTGTTTATTCAACACTCTGATAGTGCACAGATTACAGAATGATATCAGATGTGCATCGGAAACAACTACTGGTCTTCCAGGGAACGATCAAAGCGTAGACTGTTTGAGACATTACTCCCGTGGAGGAAAGTGCGCATGGTGACTGTTGTATTACATCCCGATGCAATTTCTGTGTTTCATCAACACTCTGATAGTCCACAGATTACACAATGCCACCAGATGTGCATCGGAAACTGCTACTGGTCGTTCAGTGAACGATCAAATCGTGGACTGTATAAGACATTACTCTCATGGAGTAAAGTGCGGATCGTGACTGTTGTATCCAATCCCGATGCAATTTCTGTGTTTCATCAACACTCTGTTAGTCCACAGTTTACAGAATGCTACCAGATGTGCATCGCAAACTAGTTCTGGTCTTCCTGGGAACGATCAAAGCGTACACTATTTGAGTCATTACTCCCATGGAGGAAAGTGCGTTTGGCGACTGTTGTATTAAATCGCGATGCAATTTCTGTGTTTCACCAACACTCTGGTAGTCCACAGATTACAGAATGTCTCCAGATGTGCATATGAAACTACTACTGGTCTTCCAGGGAACAATCAAAGCGTAGACTGTTTGAGACATTACTCCCATGGAGGAAAGTGGGCATGGTGACTGTTGTATTCAATGCCGATGCAATTTCTGTGTTTCATCAACACTCAGTTAGTCCACAGATTACAGAATGCCTCCAGATGTGCATCGGAAACTACTACAGGTCTTCGAGGAAACGATCAAAGCATAGACTGTTTGAGACATTACTCCCGTGGATGAAAGTGCGCATGGTGACTGTTGTATTCAATCCCGATGCAATTTCTGTGTTTCATCAACACTCAGTTAGTCCACAGATTACAGAATGCCTCCAGATATGCATCGATAACTACTTCTGGTCTTCCAGGGTACGATCAAAGCGTAGACTCTTTGAGACATTACTCCTGTGGAGGAAAGTGGGCATGGTGACTGTTGTATTCAATCCCGATGCAATTTCTGTGTTTCATCAACACTCTGATAGTCCACAGATTACAGAATGCCTCCAGATGTGCATCGGAAACTACTACTTTTCTTCCAGGGAACGATCAAGGCGTAGACTCTTTGAGACATTACTCCCATGGAGGAAAGTTTGCATGGTGCCTGTTGTATTCAATGCCGATGCAATTTCTGTGTTTCACCAACACCCGGATAGACCACAAATTACTGAATGCCTCCAGATGTGCATCGGAAACTACTACTGGTCTTCAGCGAATGATCAAATCGATGACAGTTTGAGACATTACTCCCATGGAGGAAAGTGCGAATGGTGACTGTTGTATTCAATCCAGATGCAATTTCTGTGTTTCATCAACACTCTGATTGTCCCACAGATTACAGATTGCCTCCAGATGTGCATCGGAAACTACTACTGGTCTTCCTGGGAACGATCAGAGCATAGACTGTTTGAGACATTACTCCCATGGAGGAATGTGCGCATGGTGACTGTTGTATTCAATCACGATGCAATTTCTGTTTTTCGTCAATACTTTGAGGGTCCTCAGGTTACAGAATTCCTCCAGATGTGCATCGGAAACTACTACTGGTCTTCGAGCAGACGATCAAAGCATAGACTGTTTGAGACATTACTCCCGTGGAAGAAAGTGCGCATGGTGACTGTTGTATTCAATCCCGATGCAATTACTGTGTTTCATCAACTCTCCGTTAGTCCACAGATTACAGAATGCCTCCAGATGTGCATCGGGAACTACTACTGGTCTTCCAAGGAACGATCAAAGCGTAGACTCCTTGAGACATTACTCCCGTGGAGGAAAGTGGGCATGGTGTCTGTTGTATTCAATCCCGATGCAATTTCTGTGTTTCATCAACACTCTGATAGTCCACAGATTACAGAATGCCTCCAGATGTGCATCGGAAACTACTACTTTCCTTCCAGGGAACGATCAAGGCATAGACTGTTTGAGACATTACTCCCATGGAGGAAAGTTCGCATGGTGACAGTTGTATTCAATGCCGATGCAATTTCTGGGTATCATCAACACCCGGATAGACCACAAATTACAGAATGCCTCCAGATGTGCATCGGAAACTACTACTGGTCTTCAGGGAACGATCAAATCGATGACAGTTTGAGACATTACGCCCATGGAGGAAAATGCAAATGGTGACTGTTGTATTCTATCCAGATGCAATTTCTGTGTTTCATCAGCACTCTAATAGTCCAAGATTACAGATTGCCTCCAGATGTGCATCGGAAACTACAACTGGTCTTTTGGGAACGATCAAAGCATAGACTGATTGAGACATTATTCGCATGGAGGAAAGTGCGCATAGTGCCTGTTGTATTCAATCCCGATGCAATTTCTGTGTTTCATCAACACTCTGACAGTGCACAGATTACAGAATGATACCAGATGTGCATCGGAAACAACTACTGGTCTTCCAGGGAACGATCAAACGTAGACTCTTTGAGACATTACTCCCGTGGAGGAAAGTGGGCATGGTGAATCTTGTATTCAATCCCGATGCAATTTCTGTGTTTCATCAAGACTCTGATAGTCCACAGATTACAGAATGCCTCCAGATGTGCATAGGAAACTACTACTTTTCTTCCAGGGAACGGTCAAGGCGTAGACAGTTTGAGACATTACTCCCATGGAGGAAAGTTTGCATGGTGCCTGTTGTATTCAATGCCGATGCAAATTCTGTGTTTCATCAACACCCGGATAGACCACAAATTACTGAATGCCTCCAGATGTGCATCGGAAACTACTACTGGTCTTCAGGGAACGATCAAATCGATGACAGTTTGAGACATTACTCCCATGGAGGAAAGTGCGAATGGTGACTGTTGTATTCAATCCAGATGCAATTTCTGTGTTTCATCAACACTCTGATTGTCCACAGATTACAGATTGCCTCCAGATGTGCATCGGAAACTACTACTGGTCTTCCTGGGAACGATCAGAGCATAGACTGTTTGAGACATTACTCCCATGGAGGAAAGTGCGCATGGTGACTGTTGTATTCAATCACGATGCAATTTCTGTGTTTCGTCAATACTTTGAGGGTCCTCAGGTTACAGAATGCCTATAGATGTGCATCGGAAACTACTACTGGTCTTCCAGGGAACGATCAAAGCATAGACTGTTTGAGACATTACTCCAGTGGAGGAAAGTGCGCATGGTGACTGTTGTATTCAATCCCGATGCAATTTCTGTGTTTCATCAACACTCTGACAGTGCACAGATTACAGAATGATACCAGATGTGCATCGGAAACAACTACTGTTCTTCCAGGGAACGATCAAACGTAGACTCTTTGAGACATTACTCCCGTGGAGGAAAGTGGGCATGGTGACTGTTGAATTCAATCCCGATGCAATTTCTGTGTTTCATCAACACTCTGATAGTCCACAGATTTCAGAATGCCTCCAGATGTGCATCGGAAACTACTACTTTTCTTCCAGGGAACGGTCAAGGCGTAGACTGTTTGAGACATTACTCCCATGGAGGAAAGTTTGCATGGTGCCTGTTGTATTCAATGCCGATGCAATTTCTGTGTTTCATCAACACCCGGATAGACCACAAATTACTGAATGCCTCCAGATGTGCATCGGAAACTACTACTGGTCTTCAGGGAACGATCAAATCGATGACAGTTTGAGACATTACTCCCGTGGAAGAAAGTGCGCATGGTGACTGTTGTATTCAATCCCGATGCAATTTCTTTGTTTCATCAACTCTCAGTTAGTCCACAGGTTACAGAATGCCTGAAGATGTGCATCGGAAACTACTACTGGTCTTCCAGGGAAAATCAAAGCGTAGACTGTTTGAGACATTACTCCAGTGGAGGAAAGTGCGCATGGTGACTGTTGTATTCAATCCCGATGCAATTTCTGTGTTTCATCAACACTCTGATAGTGCACAGATTACAGAATGATATCAGATGTGCATCGGAAACAACTACTGGTCTTCCAGGGAACGATCAAAGCGTAGACTGTTTGAGACATTACTCCCGTGGAGGAAAGTGCGCATGGAGACTGTTGTATTCCATCCCGATGCAATTTCTGTGTTTCATCAACACTCTGATAGTCCACAGATTACAGAATGCCTCCAGATGTGCATCGGAAACTACTACTTTTCTTCCAGGGAACGGTCAAGGCGTGGACTGTTTGAGACATTACTCCAGTGGAGGAAAGTTTGCATGGTGCCTGTTGTATTCAATGCCGATGCAATTTCTGTGATTCATCAACACCCGGATAGACCACAAATTACTGAATGCCTCCAGATGTGCATCGGAAACTACTACTGGTCTTCAGGGAACGATCAAATCGATGACAGTTTGAGACATTACTCCCGTGGAAGAAAGTGCGCATGGTGAGTGTTGTATTCCATCCCGATGCAATTTCTGTGTTTCATCAACACTCTGATAGTCCACAGATTACAGAATGCCTCCAGATGTGCATCGGAAACTACTACTTTTCTTCCAGGGAACGGTCAAGGCGTAGACTGTTTGAGACATTACTCCCATGGAGGAAAGTGCGCATGGTGACTGTTGTATTCCATCCCGATGCAATTTCTGTGTTTCATCAACACTCTGATAGTCCACAGATTACAGAATGCCTCCAGATGTGCATCGGAAACTACTACTTTTCTTCCAGGGAACGGTCAAGGCGTAGACTGTTTGAGACATTACTCCCATGGAGGAAAGTTTGCATGGTGCCTGTTGTATTCAATGCCGATGCAATTTCTGTGTTTCATCAACACCCGGATAGACCACAAATTACTGAATGCCTCCAGATGTGCATCGGAAACTACTACTGGTCTTCAGGGAACGATCAAATCGATGACAGTTTGAGACATTACTCCCGTGGAAGAAAGTGCGCATGGTGACTGTTGTATTCAATCCCGATGCAATTTCTTTGTTTCATCAACTCTCAGTTAGTCCACAGGTTACAGAATGCCTGAAGATGTGCATCGGAAACTACTACTGGTCTTCCAGGGAACGATCAAAGCTTAGACTGTTTGAGACATTACTCCAGTGGAGGAAAGTTTGCATGGTGCCTGTTGTATTCAATGCCGATGCAATTTCTGTGATTCATCAACACCCGGATAGACCACAAATTACTGAATGCCTCCAGATGTGCATCGGAAACTACTACTGGTCTTCAGGGAACGATCAAATCGATGACAGTTTGAGACATTACTCCCGTGGAAGAAAGTGCGCATGGTGACTGTTGTATTCCATCCCGATGCAATTTCTGTGTTTCATCAACACTCTGATAGTCCACAGATTACAGAATGCCTCCAGATGTTCATCGGAAACTACTACTTTTCTTCCAGGGAACTGTCAAGGCGTAGACTGTTTGAGACATTACTCCCATGGAGGAAAGTGCGCATGGTGACTGTTGTATTCCATCCCGATGCAATTTCTGTGTTTCATCAACACTCTGATAGTCCACAGATTACAGAATGCCTCCAGATGTGCATCGGAAACTACTACTTTTCTTCCAGGGAACGGTCAAGGCGTAGACTGTTTGAGACATTACTCCCATGGAGGAAAGTTTGCATGGTGCCTGTTGTATTCAATGCCGATGCAATTTCTGTGTTTCATCAACACCCGGATAGACCACAAATTACTGAATGCCTCCAGATGTGCATCGGAAACTACTACTGGTCTTCAGGGAACGATCAAATCGATGACAGTTTGAGACATTACTCCCGTGGAAGAATGTGCGCATGGTGACTGTTGTATTCAATCCCGATGCAATTTCTTTGTTTCATCAACTCTCAGTTAGTCCACAGGTTACAGAATGCCTGAAGATGTGCATCGGAAACTACTACTGGTCTTCGAGGAAACGATCGAAGCGTAGACTGTTTGAGACATTACTCCAGTGGAGGAAAGTGCGCATGGTGACTGTTGTATTCAATCCCGATGCAATTTCTGTGTTTCATCGACACTCTGATAGTGCACAGATTACAGAATGATATCAGATGTGCATCGGAAACAACTACTGGTCTTCGAGGAAACGATCAAAGCATAGACCGTTTGAGACATTACTCCCGTGGAAGAAAGTGCGCATGGTGACTTTTGTATTCAATCCCGATGCAATTTCTGTGTTTCGTCAATACTTTGAGGGTCCTCAGGTTACAGAATGCCTATAGATGTGCATCGGAAACTACTACTGGTCTTCGAGGAAACGATCAAAGCATAGACCGTTTGAGACATTACTCCCGTGGAAGAAAGTGCGCATGGTGACTGTTGTATTCAATCCCGATGCAATTTCTTTGTTTCATCAACTCTCAGTTAGTCCACAGATTACAGAATGCCTGAAGATGTGCATCGGAAACTACTACTGGTCTTCCAGGGAACGATCAAAGCGTAGACTGTTCGAGACATTACTCCAGTGGAGGAAAGTGCGCATGGTGACTGTTGTATTCAATCCCGATGCAATTTCTGTGTTTATTCAACACTCTGATAGTGCACAGATTACAGAATGATATCAGATGTGCATCGGAAACAACTACTAGTCTTCCAGGGAACGATCAAAGCGTAGACTGTTTGAGACATTACTCCCGTGGAGGAAAGTGCGCATGGTGACTGTTGTATTACATCCCGATGCAATTTCTGTGTTTCATCAACACTCTGATAGTCCACAGATTACACAATGCCACCAGATGTGCATCGGAAACTGCTACTGGTCGTCCAGTGAACGATCAAATCGTGGACTGTATAAGACATTACTCCCATGGAGTAAAGTGCGGATCGTGACTGTTGTATCCAATCCCGATGCAATTTCTGTGTTTCATCAACACTCTGTTAGTCCACAGTTTACAGAATGCTACCAGATGTGCATCGCAAACTACTTCTGGTCTTCCTGGGAACGATCAAAGCGTACACTATTTGAGTCATTACTCCCATGGAGGAAAGTGCGTTTGGCGACTGTTGTATTAAATCGCGATGCAATTTCTGTGTTTCAACAACACTCTGGTAGTCAACAGATTACAGAATGTCTCCAGATGTGCATATGAAACTACTACTGGTCTTCCAGGGAACAATTAAAGCGTAGACTGTTTGAGACATTACTCCCATGGAGGAAAGTGGGCATGGTGACTGTTGTATTCAATGCCGATGCAATTTCTGTGTTTCATCAACACTCAGTTAGTCCACAGATTACAGAATGCCCCCAGATGTGCATCGGAAACTACTACAGGTCTTCGAGGAAACGATCAAAGCATAGACTGTTTGAGACATTACTCCCGTGGATGAAAGTGCGCATGGTGACTGTTGTATTCAATCCCGATGCAATTTCTGTGTTTCATCAACACTCAGTTAGTCCACAGATTACAGAATGCCTCTAGATATGCATCGATAACTACTTCTGGTCTTCCAGGGTACGATCAAAGCGTAGACTCTTTGAGACATTACTCCTGTGGAGGAAAGTGGGCATGGTGACTGTTGTATTCAATCCCGATGCAATTTCTGTGTTTCATCAACACTCTGATAGTCCACAGATTACAGAATGCCTCCAGATGTGCATCGGAAACTACTACTTTTCTTCCAGGGAACGATCAAGGCGTAGACTCTTTGAGACATTACTCCCATGGAGGAAAGTTTGCATGGTGCCTGTTGTATTCAATGCCGATGCAATTTCTGTGTTTCATCAACACCCGGATAGACCACAAATTACTGAATGCCTCCAGATGTGCATCGGAAACTACTACTGGTCTTCAGGGAACGATCAAATCGATGACAGTTTGAGACATTACTCCCGTGGAAGAAAGTGCGCATGGTGACTGTTGTATTCAATCCCGATGCAATTTCTTTGTTTCATCAACTCTCAGTTAGTCCACAGGTTACAGAATGCCTGAAGATGTGCATCGGAAACTACTACTGGTCTTCCAGGGAACGATCAAAGCTTAGACTGTTTGAGACATTACTCCAGTGGAGGAAAGTTTGCATGGTGCCTGTTGTATTCAATGCCGATGCAATTTCTGTGATTCATCAACACCCGGATAGACCACAAATTACTGAATGCCTCCAGATGTGCATCGGAAACTACTACTGGTCTTCAGGGAACGATCAAATCGATGACAGTTTGAGACATTACTCCCGTGGAAGAAAGTGCGCATGGTGACTGTTGTATTCCATCCCGATGCAATTTCTGTGTTTCATCAACACTCTGATAGTCCACAGATTACAGAATGCCTCCAGATGTTCATCGGAAACTACTACTTTTCTTCCAGGGAACGGTCAAGGCGTAGACTGTTTGAGACATTACTCCCATGGAGGAAAGTGCGCATGGTGACTGTTGTATTCCATCCCGATGCAATTTCTGTGTTTCATCAACACTCTGATAGTCCACAGATTACAGAATGCCTCCAGATGTGCATCGGAAACTACTACTTTTCTTCCAGGGAACGGTCAAGGCGTAGACTGTTTGAGACATTACTCCCATGGAGGAAAGTTTGCATGGTGCCTGTTGTATTCAATGCCGATGCAATTCCTGTGTTTCATCAACACCCGGATAGACCACAAATTACTGAATGCCTCCAGATGTGCATCGGAAACTACTACTGGTCTTCAGGGAACGATCAAATCGATGACAGTTTGAGACATTACTCCCGTGGAAGAATGTGCGCATGGTGACTGTTGTATTCAATCCCGATGCAATTTCTTTGTTTCATCAACTCTCAGTTAGTCCACAGGTTACAGAATGCCTGAAGATGTGCATCGGAAACTACTACTGGTCTTCGAGGAAACGATCAAAGCGTAGACTGTTTGAGACATTACTCCAGTGGAGGAAAGTGCGCATGGTGACTGTTGTATTCAATCCCGATGCAATTTCTGTGTTTCATCGACACTCTGATAGTGCACAGATTACAGAATGATATCAGATGTGCATCGGAATTAACTACTGGTCTTCGAGGAAACGATCAAAGCATAGACCGTTTGAGACATTACTCCCGTGGAAGAAAGTGCGCATGGTGACTTTTGTATTCAATCCCGATGCAATTTCTGTGTTTCGTCAATACTTTGAGGGTCCTCAGGTTACAGAATGCCTATAGATGTGCATCGGAAACTACTACTGGTCTTCGAGGAAACGATCAAAGCATAGACCGTTTGAGACATTACTCCCGTGGAAGAAAGTGCGCATGGTGACTGTTGTATTCAATCCCGATGCAATTTCTTTGTTTCATCAACTCTCAGTTAGTCCACAGATTACAGAATGCCTGAAGATGTGCATCGGAAACTACTACTGGTCTTCCAGGGAACGATCAAAGCGTAGACTGTTCGAGACATTACTCCAGTGGAGGAAAGTGCGCATGGTGACTGTTGTATTCAATCCCGATGCAATTTCTGTGTTTATTCAACACTCTGATAGTGCACAGATTACAGAATGATATCAGATGTGCATCGGAAACAACTACTAGTCTTCCAGGGAACGATCAAAGCGTAGACTGTTTGAGACATTACTCCCGTGGAGGAAAGTGCGCATGGTGACTGTTGTATTACATCCCGATGCAATTTCTGTGTTTCATCAACACTCTGATAGTCCACAGATTACACAATGCCACCAGATGTGCATCGGAAACTGCTACTGGTCGTCCAGTGAACGATCAAATCGTGGACTGTATAAGACATTACTCCCATGGAGTAAAGTGCGGATCGTGACTGTTGTATCCAATCCCGATGCAATTTCTGTGTTTCATCAACACTCTGTTAGTCCACAGTTTACAGAATGCTACCAGATGTGCATCGCAAACTACTTCTGGTCTTCCTGGGAACGATCAAAGCGTACACTATTTGAGTCATTACTCCCATGGAGGAAAGTGCGTTTGGCGACTGTTGTATTAAATCGCGATGCAATTTCTGTGTTTCAACAACACTCTGGTAGTCCACAGATTACAGAATGTCTCCAGATGTGCATATGAAACTACTACTGGTCTTCCAGGGAACAATTAAAGCATAGACTGTTTGAGACATTACTCCCGTGGATGAAAGTGCGCATGGTGACTGTTGTATTCAATCCCGATGCAATTTCTGTGTTTCATCAACACTCAGTTAGTCCACAGATTACAGAATGCCTCTAGATATGCATCGATAACTACTTCTGGTCTTCCAGGGTACGATCAAAGCGTAGACTCTTTGAGACATTACTCCTGTGGAGGAAAGTGGGCATGGTGACTGTTGTATTCAATCCCGATGCAATTTCTGTGTTTCATCAACACTCTGATAGTCCACAGATTACAGAATGCCTCCAGATGTGCATCGGAAACTACTACTTTTCTTCCAGGGAACGATCAAGGCGTAGACTCTTTGAGACATTACTCCCATGGAGGAAAGTTTGCATGGTGCCTGTTGTATTCAATGCCGATGCAATTTCTGTGTTTCACCAACACCCGGATAGACCACAAATTACTGAATGCCTCCAGATGTGCATCGGAAACTACTACTGGTCTTCAGCGAACGATCAAATCGATGACAGTTTGAGACATTACTCCCATGGAGGCAAGTGCGAATGGTGACTGTTGTATTCAATCCAGATGCAATTTCTGTGTTTCATCAACACTCTGATTGTCCCACAGATTACAGATTGCCTCCAGATGTGCATCGGAAACTACTACTGGTCTTCCTGGGAACGATCAGAGCATAGACTGTTTGAGACATTACTCCCATGGAGGAATGTGCGCATGGTGACTGTTGTATTCAATCACGATGCAATTTCTGTGTTTCGTCAATACTTTGAGGGTCCTCAGGTTACAGAATTCCTCCAGATGTGCATCGGAAACTACTACTGGTCTTCGAGCAAACGATCAAAGCATAGACTGTTTGAGACATTACTCCCGTGGAAGAAAGTGCGCATGGTGACTGTTGTATTCAATCCCGATGCAATTTCTTTGTTTCATCAACTCTCAGTTAGTCCACAGGTTACAGAATGCCTGAAGATGTGCATCGGAAACTACTACTGGTCTTCCAGGGAACGATCAAAGCTTAGACTGTTTGAGACATTACTCCAGTGGAGGAAAGTTTGCATGGTGCCTGTTGTATTCAATGCCGATGCAATTTCTGTGATTCATCAACATCCGGATAGACCACAAATTACTGAATGCCTCCAGATGTGCATCGGAAACTACTACTGGTCTTCAGGGAACGATCAAATCGATGACAGTTTGAGACATTACTCCCGTGGAAGAAAGTGCGCATGGTGACTGTTGTATTCAATCCCGATGCAATTTCTTTGTTTCATCAACACTCAGTTAGTCCACAGGTTACAGAATGCCTGAAGATGTGCATCGGAAACTACTACTGGTCTTCCAGGGAACGATCAAAGCGTAGACTGTTTGAGACATTACTCCAGTGGAGGAAAGTGCGCATGGTGACTGTTGTATTCAATCCCGATGCAATTTCTGTGTTTCATCAACACTCTGATAGTGCACAGATTACAGAATGATATCAGATGTGCATCGGAAACAACTACTGGTCTTCGAGGAAACGATCAAAGCATAGACCGTTTGAGACATTACTCCCGTGGAAGAAAGTGCGCATGGTGACTGTTGTATTCAATCCCGATGCAATTTCTGTGTTTCGTCAATACTTTGAGGGTCCTCAGGTTACAGAATGCCTATAGATGTGCATCGGAAACTACTACTGGTCTTCGAGGAAACGATCAAAGCATAGACCGTTTGAGACATTACTCCCGTGGAAGAAAGTGCGCATGGTGACTGTTGTATTCAATCCCGATGCAATTTCTTTGTTTCATCAAGTCTCAGTTAGTCCACAGATTACAGAATGCCTGAAGATGTGCATCGGAAACTACTACTGGTCTTCCAGGGAACGATCAAAGCGTAGACTGTTCGAGACATTACTACAGTGGAGGAAAGTGCGCATGGTGACTGTTGTTTTCAATCCCGATGCAATTTCTGTGTTTATTCAACACTCTGATAGTGCACAGATTACAGAATGATATCAGATGTGCATCGGAAACAACTACTGGTCTTCCAGGGAACGATCAAAGCGTAGACTGTTTGAGACATTACTCCCGTGGCGGAAAGTGCGCATGGTGACTGTTGTATTACATCCCGATGCAATTTCTGTGTTTCATCAACACTCTGATAGTCCACAGATTACACAATGCCACCAGATGTGCATCGGAAACTGCTACTGGTCGTCCAGTGAACGATCAAATCGTGGACTGTATAAGACATTACTCCCATGGAGTAAAGTGCGGATCGTGACTGTTGTATCCAATCCCGATGCAATTTCTGTGTTTCATCAACACTCTGTTAGTCCACAGTTTACAGAATGCTACCAGATGTGCATCGCAAACTACTTCTGGTCTTCCTGGGAACGATCAAAGCGTACACAATTTGAGTCATTACTCCCATGGAGGAAAGTGCGTTTGGCGACTGTTGTATTAAATCGCGATGCAATTTCTGTGTTTCACCAACACTCTGGTAGTCCACAGATTACAGAATGTCTCCAGATGTGCATATGAAACTACTACTGGTCTTCCAGGGAACAATCAAAGCGTAGACTGTTTGAGACATTACTCCCATGGAGGAAAGTGGGCATGGTGACTGTTGTATTCAATGCCGATGCAATTTCTGTGTTTCATCAACACTCAGTTAGTCCACAGATTACAGAATGCCACCAGATGTGCATCGGAAACTACTACAGGTCTTCGAGGAAACGATCAAAGCATAGACTGTTTGAGACATTACTCCCGTGGATGAAAGTGCGCATGGTGACTCTTGTATTCAATCCCGATGCAATTTCTGTGTTTCATCAACACTCAGTTAGTCCACAGATTACAGAATGCCTCCAGATATGCATCGATAACTACTTCTGGTCTTCCAGGGTACGATCAAAGCGTAGACTCTTTGAGACATTACTCCTGTGGAGGAAAGTGGGCATGGTGACTGTTGTATTCAATCCCGATGCAATTTCTGTGTTTCATCAACACTCTGATAGTCCACAGATTACAGAATGCCTCCAGATGTGCATCGGAAACTACTACTTTTCTTCCAGGGAACGATCAAGGCGTAGACTCTTTGAGACATTACTCCCATGGAGGAAAGTTTGCATGGTGCCTGTTGTATTCAATGCCGATGCAATTTCTGTGTTTCACCAACACCCGGATAGACCACAAATTACTGAATGCCTCCAGATGTGCATCGGAAACTACTACTGGTCTTCAGCGAACGATCAAATCGATGACAGTTTGAGACATTACTCCCATGGAGGAAGTGCGAATGGTGACTGTTGTATTCAATCCAGATGCAATTTCTGTGTTTCATCAACACTCTGATTGTCCCACAGATTACAGATTGCCTCCAGATGTGCATCGGAAACTACTACTGGTCTTCCTGGGAACGATCAGAGCATAGACTGTTTGAGACATTACTCCCATGGAGGAATGTGCGCATGGTGACTGTTGTATTCAATCACGATGCAATTTCTGTGTTTCGTCAATACTTTGAGGGTCCTCAGGTTACAGAATTCCTCCAGATGTGCATCGGAAACTACTACTGGTCTTCGAGCAAACGATCAAAGCATAGACTGTTTGAGACATTACTCCCGTGGAAGAAAGTGCGCATGGTGACTGTTGTATTCAATCCCGATGCAATTACTGTGTTTCATCAACTCTCCGTTAGTCCACAGATTACAGAATGCCTCCAGATGTGCATCGGGAACTACTACTGGTCTTCCAAGGAACGATCAAAGCGTAGACTCCTTGAGACATTACTCCCGTGGAGGAAAGTGGGCATGGTGTCTGTTGTATTCAATCCCGATGCAATTTCTGCGTTTCATCAAAACTCTGATAGTCCACAGATTACAGAATGCCTCCAGATGTGCATCGGAAACTACTACTTTCCTTCCAGGGAACGATCAAGGCATAGACTGTTTGAGACATTACTCCCATGGAGGAAAGTTCGCATGGTGACAGTTGTATTCAATGCCGATGCAATTTCTGGGTTTCATCAACACCCGGATAGACCACAAATTACAGAATGCCTCCAGATGTGCATCGGAAACTACTACTGGTCTTCAGGGAACGATCAAATCGATGACAGTTTGAGACATTACGCCCATGGAGGAAAATGCAAATGGTGACTGTTGTATTCAATCCAGATGCAATTTCTGTGTTTCATCAGCACTCTAATAGTCCAAGATTACAGATTGCCTCCAGATGTGCATCGGAAACTACAACTGGTCTTCCTGGGAACGATCAAAGCATAGACTGATTGAGACATTATTCGCATGGAGGAAAGTGCGCATGGTGCCTG
Organism: Schistocerca gregaria; assembly: GCF_023897955.1. NCBI lineage: Eukaryota > Metazoa > Arthropoda > Insecta > Orthoptera > Acrididae > Schistocerca > Schistocerca gregaria. The sequence goes on along the minus strand of NC_064926.1, from coordinate 11,699,380 downwards.
TTGTATTCAATCCCGATGCAATTTCTGTGTTTCATCAACACTCTGACAGTGCACAGATTACAGAATGATACCAGATGTGCATCGGAAACAACTACTGGTCTTCCAGGGAACGATCAAACGTAGACTCTTTGAGACATTACTCCCGTGGAGGAAAGTGGGCATGGTGAATCTTGTATTCAATCCCGATGCAATTTCTGTGTTTCATCAAGACTCTGATAGTCCACAGATTACAGAATGCCTCCAGATGTGCATAGGAAACTACTACTTTTCTTCCAGGGAACGGTCAAGGCGTAGTCTGTTTGAGACATTACTCCCATGGAGGAAAGTTTGCATGGTGCCTGTTGTATTCAATGCCGATGCAATTTCTGTGTTTCATCAACACCCGGATAGACCACAAATTACTGAATGCCTCCAGATGTGCATCGGAAACTACTACTGGTCTTCAGGGAACGATCAAATCGATGACAGTTTGAGACATTACTCCCATGGAGGAAAGTGCGAATGGTGACTGTTGTATTCAATCCAGATGCAATTTCTGTGTTTCATCAACACTCTGATTGTCCACAGATTACAGATTGCCTCCAGATGTGCATCGGAAACTACTACTGGTCTTCCTGGGAACGATCAGAGCATAGACTGTTTGAGACATTACTCCCATGGAGGAAAGTGCGCATGGTGACTGTTGTATTCAATCACGATGCAATTTCTGTGTTTCGTCAATACTTTGAGGGTCCTCAGGTTACAGAATGCCTATAGATGTGCATCGGAAACTACTACTGGTCTTCCAGGGAACGATCAAAGCATAGACTGTTTGAGACATTACTCCAGTGGAGGAAAGTGCGCATGGTGACTGTTGTATTCAATCCCGATGCAATTTCTGTGTTTCATCAACACTCTGACAGTGCACAGATTACAGAATGATACCAGATGTGCATCGGAAACAACTACTGTTCTTCCAGGGAACGATCAAACGTAGACTCTTTGAGACATTACTCCCGTGGAGGAAAGTGGGCATGGTGACTGTTGAATTCAATCCCGATGCAATTTCTGTGTTTCATCAACACTCTGATAGTCCACAGATTACAGAATGCCTCCAGATGTGCATCGGAAACTACTACTTTTCTTCCAGGGAACGGTCAAGGCGTAGACTGTTTGAGACATTACTCCCATGGAGGAAAGTTTGCATGGTGCCTGTTGTATTCAATGCCGATGCAATTTCTCTGTTTCATCAACACCCGGATAGACCACAAATTACTGAATGCCTCCAGATGTGCATCGTAAACTACTACTGGTCTTCAGGGAACGATCAAATCGATGACAGTTTGAGACATTACTCCCGTGGAAGAAAGTGCGCATGGTGACTGTTGTATTCAATCCCGATGCAATTTCTTTGTTTCATCAACTCTCAGTTAGTCCACAGGTTACAGAATGCCTGAAGATGTGCATCGGAAACTACTACTGGTCTTCCAGGGAACGATCAAAGCGTAGACTGTTTGAGACATTACTCCAGTGGAGGAAAGTGCGCATGGTGACTGTTGTATTCAATCCCGATGCAATTTCTGTGTTTCATCAACACTCTGATAGTGCACAGATTACAGAATGATATCAGATGTGCATCGGAAACAACTACTGGTCTTCCAGGGAACGATCAAAGCGTAGACTGTTTGAGACATTACTCCCGTGGAGGAAAGTGCGCATGGTGACTGTTGTATTCCATCCCGATGCAATTTCTGTGTTTCATCAACACTCTGATAGTCCACAGATTACAGAATGCCTCCAGATGTGCATCGGAAACTACTACTTTTCTTCCAGGGAACGGTCAAGGCCTAGACTGTTTGAGACATTACTCCCATGGAGGAAAGTTTGCATGGTGCCTGTTGTATTCAATGCCGATGCAATTTCTGTGTTTCATCAACACCCGGATAGACCACAGATTACTGAATGCCTCCAGATGTGCATCGGAAACTACTACTGGTCTTCAGGGAACGATCAAATCGATGACAGTTTGAGACATTACTCCCGTAAAAGAAAGTGCGCATGGTGACTGTTGTATTCAATCCCGATGCAATTTCTTTGTTTCATCAACTCTCAGTTAGTCCACAGGTTACAGAATGCCTGAAGATGTGCATCGGAAACTACTACTGGTCTTCCAGGGAACGATCAAAGCTTAGACTGTTTGAGACATTACTCCAGTGGAGGAAAGTTTGCATGGTGCCTGTTGTATTCAATGCCGATGCAATTTCTGTGATTCATCAACACCCGGATAGACCACAAATTACTGAATGCCTCCAGATGTGCATCGGAAACTACTACTGGTCTTCAGGGAACGATCAAAACGATGACAGTTTGAGACATTACTCCCGTGGAAGAAAGTGCGCATGGTGACTGTTGTATTCAATCCCGATGCAATTTCTTTGTTTCATCAACTCTCAGTTAGTCCACAGGTTACAGAATGCCTGAAGATGTGCATCGGAAACTACTACTGGTCTTCCAGGGAACGATCAAAGCGTACACTGTTTGAGACATTACTCCAGTGGAGGAAAGTGCGCATGGTGACTGTTGTATTCAATCCCGATGCAATTTCTGTGTTTCATCAACTCTCTGATACTGCACAGATTACAGAATGATATCAGATGTGCATCGGAAACAACTACTGGTCTTCCAGGGAACGATCAAAGCGTAGACTGTTTGAGACATTACTCCCGTGGATGAAAGTGCGCATGGTGACCGTTGTATTCAATCCCGATGCAATTTCTGTGTTTCATCAACGCTTTGAAGGTCCACAGATTACCGAATGGCTCCAGATGTGCATCGGAAACTACTACTGGTCTTCGAGGAAACGATCAAAGCATAGAATGTTTGAGACATAACTCCCGTGGAAGAAAGTTCGCATGGTGACTGTTGTATTCAATCCCGATGCAATTTCTGTGTTTCATCAACACTCAGTTAGTTCACAGATTACAGAAGGCCTCCATATGTGCATCGGAAACTACTTCTGGTCTTCCAGGGAACGATCAAAGCGTAGACTGTTTGAAACATTACTCCAGTGGAGGAAAGTGCGCATGGTGACTGTTGTATTCAATCCCGATGCAATTTCTGTGTTTCATCAACACTCTGATAGTGCACAGATTACAGAATGATACCAGATGTGCATCGGAACAACTACTGGTCTCCCAGGGAACGATCAAAGCGTAGACTGTTTGAGACATTACTCCTGTGGAGGAAAGTGCGCATGGTGACTGTTGTATTCAATCCCGATGCAACCTCTGTGTTTCATCAACACTCTGATAGTCCACAGATTACAGAATGCCACCAGATGTGCATCGGAAACAACTACTATTCTTCCAGGGAACGATCAAAGCGTAGACTCTTTGAGACGTTACTCCCATGGAGGAAAGTCCGCATGGTGACTGTTGCATTAAATCCCGATGCAATTTCTGTGTTTCAACAACACTCTGATAGTAAACAGATTACAGAATGCCTCCAGATGTGCATCGGAAACTACTGCTGGTCTTTCAGGGAACGACCAAAGCGTAGAATGTCTGAGACATTACTCCCATGGAGGAGAGTGGCCATGGTGACTGTTGTATTCAATCAAGATGCAATTTCTGTGTTTCATCAGACCCGGATAGACCACAAATAACAGAATGCCTACAGATGTGCATCGGAAACTACTACTGGTCTTCAGGGAACGATCAAATCGATGACAGTTTGGTACATTACTCCCATGGAGGAAAGTGTGCATGGTGACTGTTGTATTCAATCCCGATGCTATTTCTGTGTTTCATCAACACTCTGAAGGTCCACAGATTACAGAATGCCTCAAGATGAGTAACGGAAACTACTACTTGTCTTCCAGGGAACGATCAAAGAGTAGAATGTTTGAGACATTACTCCCATGGAGGAAAGTGCGAATGGTGACTGTTGTATTCAATCCAGATGCAATTTCTGTGTTTCATCAACACTCAGTTAGTCCACAGATTACAGAATGAATCCAGATGTGCATCGGAAACTACTACTGGTCTTCGTGGAAACGATCAAAGCATAGACTGTTTGCTACATAACTCCCGTGGAAGAAAGTTCGCATGGTGACTGTTGTATTCAATCCCGATGCAATTTCTGTGTTTCATCAACACTCAGTTAGTCCACAGATTACAGAAGGCCTCCATATGTGCATCGGAAAATACTTCTGGTCTTCCAGGGAACGACCAAAGGGTAGACTGTTTGAAACATTACTGCAGTGGAGGAAAGTGCGCATGGTGACTGTTGTATTCAATCACGACTCAATTTCTGTGTTTCATCAACACTCAGATAGTGCATAGAATACAGAATGAAACCAGATGTGCATCGAAACAACTACTGGTCTACCAGGGAACGTTCAAAGAGTAGAATGTTTGAGACATTACTCCCATGGAGGAAAGTGCGAATGGTGACCGTTGTATTCAATCCAGATGCAATTTCTGTGTTTCATCAACACTCAGTTAGTCCACAGATTACAGAATGCCTCCAGATGTGCATCGGAAACAACTACTGGTCTCCCAGGGAACGATCAAAGCGTAGACTGTTTGAGACATTACTCCTGTGGAGGAAAGTGCGCATGGTGACTGTTGTATTCAATCCCGATGCAATTTCTGTGTTTCATCAACACTCTGATAGTCCACAGATTACAGAATGCCACCAGATGTGCATCGGAAACTACTACTGGTCCTCCAGGGAACGATCAAAGTGTAGACTGTTTGACACATTACTCCTGTGGAGGAAAGTGCGCATGGTGACTGTTGTATTCAATCCCGATGCAATTTCTGTGTTTCATCAACACTCTCATAGTCCACAGATTACAGAATGCCGCCAGATGTGCATCGGAAACTACTACTGGTCTTCCAGGGAACAATCAAAGCGTAGACTGTTTGAGACATTACTCCCATGGAGGAAAGTGCGGATGGTGACTGTTGTATTCAATTCCGATGCATTTTCTGTGTTTCAACAACACTCTGATGGTCCACAGATTACAGAATGCTAACCAGATGTGCATCATAAACTACTGCTGGTCTCTCAGGGAACGACCAAAGCGTAGAATGTCTGAGACATTACTCCCATGGTGGAAATTGCGCATGGTGACTGTTGTATTCAATCCCGATGCAATATCTGTGTTTCATCAACACTTTGAAGGTCCACAGATTACAGAATGCCTCCATATGTGAGTCGAAACTACTACTGGTCTTCCAGGAAACAATCAAAGCGTAGACTGTTTGAGACATTACTCCCATGGAGGAAAGTGCGCATGTTGACTGTTGAATTCAATCCCGATGCTATTTCGGTGTTACATCAACACTCTGATAGTCCAAAGATTACAGAATGCTTCCAGTTGTGCATCGGAAACTGCTACTGGTCTTCCAGGGACCGATCAAAGCGTAGACTGTTTGAGACATTACTCCTATGTAGGAAAGTGCGCATGGTGACTGTTTTATTCAATCCCTATGCAATTTCTGTGTTTCATCAACACTCTGATAGTCCACAGATTACAGAATGCCTCCAGATGTGCATCGGAAACTACTACTGATCTTCAGGGAACGATCAAATCGATGACAGTTTGAGACATTACTCCCATGGAGGAAAGTGCGCATGGTGACTGTTGAATTCAATCCCGATGCAATTTCTGTGTTTCATTAACATTTTGAAGGTCCACAGATTACAGAATGCCTCCAGATGTGCATCGGAATCTTCTACTGGTCTTCCAGGGAACGATCAAAGCGTAGACTGTTTGAGACATTACTCCTATGTAGGAAAGTCGCATGGTGACTGTTGTATTCAATCCCGATGCAATATCTGTGTTTCAACAACACTCTGATAGTCCACAGATTACAGAATGCCTCCAGATGTGCATCGGAACCTACTACTGGTCTTCCAGGGAACGATGAAAGCGTACACTCTTTGAGACATTACTCCCAAGGAGGAAAGTGCGCATGGTGACTGTTGTATTCAATCCCGATGCAATTTCTGTGTTTCATCAACACTCTGATAGTCCACAGAATACAGAATGCCACCAGATGTGCATCGGAAACTACTACTGTTCGTCCAGTGAACGATCAAATCGTGGACTGTTTCAGACATTACTCCCATGGAGGAAAGTGCGCATGGTGACTGTTGTATTAAATCCCGATGCAATTTCTGTGTTTCATCAACACTTTGAAGGTCCACAGATTACAGAATGCCTCCAGATGTGCATCGGAATCTTCTACTGGTCTTCCAGGGAACGATCAAACCGTAGACTGTTTGAGACATTAGTCCCATGGAGGAAAGTGCGCATGGTGACTGTTGTATTCAATCCCGATGCAATTTCTGTGTTTCAACAACACTCTGATAGTCCACAGCTTTCAGAATGCCACCAGATGTGCATCGGAAGCAACTACTGGTCTTCCAGGGAATGATCAAAGCGTAGACTGTTTGAGACATTTCTCCCATGGAGGAAAATGCGCATGGTGACTTTTGTATTAAATCCCGCTGCAATTTCTGTGTTTCATCAACACTCTGAAGGTCCGCAGATTACAGAATGCCTCCAGATGTGCATCGGAATCTTCTACTGGTCTCCCAGGGAACAGCCAAACGTAGACTGTTTGAGATATTACTCCTGTGAAGGAAAGTGCAAATGGTGACTGTTGTATTCAATCCCGATGCAAATTCTGTGTTTCATCAACACTTTGAAGGTCCACAGATTACAGAATGCCTCAAGATGTGCATCGGAAACTACTACTTGTCTTCCAGGGAACGATCAAAGCGTAGACTGTGTGAGATATTACTCCCATGGAGGAAAGTGCGCATAGTTACTGTTGTATTCAATCCCGATGCAATATCTGTGTTTCAACAACACTCTGATAGTCCACAGATTACAGAATGCCTCCAGATGTGCATCGGAAACTACTACTGGTCTTGAGGAAACGATCAAAGCGATGACACTTTGAGACATTACTCCAATGTAGAAATGTACGCATGGTGCTTGTTGTATTAAATCCCGATGCGATTTCTGTGTCTCAACAACACTTTGAAGGTCCACAGATTACAGAATGCCTCCAGATGTGCATCGGAAACTTCTACTGGTCTTCCAGGGAACGATCAAACCGTAGACTGTTTGAGACATTAGTCCCATGGAGGAAAGTGCTCATGGTGACTGTTGTATTCAATCCCGATGCAATATCTGTGTTTCAACAACACTGTGATAGTCCACAGATTACGGAATGCCTCCAGATGTGCATCGGAACCTACTACTGGTCTTCCAGGGAACGATGAAAGCGTAGACACTTTGAGACATTACTCCCAAGGAGGAAAGTGCGCATGGTGACTGTTGTATTCAATCCCGATGCAATTTCTGTGTTTCATTAGCACTCGGATAGTCCACAGATTACAGAATGCCTCCAGATGTGCATCGGAAACTACTACTGGTCTTGAGGAAACGATCAAAGCGATGACACTTTGAGAAATTACTCCAATGTAGAAATGTACGCATGGTGCCTGTTGTATTAAATTCCGATGCAATTTCTGTGTCTCATCAACACTTTGAAGGTCCACAGACTACAGAATGCCTCCATATGTGAGTCGAAACTACTACTGGTCTTCCAGGGAACAATCAAAGCGTAGACTGTTTGAGACATTACTCCCATGGACGAAAGTGCGGATGGTGACTGTTGTATTCAATTCCGATGCATTTTCTGTGTATCAAAATCACTCTGATAGTCCACAGATTACAGAATGCCACCAGATGTGCATCGGAAACTACTACGGGTGTTCCAGGGAACGACCAAAGCGTAGAATGTCTGAGACATTACTCCCATGGAGGAGAGTGGTCATGGTGACTGTTGTATTCAATCAATATGCAATTTCTGTGTTTCATTAGCACTCGGATAGTCCACAGATTACAGAATGCCTCCAGATGTGCATCGGAAACTACTACTGGTCTTGAGGAAACGATCAAAGCGATGACACTTTGAGACATTACTCCAATGTAGAAATGTACTCATGGTGCCTGTTGTATTCAATCCCGATGCAATTTCTGCCTTTCATCAACACTTTGAAGGTCCACAGATTACGCAATGCCTCCTGATGTGCATCGGAATCTACTACTGGTCTTCCATGGAGCGATCAAAGCGTAGACTGTTTGAGACATTACTCCCATGGATGAAAGTGCGCATGGTGACTGTTGTGTTCAATCCCGAAGCTATTTCAGTGTTTCATTAGCACTCGGATAGTCCACAGATTACATAATGCCTCCAGATGTGCATCGGAAACTACTACTGGTCTACCAGGGAACGATCAAAGCGTAGACTGTTTGAGAAATTACTCCTATGGAGGAAAGTGCGCATGGTGACTGTTGTATTCAATCCCGATGCAATTTCTGTGTTCATCAACACTCTGATAGTCCACAGATTACAGATGCCTCCAGATGTGCATCGGATACTACTACTGGTCTTCCAGGGAGCGATCAAATTCGTAAACTGTTTGAGACATTACTCCCATTTAGGTAAGTGCGCATGGTGACTGTTGAATTCAATCCCAATGCAATTTCGGTGTTACATCAACACTCTGATAGTCCACAGATTACAGAATGCTTCCAGTTGTGCATCGGAAACTGCTACTGGTCTTCCACGGAGCGATCAAAGCGTAGACAGTTTGAGACACTACTCCCATGGAGGAAAGTGCGCATGGTGACTGTTGTATTCAATCCCGATTCAATTTCTGTGTTTCAAGAACACTTTGAAGGTCCACAGATTACAGAATGCCTCCAGATGTGCATCGGAATCTTCTACTGGTCTTCCAGGGAACGATCAAACCGTAGACTGTTTGAGACATTACTCCCATGGAGGAAAGTGCACATGGTGACTGTTGTATTCAATCCCGATGCAATTTCTGTGTATCAGCAACACTCTGATAGTCCACAGATTACAGAATGAATCCATATGTGCATCTGAACCTACTACTGGCCTTCCAGGGAACGATCAAAGCGTAGACTCTTTGAGACATTACTCCCAAGGAGGAAAGTGCGCATGGTGACCGTTGTATTCAATCCCGATGCAATTTCTGTGTTTCATCAGCACTTTGAAGGTCCACAGATTACAGAATGCCTCCAGATGTGCATCGGAAACTACTACTGGTCTCCCAGGGAACAGTCAAAGCGTAGACTGTTTGAGACATTACTCCTGTGGAGGAAAGTGCGAATGGTGACTGTTGTATTGAATCCCGATGCAATTTCTGTGTTTCATCAACACTCTGATAGTCCACAGATTACAAAATGCTTCCAGATGTGCATCGGAAACTACTACAGGTGTTCGAGGGAACGATCAAAGCATAGACTGTTTTGAGACATTACTCCCGTGGAGGAAAGTGCGCATATTGACTTTTGTATTCAATCCCAATGCAATTTCTGTGTTTCATCAACACTCTGATAGTCCACAGATTACAGAATGCCACCAGATGTGCATCGGAAACTACTACTGGTCTTCCAGGGAGCGATCAAAGCGTAGACTGTTTGAGACATTACTCCCACGGAGGGAAGTGGTCTTGGTGACTGTTGTATTCAATCCCGATGCAATTTCTGTGTTTCATCAACACTTTGAAGGTCCACAGATTACAGAATGCCTCAAGATGTGCATCGGAAACTACTACTTGTCTTCCGGGGAACGATCAAAGCGTAGACTGTATGAGATATTACTCCCACGGAGGAATGTGCGCATGGTTACTGTTGTATTCAATCCCGATGCAATTTCTGTGTTTCAACAACACTCTGAAAGTCCACAGCTTTCAGTATGCCACCAGATGTGCATCGGAAGCATTTACTGGTCTTCCAGGGAACGATAAAAGCGTAGACTGTTTGAGACATTTCTCCCATGGTGGAAAATGCGCATGGTGACTGTTGTATTAAATCCCGATGCAATTTCTGTGTTTCATCAACACTTCGAATGTTCACAGATTACAGAATGCCTCCAGATGTGCATCGGAATCTTCTACTGGTCTTCCAGGGAACAATCAAACCGTAGACTGTTTGAGACATTAGTCCCATGGAGGAAAGTGCGCATGGTGACTGTTGTATTCAATCCCGATGCAATATCTGTGTTTCAACAACATTCTGATAGTCCACAGATTACAGAATGCCTCCAGATGTGCATCGGAACCTACTACTGGTCTTCCAGGGAACGATGAAAGCGTAGACTCTTTGAGACATTACTCCCAAGGAGGAAAGTGCGCATGGTGACTGTTGTATTCAATCCCGTTGCAATATCTGTGTTTCATCAACACTTTGAAGGTCCACAGATTACAGAATGCCTCCATATGTGAATCGAAACTACTACTGGTTTCCTGGGAACAATCAAAGCGTAGACTGTTTGAGACATTACTCCTATGGAGGAAAGTGCGGATGGTGACTGTTGTATTCAATTCCGATGCATTTTCTGTGTTTCAACAACACTCTGATAGTCCACAGATTACAGAATGCCACCAGATGTTGTCGCGTCCCAAGCGTGGGTTTTGAGAGGGATTGAGCGACACGGTTCGTAAACGGGAATTAGCCGGTTGACCTAATTGAGAGGGAGACTTTTGATTTGGCTAAGATGTTAAATTCCCTGGTGTGAAGGTACAAGGCTAGGATGTTGGTAGAAGTAAACTCGTATGGACGTTATAAAAGTTCTAATTTATTCATAAAGAATACAGATCACCCTAACTGCGTAGTGATTGTACCTACAGAATAGCCAAGCCCATTACAGAGACGGTGACTGACTTCCACCGTTCTGGCTGCCTGATAGAACTTTCCAGCACTTTGCTGCCCACACTAGCACCCTACGTCAGAGTACCGCGGTCGCTGCCTAAACGCTCATCGGCGACTATCTCCAACTGTCTGCCTGCAGCCCGCCCTCAGCCCAAGTCGGCTGCTACTCACGCTGACTACCGTCGCTGCCTAAACCCGAGAGAGAGAGCGATCCCCGGAGCGGCGTGCCTCCGAGTTTTGTTAGCTCTTCCCCTTCGACCCCGCCAGCGCTTGGCATGACGTAGCGTCGAGTGCAACTTTTCCTTATTAGGGATTGTTTTAGTATTAACTTCAGTACTTTTCTTCAGAAGCTGGGTGGAGGGGTAGAGGGGCGTCTCCCTATATGGTCACGCACTGCGTCCTGAGCCCTTCATTGGCTCCTCATGACGTAGTGCGGTCCCCACCTAGGGCCCTCTTTCTTTCTCTCTCCGCTCCCAGACTTCTCCCTCTAGCCAAGAGTGTTGATACTGCAAGTTATTGTTTATTAAGGGACCTGCCCAGAGAGCCCTGTTTATCTTAATAGCTGAGTCTGCTTCCTTGCTTATCACGCGTAGCTATATGGCCGCTTGGACCGCCGCCTCGGCTATTTGGCTGCGTCGTTATCTTTTGTGACCCCTCTGACACGCCTGGCGTCCCCTGTTAACTCTATCTCCCCGTTTGATTTCTGGTGTATCGTCTGAGAACAACTGCATTTAGACTTGGCTTTTCTGCGGTTACAACAATGTGCATCGGAAACTACTACTGGTCTTCCAGGGAACGATCAAAGCGTAGACTCTTTGAGACGTTACTCCCATGGAGGAAAGTCCGCATCGTGACTGTTGCATTCAATCCCGATGCAATTTCTGTGTTTCAACAACACTCTGATAGTAAACAGATTACAGAATGCCTCCAGATGTGCATCGGAAACTACTGCTGGTCTTTCAGGGAACGACCAAAGCGTAGAATGTCTGAGACATTACTCCCATGGAGGAGAGTGGTCATGGTGTCTGTTGTATTCAATCCCGATGCAATTTCTGTGTTTCATTAGCACTCGGATAGTCCACAGATTACAGAATGCCTCCAGATGTGCATCTGAAACTACTACTGGTCTTGAGGAAACGATCAAAGCGATGACACTTTGAGACATTACTCCAATGTAGAAATGTACGCATGGTGCCTGTTGTATTCAATCCCGATGCAATTTCTGCCTTTCATCAACACTTTGAAGGTCCACAGATTACGCAATGCCTCCAGATGTGCATCGGAATCTACTACTGGTCTTCCATGGAGCGATCAAAGCGTAGACTGTTTGAGACATTACTCCCATGGAGGAAAGTGCGCATGGTGACCGTTGTGTTCAATCCCGAAGCAATTTCAGTGTTTCATTAGCACTCGGATAGTCCACAGATTACAGAATGCCTCCAGATGTCCATCGGAAACTACTACTGGTCTACCAGGGAACGATCAAAGCATAGTCTGTTTGAGACATTACTCCTATGTAGGAAAGTGCGCATGGTGACTGTTTTATTCAATCCCGATGCAATTTCTGTGTTTCATCAACACTCTGATAGGCCACAGATTACAGAATGCCTACAGATGTGCATCGGAAACTACTACTGGTCTTCAGGGAACGATCAAATCGATAACAGTTTGAGACATTACTCCCATGGAGAAAAGTGCGCATGGTGACTGTTGTATTCAATCCCGATGCAATTTCTGTGTCTCATTAACACTTTGAAGGTCCACAGATTACAGAATGCCTCAAGATGTGCATCGGAAACTACTACTGGTCTTCCAGGGAACGATCAAAGCGTAGACTGTTTGAGATATTACTCCCATGAAGGAAAGTGCGCGTAGTTACTGTTGTATTCAATCCCGAAGCAATTTCTGTGTTTCAACAACACTCTGATAGTCCACAGCTTACAGAATGCCACCAGATGTGCATCGGAAACAACTACTGGTCTTCCTGGGAACGATCAAAGCGTAGACTCTTTGAGACATTACTCCCAAGGAGGAAAGTGCGCATGGTGAATGTTGTATTCAATCCCGATGCAATTTCTGTGTTTCATCAACACTCTGATAGTCCACAGAATACAGAATGCCACCAGATGTGCATCGGAAACTACTACTGTTCGTCCAGTGAACGATCAAATCGTGGACTGTTTCAGACATTACTCCCATGGAGGAAAGTGCGGATGGTGACTGTTGTTTTCAATGCCGATGCAATTTCTGTGTTTCATTAACACCCGGATAGACCACAAATTACAGAATGCCTCCAGATGTGCATCGGAAACTACTACTGGTCTTGAGGAAACGATCAAATCGATGACACTTTGAGACATTACTCCAATGTAGAAATGTATGCATGGTGCCTGTTGTATTAAATCCCGATGCAATTTCTGTGTCTCATCAACACTTTGAAGGTCCACAGATTACAGAATGCCTCCATATGTGAGTCGAAACTACTACTGGTCTTCCAGGGAACAATCAAAGCGTAGACTGTTTGAGACATTACTCCCATGGACGAAAGTGCGGATGGTGACTGTTGTATTAAATTCCGAAGCATTTTCTGTGTTTCAACAACACTCTGATAGTCCACAGATTACAGAATGAACCAGATGTGCATCGGAAACTACTACTGGTCTTCAAGGGAACGATCAAAGCGTAGACTCTTTGAGACGTTACTCCCATGGAGGAAATTGCGCATGGTGACTGTTGTATTCAATCCCGATGCAATTTCTGTGTTCATCAACACTCTGATAGTCCACAGATTACAGATGCCTCCAGATGCGCATCGGATACTACTACTGGTCTTCCAGGGAGCGATCAAATTCGTAAACTGTTTGAAACATTACTCCCATGGAGGTAAGTGCGCATGGTGACTGTTGAATTCAATCCCGATGCAATTTCGGTGTTACATCAACACTCTGATAGTCCACAGATTACTGAATGCTTCCAGTTGTGCATCGGAAACTGCTACTGGTCTTCCAGGGAGCGATCAAAGCGTAGACTGTTTGAGAAATTACTCCCATGGAGGAAAGTCCGCATGGTGACTGTTATATTCAATCCCGGAGCAATTTCTGTGTTTGAACGACATTCTGATAGTCCACAGATTACAGAATGCCTCCAGATGTGCATCGGAAACTACTACTGGTCTTCCAGGGAGCGATCAAAGCGTAGACTGTTTGAGACATTACTCCCATGGAGGAAAGTTCTCATGGTGACTGTTGTGTTCAATCCCGAAGCTATTTCAGTGTTTCATTAGCACTCGGATAGTCCACAGATTACAGAATGCCTCCAGATGTGCATCGGAAACTACTACTGGTGTACCAGGGAACGATCAAAGCGTAGACTGTTTGAGAAATTACTCCCATGGGGGAAAGTCCGCATGGTGACTGTTGTACTCAATCCCGGAGCAATTTCTGTGTTTGAACGACATTCGGATAGTCCACAGATTACCGAATGCCTCCAGATGTGCATCGGAAACTACTACTGGTCTTCCAGGGAGCGATCAAAGCGTAGACTGTTTGAGACATTACTCCCATGGTGGAAATTGCGCATGGTGACTGTTGTATTCAATCCCGATGCAATTTCTGTGTTCATCAACACTCTGATAGTCCACAGATTACAGATGCCTCCAGATGCGCATCGGATACTACTACTGGTCTTCCAGGGAGCGATCAAATTCGTAAACTGTTTGAGACATTACTCCCATGGAGGTAAGTGCGCATGGTGACTGTTGAATTCAATCCCGATGCAATTTCGGTGTTACATCAACACTCTGATAGTCCACAGATTACAGAATGCTTCCAGTTGTGCATCGGAAACTGCTACTGGTCTTCCAGGGACCGATCAAAGGGTAGACTGTTTGAGACATTACTCCTATGTAGGAAAGAGCGCATGGTGACTGTTTTATTCAATCCCGATGCAATTTCTGTGTTTCATCAACACTCTGATAGTCCACAGATTACAGAATGCCTACAGATGTGCATCGGAAACTACTACTGGTCTTCAGGGAACGATCAAATCGATAACAGTTTGAGACACTACTCCCATGGAGGAAAGTGCGCATGGTGACTGTTGTATTCAATCCCGATGCAATTTCTGTGTTCATCAACACTCTGATAGTCCACAGATTACAGATGCCTCCAGATGCGCATCGGATACTACTACTGGTCTTCCAGGGAGCGATCAAATTCGTAAACTGTTTGAAACATTACTCCCATGGAGGTAAGTGCGCATGGTGACTGTTGAATTCAATCCCGATGCAATTTCGGTGTTACATCAACACTCTGATAGTCCACAGATTACAGAATGCTTCCAGTTGTGCATCGGAAACTGCTACTGGTCTTCCAGGGAGCGATCAAAGCGTAGACTGTTTGAGAAATTACTCCCATGGAGGAAAGTCCGCATGGTGACTGTTGTATTCAATCCCGGAGCAATTTCTGTGTTTGAACGACATTCTGATAGTCCACAGATTACAGAATGCCTCCAGATGTGCATCGGAAACTACTACTGGTCTTCCAGGGAGCGATCAAAGCGTAGACTGTTTGAGACATTACTCCCATGGAGGAAAGTTCTCGTGGTGACTGTTGTGTTCAATCCCGAAGCTATTTCAGTGTTTCATTAGCACTCGGATAGTCCACAGATTACAGAATGCCTCCAGATGTGCATCGGAAACTACTACTGGTGTACCAGGGAACGATCAAAGCGTAGACTGTTTGAAACATTACTCCCATGGAGGTAAGTGCGCATGGTGACTGTTGAATTCAATCCCGATGCAATTTCGGTGTTACATCAACACTCTGATAGTCCACAGATTACAGAATGCTTAAAGTTGTGCATCGGAAACTGCTACTGGTCTTCCAGGGAGCGATCAAAGCGTAGACTGTTTGAGACATTACTCCCATGGTGGAAATTGCGCATGGTGACTGTTGTATTCAATCCCGATGCAATTTCTGTGTTCATCAGCACTCTGATAGTCCACAGATTACAGATGCCTCCAGATGCGCATCGGATACTACTACTGGTCTTCCAGGGAGCGATCAAATTCGTAAACTGTTTGAGACATTACTCCCATGGAGGTAAGTGCGCATGGTGACTGTTGAATTCAATCCCGATGCAATTACGGTGTTACATCAACTCTCTGATAGTCCACAGATTACAGAATGCTTCCAGTTGTGCATCGGAAACTGCTACTGGTCTTCCAGGGACCGATCAAAGCGTAGACTGTTTGAGACATTACTCCTATGTAGGAAAGAGCGCATGGTGACTGTTTTATTCAATCCCGATGCAATTTCTGTGTTTCATCAACACTCTGATAGTCCACAGATTACAGAATGCCTACAGATGTGCATCGGAAACTACTACTGGTCTTCAGGGAACGATCAAATCGATAACAGTTTGAGACACTACTCCCATGGAGGAAAGTGCGCATGGTGACTGTTGTATTCAATCCCGATGCAATTTCTGTGTTTCATTAACACTTTGAAGGTCCAAAGATTACAGAATGCCTCAAGATGTGCATCGGAAACTACTACTGGTCTTCCAGGGAACGATCAAAGCGTAGACTGTTTGAGATATTACTCCCATGGAGGAAAGTGCGCGTGGTTACTGTTGTATTCAATCCCAATGCAATTTCTGTGTTTCAACAACACTCTGCTAGTCCACAGCTTACAGAATGCCACCAGATGTGCATCAGAAACAACTACTGGTCTTCCTGGGAACGATCAAAGCGTAGACTGTTTGAGACATTACTTCATGGAGGAAAGTGCGCATGGTGACTGTTGTATTAAATCCCGATGCAATTTCTGTGTTTCAACAACACTTTGAAGGTATACAGATTACAGAATGCCTCCAGATGTGCATCGGAATCTTCTACTGGTAATCCAGGGAACGATCAAACCGTAGACTGTTTGAGACATTACTCCCATGGAGGAAAGTCCGCATGGTGACTGTTGTATTCAATCCCGATGCAATTTCTGTGTATCAACAACACTCTGATAGTCCACAGATTACAGAATGAATCCATATGTGCATCTGAACCTACTACTGGCCTTCCAGGGAACGATCAAACCGTAGACTCTTTGAGACATTACTCCCAAGGAGGAAAGTGCGCATGGTGACCGTTGTATTCAATCCCGATGCAATTTCTGTGTTTCATCAACACTTTGAAGGTCCACAGATTAAAGAATGCCTCCAGATGTGCATCGACAACTACTACTGGTCTCCCAGGGAACTGTCAAAGCCTAGACTGTTTGAGACATTACTCCTATGGAGGAAAGTGCGGATGGTGACTGTTAAATTCAATCCCGGAGCAATTTCTGTGTTTGAACGACAATCTGATAGTCCACAGATTACAGAATGCCACCAGATGTGCATCGGAAACTACTACTGTTCGTCCAGTGAACGATCAAATCGTGGACTGTTTCAGACATTACTCCCATGGAGGAAAGTGCGGATGGTGACTGTTGTATTCAATGCCGATGCAATTTCTGTGTTTCTTTAACACCTGGATAGACCACAAATTACAGAATGCCTCCAGATGTGCATCGGAAACTACTACTGGTCTTCAGGGAACGATCAAATCGATGACAGTTTGAGACATTACTCCCATGGAGTAAAGTGCGCATGGTGACTGTTGTATTAAATCCCGATGCAATTTCTGTGTCTCATCAACACTTTGAAGGTCCACAGATTGCAGAATGCCTCCAGATGTGCATCGGAATCTTCTACGGGTCTTCCAGGGAACGATCAAACCGTAGACTGTTTGAGACATTACTCCCATGGAGGAAAGTGCACATGGTGACTGTTGTATTCAATCCCCATGCAATTTCTGTGTTTCATTAGCACTCGGATAGTCCACAGATTACAGAATGCCTCCAGATGTGCATCGGAAACTACTACTGGTCTTGAGGAAACGATCAAAGCGATGACACTTTGAGACATTACTCCAATGTAGAAATGTACGCATGGTGCCTGTTGTATTAAATCCCGATGCAATTTCTGTGTCTCATCAACACTTTGAAGATCCACAGATTACAGAATGCCTCCATATGTGAGTCGAAACTACTACTGGTCTTCCAGGGAACAATCAAAGCGTAGACTGTTTGAGACATTACTCCAATGGACGAAAGTGCTTATGGTGACTGTTGTATTCAATTCCGATGCATTTTCTGTGTTTCAACAACACTCTGATAGTCCACAGATTACAGAATGCCACCAGATGTGCATCGGAAACTACTACTGGTCTTCCAGGGAACGATCAAAGCGTAGACTCTTTGAGACGTTACTCCCATGGAGGAAAGTCCGCATGGTGACTGTTGCATTCAATCCCGATGCAATTTCTGTGTTTCAACAACACTCTGATAGTAAACAGATTACAGAATGCCTCCAGATGTGCATCGGAAACTACTACTGGTCTTCCGGGGAGCGATCAAAGCGTAGACTGTTTGAGAAATTACTCCCATGGAGGAAAGTGCGCATGGTGACAGTTGTATTCAATCCCGGAGCAATTTCTGTGTTTGAACGACATTCTGATAGTCCACAGATTACAGAATGCCTCCAGATGTGCATCGGAAACTACTACTGGTCTACCAGGGAACGATCAAAGCGTAGACTGTTTGAGAAATTACTCCGATGGACGAAAGTCCGCATGGTGACTGTTGTATTCAATCCCGGAGCAATTTCTGTGTTTGAACGACATTCTGATAGTCCACAGATTACAGAATGCCTCCAGATGTGCATCGGAAACTACTACTGGTCTTCCAGGGAGCAATCAAAGTGTAGACTGTTTGAGACATTACTCCCATGGTGGAAATTGCGCATGGTGACTGTTGTATTCAATCCCGATGCAATTTCTGTGTTCATCAACACTCTGATAGTCCACAGATTACAGATGCCTCCAGATGTGCATCGGATACTACTACTGGTCTTCCAGGGAGCGATCAAATTCGTAAACTGTTTGAGACATTACTCCCATGGAGGTAAGTGCGCATGGTGACTGTTGAATTCAATCCCGATGCAATTTCGGTGTTACATCAACACTCTGATAGTCCACAGATTACAGAATGCTTCCAGTTGTGCATCGGAAACTGCTACTGGTCTTCCAGGGACCGATCAAAGCGTAGACTGTTTGAGACATTACTCCTATGTAGGAAAGGGCGCATGGTGACTGTTTTATTCAATCCCGATGCAATTTCTGTGTTTCATCAACACTCTGATAGTCCACAGATTACAGAATGCCTACAGATGTGCATCGGAAACTACTACTGGTCTTCAGGGAACGATCAAATCGATAACAATTTGAGACACTACTCCCATGGAGGAATGTGCGCATGGTGACTGTTGTATTCAATCCCGATGCAATTTCTGTGTTTCATTTACACTTTGAAGGTCCACAGATTACAGAATGCCTCACGATGTGCATCGGAAACTACTACTGGTCTTCCAGGGAACGATCAAAGCGTAGACTGGTTGAGATATTACTCCCATGGAGGAAAGTGCGCGTGGTTACTGTTGTATTCAATCCCAATGCAATTTCTGTGTTTCAACAACACTCTGATAGTCCACAGCTTACGGAATGCCACCAGATGTGCATCAGAAGCAACTACTGGTCTTCCAGGGAACGATCAAAGCGTAGACTGTTTGAGACATTACTCCCATGGAGGAAAGTGCACATGGTGACTGTTGTAATCAATCCCGATGAAATTTCTGTGTATCAACAACACTATGATAGTCCACAGGTTACAGAATGAATCCATATGTGCATCTGAACCTACTACTGGCCTTCCAGGGAACGATCAAAGCGTAGACTCTTTGAGACATTACTCCCAAGGAGGAAAGTGCGCATGGTGACTGTTGTATTGAATCCCGATGCAATTTCTGTGTTTCATCAACACTCTGATAGTCCACAGATTACAAAATGCTTCCAGATGTGCATCGGAAACTACTACTGGTCCTCGAGGGAACGATCAAAGCATAGACTGTTTGAGACATTACTCCCGTGGAGGAAAGTGCGCATATTGACTTTTGTATTCAATCCCGATGCAATTTCTGTGTTTCATCAACACTCTGATAGTCCACAGATTACAGAATGCCACCAGATGTGCTTTGGAAACTACTACTGGTCTTCCAGGGAGCGATCAAAGCGTAGACTCTTTGAGACATTACTCCCATGGAGGGAAGTGGGCTTGGTGACTGTTGTATTCAATCCCGATGCAATTTCTGTGTTTCATCAACACTTTGAAGGTCCACAGATTACAGAATGCCTCAAAATGTGCATCGGAAACTTCTACTTGTCTTGAAGGGAACGATCAAAGCGTATACTGTGTGAGATATTACTCCCATGGAGGAAAGTGCGCATGGTTACTGTTGTATTCAATCCCGATGCAATTTCTGTGTTTCAATAACACTCTGAAAGTCCACAGCTTTCAGTATGCCACCAGATGTGCATCGGAAGGAACTACTGGTCTTCCATTGAACGATCAAAGCGTAGACTGTTTGAGACATTTCTCCTATGGAGGAAAATGCGCATGGTGACTGTTGTATTAAATCCCTATGCAATTTCTGTGTTTCAACAACACTCTGATAGTCCACAGATTACAGAATGCCTCCAGATGTGCATCGGAACCTACTACTGGTCTTCCAGGGAACGATGAAAGCGTAGACTCTTTGAGACATTACTCCCAAGGAGGAAAGTGCGCATGGTGACTGTTGTATTCAATCCCGATGCAATATCTGTGTTTCATCAACACTTTGAAAGTCCACAGATTACAGAATGCCTCCATATGTGAATCGAAACTACTACTGGTTTCCTGGGAACAATCAAAGCGTAGACTCTTTGAGACATTACTCCCAAGGAGGAAAGTGGTCATGGTGTCTGTTGTATTCAATCCCAATGCAATTTCTGTGTTTCATTAGCACTCGGTTAGTCAACAGATTACAGAATGCCTCCAGATGTGCATCGGAAACTACTACTGGTCTTGAGGAAACGATCAAAGCGATGACACTTTGAGACATTACTCCAATGTAGAAATGTACGCATGGTGCCTGTTGTATTCAATCCCGATGCAATTTCTGCGTTTCATCAACACTTTGAAGGTCCAAAGATTACGCAGTGCCTCCAGATGTGCATCGGAATCTACTACTGGTCTACCAGGGAACGATCAAAGCATAGACTGTTTGAGAAATTACTCCCATGGAGGAAAGTCCGCATGGTGACTGTTGTATTCAATCCCGGAGCAATTTCTGTGTTTGAACGACATTCTGATAGTCCAGAGATTACAGAATGTCTCCAGATGTGAATCGGAAACTACTACTGGTCTTCCAGGGAGCGATCAAAGCGTAGACTGTTTGAGACATTACTCCAATGGTGGAAATTGCGCATGGTTACTGTTGTATTCAATCCCGATGCAATTTCTGTGTTCATCAGCACTCTGATAGTCCACAGATTACAGAATGCCTCCAGATGTGCATCGGATGCTACTACAGGTCTTCCAGGGGGCGATCAAAATCGTAAACTGTTTGAGACATTACTCCCATGGAGGAAAGTGCGCATGGTGACTGTTGAATTCAATCCCGATGCAATTTCGGTGTTACATCAACACTCTGATAGTCCACAGATCACAGAATGCTTCCAGTTGTGCATCGGAAACTGCCACTGGTCTTCCAGGGACCGATCAAAGCGTAGACTGTTTGAGACATTATTCCTATGTAGGAAAGTGCGCATGGTGACTGTTTTATTCAATCCCGATACAATTTCTGTGTTTCATCAACACTCTGATAGTCCACAGATTACAGAATGCCTACAGATGTGCATCGGAAACTACTACTGGTCTTCAGGGAACGATCAAATCGCTAAGAGTTTGAGACATTACTCCCATGGAGAAAAGTGCGCATGGTGACTGTTGTATTCAATCCCGATGCAATTTCTGTGTTTCATTAACACTTTGAAGGTCCACAGATTACAGAATGCCTCAAGATGTGCATCGGAAACTACTACTGGTCTTCCAGGGAACGATCAAAGCGTAGACTGTTTGAGATATTACTCCCATGGAGGAAAGTGCGCGTGGTTACTGTTGTATTCAATCCCAATGAAATTTCATTGTTTCAACAACACTCTGATAGTCCACAGCTTACAGAATGCCTCCAGATGTGCATCGGATACTACTACAGGTCTTCCAGGGAGCGATCAAATTCGTAAACTGTTTGATACATTACTCCCATGGAGGAAAGTGCGCATGGTGACTGTTGAATTCAATCCCGATGCAATTTCGGTGTTACATCAACACTCTGATAGTCCACAGATCACAGAATGCTTCCATTTGTGCATCGGAAACTGCCACTGGTCTTATAGGGACCGATCAAAGCGTAGACTGTTTGAGACATTACTCCTATGTAGGAAAGTGCGCATGGTGACTGTTTTATTCAATCCCGATGCAATTTCTGTGTTTCATCAACACTCTGATAGTCCACAGATTACAGAATGCCTACAGATGTGCATCGGAAACTACTACTGGTCTTCAGGGAACGATCAAATCGATAACAATTTGAGACACTACTCCCATGGAGGAATGTGCGCATGGTGACTGTTGTATTCAATCCCGATGCAATTTCTGTGTTTCATTTACACTTTGAAGGTCCACAGATTACAGAATGCCTCACGATGTGCATCGGAAACTACTACTGGTCTTCCAGGGAACGATCAAAGCGTAGACTGTTTGAGATATTACTCCCATGGAGGAAATTGCGCGTGGTTACTGTTGTATTCAATCCCAATGCAATTTCTGTGTTTCAACAACACTCTGATAGTCCACAGCTTACAGAATGCCACCAGATGTGCATCAGAAACAACTACTGGTCTTCCTGGGAACGATCAAAGCGTAGACTGTTTGAGACATTACTCCCATGGAGGATAGTGCACATGGTGACTGTTGTAATCAATCCCGATGAAATTTCTGTGTATCAACAACACAATGATAGTCCACAGGTTACAGAATGAATCCATATGTGCATCTGATCCTACTACTGGCCTTCCAGGGAACGATCAAAGCGTAGACTCTTTGAGACATTACTCCCAAGGAGGAAAGTGCGCATGGTGACCGTTGTATTCAATCCCGATGCAATTTCTGTGTTTCATCAACACTTTGAAGGTCCACAGATTACAGAATGCCTCCAGATGTGCATCGGAAACTACTACTGGTCTCCCAGGGAAAAGTCAAAGCGTAGACTGTTTGAGACATTACTCCTGTGGAGGAAAGTGCGAATGGTGACTGTTGTATTGAATCCCGATGCAATTTCTGTGTTTCATCAACACTCTGATAGTCCACAGATTACAAAATGCTTCCAGATGTGCATCGGAAACTACTACTGGTCCTCGAGGGAACGATCAAAGCATAGACTGTTTGAGACATTACTCCCGTGGAGGAAAGTGCGCATATTGACTTTTGTATTCAATCCCGATGCAATTTCTGTGTTTCATCAACACTCTGATAGTCCACAGATTACAGAATGCCACCAGATGTGCTTTGGAAACTACTACTGGTCTTCCAGGGAGCGATCAAAGCGTAGACTGTTTGAGACATTACTCCCATGGAGGGAAGTGGGCTTGGTGACTGTTGTATTCAATCCCGATGCAATTTCTGTGTTTCATCAACACTTTGAAGGTCCACAGATTACAGAATGCCTCAAAATGTGCATCGGAAACTTCTACTTGTCTTGAAGGGAACGATCAAAGCGTAGAATGTGTGAGATATTACTCCCATGGAGGAAAGTGCGCATGGTTACTGTTGTATTCAATCCCGATGCAATTTCTGTGTTTCATTAGCACTCGGTTAGTCAACAGATTACAGAATGCCTCCAGATGTGCATCGGAAACTACTACTGGTCTTGAGGAAACGATCAAAGCGATGACACTTTGAGACATTACTCCAATGTAGAAATGTACGCATGGTGCCTGTTGTATTCAATCCCGATGCAATTTCTGCGTTTCATCAACACTTTGAAGGTCCAAAGATTACGCAGTGCCTCCAGATGTGCATCGGAATCTACTACTGGTCTACCAGGGAACGATCAAAGCATAGACTGTTTGAGAAATTACTCCCATGGAGGAAAGTCCGCATGGTGACTGTTGTATTCAATCCCGGAGCAATTTCTGTGTTTGAACGACATTCTGATAGTCCAGAGATTACAGAATGTCTCCAGATGTGAATCGGAAACTACTACTGGTCTTCCAGGGAGCGATCAAAGCGTAGACTGTTTGAGACATTACTCCAATGGTGGAAATTGCGCATGGTTACTGTTGTATTCAATCCCGATGCAATTTCTGTGTTCATCAGCACTCTGATAGTCCACAGATTACAGAATGCCTCCAGATGTGCATCGGATGCTACTACAGGTCTTCCAGGGGGCGATCAAAATCGTAAACTGTTTGAGACATTACTCCCATGGAGGAAAGTGCGCATGGTGACTGTTGAATTCAATCCCGATGCAATTTCGGTGTTACATCAACACTCTGATAGTCCACAGATCACAGAATGCTTCCAGTTGTGCATCGGAAACTGCCACTGGTCTTCCAGGGACCGATCAAAGCGTAGACTGTTTGAGACATTATTCCTATGTAGGAAAGTGCGCATGGTGACTGTTTTATTCAATCCCGATACAATTTCTGTGTTTCATCAACACTCTGATAGTCCACAGATTACAGAATGCCTACAGATGTGCATCGGAAACTACTACTGGTCTTCAGGGAACGATCAAATCGCTAAGAGTTTGAGACATTACTCCCATGGAGAAAAGTGCGCATGGTGACTGTTGTATTCAATCCCGATGCAATTTCTGTGTTTCATTAACACTTTGAAGGTCCACAGATTACAGAATGCCTCAAGATGTGCATCGGAAACTACTACTGGTCTTCCAGGGAACGATCAAAGCGTAGACTGTTTGAGATATTACTCCCATGGAGGAAAGTGCGCGTGGTTACTGTTGTATTCAATCCCAATGAAATTTCATTGTTTCAACAACACTCTGATAGTCCACAGCTTACAGAATGCCTCCAGATGTGCATCGGATACTACTACAGGTCTTCCAGGGAGCGATCAAATTCGTAAACTGTTTGATACATTACTCCCATGGAGGAAAGTGCGCATGGTGACTGTTGAATTCAATCCCGATGCAATTTCGGTGTTACATCAACACTCTGATAGTCCACAGATCACAGAATGCTTCCATTTGTGCATCGGAAACTGCCACTGGTCTTATAGGGACCGATCAAAGCGTAGACTGTTTGAGACATTACTCCTATGTAGGAAAGTGCGCATGGTGACTGTTTTATTCAATCCCGATGCAATTTCTGTGTTTCATCAACACTCTGATAGTCCACAGATTACAGAATGCCTACAGATGTGCATCGGAAACTACTACTGGTCTTCAGGGAACGATCAAATCGATAACAATTTGAGACACTACTCCCATGGAGGAATGTGCGCATGGTGACTGTTGTATTCAATCCCGATGCAATTTCTGTGTTTCATTTACACTTTGAAGGTCCACAGATTACAGAATGCCTCACGATGTGCATCGGAAACTACTACTGGTCTTCCAGGGAACGATCAAAGCGTAGACTGTTTGAGATATTACTCCCATGGAGGAAATTGCGCGTGGTTACTGTTGTATTCAATCCCAATGCAATTTCTGTGTTTCAACAACACTCTGATAGTCCACAGCTTACAGAATGCCACCAGATGTGCATCAGAAACAACTACTGGTCTTCCTGGGAACGATCAAAGCGTAGACTGTTTGAGACATTACTCCCATGGAGGATAGTGCACATGGTGACTGTTGTAATCAATCCCGATGAAATTTCTGTGTATCAACAACACAATGATAGTCCACAGGTTACAGAATGAATCCATATGTGCATCTGATCCTACTACTGGCCTTCCAGGGAACGATCAAAGCGTAGACTCTTTGAGACATTACTCCCAAGGAGGAAAGTGCGCATGGTGACCGTTGTATTCAATCCCGATGCAATTTCTGTGTTTCATCAACACTTTGAAGGTCCACAGATTACAGAATGCCTCCAGATGTGCATCGGAAACTACTACTGGTCTCCCAGGGAAAAGTCAAAGCGTAGACTGTTTGAGACATTACTCCTGTGGAGGAAAGTGCGAATGGTGACTGTTGTATTGAATCCCGATGCAATTTCTGTGTTTCATCAACACTCTGATAGTCCACAGATTACAAAATGCTTCCAGATGTGCATCGGAAACTACTACTGGTCCTCGAGGGAACGATCAAAGCATAGACTGTTTGAGACATTACTCCCGTGGAGGAAAGTGCGCATATTGACTTTTGTATTCAATCCCGATGCAATTTCTGTGTTTCATCAACACTCTGATAGTCCACAGATTACAGAATGCCACCAGATGTGCTTTGGAAACTACTACTGGTCTTCCAGGGAGCGATCAAAGCGTAGACTGTTTGAGACATTACTCCCATGGAGGGAAGTGGGCTTGGTGACTGTTGTATTCAATCCCGATGCAATTTCTGTGTTTCATCAACACTTTGAAGGTCCACAGATTACAGAATGCCTCAAAATGTGCATCGGAAACTTCTACTTGTCTTGAAGGGAACGATCAAAGCGTAGAATGTGTGAGATATTACTCCCATGGAGGAAAGTGCGCATGGTTACTGTTGTATTCAATCCCGATGCAATTTCTGTGTTTCAACAACACTCTGAAAGTCCACAGCTTTCAGTATGCCACCAGATGTGCATCGGAAGGAACTACTGGTCTTCCATTGAACGATCAAAGCGTAGACTGTTTGAGACATTTCTCCCATGGAGGAAAATGCGCATGGTGACTGTTGTACTAAATCCCTATGCAATTTCTGTGTTTCAACAACACTCTGATAGTCCACAGATTACAGAATGCCTCCAGATGTGCATCGGAACCTACTACTGGTCTTCCAGGGAACGATGAAAGCGTAGACTCTTTGAGACATTACTCCCAAGGAGGAAAGTGCGCATGGTGACTGTTGTATTCAATCCCGATGCAATATCTGTGTTTCATCAACACTTTGAATGTCCACAGATTACAGAATGCCTCCATATGTGAATCGAAACTACTACTGGTTTCCTGGGAACAATCAAAGCGTAGACTCTTTGAGACGTTACTCCCATGGAGGAAAGACCGCATGGTGACTGTTGCATTCAATCCCAATGCAATTTCTGTGTTTCAACAACACTCCGATAGTAAACAGACTACAGAATGCCTCCATATGTGCATCGGAAACTACTGCTGGTCTTTCAGGGAACGACCAAAGCGTAGAATGTCTGAGACTTTACCCCCATGGAGGAGAGTGGTCATGGTGTCTGTTGTATTCAATCCCAATGCAATTTCTGTGTTTCATTAGCACTCGGATAGTCAACAGATTACAGAATGCCTCCAGATGTGCATCGGAAACTACTACTGGTCTTGAGGAAACGATGAAAGCGATGACACTTTGAGACATTACTCCAATGTAGAAATGTACGCATGGTGCCTGTTGTATTCAATCCCGATGCAATTTCTGCGTTTCATCAACACTTTGAAGGTCCAAAGATTACGCAGTGCCTCCAGATGTGCATCGGAATCTACTACTGGTCTACCAGGGAACGATCAAAGCATAGACTGTTTGAGAAATTACTCCCATGGAGGAAAGTCCACATGGTGACTGTTGTATTCAATTCCGGAGCAATTTCTGTGTTTGAACGACATTCTGATAGTCCACAGATTACAGAATGCCTCCAGATGTGAATCGGAAACTACTACTGGTCTTCCAGGGAGCGATCAAAGCGTAGACTGTTTGAGACATTACTCCAATGGTGGAAATTGCGCATGGTTACTGTTGTATTCAATCCCGATGCAATGTCTGTGTTCATCAGCACTCTGATAGTCCACAGATTACAGAATGCCTCCAGATGTGCATCGGATACTACTACAGGTCTTCCAGGGAGCGATCAAATTCGTAAACTGTTTGAGACATTACTCCCATGGAGGAAAGTGCGCATGGTGACTGTTGAATTCAATCCCGATGCAATTTCGGTGTTACATCAACACTCTGATAGTCCACAGATCATTGAATGCTTCCAGTTGTGCATCGGAAACTGCCACTGGTCTTCCAGGGACCGATCAAAGCGTAGACTGTTTGAGACATTACTCCTATGTAGGAAAGTGCGCCTGGTGACTGTTTTATTCAATCCCGATGCAATTTCTGTGTTTCATCAACACTCTGATAGTCCACAGATTACAGAATGCCTACAGATGTGCATCGGAAACTACTACTGGTCTTCAGGGAACGATCAAATCGCTAAGAGTTTGAGACATTACTCCCATGGAGAAAAGTGCGCATGGTGACTGTTGTATTCAATCCCGATGCAATTTCTGTGTTTCATTAACACTTTGAAGGTCCACAGATTACAGAATGCCTCAAGATGTGCATCGGAAACTACTACTGGTCTTCCAGGGAACGATCAAAGCGTAGACTGTTTGAGATATTACTCCCATGGAGGAAAGTGCGCGTGGTTACTGTTGTATTCAATCCCAATGAAATTTCTGTGTTTCAACAACACTCTGATAGTCCACAGCTTACAGAATGCCACCAGATGTGCATCGGAAACAACTTCCGGTCTTCCTGGGAACGATCAAAGCGTAGACTCTTTGAGACATTACTCCCAAGGAGGAAAGTGCGCATGGTGACTGTTGTATTCGATCCCGATGCAATTTCTGTGTTTCATCAACACTCTGATAGTCCACAGAATACAAAATGCCACCAGATGTGCATCCGAACCTACTACTGTTCGTCCAGTGAACGATCAAATCGTGGACTGTTTCAGACATTACTCCCATGGAGGAAAGTGCGGATGGTGACTGTTGTATTCAATGCCGATTCAATTTCTGTGTTTCATCAACACCCGGATAGACCACAAATTACAGAATGCCTGCAGATGTGCATCGGAAACTACCACTGGTCTTCAGGGAACGATCAAATCGATGACAGTTTGAGACATTTCTCCCATGGAGGAAAGTGCGCATGGTGACTGTTGTATTAAATCCCGATGCAATTTCTGTGTCTCATCAACACTTTGAAGGTCCACAGATTACAGAATGCCTCCATATGTGAGTCGAAACTACTACTGGTCTTCCAGGGAACAATCAAAGCGTAGACTGTTTGAGACATTACTCCCATGGACGAAAGTGCAGATGGTGACTGTTGTATTCAATTCCGATGCATTTTCTGTCATTCAACAACACTCTGATAGTCCACAGATCACAGAATGCCACCAGATGTGCATCGGAAACAACTACTATTCTTCCAGGGAACGATCAAAGCGTAGACTCTTTGAGACGTTACTCCCATGGAGGAAAGTCCGCATGGTGACAGTTGCATTAAATCCCGATGCAATTTCTGTGTTTCAACAACACTCTGATAGTAAACAGATTACAGAATGCCTCCAGATGTGCATCGGAAACTACTGCTGGTCTTTCAGGGAACGACCAAAGCGTAGAATGTCTGAGACATTACTCCCATGGAGGAGAGTGGCCATGGTGACTGTTGTATTCAATCAAGATGCAATTTCTGTGTTTCATTAGCACTCGGATAGTCCACAGATTACAGAATGCCTAGAGATGTGCATCGGATACTACCACTGGTCTTCCAGGGAGCGATCAAATTCGTAAACTGTTTGAGACATTAGCTCCCATGGAGGTAAGTGCGCATGGTGAATGTTGTATTCAATCCCGATGCAATTTCTGTGTTTCATTAACACTTTGAAGGTCCACAGATTACAGAATGCCTCGAGATGTGCATCGGAAACTTCTACTGGTCTTCCAGGGAACGATCAAAGCGTAGACTGTTTGAGACATTACTACCATGGAGGAAAGTGCGCATGGTGACTGTTGTATTCAATCCCGATGCAATTTCTGTGTTTCATTAACACTTTGAAGGTCCACAGATTACAGAATGCCTCAAGATGTGCATCTTAAACTACTACTGGTCTTCCAGGGAACGATTAAGGCGTAGACTGTTTGAGATATTACTCCCATGGAGGAAAGTGCGCGTGGTTACTGTTGTATTCAATCCCAATGCAATTTCTGTGTTTCAACAACACTCTGATAGTCCACAGCTTACAGAATGCCACCAGATGTGCATCGGAAACAACTACTGTTCTTCCTGGGAACGATCAAAGCGTAGACTGATTGAGACATTACTCCCATGGAGGAAAGTGCGCGTAGTGACTGTTGTATTAAATCCCGATGCAATTTCTGTGTTTCAACAACACTTTGAAGGTCCACAGATTACAGAATGCCTCCAGATGTGCATCGGAAACTTCTACTGGTCTTCATGGGAACGATCAAACCGTAGACTGTTTGAGACATTACTCCCATGGAGGTAAGTGCACATGGTGACTCTTGTATTCAATCCCGATGCAATTTCTGTGTATCAACAACACTCTGGTAGTCCAAAGATTAAAGAATGAGACCATATGTGGATATGAACCTACTACTGGCCTTCCAGGGTACGATCAAAGCGTAGTCTCTTTGAGACATTACTTCCAAGGAGGAAAGTGCGCATGGTGACCGTTGTATTCAATCCCGATGCAATTTCTGTGTATCATCAACACTTTGAAGGTCCACAGATTACAGAATGCCTCCAGATGTGCATCGGAAACTACTACTTGTCTCCCAGGGAACAGTCACAGCGTAGACTGTTTGAGACATTACTCCTGTGGAGGAAAGAGCGAATGGTGACTGTTGTATTCAATCCCGATGCTATTTCTGTGTTTCATCAACACTCTGATAGTCCACAGATTACAGAATGCTTCCAGATGTGCATCGGAAACTACTACTGGTCTTCGAGGGAACGATCAAAGTGTAGACTGTATGAGACATTACTCCCGTGGAGGAAAGTGCGCATATTGGCTTTTGTATTCAATCCCGATGCAATTTCTGTGTTTCATCAACACTCTGATGGTCCACAGATTACATAATGCCACCAGATGTGCATCGGAAACTACTACTGGTCTTCCAGGGAGCGATCAAAGCGTAGACTGTTTGAGACATTACTCCCATGGAGGAAAGTGGGCCTGGTGACTGTTGTATTCAATCCCGATGCAATATCTGTGTTTCATCAACACTTTTAAGGTCCACAGATTACGGAATGCCTCCATATGTGAATCGAAACTACTACTGGTTTCCTGGGAACAATCAAAGCGTAGACTGTTTGAGACATTACTCCTATGGAGGAAAGTGCGCTTGGTGATTGTTGAATTCAATCCCGATGGAATTTCGGTGTTTCATCAACACTCTGATAGAACACAGATTACAGAATGCTTCCAGTTGTGCATCGGAAACTGCTACTGGTCTTCCAGGGAACGATCAAAGCGTAGACTGTTTGAGACATTACTCCTATGTAGGAAAGTCGCATGGTGACTGTTGTATTCAATCCCGATGCAATTTCTGAGTTTCATCAACACTCCGATAGTCCACAGATTACAGAATGCCTCCAGATGTGCATCGGAAACTACTACTGGTCTTCCTGGGAACGATCAAAGAATAGACTGTTTGAGACATTACTCCCATGGAGGAAAGTGCGCATGGTGACTGTTGTATTCAATCCCGATGCAATTTCTGTGTTTCATCAACACTCCGATAGTCCACAGATTACAGAATGCCTCCAGATGTGCATCGGAAACTACTACTGGTCTTCCTGGGAAATAAAAAAGAATAGACTGTTTGAGACATTACTCCCATGGAGGAAAGTGCTCATGGGGACTGTTGTATTCAATCCCGATGCAATTTCAGTGTTTCAACAACACTCTGATAGTCCACAGATTACAGAATGCCTCCAGATGTGCATCGGAACCTACCACTGGTCTTCCAGGGAACGATGAAAGCGTAGACACTTTGAGACATTACTCCTGCTGAGGAAAGTGCGAATGGTGACTGTTGTATTCAATCCCGATGCAATTTCTGTGTTTCATCAACACTCTGATAGTCCACAGATTACACAATGCCTCCAGATGTGCATCGGAAACTACTAGTGGTCTTCCAGGGAACGATCAAAGCGTAAACTGTTTGTGACAATACTCCCACGGAGGAAAGTGCGCATGGTGACTGTTGTATTCAATCCCGATGCAATTTCTGAGTTTCATCAAGCTCTGACAGTCCACAGATTACAGATTGCCTACTGATGTGCATCGGAAACTACTACTGGTCTTCCAGGGAACGATCGAAGCGTAGACTGTTTGAGTCATTACTCCCATACAGGAAAGTGCGCATGGTGACTGTTGTATTCAATCCCGATGCAATTTCAGTGTTTCATCAACACTCCGATAGTCCACAGATTACAGAATGCCTCCAGATGTGCATCAGAACCTACTACTGGTCTTCCAGGGAACGATGAAAGCGTAGACTCTTTGAGACATTACTCCTGCTGGGGAAAGTGCGAATGGTGACTGTTGTATTCAATCCCGATGCAATTTCTGTGTTTCATCAACACTCCGATAGTCCACAGATTACAGAATGCCTCCAGATGTGCATCGGAAACTACTACTGGTCTTCCTGGGACCGATCAAAGAATAGACTGTTTGAGACATTACTCCCATGGAGGAAAGTGCGCATGGTGACTGTTGTATTCAATCCCAATGCAATTTCTGTGTTTCGTCAACACTCAGATACTCATCAGATTACAGAATTCCTCCAGATGTGCATCGGAAACTACTACTGATCTTCCAGGGAACGATCAAAGCATAGACTGTTTGTGACAATACTCCCATGGAGGAAAGTGCGCATGGTGACTGTTGTATTCAATCCCGATGCAATTTCTGAGTTTCATCAACACTCTGACAGTCCACAGATTACAGATTGCCTCCAGATGTGCATCGGAAACTACTACTGGTCTTCCAGGGAACGATCAAAGCGTAGAATGTTTGAGACATTACTCCCATAGTGGAAAGTGCGCATGGTGTCTGTTGTATTCAATCCCGATGCAATTTCTGTGTTTCATCAACACTCCGATAGTCCACAGATTACAGAATGCCTCCAGATGTGCATCGGAAACTACTACTGGTGTTCCTGGGAACTAAAAAAGAATAGACTGTTTGAGACATTAATCCCATGGAGGAAAGTGCTCATGGTGACAGTTGTATTCAATCCCGATGCAATTTCTGAGTTTCCTCAACCCTCTGATAGTTCACAGATTACAGATTGCCTCCAGATGTGCATCGGAACCTACTACTGGTCTTTCAGGGAACGATGAAAGCGTAGACTCTTTGAGACATTACTCCTGCTGAGGAAAGTGCGCATGGTGACTGTTGTATTCAATCCCGATGCAATTTCTGTGTTTCATCAACACTCCGATAGTCCTCAGATTACAGAATGCCTCCAGATGTGCATCGGAAACTACTACTGGTCTTCCTGGGAACGATCAAAGCGTAGACGTTTTGAGACATTACTCCCATGGAGGAAAGTGCGCATGGTGACTGTTGTATTCAATCCCAATGCAATTTCTGTGTTTCATCAACACTCAGATACTCATCAGATAACAGAATTCTTCCAGATGTGCATCGGAAACTACTACTGGTCTTCCAGGGAACGATCAAAGCGTAGACCGTTTGAGACATTACTCCCATGGAGGAAGGTGCACATGGTGACTGTTGTATTGAATCCCGATGCAATTTCTGTGTTTCATCAACACTGTGATAGTCCACAGATTACAGAATGCCTCCAGATGTGCATCAGAAACTACTACTATTCTTCCAGGGAACGATCAAAGCGTAGAATGTTTGAGACATTACTCCCATAGGGGAAAGTGCGCATGGTGTCTGTTGTATTCAATCCCGATGCAATTTCTGTGTTTCATCAACACTCCGATAGTCCACAGATTACAGAATGCCTCCAGATGTGCATCGGAAACTACTACTGGTCTTCCTGGGAACTAAAAAACAATAGACTGTTTGAGACATTACTCCCATGGAGGAAAGTGCTATGGCGACAGTTGTATTCAATCCCGATGCAATTTCTGAGTTTCATCAACACTCTGATAGTCCACAGATTACAGATTGCCTCCAGATGTGCATCGGTACCTACTACTGGTCTTCCAGGGAACGATGAAAGCGTAGACTCTTAGAGACATTACTCCTGCTGAGGAAAGTGCGCATGGTGACTGTTGTATTCAATCCCGATGCAATTTCTGTGTTTCATCAACACTCCGATAGTCCAGAGATTACAGAATGCCTCCAGATGTGCATCGGAAACTACTACTGGTCTTCCTGGGAACGATCAAAGCGTAGACGGTTTGAGATATTACTCCCATGGAGGAAAGTGCTCATGGTGACAATTGTATTCAATCCCGATGCAATTTCTGAGTTTCATCAACACTCAGATCGTCCACAGATTACAGAATGCCTCCAGATGTGCTTCGGAAACTACTACTGGTCTTCGAGGGAACGATGAAAGCATAGACTGTTTGAGACATTAGTCCCGTAGAGGAAAGTGCGCATGTTGACTTTTGTATTCAATCCCGATGCAATATCTGTGTTTCATCAACACTCATTTAGTTTACAAATTACAGAATGCCTCCAGATGTGCATCGCAAACTACTACTGGTCTTCCAGGGAACGATCAAAGCGTAGACTGTTTGAGACATTACTCCCATGGAGGAAAGTGCGCATGGTGACTGTTGTATTCAATCCCGATGCAGTTTTTGTGTTTCATCAACACTCTGATAGTCCACAGATTACAGAATGCCTCCAGATGTGCATCGGAAATTATTACTGGTCTTCCTGGGAACGATCAAAGAATAGACTGTTTGAGACATTACTCCCATGGAAGAAAGTGCGCATGGTGACTGTTGTATTCAATCCCAATGCAATTTCTGTGTTTCATCAACACTCCCATAGTCCACAGATTACAGAATGCCTTCAGATGTGCATCGGAAACTACTACTGGTCTTCCTGGGAACGATCAAAGAATAGACTGTTTGAGACATTTCTCCCATGAAGGAAAGTGCGCATGGTGACTGTTGTATTCAATCCCAATGCAATATCTGTGTTTCATCAACACTCAGATACTCATCAGATTACAGAATTCCTCCAGATGTGCATCGGAAACTACTACTGGTCTTCCAGGGAACGATCAAAGCGTAGACTGTTTGAGACATTACTCCCATGGAGGAAAGTGTGCATGGTGACTGTTGTATTCAATCCCTATGCAATTTCTGTGTTTCATCAACACTCCAATAGTCCACAGATTACAGAATGCCTCCAGATGTGCATTGGAAACTACTACTGGTCTTCCTGGGAGCGATCAAAGAAAAGACTGTTTGAGACATTACTCCCATGGGGGAAAGTGCGCATGGTGACTGTTGTATTCAATCCCAATGCAATTTCTGTGTTTCATCAACACTCCGCTAGTCCACAGATTACAGAATGCCTCCAGATGTGCATCGGAAACTACTACTGGTCTTCCTGGGAACGATCAAAGCGTAGACTGTTTGTGACATTACTCCCAAGGAGGAAAGTGCGCATGGTGACTGTTGTATTCAATCCCGATGCAATTTTCGAGTTTCATCAACACGCTGACAGTCCACAGATTACAGATTGCCTCCAGATGTGCATCGGAAACTACTACTGGTCTTCCAGGGAACGATGAAAGCGTAGACTCTTTGAGACATTACTCCTGCTGGGGAAAGTGCGAATGGTGACTGTTGTATTCAATCCCGATGCAATTTCTGTGTTTCATCAACACTCCGATAGTCCACAGATTACAGAATGCCTCCAGATGTGCATCGGAAACTACTACTGGTCTTCCTGGGACCGATCAAAGAATAGACTGTTTGAGACATTACTCCCATGGAGGAAAGTGCGCATGGTGACTGTTGTATTCAATCCCAATGCAATTTCTGTGTTTCGTCAACACTCAGATACTCATCAGATTACAGAATTCCTCCAGATGTGCATCGGAAACTACTACTGATCTTCCAGGGAACGATCAAAGCATAGACTGTTTGTGACAATACTCCCATGGAGGAAAGTGCGCATGGTGACTGTTGTATTCAATCCCGATGCAATTTCTGAGTTTCATCAACACTCTGACAGTCCACAGATTACAGATTGCCTCCAGATGTGCATCGGAAACTACTACTGGTCTTCCAGGGAACGATCAAAGCGTAGAATGTTTGAGACATTACTCCCATAGTGGAAAGTGCGCATGGTGTCTGTTGTATTCAATCCCGATGCAATTTCTGTGTTTCATCAACACTCCGATAGTCCACAGATTACAGAATGCCTCCAGATGTGCATCGGAAACTACTACTGGTGTTCCTGGGAACTAAAAAAGAATAGACTGTTTGAGACATTAATCCCATGGAGGAAAGTGCTCATGGTGACAGTTGTATTCAATCCCGATGCAATTTCTGAGTTTCCTCAACCCTCTGATAGTTCACAGATTACAGATTGCCTCCAGATGTGCATCGGAACCTACTACTGGTCTTCCAGGGAACGATGAAAGCGTAGACTCTTTGAGACATTACTCCTGCTGAGGAAAGTGCGCATGGTGACTGTTGTATTCAATCCCGATGCAATTTCTGTGTTTCATCAACACTCCGATAGTCCTCAGATTACAGAATGCCTCCAGATGTGCATCGGAAACTACTACTGGTCTTCCTGGGAACGATCAAAGCGTAGACGTTTTGAGACATTACTCCCATGGAGGAAAGTGCGCATGGTGACTGTTGTATTCAATCCCAATGCAATTTCTGTGTTTCATCAACACTCAGATACTCATCAGATAACAGAATTCTTCCAGATGTGCATCGGAAACTACTACTGGTCTTCCAGGGAACGATCAAAGCGTAGACCGTTTGAGACATTACTCCCATGGAGGAAGGTGCACATGGTGACTGTTGTATTGAATCCAGATGCAATTTCTGTGTTTCATCAACACTGTGATAGTCCACAGATTACAGAATGCCTCCAGATGTGCATCAGAAACTACTACTATTCTTCCAGGGAACGATCAAAGCGTAGAATGTTTGAGACATTACTCCCATAGGGGAAAGTGCGCATGGTGTCTGTTGTATTCAATCCCGATGCAATTTCTGTGTTTCATCAACACTCCGATAGTCCACAGATTACAGAATGCCTCCAGATGTGCATCGGAAACTACTACTGGTCTTCCTGGGAACTAAAAAACAATAGACTGTTTGAGACATTACTCCCATGGAGGAAAGTGCTATGGCGACAGTTGTATTCAATCCCGATGCAATTTCTGAGTTTCATCAACACTCTGATAGTCCACAGATTACAGATTGCCTCCAGATGTGCATCGGTACCTACTACTGGTCTTCCAGGGAACGATGAAAGCGTAGACTCTTAGAGACATTACTCCTGCTGAGGAAAGTGCGCATGGTGACTGTTGTATTCAATCCCGATGCAATTTCTGTGTTTCATCAACACTCCGATAGTCCAGAGATTACAGAATGCCTCCAGATGTGCATCGGAAACTACTACTGGTCTTCCTGGGAACGATCAAAGCGTAGACGGTTTGAGATATTACTCCCATGGAGGAAAGTGCTCATGGTGACAATTGTATTCAATCCCGATGCAATTTCTGATTTTCATCAACACTCAGATCGTCCACAGATTACAGAATGCCTCCAGATGTGCTTCGGAAACTACTACTGGTCTTCGAGGGAACGATGAAAGCATAGACTGTTTGAGACATTAGTCCCGTAGAGGAAAGTGCGCATGTTGACTTTTGTATTCAATCCCGATGCAATATCTGTGTTTCATCAACACTCATTTAGTTTACAAATTACAGGATGCCTCCAGACGTGCATCGCAAACTACTACTGGTCTTCCAGGGAACGATCAAAGCGTAGACTGTTTGAGACATTACTCCCATGGAGGAAAGTGCGCATGGTGACTGTTGTATTCAATCCCGATGCAGTTTTTGTGTTTCATCAACACTCTGATAGTCCACAGATTACAGAATACCTCCAGATGTGCATCGGAAATTATTACTGGTCTTCCTGGGAACGATCAAAGAATAGACTGTTTGAGACATTACTCCCATGGAAGAAAGTGCGCATGGTGACTGTTGTATTCAATCCCAATGCAATTTCTGTGTTTCATCAACACTCCCATAGTCCACAGATTACAGAATGCCTTCAGATGTGCATCGGAAACTACTACTGGTCTTCCTGGGAACGATCAAAGAATAGACTGTTTGAGACATTTCTCCCATGAAGGAAAGTGCGCATGGTGACTGTTGTATTCAATCCCAATGCAATATCTGTGTTTCATCAACACTCAGATACTCATCAGATTACAGAATTCCTCCAGATGTGCATCGGAAACTACTACTGGTCTTCCAGGGAACGATCAAAGCGTAGACTGTTTGAGACATTACTCCCATGGAGGAAAGTGTGCATGGTGACTGTTGTATTCAATCCCTATGCAATTTCTGTGTTTCATCAACACTCCAATAGTCCACAGATTACAGAATGCCTCCAGATGTGCATTGGAAACTACTACTGGTCTTCCTGGGAGCGATCAAAGAAAAGACTGTTTGAGACATTACTCCCATGGGGGAAAATGCGCATGGTGACTGTTGTATTCAATCCCAATGCAATTTCTGTGTTTCATCAACACTCCGCTAGTCCACAGATTACAGAATGCCTCCAGATGTGCATCGGAAACTACTACTGGTCTTCCTGGGAACGATCAAAGCGTAGACTGTTTGTGACATTACTCCCAAGGAGGAAAGTGCGCATGGTGACTGTTGTATTCAATCCCGATGCAATTTTCGAGTTTCATCAACACGCTGACAGTCCACAGATTACAGATTGCCTCCAGATGTGCATCGGAAACTACTACTGGTCTTCCAGGGAACGATCAAAGCGTAGAATGTTTGAGACATTACTGCCCTGGGGGAAAGTGTGCATGGTGACTGTTGTTTTCAATCCCGATTCAATTTCTGTGTTTCATCAACAATCAGATTGTCCACATTTTACAGAATGCCTCCAGATGTGCATCGGAAACTACTACTGGTCTTCCTGGGAACGATCAAAGCGTAGACTGTTTGTGACATTACTCCCACGGAGGAAAGTGCGCATGGTGACTGTTGTATTCAACCCCGATGCAATTTCCGAGTTTCATCAACACGCCGACAGTCCATAGATTACAGATTGCCTCCAGATGTGCATCGGAAACTACTACTGGTCTGCCACTGAACGATCGAAGCGTAGACTGTTTGAGTCATTACTCCCATGGAGGAAAGTGCGCATGGTGACTGTTGTATTAGATCGCGATGCAATTTCTGTGTTTCAACTACACTCTGATAGTCCACAGATTACAGAATGCCACCAGATGTGCATCGGATACTACTACTGGTCTTCCAGGGAACGATCAAATCGTTGACTGTTTGAGGCGTTACTCACATCGAGGAAAGTGCGCATGGTGACTGTTTTATTGAATCCCGATGCAATTTCTGTGTTTCATCAACACTCTGATAGTCCACAGATTACAGAATGCCTCCAGATGTCCATCGGAAACTACTACTGGTCTTCCAGGGAACGATCAAAGCGTAAACTGTTTGAGACATTACTTCCTTTTTAGGAAAGTGCGCATGGTGTCTGTTGTATTCAATCCCGATGCAATTTCTGTGTTTCATCAACACTCCGATAGTCCACAGATTACAGAATGACTCCAGATGTGCATCGGAAACTACTACTGGTCTTCCTGGGAACTATCAAAGAATAGACTGTTTGAGAAATTACTCCCATGGAGGAAAGTGCTCATGGTGTCAGTTGTATTCAATCCCGATGCAATTTCTTTGTTTCAACTACACTCTGATAGTCCACAGATTACAGAATGCTACCAGATGTGCATCGGATACTACTACTGGTCTTCCATTGAACGATCAAAGCGTAGACTGTTTGAGACGTTACTCACATGGAGGAAAGTGCGCATTGTGACTGTAGTATTAAATCCCGATGCAATTTCTGTGTTTCATCAACACTCTGATAGTCCACAGATTACAGAATGCCTCCAGATGTGCATCGGAAACTACTACTGGTCTTCCAGGGAACGATCAAAGCGTAAACTGTTTGAGACATTACTTCCTTTTTAGGAAAGTGCGCATGGTGTCTGTTGTATTCAATCCCGATGCAATTTCTGTGTTTCATCAACACTCCGATAGTCCACAGATTACAGAATGCCTCCAGATGTGCATCGGAAACTACTACTGGTCTTCCTGGGAACTATCAAAGAATAGACTGTTTGGACATTACTCCCATGGAGGAAAGTTCTCATGGTAACAGTTGTATTCAATCCCGAAACAATTACTGAGTTTCATCAACACTCTGATAGTCCACAGATTACAGATTGCCTCCAGATGTGCATCGGAACCTACTACTGGTCTTCCAGGGAACGATCAAGGAATAGTCTGTTTGAGACATTACTCCCATGGAGGTAAGTGCGGATGGAGACTGTTGTATTCAGTCCCGATGCAATTTCTGTGTTTCACCAACACTCTGTTAGTCCACAGATTACAGAATGCCTCCAGATGTGCATCGGAAACTACTACTGGTCTTCCAGGGAACGATCAAGGCGTACACTGTTTGAGAATTACTCCCATGGAGGAAATTTGTCATGGTGACTGTTATATTCAATCCCGATGCAATATCTGTGTTTCAAGAACACTCTGATAGTCCACAGATTACAGAATGCCTCCAGATGTGCATCGGAACCTACTACAGGTTTTCCAGAGAACGATGAAAGCGTAGACTCTTTGAGACATTACTCCTGCTGAGGAAAGTGCGAATGGTGACCGTTGTATTCAATCCCGATGCAATTTCTGTGTTTCATCAACGCTCTGATAGTCCACAGATTACAGAATGCCTAAAGATGTGCATCGCAAACTACTATTGGTCTTCGAGGGAACGATGAAAGCATAGACTCTTTGAGACATTACTCCCGTAGAGGAAAGTGCGCATGGTGACTTTTGTATTCAATCCCGATGCAATTTCTGTGTTTCATCAACACTCATTTAGTTTACAAATTACAGAATGCCTCCAGATGTGCATCGGAAACTACTACTGGTCTTTCAGGGAACGATCAAAGCGTAGACTGTTTGAGACATTACTCCCATGGAGGAAAGTGCGCATGGTGACTGTTGTATTCAATCCCGATGCAGTTTTTGTGTTTCATCAAAACTCTGATAGTCCACAGATTACAGAATGCCTCCAGATGTGCATCGGTAACTACTACTGGTCTTCCTGGGAACGATCAAATAATAGACTGTTTGAGACATTACACCCATGGAAGAAAGTGCGCATGGTGACTGTTGTATTCAATCCCAAAGCAATTTCTGTGTTTCATCAACACTCCAATAGTCCACAGATTACAGAATGCTTCCAGATGTGCATCGGAAACTACTACTGGTCTTCCTGGGAACGATCAAACAATAGACTGTTTGAGACATTACTCCCATGGAGGAAAGTGCGCATGGTGACTGTTATATTCAATCCCAATGCAATTTCTGTGTTTCATCAACACTGAGATACTCATCAGATTACAGAATTCCTACAGATGTGCATCGGAAACTACTACTGGCATTCCAGGGAACGATCAAAGCGTAGACTGTTTGAGACATTACTCCCATGGAGGAAGGTGCACATGGTGACTGTTGTATTGAATCTCGATGCAATTTCGGTGTTTCATCAACACTGTGATAGTCAACAGATTACAGAATGCCTCCAGATGTGCATCGGAAACTACTACTGGTCTTCCAGGGAACGATCAAAGCGTAGAATGTTTGAGACATTACTCCCATAGGGGAAAGTGCGCATGGTGACTATTGTATTCAATCCCGATGCAATTTCTGTGTTTCATCAACACTCAGATCGTCCACAGATTACTGAATGCCTCCAGATGTGCATCGGAAACTACTACTGGTCTTCCAGGGAACGATCAAGGCGTACACTGTTTGAGAATTACTCCCATGGAGGAAAGTGGTCATGGTGACTGTTATATTCAATCCCGATGCAATATCTGTGTTTCAACAACACCCTGATAATCCACAGATTACAGAATGCCTCCAG
Organism: Schistocerca gregaria; assembly: GCF_023897955.1. Lineage (NCBI taxonomy): Eukaryota > Metazoa > Arthropoda > Insecta > Orthoptera > Acrididae > Schistocerca > Schistocerca gregaria. The sequence goes on along the minus strand of NC_064926.1, from coordinate 11,657,466 downwards.
ATGTGCATCGGAACCTACTACTGGTCTTCCAGGGAACAATGAAAGCGTAGACTCTTTGAGACATTACTCCTGCTGAGGAAAGTGCGAATGGTGACTGTTGTATTCAATCCCGATGCAATTTCTGTGTTTCATCAACACTCTGATAGTCCACAGATTACGGAATGCCTCAAGATGTGCATCGGAAACTACTACTGGTCTTCGAGGGAACGATGAAAGCATAGACAGTTTGAGACATTACTCCCGTAAAGGAAAGTGCGCATGGTGACTTTTGTATTCAATCCCGATGCAATTTCTGTGTTTCATCAACACTCTGATAGTCCACAGATTACACAATGCCTCCAGATGTGCATCGGAAACTACTACTGGTCTTCCAGGGAACGATCAAAGCGTAAACTGTTTGAGACATTACTCCCATGGAGGAAAGTACGCGTGGTGTCTGTTGTATTCAATCCCGATTCAATTTCTGTGTTTTATCAGCACTCTGATAGTCCACAGATTACAGAATGCCTCCAAATGTGAATCTACACTACTACTGGTCTACCAGGGAACAATCAAAGCGTAGACTGTTTGAGACATGACTCCCATGGAGGAAAGAGCGCATGGTGACTGTTGTATTCAATCCCGATGCAGTTTCTTTGTTTCATCAACACTCTGATAGCCCACAGATTACAGTATGACTCCAGATGTGCATCGGAAACCACCACTGGTCTAACAGGGAACGATCAAAGCGTAGAATGTTTGAGACATTACTCCCATGGGGGAAAGTGTGCATGGTGACTGTTGTATTCAATCCCGATGCAATCTCTGTGTTTCATCAACACTCTGATAGTCCACAGATTACAGAATGCCTCCAGATGTGCATCGGAAACTACTACTGGTCTTCCAGGGAACGATCAAATCGTAGACTGTTTGAGACATTACTCCCATGGAGGATAGTCCGTATGGTCACTGTTGTATTCAATCCCGGAGCAATTTCTGTGTTTCAACAACATTCTGATAGTCCACAGATTACAGAATGCCTCCAGATGTGCATCGGAAACTACTACTGGTCTTCCAGGGAGCGGTCAAAGCGTAGACTGTTTGAGACATTACTCCCATGGAGGAAATTGCGCATGGTGACTGTTGTATTCAATCCCGATGCAATATCTGTGTTCATCAACAATCTGATAGTCCACAGATTATAGAATGCCTCCAGATGTGCATCGGAAACTACTACTGGTCTTCCAGGGAACGATCAAAGCGTAGACTCTTTGAGACATTACTCCTATGTAGGAAAGTGCGCATGGTGACTGTTGTAATCCATCATAATGCAATTTCTGTGTTTCATCAACACTCAGATACTCATCAGATTACAGAATACCTCCAGATGTGCATCGGAAACTACTACTGGTCTTCAAGGGAACGATCAAACGTAAACTGTTTGAGACATTACTCCCATGGAGGAAGGTGCACATGGTGACTGTTGTATTGAATCCCGATGCAATTTCTGTGTTTCTTCAACACTGTGATAGTCCACAGATTACAGAATGCCTCCAGATAATCATCGGAAACTACTACTGGTCTTCCAGGGAACGATCAAAGCGTAGACTGTTAGAGACATTACTCCCATGGAGGAAAGTGTGCATGGTGGCTGTTGTATTCAATCCCGATTCAATTTCTGTGTTTCATCAACACTCTGATAGTCCACAATATTACAGAATGCCTTCAGATGTGCATCGGAAACTACTACTGGTCTTCCAGGGAACGATCAAAACGTAGACTGTTTGAGACATTACTCCCATGGAGGTATATGCGCTTGGTGACTGTTGTATTCAATCCCGATGCAGTTTTTGTGTTTCATCAACACTCTGATAGTCCACAGATTACAGAATGCCTCCAGATGTGCATCGGAAATTATTACTGGTCTTCCTGGGAACGATCAAAGAATAGACTGTTTGAGACATTACTCCCATGGAAGAAAGTGCGCATGGTGACTGTTGTATTCAATCCCAATGCAATTTCTGTGTTTCATCAACACTCCCATAGTCCACAGATTACAGAATGCCTTCAGATGTGCATCGGAAACTACTACTGGTCTTCCTGGGAACGATCAAAGAATAGACTGTTTGAGACATTTCTCCCATGAAGGAAAGTGCGCATGGTGACTGTTGTATTCAATCCCAATGCAATATCTGTGTTTCATCAACACTCAGATACTCATCAGATTACAGAATTCCTCCAGATGTGCATCGGAAACTACTACTGGTCTTCCAGGGAACGATCAAAGCGTAGACTGTTTGAGACATTACTCCCATGGAGGAAAGTGTGCATGGTGACTGTTGTATTCAATCCCTATGCAATTTCTGTGTTTCATCAACACTCCAATAGTCCACAGATTACAGAATGCCTCCAGATGTGTATTGGAAACTACTACTGGTCTTCCTGGGAGCGATCAAAGAAAAGACTGTTTGAGACATTACTCCCATGGGGGAAAGTGCGCATGGTGACAGTTGTATTCAATCCCAATGCAATTTTTGTGTTTCATCAACACTCCGCTAGTCCACAGATTACAGAATGCCTCCAGATGTGCATCGGAAACTACTACTGGTCTTCCTGGGAACGATCAAAGCGTAGACTGTTTGTGACATTACTCCCAAGGAGGAAAGTGCGCATGGTGACTGTTGTATTCAATCCCGATGCAATTTTCGAGTTTCATCAACACGCTGACAGTCCACAGATTACAGATTGCCTCCAGATGTGCATCGGAAACTACTACTGGTCTTCCAGGGAACGATCAAAGCGTAGAATGTTTGAGACATTACTGCCCTGGGGGAAAGTGTGCATGGTGACTGTTGTTTTCAATCCCGATTCAATTTCTGTGTTTCATCAACAATCAGATTGTCCACATTTTACAGAATGCCTCCAGATGTGCATCGGAAACTACTACTGGTCTTCCTGGGAACGATCAAAGCGTAGACTGTTTGTGACATTACTCCCACGGAGGAAAGTGCGCATGGTGACTGTTGTATTCAACCCCGATGCAATTTCCGAGTTTCATCAACACGCCGACAGTCCATAGATTACAGATTGCCTCCAGATGTGCATCGGAAACTACTACTGGTCTGCCACTGAACGATCGAAGCGTAGACTGTTTGAGTCATTACTCCCATGGAGGAAAGTGCGCATGGTGACTGTTGTATTAGATCGCGATGCAATTTCTGTGTTTCAACTACACTCTGATAGTCCACAGATTACAGAATGCCACCAGATGTGCATCGGATACTACTACTGGTCTTCCAGGGAACGATCAAATCGTTGACTGTTTGAGGCGTTACTCACATCGAGGAAAGTGCGCATGGTGACTGTTGTATTGAATCCCGATGCAATTTCTGTGTTTCATCAACACTCTGATAGTCCACAGATTACAGAATGCCTCCAGATGTCCATCGGAAACTACTACTGGTCTTCCAGGGAACGATCAAAGCGTAAACTGTTTGAGACATTACTTCCTTTTTAGGAAAGTGCGCATGGTGTCTGTTGTATTCAATCCCGATGCAATTTCTGTGTTTCATCAACACTCCGATAGTCCACAGATTACAGAATGCCTCCAGATGTGCATCGGAAACTACTACTGGTCTTCCTGGGAACTATCAAAGAATAGACTGTTTGAGAAATTACTCCCATGGAGGAAAGTGCTCATGGTGTCAGTTGTATTCAATCCCGATGCAATTTCTTTGTTTCAACTACACTCTGATACTCCACAGATTACAGAATGCTACCAGATGTGCATCGGATACTACTACTGGTCTTCCATTGAACGATCAAAGCGTAGACTGTTTGAGACGTTACTCACATGGAGGAAAGTGAGCATTGTGACTGTAGTATTAAATCCCGATGCAATTTCTGTGTTTCATCAACACTCTGATAGTCCACAGATTACAGAATGCCTCCAGATGTGCATCGGAAACTACTACTGGTCTTCCAGGGAACGATCAAAGCGTAAACTGTTTGAGACATTACTTCCTTTTTAGGAAAGTGCGCATGGTGTCTGTTGTATTCAATCCCGATGCAATTTCTGTGTTTCATCAACACTCCGATAGTCCACAGATTACAGAATGCCTCCAGATGTGCATCGGAAACTACTCCTGGTCTTCCTGGGAACTATCAAAGAATAGACTGTTTGGACATTACTCCCATGGAGGAAAGTTCTCATGGTAACAGTTGTATTCAATCCCGAAACAATTACTGAGTTTCATCAACACTCTGATAGTCCACAGATTACAGATTGCCTCCAGATGTGCATCGGAACCTACTACTGGTCTTCCAGGGAACGATCAAGGAATAGTCAGTTTGAGACATTACTCCCATGGAGGTAAGTGCGGATGGAGACTGTTGTATTCAGTCCCGATGCAATTTCTGTGTTTCACCAACACTCTGTTAGTCCACAGATTACAGAATGCTTCCAGATGTGCATCGGAAACTACAACTGGTCTTCCAGGGAACGATCAAGGCGTACACTGTTTGAGAATTACTCCCATGGAGGAAATTTGCCATGGTGACTGTTATATTCAATCCCGATGCAATATCTGTGTTTCAAGAACACTCTGATAGTCCACAGATTACAGAATGCCTCCAGATGTGCATCGGAACCTACTACAGGTTTTCCAGAGAACGATGAAAGCGTAGACTCTTTGAGACATTACTCCTGCTGAGGAAAGTGCGAATGGTGACCGTTGTATTCAATCCCGATGCAATTTCTGTGTTTCATCAACACTCTGATAGTCCACAGATTACAGAATGCCTAAAGATGTGCATCGCAAACTACTATTGGTCTTCGAGGGAACGATGAAAGCATAGACTCTTTGAGACATTACTAACGTAGAGGAAAGTGCGCATGGTGACTTTTGTATTCAATCCCGATGCAATTTCTGTGTTTCATCAACACTCATTTAGTTTACAAATTACAGAATGCCTCCAGATGTGCATCGGAAACTACTACTGGTCTTTCAGGGAACGATCAAAGCGTAGACTGTTTGAGACATTACTCCCATGGAGGAAAGTGCGCATGGTGACTGTTGTATTCAATCCCGATGCAGTTTTTGTGTTTCGTCAACACTCTGATAGTCCACAGATTACAGAATGCCTCCACATGTGCATCGGTAACTACTACTGGTCTTCCTGGGAACGATCAAATAATAGACTGTTTGAGACATTACACCCATGGAAGAAAGTGCGCATGGTGACTGTTGTATTCAATCCCAAAGCAATTTCTGTGTTTCATCAACACTCCAATAGTCCACAGATTACAGAATGCTTCCAGATGTGCATCGGAAACTACTACTGGTCTTCCTGGGAACGATCAAACAATAGACTGTTTGAGACATTACTCCCATGGAGGAAAGTGCGCATGGTGACTGTTGTATTCAATCCCAATGCAATTTCTGTGTTTCATCAACACTGAGATACTCATCAGATTACAGAATTCCTACAGATGTGCATCGGAAACTACTACTGGCATTCCAGGGAACGATCAAAGCGTAGACTGTTTGAGACATTACTCCCATGGAGGAAGGTGCACATGGTGACTGTTGTATTGAATCTCGATGCAATTTCGGTGTTTCATCAACACTGTGATAGTCCACAGATTACAGAATGCCTCCAGATGTGCATCGGACACTACTACTGGTCTTCCAGGGAACGATCAAAGCGTAGAATGTTTGAGACATTACTCCCATAGGGGAAAGTGCGCATGGTGACTATTGTATTCAATCCCGATGCAATTTCTGTGTTTCATCAACACTCAGATCGTCCACAGATTACTGAATGCATCCAGATGTGCATCGGAAACTACTACTGGTCTTCCAGGGAACGATCAAGGCGTACACTGTTTGAGAATTACTCCCATGGAGGAAAGTGGTCATGGTGACTGTTATATTCAATCCCGATGCAATATCTGTGTTTCAACAACACCCTGATAATCCACAGATTACAGAATGCCTCCAGATGTGCATCGGAACCTACTACTGGTCTTCCAGGGAACGATGAAAGCGTAGACTCTTTGAGACATTACTCCTGCTGAGGAAAGTGCGAATGGTGACTGTTGTATTCAATCCCGATGCAATTTCTGTGTTTCATCAACACTCTGATAGTCCACAGATTACGGAATGCCTCAAGATGTGCATCGGAAACTACTACTGGTCTTCGAGGGAACGATGAAAGCATAGACAGTTTGAGACATTACACCCGTAAAGGAAAGTGCGCATGGTGACTTTTGTATTCAATCCCGATGCAATTTCTGTGTTTCATCAACACTTGATAGTCCACAGATTACACAATGCCTCCAGATGTGCATCGGAAACTACTACTGGTCTTCCAGGGAACGATCAAAGCGTAAACTGTTTGAGACATTACTCCCATGGAGGAAAGTACGCGTGGTGTCTGTTGTATTCAATCCCGATTCAATTTCTGTGTTTTATCAGCACTCTGATAGTCCACAGATTACAGAATGCCTCCAAATGTGAATCTAAACTACTACTGGTCTACCAGGGAACAATCAAAGCGTAGACTGTTTGAGACATGACTCCCATGGAGGAAAGAGCGCATGGTGACTGTTGTATTCAATCCCGATGCAGTTTCTTTGTTTCATCAACACTCTGATAGCCCACAGATTACAGAATGACTCCAGATGTGCATCGGAAACCACCACTGGTCTAACAGGGAACGATCAAAGCGTAGAATGTTTGAGACATTACTCCCATGGGGGAAAGTGTGCATGGTGACTGTTGTATTCAATCCCGATGCAATCTCTGTGTTTCATCAACACTCTGATAGTCCACAGATTACAGAATGCCTCCAGATGTGCATCGGAAACTACTACTGGTCTTCCAGGGAACGATCAAATCGTAGACTGTTTGAGACATTACTCCCATGGAGGATAGTCCGTATGGTCACTGTTGTATTCAATCCCGGAGCAATTTCTGTGTTTCAACAACATTCTGATAGTCCACAGATTACAGAATGCCTCCAGATGTGCATCGGAAACTACTACTGGTCTTCCAGGGAGCGGTCAAAGCGTAGACTGTTTGAGACATTACTCCCATGGAGGAAATTGCGCATGGTGACTGTTGTATTCAATCCCGATGCAATATCTGTGTTCATCAACAATCTGATAGTCCACAGATTATAGAATGCCTCCAGATGTGCATCGGAAACTACTACTGGTCTTCCAGGGAACGATCAAAGCGTAGACTGTTTGAGACATTACTCCTATGTAGGAAAGTGCGCATGGTGACTGTTGTAATCCATCCCAATGCAATTTCTGTGTTTCATCAACACTCAGATACTCATCAGATTACAGAATACCTCCAGATGTGCATCGGAAACTACTACTGGTCTTCAAGGGAACGATCAAACGTAAACTGTTTGAGACATTACTCCCATGGAGGAAGGTGCACATGGTGACTGTTGTATTGAATCCCGATGCAATTTCTGTGTTTCTTCAACACTGTGATAGTCCACAGATTACAGAATGCCTCCAGATAATCATCGGAAACTACTACTGGTCTTCCAGGGAACGATCAAAGCGTAGACTGTTAGAGACATTACTCCCATGGAGGAAAGTGTGCATGGTGGCTGTTGTATTCAATCCCGATTCAATTTCTGTGTTTCATCAACACTCTGATAGTCCACAATATTACAGAATGCCTTCAGATGTGCATCGGAAACTACTACTGGTCTTCCAGGGAACGATCAAAACGTAGACTGTTTGAGACATTACTCCCATGGAGGTATATGCGCTTGGTGACTGTTGTATTCAATCCCGATGCAATTTCTGTGTTTCATCAACACTCTGATAGTCCACAGATTACAGAATGCCACCAGATGTGCATCGGAAACTACTACTTGTCTTCCAGGGAGCGATCAAAGCGTAGACTCTTTGAGACATTACTTCCATGGAGGAAAGTGCGGATGGTGACTGTTGTATTAAATCCCGATTAATTCTGTGTTTCAACAACACTCTGATAGACCACAGATTACAGAATGCCACCAGTTGTGCATCGAAAACCACTACTGGTCTTCCAGGAAACGATCAAAGCGTAGACTGTTTGAGACATTACTCCCATGGCGGAAAGTGAGCATGGGGACTGTAGTATTCAATCCCGATGCAATTTCTGTGTTTCATCAACACTCTGATAGTCCACAGATTACAGAATGCCATCAGATGTGCATCGGAAACTACTACTGGTCATCCAGGGAACGATCATAGCGTAGACTGTTGGAGACACTACTCGCATGGAGGGAAGTGCGCATGGTGACTGTTGTATTCAATCACGATGTAATTGCTCTGTTTCATCAACACTCTGATAGTCCACAGATTACAGAATGCCACCAGATGTGCATCGGAAACTACTACTGGTCTTCCAGGGAACGATCAAAGCGTAGACCGTTTGAGACATTACTCCCATGGAGGAACGTGCGCATGGTGACTGTTGTATTCTATCCCGATGCAATTTCTGAGTTTCATCAACACTTTGAAGGTCCACAGATTACAGAATGCCTGCAGATGTGCATCAGAAACTACTACTGGTCTTCCAGGGAACGATCAAAGCATAGACTGTTTGAGACACTACTGCCGTGGAGGAAAGTGTGCATGGTGTCTGTTGTATTCATTCCCGAGGCAATTTCTGTGTTTCATCAACACTCAGTTAATCCACAGATTCCAGAATGCCTGTAGGTGTGCATCGAAAACTACTACTGGTCTTCCTGGGAACGATAAAAGCGTAGACTCTTTGTGACATTACTCCCACGGAGAAACGTGCGCATGGTGACTGTTGTATTCAATCCCGATGCAATTTCTGTGTTTCATCAACACTCAGATAGTCCACAGATTACAGAATGCCTCCATATGTGCATCGGAAACTACTACTGGTCTTCCTGTGAACGAGCAAAGCGTAAACTGTTAGAGACATTACTCCCATGGAGGAAAGTGCGCATGGTGACTGTTGTAATCAATCCCAATGCAATTTCTGTGTTTCATCAACACTCAGGTACTCATCAGATTACAGAATGCCTCCAGATGTGCATCGGAAACTACTACTGGTCTTCCAGGGAACGATCAAAGCGTAGACTGTTAGAGACATTACTCCCATGGAGGAAAGTGTGCATGGTGGCTGTTGTATTCAATCCCGATTCAATTTCTGTGTTTCATCAACACTCTGATAGTCCACAGATTACAGAATGCCTCCAGATGTGCATCGGAAACTACTACTGGTCGTCCAGGGAACGATCAAAACGTAGACTGTTTGAGACATTACTCCCATGGAGGTATATGCGCTTGGTGACTGTTGTATTCAATCCCGATGCAATTTCTGTGTTTCATCAACACTCTGATAGTCCACAGATTACAGAATGCCACCAGATGAGCATCGGAAACTACTACTTGTCTTCCAGGGAGCGATCAAAGCGTAGACTGTTTGAGACATTACTTCAATGGAGGAAAGTGCGGATGGTGACTGTTGTATTAAATCCCGATTAATTCTGTGTTTCAACAACACTCTGATAGACCACAGATTACAGAATGCCACCAGTTGTGCATCGAAAACCACTACTGGTCTTCCAGGAAACGATCAAAGCGTAGACTGTTTGAGACATTACTCCCATGGCGGAAAGTGAGCATGGGGACTGTAGTATTCAATCCCGATGCAATTTCTGTGTTTCATCAACACTCTGATAGTCCACAGATTACAGAATGCCATCAGATGTGCATCGGAAACTACTACTGGTCTTCCAGGGAACGATCAAAGCGTAGACTGTTTGAGACATTACTCCCATGGAGGAAAGTGCGCATGGTGACTGTTGTATTCAATCCCGATGCAGTTTCTGTGTTTCATCAACACTCTGATAGTCCACAGATTACACAATGCCTCCAAATGTGAATCTAAACTACTACTGGTCTAGCAGGGAACAATCAAAGCGTAGACTGTTTGAGACATGACTCCCATGGAGGAAAGTGCGCATGGTGACTGTTGTATTCAATCCCGATGCAATTTCTTTGTTTCATCAACACTCTGATAGCCCACAGATTACAGAATGACTCCAGATGTGCATCGGAAACCACCACTGGTCTAACAGGGAACGATCAAAGCGTAGAAAGTTTGAGACATTACTCCCATGGCGGAAAGTGAGCATGGGGACTGTAGTATTCAATCCCGATGCAATTTCTGTGTTTCATCAACACTCTGATAGTCCACAGATTACAGAATGCCATCAGATGTGCATCGGAAACTACTACTGGTCATCCAGGGAACGATCATAGCGTAGACTGTTTGAGACACTACTCCCATGGAGGGAAGTGCGCATGGTGACTGTTGTATTCAATCACGATGTAATTGCTGTGTTTCATCAACACTCTGATAGTCCACAGATTACAGAATGCCACCAGATGTGCATCGGAAACTACTACTGGTCTTCCAGGGAATGATCAAAGCGTAGCCCGTTTGAGACATTACTCCCATGGAGGAAAGTGCGCATGGTGACTGTTGTATTCTATCCCGATGCAATTTCTGAGTTTCATCAACACTTTGAAGGTCCACAGATTACAGAATGCCTGCAGATGTGCATCAGAAACTACTACTGGTCTTCCAGGGAACGATCAAAGCATAGACTGTTTGAGACACTACTGCCGTGGAGGAAAGTGTGCATGGTGTCTGTTGTATTCATTCCCGAGGCAATTTCTGTGTTTCATCAACACTCAGTTAATCCACAGATTCCAGAATGCCTGTAGGTGTGCATCGGAAACTACTACTGGTCTTCCTGGGAACGATAAAAGCGTAGACTCTTTGTGACATTACTCCCACGGAGAAACGTGCGCATGGTTTCTGTTGTATTCAATCCCTATGCAATTTCTGTGTTTCATCAACACTCAGATAGTCCACAGATTACAGAATGCCTCCAGATGTTCATCGGAAACTACTACTGGTCTTCCAGGGAACGATCAAAGCGTAGACTGTTAGAGACATTACTCCCATGGAGGAAAGTGTGCATGGTGGCTGTTGTATTCAATCCCGATTCAATTTCTTTGTTTCATCAACACTCTGATAGTCCACAATATTACAGAATGCCTTCAGATGTGCATCGGAAACTACTACTGGTCTTCCAGGGAACGATCAAAACGTAGACTGTTTGAGACATTACTCCCATGGAGGTATATGCGCTTGGTGACTGTTGTATTCAATCCCGATGCAATTTCTGTGTTTCATCAACACTCTGATAGTCCACAGATTACAGAATGCCACCAGATGTGCATCGGAAACTACTACTTGTCTTCCAGGGAGCGATCAAAGCGTAGACTGTTTGAGACATTACTTCCATGGAGGAAAGTGCGGATGGTGACTGTTGTATTAAATCCCGATTAATTCTGTGTTTCAACAACACTCTGATAGACCACAGATTACAGAATGCCACCAGTTGTGCATCGAAAACCACTACTGGTCTTCCAGGAAACGATCAAAGCGTAGACTGTTTGAGACATTACTCCCATGGCGGAAAGTGAGCATGGGGACTGTAGTATTCAATCCCGATGCAATTTCTGTGTTTCATCAACACTCTGATAGTCCACAGATTACAGAATGCCATCAGATGTGCATCGGAAACTACTACTGGTCATCCAGGGAACGATCATAGCGTAGACTGTTTGAGACACTACTCGCATGGAGGGAAGTGCGCATGGTGACTGTTGTATTCAATCACGATGTAATTGCTGTGTTTCATCAACACTCTGATAGTCCACAGATTACAGAATGCCACCAGATGTGCATCGGAAACTACTACTGGTCTTCCAGGGAACGATCAAAGCGTAGACCGTTTGAGACATTACTCCCATGGAGGAAAGTGCGCATGGTGACTGTTGTATTCTATCCCGATGCAATTTCTGAGTTTCATCAACACTTTGAAGGTCCACAGATTACAGAATGCCTGCAGATGTGCATCAGAAACTACTACTGGTCTTCCAGGGAACGATCAAAGCATAGACTGTTTGAGACACTACTGCCGTGGAGGAAAGTGTGCATGGTGTCTGTTGTATTCATTCCCGAGGCAATTTCTGTGTTTCATCAACACTCAGTTAATCCACAGATTCCAGAATGCCTGTAGGTGTGCATCGAAAACTACTACTGGTCTTCCTGGGAACGATAAAAGCGTAGACTCTTTGTGACATTACTCCCACGGAGAAACGTGCGCATGGTGACTGTTGTATTCAATCCCGATGCAATTTCTGTGTTTCATCAACACTCAGATAGTCCACAGATTACAGAATGCCTCCATATGTGCATCGGAAACTACTACTGGTCTTCCTGTGAACGAGCAAAGCGTAAACTGTTAGAGACATTACTCCCATGGAGGAAAGTGCGCATGGTGACTGTTGTAATCAATCCCAATGCAATTTCTGTGTTTCATCAACACTCAGATACTCATCAGATTACAGAATGCCTCCAGATGTGCATCGGAAACTACTACTGGTCTTCCAGGGAACGATCAAAGCGTAGACTGTTTGAGACATTACTCCCATGGAGGAAAGTCCGTATGGTCACTGTTGTATTCAATCCCGGAGCAATTTCTGTGTTTCAACAACATTCTGATAGTCCACAGATTACACAATGCCTCCAGATGTGCATTGGAAACTACTACTGGTCTTCCAGGGAACGATCAAAGCGTAAACTGTTTGAGACATTACTCCCATGGAGGAAAAAACGCGTGGTGTCTGTTGTATTCAATCCCGATTCAATTTCTGTGTTTTATCAGCACTCTGATAGTCCACAGATTACAGAATGCCTCCAAATGTGAATCTAAACTACTACTGGTCTAGCAGGGAACAATCAAAGCGTAGACTGTTTGAGATATGACTCCCATGGAGGAAAGTGCGCATGGTGACTGTTGTATTCAATCCCGATGCAATTTCTTTGTTTCATCAACACTCTGATAGCCCACAGATTACAGAATGACTCCAGATGTGCATCTTAAACCACCACTGGTCTAACAGGGAACGATCAAAGCGTAGAATGTTTGAGACATTACTCCCATGGCGGAAAGTGAGCATGGGGACTGTAGTATTCAATCCCGATGCAATTTCTGTGTTTCACCAACACTCTGATAGTCCACAGATTACAGAATGCCATCAGATGTGCATCGGAAACTACTACTGGTCATCCAGGGAACGATCATAGCGTAGACTGTTTGAGACACTACTCCCATGGAGGGAAGTGCGCATGGTGACTGTTGTATTCAATCACGATGTAATTGCTGTGTTTCATCAACACTCTGATAGTCCACAGATTACAGAATGCCACCAGATGTGCATCGGAAACTACTACTGGTCTTCCAGGGATCGATCAAAGCGTAGACCGTTTGAGACATTACTCCCATGGAGGAAAGTGCGCATGGTGACTGTTGTATTCTATCCCGATGCAATTTCTGAGTTTCATCAACACTTTGAAGGTCCACAGATTACAGAATGCCTGCAGATGTGCATCAGAAACTACTACTGGTCTTCCAGGGAACGATCAAAGCATAGACTGTTTGAGACACTACTGCCGTGGAGGAAAGTGTGCATGGTGTCTGTTGTATTCATTCCCGAGGCAATTTCTGTGTTTCATCAACACTCAGTTAATCCACAGATTCCAGAATGCCTGTAGGTGTGCATCGGAAACTACTACTGGTCTTCCTGGGAACGATAAAAGCGTAGACTCTTTGTGACATTACTCCCACGGAGAAACGTGCGCATGTTTCTGTTGTATTTAATCCCTATGCAATTTCTGTGTTTCATCAACACTCAGATAGTCCACAGATTACAGAATGCCTCCATATGTGCATCGGAAACTACTACTGGTCTTCCTGTGAACGAGCAAAGCGTAAACTGTTAGAGACATTACTCCCATGGAGGAAAGTGCGCATGGTGACTGTTGTAATCAATCCCAATGCAATTTCTGTGTTTCATCAACACTCAGATACTCATCAGATTACAGAATGCCTCCAGATGTGCATCGGAAACTACTACTGGTCTTCCAGGGAACGATCAAAGCGTAGACTGTTTGAGACATTACTCCCATGGAGGAAAGTCCGTATGGTCACTGTTGTATTCAATCCCGGAGCAATTTCTGTGTTTCAACAACATTCTGATAGTCCACAGATTACAGAATGCCTCCAGATGTGCATCGGAAACTACTACTGGTCTTCCAGGGAGCGATCAAACCGTTGACTGTTTGAGACATTACTCCCATGGAGGAAATTGCGCATGGTGACTGTTGTATTCAATCCCGATGCAATATCTGTGTTCATCAACAATCTGATAGTCCACAGATTATAGAATGCCTCCAGATGTGCATCGGAAACTACTACTGGTCTTCAAGGGAACGATCAAACGTAGACTGTTTGAGACATTACTCCCATGGAGGTATATGCGCTTGGTGACTGTTGTATTCAATCCCGATGCAATTTCTGTGTTTCATCAACACTCTGATAGTCCACAGATTACAGAATGCCACCAGATGTGCATCGGAAACTACTACTTGTCTTCCAGGGAGCGATCAAAGCGTAGACTGTTTGAGACATTACTTCAATGGAGGAAAGTGCGGATGGTGACTGTTGTATTAAATCCCGATTAATTCTGTGTTTCAACAACACTCTGATAGACCACAGATTACAGAATGCCGCCAGTTGTGCATCGAAAACCACTACTGGTCTTCCAGGAAACGATCAAAGCGTAGACTGTTTGAGACATTACTCCCATGGCGGAAAGTGAGCATGGGGACTGTAGTATTCAATCCCGATGCAATTTCTGTGTTTCATCAACACTCTGATAGTCCACAGATTACAGAATGCCATCAGATGTGCATCGGAAACTACTACTGGTCTTCCAGGGAACGATCAAAGCGTAGACTGTTTGAGACATTACTCCCATGGAGGAAAGTGCGCATGGTGACTGTTGTATTCAATCCCGATGCAGTTTCTGTGTTTCATCAACACTCTGATAGTCCACAGATTACACAATGCCTCCAGATGTGCTTTGGAAACTACTACTGGTCTTCCAGGGAACGATCAAAGCGTAAACTGTTTGAGACATTACTCCCATGGAGGAAAGTACGCGTGGTGTCTGTTCTATTCAATCCCGTTTCAATTTCTGTGTTTTATCAGCACTCTGATAGTCCACAGATTACAGAATGCCTCCAAATGTGAATCTAAACTACTACTGGTCTAGCAGGGAACAATCAAAGCGTAGACTGTTTGAGACATGACTCCCATGGAGGAAAGTGCGCATGGTGACTGTTGTATTCAATCCCGATGCAATTTCTTTGTTTCATCAACACTCTGATAGCCCACAGATTACAGAATGACTCCAGATGTGCATCGGAAACCACCACTGGTCTAACAGGGAACGATCAAAGCGTAGAATGTTTGAGACATTACTCCCATGGGGGCAAGTGTGCATGGTGACTGTTGTATTTAATCCCGATGCAATCTCTGTGTTTCATCAACACTCAGATAGTCCACAGATTACAGAATGCCTCCAGATGTGCATCGGAAACTACTACTGGTCTTCCAGGGAACGATCAAAGCGTAGACTGTTTGAGACATTACTCCCATGGAGGATAGTCCGTATGGTCACTTTTGTATTCAATCCCGGAGCAATTTCTGTGTTTCAACAACATTCTGATAGTCCACAGATTACAGAATGCCTCCAGATGTGCATCGGAAACTACTACTGGTCTTCCAGGGAGCGATCAAAGCGTAGACTGTTTGAGACATTACTCCCATGGAGGAAATTGCGCATGGTGACTGTTGTATTCAATCCCGATGCAATATCTGTGTTCATCAACAATCTGATAGTCCACAGATTATAGAATGCCTCCAGATGTGCATCGGAAACTAATACTGGTCTTCCAGGGAACGATCAAAGCGTAGACTGTTTGAGACATTACTTCCATGGAGGAAAGTGCGGATGGTGACTGTTGTATTAAATCCCGATTAATTCTGTGTTTCAACAACACTCTGATAGACCACAGATTACAGAATGCCACCAGTTGTGCATCGAAAACCACTACTGGTCTTCCAGGAAACGATCAAAGCGTAGACTGTTTGAGACATTACTCCCATGGCGGAAAGTGAGCATGGGGACTGTAGTATTCAATCCCGATGCAATTTCTGTGTTTCATCAACACTCTGATAGTCCACAGATTACAGAATGCCATCAGATGTGCATCGGAAACTACTACTGGTCATCCAGGGAACGATCAACGCGTCGACTGTTTGATACACTACTCCCATGGAGGGAAGTGCGCATGGTGACTGTTGTATTCAATGACGATGTAATTGCTGTGTTTCATCAACACTCTGATAGTCCACAGATTACAGAATGCCACCAGTTGTGCATCGGAAACTACTACTGGTCTTCCAGGGAACGATTAAAGCGTAGACCGTTTGAGACATTACTCCCATGGAGGAAAGTGCGCATGGTGACTGTTGTATTCTATCCCGATGGAATTTCTGAGTTTCATCAA
This sequence comes from Schistocerca gregaria, assembly GCF_023897955.1. NCBI lineage: Eukaryota > Metazoa > Arthropoda > Insecta > Orthoptera > Acrididae > Schistocerca > Schistocerca gregaria. The sequence goes on along the minus strand of NC_064926.1, from coordinate 11,640,937 downwards.
CACTTTGAAGGTCCACAGATTACAGAATGCCTGCAGATGTGCATCAGAAACTACTACTGGTCTTCCAGGGAACGATCAAAGAATAGACTGTTTGAGACATTACTGCCGTGGAGGAAAGTGTGCATGGTGTCTGTTGTATTCATTCCCGAGGCAATTTCTGTGTTTCATCAACACTCAGTTAATCCACAGATTCCAGAATGCCTGTAGGTGTGCATCGGAAACTACTACTGGCATTCCAGGGAACGATCAAAGCGTAGACTGTTTGAGACATTACTCCCATGGAGGAAAGTGTGCATGGTGACTGTTGTATTCAATCCCGATGCAATTTCTGTGTTTCATCAACACTCCGAAATTCCACAGATTACAGAATGCCTCCAGATGTGCATCGGAAACTACTACTGGTCTTCCTGGGAACGGTCAAAGAATATACTGTTTGAGACATTACTCCCATGGAGGAAGGAGCACATGGTGACTGTTGTATTGAATCTCGATGCAATTTCGGTGTTTCATCAACACTCTGATAGTCCACAGATTACAGAATGCCTCCAGATGTGCATCGGAAACTACTACTGGTCTTCCAGGGAACGATCAAAGCGTAGAATGTTTGAGACCTTACTCCCATAGGGGAAAGTGCGCATGGTGACTGTTGTATTCAATCCCGATGCAATATCTGTGTTTCAACAACACCCTGATAGTCCACAGATTACAGAATGCCTCCAGATGTGCATCGGAACCTACTACTGGTCTTCCAGGGAACGATGAAAGCGTAGACTCTTTGAGACATTACTCCTGCTGAGGAAAGTGCGAATGGTGACTGTTGTATTCAATCCCGATGCAATTTCTGTGTTTCATCAACACTCTGATAGTCCACAGATTACAGAATGCCTCAAGATGTGCATCGGAAACTACTACTGGGCTTCGAGGGAACGATGAAAGCATAGACAGTTTGAGACATTACTCCCGTAAAGGAAAGTGCGCATGGTGACTTTTGTATTCAATCCCGATGCAATATCTGTGTTTCATCAACACTCTGATAGTCCACAGATTACACAATGCCTCCAAATGTGCATCGGAAACTACTACTGGTCTTCCAGGGAACGATCAAAGCGTAAACTGTTTGAGACATTACTCCCATGGAGGAAAGTACGCGTGGTGTCTGTTGTATTCAATCCCGATTCAATTTCTGTGTTTTATCAGCACTCTGATAGTCCACAGATTACAGAATGCCTCCAAATGTGAATCTAAACTACTACTGGTCTACCAGGGAACAATCAAAGCGTAGACTGTTTGAGACATGACTCCCATGGAGGAAAGTGCGCATGGTGACTGTTGTATTCAATCCCGATGCAATTTCTTTGTTTCATCAACACTCTGATAGCCCACAGATTACAGAATGACTCCAGATGAGCATCGGAAACCACCACTGGTCTAACAGGGAACGATCAAAGCGTAGAATGTTTGAGACATTACTCCCATGGGGGAAAGTGTGCATGGTGACTGTTGTATTCAATCCCGATGCAATCTCTGTGTTTCATCAACACTCTGATAGTCCACAGATTACAGAATGCCTCCAGATGTGCATCGGAAACTACTACTGGTCTTCCAGGGAACGATCAAAGCGTAGACTGTTTGAGACATTACTCCCATGGAGGAAAGTCCGTATGGTCACTGTTGTATTCAATCCCGGAGCAATTTCTGTGTTTCAACAACATTCTGATAGTCCACAGATTACAGAATGCCTCCAGATGTGCATCGGAAGCTACTACTGGTCTTCCAGGGAGCGATCAAACCGTTGACTGTTTGAGACATTACTCCCATGGAGGAAATTGCGCATGGTGACTGTTGTATTCAATCCCGATGCAATATCTGTGTTCACCAACAATCTGATGGTCCACAGATTATAGAATGCCTCCAGATGTGCATCGGAAACTACTACTGGTCTTCCAGGGAACGATCAAAGCGTAGACTGTTTGAGACATTACTCCTATGTAGGAAAGTGCGCATGGTGTCCGTTGTAATCAATCCCAATGCAATTTCTGTGTTTCATCAACACTCAGATACTCATCTGATTACAGAATGCCTCCAGATGTGCATCGGAAACTACTACTGGTCTTCAAGGGAACGATCAAACGTAGACTGTTTGAGACATTACTCCCATGGAGGAAGGTGCACATGGTGACTGTTGTATTGAATCCCGTTGCAATTTCTGTGTTTCTTCAACACTGTGATAGTCCACAGATTACAGAATGCCTCCAGATGTTCATCGGAAACTACTACTGGTCTTCCAGGGAACGATCAAAGCGTAGACTGTTAGAGACATTACTCCCATGGAGGAAAGTGTGCATGGTGGCTGTTGTATTCAATCCCGATTCAATATCTGTGTTTCATCAACACTCTGATAGTCCACAGATTACAGAATGCCTCCAGATGTGCATCGGAAACTACTACTGGTCTTCCAGGGAACGATCAAAACGTAGACTGTTTGAGACATTACTCCCATGGAGGTATATGCGCTTGGTGACTGTTGTATTCAATCCCGATGCAATATCTGTGTTTCATCAACACTCTGATAGTCCACAGATTACAGAATGCCACCAAATGTGCATCGGAAACTACTACTTGTCTTCCAGGGAGCGATCAAAGCGTAGACTGTTTGAGACATTACTTCAATGGAGGAAAGTGCGGATGGTGACTGTTGTATTAAATCCCGATTAATTCTGTGTTTCAACAACACTCTGATAGACCACAGATTACAGAATGCCACCAGTTGTGCATCGAAAACCACTACTGGTCTTCCAGGAAACGATCAAAGCGTAGACTGTTTGAGACATTACTCCCATGGCGGAAAGTGAGCATGGGGACTGTAGTATTCAATCCCGATGCAATTTCTGTGTTTCATCAACACTCTGATAGTCCACAGATTACAGAATGCCATCAGATGTGCATCGGAAACTACTACTGGTCATCCAGGGAACGATCATAGCGTAGACTGTTTGAGACACTACTCCCATGGAGGGAAGTGCGCATGGTGACTGTTGTATTCAATCACGATGTAATTGCTGTGTTTCATCAACACTCTGATAGTCCACAGATTACAGAATGCCACCAGATGTGCATCGGAAACTACTACTGGTCTTCCAGGGAACGATCAAAGCGTAGACTGTTTGAGACATTACTCCCATGGAGGAAAGTGCGCATGGTGACTGTTGTATTCTATCCCGATGCAATTTCTGAGTTTCATCAACACTTTGAAGGTCCACAGATTACAGAATGCCTGCAGATGTGCATCAGAAACTACTACTGTTCTTCCAGGGAACGATCAAAGCATAGACTGTTTGAGACATTACTGCCGTGGAGGAAAGTGTGCATGGTGTCTGTTGTATTCATTCCCGAGGCAATTTCTGTGTTTCATCAACACTCAGTTAATCCACAGATTCCAGAATGCCTGTAGGTGTGCATCGGAAACTACTACTGGTCTTCCTGGGAACGATAAAAGCGTAGACTCTTTGTGACATTACTCCCACGGAGAAACGTGCGCATGGTGACTGTTGTAATCAATCCCGATGAAATTTCTGTGTTTCATCAACACTCAGATAGTCCACAGATTACAGAATGCCTCCATATGTGCATCGGAAACTACTACTGGTCTTCCTGTGAACGAGCAAAGCGTAAACTGTTAGAGACATTACTCCCATGGAGGAAAGTGCGCATGGTGACTGTTGTAATCAATCCCAATGCAATTTCTGTGTTTCATCAACACTCAGATACTCATCAGATTACAGAATGCCTCCAGATGTGCATCGGGAACTACTACTGGTCTTCAAGGGAACGATCAAACGTAGACTGTTTGAGACATTACTCCCATGGAGGAAGGTGCACATGGTGACTGTTGTATTGAATCCCGATTCAATTTCTGTGTTTCATCAACACTGTGATAGTCAACAGATTACAGAATGCCTCCAGATGTTCATCGGAAACTACTACTGGTCTTCCAGGGAACGATCAAAGCGTAGACTGTTAGAGACATTACTCCCATGGAGGAAAGTGTGCATGGTGGCTGTTGTATTCAATCCCAATTCAAATTCTGTGTTTCATCAACACTCTGATAGTCCACAGATTACAGAATGCCTCCAGATGTGCATCGGAAACTACTACTGGTCTTCCAGGGAACGATCAAAACGTAGACTGTTTGAGACATTACTCCCATGGAGGTATATGCGCTTGGTGACTGTTGTATTCAATCCCGATGCAATTTCTGTGTTTCATCAACACTCTGATAGTCCACAGATTACAGAATGCCACCAGATGTGCATCGGAAACTACTACTTGTCTTCCAGGGAACGATCAAAACGTAGACTGTTTGAGACATTACTCCCATGGAGGTATATGCGCTTGGTGACTGTTGTATTCAATCCCGATGCAATTTCTGTGTTTCATCAACACTCTGATAGTCCACAGATTACAGAATGCCACCAGATGTGCATCGGAAACTACTACTTGTCTTCCAGGGAGCGATCAAAGCGTAGACTGTTTGAGACATTACTTCCATGGAGGAAAGTGGGGATGGTGACTGTTGTATTAAATCCCGATTAATTCTGTGTTTCAACAACACTCTGATAGACCACAGATTACAGAATGCCACCAGTTGTGCATCGAAAACCACTACTGGTCTTCCAGGAAACGATCAAAGCGTAGACTGTTTGAGACATTACTCCCATGGAGGAAAGTGAGCATGGGGACTGTAGTATTCAATCCCGATGCAATTTCTGTGTTTCATCAACACTCTGATAGTCCACAGATTACAGAATGCCATCAGATGTGCATCGGAAACTACTACTGGTCATCCAGGGAACGATCAAAACGTACACTGTTTGAGACACTACTCCCATGGAGGGAAGTGCGCATGGTGACTGTTGTATTCAATCACGATGTAATTGCTGTGTTTCATCAACACTCTGATAGTCCACAGATTACAGAATGCCACCAGATGTGCATCGGAAACTACTACTGGTCTGCCAGGGAACGATCAAAGCGTAGACCGTTTGAGACATTACTCCCATGGAGGAAAGTGCGCATGGTGACTGTTGTATTCTATCCCGATGCAATTTCTGAGTTTCATCAACACTTTGAAGGTCCACATATTACAGAATGCATTGCGATGTGCATCAGAAACTATTACTGGTCTTCCAGGGAACGATCAAAGCATAGACTGTTTGAGACATTACTGCCGTGGAGGAAAGTGTGCATGGTGTCTGTTGTATTCATTCCCGAGGCAATTTCTGTGTTTCATCAACACTCAGTTTATCCACAGATTCCAGAATGCCTCCAGGTGTGCAACGGAAACTACTACTGGTCTTCCTGGGAACGATAAAAGCGTAGTCTCTTTGTGACATTACTCCTACGGAGAAACGTGCACATGGTGACTGTTGTATTCAATCCCGATGCAATTTCTGTGTTTCATCAACACTCAGATAGTCCACAGATTACAGAATGCCTCCATATGTGCATCGGAAACTACTACTGGTCTTCCTGGGAACGATCAAACAATAGACTGTTTGAGATATTACTCCCATGGAGGAAAGTGCGCATGGTGACTGTTGTATTCAATCCCGATTAATTCTGTGTTTCATCAACACTCAGATATTCCACAGATAACAGAATGCCTCCAGATGTGCATCGGAAGCCACTACTGGTCTTCCAGGGAACGATCAAAGCGTAGACTGTTTGAGACATTACTCCTGTGGAGGAAAGTTCGCATGGTGACTGTTGTATTCAATTACGATGCAATTTCTGTGTTTCATCAACAATCTGACAGTGCACAGATTACAGAATGCCTCCAGATGTGCATCGGAAACTACTACTGGTCTCCCAGGGAACGATCAAAGCATAGACTGTTTGAGACATAACTCCCGTGGAGGAAAATGCGCATGGTGACTGCTGTTATCAATCCCGATGCAATTTCTGTGTTTCATAAACACTTTGAAGGTCCACAGATTACAGAATGCTTCCCGATGTGCATCGGAAACTACTACTGGTCTTCCAGGGAACGTTCAAAGCGTAGAATGTTTTAGACACTATTCCCATGGAGAAAAGTGCGGATTGTGACTGTTATATTCAATCCCGATGCAATTTCTGTGTTACATCAACACTCTGATAGTACACAGATTACAGAATGCCACCAGATGTGCATCGGAAACAACTACTGGTATTCCAGGGAACGATCAAAGAGTAGACTGTTTGAGATATCACTCCCGTGGAGGAAAGTGCGCATTGTGACTGTTGTATTCAATCCCGATGCATTTTCTGTGTTACATCAACACTCTGATAGTCCACAGATTACAGAATGCCACCAGTTGTTCATCGGAAACCACTACTGGTCTTCCAGGGAACGATCAAAGCGAAGACTGTTTGAGACATTACTCCCATTGAGGAAAGTGCGCATGGTGACTGTTGTATTCAATCCCGATGCAATTTCTGTGTTTCATCAACACTCTGATAGTCCACAGATTACAGAATGCCACCAGAAGTGCATCGGAAACTACTACTGGTCTTCCAGGGAACGATCAAAGCGTAGACCGTTTGAGACATTACTCCCATGGAGGAAAGTGCGCATGGTGACTGTTGTAATCAATCCCAATGCTATTTCTGTGTTTCATCAACACTCAGATACTCATCAGATTACAGAATGCCTCCAGATGTGCATCGGAAACTACTACTGGTCTTCCAGGGAACGATCAAAGCGTAGACTGTTTGAGACATTACTCCCATGGAGGAAAGTCCGTATGGTCACTGTTGTATTCAATCCCGGAGCAATTTCTGTGTTTCAACAACATTCTGATAGTCCACAGATTACAGAATGCCTCCAGATGTGCATCGGAAACTACTACTGGTCTTCCAGGGAGCGATCAAACCGTTGACTGTTTGAGACATTACTCCCATGGAGGAAATTGCGCATGGTGACTGTTGTATTCAATCCCGATGCAATATCTGTGTTCATCAACAATCTGATAGTCCACAGATTATAGAATGCCTCCAGATGTGCATCGGAAACTACTACTGGTCTTCAAGGGAACGATCAAACGTAGACTGTTTGAGACATTACTCCCATGGAGGAAGGTGCACATGGTGACTGTTGTATTGAATCCCGTTGCAATTTCTGTGTTTCTTCAACACTGTGATAGTCCACAGATTACAGAATGCCTCCAGATGTTCATCGGAAACTACTACTGGTCTTCCAGGGAACGATCAAAGCGTAGACTGTTAGAGACATTACTCCCATGGAGGAAAGTGTGCATGGTGGCTGTTGTATTCAATCCCGATTCAATTTCTGTGTTTCATCAACACTCCGATAGTCCACAGATTACAGAATGCCTCCAAATGTGAATCTAAACTACTACTGGTCTAGCAGGGAACAATCAAAGCGTAGACTGTTTGAGACATGACTCCCATGGAGGAAAGTGCGCATGGTGACTGTTGTATTCAATCCCGATGCAATTTCTTTGTTTCATCAACACTCTGATAGCCCACAGATTACAGAATGACTCCAGATGTGCATCGGAAACCACCACTGGTCTAACAGGGAACGATGAAAGCGTAGAATGTTTGAGACATTACTCCCATGGGGGCAAGTGTGCATGGTGACTGTTGTATTTAATCCCGATGCAATCTCTGTGTTTCATCTACACTCTGATAGTCCACAGATTACAGAATGCCTCCAGATGTGCATCGGAAACTACTACTGGTCTTCCAGGGAACGATCAAAGCGTAGACTGTTTGAGACATTACTCCCAAGGAGGATAGTCCGTATGGTCACTTTTGTATTCAATCCCGGAGCAATTTCTGTGTTTCAACAACATTCTGATAGTCCACAGATTACAGAATGCCTCCAGATGTGCATCGGAAACTACTACTGGTCTTCCAGGGAGCGATCAAAGCGTAGACTGTTTGAGACATTACTCCCATGGAGGAAATTGCGCATGGTGACTGTTGTATTCAATCCCGATGCAATATCTGTGTTCATCAACAATCTGATAGTCCACAGATTATAGAATGCCTCCAGATGTGCATCGGAAACTAATACTGGTCTTCCAGGGAACGATCAAAGCGTAGACTGTTTGAGACATTACTTCTATGTAGGAAAGTGCGCATGGTGACTGTTGTAATCAATCCCAATGCAATTTCTGTGTTTCATCAACACTCAGATACTCATCAGATTACAGAATACTTCCAGATGTGCATCGGAAACTACTACTGGTCTTCAAGGGAACGATCAAACGTAGACTGTTTGAGACATTACTCCCATGGAGGAAGGTGCACATGGTGACTGTTGTATTGAATCCCGATGCAATTTCTGTGTTTCTTCAACACTGTGATAGTCCACAGATTACAGAATGCCTCCAGATGTACATCGGAAACTACTACTGGTCTTCCAGGGAACGATCAAAGCGTAGACTGTTTGAGACATTACTCCCATGGAGGAAAGTGTGCATGGTGGCTGTTGTATTCAATCCCGATTCAATTTCTGTGTTTCATCAACACTCTGATAGTCCACAATATTACAGAATGCCTCCAGATGTGCATCGGAAACTACTACTGGTCTTCCAGGGAACGATCAAAGCGTAGACTGTTTGAGACATTACTCCCATGGAGGTATATGCGCTTGGTGAATGTTGTATTCAATCCCGATGCAATTTCTGTGTTTCATCAACACTCTGATAGTCCACAGATTACAGAATGCCACCAGATGTGCATCGGAAACTACTACTTGTCTTCCAGGGAGCGATCAAAGCGTAGACTGTTTGAGACATTACTTCCATGGAGGAAAGTGGGGATGGTGACTGTTGTATTAAATCCCGATTAATTCTGTGTTTCAACAACACTCTGATAGACCACAGATTACAGAATGCCACCAGTTGTGCATCGAAAACCACTACTGGTCTTCCAGGAAACGATCAAAGAGTAGACTGTTTGAGACATTACTCCCATGGAGGAAAGTGAGCATGGGGACTGTAGTATTCAATCCCGATGCAATTTCTGTGTTTCATCAACACTCTGATAGTCCACAGATTACAGAATGCCATCAGATGTGCATCGGAAACTACTACTGGTCATCCAGGGAACGATCAAAACGTACACTGTTTGAGACACTACTCCCATGGAGGGAAGTGCGCATGGTGACTGTTGTATTCAATCACGATGTAATTGCTGTGTTTCATCAACACTCTGATAGTCCACAGATTACAGAATGCCACCAGATGTGCATCGGAAACTACTACTGGTCTGCCAGGGAACGATCAAAGCGTAGACCGTTTGAGACATTACTCCCATGGAGGAAAGTGCGCATGGTGACTGTTGTATTCTATCCCGATGCAATTTCTGAGTTTCGTCAACACTTTGAAGGTCCACATATTACAGAATGCATTGCGATGTGCATCAGAAACTATTACTGGTCTTCCAGGGAACGATCAAAGCATAGACTGTTTGAGACATTACTGCCGTGGAGGAAAGTGTGCATGGTGTTTGTTGTATTCATTCCCGAGGCAATTTCTGTGTTTCATCAACACTCAGTTTATCCACAGATTCCAGAATGCCTCCAGGTGTGCAACGGAAACTACTACTGGTCTTCCTGGGAACGATAAAAGCGTAGTCTCTTTGTGACATTACTCCTACGGAGAAACGTGCACATGGTGACTGTTGTATTCAATCCCGATGCAATTTCTGTGTTTCATCAACACTCAGATAGTCCACAGATTACAGAATGCCTCCATATGTGCATCGGAAACTACTACTGGTCTTCCTGGGAACGATCAAACAATGGACTGTTTGAGATATTACTCCCATGGAGGAAAGTGCGCATGGTGACTGTTGTATTCAATCCCGATTAATTCTGTGTTTCATCAACACTCAGATATTCCACAGATAACAGAATGCCTCCAGATGTGCATCGGAAGCCACTACTGGTCTTCCAGGGAACGATCAAAGCAGAGACTGTTTGAGACATTACTCCTGTGGAGGAAAGTTCGCATGGTGACTGTTGTATTCAATTACGATGCAATTTCTGTGTTTCATCAACAATCTGACAGTGCACAGATTACAGAATGCCTCCAGATGTGCATCGGAAACTACTACTGGTCTCCCAGGGAACGATCAAAGCGTAGACTGTTTGAGACATAACTCCCGTGGAGGAAAATGCGCATGGTGACTGCTGTTATCAATCCCGATGCAATTCTGTGTTTCATCAACACTCTGATAGTCCACAGAATACAGATTGTCTCCAGATGTGCATCGGAAACTACTACTGGACTTCCTGTTGACGATCAAAGCGTAGACTGTACCAGACATTACTCCCATTGAGGAAACTGTGGATTCTGACAGTTGTATTCACTCCCGATGCAATTTCTGTGTTTCATAAACACTTTGAAGGTCCACAGATTACAGAATGCTTCCCGATGTGCATCGGAAACTACTACTGGTCTTCCAGGGAACGATCAAAGCGTAGAATGTTTTAGACACTATTCCCATGGAGAAAAGTGCGGATTGTGACTGTTATATTCAATCCCGATGCAATTTCTGTGTTACATCAACACTCTGATAGTACACAGATTACAGAATGCCACCAGATGTGCATCGGAAACAACTACTGGTATTCCAGGGAACGATCAAAGAGTAGACTGTTTGAGATATCACTCCCGTGGAGGAAAGTGCGCATTGTGACTGTTGTATTCAATCCCGATGCATTTTCTGTGTTACATCAACACTCTGATAGTCCACAGATTACAGAATGCCACCAGTTGTTCATCGGAAACCACTACTGGTCTTCCAGGGAACGATCAAAGCGAAGACTGTTTGAGACATTACTCCCATTGAGGAAAGTGCGCATGGTGACTGTTGTATTCAATCCCGATGCAATTTCTGTGTTTCATCAACACTCTGATAGTCCACAGATTACAGAATGCCACCAGAAGTGCATCGGAAACTACTACTGGTCTTCCAGAGAACGATCAAAGCGTAGACCGTTTGAGACATTACTCCCATGGAGGAAAGTGCGCATGGTGACTGTTGTAATCAATCCCAATGCTATTTCTGTGTTTCATCAACACTCAGATACTCATCAGATTACAGAATGCCTCCAGATGTGCATCGGAAACTACTACTGGTCTTCCAGGGAACGATCAAAGCGTAGACTGTTTGAGACATTACTCCCATGGAGGAAAGTCCGTATGGTCACTGTTGTATTCAATCCCGGAGCAATTTCTGTGTTTCAACAACATTCTGATAGTCCACAGATTACAGAATGCCTCCAGATGTGCATCGGAAACTACTACTGGTCTTCCAGGGAGCGATCAAACCGTTGACTGTTTGAGACATTACTCCCATGGAGGAAATTGCGCATGGTGACTGTTGTATTCAATCCCGATGCAATATCTGTGTTCATCAACAATCTGATAGTCCACAGATTATAGAATGCCTCCAGATGTGCATCGGAAACTACTACTGGTCTTCAAGGGAACGATCAAACGTAGACTGTTTGAGACATTACTCCCATGGAGGAAGGTGCACATGGTGACTGTTGTATTGAATCCCGTTGCAATTTCTGTGTTTCTTCAACACTGTGATAGTCCACAGATTACAGAATGCCTCCAGATGTTCATCGGAAACTACTACTGGTCTTCCAGGGAACGATCAAAGCGTAGACTGTTAGAGACATTACTCCCATGGAGGAAAGTGTGCATGGTGGCTGTTGTATTCAATCCCGATTCAATTTCTGTGTTTCATCAACACTCTGATAGTCCACAGATTACAGAATGCCTCCAGATGTGCATCGGAAACTACTACTGGTCTTCCAGGGAACGATCAAAACGTAGACTGTTTGAGACATTACTCCCATGGAGGTATATGCGATTGGTGATTGTTGTATTCAATCCCGATGCAATTTCTGTGTTTCATCAACACTCTGATAGACCACAGATTACAGAATGCCACCAGATGTGCATCGGAAACTACTACTTGTCTTCCAGGGAGCGATCAAAGCGTAGACTGTTTGAGACATTACTTCAATGGAGGAAAGTGCGGATGGTGACTGTTGTATTAAATCCCGATTAATTCTGTGTTTCAACAACACTCTGATAGACCACAGATTACAGAATGCCACCAGTTGTGCATCGAAAACCACTACTGGTCTTCCAGGAAACGATCAAAGCGTAGACTGTTTGAGACATTACTCCCATGGCGGAAAGTGAGCATGGGGACTGTAGTATTCAATCCCGATGCAATTTCTGTGTTTCATCAACACTCTGATAGTCCACAGATTACAGAATGCCATCAGATGTGCATCGGAAACTACTACTGGTCTTCCAGGGAACGATCAAAGCGTAGACTGTTTGAGACATTACTCCCATGGAGGAAAGTGCGCATGGTGACTGTTGTATTCAATCCCGATGCAGTTTCTGTGTTTCATCAACACTCTGATAGTCCACAGATTACACAATGCCTCCAGATGTGCATTGGAAACTACTACTGGTCTTCCAGGGAACGATCAAAGCGTAAACTGTTTGAGACATTACTCCCATGGAGGAAAGTACGCGTGGTGTCTGTTGTATTCAATCCCGATTCAATTTCTGTGTTTTATCAGCACTCTGATAGTCCACAGATTACAGAATGCCTCCAAATGTGAATCTAAACTACTACTGGTCTAGCAGGGAACAATCAAAGCGTAGACTGTTTGAGACATGACTCCCATGGAGGAAAGTGCGCATGGTGACTGTTGTATTCATTCCCGAGGCAATTTCTTTGTTTCATCAACACTCTGATAGCCCACAGATTACAGAATGACTCCAGATGTGCATCGGAAACCACCACTGGTCTAACAGGGAACGATCAAAGCGTAGAATGTTTGAGACATTACTCCCATGGGGGCAAGTGTGCATGGTGACTGTTGTATTTAATCCCGATGCAATCTCTGTGTTTCATCAACACTCTGATAGTCCACAGATTACAGAATGCCTCCAGATGTGCATCGGAAACTACTACTGGTCTTCCAGGGAACGATCAAAGCGTAGACTGTTTGAGACATTACTCCCATGGAGGATAGTCCGTATGGTCACTTTTGTATTCAATCCCGGAGCAATTTCTGTGTTTCAACAACATTCTGATAGTCCACAGATTACAGAATGCCTCCAGATGTGCATCGGAAACTACTACTGGTCTTCCAGGGAGCGATCAAAGCGTAGACTGTTTGAGACATTACTCCCATGGAGGAAATTGCGCATGGTGACTGTTGTATTCAATCCCGATGCAATATCTGTGTTCATCAACAATCTGATAGTCCACAGATTATAGAATGCCTCCAGATGTGCATCGGAAACTAATACTGGTCTTCCAGGGAACGATCAAAGCGTAGACTGTTTGAGACATTACTTCTATGTAGGAAAGTGCGCATGGTGACTGTTGTAATCAATCCCAATGCAATTTCTGTGTTTCATCAACACTCAGATACTCATCAGATTACAGAATACCTCCAGATGTGCATCGGAAACTACTACTGGTCTTCAAGGGAACGATCAAACGTAGACTGTTTGAGACATTACTCCCATGGAGGAAGGTGCACATGGTGACTGTTGTATTGAATCCCGATGCAATTTCTGTGTTTCTTCAACACTGTGATAGTCCACAGATTACAGAATGCCTCCAGATGTACATCGGAAACTACTACTGGTCTTCCAGGGAACGATCAAAGCGTAGACTGTTTGAGACATTACTCCCATGGAGGAAAGTGTGCATGGTGGCTGTTGTATTCAATCCCGATTCAATTTCTGTGTTTCATCAACACTCTGATAGTCCACAATATTACAGAATGCCTCCAGATGTGCATCGGAAACTACTACTGGTCTTCCAGGGAACGATCGAAACGTAGACTGTTTGAGACATTACTCCCATGGAGGTATATGCGCTTGGTGACTGTTGTATTCAATCCCGATGCAATTTCTGTGTTTCATCAACACTCTGATAGTCCACAGATTACAGAATGCCACCAGACGTGCATCGGAAACTATTACTTGTCTTCCAGGGAGCGATCAAAGCGTAGACTGTTTGAGACATTACTTCCATGGAGGAAAGTGCTGATGGTGACTGTTGTATTAAATCCCGATTAATTCTGTGTTTCAACAACACTCTGATAGACCACAGATTACAGAATGCCACCAGTTGTGCATCGAAAACCACTACTGGTCTTCCAGGAAACGATCAAAGCGTAGACTGTTTGAGACATTACTCCCATGGCGGAAAGTGAGCATGGGGACTGTAGTATTCAATCCCGATGCAATTTCTGTGTTTCATCAACACTCTGATAGTCCACAGATTACAGAATGCCATCAGATGTGCATCGGAAACTACTACTGGTCATCCAGGGAACGATCAACGCGTCGACTGTTTGATACACTACTCCCATGGAGGGAAGTGCGCATGGTGACTGTTGTATTCAATGACGATGTAATTGCTGTGTTTCATCAACACTCTGATAGTCCACAGATTACAGAATGCCACCAGTTGTGCATCGGAAACTACTACTGGTCTTCCAGGGAACGATCAAAGCGTAGACCGTTTGAGACATTACTCCCATGGAGGAAAGTGCGCATGGTGACTGTTGTATTCTATCCCGATGCAATTTCTGAGTTTCATCAACACTTTGAAGGTCCACAGATTACAGAATGCCTGCAGATGTGCATCAGAAACTACTACTGGTCTTCAAGGGAACGATCAAAGAATAGACTGTTTGCGACATTACTGCCGTGGAGGAAAGTATGCATGGTGTCTGTTGTATTCATTCCCGAGGCATTTTCTGTGTTTCATCAACACTCAGTTAATCCACAGATTCCAGAATGCCTGTAGGTGTGCATCGGAAACTACTACTGGCATTCCAGGGAACGATCAAAGCGTAGACTGTTTGAGACATTACTCCCATGGAGGAAAGTGTGCATGGTGACTGTTGTATTCAATCCCGATGCAATTTCTGTGTTTCATCAACACTCCGAAATTCCACGGATTACAGAATGCCTCCAGATGTGCATCGGAAACTACTACTGGTCTTCCTGGGAACGGTCAAAGAATAGACTGTTTGAGACATTACTCCCATGGAGGAAGGAGCACATGGTGACTGTTGTATTAAATCTCGATGCAATTTCGGTGTTTCATCAACACTCTGATAGTCCACAGATTACAGAATGCCTCCAGATGTGCATCGGAAACTACTACTGGTCTACCAGGGAACGATCAAAGCGTAGAATGTTTGAGACCTTACTCCCATAGGGGAAAGTGCGCATGGTGACTGTTGTATTCAATCCCGATGCAATTTCTGTGTTTCATCAACACTCAGATCGTCCACAGATTACTGAATGCCTCCAGATGTGCATCGGAAACTACTACTGGTCTTCCAGGGAACGATCAAGGCGTACACTGTTTCAGAATTACTCCCATGGAGGAAAGTGGTCATGGTGACTGTTATATTCAATCCCGATGCAATATCTGTGTTTCAACAACACCCTGATAGTCCACAGATTACAGAATGCCTCCAGATGTGCATCGGAACCTACTACTGGTCTTCCAGGGAACGATGAAAGCGTAGACTCTTTGAGACATTACTCCTGCTGAGGAAAGTGCGAATGGTGACTGTTGTATTCAATCCCGATGCAATTTCTGTGTTTCATCAACACTCTGATAGTCCACAGATTACAGAATGCCTCAAGATGTGCATCGGAAACTACTACTGGTCTTCGAGGGAACGATGAAAGCATAGACAGTTTGAGACATTACTCCCGTAAAGGAAAGTGCGCATGGTGACTTTTGTATTCAATCCCGATGCAATATCTGTGTTTCATCAACACTCTGATAGTCCACAGATTACACAATGCCTCCAGATGTGCATCGGAAACTACTACTGGTATTCCAGGGAACGATCAAAGCGTAAACTGTTTGAGACATTACTCCCATGGAGGAAAGTACGCGTGGTGTCTGTTGTATTCAATCCCGATTCAATTTCTGTGTTTTATCAGCACTTTGATAGTCCACAGATTACAGAATGCCTCCAAATGTGAATCTAAACTACTACTGGTCTACCAGGGAACAATCAAAGCGTAGACTGTTTGAGACATGACTCCCATGGAGGAAAGTGCGCATGGTGACTGTTGTATTCAATCCCGATGCAATTTCTTTGTTTCATCAACACTCTGATATCCCACAGATTACAGAATGACTCCAGATGAGCATCGGAAACCACCACTGGTCTAACAGGGAACGATCAAAGCGTAGAATGTTTGAGACATTACTCCCATGGGGGAAAGTGTGCATGGTGACTGTTGTATTCAATCCCGATGCAATCTCTGTGTTTCATCAACACTCTGATAGTCCACAGATTACAGAATGCCTCCAGATGTGCATCGGAAACTACTACTGGTCTTCCAGGGAACGATCAAAGCGTAGACTGTTTGAGACATTACTCCCATGGAGGAAAGTCCGTATGGTCACTGTTGTATTCAATCCCGGAGCAATTTCTGTGTTTCAACAACATTCTGATAGTCCACAGATTACAGAATGCCTCCAGATGTGCATCGGAAACTACTACTGGTCTTCCAGGGAGCGATCAAACCGTAGACTGTTTGAGACATTACTCCCATGGAGGAAATTGTGCATGGTGACTGTTGTATTCAATCCCGATGCAATATCTGTGTTCATCAACAATCTGATAGTCCACAGATTATAGAATGCCTCCAGATGTGCATCGGAAACTACTACTGGTCTTCCAGGGAACGATCAAAGCGTAGACTGTTTGAGACATTACTCCTATGTAGGAAAGTGCGCATGGTGTCCGTTGTAATCAATCCCAATGCAATTTCTGTGTTTCATCAACACTCAGATACTCATCTGATTACAGAATGCCTCCAGATGTGCATCGGAAACTACTACTGGTCTTCAAGGGAACGATCAAACGTAGACTGTTTGAGACATTACTCCCATGGAGGAAGGTGCACATGGTGACTGTTGTATTGAATCCCGTTGCAATTTCTGTGTTTCTTCAACACTGTGATAGTCCACGGATTACAGAATGCCTCCAGATGTTCATCGGAAACTACTACTGGTCTTACAGGGAACGATCAAAGCGTAGACTGTTAGAGACATTACTCCCATGGAGGAAAGTGTGCATGGTGGCTGTTGTATTCAATCCCGATTCAATTTCTGTGTTTCATCAACACTCTGATAGTCCACAGATTACAGAATGCCTCCAGATGTGCATCGGAAACTACTACTGGTCTTCCAGGGAACGATCAAAACGTAGACTGTTTGAGACATTACTCCTATGTAGGAAAGTGCGCATGGTGTCCGTTGTAATCAATCCCAATGCAATTTCTGTGTTTCATCAACACTCAGATACTCATCTGATTACAGAATGCCACCAGTTGTGCATCGAAAACCACTACTGGTCTTCCAGGAAACGATCAAAGCGTAGACTGTTTGAGACATTACTCCCATGGCGGAAAGTGAGCATGGGGACTGTAGTATTCAATCCCGATGCAATTTCTGTGTTTCATCAACACTCTGATAGTCCACAGATTACAGAATGCCATCAGATGTGCATCGGAAACTACTACTGGTCATCCAGGGAACGATCATAGCGTAGACTGTTTGAGACACTACTCCCATGGAGGGAAGTGCGCATGGTGACTGTTGTATTCAATCACGATGTAATTGCTGTGTTTCATCAACACTCTGATAGTCCACAGATTACAGAATGCCACCAGATGTGCATCGGAAACTACTACTGGTCTTCCAGGGAACGATCAAAGCGTAGACTGTTTGAGACATTACTCCCATGGAGGAAAGTGCGCATGGTGACTGTTGTATTCTATCCCGATGCAATTTCTGAGTTTCATCAACACTTTGAAGGTCCACAGATTACAGAATGCCTGCAGATGTGCATCAGAAACTACTACTGTTCTTCCAGGGAACGATCAAAGCATAGACTGTTTGAGACATTACTGCCGTGGAGGAAAGTGTGCATGGTGTCTGTTGTATTCATTCCCGAGGCAATTTCTGTGTTTCATCAACACTCAGTTAATCCACAGATTCCAGAATGCCTGTAGGTGTGCATCGGAAACTACTACTGGTCTTCCTGGGAACGATAAAAGCGTAGACTCTTTGTGACATTACTCCCACGGAGAAACGTGCGCATGGTGACTGTTGTATTCAATCCCGATGAAATTACTGTGTTTCATCAACACTCAGATAGTCCACAGATTACAGAATGCCTCCATATGTGCATCGGAAACTACTACTGGTCTTCCTGTGAACGAGCAAAGCGTAAACTGTTAGAGACATTACTCCCATGGAGGAAAGTGCGCATGGTGACTGTTGTAATCAATCCCAATGCAATTTCTGTGTTTCATCAACACTCAGATACTCATCAGATTACAGAATGCCTCCAGATGTGCATCGGGAACTACTACTGGTCTTCAAGGGAACGATCAAACGTAGACTGTTTGAGACATTACTCCCATGGAGGAAGGTGCACATGGTGACTGTTGTATTGAATCCCGATGCAATTTCTGTGTTTCATCAACACTGTGATAGTCAACAGATTACAGAATGCCTCCAGATGTTCATCGGAAACTACTACTGGTCTTCCAGGGAACGATCAAAGCGTAGACTGTTGGAGACATTACTCCCATGGAGGAAAGTGTGCATGGTGGCTGTTGTATTCAATCCCAATTCAAATTCTGTGTTTCATCAACACTCTGATAGTCCACAGATTACAGAATGCCTCCAGATGTGCATCGGAAACTACTACTGGTCTTCCAGGGAACGATCAAAACGTAGACTGTTTGAGACATTACTCCCATGGAGGTATATGCGCTTGGTGACTGTTGTATTCAATCCCGATGCAATTTCTGTGTTTCATCAACACTCTGATAGTCCACAGATTACAGAATGCCACCAGATGGGCATCGGAAACTACTACTTGTCTTCCAGGGAACGATCAAAACGTAGACTGTTTGAGACATTACTCCCATGGAGGTATATGCGCTTGGTGACTGTTGTATTCAATCCCGATGCAATTTCTGTGTTTCATCAACACTCTGATAGTCCACAGATTACAGAATGCCACCAGATGTGCATCGGAAACTACTACTTGTCTTCCAGGGAGCGATCAAAGCGTAGACTGTTTGAGACATTACTTCCATGGAGGAAAGTGGGGATGGTGACTGTTGTATTAAATCCCGATTAATTCTGTGTTTCAACAACACTCTGATAGACCACAGATTACAGAATGCCACCAGTTGTGCATCGAAAACCACTACTGGTCTTCCAGGAAACGATCAAAGCGTAGACTGTTTGAGACATTACTCCCATGGAGGAAAGTGAGCATGGGGACTGTAGTATTCAATCCCGATGCAATTTCTGTGTTTCATCAACACTCTGATAGTCCACAGATTACAGGATGCCATCAGATGTGCATCGGAAACTACTACTGGTCATCCAGGGAACGATCAAAACGTACACTGTTTGAGACACTACTCCCATGGAGGGAAGTGCGCATGGTGACTGTTGTATTCAATCACGATGTAATTGCTGTGTTTCATCAACACTCTGATAGTCCACAGATTACAGAATGCCACCAGATGTGCATCGGAAACTACTACTGGTCTGCCAGGGAACGATCAAAGCGTAGACCGTTTGAGACATTACTCCCATGGAGGAAAGTGCGCATGGTGACTGTTGTATTCTATCCCGATGCAATTTCTGAGTTTCATCAACACTTTGAAGGTCCACATATTACAGAATGCATTGCGATGTGCATCAGAAACTATTACTGGTCTTCCAGGGAACGATCAAAGCATAGACTGTTTGAGACATTACTGCCGTGGAGGAAAGTGTGCATGGTGTCTGTTGTATTCATTCCCGAGGCAATTTCTGTGTTTCATCAACACTCAGTTTATCCACAGATTCCAGAATGCCTCCAGGTGTGCAACGGAAACTACTACTGGTCTTCCTGGGAACGATAAAAGCGTAGTCTCTTTGTGACATTACTCCTACGGAGAAACGTGCGCATGGTGACTGTTGTATTCAATCCCGATGCAATTTCTGTGTTTCATCAACACTCAGATAGTCCACAGATTACAGAATGCCTCCATATGTGCATCGGAAACTACTACTGGTCTTCCTGGGAACGATCAAACAATAGACTGTTTGAGATATTACTCCCATGGAGGAAAGTGCGCATGGTGACTGTTGTATTCAATCCCGATTAATTCTGTGTTTCATCAACACTCAGAAATTCCACAGATAACAGAATGCCTCCAGATGTGCATCGGAAGCCACTACTGGTCTCCCAGGGAACGATCAAAGCGTAGACTGTTTGAGACATAACTCCCGTGGAGGAAAATGCGCATGGTGACTGCTGTTATCAATCCCGATGCAATTTCTGTGTTTCATCAACACTCTGACAGTCCACAGATTACAGAATGCCACCAGATGTGCATCGGAAACTACTACTGGTCTTTCAGGGAACGATCAAAGCGTAGACTGTTTGAGACATTACTCCCATGGAGGAAAGTGCGCATGGTGACTGTTGTATTCAAACCCGATGCCATTTCTGTGTTTCATCAACACTCTGATAGTCCACAGATTACAGAATGCCACCAGATGTGCAACGGAAACTACTACTGGTCTTCCAGGGAACGATCAAAGCGTAGATTGTTTCAGACGTTACTCCCATGGAGGAAATTGCGGATGGTGACTGTTGTATTCAATCCCGATGCAATTTCTGTGTTACATCAACACTCTGATAGTACACAGATTACAGAATGCCACCAGATGTGCATCGGAAACTACTACTGGTATTCCAGGGAACGATCAAAGAGTAGACTGTTTGAGATATCACTCCCGTGGAGGAAAGTGCGCATTGTGACTGTTGTATTCAATCCCGATGCATTTTCTGTGTTACATCAACACTCTGATAGTCCACAGATTACAGAATGCCACCAGTTGTTCATCGGAAACCACTACTGGTCTTCCAGGGAACGATCAAAGCGTAGACTGTTTGAGTCATTACTCCCATTGAGGAAAATGCGCATGGTGACTGTTGTATTCAATCCCGATGCAATTTCTGTGTATCATCAACACTCTGATAGGCCACATATTACAGAATGCCACCAGATGTGCATCGGAAACTACTACTGGTCTTCCAGGGAACGATTAAAGCGTGGAATGTTTCAGACATTACTCCCATGGAGGAAAGTGCGCATGGTGACTGTTGTATTCAATCCCGATGCAATTTCTGTGTTTCATCAACACTCTGATAGTCCACAGATTACAGAATGCCACCAGAAGTGCATCGGAAACTACTACTGGTCTTCCAGGGAACGATCAAAGCGTAGACTGTTTGAGACATTACTCCCACGTAGAAAAGTGCGCATGGTGACTGTTGTATTCAATCCCGATGCAATTTCTGTGTTTCATCAACACTCTGATAGTCCACAGATTACAGAATGCCACCAGAAGTGCTTCAGAAACTACTACTGGTCTTCCAGGGAACGATCAAAGCATAGACTGTTTGAGACATTACTGCCGTGGAGGAAAGTGTGCATGGTGTCTGTTGTATTCATTCCCGAGGCAATTTCTGTGTTTCATCAACACTCAGTTAATCCACAGATTCCAGAATGCCTCCAGGTGTGCATCGGAAACTACTACTGGTCTTCCTGGGAACGATAAAAGCGTAGACTCTTTGTGACATTACTCCCACGGAGAAACGTGCGCATGGTGACTGTTGTATTCAATCCCGATGCAATTTCTGTGTTTCATCAACACTCAGATAGTCCACAGATAACAGAATGCCTCCAGATGTGCATCGGAAACTACTACTGGTCTTCCAGGGAACGATCAAAGCGTAGACTGTTTGAGACATTACTCCCGTGGAGGAAAGTTCGCATGGTGACTGTTGTATTCAATTACGATGCAATTTCTGTGTTTCATCAACACTCTGACAGTGCACAGATTACAGAATGCCTCCAGATGTGCATCGGAAACTACTACTGGTCTCCCAGGGAACGATCAAAGCGTAGACTGTTTGAGACATAACTCCCGTGGAGGAAAATGCGCATGGTGACTGCTGTTATCAATCCCGATGCAATTTCTGTGTTTCATCAACACTCTGACAGTCCACAGATTACAGAATGCCACCAGATGTGCATCGGAAACTACTACTGGTCTTTCAGGGAACGATCAAAGCGTAGACTGTTTGAGACATTACTCCCACGGAGGAAAGTGCGCATGGTGACTGTTGTATTCAAACCCGATGCAATTTCTGTGTTTCATCAACACTCTGATAGTCCACAGAATACAGATTGTCTCCAGATGTGCATCGGAAACTACTACTGGTCTTCCTCGGGACGATCAAAGCGTAGACTGTACCAGACATTACTCCCATTGAGGAAACTGTGGATTGTGACAGTTGTATTCACTCCCGATGCAATTTCTGTGTTGCATAAACACTTTGAAGGTCCACAGATTACAGAATGCTTCCCGATGTGCATCGGAAACTACTACTGGTCTTCCAGGGAACGATCAAAGCGTAGAATGTTTTAGACACTATTCCCATGGAAAAAAGTGCGGATTGTGACTGTTATATTCAATCCCGATGCAATTTCTGTGTTTCATCAACACTCTGATAGTACACAGATTACAGAATGCCACCAGATGTGCATCGGAAACTACTACTGGTAGTCCAGGGAACGATCAAAGAGTAGACTGTTTGAGATATCACTCCCGTGGAAGAAAGTGCGCATTGTGACTGTTGTATTCAATCCCGATGCATTTTCTGTGTTACATCAACACTCTGATAGTCCACAGATTACAGAATGCCACCAGTTGTTCATCGGAAACCACTACTGGTCTTCCAGGGAACGATCAAAGCGTAGACTGTTTGAGACATTACTCCCATTGAGGAAAATGCGCATGGTGACTGTTGTATTCAATCCCGATGCAATTTCTGTGTATCATCAACACTCTGATAGGCCACATATTACAGAATGCCACCAGATGTGCATCGGAAACTACTACTGGTCTTCCAGGGAACGATTAAAGCGTGGAATGTTTCAGACATTACTCCCATGGAGGAAAGTGCGCATGGTGACTGTTGTATTCAATCCCGATGCAATTTCTGTGTTTCATCAACACTCTGATAGTCCACAGATTACAGAATGCCATCAGAAGTGCATCGGAAACTACTACTGGTCTTCCAGGGAACGATCAAAGCGTAGACTGTTTGAGACATTACTCCCACGGAGAAAAGTGCGCATGGTGACTGTTGTATTCAATCCCGATGCAATTTCTGAGTTTCATCAACACTCTCATAGTACACAGATTACAGATAGCCTCCAGATGTGCATCGAAAACTACTACTGGTCTTCCTGTGAACGATCAAAGCGTAAACTGTTAGTGACATTACTCCCATGGAGGAAAGTGCGCATAGTGATTGTTGTATTCAATCCCGATGCAATTTCTGTGTCTCAACAACACTCTGATGGTCCACAGATTACAGAATGCCATCAGATGTGCATCGGAAACTACTACTGGTCTTCCGCAGAACGATAAAAGCGTAGACTGACTGAGACATTACTCCCATGGAGGAAAGTGCGCAAGGTGAATGTTGTATTGAATCCCGATGCAATTTTTGTAATTCATCAACACCCTGATAGTCCACAGATTACAGAATGCCTCCAGATGTGCATCAGAAACTACTACTGGTCTATCTGCGAACGATGAAAGCGTAGACTGTATCAGACATTACTCCCATTGAGGAAACTGTGGATTATGACAGTTGTATTCACTCCCGATGCAATTTCTGTGTTTCATCAACACTTTGTAGGTCCACATATTACAGAATGATTCCAGATGTACATTGGAAACTACTACTGGTCTTCCAGGGAACGATCAAAGCGTAGACTGTTTTAGACATTATTCCCATGGAGAAAAGTGCGGATTGTGACTTTTGTATTCAATCCCGATGCAATTTCTGTGTTTCATCAACACTCTGATAGTCCACAGATTACAGGGTGCCACCAGATGTGCATTGGAAACTACTACTGGTATTCCAGGGAACGATCAAAGGGTAGACTGTTTGAGATATCACTCCCGTAGAGGAAAGTGCGCATTGTGACTGTTGTATTCAATCCCGATGCAATTTCTGTGTTTCATCAATACTCTGATAGTCCACAGATTACAAAATGCCACCAGATGTGCATCAGAAACTACTACTGGTCTTCCAGGGAACGATCAATGCGTAGACTGTTAGTGACATTACTCCCATGGAGGAAAGTGCGCATTGTGACTGTTGTATTCAATCCCGTTGCAATTTCTGTGTTTCATCAACACTCTGATAGACCACAGAATACAGACTGTCTCCAGATGTGCATCGGAAACTACTACTGGTGTTCCTGGGAACGATCAAAACGTAGACTGTACCAGACATTACTCCAAATGAGGAAACTGTGCATTGTGACAGTTGTATTCACTCCCGATGCAATTTCTGTGTTTCACCAACACTTTGAAGGTCCACAGATTACAGAATGCTTCCCGATGTGCATCGGAAACTACTGCTGGTCTTCCAGGGAAAGATCAAAACGTAGACTGTTTGAGACATTATTCCCATGGAGAAAAGTGCGGATTGTGACTGTTGTATTCAATCCCGATGCAGTTTCTGTGTTTCATCAACACTCTGATAGTCCACAGATTAAAGAATGCCTCCAGATGTGCATCGTAAACTACTACTGGTCATCCAGGGAAAGATCAAAGTGTAGACTGTTTGTGACATTACTCCCACGTAGAGAAGTGCGCATGGTGATTGCTGTATTCAATCCCGATGCAATTTCTGTGTTTCATCAACACTCTGATAGTCCACAGATTACAGATAGACTCCAGATGTGCATCGGAAACTACTACTGGTCTTAATGTGAACGATCAAAGCGTAAACTCTTAGAGACATTACTCCCATGGAGGAAAGTGCGCATGGTGACTGTTGTACTCAATCCCGATGCAATTTCTGTGTTTCATCAACACTCAGATAGTCCACAGATTACAGAATGCCTCCAGATGTGCATCGGAAATTACTACTGGTCTTCCAGGGAACGATCAAAGCGTAAACTGTTTGAGACATTACTCCCGTGGTGGAAAGTTCGCATGGTGACTGTTGTATTCAATTACGATGCTATTTCTGTGTTTCATCATCACTCAGATAGTCCACAGATTACAGAATGCCACCAGATGTGCATCGGATACTACTACTGGTCTCCCAGGGAGCGATCAAAGCGTAGACTGTTTGAGACATTAATCCCATTTAGGAAAGTGCGCATGGTGACTGTTGTATTCAAACCCGATGAAATTTCTGTGTTTCATCAACAATATGGTAGTCCACAGATTACAGAATGCCACCAGACGTGCATCGGAAACTACTACTGGTCTTCCAGGGAACGATCGAAGCGTAGATTGTTTCAGACGTTACTCCCATGGAGGAAATTGCGGATGGTGACTGTTGTATTCAATCCCGATGCAATTTCTGTGTTTCATCAACACTCTGATAGTCCACAGAATACAGATTGTCTCCAGATGTGCATCGGAAACTACTACTGGTCTATCTGGGAACGATCAAAGCGTAGACTGTACGAGACATTACTCGCATTGAGGAAACTGTGGATTATGACAGTTGTATTCACTCCCGATGCAATTTCTGTGTTTCATCAACACTTTGAAGGTCCACAGATTACAGAATGCCTCCAGATGTGCATCGGAAACTACTACTGGTCTTCCTGTGAACAATCAAAGCGTAAACTGTTAGAGACATTACTCCCATTGAGGAAAATGCGCATGGTGACTGTTGTATTCAATCCCGATGCAATTTCTGTGTATCATCAACACTCTGATAGGCCACATATTACAGAATGCCACCAGATGTGCATCGGAAACTACTACTGGTCTTCCAGGGAACGATTAAAGCGTGGAATGTTTCAGACATTACCCCCGTGGAGGAAAGTGCGCATGGTGACTGTTGTATTCAATCCCGATGCAATTTCTGTGTTTCATCAACACTCTGATAGTCCACAGATTACAGAATGCCACCAGAAGTGCATCGGAAACTACTACTGGTCTTCCAGGGAACGATCAAAGCGTAGACCGTTTGAGACATTACTCCCACGGAGAAAAGTGCGCATGGTGACTGTTGTATTCAATCCCGATGCAATTTCTGAGTTTCATCAACACTCCGATAGTCCACAGATTACAGATAGCCTCCAGATGTGCATCGGAAACTACTACTGGTCCTCCTGTGAACGATCAAAGCGTAAACTGTTAGAGACATTACTCCCATTGAGGGAAATGCGCATGGTGACTGTTGTATTCAATCCCGATGCAATTTCTGTGTTTCATCAACACTCTGTTAGTCCACAGATTACAGAATGCCACCAGATGTGCATCGGAAACTACAACTGGTCTTCCAGGGAACGATCAAAGCGTAGACTGTTTGAGAATTACGCCTATGGAGGAAAGTGCGGATGGTTACTGTTGCATTCAATCCCGATGCAATTTTTGTAATTCATCAACACCCTGATAGTCCACAGATTACAGAATGCCTCCAGATGTGCATCGGAAACTACTACTGGTCTATCTGCGAACGATCAAAGCCAAGACTGTACCAGACATTACTCCCATTGAGGAAACTGTGGATTATGACAGTTGTATTAACTCCCAATGCAATTTCTGTGTTTCATCAACACTTTGAAGATCCACAGATTACAGAATGATTCCAGATGTGCATCGGAAACTACTACTAGTCTTCCAGGGAACGATCAAAGCGTAGACCGTTTTAGACATTATTCCCATGGAGAAAAGTGCGGATTGTGACTGTTGTATTCAATCCCGATGCAATTTCTGTGTTTCATCAACACTCTGATAGTCCACAGATTACAGATAGACTCCAGATGTGCATCGGAAACTACTACTGGTCTTAATGTGAACGATCAAAGCGTAAACTCTTAGAGACATTACTCCCATGGAGGAAAGTGCGCATGGTGACTGTTGTACTCAATCCCGATGCAATTTCTGTGTTTCATCAACACTCAGATAGTCCACAGATTACAGAATGCCTCCAGATGTGCATCGGAAATTACTACTGGTCTTCCAGGGAACGATCAAAGCGTAGACTGTTTGAGACATTACTCCCGTGGTGGAAAGTTCGCATGGTGACTGTTGTATTCAATTACGATGCTATTTCTGTGTTTCATCATCACTCAGATTGTCCACAGATTACAGAATGCCACCAGATGTGCATCGGATACTACTACTGGTCTCCCAGGGAGCGATCAAAGCGTAGACTGTTTGAGACATTACTCATATTTAGGAAAGTGCGCATGGTGACTGTTGTATTCAAACCCGATGCCATTTCTGTGTTTCATCAACAATATGGTAGTCCACAGATTACAGAATGCCACCAGACGTGCATCGGAAACTACTACTGGTCTTCCAGGGAACGATCAAAGCGTAGATTGTTTCAGACGTTACTCCCATGGAGGAAATTGCGGATGGTGACTGTTGTATTCAATCCCGATGCAATTTCTGTGTTTCATCAACACTCTGATAGTCCACAGAATACAGATTGTCTCCAGATGTGCATCGGAAACTACTACTGGTCCATCTGGGAACGATCAAAGCCAAGACTGTACCAGACATTACTCCCATTGAGGAAACTGTGCATTGTGACAGTTGTATTCACTCCCGATGCAATTTATGTGTTTCACCAACACTTTGAAGGTCCACAGATTACAGAATGCCTGCAGATGTGCATCGGAAACTACTACTGGTCTTCCAGGGAAAGATCAAAACGTAGACTGTTTGAGACATTATTCCCATGGAGAAAAGTGCGGATTGTGACTGTTGTATTCAATCCCGATGCAGTTTCTGTGTTTCATCAACACTCTGATAGTGCACAGATTAAAGAATGCCTCCAGATGTGCATCGTAAACTACTACTGGTCATCCAGGGAAAGATCAAAGCGTAGACTGTTTGTGATATTACTCCCACGTAGAGAAGTGCGCATGGTGACTGTTGTATTCAATCCCGATGCAATTTCTGTGTTTCATCAACACTCTGATAGTCCACAGATTACAGATAGACTGCAGATGTGCATCGGAAACTACTACTGGTCTTCCAGGGAACGATCAATGCGTAGACTGTTCGTGACATTACTCCCATGGAGGAAAGTGCGCATGGTGACTGTTTTATTCAATTCCGATGCAATTTTTGTGTTTCATCAACACTCTGATAGTCCACAGATTACAGAATGCATCCAGATGTGCATCGGAAATTACTACTGGTCTTCCAGGGAACGATCAAATCGTAGACTGTTTGAGACATTACTCCCGTGGAGGAAAGTGCGCATGGTGACTGTTGTTATCAATCCCGCGGCAATTTCTGTGTTTCATCAACACCCTGATAGTCCATAGATTACAGAATGCCACCAGATGGGCATCGGAAACTACTACTGGTCTTCCAGGGAACGATCAAAGCGTAGACTGTTTGAGACATTACTCCCATGAAGGAAAGTGTACATGGTGACTGTTGTACTCAAACCCGATGCAAATTCTGTGCTTCATCAACATTCTGATAGTCCACAGATTACAGATAGCATCCAGATGTGCATCGCAAACTACTACTGGTCTTCCTGTGAACGATCAAAGCGTAAACAGTTAGAGACATTACTCCCATGGAGGAAAGTGCGCATGGTGACTGTTGTAT
This sequence comes from Schistocerca gregaria, assembly GCF_023897955.1. Taxonomy (NCBI): domain Eukaryota; kingdom Metazoa; phylum Arthropoda; class Insecta; order Orthoptera; family Acrididae; genus Schistocerca; species Schistocerca gregaria. The sequence goes on along the minus strand of NC_064926.1, from coordinate 11,612,107 downwards.
TCAATCCCGATGCAATTTCTGTGTTTCATCAACACTCTGACAGTCCACAGATTACAGAATGCCACCAGATGTCCATCGAAAACTACTACTGGTCTTCCAGGGAACGATCAAAACGTAGACTGTTTGAGACATTACTCCCATGGAGAAAAGTGCGCATGTTGTCTGTTGTATTCAAACCCGACGCCATTTCTGTGTTTCATCAACACTCTTATAGTCCACAGATTGCAGAATGCCACCAAATGTGCATCGGAGACTACTACTGGGCTTCCAGGGAACGATCAAAGCGGAGATTGTTTCAGACGTTACTCCCATGGAGGAAATTGCGGATGGTGACTGTTGTATTCAATCCCGATGCAATTTCTGTGTTTCATCAACACTCTGATAGTCCACAGAATACAGATTGTCTGCAGATGTGCATCGGAAACTACTACTGGTCTTCCTGGGAACGATCAAAGCGTAGACTGTACCAGACATTACTCCCATTGAGGAAACTGTGGATTATGACATTTGTATTCACTCCCGATGCAATATCTGTGTTTCATCAACACTTTGAAGGTCCACAGATAACAGAATGCCTCGGGATGTGCATCGGAAACTACTACTGGTCTTCCAGGGAACGATCAAAGCGTAGACTGTTTTAGACATTATTCCCATGGAGAAAAGTGCGGATTGTGACTGTTGAATTCAATCCCGATGCAATTTCTGTGTTTCATCAACACTCTGATAGTCCACAGATTACAGAATGCCACCAGATGTGCATCGGAAACTACTACTTGTCTTCCAGGGAACGATCAAAGAGTAGACTGATTGAGACATTACTCCCATGGAGGAAAGTGCACATGGTGACTGTTGTATTCAATCCCGATGCAATTTCTGTGTTTCATGAACACCCTGATAGTCCACAGATTACAAAATGCCACCAGATGTGCATGGGAAACTACTACTGGTCTTCCAGGGAACGATCAATGCGTTGACTGTTCGTGACATTACTCCCACGAAGGAAAGTGCGCAAGGTGACTGTTGTATTGAATCACGTTGCTATTTCTGTGTTTCATTAACGCTCTGTTACTTCACAGATTACAGAATGCCACCAGATGTGCATCGGAAACTACTACTGGTCCTCCAGGGAACGATCAAAGCGTAGACTGTTTGAGAATTACGCCCATGGAGGGAAGTGCGCATGGTGACTGTTGTATACAATCCCGATGGAATTTCTGTGTTCTATCAATACTCTGATAGTCCACATATTACAGAATACCTCCAGATGTGCATCGGAAACTACTACTGGTATTCCAGGGAACGATCAACGCGTCGACTGTTTGAGACATTACTCCCATGGAGGAAAGTGCGCATGGTGACTGTTGTATTGAATCCACATGCAATTTTTGCGATACATCGACACTCTGACAGTCCACAGATTACAGATTGCCTCAAGATGTGCATCGGAAATTACTACTGGTCTTCCAGGGAACGATCAGATCGTAGACTGTTTGAGACATTACTCCCATGGAGGAAAGTGCGCATGGTGACTGTTGTTATCAATCCCGATGCAATTTCTGTGTTTCATCAACACTCTGATAGTCCACAGAATACAGATTGTCTCCAGATGTGCATCGGAAACTACTATTGGACTTCCCGGGAACGATCGAAGCGTAGACTGTACCAGACATTACTCCCATTGAGGAAACTGTGGATTATGACAGTTGTATTCACTCCCGATGCAATTTCTGTGTTTCATCAACACTTTGAAGGTCCACAGATTACAGAATGCCTCCAGATGTGCATCGGAAACTACTACTGGTCTTCCAGGGAACGATGAAAGCGTAGACTGTTTTAGACATTATTCCCATGGAGAAAAGTGCGGATTGTGACTGTTGTATTCAATCCCGATGCAATTTCTGTGTTTCATCAACACTCTGATAGTCCACAGATTACAGAATGCCACCAGATGTGCATCGGAAACTACTACTGGTATTCCAGGGAACGATCAAAGAGTAGACTGTTTGAGAAATCACTCCCGTCGAGGAAAGTGCGCATTATGACTGTTGTATTCAATATCGATGCATTTTCTGTGTTACATCAACACTCTCATAGTCCACAGATTACAGAATGCCACCAGTTGTTCATCGGAAACCACTACTGGTCTTCCAGGGAACGATCAAAGCGTAGACTGTTTGAGACATTACTCCCATGGAGGAAAGTGCACATGGTGACTGTTGTATTCAATCCCGATGCAATTTCTGTGTTTCATGAACACCCTGATAGTCCACAGATTACAAAATGCCACCAGATGTGCATGGGAAACTACTACTGGTCTTCCAGGGAACGATCAATGCGTTGACTGTTCGTGACATTACTCCCACGGAGGAAAGTGCGCAAGGTGACTGTTGTATTGAATCACGATGCTATTTCTGTGTTTCATCAACGCTCTGTTAGTCCACAGATTACAGAATGCCACCAGATGTGCATCGGAAACTACTACTGGTCCTATAGGGAACGATCAAAGCGTAGACTGTTTGTGAATTACGCCCATGGAGGAAAGTGCGCATGGTGACTGTTGTATACAATCCCGATGGAATTTCTGTGTTTTATCAATACTCTGATAGTCCACATATTACAGAATACCTCCAGATGTGCATCGGAAACTACTACTGGTATTCCAGGGAACGATCAACGCGTAGACTGTTTGAGACATTACTCCCATGGAGGAAAGTGCGCATGGTGACTGTTGTATTGAATCCCGATGCAATTTTTGTGTTACATCGACACTCTGATAGTCCACAGATTACAGAATGCCCCAAGATGTGCATCGGAAATTACTACTGGTCTTCCAGGGAACGATCAGATCGTAGACTGTTTGAGACATTACTCCCGTGGAGGAAAGTTCGCATGGTGACTGTTGTTATCAATCCCGATGCAATTTCTGTGTTTCATCAACACTCTGATAGTCCATAGATTACAGAATGCCACCGGATGGGCATCGGAAAGTACTACTGGTCTTCCAGGGAACGATCAAAGCGTACACTATTTGAGACATTATTCCCATGGAGGAAAGTGCGCATGGTGACTGTTGTATTCAAACCCGATGCAAATTCTGTGTTTCATCAACATTCTGATAGTCAACAGATTACAGATAGCCTCCAGATGTGCATCGGAAACTACTACTGGTCTTCCTGTGAACGATCAAAGCGTAAACTGTTAGAGACATTACTCCCGTGGAGGAAAGTGCGCATGGTGAATGTTTTTATCAATCCCGATGCAATTTCTGTGTTTCATCAACACTATGACAGTCCACAGATTACAGAATGCCTAAAGATGTGCATCGGAAACTACTACTGGTCTTCCAGGGAACGATCAAAGCGTAGACTGTTTGAGACATTACTCCCATGGAGGAAAGTGCGCATGGTGACTGTTGTACTCAATCCCGATGCAATTTCTGTGTTTCATCAACACTCAGATAGTCCACAGATTACAGAATGCCTCCAGATGTGCATCGGAAATTACTACTGGTCTTCCAGGGAACGATCAAAGCGTAGACTGTTTGAGACATTACTCCCGTGGTGGAAAGTTCGCATGGTGACTGTTGTATTCAATTACGATGCTATTTCTGTGTTTCATCATCACTCAGATTGTCCACAGATTACAGAATGCCACCAGATGTGCATCGGATACTACTACTGGTCTCCCAGGGAGCGATCAAAGCGTAGACTGTTTGAGACATTACTCATATTTAGGAAAGTGCGCATGGTGACTGTTGTATTCAAACCCGATGCCATTTCTGTGTTTCATCAACAATATGGTAGTCCACAGATTACAGAATGCCACCAGACGTGCATCGGAAACTACTACTGGTCTTCCAGGGAACGATCAAAGCGTAGATTGTTTCAGACGTTACTCCCATGGAGGAAATTGCGGATGGTGACTGTTGTATTCAATCCCGATGCAATTTCTGTGTTTCATCAACACTCTGATAGTCCACAGAATACAGATTGTCTCCAGATGTGCATCGGAAACTACTACTGGTCCATCTGGGAACGATCAAAGCCAAGACTGTACCAGACATTACTCCCATTGAGGAAACTGTGCATTGTGACAGTTGTATTCACTCCCGATGCAATTTATGTGTTTCACCAACACTTTGAAGGTCCACAGATTACAGAATGCCTGCAGATGTGCATCGGAAACTACTACTGGTCTTCCAGGGAAAGATCAAAACGTAGACTGTTTGAGACATTATTCCCATGGAGAAAAGTGCGGATTGTGACTGTTGTATTCAATCCCGATGCAGTTTCTGTGTTTCATCAACACTCTGATAGTGCACAGATTAAAGAATGCCTCCAGATGTGCATCGTAAACTACTACTGGTCATCCAGGGAAAGATCAAAGCGTAGACTGTTTGTGATATTACTCCCACGTAGAGAAGTGCGCATGGTGACTGTTGTATTCAATCCCGATGCAATTTCTGTGTTTCATCAACACTCTGATAGTCCACAGATTACAGATAGACTCCAGATGTGCATCGGAAACTACTACTGGTCTTCCAGGGAACGATCAATGCGTAGACTGTTCGTGACATTACTCCCATGGAGGAAAGTGCGCATGGTGACTGTTTTATTCAATTCCGATGCAATTTTTGTGTTTCATCAACACTCTGATAGTCCACAGATTACAGAATGCATCCAGATGTGCATCGGAAATTACTACTGGTCTTCCAGGGAACGATCAAATCGTAGACTGTTTGAGACATTACTCCCGTGGAGGAAAGTGCGCATGGTGACTGTTGTTATCAATCCCGCGGCAATTTCTGTGTTTCATCAACACCCTGATAGTCCATAGATTACAGAATGCCACCAGATGGGCATCGGAAACTACTACTGGTCTTCCAGGGAACGATCAAAGCGTAGACTGTTTGAGACATTACTCCCATGAAGGAAAGTGTACATGGTGACTGTTGTACTCAAACCCGATGCAAATTCTGTGCTTCATCAACATTCTGATAGTCCACAGATTACAGATAGCATCCAGATGTGCATCGCAAACTACTACTGGTCTTCCTGTAACCGATCAAAGCGTAAACAGTTAGAGACATTACTCCCATGGAGGAAAGTGCGCATGGTGACTGTTGTATTCAATCCCGATGCAATTTCTGTGTTTCATCAACACTCTGACAGTCCACAGATTACAGAATGCCACCAGATGTCCATCGAAAACTACTACTGGTCTTCCAGGGAACGATCAAAACGTAGACTGTTTGAGACATTACTCCCATGGAGAAAAGTGCGCATGTTGTCTGTTGTATTCAAACCCGACGCCATTTCTGTGTTTCATCAACACTCTTATAGTCCACAGATTGCAGAATGCCACCAAATGTGCATCGGAGACTACTACTGGGCTTCCAGGGAACGATCAAAGCGGAGATTGTTTCAGACGTTACTCCCATGGAGGAAATTGCGGATGGTGACTGTTGTATTCAATCCCGATGCAATTTCTGTGTTTCATCAACACTCTGATAGTCCACAGAATACAGATTGTCTGCAGATGTGCATCGGAAACTACTACTGGTCTTCCTGGGAACGATCAAAGCGTAAACTGTACCAGACATTACTCCCATTGAGGAAACTGTGGATTATGACATTTGTATTCACTCCCGATGCAATATCTGTGTTTCATCAACACTTTGAAGGTCCACAGATAACAGAATGCCTCGAGATGTGCATCGGAAACTACTACTGGTCTTCCAGGGAACGATCAAAGCGTAGACTGTTTTAGACATTATTCCCATGGAGAAAAGTGCGGATTGTGACTGTTGAATTCAATCCCGATGCAATTTCTGTGTTTCATCAACACTCTGATAGTCCACAGATTACAGAATGCCACCAGATGTGCATCGGAAACTACTACTTGTCTTCCAGGGAACGATCAAAGAGTAGACTGATTGAGACATTACTCCCATGGAGGAAAGTGCACATGGTGACTGTTGTATTCAATCCCGATGCAATTTCTGTGTTTCATGAACACCCTGATAGTCCACAGATTACAAAATGCCACCAGATGTGCATGGGAAACTACTACTGGTCTTCCAGGGAACGATCAATGCGTTGACTGTTCGTGACATTACTCCCACGAAGGAAAGTGCGCAAGGTGACTGTTGTATTGAATCACGTTGCTATTTCTGTGTTTCATTAACGCTCTGTTACTTCACAGATTACAGAATGCCACCAGATGTGCATCGGAAACTACTACTGGTCCTCCAGGGAACGATCAAAGCGTAGACTGTTTGAGAATTACGCCCATGGAGGGAAGTGCGCATGGTGACTGTTGTATACAATCCCGATGGAATTTCTGTGTTTTATCAATACTCTGATAGTCCACATATTACAGAATACCTCCAGATGTGCATCGGAAACTACTACTGGTATTCCAGGGAACGATCAACGCGTCGACTGTTTGAGACATTACTCCCATGGAGGAAAGTGCGCATGGTGACTGTTGTATTGAATCCACATGCAATTTTTGCGATACATCGACACTCTGACAGTCCACAGATTACAGATTGCCTCAAGATGTGCATCGGAAATTACTACTGGTCTTCCAGGGAACGATCAGATCGTAGACTGTTTGAGACATTACTCCAGTGGAGGAAAGTGCGCATGGTGACTGTTGTTATCAATCCCGATGCAATTTCTGTGTTTCATCAACACTCTGATAGTCCACAGAATACAGATTGTCTCCAGATGTGCATCGGAAACTACTATTGGACTTCCCGGGAACGATCGAAGCGTAGACTGTACCAGACATTACTCCCATTGAGGAAACTGTGGATTATGACAGTTGTATTCACTCCCGATGCAATTTCTGTGTTTCATCAACACTTTGAAGGTCCACAGATTACAGAATGCCTCCAGATGTGCATCGGAAACTACTACTGGTCTTCCAGGGAACGATGAAAGCGTAGACTGTTTTAGACATTATTCCCATGGAGAAAAGTGCGGATTGTGACTGTTGTATTCAATCCCGATGCAATTTCTGTGTTTCATCAACACTCTGATAGTCCACAGATTACAGAATGCCACCAGATGTGCATCGGAAACTACTACTGGTATTCCAGGGAACGATCAAAGAGTAGACTGTTTGAGAAATCACTCCCGTCGAGGAAAGTGCGCATTATGACTGTTGTATTCAATATCGATGCATTTTCTGTGTTACATCAACACTCTCATAGTCCACAGATTACAGAATGCCACCAGTTGTTCATCGGAAACCACTACTGGTCTTCCAGGGAACGATCAAAGCGTAGACTGTTTGAGACATTACTCCCATGGAGGAAAGTGCACATGGTGACTGTTGTATTCAATCCCGATGCAATTTCTGTGTTTCATGAACACCCTGATAGTCCACAGATTACAAAATGCCACCAGATGTGCATGGGAAACTACTACTGGTCTTCCAGGGAACGATCAATGCGTTGACTGTTCGTGACATTACTCCCACGGAGGAAAGTGCGCAAGGTGACTGTTGTATTGAATCACGATGCTATTTCTGTGTTTCATCAACGCTCTGTTAGTCCACAGATTACAGAATGCCACCAGATGTGCATCGGAAACTACTACTGGTCCTATAGGGAACGATCAAAGCGTAGACTGTTTGTGAATTACGCCCATGGAGGAAAGTGCGCATGGTGACTGTTGTATACAATCCCGATGGAATTTCTGTGTTTTATCAATACTCTGATAGTCCACATATTACAGAATACCTCCAGATGTGCATCGGAAACTACTACTGGTATTCCAGGGAACGATCAACGCGTAGACTGTTTGAGACATTACTCCCATGGAGGAAAGTGCGCATGGTGACTGTTGTATTGAATTCCGATGCAATTTTTGTGTTACATCGACACTCTGATAGTCCACAGATTACAGAATGCCCCAAGATGTGCATCGGAAATTACTACTGGTCTTCCAGGGAACGATCAGATCGTAGACTGTTTGAGACATTACTCCCGTGGAGGAAAGTTCGCATGGTGACTGTTGTTATCAATCCCGATGCAATTTCTGTGTTTCATCAACACTCTGATAGTCCATAGATTACAGAATGCCACCGGATGGGCATCGGAAAGTACTACTGGTCTACCAGGGAACGATCAAAGCGTACACTATTTGAGACATTATTCCCATGGAGGAAAGTGCGCATGGTGACTGTTGTATTCAAACCCGATGCAAATTCTGTGTTTCATCAACATTCTGATAGTCAACAGATTACAGATAGCCTCCAGATGTGCATCGGAAACTACTACTGGTCTTCCTGTGAACGATCAAAGCGTAAACTGTTAGAGACATTACTCCCGTGGAGGAAAGTGCGCATGGTGAATGTTTTTATCAATCCCGATGCAATTTCTGTGTTTCATCAACACTATGACAGTCCACAGATTACAGAATGCCTAAAGATGTGCATCGGAAACTACTACTGGTCTCCCAGGGAACGATCAAAGCGTAGACTGTTTGAGACATTACTCCCATGGAGGAAAGTGCGCATGGTGACTGTTGTATTCAAGCCCGATGCCATTTCTGTGTTTCATCAACACTCTGATAGTCTACAGATTACGGAATGCCACCAGATGTGCATCGGAAACTACTACTGGTCTTCCAGGGAACGATCAAAGCGTAGACTGTATGAGACATTACTCCCATGGAAAAAATTGCGCATGGTGACTGTTGTATTCAATCCCGATGCAATTTCTGTGTTTCATCAACACTCAGATAGTCCACAGATTACAGAATGCCTCCAGATGTGCATCGGAAACTACTACTGGTCTTCCAGGGAACGATCAAAGCGTAGATTGTTTCAGACGTTACTCCCATGGAGGAAATTGCGGATGGTGACTGTTGTATTCAATCCCGATGCATTTTCTGTGTTTCATCAACACTCTGATAGTCCACAGAATACAAATTGTCTCCAGATGTGCATCGGAAACTACTACTGGTCTTCCTGGGAACGATCAAAGCGTAGACTGTACCAGACATTACTCCCATTGAGGAAACTGTGGATTATGACAGTTGTATTCACTCCTGATGCAATTTCTATGCTTCATCAACACTTTGACGGTCCACAGATTACAGAATGCCTCCAGATGTGCATCGGAAACTACTACTGGTCTTCCAGGGAACGATCAAAGCGTAGACTGTTTTAGACATTATTCCCATGGAGAAAAGTGCGGATTGTGACTGTTGTATTCAATCCCGATTCAATTTCTGTGTTTCATCAACACTCTGATAGTCCACAGATTACAGAATGCCACCAGATGAGCATCGGAAACTACAACTGGTATTCCAGGGAACGATCAAAGAGTAGACTGTTTGAGATATCACTCCCGTGGAGGAAAGTGCGCATTGTGACTGTTGTAATCAATCCCGATGCATTTTCCGTGTTACATCAACACTCTGATAGTCCACAGATTACAGAATGCCACCAGTTATTCATCGGAAACCACTACTGGTCTTCCAGGGAACGATCAAAGCGTAGACTGTTTGAGAATTACGCCCATGGAGGGAAGTGCGCATGGTGACTGTTGTATACAATCCCGATGGAATTTCTGTGTTTTATCAATACTCTGATAGTCCACATATTACAGAATACCTCCAGATGTGCATCGGAAACTACTACTGGTATTCCAGGGAACGATCAACGCGTCGACTGTTTGAGACATTACTCCCATGGAGGAAAGTGCGCATGGTGACTGTTGTATTGAATCCACATGCAATTTTTGCGATACATCGACACTCTGACAGTCCACAGATTACAGATTGCCTCAAGATGTGCATCGGAAATTACTACTGGTCTTCCAGGGAACGATCAGATCGTAGACTGTTTGAGACATTACTCCCGTGGAGGAAAGTGCGCATGGTGACTGTTGTTATCAATCCCGATGCAATTTCTGTGTTTCATCAACACTCTGATAGTCCACAGAATACAGATTGTCTCCAGATGTGCATCGGAAACTACTATTGGACTTCCCGGGAACGATCGAAGCGTAGACTGTACCAGACATTACTCCCATTGAGGAAACTGTGGATTATGACAGTTGTATTCACTCCCGATGCAATTTCTGTGTTTCATCAACACTTTGAAGGTCCACAGATTACAGAATGCCTCCAGATGTGCATCGGAAACTACTACTGGTCTTCCAGGGAACGATGAAAGCGTAGACTGTTTTAGACATTATTCCCATGGAGAAAAGTGCGGATTGTGACTGTTGTATTCAATCCCGATGCAATTTCTGTGTTTCATCAACACTCTGATAGTCCACAGATTACAGAATGCCACCAGATGTGCATCGGAAACTACTACTGGTATTCCAGGGAACGATCAAAGAGTAGACTGTTTGAGAAATCACTCCCGTCGAGGAAAGTGCGCATTATGACTGTTGTATTCAATATCGATGCATTTTCTGTGTTACATCAACACTCTCATAGTCCACAGATTACAGAATGCCACCAGTTGTTCATCGGAAACCACTACTGGTCTTCCAGGGAACGATCAAAGCGTAGACTGTTTGAGACATTACTCCCATGGAGGAAAGTGCACATGGTGACTGTTGTATTCAATCCCGATGCAATTTCTGTGTTTCATGAACACCCTGATAGTCCACAGATTACAAAATGCCACCAGATGTGCATGGGAAACTACTACTGGTCTTCCAGGGAACGATCAATGCGTTGACTGTTCGTGACATTACTCCCACGGAGGAAAGTGCGCAAGGTGACTGTTGTATTGAATCACGATGCTATTTCTGTGTTTCATCAACGCTCTGTTAGTCCACAGATTACAGAATGCCACCAGATGTGCATCGGAAACTACTACTGGTCCTATAGGGAACGATCAAAGCGTAGACTGTTTGTGAATTACGCCCATGGAGGAAAGTGCGCATGGTGACTGTTGTATACAATCCCGATGGAATTTCTGTGTTTTATCAATACTCTGATAGTCCACATATTACAGAATACCTCCAGATGTGCATCGGAAACTACTACTGGTATTCCAGGGAACGATCAACGCGTAGACTGTTTGAGACATTACTCCCATGGAGGAAAGTGCGCATGGTGACTGTTGTATTGAATCCCGATGCAATTTTTGTGTTACATCGACACTCTGATAGTCCACAGATTACAGAATGCCCCAAGATGTGCATCGGAAATTACTACTGGTCTTCCAGGGAACGATCAGATCGTAGACTGTTTGAGACATTACTCCCGTGGAGGAAAGTTCGCATGGTGACTGTTGTTATCAATCCCGATGCAATTTCTGTGTTTCATCAACACTCTGATAGTCCATAGATTACAGAATGCCACCGGATGGGCATCGGAAAGTACTACTGGTCTACCAGGGAACGATCAAAGCGTACACTATTTGAGACATTATTCCCATGGAGGAAAGTGCGCATGGTGACTGTTGTATTCAAACCCGATGCAAATTCTGTGTTTCATCAACATTCTGATAGTCAACAGATTACAGATAGCCTCCAGATGTGCATCGGAAACTACTACTGGTCTTCCTGTGAACGATCAAAGCGTAAACTGTTAGAGACATTACTCCCGTGGAGGAAAGTGCGCATGGTGAATGTTTTTATCAATCCCGATGCAATTTCTGTGTTTCATCAACACTATGACAGTCCACAGATTACAGAATGCCTAAAGATGTGCATCGGAAACTACTACTGGTCTTCCAGGGAACGATCAAAGCGTAGACTGTTTGAGACATTACTCCCATGGAGGAAAGTGCGCATGGTGACTGTTGTATTCAAGCCCGATGCCATTTCTGTGTTTCATCAACACTCTGATAGTCTACAGATTACGGAATGCCACCAGATGTGCATCGGAAACTACTACTGGTCTTCCAGGGAACGATCAAAGCGTAGACTGTATGAGACATTACTCCCATGGAAAAAATTGCGCATGGTGACTGTTGTATTCAATCCCGATGCAATTTCTGTGTTTCATCAACACTCAGATAGTCCACAGATTACAGAATGCCTCCAGATGTGCATCGGAAACTACTACTGGTCTTCCAGGGAACGATCAAAGCGTAGATTGTTTCAGACGTTACTCCCATGGAGGAAATTGCGGATGGTGACTGTTGTATTCAATCCCGATGCATTTTCTGTGTTTCATCAACACTCTGATAGTCCACAGAATACAAATTGTCTCCAGATGTGCATCGGAAACTACTACTGGTCTTCCTGGGAACGATCAAAGCGTAGACTGTACCAGACATTACTCCCATTGAGGAAACTGTGGATTATGACAGTTGTATTCACTCCTGATGCAATTTCTATGCTTCATCAACACTTTGACGGTCCACAGATTACAGAATGCCTCCAGATGTGCATCGGAAACTACTACTGGTCTTCCAGGGAACGATCAAAGCGTAGACTGTTTTAGACATTATTCCCATGGAGAAAAGTGCGGATTGTGACTGTTGTATTCAATCCCGATTCAATTTCTGTGTTTCATCAACACTCTGATAGTCCACAGATTACAGAATGCCACCAGATGAGCATCGGAAACTACAACTGGTATGCCAGGGAACGATCAAAGAGTAGACTGTTTGAGATATCACTCCCGTGGAGGAAAGTGCGCATTGTGACTGTTGTAATCAATCCCGATGCATTTTCCGTGTTACATCAACACTCTGATAGTCCACAGATTACAGAATGCCACCAGTTATTCATCGGAAACCACTACTGGTCTTCCAGGGAACGATCAAAACGTAGACTGTTTGTGACATAACTCCCATGGAGGAAAGTGCGCATGGTGACTGTTATTCAAACCCGATGCCATTTTTGTGTTTCATCAAAACTCTGATAGTCCACAGATTACAGAATGCCACCAGATGTGCATCGGAAACTACTACTGGTCTTCCAGGGAACGATCAAAGCGTAGATTGTTTCAGACTTTACTCCCATGGAGGAAATAGGGGATGGTGACTGTTGTATTCAATCCCGATGTAATTTCTGTGTTTCATCAACACTCTGATGGTCCACAGAATACAGATTGTCTCCAGATGCGGATCGGAAACAACTACTGGTCTTCCTGGGAACGATCAAATCGTAGTCCGTACCAGACATTACTCATATTGAGGAAACTGTAGATTATGACAGTTGTATTCACTCCCGATGCAATTTCTGTGTCTCATCAACACTTTGAAGGTCCACAGATTACAGAATGCCTCCAGAAGTGCATCGGAAGCTACTACTGGTCTTCCAGGGAACGATCGACGCGTAGACTGTTTTAGGCATTATTCCCATGGAGAAAAGTGCGGATTGTGAGTGTTGTATTCAATCCCGATGCAATTTCTGTGTTTCATCAACACTCTGATAGTCCACATATTACAAAATGCCACCAGATAGGCATCGGAAACTACTACTGGCCTTCCAGGGAACGATCAATGCGTAGACTCTTAGTGACATTACTCCCATGGAGGAAAGTGCGCATGGTGACTGTTGTATGCAATCTCGATGCAATTTCTGTGTTTCATCAACACTCTGACAGTCTACAGATTACAGAATGCCACAAGATGTGCATCGGAAACTACTACTGGTCTTCCAGGGAACGATCAAAGCGTAGATTGTTTCAGACGTTACTCCCATGGAGGAAATTGCGGATGGTGACTGTTGTATTCAATCCCGATGCAATTTCTGTGTTTCATCAACACTCTGATAGTCCACAGAATACAGATTGTCTCCAGATGTGCAACGGAAACTACTACTGGTCTTCCAGGGAACGATCAAAGCGTAGACTATACCAGACATTACTCCCATTGAGGAAACTGTGGATTATGACAGTTGTATTCACTCCCGATGCAATTTCTGTGTTTCATCAACACTTTGAAGGTCCACAGATTACAGAATCCCTCCAGATGTGCATCGGAAACTACTACTGGTCTTCCAGGGAACGATCAAAGCGTAGACTGTTTGAGACATTATTCCCATGGAGGAAAGTGCGCATGGTGACTGTTGTATTCAAACCCCATGTCATTTCTGTGTTTCATCAACACTCTGATAGTCCACAGATTACAGAATGCCACCAGATATGCATCGGAAACTACTACTGGTCTTCCAGGGAACGATCAAAGCGTAGATTGTTTCAGACGTTACTCCCATTGAGGAAATTGCGGATGGTGACTGTTGTATTCAAACCCGATGCAATTTCTGTGTTTCATCAACACTCTGATAGTCCACAGAATACAGATTGTCTCCAGATGTGCATCGGAAACTACTACTGGTCTTCCTGGGAACGATCAAATCGTAGTCTGTACCAGACATTACTCTTATTGAGGAAACTGTGGATTATGACAGTTGTATTCACTCCCGATGCAATTTCTGTGTCTCATCAACACTTTGAAGGTCCACAGATTGCAGAATGCCTCCAGATGTGCATCGGAAGCTACTACTGGTCTTCCAGGGAACGATCAAAGCGTAGATTGTTTCAGACGTTACTCCCATGGAGGAAATTGCGGATGGTGACTGTTGTATTCAATCCCGATGCAATTTCTGTGTTTCATCAACGCTCTGTTAGTCCACAGATTACAGAATGCCACCAGATGTGCATCGGAAACTACTACTGGTCCTCCAGGGAACGATCAAAGCGTAGACTGTTTGAGAATTACGCCCATGGAGGAAAGTGCGCATGGTGACTGTTGTATACAATCCCGATGGAATTTCTGTGTTTTATCAATACTCTGATAGTCCACATATTACAGAATACCTCCAGATGGGCATCGGAAACTACTACTGGTATTCCAGGGAACGATCAACGCGTAGACTGTTTGAGACATTACTCCCATGGAGGAAAGTGCGCATGGTGACTGTTGTATTGAATCCCGATGCAATTTTTGTGTTACATCGACACTCTGATAATCCACAGATTACAGAATGCCTCAAGATGTGCATCGGAAATTAGTACTGGTCTTCCAGGGAACGATCAGATCGTAGACTGTTTGAGACATTACTCCCATGGAGGAAAGTGCGCATGGTGACTGTTGTTATCAATCCCGATGCAATTTCTGTGTTTCATCAACACTCTGATAGTCCATAGATTACAGAATGCCACCGGATGGGCATCCGAAACTACTACTGGTCTTCCAGGGAACGATCAAAGCGTACACTATTTGAGACATTACTCCCATGGAGGAAAGTGCGCATGGTGACTGTTGTATTCAAACCCGATGCAGATTCTGTGTTTCATCAACATTCTGATAGTCCATACAGATAGCCTCCAGATGTGCATCGGAAACTACTACTGGTCTTCCTGTGAACGATCAAAGCGTACACTGTTAGAGACATTACTCCCGTGGAGGAAAGTGCGCATGGTGAATGTTTTTATCAATCCCGATGCAATTTCTGTGTTTCATCAACACTATAACAGTCCACAGATTACAGAATGCCTAAAGATGTGCATCGGAAACTACTACTGGTCTTCCAGGGAACGATCAAAGCGTAGACTGTTTGAGACATTACTCCCATGGAGGAAAGTGCACATGGTGACTGTTGTATTCAAGCCCGATGCCATTTCTGTGTTTCATCAACACTCTGATAGTCTACAGATTACGGAATGCCACCAGATGTGCATCGGAAACTACTACTGGTCTTCCTGGGAACGATCAAAGCGTAGACTGTACCAGACATTACTCCCATTGAGGAAACTGTGGATTATGACAGTTTTATTCACTCCTGATGCAATTTCTGAGTTTCATCAACACTTTGAAGGTCCACAGATTACAGAATGCCACCAGTTATTCATCGGAAACCACTACTGGTCTTCCAGGGAACGATCAAAACGTAGACTGTTTGAGACATAACTCCCATGGAAGAAAGTGCGCATGGTGACTGTTATTCAAACCCGATGCCATTTCTGTGTTTCATCAACACTCTGATAGTCCACAGATTACAGAATGCCACCAGATGTGCATCGGTAACTACTACTGGTCTTCCAGGGAACGATCAAAGCGTAGACTGTTTTAGACATTAATCCCATGGAGAAAAGTGCGGATTGTGACTGTTGTATTCAATCCCGATGCAATTTCTGTGTTTCATCAACACTCTGATAGTCCACAGATTACAAAATGCCACCAGATAGGCATCGGAAACTACTACTGGCCTTCCAGGGAACGATCAATGCGTAGACTCTTAGTGACATTACTCCCATGGAGGAAAGTGCGCATGGTGACTGTTGTATTCAATCTCGATGCAATTTCTGTGTTTCATCAACACTCTGACAGTCTACAGATTACATAATGCCACCAGATGTGCATCGGAAACTACTTCTGGTCTTCCAGGGAACAATCAAAGCGTAAACTGTTTGAGACATTACTCCCATGGAGCAAAGTGCGCATGGTGACTGTTGTATTCAAACCCGATGTTATTTCTGTGTTTCATCAACACTCTGATAGTCCACAGATTACAGAATGCCACCAGATGTGCATCGGAAACTACTACTGGTCTTCCAGGGAACGATCAAAGCGTAGATTGTTTCAGACGTTACTCCCATGGAGGAAATTGCGGATGGTGACTGTTGTATTCAATCCCGATGCAATTTCTGAGTTTCATCAACACTCTGATAGTCCACAGAATACAGATTGTCTCCAGATGTGCAACGGAAACTACTACTGCTCTTCCATTTAACGATCAAAGCGTAGACTGTACTAGACATTACTCCCATTGAGGAAACTGTGGATTATGACAGTTGTATTCACTCCCGATGCAATTTCTGTGTTTCATCAACACTTTGAAGGTCCACAGATTACAGAATCCCACCAGATGTGCATCGGAAACTACTACTGGTCTTCCAGGGAACGATCAAAGCGTAGAGTGTTTTACACATTATTCCCATGGAGAAAACTGCGGATTGTGACTGTTGTATTCAATCCCGATGCAATTTCTGTGTTTCATCAACACTCTGATAGTCCACAGATTACAGAATGCCACCAGTTATTCATTAGAAACCACTACTGGTCTTCCAGGGAACGATCAAAGCGTAGACTGTTTGAGACATTATTCCCATGGAGGAAAGTGCGCATGGTGACTGTTGTATTCAAACCCCATGTCATTTCTGTGTTTCATCAACACTCTGATAGTCCACAGATTACAGAATGCCACCAGATGTGCATCGGAAACTACTACTGGTCTTCCAGGGAACGATCAAAGCGTAGATTGTTTCAGACGTTACTCCCATGGAGGAAATTGCGGATGCTGACTGTTGTATTCAAACCCGATGCAATTTCTGTGTTTCATCAACACTCTGATAGTCCACAGAATACAGATTGTCTCCAGATGTGCATCGGAAACTACTACTGGTCTTCCTGGGAACGATCAAATCGTAGTCTGTACCAGACATTACTCTTATTGAGGAAACTGTGGATTATGACAGTTGTATTCACTCCCGATGCAATTTCTGTGTCTCAACAACACTTCGAAGGTCCACAGATTACAGAATGCCTCCAGATGTGCATCTGAAGCTACTACTGGTCTTCTAGGGAACGATCAAAGCGTAGATTGTTTCAGACGTTACTCCCATGGAGGAAATTGCGGATGGTGACTGTTGTATTCAATCCCGATGCAATTTCTGTGTTTCATCAACACTCTGATAGTCCACAGAATACAAATTGTCTCCAGATGTGCATCGGAAAATACTACTGGTCTTCCTGGGAACGATCAAAGCGTAGACTGTACCAGACATTACTCCCATTGAGGAAACTGTGGATTATGACAGTTGTATTCACTCCCGATGCAATTTCTGTGTTTCATCAACACTCTGATAGTCCACAGATTACAAAATGAAACTAGATAGGCATCGGAAGCTACTACTGGCCTTCCAGGGAACGATCAATGCGTAGACTCTTAGTGACATTACTCCCATGGAGGAAAGTGCGCATGGAGACTGTTGTATTCAATCTCGATGCAATTTCTGTGTTTCATCAACACTTTGACAGCCTACAGATTACAGAATGCCACCAGATGTGCATCGGATACTACTACTGGTCTTCCAGGGAACGATCAAAGCGTAGATTGTTTCAGACGTTACTCCCATGGAGGAAATTGCGGATGGTGACTGTTGTATTCAATCCCGATGCAATTTCTGTGTTTCATCAACACTCTGATAGTCCACAGAATACAGATTGTCTCCAGATGTGCAACGGAAACTACTACTGGTCTTCCAGGTAACGATCAAAGCGTAGACTGTACCAGACATTACTCCCATTGAGGAAACTGTGGATTATGACAGTTGTATACACTCCCGATGCAATTTCTGTGTTTCATCAACACTTTGAAGGTCCACAGATTACAGAATCCCTCCAGATGTGCATCGGAAACTACTACTGGTCTTCCAGGGAACGATCAAAGCGGAGAGTGTTTTAGACATTATTCCCATGGAGAAAAGTGCGGATTGTGACTGTTGTATTCAATCCCGATGCAATTTCTGTGTTTCATCAACACTCTGATAGTCCACAGATTACAGACTGCCACCAGTTATTCATCGGAAACCACTACTGGTCTTCCAGGGAACGATAAAAGCGTAGACTGTTTGAGACATTATTCCCATGGAGGAAAGTGCGCATGGTGACTGTTGTATTCAAACCCCATGTCATTTCTGTGTTTCATCAACACTCTGATAGTCCACAGATTACAGAATGCCACCAGATGTGCATCGGAAACTACTACTGGTCTTCCAGGGAACGATCAAAGCGTAGATTGTTTCAGACGTTACTCTCATGGAGGAAATTGCGGATGTTGACTGTTGTATTCCAACCCGATGCAATTTCTGTGTTTCATCAACACTCTGATAGTCCACAGAATACAGATTGTCTCCAGATGTGCATCGGAAACTACTACTGGTCTTCCTGGGAACAATCAAATCGTAGTCTGTACCAGACATTACTCTTATTGAGGAAACTGTGGATTATGACTGTTGTATTCACTCCCGATGCAATTTCAGTGTCTCAACAACACTTTGAAGGTCCACAGATTACACAATGCCTCCAGATGTGTATCGGAAGCTACTACTGGTCTTCCAGGGAACGATCAAAGCGTAGATTGTTTCAGACGTTACTCCCATGGAGGAAATTGCGGATGGTGACTGTTGTATTCAATCCCGATGCAATTTCTGTGTTTCATCAACACTCTGATCGTCCACAGAATACAAATTGTCTCCAGATGTGCATCGGAAACTACTACTGGTCTTCCTGGGAACGATCAAAGCGTAGACTGTACCAGACATTACTCCCATTGAGGAAACTGTGGATTATGACAGTTGTATTCACTCCCGATGCAATTTCTGTGTTTCATCAACACTCTGATAGTCCACAGATTACAAAATGCCACCAGATAGGCATCTGAAGCTACTACTGGCCTTCCAGGGAACGATCAATGCGTAGACTCTTAGTGACATTACTCCCATGGAGGAAAGTGCGCATGGAGACTGTTGTATTCAATCTCGATGCAATTTCTGTGTTTCATCAACACTTTGACAGCCTACAGATTACAGAATGCCACCAGATGTGCATCGGATACTACTACTGGTCTTCCAGGGAACGATCA
This sequence comes from Schistocerca gregaria, assembly GCF_023897955.1. NCBI lineage: Eukaryota > Metazoa > Arthropoda > Insecta > Orthoptera > Acrididae > Schistocerca > Schistocerca gregaria. The sequence goes on along the minus strand of NC_064926.1, from coordinate 11,592,519 downwards.
AAGCGTAGATTGTTTCAGACGTTACTCCCATGGAGGAAATTGCGGATGGTGACTGTTGTATTCAATCCCGATGCAATTTCTGTGTTTCATCAACACTCTGATAGTCCACAGAATACAGATTGTCTCCAGATGTGCAACGGAAACTACTACTGGTCTTCCAGGTAACGATCAAAGCGTAGACTGTACCAGACATTACTCCCATTGAGGAAACTGTGGATTATGACAGTTGTATTCACTCCCGATGCAATTTCTGTGTTTAATCAACACTTTGAAGGTCCACAGATTACAGAATCCCTCCAGATGTGCATCGGAAACTACTACTGGTCTTCCAGGGAACGATCAAAGCGTAGAGTGTTTTAGACATTATTCCCATGGAGAAAAGTGCGGATTGTGACTGTTGTATTCAATCCCGATGCAATTTCTGTGTTTCATCAACACTCTGATAGTCCACAGATTACAGACTGCCACCAGTTATTCATCGGAAACCACTACTGGTCTTCCAGGGAACGATAAAAGCGTTGACTGTTTGAGACATTATTCCCATGGAGGAAAGTGCGCATGGTGACTGTTGTATTCAAACCCCATGTCATTTCTGTGTTTCATCAACACTCTGATAGTCCACAGATTACAGAATGCCACCAGACGTGCATCGGAAACTACTACTGGTCTTCCAGGGAACGATCAAAGCGTAGATTGTTTCAGACGTTACTCTCATGGAGGAAATTGCGGATGTTGACTGTTGTATTCCAACCCGATGCAGTTTCTGTGTTTCATCAACACTCTGATAGTCCACAGAATACAGATTGTCTCCAGATGTGCATCGGAAACTACTACTGGTCTTCCTGGGAACAATCAAATCGTAGTCTGTACCAGACATTACTCTTATTGAGGAAACTGTGGATTATAACTGTTGTATTCACTCCCGATGCAATTTCAGTGTCTCAACAACACTTTGAAGGTCCACAGATTACACAATGCCTCCAGATGTGTATCGGAAGCTACTACTGGTCTTCCAGGGAACGATCAAAGCGTAGACTGTTTCAGACGTTACTCCCATGGAGGAAATTGCGGATGGTGACTGTTGTATTCAATCCCGATGCAATTTCTGTGTTTCATCAACACTCTGATCGTCCACAGAATACAAGTTGTCTCCAGATGTGCATCGGAAACTACTACTGGTCTTCCTGGGAACGATCAAAGCGTAGACTGTACCAGACATTACTCCCATTGAGGAAACTGTGGATTATGACAGTTGTATTCACTCCCGATGCAATTTCTGTGTTTCATCAACACTCTGATAGTCCACAGATTACAAAATGCCACCAGATAGGCATCGGAAGCTACTACTGGCCTTCCAGGGAACGAACAATGCGTAGACTCTTAGTGACATTACTCCCATGGAGGAAAGTGCGCATGGTGACTGTTGTATTCAATCTCGATGCAATTTCTGTGTTTCATCAACACTCTGACAGTCTACAGATTACAGAATGCCACCAGATGTGCATCGGAAACTACTACTGGTCTTCCAGGGAACGATCAAAGCGTAGATTGTTTCAGACGTTACTCCCATGGAGGAAATTGCGGATGGTGACTGTTGTATTCAATCCCGATGCAATTTCTGTGTTTCATCAACACTCTGATAGTCCACAGAATACAGATTGTCTCCAGATGTGCAACGGAAACTAATACTGGTCTTCCAGGGAACGATCAAAGCGTAGACTGTACCAGACATTACTCCCATTGAGGAAACTGTGGATTATGACAGTTGTATTCACTCCCGATGCAATTTCTGTGTTTCATCAACACTTTGAAGGTCCACAGATTACAGAATCCCTCCAGATGTGCATCGGAAACTACTACTGGTCTTCCAGGGAACGATCAAAGCGTAGAGTGTTTTAGACATTATTCCCATGGAGAAAAGTGCGGATTGTGACTGTTGTATTCAATCCCGATGCAATTTCTGTGTTTCATCAACACTCTGATAGTCCACAGATTACAGAATGCCACCGGTTATTCATCGGAAACCACTACTGGTCTTCCAGGGAACGATCAAAGCGTAGACTGTTTGAGACATTATTCCCATGGAGGAAAGTGCGCATGGTGACTGTTGTATTCAAACCCCATGTCATTTCTGTGTTTCATCAACACTCTGATAGTCCACAGATTACAGAATGCCACCAGATGTGCATCGGAAACTACTACTGGTCTTCCAGGGAACGATCAAAGCGTAGATTGTTTCAGACGTTACTCCCATGGAGGAAATTGCGGATGGTGACTGTTGTATTCCAAACCGATGCAATTTCTGTGTTTCATCAACACTCTGACAGTCCACAGAATACAGATTGTCTCCAGATGTGCATCGGAAACTACTACTGGTCTTCCTGGGAACGATCTAATCGTAGTCTGTACCAGACATTACTCTTATTGAGGAAACTGTGGATTATGACAGTTGTATTCACTCCCGATGCAATTTCTGTGCCTCATCAACACTTTGAAGGTCCACAGATTACAGAATGCCTCCAGATGTGCATCGGAAGCTACTACTGGTCTTCCAGGGAACGATCAAAGCGTAGACTGTTTTAGACATTATTCCCATGGAGAAAAGTGCGGATTGTGACTGTAGTATTCAATCCCGATGCAATTTCTGTGTTTCATCAACACTCTGATAGTCCACAGATTACAAAATGCCACCAGATAGGCATCGGAAACTACTACTGGCCTTCCAGGGAACGATCAATGCGTAGACTCTTAGTGACATTACTCCCATGGAGGAAAGTGCGCATGGTGACTGTTGTATTCAATCCCGATGCAATTTCTGTGTTTCATCAACACTCTGATAGTCCACAGAATACAGATTGTCTCCAGATGTGCATCGGAAACTACTACTGGTCTTCCTGGGAACGATCAAAGCGTAGAGTGTACGAGACATTACTCTTATTGAGGAAACTGTGGATTATGACAGTTGTATTCACTCCCGATGCAATTTCTGTGTCTCATCAACACTTTGAAGGTCCACAGATTACAGAATGCCTCCAGATGTGCATCGGAAACTACTACTGGTCTTCCAGGGAACGATCAAAGCGTAGACTGTTTTAGACATTATTCCCATGGAGAAAAGTGCGGATTGTGACTGTTGTATTCAATCCCGATGCAATTTCTGTGTTTCATCAACACTCTGATAGTCCACAGACTACAGAATGCCCCCAGTTATTCATCGGAAATTACTACTGGTCTTCCTGGGAACGATCAAAGCGTAGAGTGTACCAGACATTACTCCCATTGAGGAAACTGTGGATTATGACAGTTGTATTCACTCCCGATGCAATTTCTGTGTTTTATCAACACTCTGATAGTCCACAGATTACAAAATGCCACCAGATAGGCATCGGAAGCTACTACTGGCCTTCCAGGGAACGATCAATGCGTAGACTCTTAGTGACATTACTCCCATGGAGGAAAGTGCGCATGGTGACTGTTGTATTCAATCTCGATACAATTTCAGTGTTTCATCAACACTCTGACAGTCTACAGATTACTGAATGCCACCAGATGTGCATCGGAAACTACTACTGGTCTTCCAGGGAACGATCAAAGCGTAGACTGTTTTAGACATTATTCCCATGGAGAAAAGTGCGGATTGTGACTGTTGTATTCAATCCCGATGCAATTTCTGTGTTTCATCAACACTCTGATAGTCCACAGATTACAGAATGCCCCCAGTTATTCATCGGAAATTACTACTGGTCTTCCTGGGAACGATCAAAGCGTAGAGTGTACCAGACATTACTCCCATTGAGGAAACTGTGGATTATGACAGTTGTATTCACTCCCGATGCAATTTCTGTGTTTTATCAACACTCTGATAGTCCACAGATTACAAAATGCCACCAGATAGGCATCGGAAGCTACTACTGGCCTTCCAGGGAACGATCAATGCGTAGACTCTTAGTGACATTACTCCCATGGAGGAAAGTGCGCATGGTGACTGTTGTATTCAATCCCGATGCAATTTCTGTGTTTCATCAACACTCTGATAGTCCACAGAATACAGATTGTCTCCAGATGTGCATCGGAAACTACTACTGGTCTTCCTGGGAACGATCAAAGCGTAGAGTGTACGAGACATTACTCTTATTGAGGAAACTGTGGATTATGACAGTTGTATTCACTCCCGATGCAATTTCTGTGTCTCAACAACACTTTGAAGGTCCACAGATTACAGAATGCCTCCAGATGTGCATCTGAAGCTACTACTGGTCTTCTAGGGAACGATCAAAGCGTAGATTGTTTCAGACGTTACTCCCATGGAGGAAATTGCGGATGGTGACTGTTGTATTCAATCCCGATGCAATTTCTGTGTTTCATCAACACTCTGATAGTCCACAGAATACAAATTGTCTCCAGATGTGCATCGGAAAATACTACTGGTCTTCCTGGGAACGATCAAAGCGTAGACTGTACCAGACATTACTCCCATTGAGGAAACTGTGGATTATGACAGTTGTATTCACTCCCGATGCAATTTCTGTGTTTCATCAACACTCTGATAGTCCACAGATTACAAAATGAAACCAGATAGGCATCGGAAGCTACTACTGGCCTTCCAGGGAACGATCAGTGCGTAGACTCTTAGTGACGTTACTCCCATGGAGGAAAGTGCGCATGGAGACTGTTGTATTCAATCTCGATGCAATTTCTGTGTTTCATCAACACTTTGACAGCCTACAGATTGCAGAATGCCACCAGATGTGCATCGGATACTACTACTGGTCTTCCAGGGAACGATCAAAGCGTAGATTGTTTCAGACGTTACTCCCATGGAGGAAATTGCGGATGGTGACTGTTGTATTCAATCCCGATGCAATTTCTGTGTTTCATCAACACTCTGATAGTCCACAGAATACAGATTGTCTCCAGATGTGCAACGGAAACTACTACTGGTCTTCCAGGGAACGATCAAAGCGTAGACTGTACCAGACATTACTCCCATTGAGTAAACTGTGGATTATGACAGCTGTATTCACTCCCGATGCCATTTCTGTGTTTCATCAACACTTTGAAGGTCCACAGATTACAGAATCCCTTCAGATGTGCATCGGAAACTACTACTGGTCTTCCAGGGAACGATCAAAGCGTAGAGTGTTTTAGACATTATTCCCATGGAGAAAAGTGCGGATTGTGACTGTTGTATTCAATCCCGATGCAATTTCTGTGTTTCATCAACACTCTGATAGTCCACAGATTACAGACTGCCACCAGTTATTCATCGGAAACCACTACTGGTCTTCCAGGGAATGATAAAAGCGTAGACTGTTTGAGACATTATTCCCATGGAGGAAAGTGCGCATGGTGACTGTTGTATTCAAACCCCATGTCATTTCTGTGTTTCATCAACACTCTGATAGTCCACAGATTACAGAATGCCACCAGATGTGCATCGGAAACTACTACTGGTCTTCCAGGGAACGATCAAAGCGTAGATTGTTTCAGACGTTACTCTCATGGAGGAAATTGCGGATGGTGACTGTTGTATTCCAACCCGATGCAATTTCTGTGTTTCATCAACACTCTGATAGTCCACAGAATACAGATTGTCTCCAGATGTGCATCGGAAACTACTACTGGTCTTCCTGGGAACAATCAAATCGTAGTCTGTACCAGACATTACTCTTATTGAGGAAACTGTGGATTATGACTGTTGTATTCACTCCCAATGCAATTTCAGTGTCTCAACAACACTTTGAAGGTCCACAGATTACACAATGCCTCCAGATGTGTATCGGAAGCTACTACTGGTCTTCCAGGGAACGATCAAAGCGTAGATTGTTTCAGACGTTACTCCCATGGAGGAAATTGCGGATGGTGACTGTTGTATTCAATCCCGATGCAATTTCTGTGTTTCATCAACACTCTGATCGTCCACAGAATACAAATTGTCTCCAGATGTGCATCGGAAACTACTACTGGTCTTCCTGGGAACGATCAAAGCGTAGACTGTACCAGACATTACTCCCATTGAGGAAACTGTGGATTATGACAGTTGTATTCACTCCCGATGCAATTTCTGTGTTTCATCAACACTCTGATAGTCCACAGATTACAAAATGCCACCAGATAGGCATCGGAAGCTACTACTGGCCTTCCAGGGAACGATCAATGCGTAGACTCTTAGTGACATTACTCCCATGGAGGAAAGTGCGCATGGAGACTGTTGTATTCAATCTCGATGCAATTTCTGTGTTTCATCAACACTTTGACAGCCTACAGATTACAGAATGCCACCAGATGTGCATCGGATACTACTACTGGTCTTCCAGGGAACGATCAAAGCGTAGATTGTTTCAGACGTTACTCCCATGGAGGAAATTGCGGATGGTGACTGTTGTATTCAATCCCGATGCAATTTCTGTGTTTCATCAACACTCTGATAGTCCACAGAATACAGATTGTCTCCAGATGTGCAACGGAAACTACTACTGGTCTTCCAGGTAACGATCAAAGCGTAGACTGTACCAGACATTACTCCCATTGAGGAAACTGTGGATTATGACAGTTGTATTCACTCCCGATGCAATTTCTGTGTTTAATCAACACTTTGAAGGTCCACAGATTACAGAATCCCTCCAGATGTGCATCGGAAACTACTACTGGTCTTCCAGGGAACGATCAAAGCGTAGAGTGTTTTAGACATTATTCCCATGGAGAAAAGTGCGGATTGTGACTGTTGTATTCAATCCCGATGCAATTTCTGTGTTTCATCAACACTCTGATAGTCCACAGATTACAGACTGCCACCAGTTATTCATCGGAAACCACTACTGGTCTTCCAGGGAACGATAAAAGCGTAGACTGTTTGAGACATTATTCCCATGGAGGAAAGTGCGCATGGTGACTGTTGTATTCAAACCCCATGTCATTTCTGTGTTTCATCAACACTCTGATAGTCCACAGATTACAGAATGCCACCAGATGTGCATCGGAAACTACTACTGGTCTTCCAGGGAACGATCAAAGCGTAGATTGTTTCAGACGTTACTCTCATGGAGGAAATTGCGGATGGTGACTGTTGTATTCCAACCCGATGCAATTTCTGTGTTTCATCAACACTCTGATAGTCCACAGAATACAGATTGTCTCCAGATGTGCATCGGAAACTACTACTGGTCTTCCTGGGAACGATCAAAGCGTAGAGTGTACGAGACATTACTCTTATTGAGGAAACTGTGGATTATGACAGTTGTATTCACTCCCGATGCAATTTCTGTGTCTCATCAACACTTTGAAGGTCCACAGATTACAGAATGCCTCCAGATGTGCATCGGAAACTACTACTGGTCTTCCAGGGAACGATCAAAGCGTAGACTGTTTTAGACATTATTCCCATGGAGAAAAGTGCGGATTGTGACTGTTGTATTCAATCCCGATGCAATTTCTGTGTTTCATCAACACTCTGATAGTCCACAGACTACAGAATGCCCCCAGTTATTCATCGGAAATTACTACTGGTCTTCCTGGGAACGATCAAAGCGTAGAGTGTACCAGACATTACTCCCATTGAGGAAACTGTGGATTATGACAGTTGTATTCACTCCCGATGCAATTTCTGTGTTTTATCAACACTCTGATAGTCCACAGATTACAAAATGCCACCAGATAGGCATCGGAAGCTACTACTGGCCTTCCAGGGAACGATCAATGCGTAGACTCTTAGTGACATTACTCCCATGGAGGAAAGTGCGCATGGTGACTGTTGTATTCAATCTCGATACAATTTCAGTGTTTCATCAACACTCTGACAGTCTACAGATTACTGAATGCCACCAGATGTGCATCGGAAACTACTACTGGTCTTCCAGGGAACGATCAAAGCGTAGACTGTTTTAGACATTATTCCCATGGAGAAAAGTGCGGATTGTGACTGTTGTATTCAATCCCGATGCAATTTCTGTGTTTCATCAACACTCTGATAGTCCACAGATTACAGAATGCCCCCAGTTATTCATCGGAAATTACTACTGGTCTTCCTGGGAACGATCAAAGCGTAGAGTGTACCAGACATTACTCCCATTGAGGAAACTGTGGATTATGACAGTTGTATTCACTCCCGATGCAATTTCTGTGTTTTATCAACACTCTGATAGTCCACAGATTACAAAATGCCACCAGATAGGCATCGGAAGCTACTACTGGCCTTCCAGGGAACGATCAATGCGTAGACTCTTAGTGACATTACTCCCATGGAGGAAAGTGCGCATGGTGACTGTTGTATTCAATCCCGATGCAATTTCTGTGTTTCATCAACACTCTGATAGTCCACAGAATACAGATTGTCTCCAGATGTGCATCGGAAACTACTACTGGTCTTCCTGGGAACGATCAAAGCGTAGAGTGTACGAGACATTACTCTTATTGAGGAAACTGTGGATTATGACAGTTGTATTCACTCCCGATGCAATTTCTGTGTCTCAACAACACTTTGAAGGTCCACAGATTACAGAATGCCTCCAGATGTGCATCTGAAGCTACTACTGGTCTTCTAGGGAACGATCAAAGCGTAGATTGTTTCAGACGTTACTCCCATGGAGGAAATTGCGGATGGTGACTGTTGTATTCAATCCCGATGCAATTTCTGTGTTTCATCAACACTCTGATAGTCCACAGAATACAAATTGTCTCCAGATGTGCATCGGAAAATACTACTGGTCTTCCTGGGAACGATCAAAGCGTAGACTGTACCAGACATTACTCCCATTGAGGAAACTGTGGATTATGACAGTTGTATTCACTCCCGATGCAATTTCTGTGTTTCATCAACACTCTGATAGTCCACAGATTACAAAATGAAACCAGATAGGCATCGGAAGCTACTACTGGCCTTCCAGGGAACGATCAGTGCGTAGACTCTTAGTGACGTTACTCCCATGGAGGAAAGTGCGCATGGAGACTGTTGTATTCAATCTCGATGCAATTTCTGTGTTTCATCAACACTTTGACAGCCTACAGATTGCAGAATGCCACCAGATGTGCATCGGATACTACTACTGGTCTTCCAGGGAACGATCAAAGCGTAGATTGTTTCAGACGTTACTCCCATGGAGGAAATTGCGGATGGTGACTGTTGTATTCAATCCCGATGCAATTTCTGTGTTTCATCAACACTCTGATAGTCCACAGAATACAGATTGTCTCCAGATGTGCAACGGAAACTACTACTGGTCTTCCAGGGAACGATCAAAGCGTAGACTGTACCAGACATTACTCCCATTGAGTAAACTGTGGATTATGACAGCTGTATTCACTCCCGATGCCATTTCTGTGTTTCATCAACACTTTGAAGGTCCACAGATTACAGAATCCCTTCAGATGTGCATCGGAAACTACTACTGGTCTTCCAGGGAACGATCAAAGCGTAGAGTGTTTTAGACATTATTCCCATGGAGAAAAGTGCGGATTGTGACTGTTGTATTCAATCCCGATGCAATTTCTGTGTTTCATCAACACTCTGATAGTCCACAGATTACAGACTGCCACCAGTTATTCATCGGAAACCACTACTGGTCTTCCAGGGAATGATAAAAGCGTAGACTGTTTGAGACATTATTCCCATGGAGGAAAGTGCGCATGGTGACTGTTGTATTCAAACCCCATGTCATTTCTGTGTTTCATCAACACTCTGATAGTCCACAGATTACAGAATGCCACCAGATGTGCATCGGAAACTACTACTGGTCTTCCAGGGAACGATCAAAGCGTAGATTGTTTCAGACGTTACTCTCATGGAGGAAATTGCGGATGGTGACTGTTGTATTCCAACCCGATGCAATTTCTGTGTTTCATCAACACTCTGATAGTCCACAGAATACAGATTGTCTCCAGATGTGCATCGGAAACTACTACTGGTCTTCCTGGGAACAATCAAATCGTAGTCTGTACCAGACATTACTCTTATTGAGGAAACTGTGGATTATGACTGTTGTATTCACTCCCAATGCAATTTCAGTGTCTCAACAACACTTTGAAGGTCCACAGATTACACAATGCCTCCAGATGTGTATCGGAAGCTACTACTGGTCTTCCAGGGAACGATCAAAGCGTAGATTGTTTCAGACGTTACTCCCATGGAGGAAATTGCGGATGGTGACTGTTGTATTCAATCCCGATGCAATTTCTGTGTTTCATCAACACTCTGATCGTCCACAGAATACAAATTGTCTCCAGATGTGCATCGGAAACTACTACTGGTCTTCCTGGGAACGATCAAAGCGTAGACTGTACCAGACATTACTCCCATTGAGGAAACTGTGGATTATGACAGTTGTATTCACTCCCGATGCAATTTCTGTGTTTCATCAACACTCTGATAGTCCACAGATTACAAAATGCCACCAGATAGGCATCGGAAGCTACTACTGGCCTTCCAGGGAACGATCAATGCGTAGACTCTTAGTGACATTACTCCCATGGAGGAAAGTGCGCATGGAGACTGTTGTATTCAATCTCGATGCAATTTCTGTGTTTCATCAACACTTTGACAGCCTACAGATTACAGAATGCCACCAGATGTGCATCGGATACTACTACTGGTCTTCCAGGGAACGATCAAAGCGTAGATTGTTTCAGACGTTACTCCCATGGAGGAAATTGCGGATGGTGACTGTTGTATTCAATCCCGATGCAATTTCTGTGTTTCATCAACACTCTGATAGTCCACAGAATACAGATTGTCTCCAGATGTGCAACGGAAACTACTACTGGTCTTCCAGGTAACGATCAAAGCGTAGACTGTACCAGACATTACTCCCATTGAGGAAACTGTGGATTATGACAGTTGTATTCACTCCCGATGCAATTTCTGTGTTTAATCAACACTTTGAAGGTCCACAGATTACAGAATCCCTCCAGATGTGCATCGGAAACTACTACTGGTCTTCCAGGGAACGATCAAAGCGTAGAGTGTTTTAGACATTATTCCCATGGAGAAAAGTGCGGATTGTGACTGTTGTATTCAATCCCGATGCAATTTCTGTGTTTCATCAACACTCTGATAGTCCACAGATTACAGACTGCCACCAGTTATTCATCGGAAACCACTACTGGTCTTCCAGGGAACGATAAAAGCGTAGACTGTTTGAGACATTATTCCCATGGAGGAAAGTGCGCATGGTGACTGTTGTATTCAAACCCCATGTCATTTCTGTGTTTCATCAACACTCTGATAGTCCACAGATTACAGAATGCCACCAGATGTGCATCGGAAACTACTACTGGTCTTCCAGGGAACGATCAAAGCGTAGATTGTTTCAGACGTTACTCTCATGGAGGAAATTGCGGATGGTGACTGTTGTATTCCAACCCGATGCAATTTCTGTGTTTCATCAACACTCTGATAGTCCACAGAATACAGATTGTCTCCAGATGTGCATCGGAAACTACTACTGGTCTTCCTGGGAACAATCAAATCGTAGTCTGTACCAGACATTACTCTTATTGAGGAAACTGTGGATTATGACTGTTGTATTCACTCCCGATGCAATTTCAGTGTCTCAACAACACTTTGAAGGTCCACAGATTACACAATGCCTCCAGATGTGTATCGGAAGCTACTACTGGTCTTCCAGGGAACGATCAAAGCGTAGATTGTTTCAGACGTTACTCCCATGGAGGAAATTGCGGATGGTGACTGTTGTATTCAATCCCGATGCAATTTCTGTGTTTCATCAACACTCTGATCGTCCACAGAATACAAATTGTCTCCAGATGTGCATCGGAAACTACTACTGGTCTTCCTGGGAACGATCAAAGCGTAGACTGTACCAGACATTACTCCCATTGAGGAAACTGTGGATTATGACAGTTGTATTCACTCCCGATGCAATTTCTGTGTTTCATCAACACTCTGATAGTCCACAGATTACAAAATGCCACCAGATAGGCATCGGAAGCTACTACTGGCCTTCCAGGGAACGAACAATGCGTAGACTCTTAGTGACATTACTCCCATGGAGGAAAGTGCGCATGGTGACTGTTGTATTCAATCTCGATGCAATTTCTGTGTTTCATCAACACTCTGACAGTCTACAGATTACAGAATGCCACCAGATGTGCATCGGAAACTACTACTGGTCTTCCAGGGAACGATCAAAGCGTAGATTGTTTCAGACGTTACTCCCATGGAGGAAATTGCGGATGGTGACTGTTGTATTCAATCCCGATGCAATTTCTGTGTTTCATCAACACTCTGATAGTCCACAGAATACAGATTGTCTCCAGATGTGCAACGGAAACTACTACTGGTCTTCCAGGGAACGATCAAAGCGTAGACTGTACCAGACATTACTCCCATTGAGGAAACTGTGGATTATGACAGTTGTATTCACTCCCGATGCAATTTCTGTGTTTCATCAACACTTTGAAGGTCCACAGATTACAGAATCCCTCCAGATGTGCATCGGAAACTACTACTGGTCTTCCAGGGAACGATCAAAGCGTAGAGTGTTTTAGACATTATTCCCATGGAGAAAAGTGCGGATTGTGACTGTTGTATTCAATCCCGATGCAATTTCTGTGTTTCATCAACACTCTGATAGTCCACAGATTACAGAATGCCACCGGTTATTCATCGGAAACCACTACTGGTCTTCCAGGGAACGATCAAAGCGTAGACTGTTTGAGACATTATTCCCATGGAGGAAAGTGCGCATGGTGACTGTTGTATTCAAACCCCATGTCATTTCTGTGTTTCATCAACACTCTGATAGTCCACAGATTACAGAATGCCACCAGATGTGCATCGGAAACTACTACTGGTCTTCCAGGGAACGATCAAAGCGTAGATTGTTTCAGACGTTACTCCCATGGAGGAAATTGCGGATGGTGACTGTTGTATTCCAAACCGATGCAATTTCTGTGTTTCATCAACACTCTGACAGTCCACAGAATACAGATTGTCTCCAGATGTGCATCGGAAACTACTACTGGTCTTCCTGGGAACGATCAAATCGTAGTCTGTACCAGACATTACTCTTATTGAGGAAACTGTGGATTATGACAGTTGTATTCACTCCCGATGCAATTTCTGTGCCTCATCAACACTTTGAAGGTCCACAGATTACAGAATGCCTCCAGATGTGCATCGGAAGCTACTACTGGTCTTCCAGGGAACGATTAAAGCGTAGACTGTTTTAGACATTATTCCCATGGAGAAAAGTGCGGATTGTGACTGTAGTATTCAATCCCGATGCAATTTCTGTGTTTCATCAACACTCTGATAGTCCACAGATTACAAAATGCCACCAGATAGGCATCGGAAACTACTACTGGCCTTCCAGGGAACGATCAATGCGTAGACTCTTAGTGACATTACTCCCATGGAGGAAAGTGCGCATGGTGACTGTTGTATTCAATCCCGATGCAATTTCTGTGTTTCATCAACACTCTGATAGTCCACAGACTACAGAATGCCCCCAGTTATTCATCGGAAATTACTACTGGTCTTCCTGGGAACGATCAAAGCGTAGAGTGTACCAGACATTACTCCCATTGAGGAAACTGTGGATTATGACAGTTGTATTCACTCCCGATGCAATTTCTGTGTTTTATCAACACTCTGATAGTCCACAGATTACAAAATGCCACCAGATAGGCATCGGAAGCTACTACTGGCCTTCCAGGGAACGATCAATGCGTAGACTCTTAGTGACATTACTCCCATGGAGGAAAGTGCGCATGGTGACTGTTGTATTCAATCTCGATACAATTTCTGTGTTTCATCAACACTCTGACAGTCTACAGATTACTGAATGCCACCAGATGTGCATCGGAAACTACTACTGGTCTTCCAGGGAACAATCAAAGCGTAGACTGTTTTAGACATTATTCCCATGGAGAAAAGTGCGGATTGTGACTGTTGTATTCAATCCCGATGCAATTTCTGTGTTTCATCAACACTCTGATAGTCCACAGATTACAGAATGCCCCCAGTTATTCATCGGAAATTACTACTGGTCTTCCTGGGAACGATCAAAGCGTAGAGTGTACCAGACATTACTCCCATTGAGGAAACTGTGGATTATGACAGTTGTATTCACTCCCGATGCAATTTCTGTGTTTTATCAACACTCTGATAGTCCACAGATTACAAAATGCCACCAGATAGGCATCGGAAGCTACTACTGGCCTTCCAGGGAACGATCAATGCGTAGACTCTTAGTGACATTACTCCCATGGAGGAAAGTGCGCATGGTGACTGTTGTATTCAATCCCGATGCAATTTCTGTGTTTCATCAACACTCTGATAGTCCACAGAATACAGATTGTCTCCAGATGTGCATCGGAAACTACTACTGGTCTTCCTGGGAACGATCAAAGCGTAGAGTGTACGAGACATTACTCTTATTGAGGAAACTGTGGATTATGACAGTTGTATTCACTCCCGATGCAATTTCTGTGTCTCAACAACACTTTGAAGGTCCACAGATTACAGAATGCCTCCAGATGTGCATCTGAAGCTACTACTGGTCTTCTAGGGAACGATCAAAGCGTAGATTGTTTCAGACGTTACTCCCATGGAGGAAATTGCGGATGGTGACTGTTGTATTCAATCCCGATGCAATTTCTGTGTTTCATCAACACTCTGATAGTCCACAGAATACAAATTGTCTCCAGATGTGCATCGGAAAATACTACTGGTCTTCCTGGGAACGATCAAAGCGTAGACTGTACCAGACATTACTCCCATTGAGGAAACTGTGGATTATGACAGTTGTATTCACTCCCGATGCAATTTCTGTGTTTCATCAACACTCTGATAGTCCACAGATTACAAAATGAAACCAGATAGGCATCGGAAGCTACTACTGGCCTTCCAGGGAACGATCAATGCGTAGACTCTTAGTGACGTTACTCCCATGGAGGAAAGTGCGCATGGAGACTGTTGTATTCAATCTCGATGCAATTTCTGTGTTTCATCAACACTTTGACAGCCTACAGATTGCAGAATGCCACCAGATGTGCATCGGATACTACTACTGGTCTTCCAGGGAACGATCAAAGCGTAGATTGTTTCAGACGTTACTCCCATGGAGGAAATTGCGGATGGTGACTGTTGTATTCAATCCCGATGCAATTTCTGTGTTTCATCAACACTCTGATAGTCCACAGAATACAGATTGTCTCCAGATGTGCAACGGAAACTACTACTGGTCTTCCAGGGAACGATCAAAGCGTAGACTGTACCAGACATTACTCCCATTGAGGAAACTGTGGATTATGACAGTTGTATTCACTCCCGATGCCATTTCTGTGTTTCATCAACACTTTGAAGGTCCACAGATTACAGAATCCCTTCAGATGTGCATCGGAAACTACTACTGGTCTTCCAGGGAACGATCAAAGCGTAGAGTGTTTTAGACATTATTCCCATGGAGAAAAGTGCGGATTGTGACTGTTGTATTCAATCCCGATGCAATTTCTGTGTTTCATCAACACTCTGATAGTCCACAGATTACAGACTGCCACCAGTTATTCATCGGAAACCACTACTGGTCTTCCAGGGAATGATAAAAGCGTAGACGGTTTGAGACATTATTCCCATGGAGGAAAGTGCGCATGGTGACTGTTGTATTCAAACCCCATGTCATTTCTGTGTTTCATCAACACTCTGATAGTCCACAGATTACAGAATGCCACCAGATGTGCATCGGAAACTACTACTGGTCTTCCAGGGAACGATCAAAGCGTAGATTGTTTCAGACGTTACTCTCATGGAGGAAATTGCGGATGGTGACTGTTGTATTCCAACCCGATGCAATTTCTGTGTTTCATCAACACTCTGATAGTCCACAGAATACAGATTGTCTCCAGATGTGCATCGGAAACTACTACTGGTCTTCCTGGGAACAATCAAATCGTAGTCTGTACCAGACATTACTCTTATTGAGGAAACTGTGGATTATGACTGTTGTATTCACTCCCAATGCAATTTCAGTGTCTCAACAACACTTTGAAGGTCCACAGATTACACAATGCCTCCAGATGTGTATCGGAAGCTACTACTGGTCTTCCAGGGAACGATCAAAGCGTAGATTGTTTCAGACGTTACTCCCATGGAGGAAATTGCGGATGGTGACTGTTGTATTCAATCCCGATGCAATTTCTGTGTTTCATCAACACTCTGATCGTCCACAGAATACAAATTGTCTCCAGATGTGCATCGGAAACTACTACTGGTCTTCCTGGGAACGATCAAAGCGTAGACTGTACCAGACATTACTCCCATTGAGGAAACTGTGGATTATGACAGTTGTATTCACTCCCGATGCAATTTCTGTGTTTCATCAACACTCTGATAGTCCACAGATTACAAAATGCCACCAGATAGGCATCGGAAGCTACTACTGGCCTTCCAGGGAACGATCAATGCGTAGACTCTTAGTGACATTACTCCCATGGAGGAAAGTGCGTATGGTGACTGTTGTATTCAATCTCGATGCAATTTCTGTGTTTCATCAACACTCTGACAGTCTACAGATTACAGAATGCCACCAGATGTGCATCGGAAACTACTACTGGTCTTCCAGGGAACGATCAAAGCGTAGATTGTTTCAGACGTTACTCCCATGGAGGAAATTGCGGATGGTGACTGTTGTATTCAATCCCGATGCAATTTCTGTGTTTCATCAACACTCTGATAGTCCACAGAATACAGATTGTCTCCAGATGTGCAACGGAAACTACTACTGGTCTTCCAGGGAACGATCAAAGCGTAGACTGTACCAGACATTACTCCCATTGAGGAAACTGTGGATTATGACAGTTGTATTCACTCCCGATGCAATTTCTGTGTTTCATCAACACTTTGAAGGTCCACAGATTACAGAATCCCTCCAGATGTGCATCGGAAACTACTACTGGTCTTCCAGGGAACGATCAAAGCGTAGAGTGTTTTAGACATTATTCCCATGGAGAAAAGTGCGGATTGTGACTGTTGTATTCAATCCCGATGCAATTTCTGTGTTTCATCAACACTCTGATAGTCCACAGATTACAGAATGCCACCGGTTATTCATCGGAAACCACTACTGGTCTTCCAGGGAACGATCAAAGCGTAGACTGTTTGAGACATTATTCCCATGGAGGAAAGTGCGCATGGTGTCTGTTGTATTCAAACCCCATGTCATTTCTGTGTTTCATCAACACTCTGATAGTCCACAGATTACAGAATGCCACCAGATGTGCATCGGAAACTACTACTGGTCTTCCAGGGAACGATCAAAGCGTAGATTGTTTCAGACGTTACTCCCATGGAGGAAATTGCGGATGGTGACTGTTGTATTCCAAACCGATGCAATTTCTGTGTTTCATCAACACTCTGACAGTCCACAGAATACAGATTGTCTCCAGATGTGCATCGGAAACTACTACTGGTCTTCCTGGGAACGATCAAATCGTAGTCTGTACCAGACATTACTCTTATTGAGGAAACTGTGGATTATGACAGTTGTATTCACTCCCGATGCAATTTCTGTGCCTCATCAACACTTTGAAGGTCCACAGATTACAGAATGCCTCCAGATTTGCATCGGAAGCTACTACTGGTCTTCCAGGGAACGATCAAAGCGTAGACTGTTTTAGACATTATTCCCATGGAGAAAAGTGCGGATTGTGACTGTAGTATTCAATCCCGATGCAATTTCTGTGTTTCATCAACACTCTGATAGTCCACAGATTACAAAATGCCACCAGATAGGCATCGGAAACTACTACTGGCCTTCCAGGGAACGATCAATGCGTAGACTCTTAGTGACATTACTCCCATGGAGGAAAGTGCGCATGGTGACTGTTGTATTCAATCCCGATGCAATTTCTGTGTTTCATCAACACTCTGATAGTCCACAGAATACAGATTGTCTCCAGATGTGCATCGGAAACTACTACTGGTCTTCCTGGGAACGATCAAAGCGTAGAGTGTACGAGACATTACTCTTATTGAGGAAACTGTGGATTATGACAGTTGTATTCACTCCCGATGCAATTTCTGTGTCTCATCAACACTTTGAAGGTCCACAGATTACAGAATGCCTCCAGATGTGCATCGGAAACTACTACTGGTCTTCCAGGGAACGATCAAAGCGTAGACTGTTTTAGACATTATTCCCATGGAGAAAAGTGCGGATTGTGACTGTTGTATTCAATCCCGATGCAATTTCTGTGTTTCATCAACACTCTGATAGTCCACAGATTACAGAATGCCCCCAGTTATTCATCGGAAATTACTACTGGTCTTCCTGGGAACGATCAAAGCGTAGAGTGTACCAGACATTACTCCCATTGAGGAAACTGTGGATTATGACAGTTGTATTCACTCCCGATGCAATTTCTGTGTTTTATCAACACTCTGATAGTCCACAGATTACAAAATGCCACCAGATAGGCATCGGAAGCTACTACTGGCCTTCCAGGGAACGATCAATGCGTAGACTCTTAGTGACATTACTCCCATGGAGGAAAGTGCGCATGGTGACTGTTGTATTCAATCTCGATACAATTTCTGTGTTTCATCAACACTCTGACAGTCTACAGATTACTGAATGCCACCAGATGTGCATCGGAAACTACTACTGGTCTTCCAGGGAACGATCAAAGCGTAGATTGTTTCAGACGTTACTCCCATGGAGGAAATTGCGGATGGTGACTGTTGTATTCAATCCCGATGCAATTTCTGTGTTTCATCAACACTCTGATAGTCCACAGAATACAGATTGTCTCCAGATGTGCAACGGAAACTACTACTGGTCTTCCAGGGAACGATCAAAGCGTAGACTGTACCAGACATTACTCCCATTGAGGAAACTGTGGATTATGACAGTTGTATTCACTCCCGATGCAATTTCTGTGTTTCATCAACACTTTGAAGGTCCACAGATTACAGAATCCCTCCAGATGTGCATCGGAAACTACTACTGGTCTTCCAGGGAACGATCAAAGCCTAGAATGTTTTAGACATTATTCCCATGGAGAAAAGTGCGGATTGTGACAGTTGTATTCACTCCCGATGCAATTTCTGTATTTCATCAACACTTTGAAAGTCCACAGATTACAGAATCCCTCCAGATGTGCATCGGAAACCACTACTGGTCTTCCAGGGAACGATCAAAGCGTAGACTGTTTGAGACATTATTCCCATGGAGGAAAGTGCGCATGGTGACTGTTGTATTCAAACCCCATGTCATTTCTGTGTTTCATCAACACTCTGATAGTCCACAGATTACAGAATGCCACCAGATGTGCATCGGAAACTACTACTGGTCTTCCAGGGAACGATCAAAGCGTAGATTGTTTCAGACGTTACTCCCATGGAGGAAATTGCGGATGGTGACTGTTGTATTCCAAACCGATGCAATTTCTGTGTTTCATCAACACGCTGACAGTCCACAGAATACAGATTGTCTCCAGATGTGCATCGGAAACTACTACTGGTCTTCCTGGGAACGATCAAATCTTAGTCTGTACCAGACATTACTCTTATTGAGGAAACTGTGGATTATGACAGTTGTATTCACTCCCGATGCAATTTCTGTGCCTCATCAACACTTTGAAGGTCCACAGATTACAGAATGCCTCCAGATGTGCATCGGAAGCTACTACTGGTCTTCCAGGGAACGATCAAAGCGTAGACTGTTTTAGACATTATTCCCATGGAGAAAAGTGCGGATTGTGACTGTAGTATTCAATCCCGATGCAATTTCTGTGTTTCATCAACACTCTGATAGTCCACAGATTACAAAATGCCACCAGAGAGGCATCGGAAACTACTACTGGCCTTCCAGGGAACGATCAATGCGTAGACTCTTAGTGACATTACTCCCATGGAGGAAAGTGCGCATGGTGACTGTTGTATTCAATCCCGATGCAATTTCTGTGTTTCATCAACACTCTGATAGTCCACAGAATACAGATTGTCTCCAGATGTGCATCGGAAACTACTACTGGTCTTCCTGGGAACGATCAAAGCGTAGAGTGTACGAGACATTACTCTTATTGAGGAAACTGTGGATTATGACAGTTGTATTCACTCCCGATGCAATTTCTGTGTCTCATCAACACTTTGAAGGTCCACAGATTACAGAATGCCTCCAGATGTGCATCGGAAACTACTACTGGTCTTCCAGGGAACGATCAAAGCGTAGACTGACTGAGACATTACTCCCACGGAGGAAAGTGCGCAAGGTGACTGTTGTATTCAAGCCCGATGCCATTTCTGTGTTTCATCAACACTCTGATAGTCCACAGTTTACAGAATGCCACCAGATGTGCATCGGAAACTACTACTGGTCTTCCAGGGAACGATGAAAGCGTAGATTGTTTGAGACATTACTCCCATGGAGGAAAGTGCGCAAGGTGACTGTTGTATTCAAGCCCGATGCCATTTCTGTGTTTCATCAACACTCTGATAGTCCACAGTTTACAGAATGCCACCAGATGTGCATCGGAAACTACTACTGGTCTTCCTGTGAACGATCAAAGCGTAAACTGTTAGAGACATTACTCCCATGGAGGAAAGTGCGCATGGTGACTGTTGTTATCAATCCCGATGCAATTTCTGTGTTTCATCAACACTATGACACTCCACAGATTACAGAATGCCACCAGATGTGCATCGGAAACTACTACTGGTCTTGCAGGGAACGATCAAAACGTAGACTGTTTGAGACATTACTCCCATGGAGGAAAGTGCGCAAGGTGACTGTTGTATTCAAGCCTGATGCCATTTCTGTGTTTCATCAACACTCTGATAGTCCACAGTTTACAGAATGCCACCAGATGTGCATCGGAAACTACTACTGGTCTTCCAGGGAACGATGAAAGCGTAGATTGTTTCAGACGTTACTCCCATTGAGGAAATTGCTGATGGTGACTGTTCTATTCAATCCCGATGCAATTTCTGTGTTTCATCAACACTCTGATAGTCCGTAGAATACAGATTGTCTCCAGATGTGCATCGGAAACTACTACTGGTCTTCCTGGGAACGATTAAAGCGTAAACTGTTTCAGACATTACTCCCATGGAGGAAAGTGCGCATGGTGACTGTTGTATTCAAACCCGATGCCATTTCTGTGTTTCATCAAAACTATGATAGTCCACAGATTACAGAATGCCTCCAGATGTGCATCGGAAACTACTACTGGTCTCCCAGGGAACGATCAAAGCGTAGACTGTTTTAGACATTATTCCCGTGGAGAAAAGTGCGGATTTTGACTGTTGTATTCAATCCCGATGCAATTTCTGTGTTTCATCAACACTCTGATAGTCCACAGATTACAGAATGCCACCAGATGTGCATCGGAAACTACTACTGGTATACCAGGGAACGATCAAAGAGTAGACTGTTTGAGATATAACTCCCGTGGAGGAAAGTGCGCATTGTGACTGTTGTATTCAATCCCGATGCATTTTCTGTGTTACATCAACACTCTGATAGTCCACAGATTACAGAATGCCACCAGTTACTCATCGGAAACCACTACTGGTCTTCCTGGGAACTATCAAAGCGTAGACTGTTTTGAGACATTACTCCCATGGAGGAAAGTGCGCATGGTGACTGTTGTATTCAAACCCGATGCCATTTCTGTGTTTCATCAACACTCTGATAGTCCACAGATTACAGAATGCCTCCAGATGTGCATCGGAAACTACTACTGGTCTTCCAGGGAACGATCAAAGCGTAGACTGTTTTAGACATTACTCCCATGGAGAAAAGTGCGGATTGTGACTGTTGTATTCAATCCCGATGCAATTTCTGTGTTTCATCAACACTATGACAGTCCACAGATTACAGAATGCCACCAGATGTATATCGGAAATTACTACTGGTCTTCCAGGGAACGATCAAATCGTAGACTGTTTGAGACATTACTCCCGTGGAGGAAAGTGCGCATGGTGACTGTTGTTATCAATCCCGATGCAATTTCTGTGTTTCATCAACACTCTGATAGTCCACAGATTACAAAATGCCACCAGATAGGCATCGGAAGCTACTACTGGCCTTCCAGGGAACGATCAATGCGTAGACTCTTAGTGACATTACTCCCATGGAGGAAAGTGCGCATGGTGACTGTTGTATTCAATCTCGATACAATTTCTGTGTTTCATCAACACTCTGACAGTCTACAGATTACTGAATGCCACCAGATGTGCATCGGAAACTACTACTGGTCTTCCAGGGAACGATCAAAGCGTAGATTGTTTCAGACGTTACTCCCATGGAGGAAATTGCGGATGGTGACTGTTGTATTCAATCCCGATGCAATTTCTGTGTTTCATCAACACTCTGATAGTCCACAGAATACAGATTGTCTCCAGATGTGCAACGGAAACTACTACTGGTCTTCCAGGGAACGATCAAAGCGTAGACTGTACCAGACATTACTCCCATTGAGGAAACTGTGGATTATGACAGTTGTATTCACTCCCGATGCAATTTCTGTGTTTCATCAACACTTTGAAGGTCCACAGATTACAGAATCCCTCCAGATGTGCATCGGAAACTACTACTGGTCTTCCAGGGAACGATCAAAGCCTAGAATGTTTTAGACATTATTCCCATGGAGAAAAGTGCGGATTGTGACAGTTGTATTCACTCCCGATGCAATTTCTGTATTTCATCAACACTTTGAAAGTCCACAGATTACAGAATCCCTCCAGATGTGCATCGGAAACCACTACTGGTCTTCCAGGGAACGATCAAAGCGTAGACTGTTTGAGACATTATTCCCATGGAGGAAAGTGCGCATGGTGACTGTTGTATTCAAACCCCATGTCATTTCTGTGTTTCATCAACACTCTGATAGTCCACAGATTACAGAATGCCACCAGATGTGCATCGGAAACTACTACTGGTCTTCCAGGGAACGATCAAAGCGTAGATTGTTTCAGACGTTACTCCCATGGAGGAAATTGCGGATGGTGACTGTTGTATTCCAAACCGATGCAATTTCTGTGTTTCATCAACACGCTGACAGTCCACAGAATACAGATTGTCTCCAGATGTGCATCGGAAACTACTACTGGTCTTCCTGGGAACGATCAAATCTTAGTCTGTACCAGACATTACTCTTATTGAGGAAACTGTGGATTATGACAGTTGTATTCACTCCCGATGCAATTTCTGTGCCTCATCAACACTTTGAAGGTCCACAGATTACAGAATGCCTCCAGATGTGCATCGGAAGCTACTACTGGTCTTCCAGGGAACGATCAAAGCGTAGACTGTTTTAGACATTATTCCCATGGAGAAAAGTGCGGATTGTGACTGTAGTATTCAATCCCGATGCAATTTCTGTGTTTCATCAACACTCTGATAGTCCACAGATTACAAAATGCCACCAGAGAGGCATCGGAAACTACTACTGGCCTTCCAGGGAACGATCAATGCGTAGACTCTTAGTGACATTACTCCCATGGAGGAAAGTGCGCATGGTGACTGTTGTATTCAATCCCGATGCAATTTCTGTGTTTCATCAACACTCTGATAGTCCACAGAATACAGATTGTCTCCAGATGTGCATCGGAAACTACTACTGGTCTTCCTGGGAACGATCAAAGCGTAGAGTGTACGAGACATTACTCTTATTGAGGAAACTGTGGATTATGACAGTTGTATTCACTCCCGATGCAATTTCTGTGTCTCATCAACACTTTGAAGTTCCACAGATTACAGAATGCCTCCAGATGTGCATCGGAAACTACTACTGGTCTTCCAGGGAACGATCAAAGCGTAGACTGACTGAGACATTACTCCCACGGAGGAAAGTGCGCAAGGTGACTGTTGTATTCAAGCCCGATGCCATTTCTGTGTTTCATCAACACTCTGATAGTCCACAGTTTACAGAATGCCACCAGATGTGCATCGGAAACTACTACTGGTCTTCCAGGGAACGATGAAAGCGTAGATTGTTTGAGACATTACTCCCATGGAGGAAAGTGCGCAAGGTGACTGTTGTATTCAAGCCCGATGCCATTTCTGTGTTTCATCAACACTCTGATAGTCCACAGTTTACAGAATGCCACCAGATGTGCATCGGAAACTACTACTGGTCTTCCTGTGAACGATCAAAGCGTAAACTGTTAGAGACATTACTCCCATGGAGGAAAGTGCGCATGGTGACTGTTGTTATCAATCCCGATGCAATTTCTGTGTTTCATCAACACTATGACACTCCACAGATTACAGAATGCCACCAGATGTGCATCGGAAACTACTACTGGTCTTGCAGGGAACGATCAAAGCGTAGACTGTTTGAGACATTACTCCCATGGAGGAAAGTGCGCAAGGTGACTGTTGTATTCAAGCCTGATGCCATTTCTGTGTTTCATCAACACTCTGATAGTCCACAGTTTACAGAATGCCACCAGATGTGCATCGGAAACTACTACTGGTCTTCCAGGGAACGATGAAAGCGTAGATTGTTTCAGACGTTACTCCCATTGAGGAAATTGCTGATGGTGACTGTTCTATTCAATCCCGATGCAATTTCTGTGTTTCATCAACACTCTGATAGTCCGTAGAATACAGATTGTCTCCAGATGTGCATCGGAAACTACTACTGGTCTTCCTGGGAACGATTAAAGCGTAAACTGTTTCAGACATTACTCCCATGGAGGAAAGTGCGCATGGTGACTGTTGTATTCAAACCCGATGCCATTTCTGTGTTTCATCAAAACTATGATAGTCCACAGATTACAGAATGCCTCCAGATGTGCATCGGAAACTACTACTGGTCTCCCAGGGAACGATCAAAGCGTAGACTGTTTTAGACATTATTCCCGTGGAGAAAAGTGCGGATTTTGACTGTTGTATTCAATCCCGATGCAATTTCTGTGTTTCATCAACACTCTGATAGTCCACAGATTACAGAATGCCACCAGATGTGCATCGGAAACTACTACTGGTATACCAGGGAACGATCAAAGAGTAGACTGTTTGAGATATAACTCCCGTGGAGGAAAGTGCGCATTGTGACTGTTGTATTCAATCCCGATGCATTTTCTGTGTTACATCAACACTCTGATAGTCCACAGATTACAGAATGCCACCAGTTACTCATCGGAAACCACTACTGGTCTTCCTGGGAACTATCAAAGCGTAGACTGTTTTGAGACATTACTCCCATGGAGGAAAGTGCGCATGGTGACTGTTGTATTCAAACCCGATGCCATTTCTGTGTTTCATCAACACTCTGATAGTCCACAGATTACAGAATGCCTCCAGATGTGCATCGGAAACTACTACTGGTCTTCCAGGGAACGATCAAAGCGTAGACTGTTTTAGACATTACTCCCATGGAGAAAAGTGCGGATTGTGACTGTTGTATTCAATCCCGATGCAATTTCTGTGTTTCATCAACACTATGACAGTCCACAGATTACAGAATGCCACCAGATGTATATCGGAAATTACTACTGGTCTTCCAGGGAACGATCAAATCGTAGACTGTTTGAGACATTACTCCCGTGGAGGAAAGTGCGCATGGTGACTGTTGTTATCAATCCCGATGCAATTTCTGTGTTTCATCAACACTCTGATAGTCCATAGATTACAGAATGCCACCGGATGTGCATCGGAAACTACTACTGGTCTTCCAGGGAACGATCAAAGCGTAGACTATTTGAGACCTTACTCCCATGGAGGAAAGTGCGCATGGTGACTGTTGTATTCAAACCCGATGCAAATTCTGCGTTTCATCAACATTCTGATAGTCCGTAGCATACAGATGGACTCCAGATGTGCATCGGAAACTACTACTTGTCTTCCTGTGAACGATCAAAGCGTAAACAGTTAGAGACATTACTCCCATTGAGGAAAGTGCGCATGGTGACTGTTGTTATCAATCCCGATGCAATTTCTGTGTTTCATCAACACTATGACACTCCACAGATTACAGAATGCCACCGGATGTGCATCGGAAACTACTACTGGTCTTGCAGGGAACGATCAAAGCGTAGACTGTTTGAGACATTACTCCCATGGAGGAAAGTGCGCATGGTGACTGTTGTATTCAAGCCCGATGCCATTTCTGTGTTTCATCAACACTCTGATAGTCCACAGTTTACAGAATGCCACCAGATGTGCATCGGAAACTACTACTGGTCTTCCAGGGAACGATGAAAGCGTAGATTGTTTCAGACGTTACTCCCATGGAGGAAATTGCGGATGGTGACTGTTCTATTCAATCCCGATGCAATTTCTGTGTTTCATCAACACTCTGATAGTCCGTAGAATACAGATTGTCTCCAGATGTGCATCGGAAACTACTACTGGTCTTCCTGTGAACGATCAAAGCGTAAACTGTTAGAGACATTACTCCCATGGAGGAAAGTGCGCATGGTGACTGTTGTTATCAATCCCGATGCAATTTCTGTGTTTCATCAACACTATGACACTCCACAGATTACAGAATGCCACCAGATGTGCATCGGAAACTACTACTGGTCTTGCAGGGAACGATCAAAGCGTAGACTGTTTGAGACATTACTCCCATGGAGGAAAGTGCGCAAGGTGACTGTTGTATTCAAGCCTGATGCCATTTCTGTGTTTCATCAACACTCTGATAGTCCACAGTTTACAGAATGCCACCAGATGTGCATCGGAAACTACTACTGGTCTTCCAGGGAACGATGAAAGCGTAGATTGTTTCAGACGTTACTCCCATTGAGGAAATTGCTGATGGTGACTGTTCTATTCAATCCCGATGCAATTTCTGTGTTTCATCAACACTCTGATAGTCCGTAGAATACAGATTGTCTCCAGATGTGCATCGGAAACTACTACTGGTCTTCCTGGGAACGATTAAAGCGTAAACTGTTTCAGACATTACTCCCATGGAGGAAAGTGCGCATGGTGACTGTTGTATTCAAACCCGATGCCATTTCTGTGTTTCATCAAAACTATGATAGTCCACAGATTACAGAATGCCTCCAGATGTGCATCGGAAACTACTACTGGTCTCCCAGGGAACGATCAAAGCGTAGACTGTTTTAGACATTATTCCCGTGGAGAAAAGTGCGGATTTTGACTGTTGTATTCAATCCCGATGCAATTTCTGTGTTTCATCAACACTCTGATAGTCCACAGATTACAGAATGCCACCAGATGTGCATCGGAAACTACTACTGGTATACCAGGGAACGATCAAAGAGTAGACTGTTTGAGATATAACTCCCGTGGAGGAAAGTGCGCATTGTGACTGTTGTATTCAATCCCGATGCATTTTCTGTGTTACATCAACACTCTGATAGTCCACAGATTACAGAATGCCACCAGTTACTCATCGGAAACCACTACTGGTCTTCCTGGGAACTATCAAAGCGTAGACTGTTTTGAGACATTACTCCCATGGAGGAAAGTGCGCATGGTGACTGTTGTATTCAAACCCGATGCCATTTCTGTGTTTCATCAACACTCTGATAGTCCACAGATTACAGAATGCCTCCAGATGTGCATCGGAAACTACTACTGGTCTTCCAGGGAACGATCAAAGCGTAGACTGTTTTAGACATTACTCCCATGGAGAAAAGTGCGGATTGTGACTGTTGTATTCAATCCCGATGCAATTTCTGTGTTTCATCAACACTATGACAGTCCACAGATTACAGAATGCCACCAGATGTATATCGGAAATTACTACTGGTCTTCCAGGGAACGATCAAATCGTAGACTGTTTGAGACATTACTCCCGTGGAGGAAAGTGCGCATGGTGACTGTTGTTATCAATCCCGATGCAATTTCTGTGTTTCATCAACACTCTGATAGTCCATAGATTACAGAATGCCACCGGATGTGCATCGGAAACTACTACTGGTCTTCCAGGGAACGATCAAAGCGTAGACTATTTGAGACCTTACTCCCATGGAGGAAAGTGCGCATGGTGACTGTTGTATTCAAACCCGATGCAAATTCTGTGTTTCATCAACATTCTGATAGTCCGTAGCATACAGATGGACTCCAGATGTGCATCGGAAACTACTACTTGTCTTCCTGTGAACGATCAAAGCGTAAACAGTTAGAGACATTACTCCCATTGAGGAAAGTGCGCATGGTGACTGTTGTTATCAATCCCGATGCAATTTCTGTGTTTCATCAACACTATGACACTCCACAGATTACAGAATGCCACCGGATGTGCATCGGAAACTACTACTGGTCTTGCAGGGAACGATCAAAGCGTTGACTGTTTGAGACATTACTCCCATGGAGGAAAGTGCGCATGGTGACTGTTGTATTCAAGCCCGATGCCATTTCTGTGTTTCATCAACACTCTGATAGTCCACAGTTTACAGAATGCCACCAGATGTGCATCGGAAACTACTACTGGTCTTCCAGGGAACGATGAAAGCGTAGATTGTTTCAGACGTTACTCCCATGGAGGAAATTGCGGATGGTGACTGTTCTATTCAATCCCGATGCAATTTCTGTGTTTCATCAACACTCTGATAGTCCGTAGAATACAGATTGTCTCCAGATGTGCATCGGAAACTACTACTGGTCTTCCTGGGAACGATTAAAGCGTATACTGTTTGAGACATTACTCCCATGGAGGAAAGTGCGCATGGTGACTGTTGTATTCAAACCCGATGCCATTTCTGTGTTTCATCAACACTATGATAGTCCACAGATTACAGAATGCCTCCAGATGTGCATCGGAAACTACTACTGGTCTTCCAGGGAACGATCAAAGCGTAGACTGTTTTAGACATTATTCCCATGGAGAAAAGTGTGGATTGTGACTGTTGTATTCAATCCCGATGCAATTTCTGTGTTTCATCAACACTCTGATAGTCCACAGATTACAGAATGCCACCATATGTGCATCGGAAACTACTACTGGTATTCCAGGGAACGATCAAAGAGTAGACTGTTTGAGATATAACTCCCGTGGAGGAAAGTGCGCATTGTGACTGTTGTATTCAATCCCGATGCATTTTCTGTGTTACATCAACACTCTGATAGTCCACAGATTACAGAATGCCACCAGTTACTCATCGGAAACCACTACTGGTCTTCCAGGGAACTATCAAAGCGTAGACTGTTTGAGACATTACTCCCATGGAGGAAAGTGCGCATGGTGATCGTTGTATTCAAGCCCGATGCCATTTCTGTGTTTCATCAACACTCTGATAGTCCACAGTTTACAGAATGCCACCAGATGTGCATCGGAAACTACTACTGGTCTTCCAGGGAACGATCAAAGCGTAGATTGTTTCAGACGTTACTCCCATGGAGGAAATTGCGGATGGTGACTGTTCTATTCAATCCCGATGCAATTTCTGTGTTTCATCAACACTCTGATAGTCTGTAGCATACAGATTGTCTGCAGATGTGCATCGGAAACTACTACTGGTCTTCCTGGGATCGATTAAAGCGTAGACTGTTTGAGACATTACTCCCATGGAGGAAAGTGCGCATGGTGACTGTTGTATTCAAAGCCGATGCCATTTCTGTGTTTCATCAACACTCTGATAGTCCACAGATTACAGAATGCCTCCAGATGTGCATCGGAAACTACTACTGGTCTTCCAGGGAACGATCAAAGCGTAGACTGTTTTAGACATTATTCCCATGGTGAAAAGTGCGGATTGTGACTGTTGTATTCAATCACGATGCAATTTCTGTGTTTTATCAACACTCTGATAGTCCACAGATTACAGAATGCCACCAGATGTGCATCGGAAACTACTACTGGTATTCCAGGGAACGATCAAAGAGTAGACTGTTTGAGACAAAACTCCCGTGGAGAAAAATGCGCATGGTGTCTGTTGTTATCAATCCCGATGCAATTTCTGTGTTTCATCAACACTATGACAGTCCACAGATTACAGAATGCCACCAGATGTGCATCGGAAACTACTACTGGTCTTGCAGGGAACGATCAAAGCGTAGACTGTTTGAGACATTACTCCCATGGAGGAAAGTGCGCAAGGTGACTGTTGTATTCAAGCCCGATGCCATTTCTGTGTTTCATCAACACTCTGATAGTCCACAGTTTACAGAATGCCACCAGATGTGCATCGGAAACTACTACTGGTCTTCCAGGGAACGATGAAAGCGTAGATTGTTTCAGACGTTACTCCCATTGAGGAAATTGCTGATGGTGACTGTTCTATTCAATCCCGATGCAATTTCTGTGTTTCATCAACACTCTGATAGTCCGTAGAATACAGATTGTCTCCAGATGTGCATCGGAAACTACTACTGGTCTTCCTGGGAACGATTAAAGCGTAAACTGTTTCAGACATTACTCCCATGGAGGAAAGTGCGCATGGTGACTGTTGTATTCAAACCCGATGCCATTTCTGTGTTTCATCAAAACTATGATAGTCCACAGATTACAGAATGCCTCCAGATGTGCACCGGAAACTACTACTGGTCTCCCAGGGAACGATCAAAGCGTAGACTGTTTTAGACATTATTCCCGTGGAGAAAAGTGCGGATTTTGACTGTTGTATTCAATCCCGATGCAATTTCTGTGTTTCATCAACACTCTGATAGTCCACAGATTACAGAATGCCACCAGATGTGCATCGGAAACTACTACTGGTATACCAGGGAACGATCAAAGAGTAGACTGTTTGAGATATAACTCCCGTGGAGGAAAGTGCGCATTGTGACTGTTGTATTCAATCCCGATGCATTTTCTGTGTTACATCAACACTCTGATAGTCCACAGATTACAGAATGCCACCAGTTACTCATCGGAAACCACTACTGGTCTTCCTGGGAACTATCAAAGCGTAGACTGTTTTGAGACATTACTCCCATGGAGGAAAGTGCGCATGGTGACTGTTGTATTCAAACCCGATGCCATTTCTGTGTTTCATCAACACTCTGATAGTCCACAGATTACAGAATGCCTCCAGATGTGCATCGGAAACTACTACTGGTCTTCCAGGGAACGAACAAAGCGTAGACTGTTTTAGACATTACTCCCATGGAGAAAAGTGCGGATTGTGACTGTTGTATTCAATCCCGATGCAATTTCTGTGTTTCATCAACACTATGACAGTCCACAGATTACAGAATGCCACCAGATGTATATCGGAAATTACTACTGGTCTTCCAGGGAACGATCAAATCGTAGACTGTTTGAGACATTACTCCCGTGGAGGAAAGTGCGCATGGTGACTGTTGTTATCAATCCCGATGCAATTTCTGTGTTTCATCAACACTCTGATAGTCCATAGATTACAGAATGCCACCGGATGTGCATCGGAAACTACTACTGGTCTTCCAGGGAACGATCAAAGCGTAGACTATTTGAGACCTTACTCCCATGGAGGAAAGTGCGCATGGTGACTGTTGTATTCAAACCCGATGCAAATTCTGTGTTTCATCAACATTCTGATAGTCCGTAGCATACAGATGGACTCCAGATGTGCATCGGAAACTACTACTTGTCTTCCTGTGAACGATCAAAGCGTAAACAGTTAGAGACATTACTCCCATTGAGGAAAGTGCGCATGGTGACTGTTGTTATCAATCCCGATGCAATTTCTGTGTTTCATCAACACTATGACACTCCACAGATTACAGAATGCCACCGGATGTGCATCGGAAACTACTACTGGTCTTGCAGGGAACGATCAAAGCGTAGACTGTTTGAGACATTACTCCCATGGAGGAAAGTGCGCATGGTGACTGTTGTATTCAAGCCCGATGCCATTTCTGTGTTTCATCAACACTCTGATAGTCCACAGTTTACAGAATGCCACCAGATGTGCATCGGAAACTACTACTGGTCTTCCTGGGAACGATTAAAGCGTATACTGTTTGAGACATTACTCCCATGGAGGAAAGTGCGCATGGTGACTGTTGTATTCAAACCCGATGCCATTTCTGTGTTTCATCAACACTATGATAGTCCACAGATTACAGAATGCCTCCAGATGTGCATCGGAAACTACTACTGGTCTTCCAGGGAACGATCAAAGCGTAGACTGTTTTAGACATTATTCCCATGGAGAAAAGTGTGGATTGTGACTGTTGTATTCAATCCCGATGCAATTTCTGTGTTTCATCAACACTCTGATAGTCCACAGATTACAGAATGCCACCATATGTGCATCGGAAACTACTACTGGTATTCCAGGGAACGATCAAAGAGTAGACTGTTTGAGATATAACTCCCGTGGAGGAAAGTGCGCATTGTGACTGTTGTATTCAATCCCGATGCATTTTCTGTGTTACATCAACACTCTGATAGTCCACAGATTACAGAATGCCACCAGTTACTCATCGGAAACCACTACTGGTCTTCCAGGGAACTATCAAAGCGTAGACTGTTTGAGACATTACTCCCATGGAGGAAAGTGCGCATGGTGATCGTTGTATTCAAGCCCGATGCCATTTCTGTGTTTCATCAACACTCTGATAGTCCACAGTTTACAGAATGCCACCAGATGTGCATCGGAAACTACTACTGGTCTTCCAGGGAACGATCAAAGCGTAGATTGTTTCAGACGTTACTCCCATGGAGGAAATTGCGGATGGTGACTGTTCTATTCAATCCCGATGCAATTTCTGTGTTTCATCAACACTCTGATAGTCTGTAGCATACAGATTGTCTGCAGATGTGCATCGGAAACTACTACTGGTCTTCCTGGGATCGATTAAAGCGTAGACTGTTTGAGACATTACTCCCATGGAGGAAAGTGCGCATGGTGACTGTTGTATTCAAACCCGATGCCATTTCTGTGTTTCATCAACACTCTGATAGTCCACAGATTACAGAATGCCTCCAGATGTGCATCGGAAACTACTACTGGTCTTCCAGGGAACGATCAAAGCGTAGACTGTTTTAGACATTATTCCCATGGTGAAAAGTGCGGATTGTGACTGTTGTATTCAATCACGATGCAATTTCTGTGTTTTATCAACACTCTGATAGTCCACAGATTACAGAATGCCACCAGATGTGCATCGGAAACTACTACTGGTATTCCAGGGAACGATCAAAGAGTAGACTGTTTGAGACAAAACTCCCGTGGAGAAAAATGCGCATGGTGTCTGTTGTTATCAATCCCGATGCAATTTCTGTGTTTCATCAACACTATGACAGTCCACAGATTGCAGAATGCCACCAGATGTGCATCGGAAACTACTACTGGTCTTCCAGGGAACGATCAAAGCGTAGACTGTTTGAGACATTACTCCCATGGAGGAAAGTGCGCATGGTGACTGTTGTATTCAAACCCGAAGCCATTTCTGTGTATCATCAACACTCTGATAGTCTACAGATTACAGAATGCCACCAGATGTGCATCGGAAACTACTACTGGTCTTCCAGGGAACGATCAAAGCGTAGACTGTTTGAGACATTACTCCCATGGAAAAAATTGCGCATGGCGACTGTTGTATTCAATCCCGATGCAATTTCTGTGTTTCATCAACACTCAGATAGTCCACTGATTACAGAATGCCTCCAGATGTGCATCGGAAACTACTCCTGGTCTTCCAGGGAACGATCAAAGCGTAGACTGTTTGAGACATTACTCTCGTGGAGGAAATTTCGCATGGTGAATGTTGTATTCAATTACGATGCAATTTCTGTGTTTCATCAACACTCAGATAGTCCACAGATTACAGAATGCCCCAGATGTGCATCGGAAACTACTACTGGTCTTCCAGGGTACAATCAAAGCGTAGACTGTTTGAGACATATCTCCCGTGGAGGAAAATGCGCATGGTGACTGTTGATATCAATCCCGATGCAATATCTGTGTTTCATCAACACTCTGACAGTCTACAGATTACAGAATGCCACCAGATGTGCATCGGAAACTACTACTGGTCTTCCAGGGAACGATCAAAGCGTAGATTGTTTCAGACGTTACTCCCATGGAGGAAATTGCGGATGGTGACTGTTGTATTCAATCCCGATGCAATTTCTGTGTTTCATAAACACTCTGATAGTCCACAGAATACAGATTGTCTCCAGATGTGCATCGGAAACTACTACTGGTCTTCCTGGGAACGAACAAACCGTAGACTGTACCAGACATTACTCCCATTGAGGAAACTGAGGATTATGACACTTGTATTCACTCCCGATGCAATTTCTGTGTTTCATCAACACTTTGAAGGTCCACAGATTACAGAATGCCTCCAGATGTAATTCGGAAACTACTACTGGTCTTCCAGGGAACGATCAAAGCGTAGACTGTGTTAGACATTATTCCCATGGAGTAAAGTGCGGATTGTGACTGTTGTACTCAATCCCGATGCAATTTCTGTGTTTCATCAACACTCTGATAGTCCACAGATTACAGAATGCCACCAGATGTGCATCGGAAGCTACTACTAGTATTCCAGGGAACGATCAAAGTGTAGACTGTTTGAGATATCACTCCCGTGGAGGGAAGTGCGCATTGTGACTGTTGTATTCAATCCCGATGCATTTTCTGTGTTCCATCAACACTCTGATAGTCTACAGATTACAGAATGCCACCAGTTATTCATCGGAAACCACTACTGGTCTTCCAGGGAACGATCAAAGCGTAGACTGTTTGAGACATTACTCCCATGGAGGAAAGTGCGCATGGTGACTGTTGTATTCAAACCCGATGCCATTTCTGTGTTTCATCAACGCTCTGTTAGTCCACAGATTACAGAATGCCACCAGATGTGCATCGGAAACTACTACCGGTCTTCCAGGAAACGATCAAAGCGTAGACTGTTTCAGAATTACGCCAATGGAGGAAAGTGCGCATGTTGACGGTTGTATTCAAACCCGATGGAATATCTGTGTTTTATCATACTCTGATAGTCCACAAATTACAGAATACATCCAGATGTGCATCGGAAACTACTACTGGTATTCCAGGGAACGATCAACGCGTAGACTGTTTGAGACATTACTCCCATGGAGGAAAGTGCGCATGGTGACTGTTATATTCAATCCCGACGCAATTTTTGTGTTTCATCAACACTCTGATATTCCACAGATTACAGAATGCCTCCACATGTGCATCGCAAATTACTACTGGTCTTCCAGGGAACTATCAAATCGTAGACTGTTTGAGACATTTCTCCCGTGGAGGAAAGTGCGCATGGTGACTGTTGTTATCAATCCCGATGCAATTTCTGTGTTTCATCAACACTCTGATAGTCCATAGATTACAGAATGCCACCAGATGGGCATCGGAAACTACTACTGGTCTTCCAGGGAACGGTCAAAGCGTAGACTGTTTGAGACATTACTCCCATGGAGGAAAGTGTGCATGGTGAATGTTGTATTCAAACCCGATGCAAAATCTGTGTTTCATTAACATTCTGATAGTCCACAGATTACAGATAGCCTCCAGATGTGCATCGGAAACTACTACTGGTCTTCCTGTGAACGATCAAAGCGTAAACTGGTAGAGACATTACTCCCATGGAGGAAAGTGCGCATGGTGACTGTTGTATTCAATCCCAATGCAATTTCTGTGTTTCATCAACACTCAGATAGTCCACAGATTGCAGAAAGCCTCCAGATGTGCATCGGAAAATACTACTGGTATTCCAGGGAACGATCAAAGAGTAGACTGTTTGAGATATAACTCCCGTGGAGGAAAGTGCGCATTGTGACTGTTGTATTCAATCCCGATGCATTTTCTGTGTTACATCAACACTCTGATAGTCCACAGATTACAGAATGCCACCAGTTACTCATCGGAAACCACTACTGGTCTTCCAGGGAACTATCAAAGCGTAGACTGTTTGAGACATTACTCCCATGGAGGAAAGTGCGCATGGTGACCGTTGTATTCAAGCCCGATGCCATTTCTGTGTTTCATCAACACTCTGATAGTCCACAGTTTACAGAATGCCACCAGATGTGCATCGGAAACTACTACTGGTCTTCCAGGGAACGATCAAAGCGTAGATTGTTTCAGACGTTACTCCCATGGAGGAAATTGCGGATGGTGACTGTTCTATTCAATCCCGATGCAATTTCTGTGTTTCATCAACACTCTGATAGTCTGTAGCATACAGATTGTCTGCAGATGTGCATCGGAAACTACTACTGGTCTTCCTGGGAACGATTAAAGCGTAGACTGTTTGAGACATTACTCCCATGGAGGAAAGTGCGCATGGTGACTGTTGTATTCAAACCCGATGCCATTTCTGTGTTTCATCAACACTCTGATAGTCCACAGATTACAGAATGCCTCCAGATGTGCATCGGAAACTACTACTGGTCTTCCAGGGAACGATCAAAGCGTAGACTGTTTTAGACATTATTCCCATGGTGAAAAGTGCGGATTGTGACTGTTGTATTCAATCCCGATGCAATTTCTGTGTTTTATCAACACTCTGATAGTCCACAGATTACAGAATGCCACCAGATGTGCATCGGAAACTACTACTGGTATTCCAGGGAACGATCAAAGAGTAGACTGTTTGAGACAAAACTCCCGTGGAGAAAAATGCGCATGGTGTCTGTTGTTATCAATCCCGATGCAATTTCTGTGTTTCATCAACACTATGACAGTCCACAGATTACAGAATGCCACCAGATGTGCATCGGAAACTACTACTGGTCTTCCAGGGAACGATCAAAGCGTAGACTGTTTGAGACATTACTCAAATGGAGGAAAGTGCGCATGGTGACTGTTGTATTCAAACCCGAAGCCATTTCTGTGTATCATCAACACTCTGATAGTCTACAGATTACAGAATGCCACCAGATGTGCATCGGAAACTACTACTGGTCTTCCAGGGAACGATCAAAGCGTAGACTGTTTGAGACATTACTCCCATGGAAAAAATTGCGCATGGCGACTGTTGTATTCAATCCCGATGCAATTTCTGTGTTTCATCAACACTCAGATAGTCCACTGATTACAGAATGCCTCCAGATGTGCATCGGAAACTACTCCTGGTCTTCCAGGGAACGATCAAAGCGTAGACTGTTTGAGACATTACTCTCGTGGAGGAAATTTCGCATGGTGAATGTTGTATTCAATTACGATGCAATTTCTGTGTTTCATCAACACTCAGATAGTCCACAGATTACAGAATGCCCCAGATGTGCATCGGAAACTACTACTGGTCTTCCAGGGTACAATCAAAGCGTAGACTGTTTGAGACATATCTCCCGTGGAGGAAAATGCGCATGGTGACTGTTGATATCAATCCCGATGCAATATCTGTGTTTCATCAACACTCTGACAGTCTACAGATTACAGAATGCCACCAGATGTGCATCGGAAACTACTACTGGTCTTCCAGGGAACGATCAAAGCGTAGATTGTTTCAGACGTTACTCCCATGGAGGAAATTGCGGATGGTGACTGTTGTATTCAATCCCGATGCAATTTCTGTGTTTCATAAACACTCTGATAGTCCACAGAATACAGATTGTCTCCAGATGTGCATCGGAAACTACTACTGGTCTTCCTGGGAACGAACAAACCGTAGACTGTACCAGACATTACTCCCATTGAGGAAACTGAGGATTATGACACTTGTATTCACTCCCAATGCAATTTCTGTGTTTCATCAACACTTTGAAGGTCCACAGATTACAGAATGCCTCCAGATGTAATTCGGAAACTACTACTGGTCTTCCAGGGAACGATCAAAGCGTAGACTGTGTTAGACATTATTCCCATGGAGTAAAGTGCGGATTGTGACTGTTGTACTCAATCCCGATGCAATTTCTGTGTTTCATCAACACTCTGATAGTCCACAGATTACAGAATGCCACCAGATGTGCATCGGAAGCTACTACTAGTATTCCAGGGAACGATCAAAGTGCAGACTGTTTGAGATATCACTCCCGTGGAGGGAAGTGCGCATTGTGACTGTTGTATTCAATCCCGATGCATTTTCTGTGTTCCATCAACACTCTGATAGTCTACAGATTACAGAATGCCACCAGTTATTCATCGGAAACCACTACTGGTCTTCCAGGGAACGATCAAAGCGTAGACTGTTTGAGACATTACTCCCATGGAGGAAAGTGCGCATGGTGACTGTTGTATTCAAACCCGATGCCATTTCTGTGTTTCATCAACGCTCTGTTAGTCCACAGATTACAGAATGCCACCAGATGTGCATCGGAAACTACTACTGGTCTTCCAGGAAACGATCAAAGCGTAGACTGTTTCAGAATTACGCCAATGGAGGAAAGTGCGCATGTTGACGGTTGTATTCAAACCCGATGGAATATCTGTGTTTTATCATACTCTGATAGTCCACAAATTACAGAATACATCCAGATGTGCATCGGAAACTACTACTGGTATTCCAGGGAACGATCAACGCGTAGACTGTTTGAGACATTACTCCCATGGAGGAAAGTGCGCATGGTGACTGTTATATTCAATCCCGACGCAATTTTTGTGTTTCATCAACACTCTGATATTCCACAGATTACAGAATGCCTCCACATGTGCATCGCAAATTACTACTGGTCTTCCAGGGAACTATCAAATCGTAGACTGTTTGAGACATTTCTCCCGTGGAGGAAAGTGCGCATGGTGACTGTTGTTATCAATCCCGATGCAATTTCTGTGTTTCATCAACACTCTGATAGTCCATAGATTACAGAATGCCACCAGATGGGCATCGGAAACTACTACTGGTCTTCCAGGGAACGGTCAAAGCGTAGACTGTTTGAGACATTACTCCCATGGAGGAAAGTGTGCATGGTGACTGTTGTATTCAAACCCGATGCAAAATCTGTGTTTCATTAACATTCTGATAGTCCACAGATTACAGATAGCCTCCAGATGTGCATCGGAAACTACTACTGGTCTTCCTGTGAACGATCAAAGCGTAAACTGGTAGAGACATTACTCCCATGGAGGAAAGTGCGCATGGTGACTGTTGTATTCAATCCCAATGCAATTTCTGTGTTTCATCAACACTCAGATAGTCCACAGATTGCAGAAAGCCTCCAGATGTGCATCGGAAAATACTACTGGTATTCCAGGGAACGATCAAAGAGTAGACTGTTTGAGATATAACTCCCGTGGAGGAAAGTGCGCATTGTGACTGTTGTATTCAATCCCGATGCATTTTCTGTGTTACATCAACACTCTGATAGTCCACAGATTACAGAATGCCACCAGTTACTCATCGGAAACCACTACTGGTCTTCCAGGGAACTATCAAAGCGTAGACTGTTTGAGACATTACTCCCATGGAGGAAAGTGCGCATGGTGACCGTTGTATTCAAGCCCGATGCCATTTCTGTGTTTCATCAACACTCTGATAGTCCACAGTTTACAGAATGCCACCAGATGTGCATCGGAAACTACTACTGGTCTTCCAGGGAACGATCAAAGCGTAGATTGTTTCAGACGTTACTCCCATGGAGGAAATTGCGGATGGTGACTGTTCTATTCAATCCCGATGCAATTTCTGTGTTTCATCAACACTCTGATAGTCTGTAGCATACAGATTGTCTGCAGATGTGCATCGGAAACTACTACTGGTCTTCCTGGGAACGATTAAAGCGTAGACTGTTTGAGACATTACTCCCATGGAGGAAAGTGCGCATGGTGACTGTTGTATTCAAACCCGATGCCATTTCTGTGTTTCATCAACACTCTGATAGTCCACAGATTACAGAATGCCTCCAGATGTGCATCGGAAACTACTACTGGTCTTCCAGGGAACGATCAAAGCGTAGACTGTTTTAGACATTATTCCCATGGTGAAAAGTGCGGATTGTGACTGTTGTATTCAATCCCGATGCAATTTCTGTGTTTTATCAACACTCTGATAGTCCACAGATTACAGAATGCCACCAGATGTGCATCGGAAACTACTACTGGTATTCCAGGGAACGATCAAAGAGTAGACTGTTTGAGACAAAACTCCCGTGGAGAAAAATGCGCATGGTGTCTGTTGTTATCAATCCCGATGCAATTTCTGTGTTTCATCAACACTATGACAGTCCACAGATTACAGAATGCCACCAGATGTGCATCGGAAACTACTACTGGTCTTCCAGGGAACGATCAAAGCGTAGACTGTTTGAGACATTACTCAAATGGAGGAAAGTGCGCATGGTGACTGTTGTATTCAAACCCGAAGCCATTTCTGTGTATCATCAACACTCTGATAGTCTACAGATTACAGAATGCCACCAGATGTGCATCGGAAACTACTACTGGTCTTCCAGGGAACGATCAAAGCGTAGACTGTTTGAGACATTACTCCCATGGAAAAAATTGCGCATGGCGACTGTTGTATTCAATCCCGATGCAATTTCTGTGTTTCATCAACACTCAGATAGTCCACTGATTACAGAATGCCTCCAGATGTGCATCGGAAACTACTCCTGGTCTTCCAGGGAACGATCAAAGCGTAGACTGTTTGAGACATTACTCTCGTGGAGGAAATTTCGCATGGTGAATGTTGTATTCAATTACGATGCAATTTCTGTGTTTCATCAACACTCAGATAGTCCACAGATTACAGAATGCCCCAGATGTGCATCGGAAACTACTACTGGTCTTCCAGGGTACAATCAAAGCGTAGACTGTTTGAGACATATCTCCCGTGGAGGAAAATGCGCATGGTGACTGTTGATATCAATCCCGATGCAATATCTGTGTTTCATCAACACTCTGACAGTCTACAGATTACAGAATGCCACCAGATGTGCATCGGAAACTACTACTGGTCTTCCAGGGAACGATCAAAGCGTAGATTGTTTCAGACGTTACTCCCATGGAGGAAATTGCGGATGGTGACTGTTGTATTCAATCCCGATGCAATTTCTGTGTTTCATAAACACTCTGATAGTCCACAGAATACAGATTGTCTCCAGATGTGCATCGGAAACTACTACTGGTCTTCCTGGGAACGAACAAACCGTAGACTGTACCAGACATTACTCCCATTGAGGAAACTGAGGATTATGACACTTGTATTCACTCCCAATGCAATTTCTGTGTTTCATCAACACTTTGAAGGTCCACAGATTACAGAATGCCTCCAGATGTAATTCGGAAACTACTACTGGTCTTCCAGGGAACGATCAAAGCGTAGACTGTGTTAGACATTATTCCCATGGAGTAAAGTGCGGATTGTGACTGTTGTACTCAATCCCGATGCAATTTCTGTGTTTCATCAACACTCTGATAGTCCACAGATTACAGAATGCCACCAGATGTGCATCGGAAGCTACTACTAGTATTCCAGGGAACGATCAAAGTGTAGACTGTTTGAGATATCACTCCCGTGGAGGGAAGTGCGCATTGTGACTGTTGTATTCAATCCCGATGCATTTTCTGTGTTCCATCAACACTCTGATAGTCTACAGATTACAGAATGCCACCAGTTATTCATCGGAAACCACTACTGGTCTTCCAGGGAACGATCAAAGCGTAGACTGTTTGAGACATTACTCCCATGGAGGAAAGTGCGCATGGTGACTGTTATATTCAATCCCGACGCAATTTTTGTGTTTCATCAACACTCTGATATTCCACAGATTACAGAATGCCTCCACATGTGCATCGCAAATTACTACTGGTCTTCCAGGGAACTATCAAATCGTAGACTGTTTGAGACATTTCTCCCGTGGAGGAAAGTGCGCATGGTGACTGTTGTTATCAATCCCGATGCAATTTCTGTGTTTCATCAACACTCTGATAGTCCATAGATTACAGAATGCCACCAGATGGGCATCGGAAACTACTACTGGTCTTCCAGGGAACGGTCAAAGCGTAGACTGTTTGAGACATTACTCCCATGGAGGAAAGTGTGCATGGTGACTGTTGTATTCAAACCCGATGCAAAATCTGTGTTTCATTAACATTCTGATAGTCCACAGATTACAGATAGCCTCCAGATGTGCATCGGAAACTACTACTGGTCTTCCTGTGAACGATCAAAGCGTAAACTGGTAGAGACATTACTCCCATGGAGGAAAGTGCGCATGGTGACTGTTGTATTCAATCCCAATGCAATTTCTGTGTTTCATCAACACTCAGATAGTCCACAGATTGCAGAAAGCCTCCAGATGTGCATCGGAAAATACTACTGGTATTCCAGGGAACGATCAAAGAGTAGACTGTTTGAGATATAACTCCCGTGGAGGAAAGTGCGCATTGTGACTGTTGTATTCAATCCCGATGCATTTTCTGTGTTACATCAACACTCTGATAGTCCACAGATTACAGAATGCCACCAGTTACTCATCGGAAACCACTACTGGTCTTCCAGGGAACTATCAAAGCGTAGACTGTTTGAGACATTACTCCCATGGAGGAAAGTGCGCATGGTGACCGTTGTATTCAAGCCCGATGCCATTTCTGTGTTTCATCAACACTCTGATAGTCCACAGTTTACAGAATGCCACCAGATGTGCATCGGAAACTACTACTGGTCTTCCAGGGAACGATCAAAGCGTAGATTGTTTCAGACGTTACTCCCATGGAGGAAATTGCGGATGGTGACTGTTCTATTCAATCCCGATG
The DNA here is from genome assembly GCF_023897955.1 of Schistocerca gregaria. Taxonomy (NCBI): domain Eukaryota; kingdom Metazoa; phylum Arthropoda; class Insecta; order Orthoptera; family Acrididae; genus Schistocerca; species Schistocerca gregaria. Next base: position 11,550,041 of record NC_064926.1, on the reverse strand, counting down.
CAATTTCTGTGTTTCATCAACACTCTGATAGTCTGTAGCATACAGATTGTCTGCAGATGTGCATCGGAAACTACTACTGGTCTTCCTGGGAACGATTAAAGCGTAGACTGTTTGAGACATTACTCCCATGGAGGAAAGTGCGCATGGTGACTGTTGTATTCAAACCCGATGCCATTTCTGTGTTTCATCAACACTCTGATAGTCCACAGATTACAGAATGCCTCCAGATGTGCATCGGAAACTACTACTGGTCTTCCAGGGAACGATCAAAGCGTAGACTGTTTTAGACATTATTCCCATGGTGAAAAGTGCGGATTGTGACTGTTGTATTCAATCCCGATGCAATTTCTGTGTTTTATCAACACTCTGATAGTCCACAGATTACAGAATGCCACCAGATGTGCATCGGAAACTACTACTGGTATTCCAGGGAACGATCAAAGAGTAGACTGTTTGAGACAAAACTCCCGTGGAGAAAAATGCGCATGGTGTCTGTTGTTATCAATCCCGATGCAATTTCTGTGTTTCATCAACACTATGACAGTCCACAGATTACAGAATGCCACCAGATGTGCATCGGAAACTACTACTGGTCTTCCAGGGAACGATCAAAGCGTAGACTGTTTGAGACATTACTCAAATGGAGGAAAGTGCGCATGGTGACTGTTGTATTCAAACCCGAAGCCATTTCTGTGTATCATCAACACTCTGATAGTCTACAGATTACAGAATGCCACCAGATGTGCATCGGAAACTACTACTGGTCTTCCAGGGAACGATCAAAGCGTAGACTGTTTGAGACATTACTCCCATGGAAAAAATTGCGCATGGCGACTGTTGTATTCAATCCCGATGCAATTTCTGTGTTTCATCAACACTCAGATAGTCCACTGATTACAGAATGCCTCCAGATGTGCATCGGAAACTACTCCTGGTCTTCCAGGGAACGATCAAAGCGTAGACTGTTTGAGACATTACTCTCGTGGAGGAAATTTCGCATGGTGAATGTTGTATTCAATTACGATGCAATTTCTGTGTTTCATCAACACTCAGATAGTCCACAGATTACAGAATGCCCCAGATGTGCATCGGAAACTACTACTGGTCTTCCAGGGTACAATCAAAGCGTAGACTGTTTGAGACATATCTCCCGTGGAGGAAAATGCGCATGGTGACTGTTGATATCAATCCCGATGCAATATCTGTGTTTCATCAACACTCTGACAGTCTACAGATTACAGAATGCCACCAGATGTGCATCGGAAACTACTACTGGTCTTCCAGGGAACGATCAAAGCGTAGATTGTTTCAGACGTTACTCCCATGGAGGAAATTGCGGATGGTGACTGTTGTATTCAATCCCGATGCAATTTCTGTGTTTCATAAACACTCTGATAGTCCACAGAATACAGATTGTCTCCAGATGTGCATCGGAAACTACTACTGGTCTTCCTGGGAACGAACAAACCGTAGACTGTACCAGACATTACTCCCATTGAGGAAACTGAGGATTATGACACTTGTATTCACTCCCAATGCAATTTCTGTGTTTCATCAACACTTTGAAGGTCCACAGATTACAGAATGCCTCCAGATGTAATTCGGAAACTACTACTGGTCTTCCAGGGAACGATCAAAGCGTAGACTGTGTTAGACATTATTCCCATGGAGTAAAGTGCGGATTGTGACTGTTGTACTCAATCCCGATGCAATTTCTGTGTTTCATCAACACTCTGATAGTCCACAGATTACAGAATGCCACCAGATGTGCATCGGAAGCTACTACTAGTATTCCAGGGAACGATCAAAGTGTAGACTGTTTGAGATATCACTCCCGTGGAGGGAAGTGCGCATTGTGACTGTTGTATTCAATCCCGATGCATTTTCTGTGTTCCATCAACACTCTGATAGTCTACAGATTACAGAATGCCACCAGTTATTCATCGGAAACCACTACTGGTCTTCCAGGGAACGATCAAAGCGTAGACTGTTTGAGACATTACTCCCATGGAGGAAAGTGCGCATGGTGACTGTTGTATTCAAACCCGATGCCATTTCTGTGTTTCATCAACGCTCTGTTAGTCCACAGATTACAGAATGCCACCAGATGTGCATCGGAAACTACTACTGGTCTTCCAGGAAACGATCAAAGCGTAGACTGTTTCAGAATTACGCCAATGGAGGAAAGTGCGCATGTTGACGGTTGTATTCAAACCCGATGGAATATCTGTGTTTTATCATACTCTGATAGTCCACAAATTACAGAATACATCCAGATGTGCATCGGAAACTACTACTGGTATTCCAGGGAACGATCAACGCGTAGACTGTTTGAGACATTACTCCCATGGAGGAAAGTGCGCATGGTGACTGTTGTATTCAATCCCAATGCAATTTCTGTGTTTCATCAACACTCAGATAGTCCACAGATTGCAGAAAGCCTCCAGATGTGCATCGGAAACTACTACTGGTATTCCAGGGAACGATCAAAGAGTAGACTGTTTGAGATATAACTCCCGTGGAGGAAAGTGCGCATTGTGACTGTTGTATTCAATCCCGATGCATTTTCTGTGTTACATCAACACTCTGATAGTCCACAGATTACAGAATGCCACCAGTTACTCATCGGAAACCACTACTGGTCTTCCAGGGAACTATCAAAGCGTAGACTGTTTGAGACATTACTCCCATGGAGGAAAGTGCGCATGGTGACCGTTGTATTCAAGCCCGATGCCATTTCTGTGTTTCATCAACACTCTGATAGTCCACAGTTTACAGAATGCCACCAGATGTGCATCGGAAACTACTACTGGTCTTCCAGGGAACGATCAAAGCGTAGATTGTTTCAGACGTTACTCCCATGGAGGAAATTGCGGATGGTGACTGTTCTATTCAATCCCGATGCAATTTCTGTGTTTCATCAACACTCTGATAGTCTGTAGCATACAGATTGTCTGCAGATGTGCATCGGAAACTACTACTGGTCTTCCTGGGAACGATTAAAGCGTAGACTGTTTGAGACATTACTCCCATGGAGGAAAGTGCGCATGGTGACTGTTGTATTCAAACCCGATGCCATTTCTGTGTTTCATCAACACTCTGATAGTCCACAGATTACAGAATGCCTCCAGATGTGCATCGGAAACTACTACTGGTCTTCCAGGGAACGATCAAAGCGTAGACTGTTTTAGACATTATTCCCATGGTGAAAAGTGCGGATTGTGACTGTTGTATTCAATCCCGATGCAATTTCTGTGTTTTATCAACACTCTGATAGTCCACAGATTACAGAATGCCACCAGATGTGCATCGGAAACTACTACTGGTATTCCAGGGAACGATCAAAGAGTAGACTGTTTGAGACAAAACTCCCGTGGAGAAAAATGCGCATGGTGTCTGTTGTTATCAATCCCGATGCAATTTCTGTGTTTCATCAACACTATGACAGTCCACAGATTACAGAATGCCACCAGATGTGCATCGGAAACTACTACTGGTCTTCCAGGGAACGATCAAAGCGTAGACTGTTTGAGACATTACTCCCATGGAGGAAAGTGCGCATGGTGACTGTTGTATTCAAACCCGAAGCCATTTCTGTGTATCATCAACACTCTGATAGTCTACAGATTACAGAATGCCACCAGATGTGCATCGGAAACTACTACTGGTCTTCCAGGGAACGATCAAAGCGTAAACTGTTTGAGACATTACTCCCATGGAAAAAATTGCGCATGGCGACTGTTGTATTCAATCCCGATGCAATTTCTGTGTTTCATCAACACTCAGATAGTCCACTGATTACAGAATGCCTCCAGATGTGCATCGGAAACTACTCCTGGTCTTCCAGGGAACGATCAAAGCGTAGACTGTTTGAGACATTACTCTCGTGGAGGAAATTTCGCATGGTGAATGTTGTATTCAATTACGATGCAATTTCTGTGTTTCATCAACACTCAGATAGTCCACAGATTACAGAATGCCCCAGATGTGCATCGGAAACTACTACTGGTCTTCCAGGGTACAATCAAAGCGTAGACTGTTTGAGACATATCTCCCGTGGAGGAAAATGCGCATTTTGACTGTTGATATCAATCCCGATGCAATATCTGTGTTTCATCAACACTCTGACAGTCTACAGATTACAGAATGCCACCAGATGTGCATCGGAAACTACTACTGGTCTTCCAGGGAACGATCAAAGCGTAGATTGTTTCAGACGTTACTCCCATGGAGGAAATTGCGGATGGTGACTGTTGTATTCAATCCCGATGCAATTTCTGTGTTTCATAAACACTCTGATAGTCCACAGAATACAGATTGTCTCCAGATGTGCATCGGAAACTACTACTGGTCTTCCTGGGAACGAACAAACCGTAGACTGTACCAGACATTACTCCCATTGAGGAAACTGAGGATTATGACACTTGTATTCACTCCCAATGCAATTTCTGTGTTTCATCAACACTTTGAAGGTCCACAGATTACAGAATGCCTCCAGATGTAATTCGGAAACTACTACTGGTCTTCCAGGGAACGATCAAAGCGTAGACTGTGTTAGACATTATTCCCATGGAGTAAAGTGCGGATTGTGACTGTTGTACTCAATCCCGATGCAATTTCTGTGTTTCATCAACACTCTGATAGTCCACAGATTACAGAATGCCACCAGATGTGCATCGGAAGCTACTACTAGTATTCCAGGGAACGATCAAAGTGTAGACTGTTTGAGATATCACTCCCGTGGAGGGAAGTGCGCATTGTGACTGTTGTATTCAATCCCGATGCATTTTCTGTGTTCCATCAACACTCTGATAGTCTACAGATTACAGAATGCCACCAGTTATTCATCGGAAACCACTACTGGTCTTCCAGGGAACGATCAAAGCGTAGACTGTTTGAGACATTACTCCCATGGAGGAAAGTGCGCATGGTGACTGTTGTATTCAAACCCGATGCCATTTCTGTGTTTCATCAACGCTCTGTTAGTCCACAGATTACAGAATGCCACCAGATGTGCATCGGAAACTACTACTGGTCTTCCAGGAAACGATCAAAGCGTAGACTGTTTCAGAATTACGCCAATGGAGGAAAGTGCGCATGTTGACGGTTGTATTCAAACCCGATGGAATATCTGTGTTTTATCATACTCTGATAGTCCACAAATTACAGAATACATCCAGATGTGCATCGGAAACTACTACTGGTATTCCAGGGAACGATCAACGCGTAGACTGTTTGAGACATTACTCCCATGGAGGAAAGTGCGCATGGTGACTGTTATATTCAATCCCGACGCAATTTTTGTGTTTCATCAACACTCTGATATTCCACAGATTACAGAATGCCTCCACATGTGCATCGCAAATTACTACTGGTCTTCCAGCGAACTATCAAATCGTAGACTGTTTGAGACATTTCTCCCGTGGAGGAAAGTGCGCATGGTGACTGTTGTTATCAATCCCGATGCAATTTCTGTGTTTCATCAACACTCTGATAGTCCATAGATTACAGAATGCCACCAGATGGGCATCGGAAACTACTACTGGTCTTCCAGGGAACGGTCAAAGCGTAGACTGTTTGAGACATTACTCCCATGGAGGAAAGTGTGCATGGTGACTGTTGTATTCAAACCCGATGCAAAATCTGTGTTTCATTAACATTCTGATAGTCCACAGATTACAGATAGCCTCCAGATGTGCATCGGAAACTACTACTGGTCTTCCTGTGAACGATCAAAGCGTAAACTGGTAGAGACATTACTCCCATGGAGGAAAGTGCGCATGGTGACTGTTGTATTCAATCCCAATGCAATTTCTGTGTTTCATCAACACTCAGATAGTCCAGAGATTGCAGAAAGCCTCCAGATGTGCATCGGAAACTACTACTGGTCTTCCAGGGAACGATCAAAGCGTAGACTGTTTGAGACATAACCCCCGTGGAGGAAAATGCGCATGGTGACTGTTGATATCAATCCCGATGCAATTTCTGTGTTTCATCAACACTCTGACAGTCCACAGATTACCGAATGCCACCAGATGTGCATCGAAAACTACTACTGGTCTTCCAGGGAACGATCAAAGCGTAGACTGTTTGAGACATTACTCCCATGGAGAAATGTGCGCATGGTCACTGTTATATTCAATCCCGATGCCATTTCTGTGTTTCATCAACACTCTGATAGTCCACAGTTTACAGAATGCCACCAGATGTGCATCGGAAACTACTACTGGTCTTCCAGGGAACGATCAAAGCGTAGATTGTTTCAGACGTTACTCCCATGGAGGAAATTGCGGATGGTGACTGTTATACTCAATCCCGATGCAATTTCTGTGTTTCATCAACACTCTGATAGTCCGTAGAATACAGATTGTCTCCAGATGTGCATCGGAAACTACTACTGGTCTTCCTGGCAACGATCAAAGCGTAGACTGTTTGAGACATTACTCCCATGGAGGAAAGTGCGCATGGTGACTGTTGTATTCAAACCCAATGCCATTTCTGTGTTTCATCAACACTCTGATAGTCCACAGATTACAGAATGCCACCAGATGTGCATCGGAAACTACTACTGGTCTTCCAGGGAACGATCAAAGCGTAGATTGTTTCAGACGTTACTCCCATGGAGGAAATTGCTTATGGTGAATGTTATATTCAATCCCGATGCAATTTCTGTGTTTCATCAACACTCTGATAGTCCGTAGAATACAGATTGTCTCCAGATGTGCATCGGAAACTACTACTGGTCTTCCTGGGAACGATCAAAGCGTAGACTGTGCCAGACATTACTCCCATTGAGGAAACTCTGGATTATGACAGTTGTATTCACTCCCGATGCAATTTCTGTGTTTCATCAACACTTTGAATGTCCACAGATTACAGAATGCCACCAGATGTGCATCGGAAACTACTACTGGTCTTCCAGGGAACGATCAAAGCGTAGAATGTTTCAGACGTTACTCCCATGGAGGAAATTGCGGATGGTGACTGTTGTATTCAATCCCGATGCCATTTCGGTGTTTCATCAACACTCTGATAGTTCATAGATTACAGAATGCCTCCGGATGGGCATCGGAAACTACTACAGGTCTTCCAGGGAACGATCAAATCGTAGACTATTTGAGACATTACTCCCATGGAGGAAAGTGCACATGGTGACTGTTGCATTCAAACCCGACGCAAATTCTGTGTTTCATCAACATTCTGATAGTCCACAGATTACAGATAGCCTCCAGATGTGCATCGGAAACTACTACTGGTTTTCCTGTGAACGATTAAATCGTAAACTGTTAGAGACATTACTCCCATGGAGGAAAGTGCGCATGGTGACTGTTGTATTCAATCCCGATGCAATTTCTGTGTTTCATCAACAATCAGATAGTCCACAGATTGCAGAATGCCTCCAGATGTGCATCGGAAACTACTACTGGTCTTCCGGGGAACGATCAAAGCGTAGACTGTTTGAGACATTACTCCCGTGGACGAAAGTGCGCATGGTGACTGTTCTATTCAATTACGATGCAATTTCTGTGTTTCATCAACACTCAGATCGTCCACAGATTACAGAATGCCTCCAGATGTGCATCGGAAACTAATACTGGTATTCCAGGGAACGATCAAAGCGTAGACTGTTTGAGACAAAACTCCCGTGGAGAAAAATGCGCATGGTGTCTGTTGTTGTCAATCCCGATGCAATTTCTGTGTTTCATCAACACTATGACAGTCCACAGATTACAGAATGCCACCAGATGTGCATAGGAAACTACTACTGGTCTTCCAGGGAACGATCAAAGCGTAGACTGTTTGAGACATTACTCCCGTGGAGGAAAGTTCGCATGGTGAATGTTGTATTCAATTACGATGCAATTTCTGTGTATCATCAACACTCAGATAGTCCACAGATTACAGAATGCCTCCAGATGTGCATCGGGAACTACCACTGGTCTTCCAGGGTACGATCAAAACGTAGACTGTTTGAGACATAACTCCCGTGGAGGAAAATGCGCATGTTGACTGTTGATATCAATCCCGATGCAATTTCTGTGTTTCATCAACACTCTGACAGTCTACAGGTTACAGAATGCCACCAGATGTGCATCGGAAACTACTACTGGTCTTCCAGGGAACGATCAAAGCGTAGACTGTTTGAGACATTACTCCCATGGATGAAAGTGCGCAGGGTGACTGTTGTATTCAAACCCGATGCCATTGCTGTGTTTCATCAACACTCTGATAGTACACAGATTACAGAATGCCACCAGATGTGCATCGGAAACTACTACTGGTCTTCGAGGGAACGATCAAAGCGTAGATTGTTTTAGACATTATTCCCATGGAGAAAAGTGCTTATTGTGACTGTTGTATTCAATCCCGATGCAATTTCTGTGTTTCATCAACACTTTGAAGGTCCACAGATTACAGAATGCCTCCAGATGTGCATCGGAAACTACTACTTGTCTTCCAGGGAACGATCAAACCGTAGACTGTTTTAGACATTATTCCCATGGAGAAAAGAGCGGATCGTGACTGTTGTATTCAATCCCGATGCAATTTCTGTGCTTCATCAACACTCTGATAGTCCACAGATTACAGAATGCCACCAGATGTGCATCGGAAACTACTACTGGTATTCCAGGGAACGATCAAATAGTAGACTGTTTGAGTTATCACTCCTGAGGGGGAAAGTGCGCATTGTGACTGTTGCATTCAATCCCGATGCATTTTCTGTGTTACATCAACACTCTGACAGTCCACAGATTTCAGAATGCCACCAGTTATTCATCGGAAACCACTACTGGTCTTCCAGGGAACGATCAAAGCGTAGACTGTTTGAGACATTACTCCCATGGAGGAAAGTGCGCATGGTGACTGTTGTATTCAAACCCGATGCCATTTCTGTGTTTCATCAACACTCTGATAGTTAACAGATTACAGAATGCCACCAGATGTGCATCGGAAACTACTACTGGTCTTCCAGGGAACGGTCAAAGCGTAGACTGTTTGAGACAAAACTCCCGTGGAGAAAAATGCGCATGGTGACTGTTGTTATCAATCACGATGCAATTTCTGTGTTTCATCAACACTATGACAGTCCACAGATTACAGAATGCCACCAGATGTGCATCGGAAGCTACTACTGGTCTTCCAGGTAACGATCAAAGCGTAGACTGTTTGAGACATTACTCCCATGGAGGAAAGTGCGAATGGTGACTGTTGTATTCAAACCCGATGCCATTTCTGTGTTTCATCAACACTTTGATAGTCTACAGATTACAGAATGCCACCAGATGTGCATCGGAAACTACTACTGGTCTTCCAGGGAACGATCAAAGCGTAGACTGCTTGAGACATTACTCCCATGGAAAAAATTGCGCATGGTGACTGTTGTATTCAATCCCGATGCAATTTCTGTGTTTCATCAACACTCAGATACTCCACAGATTACAGAATGCCTCCAGATGTGCATCGGAAACTACTACTGGTGTTCCAGGGAACGATCAAAGCGTAGACTGTTTGAGACATTACTCCCGTGGAGGAAAGTTCGCATGGAAAATGTTGTATTCAATTACGATGCAATTTCTGTGTTTCATCAACACTCAGATAGTCCACAGATTACAGAATGCCTCCAGATGTGCATCGGAAACTACTACTGGTCTTCCAGGGTACGATCAAAGCGTAGACTGTTTGAGACATATCTCCCGTGGAGGAAAATGCGCATGGTGACTGTTGATATCAATCCCGATGCAATATATGTGTTTCATCAACACTCTGACAGTCTACAGATTACGGAATTCCACCAGATGTGCATCGCAAACTACTACTGGTCTTCCAGGGAACGATCAAAGCGTAGATTGTTTGAGACATTACTCCCATGGAGGAAGGTGCGCATGGTGACTTGTATTCAAACCCGATGCCATTTCTGTGTTTCATCAACACTCTGATAGTCCACAGATTACAGAATGCCAACAGATGTGCATCGGAAACTACTACTGGTCTTCCAGGGAACGATCAAAGCGTAGATTGTTTCAGACGTTACTCCCATGGAGGAAATTGCGGATGGTGACTGTTGTATTCAATCCCGATGCAATTTCTGTGTTTCATCAACACTCTGATAGTCCACAGAATACAGATTGTCTCCAGATGTGCATCGGAAACTAATACTGATCTTCCTGGGAACGATCAAAGCGTAGACTGTACCAGACATTACTCCCATTGAGGAAACTGTGGATTATGACAGTTGTATTCACTCCCGATGCAATTTCTGTGTTTCATCAACACTTTGAAGGTCCACAGATTACAGAATGCCACCAGATGTAATTCGGCAACTACTACTGGTCTTCCAGGGAACGATCAAAGCATAGACTGTGTTAGACATTATTCCCATGTAGAAAAGTGCGGATTGTGACTGTTGTACTCAATCCCGATGCAATTTCTGTGTTTCATCAACACTCTGATATTCCACAGATTACAGAATGCCACCAGATGCGCATCGGAAGCTACTACTGGTATTCCAGGGAACGATCAAAGTGTAGACTGTTTGAGATATCACTCCCGTGGAGGAAAGTGCGCATTGTGACTGTTGTATTCAATCCCGATGCATTTTCTGTGTTACATCAACAATCTGATAGTCCACAGATTACAGAATGCCACCAGTTATTCATCGGAAACCACTACTGGTCTTGCAGGGAACGATCAAAGCGTAGACAGTTTGAGACATTCCTCCCATGGAGGAAAGTGCGCATGGTGACTGTTGTATTCAAACCCGATGCAATTTCTGTGTTTCATCAACACTCTGATAGTCCATAGATTACAGAATGCCACCAGATGGGCATCGGAAACTACTACTGGTCTTCCAGGGAACGATCAAAGCGTAGACTGTTTGAGACATTACTCCCATGGAGGAAAGTGTGCATGGTGACTGTTGTATTCAAACCCGATGCAAATTCTGTGTTTCATCAACATTCTGATAGCCCACAGATTACAGATAGCCTCCAGATGTGCATCGGAAACTACTACTGGTCTTCCTGTGAACGATCTAAGCGTAAACTGGTAGAGACATTACTCCCATGGAGGAAAGTGCGCATGGTGACTGTTGTATTCAATCCCGATGCAATTTCTGTGTTTCATCAACACTCAGATAGTCCACAGATTGCAGAATGCCTCCAGATGTGCATCGGAAACTACTACTGGTCCTCCAGGGAACGATCAAAGCGTAGACTGTTTGAGACATAACTCCCGTGGAGGAAAATGCGCATGGTGACTGTTGATATCAATCCCGATGCAATTTCTGTGTTTCATCAACACTCTGACAGTCCACAGAATACAGATTGTCTCCAGATGTGCATCGGAATTTACTACTGGTCTTCCTGGGAACGATCAAAGCGTGGACTGTGCCAGACATTACTCCCATTGAGGAAACTGTGGATTATGACAGTTGTATTCACTCCCGATGCAATTTCTGTGTTTCATCAACACTTTGAAGGTCCACAGATTACAGAATGCCTCCAGATGTGCATCGGAAACTACTACTGGTCTTCCATTGAACGATCAAAGCGTAGACTGTTTTAGACATTATTCCCATGGAGAAAAGTGCAGATTGTGACTGTTGTATTCAAACCCGATGCCATTTCTGTGTTTCATCAACACTCTGATAGTCCACAGATTACAGAATGCCACCAGATGTGCATCGTAAACTACTACTGGTCTTCCAGGGAACGATCAAATCGTAAACTGTTTGAGACATTACTACCATGGACGAAAGTGTGCATGGTGACTGTTGTATTCAATCCCGATGCAATTTCTGTGTTTCATCACCTCTATGATAGTCCACGGACTACAGAATGTTTCCAGATGTGCATTCTAAACTACTACTGGTCTTCCAGGGAACGATCAAAGCGTAGACTGTTTGAGACATTACTCCCATGGAGGAAAGTGCGCATGGTGACTGTTGTATTCAAACCCAATGCCATTTCTGTGTTTCATCAACACTCTGGTAGTTAACAGATTACAGAATGCCACCAGATGTGCATCGGAAACTACTACTGGTCTTCCAGGGAACGGTCAAAGCGTAGACTGTTTGAGACAAAACTCCCGTGGAGAAAAATGCGCATGGTGACTGTTGTTATCAATCACGATGCAATTTCTGTGTTTCATCAACACTATGACAGTCCACAGATTACAGAATGCCACCAGATGTGCATCGGAAGCTACTACTGGTCTTCCAGGTAACGATCAAAGCGTAGACTGTTTGAGACATTACTCCCATGGAGGAAAGTGCGCATGGTGACTGTTGTATTCAAACCCGATGCCATTTCTGTGTTTCATCAACACTCTGATAGTCTACAGATTACAGAATGCCACCAGATGTGCATCGGAAACTACTACTGGTCTTCCAGGGAACGATCAAAGCGTAGACTGCTTGAGACATTACTCCCATGGAAAAAATTTCGCATTTTGACTGTTGTATTCAATCCCGATGCCATTTCTGTGTTTCATCAACACTCAGATACTCCACAGATTACAGAATGCCTCCAGATGTGCATCGGAAACTACTACTGGTGTTCCAGGGAACGATCAAAGCGTAGACTGTTTGAGACATTACTCCAGTGGAGGAAAGTTCGCATGAAAAATGTTGTATTCAATTACGATGCAATTTCTGTGTTTCATCAACACTCAGATAGTCCACAGATTACAGAATGCCTCCAGATGTGCATCGGAAACTACTATTGGTCTTCCAGGGTACGATCAAAGCGTAGACTGTTTGAGACATATCTCCCGTGGAGGAAAAGGCGCATGGTGACTGTTGATATCAATCCCGATGCAATATATGTGTTTCATCAACACTCTGACAGTCTACAGATTACGGAATGCCACCAGATGTGCATCGCAAACTACTACTGGTCTTCCAGGGAACGATCAAAGCGTAGATTGTTTGAGACATTACTCCCATGGAGGAAGGTGCGCATGGTGACTTGTATTCAAACCCGATGCCATTTCTGTGTTTCATCAACACTCTGATAGTCCACAGATTACAGAATGCCACCAGATGTGCATCGGAAACTACTACTGGTCTTCCAGGGAACGATCAAAGCGTAGATTGTTTCAGACGTTACTCCCATGGAGGAAATTGCGGATGGTGACTGTTGTATTCAATCCCGATGCAATTTCTGTGTTTCATCAACACTCTGATAGTCCACAGAATACAGATTGTCTCCAGATGGGCATCGGAAACTAATACTGGTCTTCCTGGGAACGTTCAAAGCGTAGACTGTACCAGACATTACTCCCATTGAGGAAACTGTGGATTATGACAGTTGTATTCACTCCCGATGCAATTTCTGTGTTTCATCAACACTTTGAAGGTCCACAGATTACACAATGCCTCCAGATGTAATTCGGCAACTACTACTGGTCTTCCAGGGAACGATCAAAGCATAGACTGTGTTAGACATTATTCCCATGGAGAAAAGTGCGGATTGTGGCTGTTGTACTCAATCCCGATGCAATTTCTGTGTTAAATCAACACTCTGATAGTCCACAGATTACAGAATGCCACCAGATGTGCATCGGAAGCTACTACTGGTATTCCAGGGAACGATCAAAGTGTAGACTGTTTGAGATATCACTCCCGTGGAGGAAAGTGCGCATTGTGACTGTTGTATTCAATCCCGATGCATTTTCTGTGTTACATCAACAATCTGATAGTCCACAGATTACAGAATGCCTCCACATGTGCATCGGAAATTACTACTGGTCTTCCAGGGAACTATCAAATCGTAGACTGTTTGAGACATTTCTCCCGTGGAGGAAAGTGCGCATGGTGACTGTTGTTATCAATCCCGATGCAATTTCTGTGTTTCATCAACACTCTGATAGTCCATAGATTACAGAATGCCACCAGATGGGCATCGGAAACTACTACTGGTCTTCCAGGGAACGATCAAAGCGTAGACTGTTTGAGACATTACTCCCATGGAGGAAAGTGTGCATGGTGACTGTTGTATTCAAACCCGATGCAAATTCTGTGTTTCATCAACATTCTGATAGCCCACAGATTACAGATAGCCTCCAGATGTGCATCGGAAACTACTACTGGTCTTCCTGTGAACGATCTAAGCGTAAACTGGTAGAGACATTACTCCCATGGAGGAAAGTGCGCATGGTGACTGTTGTATTCAATCCCGATGCAATTTCTGTGTTTCATCAACACTCAGATAGTCCACAGATTGCAGAATGCCTCCAGATGTGCATCGGAAACTACTACTGGTCTTGCAGGGAACGATCAAAGCGTAGACAGTTTGAGACATTACTCCCATGGAGGAAAGTGCGCATGGTGACTGTTGTATTCAAACCCGATGCCATTTCTGTGTTTCATCAACGCTCTGTTAGTCCACAGATTACAGAATGTCACCAGATGTGCATCGGAAACTACTACTGGTCTTCCAGGAAACGATCAAAGCGTAGACTGTTTGAGAATTACGCCAAAGGAGGAAAATGCGCATGTTGACGGTTGTATTCAATCCCGATGGAATATCTGTGTTTTATCATACTCTGATAGTCCACAAATTACAGAATACATCCAGATGTGCATCGGAAACTACTACTGGTATTCCAGGGAACGATCAACGAGTAGACTGTTTGAGACATTACTCCCATGGAGGAAAGTGCGCATGGTGAATGTTATATTCAATCCCGATGCAATTTTTGTGTTTCATCAACACTCTGATAGTCCACAGATTACAGAATGCCTCCACATGTGCATCGGAAATTACTACTGGTCTTCCAGGGAACTATCAAATCGTAGACTGTTTGAGACATTTCTCCCGTGGAGGAAAGTGCGCATGGTGACTGTTGTTATCAATCCCGATGCAATTTCTGTGTTTCATCAACACTCTGATAGTCCATAGATTACAGAATGCCACCAGATGGGCATCGGAAACTACTACTGGTCTTCCAGGGAACGATCAAAGCGTAGACTGTTTGAGACATTACTCCCATGGAGGAAAGTGTGCATGGTGACTGTTGTATTCAAACCCGATGCAAATTCTGTGTTTCATCAACATTCTGATAGCCCACAGATTACAGATAGCCTCCAGATGTGCATCGGAAACTACTACTGGTCTTCCTGTGAACGATCTAAGCGTAAACTGGTAGAGACATTACTCCCATGGAGGAAAGTGCGCATGGTGACTGTTGTATTCAATCCCGATGCAATTTCTGTGTTTCATCAACACTCAGATAGTCCACAGATTGCAGAATGCCTCCAGATGTGCATCGGAAACTACTACTGGTCCTCCAGGGAACGATCAAAGCGTAGACTGTTTGAGACATAACTCCCGTGGAGGAAAATGCGCATGGTGACTGTTGATATCAATCCCGATGCAATTTCTGTGTTTTATCAACACTCTGACAGTCCACAGAATACAGATTGTCTCCAGATGTGCATCGGAATTTACTACTGGTCTTCCTGTGAACGATCAAAGCGTGGACTGTGCCAGACATTACTCCCATTGAGGAAACTGTGGATTATGACAGTTGTATTCACTCCCGATGCAATTTCTGTGTTTCATCAACACTTTGAAGGTCCACAGATTACAGAATGCCTCCAGATGTGCATCGGAAACTACTACTGGTCTTCCATTGAACGATCAAAGCGTAGACTGTTTTAGACATTATTCCCATGGAGAAAAGTGCAGATTGTGACTGTTGTATTCAAACCCGATGCCATTTCTGTGTTTCATCAACACTCTGATAGTCCACAGATTACAGAATGCCACCAGATGTGCATCGGAAACTACTACTGGTCTTCCAGGGAACGATCAAATCGTAAACTGTTTGAGACATTACTACCATGGACGAAAGTGTGCATGGTGACTGTTGTATTCAATCCCGATGCAATTTCTGTGTTTCATCACCTCTATGATAGTCCACGGACTACAGAATGTTTCCAGATGTGCATTCTAAACTACTACTGGTCTTCCAGGGAACGATCAAAGCGTAGACTGTTTGAGACATTACTCCCATGGAGGAAAGTGCGCATGGTGACTGTTGTATTCAAACCCAATGCCATTTCTGTGTTTCATCAACACTCTGATAGTTAACAGATTACAGAATGCCACCAGATGTGCATCGGAAACTACTACTGGTCTTCCAGGGAACGGTCAAAGCGTAGACTGTTTGAGACAAAACTCCCGTGGAGAAAAATGCGCATGGTGACTGTTGTTATCAATCACGATGCAATTTCTGTGTTTCATCAACACTATGACAGTCCACAGATTACAGAATGCCACCAGATGTGCATCGGAAGCTACTACTGGTCTTCCAGGTAACGATCAAAGCGTAGACTGTTTGAGACATTACTCCCATGGAGGAAAGTGCGCATGGTGACTGTTGTATTCAAACCCGATGCCATTTCTGTGTTTCATCAACACTCTGATAGTCTACAGATTACAGAATGCCACCAGATGTGCATCGGAAACTACTACTGGTCTTCCAGGGAACGATCAAAGCGTAGACTGCTTGAGACATTACTCCCATGGAAAAAATTTCGCATTTTGACTGTTGTATTCAATCCCGATGCCATTTCTGTGTTTCATCAACACTCAGATACTCCACAGATTACAGAATGCCTCCAGATGTGCATCGGAAACTACTACTGGTGTTCCAGGGAACGATCAAAGCGTAGACTGTTTGAGACATTACTCCCGTGGAGGAAAGTTCGCATGGAAAATGTTGAATTCAATTACGATGCAATTTCTGTGTTTCATCAACACTCAGATAGTCCACAGATTACAGAACGCCTCCAGATGTGCATCGGAAACTACTATTGGTCTTCCAGGGTACGATCAAAGCGTAGACTGTTTGAGACATATCTCCCGTGGAGGAAAAGGCGCATGGTGACTGTTGATATCAATCCCGATGCAATATATGTGTTTCATCAACACTCTGACAGTCTACAGATTACGGAATGCCACCAGATGTGCATCGCAAACTACTACTGGTCTTCCAGGGAACGCTCAAAGCGTAGATTGTTTGAGACATTACTCCCATGGAGGAAGGTGCGCATGGTGACTTGTATTCAAACCCGATGCCATTTCTGTGTTTCATCAACACTCTGATAGTCCACAGATTACAGAATGCCACCAGATGTGCATCGGAAACTACTACTGGTCTTCCAGGGAACGATCAAAGCGTAGATTGTTTCAGACGTTACTCCCATGGAGGAAATTGCGGATGGTGACTGTTGTATTCAATCCCGATGCAATTTCTGTGTTTCATCAACACTCTGATAGTCCACAGAATACAGATTGTCTCCAGATGGGCATCGGAAACTAATACTGGTCTTCCTGGGAACGTTCAAAGCGTAGACTGTACCAGACATTACTCCCATTGAGGAAACTGTGGATTATGACAGCTGTATTCACTCCCGATGCAATTTCTGTGTTTCATCAACACTTTGAAGGTCCACAGATTACACAATGCCTCCAGATGTAATTCGGCAACTACTACTGGTCTTCCAGGGAACGATCAAAGCATAGACTGTGTTAGACATTATTCCCATGGAGAAAAGTGCGGATTGTGGCTGTTGTACTCAATCCCGATGCAATTTCTGTGTTTCATCAACACTCTGATAGTCCACAGATTACAGAATGCCACCAGATGTGCATCGGAAGCTACTACTGGTATTCCAGGGAACGATCAAAGTGTAGACTGTTTGAGATATCACTCCCGTGGAGGAAAGTGCGCATTGTGACTGTTGTATTCAATCCCGATGCATTTTCTGTGTTACATCAATAATCTGATAGACCACAGATTACAGAATGCCACCAGTTATTCATCGGAAACCACTACTGGTCTTGCAGGGAACGATCAAAGCGTAGACAGTTTGAGACATTACTCCCATGGAGGAAAGTGCGCATGGTGACTGTTGTATTCAAACCCGATGCCATTTCTGTGTTTCATCAACGCTCTGTTAGTCCACAGATTACAGAATGTCACCAGATGTGCATCGGAAACTACTACTGGTCTTCCAGGAAACGATCAAAGCGTAGACTGTTTGAGAATTACGCCAATGGAGGAAAGTGCGCATGTTGACGGTTGTATTCAATCCCGATGGAATATCTGTGTTTTATCATACTCTGATAGTCCACAAATTACAGAATACATCCAGATGTGCATCGGAAACTACTACTGGTATTCCAGGGAACGATCAACGAGTAGACTGTTTGTGACATTACTCCCATGGAGGAAAGTGCGCATGGTGAATGTTATATTCAATCCCGATGCAATTTTTGTGTTTCATCAACACTCTGATAGTCCACAGATTACAGAATGCCTCCACATGTGCATCGGAGATTACTACTGGTCTTCCAGGGAACTATCAAATCGTAGACTGTTTGAGACATTTCTCCCGTGGAGGAAAGTGCGCATGGTGACTGTTGTTATCAATCCCGATGCAATTTCTGTGTTTCATCAACACTCTGATAGTCCATAGATTACAGAATGCCACCAGATGGGCATCGGAAACTACTACTGGTCTTCCAGGGAACGATCAAAGCGTAGACTGTTTGAGACATTACTCCCATGGAGGAAAGTGTGCATGGTGACTGTTGTATTCAAACCCGATGCAAATTCTGTGTTTCATCAACATTCTGATAGCCCACAGATTACAGATAGCCTCCAGATGTGCATCGGAAACTACTACTGGTCTTCCTGTGAACGATCTAAGCGTAAACTGGTAGAGACATTACTCCCATGGAGGAAAGTGCGCATGGTGACTGTTGTATTCAATCCCGATGCAATTTCTGTGTTTCATCAACACTCTGACAGTCCACAGAATACAGATTGTCTCCAGATGTGCATCGGAATTTACTACTGGTCTTCCTGGGAACGATCAAAGCGTGGACTGTGCCAGACATTACTCCCATTGAGGAAACTGTGGATTATGACAGTTGTATTCACTCCCGATGCAATTTCTGTGTTTCATCAACACTTTGAAGGTCCACAGATTACAGAATGCCTCCAGATGTGCATCGGAAACTACTACTGGTCTTCCATTGAACGATCAAAGCGTAGACTGTTTTAGACATTATTCCCATGGAGAAAAGTGCAGATTGTGACTGTTGTATTCAAACCCGATGCCATTTCTGTGTTTCATCAACACTCTGATAGTCCACAGATTACAGAATGCCACCAGATGTGCATCGGAAACTACTACTGGTCTTCCAGGGAACGATCAAATCGTAAACTGTTTGAGACATTACTACCATGGACGAAAGTGTGCATTGTGACTGTTGTATTCAATCCCGATGCAATTTCTGTGTTTCATCAACTCTATGATAGTCCACGGACTACAGAATGTTTCCAGATGTGCATTCTAAACTACTACTGGTCTTCCAGGGAACGATCAAAGCGTGGACTGCTTGAGACATTACTCCTATGTAGGAAAGTGCGCATGGTGACTGTTGTATTCAATCCATATGCAATTTCTGTGTTTCATCAACACTCTGATAGTATACAGATTGCAGAATGCATCCAGATGTGCATCGGAAACTACTACTGGTCTTCCAATGAACGATCTAAGCGTAGACTGTTTGTGACATAACTCATATGGATGAAAGTGCGCATGGTGACTGTTGTATTCAATCCAGATGCAATTTCTGTGTTTCAACAACACCCTGATAGTCCACAGATTACAGAATGCCTCCAGATGTGCATCGGAAACTATTACTGGTCTTCCAGGGAGCGATCAAAGCGTAGACTCTTTGAGACATTAATCCCGTGGAGGAAAGTGCGCATGGTGACTGTTGGATTCAATTACGATGCAATTTCTGTGTTTCATCAACATTCAGATAGTCCACAGATTACAGAATGCCTCCAGATGTGCATCGGAAACTACTACTGGTCTTCGAGGGAACGATCAAAGCGTAGATTGTTTTAGACATTATTCCCATGGAGAAAAGTGCGGATTGAGACTGTTGTATTCAATCCCGATGCAATTTCTGTGTTTCATCAACACTTTGAAGGTCCACAGATTACAGAGTGCCTCCAGATGTGCATCGGAAACTACTACTGGTCTTCCAGGGAACGATCAAAGCGTAGACTGTTTTAGACATTATTCCCATGGAGAAAAGTGCGGATTGTGACTGTTGTATTCAATCCCGATGCAATTTCTGTGTTTCATCAACACTTTGAAGGTCCACAGATTACAGAATGCCTCCAGATGTGCATCGGAAACTACTACTGGTCTTCCATTGAACGATCAAAGCGTAGACTGTTTTAGACATTATTCCCATGGAGAAAAGTGCAGATTGTGACTGTTGTATTCAATCCCGATGCAATTTCTGTGTTTCATCAACACTCTGATAGTCCACAGATTACAGAATGCCATCAGATGTGCATCGGAAACTACTACTGGTATTCCAGGGAACGATCAAAGCGTAAACTGTTTGAGACATTACTCCCATGGAGGAAAGTGCGCATGGTGACTGTTGTATTCAATCCCGATGCAATTTCTGTGTTTCATGAACACTCAGATAGTCCACAGATTGCAGAATGCCTCCAGATGTGCATCGGAAACTACTACTGGTCTTCCAGGGAACGATCAAAGCGTAGTCTATTTGGGACATAACTCCCGTGGAGGAAAATGCGCATGGTGACTGTTGATATGAATCCCGATGCAATTTCTGTGTTTCATCAACACTCTGACAGTCCACAGATTACAGAATGCCACCAGAAGTGCATCGAAAACTACTACTGGTCTTCCAGGGAACGGTCAAAACGTAGACTGTTTGAGACATTACTCCCTTGGAGGAAAGTGCGCATGGTGACAGATGTATTCAATCCCGATGCCATTTCTGTGTTTCATCAACACTCTGATAGTCCACAGTTTACAGAATGTCACCAGATGTGCATCGGAAACTACTACTGGTCTTCCAGGGAACGATCAAATCGTAGATTGCTTCAGACGTTACTTCCATGGAGGAAATTGCGGATGGTGACTGTTATATTCAATCCCGATGCAATTTCTGTGTTTCATCAACACTCTGATAGTCCATAGAATACAGATTGTCTCCAGATGTGCATCGGAAACTACTACTGGTCTTCCTGGGAACGATCAAAGCGTAGACTGTACCAGACATTACTCCAATTGAGGAAACTGTGGATAATGACAGTTGTATTCACTCCCGATGCAATTTCTGTGTTTCATCAACACTTTGAAGGTCCACAGATTACAGAAT
The DNA here is from genome assembly GCF_023897955.1 of Schistocerca gregaria. Lineage (NCBI taxonomy): Eukaryota > Metazoa > Arthropoda > Insecta > Orthoptera > Acrididae > Schistocerca > Schistocerca gregaria. The sequence goes on along the minus strand of NC_064926.1, from coordinate 11,528,805 downwards.
GACTCCAGATGTGCATCGGAAACTACTACTGGTCTTCCAGGGAACGATCAAAGCGTTGACTGTTTTAGACATTATTCCCATGGAGAAAAGTGCGGATTGTGACTATTGTATTCGATCCTGATGCAATTTCTGTGTTTCATCAACACTCTGATAGTCCACAGATTACAGAATGCCACCAGATGTGCATCGGAAACTACTACTGGTATTCCAGGGAACGATCAAAGAGTAGACTGTTTGAGATATCACTCCCGTGGAGGAAAGTGCGCATTGTGACTGTTGTATTCATTCCCGATGCATTTTCTGTGTTACATCAACACTCAGATAGTCCACAGATTGCAGAATGCCACCAGTTATTCATCGGAAACCACTACTGGTCTTCCAGGGAACGATCAAAGCGTAGACTGTTTGAGACATTACTCCCATGGAGGAAAGTGCGCATGGTGACTGTTGTATTCAAACCCGATGCCATTTCTGTATTTCATCAACACTCTGATAGTCCACAGATTACAGAATGCCACCAGATGTGCATCGGAGACTACTACTGGGCTTCCAGGGAACGATCAAAGCGTAGATTGTTTCAGACGTTTCTCCCATGGAGGAAATTGCGGATGGTGACTGTTGTATTCAATCCCGATGCAAATTCTGTGATTCATCAACATTCTGATAGTCCACAGATTACAGATAGGTTCCAGATGTGCATCGGAAACTAATACTGGTCTTCCTGTGAACGATCAAAGCGTAAACTGTTAGAGACATTACTCCCATGGAGGAGAGTGCGCATGGTGACTGTTGTATTCAATCCCGATGCAATTTCTGTGTTTCATCAACACTCAGATAGTCCACAGATTGCAGAATGCCTCCAGATGTGCATCGGAAACTACTGCTGGTCTTCCAGGGAACGATCAAAGCGTAAACTGTTTGAGACATTAATCCCGTAATGGAAAGTGCGCATGGTGACTGTTGTATTCAATTACGATGCAATTTCTGTGTTTCATCAACACTCAGATAGTCCACAGATTACAGAATGCCTCCAGATGTGCATCGGAAACTAATACTGCTCTTCCAGGGAACGATCAAAGCGTAGACTGTTTGAGACAAAACTCCTGTGGAGAAAAATGAGCATGGTGACTGTTGTTATCAATCCCGATGCAATTTCTGTGTTTCATCAACACTATGACAGTCCACAGATTACAGAATGCCACCAGCTGTGCATCGGAAACTACTACTGTTCTTTCAGGGAACGATCAAAGCGTAGACTGTTTGAGACATTGCTCCCATGGAGGAAAGTGCGCATGGTGACTGTTGTATTCAAACCCGATGTCATTTCTGTGTTTCATCAACACTCTGATAGTCTACAGATTACAGAATGCCACCAGATGTGCATCGGAAACTACTACTGGTCTTCCAGGGAACGATCAAAGCTTAGACTGTTTGAGACATTACTCCCATGGAAAAAATTGCGCATGGTGACTATTGTATTCAATCCCGATGCAATTTCTGTGTTTCATCAACACTCAGATAGTCCACAGATTACAGAATGCCTCCAGATGTGCATCGGAAACTACTATTGGTCTTTCAGGGAACGATCAAAGCGTAGACTGTTTGAGACATTACTCCCATGGAGGAAAATGCGAATGGTAACTGTTGATATCAATCCCGATGCAATTTCTGTGTTTCATCAACACTCTGACAGTCCACAGATTACAGAATGCCACCAGATGTGCATCGAAAACTACTACTGGTCTTCCAGGGAACAATCAAAGCGTAGACTGTTTGAGACATTACTCCCATGGAGGAAAGTGCGCATGGTGACTGTTGTATTCAATCCCGATGCCATTTCTGTGTTTCATCAAGACTCTGATAGTCCACAGTTTACAGAATGCCACCAGATGTGCATCGGAAACTACTACTGGTCTTCCAGGGAACGATCAAAGCGTAGATTGTTTCAGACGTTACTCCCATGGAGGAAATTGCGGATGGTGACTGTTATATTCAATCCCGATGCAATTTCTGTGTTTCATCAACACTCTGATAGTCCATACATTACAGAATGCCACCAGATGTCCATCGGAAACTACTACTGGTCTTCCTGGGAACGATCAAAGCGGAGACTGTACCAGACATTACTCCAATTGAGGAAACTGTGGATTATGACAGTTGTATTCACTCCCGATGCAATTTCTGTGTTTCATCAACACTTTGAAGGTCCACAGATTACAGAATGCCTCCAGATGTGCATCGGAAACTACTACTGGTCTTCCAGGGAACGATCAAAGCGTTGACTGTTTTAGACATTATTCCCATGGAGAAAAGTGCGGATTGTGACTATTGTATTCGATCCTGATGCAATTTCTGTGTTTCATCAACACTCTGATAGTCCACAGATTACAGAATGCCACCAGATGTGCATCGGAAACTACTACTGGTATTCCAGGGAACGATCAAAGAGTAGACTGTTTGAGATATCACTCCCGTGGAGGAAAGTGCGCATTGTGACTGTTGTATTCATTCCCGATGCATTTTCTGTGTTACATCAACACTCAGATAGTCCACAGATTGCGGAATGCCACCAGTTATTCATCGGAAACCACTACTGGTCTTCCAGGGAACGATCAAAGCGTAGACTGTTTGAGACATTACTCCCATGGAGGAGAGTGCGCATGGTGACTGTTGTATTCAAACCCGATGCCATTTCTGTATTTCATCAACACTCTGATAGTCCACAGATTACAGAATGCCACCAGATGTGCATCGGAGACTACTACTGGGCTTCCAGGGAACGATCAAAGCGTAGATTGTTTCAGACGTTTCTCCCATGGAGGAAATTGCGGATGGTGACTGTTGTATTCAATCCCGATGCAAATTCTGTGATTCATCAACATTCTGATAGTCCACAGATTACAGATAGGTTCCAGATGTGCATCGGAAACTAATACTGGTCTTCCTGTGAACGATCAAAGCGTAAACTGTTAGAGACATTACTCCCATGGAGGAGAGTGCGCATGGTGACTGTTGTATTCAATCCCGATGCAATTTCTGTGTTTCATCAACACTCAGATAGTCCACAGATTGCAGAATGCCTCCAGATGTGCATCGGAAACTACTGCTGGTCTTCCAGGGAACGATCAAAGCGTAAACTGTTTGAGACATTAATCCCGTAATGGAAAGTGCGCATGGTGACTGTTGTATTCAATTACGATGCAATTTCTGTGTTTCATCAACACTCAGATAGTCCACAGATTACAGAATGCCTCCAGATGTGCATCGGAAACTAATACTGCTCTTCCAGGGAACGATCAAAGCGTAGACTGTTTGAGACAAAACTCCTGTGGAGAAAAATGAGCATGGTGACTGTTGTTATCAATCCCGATGCAATTTCTGTGTTTCATCAACACTATGACAGTCCACAGATTACAGAATGCCACCAGCTGTGCATCGGAAACTACTACTGTTCTTTCAGGGAACGATCAAAGCGTAGACTGTTTGAGACATTGCTCCCATGGAGGAAAGTGCGCATGGTGACTGTTGTATTCAAACCCGATGTCATTTCTGTGTTTCATCAACACTCTGATAGTCTACAGATTACAGAATGCCACCAGATGTGCATCGGAAACTACTACTGGTCTTCCAGGGAACGATCAAAGCTTAGACTGTTTGAGACATTACTCCCATGGAAAAAATTGCGCATGGTGACTATTGTATTCAATCCCGATGCAATTTCTGTGTTTCATCAACACTCAGATAGTCCACAGATTACAGAATGCCTCCAGATGTGCATCGGAAACTACTATTGGTCTTTCAGGGAACGATCAAAGCGTAGACTGTTTGAGACATTACTCCCATGGAGGAAAATGCGCATGGTAACTGTTGATATCAATCCCGATGCAATTTCTGTGTTTCATCAACACTCTGACAGTCCACAGATTACAGAATGCCACCAGATGTGCATCGAAAACTACTACTGGTCTTCCAGGGAACAATCAAAGCGTAGACTGTTTGAGACATTACTCCCATGGAGGAAAGTGCGCATGGTGACTGTTGTATTCAATCCCGATGCCATTTCTGTGTTTCATCAAGACTCTGATAGTCCACAGTTTACAGAATGCCACCAGATGTGCATCGGAAACTACTACTGGTCTTCCAGGGAACGATCAAAGCGTAGATTGTTTCAGACGTTACTCCCATGGAGGAAATTGCGGATGGTGACTGTTATATTCAATCCCGATGCAATTTCTGTGTTTCATCAACACTCTGATAGTCCATAGATTACAGAATGCCACCAGATGTGCATCGGAAACTACTACTGGTCTTCCTGGGAACGATCAAAGCGGAGACTGTACCAGACATTACTCCAATTGAGGAAACTGTGGATTATGACAGTTGTATTCACTCCCGATGCAATTTCTGTGTTTCATCAACACTTTGAAGGTCCACAGATTACAGAATGCCTCCAGATGTGCATCGGAAACTACTACTGGTCTTCCAGGGAACGATCAAAGCGTAGACTGTTTTAGACATTATTCCCATGGAGAAAAGAGCGGATTGTGACTGTTGTATTCAATCCCGATGCAATTTCTGTGTTTCGTCAACACTCTGATTGTCCACAGAGTACAGAATGCCACCAGATGTGCATCGGAAACTACTACTGGTATTCCAGGAAACGATCAAACCGTAGACAGTTTGAGATATCACTCCCGTGGGGGAAAGTGCGCATGGTGACTGTTGTATTCAATCCAAATGCTATTTCTGTGTTTCACCAACACTCTGATGGTCCACAGATTACAGAATGCCACCAGATGTGGATCGGAAACTACTACTGGTATTCCAGGGATCGATCAACGCGTAGACTCTTTGAGACATTACTCCCATGGAGGAAAGTGCGCATGGTGACTGTTGTATTCAATCCCGATGCAATTTTTGTGTTTCATCAACACTCTGATAGACAACAGATTACAGAATGCCTCCAGATGTGCATCGGAAATTACTACTGGTCTTCCAGGGAACGATCAAATCGTAAACTGTTTGAGACATTACTCCCATGGAGGAAAGTGCGCATGTTGACTGTTGTTATCAATCCCGATCCAATTTCTATGTTTCATCAACACTCTGATAGTCCATAGATTACAGAATGCCACCAGATGGGCATCGGAAACAACTACTGGTCTTCCAGGGAACGATCAAAGTGTAGACTGTTTGAGACATTACTTCCATGGAGGAAAATGCGCATGGTGACTGTTGTATTCAAACCCGATGCAAATTCTGTGTTTCATCAACATTCTGATAGTCCACAGATTGCAGAATGCCTCCAGATGGGCATCGGAAACTACTACTGGTCTTCCCGGGAACGATCAAAGCGTAAACTGTTAGAGATTACTCAAATGGATGAAAGTGCGCATGGTGACTGTTGTTATTAATCCCGATGCAATTTCTGTGTTTCATTAACACTCAGACTGTCCACAGATTACGGAATGCCTCCAGATGTGCATCGGAAACTACTACAGGTCTTCCAGGGAACGATCAAAGCGTAGACTGTTTGAGACATTACTCCCATGGAGGAAAGTGAGCATGGTGACTGTTGTATTCAAACCCGATGCCATTTCTGTGTTTCATCAACACTCTGATAGTCTACAGATTACAGAATGCCACCAGATGTGCATCGGAAACTACTACTTGTCTTCCAGGGAACGATCAAAGCGTAGACTGGTTCAGACGTTACTCCCATGGAGGAAATTGCGGATGGTGACTGCTGTATTCAATCCCGATGCAATTTTTGTGTATCATCAACACTCCGATAGTCCACAGAATACAGTTTGTCTGCAGATGTGCATCGGAAACTACTACTGGTCTTCCTGGGAACGATCAAAGCGTAGACTGTACCAGACATTACCCCCATTGAGGAAACTGTGGATTGTAACAGTTGTATTCACTCCCAATGTAATTTCTGTGTTTCATCAACACTTTGAAGGTCCACAGATTACAGAATGCCTCCAGACGTGCGTCGGAAACTACTATTGGTCTTCCAGGGAACGATCAAAGCGTAGACCGTTAGAGACATTACTAGCAAGGAAGAATGTGCGCATCGTGAATGTTGTATTCAATCCCGATGCAATTTCTGTGTTTCATCAACACTCTGATAGTCCACAGATTACAGAATGCCTCCAGATGTGCATCGGAAACTACCACTGGTCTTCCAGGGAACGATCAAAGCGTAGACTGTTATAGACATTAATCCCATGGAGGAAAGAGCGCATGGTGACTGTTGTATTCAATACAAATGCTATTTCTGTGTTTCACCAACACCCTGATAGTCCACAGATTACAGAATGCCACCAGATGTGCACCGGAAACTACTAAAGGTCCTCCAGGGAAGGATCAAATCGTAGACTGTTTCAGACATTAGTCCCATGGAGGAAAGTGCGGATGGTGACTGTTGTATTCAATCGCGATTCAATTTCAGTATTTCATCAACAATCTGATAGTCCACAGATTACAGAATGCCTCCAGATGTGCATCGGAAACTACTACTGGTCTTCCAGGGAACGATGAAAGCATAGACTGTTTGAGACATTACTCCCGTGGAGGAAAGTGCGCATGGTGACTGTTGTATTCAATCCCGATGCAATTTCTGTGTTTCATCAAGACCCAGATAGTCCACAGATTACAGAATGCCTCCTGATGTGCATCGGAAACTACTACTGGTCTTCCAGGAAACGATCAAAGCGTAGACTGTTTGAGACATTACTCCCGTGGAGGAAAGTTTGCATGGTGACTGCTGTTATCAAACCCGATGCAATTTCTATGTTTCAACAACACTCTGGCAGTCCACAGATTACAGAATGCCACCAGATGTGCATCGGAAACTACTACTGGTCTTCCAGGTATCGATCAAAAACGTAGACTGTTTCAGACGTTACTCCCATGGAGGAAAGTGCTGATGGTGACTGTTGTATTCAAGCCCGATGCAATTTCTGCGTTTCATCAACACTCTGATAGTTCACAGATTACAGATTGTCTCCAGATGTGCATCGGTAACTACTACTGGTCTTCCTGGGAACGATCAAAGCGTAGACAGTATCAGACATTACGCCCATGGAGGAAAGTGCGGATTGTGACTGTTGTATTCACTCCCGACGCAATTTCTGTGTTTCATCAACACTCTGATAGTCCACAGATTACAGAATGCCTCAGATATGCATCGGAAACTACTACTGGTCTTTGAGTGAACGATCAAAGCGTAGACTGTTTGAGACATTAATCCCATGGAGGAAAGTGCGCATGGTGACTGTTGTATTCAATGCCGATGCAATTTCTGTGTTTCATCAACACTCTGATAGTCCACAAATTACAGAATGCCTCCAGATGTGCATCGGAAACTACTACTGGTCTTCCAGGGAACGATCAAAGCGTAGACTGATTGAGATATTACTCCCGTGGAGGAAAGTTCGCATGGTGACTGTTGTTATGAAAACCGAAGCAGTTTCTGTGTTTATTCAACACTCTGACAGTCCACAGATTACAGAATGCCACCAGATGTGCATCGGAAACTACTACTGGTCTTCCAGGGAACGATCAAAGCGTAGACTGTTTCAGACGTTACTCCAATGGAGGAAAGTGCGGATGGTGACTGTTGTATTCAATCCCAATGCAATTTCTGTGTTTCATCAACACTCTGATAGTCCACAGATTACAGATTGTCTCCAGATGTGCATCGGAAACTACTACTGGTCTTCCAGGGAACGATTAAAGCGTAGACTGTATCAGACATTACTTCCACGGAGGAAAGTGCGGATTGTGACTGTTGTATTCACTCCCGATGCAATTTCTGTGTTTCATCAACACTTTGAAGCTCCACAGCTTACAGAATGCCTCCAGATGTGCATCGGAAACTACTACTGGCATTCCAACGAACGATCAAATCGTAGACTGTTTCAGATATTACTCCCATGGAGAAAAGTGCGGATGTGTGACTGTTGTATTCAATCCCGATGCAATTTCTGTGTTTCATCAACACTCTGATAGTCCACATATTACAGAATGCAACAGATGTGCATCGGAAACTACTACTGGTCTTCCAGGGCACGATCAAAGCGTAGACTGTTTGAGACATTACTCCCATGGAGGAAAGTGCGCATGGTGATTGTTGTATTCAAACCCAATGCAATTTCTGTGTTTCATCAACACTCTGATAGTCCACAGATTACAGAATGCCTCCAGATGTGCATCGGAAACTACTACTGGTCTTCCAGGGAACGATCAAAGCGTTGACTGTTTGAGTCATTACTCCCGTGGAGGAAAGTTCGCATGGTGACTGTTGTTATGAAAACTGAAGCAGTTTCTGTGTTTAATCAACACTCTGACAGTCCACAGATTACAGAATGCCACCAGATGTGCATCGGAAACTACTACTGGTCTTCCAGTGAACGATCAAAGCGTAGACTGTTTCAGACGTTACTCCCATGGAGGAAAGTGCGGATGGTGACTGTTGTACTCAATCCCAATGCAATTTCTGTGTTTCATCAACACTCTGATAGTCCACAGATTACAGATTGTCTCCAGATGTGCATTGGAAACTACTACTGGTCTTCCTGGGAACGATTAAAGCGTAGACTGTATCAGACATTACTCCCATGGAGGAAAGTGCGGATTCTGACTGTTGTATTCACTCCCGATGCAATTTCTGTGTTTCATCAACACTTTGAAGCTCCACAGATTACAGAATGCCTCCAGATGTGCATCGGAAACTACTACTGGTATTCCAACGAAGGTTCAAATCGTAGACTGTTTCAGATATTATTCCCATGGAGAAGAGTGCGGATGTGTGACTGTTGTATTCAATCCCGATGCAATTTCTGTGTTTCATCAACACTCTGATAGTCCACATATTACAGAATGCCTCAGATGTGCATCGGAAACTACTACTGGTCTTCCAGGGAACGATCAAAGCGTAGACTGTTTTAGACATTATTCCCATGGAGCAAAGTGCGGATTATGACTGTTGTATTCAATCCCGATGCAATTTCTGTGTTTCATCAACACTCTGATAGTCCACAGATTACAGAATGCCACCAGATCTGCATCGGAAACTACTACTGGTCTTCCAGTGAACGATCAAAGCGTAGACTGTTTGAGACATTACTTCCCGTGGAGGAAAGTGCGCATTGTGACTGTTGTATTCAATCCCGATGCAATTTCTGTGTTTCATCAACACTCTGATAGTCCACAGATTACAGAATGCCACCAGACGTGCGTCGGGAACTACTATTGGTCTTCCAGGGAACGATCAAAGCGTAGACCGTTAGAGACATTACTCCCATGGAAGAAAGTGCGCATGGTGACTGTTGTATTCAATCCCGATGCAATTTCTGTGTTTCATCAACACTCTGATAGTCCACAGATTACAGAATGCCTCCAGATGTGCATCGGAAACTACCACTGGTCTTCCAGGGAACGATCAAAGCGTAGACCGTTTGGGACATTACTCCCATGGAGGAAAGTGCGCATGGTGACTGTTGTATTCAATCCAAATGCTATTTCTGTGTTTCACCAACACTCTGATGGTCCACAGATTACAGAATGCCACCAGATGTGCACCGGAAACTACTAATGGTCTTCCAGGGAACGATCAAAGCGTAGACAGTTTCAGACATTACTCCCATGGAGGAAAGTGCGGATGGTGACGGTTGTATTCAATCCCGATTCAATTTCAGTGTTTCATCAACACTCAGATAGTCCACAGATTACAGAATGCCTCCAGATGTGCATCGGAAACTACTATTGGTATTCCAGGGAACGATCAAAGTGTAGACTGTTTCAGATATTACTCCCATGGGGAAAAGTGCGGATGGTGACTGTTGTATTCAATCCCGATGCAATTTCTGTGTTTCATCAACACTCAGATAGTCCACAGATTACAGAATGCCTCCAGATGTGCATCGGAAACTACTACTGGTCTTACAGGGAACGATCAAAGCGTAGACTGTTTGAGACATAACTCCCGTGGAGGAAAATGAGCATGGTGACTGTTGATATCAATCGCGATGCAATTTCTGTGTTTCATCAACACTCTGACAGTCCACAGATTACAGAATGCCACCAGATGTGCATCGGATACTACTACTGGTCTTCCAGGGAACGATCAAAGCGTAGACTGTTTGAGACATTACTCAAATGGAGGAAAGTGCGCATGGTGACTGTTGTATTAAAACCCGATGCCATTTCTGTGTTTCATCAACAATCTGATAGACCACAGATTACAGAATGCCTCATGATATGCATCGAAAATTACTACTGGTCTTCCAGGGAAAGATCAAAGCGTAGACTGTACCGGACATTACTCCCATTGAGGAAACTGTGGATTGTGACAGTTGTATTCACTCCCAATGCAATTTCTGTGTTTCATCAACACTTTGAAGGTCCACAGATTACAGAATGCCTCCAGATGTGCATCGGAAACTACTACTGGTCTTCCAGGGAACGATCAAAGCGTAGACTGTTTTAGACATTATTCCCATGGAGAAATGTGCGGATTGTGACTGTTGTATTCAATCGCGATGCAGTTTCTGTGTTTCATCAACACTCTGATAGTCCACAGATTACAGAATGCCACCAGATGTACATCGGAAACTACTACTGGTCTTCCAGGGAACGATCAAAGCGTAAACTGTTTGAGACATTACTTCCGTGGAGGAAAGTGAGTATTGTGACTGTTGTATTCAATCCAAATGCTATTTCTGTGTTTCACCAACACTCTGATAGTCCACAGATTACAGAGTGCCTCCAGATGTGCATCGGAAACTACTACTGGTATACCAGGGAACGATCAAAGCGTTGACTGTTTGAGACATTACTCCCATGGAGGAAAGTGCGCATGGTGACTGTTGTATTCAATCCCGATGCAATTTCTGTGCTTCATCAACACTCTGATAGACCACAGATTACAGAATGCCTCATGATATGCATCGAAAATTACTACTGGTCTTCCAATGAACGATCAAAGCGTAGACTGTTTGAGACATTACTCCCATGGAGGAAAGTGCGAATATTGACTGTTGTATTCAATCCCGATGTAATTTCTGTGTTTCATCAACACTCTGATAGTCCTCAGAGTACAGAATGCCACCTGATGGGCATCGGAAACTACTACTGGTCTTCCAGGGAACGATCAAAGCGTAGACTGTTTGAGACATTACACCCATAGAGGAAAGTGCGCATGGTGATTGTTGTATTCAAACCCGATGCAATTTCAGTGTTTCATCAACACTCTGATATTCCACAGATTACAGAATGTCTCCAGATGTGCATCGGAAGCTACTACTGGTCTTCCAGGGAACGATAAAAGCGTAGACTGTTTGAGACACTACTCCCGTGGAGGGAAGTTCGCATGGTGACTGTTGTTATGAAACCCGATGCAGTTTTTGTGTTTAATCAACACTCTGACAGTCTACAGATTACAGAATGCCACCAGATGTGCATCAGAAAATACTACTGGTCTTCCAGGTAACGATCAAAGCGTAGACTGTTTCAGAAGTTACTCCCATGGAGGAAAGTGCGGATTGTGACTGTTGTATTCACTCCCGATGCAATTTCTGTGCTTCATCAATACTTTGAAGGTCCACAGATTACAGAATGCCTCCAGATGTGCATCGGAAACTACTACTGATATTCCAGCGAACGATCAAATCGTAGACTGTTTTTAAATATTACTCCCATGGAGAGAAGTGCGGATGGTGACTGTTGTAATCAATCCCGATGCAATTTCTGGGTATCATCACATTCTGTTAGTCCACAGATTACAGAATGCCACCAGATGTGCATCGGAGACTACTACTGGTCTTCCAGGGAACGATCAAAATTTAGACTGTGTGAGACATTACTCCCATGGAGGAAAGTGCTCATTCTGACTGTTGTTATCAAACCCGATGCAATTTCTGTGTTTCATCAACATTCTGACAGTCCACAGATTACAGAATGCCTCAGATATGCATCGGAAACTACTACTGGTCTTCGAGGGAACGATCAAAGCGTAGACTGTATGAGATATTACTCCCATGGAGGAAAGTGCGCATGGTGACTGTTGTTATCAATCCCGATGCAATTTCTGTGTTTCATCAACACTCTGATAGTCCATTGATTACAGAATGCCACTAGATGGGCATCGGAAACTACTACTGGTCTTCCAGGGAACGATCAAAACGTAGACTGTTTGAGACATTACTAACATGGAGGAAAGTGCGCATGGTGATTGTTGTATTCAAACCCGATGCAATTTCTGTGTTTCATCAACACTCTGATAGTCCACAGATTACAGATAGCCTCCGGATGTGCATCGGAAACTACTACTGGTCTTCCTGGGAACGATCAAAGCGTAGACTGTATCACACATTACTCCCATGGAGGAAAGTGCGGATTGTGACTGTTGTATTCACTCCCGATGAAATTTCTGTGTCTCATCAACACTTTGAAGGTCCACAGATTACAGAATGCCTCCAGATGTGCATCGGAAACTACTACTGGTATGCTAGGGAACGATAAAAGCGTAGACTGTTTCAGATATTACTCCCATGGAGAAAAGTGCGGATGGTGACTGTTGTATTCAATCCAGATGCAATTTCTGTGTTTCATCAACACTCTGATATTCCACAGATTACAGAATGCCTCAAGATGAGCATCGGAAATTACTACTGGTCTTCCAGGGAACGATCAAAGCGTAGACTGTTTGAGACATTGCTCCCATGGAGGAAAGTGCACATGGTGACTGTTGTATTCAATGCCGATGGAATATCTGTGTTTCATCAACACTCTGATAGTCCACAGATTACAGAATGCCTCCAGATGTGCATCGGAAACTACTACTGGTCTTCCAGGGAACGATCAAAGTGTAGATTGTTTGAGACATTACTCCCGTGGAGGAAAGTTTGCATGGTGACTGTTGTTATGAAAGCCGATGCAGTTTCTGTGTTTAATCAACACTCTGACAGTCCACAGATTACAGAATGCCACCAGATGTGCATCGGAAACTACTACTGGTCTTCCAGGCAACGATCAAAGCGTACACTGTTTCAGACGTTACTGCCATGGAGGAAAGTGCGGATGGTGACTGTTATATTCAATCCCAAAGCAATTTCTGTGTTTCATCAACACTCTGATAGTCCACAGATTACAGATCCTCTCCAGATGTGCATCGGAAACTACTACTGGTCTTCCTGGGAATGATCAAAGCGTAGACTGTATCAGACATTACTCCCATGGAGGAAAGTGCGGATTGTGACTGTTGTATGCACTCCCGATGCAATTTCTGTATTTCAGCAACACTTTGAAGCTCCACAGAATACAGAATGCCTCCAGATGTGCATCGGAAACTACTACTGGTATTCCAGCGAACGATCAAATCGTATACTGTTTCACATCTTACTCCCATAAAGGAAAGTGCGGATGGTGACCCTTGTATTCAATCCCGATGCAATTTCTGTGTTTCATCAACACTCTGATAGTGAACAGATTACAGAATGCCTCCAGATGTGCATCGGAAACTACTACTGGTCTTCCAGGGAACAATCAAAGCGTAGACTGTTTGAGACATTACTCCAATGGAGGAAAGTGAGAATATTGACTGTTATATTCAATCCCCATGCAATTTCTGTGTTTCATCAACACTCTGTTAGTCCACAGATTACAGAATGCCACCAGATGTGCATCGGAGACTACTACTGGTCTTCCAGGGAACGATCAAAGTTTAGACTGTTTGAGACATTACTCCCATGGAGGAAAGTGCGCATGCTGACTGTTGTATTCAATCCCGATGCTATTTCTAAGTGTCATCCACACTCTGATAGTCCACAGATTACAGAATGCCACCAGATGTGCATCGGAAACTACTACTGCTCTTCCAGGGAACAATCAAAGCGTAGACTGTTTCAGACGTTACTCCCATGGAGGAAATTGCGGATGGTGACTGTTGAATTCAATCCCGATGCAAGTTCTGTGTTTCATCAACACTCTGATAGTCCACAGAATACAGATTGTCTCCAGATGTGCATCGGAAACTACTAGTGGTCTTCCTGGGAAGGATCCAAGCGTAGACTCTACCAGACATTACTCACATTGAGGAAACTGTGGATTGCGACAGTTGCATTCACTCCCGATGCAATTTCTGTGTTTCATCAACACTTTGAAGGTCCACAGATTGCAGAATGCCTCCAGATGTGCATCGGAAACTGCTACTGGTGTTCCAGGGAACGATCAAAGCGTAGACTGATTGAGACAATACTCCCGTGGAGGAAAGTTCGCATGGTGACTGTTGTATTCAATCCCGATGCAATTTCTGTGTTTCATCAACACTCTTATAGTCCACAGATTACAGAATGCTACCAGACGTGCGTCGGAAACTACTATTGGTCTTCCAGTGAACGATCAAAGCGTACACCGTTAGAGACATTACTCCCATGGAAGAAAGTGCGCATGGTGACTGTTGTATTCAATCCAAATGCTGTTTCTGTGTTTCACCAACACTCTGATAGTCCACAGATTACAGAATGCCACCATATGTGCATCGGAAACTACTACTGGTCTTTCAGGGAACGATCAATGCGTAGACTGATTGAGACATTACTTCCGTGGAGGAAAGTTCGCATGGTAACTGTTGTATTCAATCCCGATGCAATTTCTGTGTTTCATCAACACTCTTATAGTCCACAGATTACAGAATGCCTCCAGATGTGCATCGGAAGCTACTACTGGTATTCCAGGGAACGATCAAAGCGTAGACTGTTTCAGATATTACTCCCATGGAGGAAAGTTCGCATGGAGACTGTTGTATTCAATCCCGATGCTATTTCTGTGTTTCATCCACACTCTGATAGTCCACAGATTACAGAATGCCACCAGATGTGCATCGGAAACTACTACTGCTCTTCCAGGGAACAATCAAAGCGTAGACTGTTTCAGACGTTACTCCCGTGGAGGAAATTGCGCATGGTGACTGTTGAATTCAATCCCGATGCAAGTACTGTGTTTCAACAACACTCTGATAGTCCACAGAATACAGATTGTCTCCAGAAGTGCATCGGAAACTACTACTGGTCTTCCTGGGAACGATCAAAGCGTAGACTGTACCAGACATTACTCCCATGGAGGAGACTGTGGCTTGCGACAGTTGCATTCACTCCCGATGCAATTTCTGTGTTTCATCAACACTCTGATAGTCCACGGATTACAGAATGCCTCTAGATGTGCATCGGAAACTACCACTGGTCTTCCATGGAACGATCAAATCGTAGACTGTTTGAGACATTACTCCCATGGAGGGAAGTGCGCATGGTGACTGTTGTAATCAATCCAAATGCTATTTCTGTGTTTCACCAACACGCTGGTAGTCCACAGATTACAGAATGCCATCCGATGTGCCCGGAAACTACTAATGGTCTTCCAGGGAACGATCAAAGCATAGACTGTTTTAGACATTACTCACATGGAGGAAAGTGCGTTTGGTGACGATTGTATTCAATCCAGATTCAATTTCAGTGTTCATCAACACTCTGATAGTCCACAGATTACAGAAAGCCTCCAGATGTGCATCGGAATCTACTACTGGTCTTCCAGGGGACGATCAAAGCGTAGACTGTTTGAGACATTACTCCCGTGGAGGAAAGTTCGCATGGTGACTGTTGTTATCAAACCAGATGCAATTTCTGTGTTTCATCAACACTCTGACAGTCCACAGATTACAGAATGCCACCAGATGTGCATCGGAAACTACTACTGGTCTTCCAGGGAACGATCAAAGCGTAGACTGGTTCAGACGTTACTCCCATGGAGGAAATTGCGGATGGTGACTGCTGTATTCAATCCCGATGCAATTTTTGTGTATCATCAACACTCCGATAGTCCACAGAATACAGTTTGTCTGCAGATGTGCATCGGAAACTACTACTGGTCTTCCTGGGAACGATCAAAGCGTAGACTGTACCAGACATTACCCCCATTGAGGAAACTGTGGATTGTAACAGTTGTATTCACTCCCAATGTAATTTCTGTGTTTCATCAACACTTTGAAGGTCCACAGATTACAGAATGCCTCCAGACGTGCGTCGGAAACTACTATTGGCCTTCCAGGGAACGATCAAAGCGTAGACCGTTAGAGACATTACTAGCAAGGAAGAATGTGCGCATCGTGAATGTTGTATTCAATCCCGATGCAATTTCTGTGTTTCATCAACACTCTGATAGTCCACAGATTACAGAATGCCTCCAGATGTGCATCGGAAACTACCACTGGTCTTCCAGGGAACGATTAAAGCGTAGACTGTTTTAGACATTAATCCCATGGAGGAAACAGCGCATGGTGACTGTTGTATTCAATACAAATGCTATTTCTGTGTTTCACCAACACCCTGATAGTCCACAGATTACAGAATGCCACCAGATGTGCACCGGAAACTACTAAAGGTCTTCCAGGGAAGGATCAAATCGTAGACTGTTTCAGACATTAGTCCCATGGAGGAAAGTGCGGATGGTGACTGTTGTATTCAATCGCGATTCAATTTCAGTATTTCATCAACACTCTGATAGTCCACAGATTACAGAATGCCTCCAGATGTGCATCGGAAACTACTACTGGTCTTCCAGGGAACGATGAAAGCATAGACTGTTTGAGACATTACTCCCGTGGAGGAAAGTGCGCATGGTGACTGTTGTATTCAATCCCGATGCAATTTCTGTGTTTCATCAAGACCCAGATAGTCCACAGATTACAGAATGCCTCCTGATGTGCATCGGAAACTACTACTGGTCTTCCAGGAAACGATCAAAGCGTAGACTGTTTGAGACATTACTCCCGTGGAGGAAAGTTTGCATGGTGACTGCTGTTATCAAACCCGATGCAATTTCTATGTTTCAACAACACTCTGGCAGTCCACAGATTACAGAATGCCACCAGATGTGCATCGGAAACTACTACTGGTCTTCCAGGTATCGATCAAAAACGTAGACTGTTTCAGACGTTACTCCCATGGAGGAAAGTGCGGATGGTGACTGTTGTATTCAAGCCCGATGCAATTTCTGCGTTTCATCAACACTCTGATAGTTCACAGATTACAGATTGTCTCCAGATGTGCATCGGTAACTACTACTGGTCTTCCTGGGAACGATCAAAGCGTAGACAGTATCAGACATTACGCCCATGGAGGAAAGTGCGGATTGTGACTGTTGTATTCACTCCCGACGCAATTTCTGTGTTTCATCAACACTCTGATAGTCCACAGATTACAGAATGCCTCAGATGTGCATCGGAAACTACTACTGGTCTTTGAGTGAACGATCAAAGCGTAGACTGTTTGAGACATTAATCCCATGGAGGAAAGTGCGCATGGTGACTGTTGTATTCAATGCCGATGCAATTTCTGTGTTTCATCAACACTCTGATAGTCCACAAATTACAGAATGCCTCCAGATGTGCATCGGAAACTACTACTGGTCTTCCAGGGAACGATCAAAGCGTAGACTGTTTGAGATATTACTCCCGTGGAGGAAAGTTCGCATGGTGACTGTTGTTATGAAAACCGAAGCAGTTTCTGTGTTTAATCAACACTCTGACAGTCCACAGATTACAGAATGCCACCAGATGTGCATCGGAAACTACTACTGGTCTTCCAGGGAACGATCAAAGCGTAGACTGTTTCAGACGTTACTCCTATGGAGGAAAGTGCGGATGGTGACTGTTGTATTCAATCCCAATGCAATTTCTGTGTTTCATCAACACTCTGATAGTCCACAGATTACAGATTGACTCCAGATGTGCATCGGAAACTACTACTGGTCTTCCAGGGAACGATTAAAGCGTAGACTGTATCAGACATTACTTCCACGGAGGAAAGTGCGGATTGTGACTGTTGTATTCACTCCCGATGCAATTTCTGTGTTTCATCAACACTTTGAAGCTCCACAGCTTACAGAATGCCTCCAGATGTGCATCGGAAACTACTACTGGCATTCCAACGAACGATCAAATCGTAGACTGTTTCAGATATTACTCCCATGGAGAAAAGTGCGGATGTGTGACTGTTGTATTCAATCCCGATGCAATTTCTGTGTTTAATCAACACTCTGATAGTCCACATATTACAGAATGCAACAGATGTGCATCGGAAACTACTACTGGTCTTCCAGGGCACGATCAAAGCGTAGACTGTTTGAGACATTACTCCCATGGAGGAAAGTGCGCATGGTGATTGTTGTATTCAAACCCGATGCAATTTCTGTGTTTCATCAACACTCTGATAGTCCACAGATTACAGAATGCCTCCAGATGTGCATCGGAAACTACTACTGGTCTTCCAGGGAACGATCAAAGCGTTGACTGTTTGAGTCATTACTCCCATGGAGGAAAGTTCGCATGGTGACTGTTGTTATGAAAACTGAAGCAGTTTCTGTGTTTAATCAACACTCTGACAGTCCACAGATTACAGAATGCCACCAGATGTGCATCGGAAACTACTACTGGTCTTCCAGTGAACGATCAAAGCGTAGACTGTTTCAGACGTTACTCCCATGGAGGAAAGTGCGGATGGTGACTGTTGTACTCAATCCCAATGCAATTTCTGTGTTTCATCAACACTCTGATAGTCCACAGATTACAGATTGTCTCCAGATGTGCATTGGAAACTACTACTGGTCTTCCTGGGAACGATTAAAGCGTAGACTGTATCAGACATTACTCCCATGGAGGAAAGTGCGGATTCTGACTGTTGTATTCACTCCCGATGCAATTTCTGTGTTTCATCAACACTTTGAAGCTCCACAGATTACAGAATGCCTCCAGATGTGCATCGGAAACTACTACTGGTATTCCAACGAAGGTTCAAATCGTAGACTGTTTCAGATATTATTCCCATGGAGAAAAGTGCGGATGTGTGACTGTTGTATTCAAGCCCGATGCAATTTCTGTGTTTCATCAACACTCTGATAGTCCACATATTACAGAATGCCTCAGATGTGCATCGGAAACTACTACTGGTCTTCCAGGGAACGATCAAAGCGTAGACTGTTTTAGACATTATTCCCATGGAGCAAAGTGCGGATTGTGACTGTTGTATTCAATCCCGATGCAATTTCTGTGTTTCATCAACACTCTGATAGTCCACAGATTACAGAATGCCACCAGATCTGCATCGGAAACTACTACTGGTCTTCCAGGGAACGATCAAAGCGTAGACTGTTTGAGACATTACTTCCCGTGGAGGAAAGTGCGCATTGTGACTGTTGTATTCAATCCCGATGCAATTTCTGTGTTTCATCAACACTCTGATAGTCCACAGATTACAGAATGCCACCAGACGTGCGTCGGGAACTACTATTGGTCTTCCAGGGAACGATCAAAGCGTTGACCGTTAGAGACATTACTCCCATGGAAGAAAGTGCGCATGGTGACTGTTGTATTCAATCCCGATGCAATTTCTGTGTTTCATCAACACTCTTATAGTCCACAGATTACAGAATGCTACCAGACGTGCGTCGGAAACTACTATTGGTCTTCCAGTGAACGATCAAAGCGTACAGCGTTAGAGACATTACTCCCATGGAAGAAAGTGCGCATGGTGACTGTTGTATTCAATCCAAATGCTGTTTCTGTGTTTCACCAACACTCTGATAGTCCACAGATTACAGAATGCCACCATATGTGCATCGGAAACTACTACTGGTCTTTCAGGGAACGATCAAAGCGTAGACTGATTGAGACATTATTTCCGTGGAGGAAAGTTCGCATGGTAACTGTTGTATTCAATCCCGATGCAATTTCTGTGTTTCATCAACACTCTTATAGTCCACAGATTACAGAATGCCTCCAGATGTGCATCGGAAGCTACAACTGGTATTCCAGGGAACGATCAAAGCGTAGACTGTTTCAGATATTACTCCCATGGAGGAAAGTTCGCATGGAGACTGTTGTATTCAATCCTGATGCTATTTCTGTGTTTCATCCACACTCTGATAGTCCACAGATTACAGAATGCCACCAGATGTGCATCGGAAACTACTACTGCTCTTCCAGGGAACAATCAAAGCGTAGACTGTTTCAGACGTTACTCCCGTGGAGGAAATTGCGCATGGTGACTGTTGAATTCAATCCCGATGCAAGTACTGTGTTTCAACAACACTCTGATAGTCCACAGAATACAGATTGTCTCCAGAAGTGCATCGGAAACTACTACTGGTCTTCCTGGGAACGATCAAAGCGTAGACTGTACCAGACATTACTCCCATGCAGGAGACTGTGGATTGCGACAGTTGCATTCACTCCCGATGCAATTTCTGTGTTTCATCAACACTCTGATAGTCCACGGATTACAGAATGCCTCTAGATGTGCATCGGAAACTACCACTGGTCTTCCATGGAACGATCAAATCGTAGACTGTTTGAGACATTACTCCCATGGAGGGAAGTGCGCATGGTGACTGTTGTAATCAATCCAAATGCTATTTCTGTGTTTCACCAACACGCTGGTAGTCCACAGATTACAGAATGCCATCCGATGTGCCCGGAAACTACTAATGGTCTTCCGGGGAACGATCAAAGCATAGACTGTTTTAGACATTACTCACATGGAGGAAAGTGCGTTTGGTGACGATTGTATTCAATCCAGATTCAATTTCAGTGTTCATCAACACTCTGATAGTCCACAGATTACAGAAAGCCTCCAGATGTGCATCGGAATCTACTACTGGTCTTCCAGGGGACGATCAAAGCGTAGACTGTTTGAGACATTACTCCCGTGGAGGAAAGTTCGCATGGTGACTGTTGTTATCATACCAGATGCAATTTCTGTGTTTCATCAACACTCTGACAGTCCACAGATTACAGAATGCCACCAGATGTGCATCGGAAACTACTACTGGTCTTCCAGGGAACGATCAAAGCGTAGACTGGTTCAGACGTTACTCCCATGGAGGAAATTGCGGATGGTGACTGCTGTATTCAATCCCGATGCAATTTTTGTGTATCATCAACACTCCGATAGTCCACAGAATACAGTTTGTCTGCAGATGTGCATCGGAAACTACTACTGGTCTTCCTGGGAACGATCAAAGCGTAGACTGTACCAGACATTACCCCCATTGAGGAAACTGTGGATTGTAACAGTTGTATTCACTCCCAATGTAATTTCTGTGTTTCATCAACACTTTGAAGGTCCACAGATTACAGAATGCCTCCAGACGTGCGTCGGAAACTACTATTGGTCTTCCAGGGAACGATCAAAGCGTAGACCGTTAGAGACATTACTAGCAAGGAAGAATGTGCGCATCGTGAATGTTGTATTCAATCCCGATGCAATTTCTGTGTTTCATCAACACTCTGATAGTCCACAGATTACAGAATGCCTCCAGATGTGCATCGGAAACTACCACTGGTCTTCCAGGGAACGATCAAAGCGTAGACTGTTTTAGACATTAATCCCATGGAGGAAACAGCGCATGGTGACTGTTGTATTCAATACAAATGCTATTTCTGTGTTTCACCAACACCCTGATAGTCCACAGATTACAGAATGCCTCCTGATGTGCATCGGAAACTACTACTGGTCTTCCAGGAAACGATCAAAGCGTAGACTGTTTGAGACATTACTCCCGTGGAGGAAAGTTTGCATGGTGACTGCTGTTATCAAACCCGATGCAATTTCTATGTTTCAACAACACTCTGGCAGTCCACAGATTACAGAATGCCACCAGATGTGCATCGGAAACTACTACTGGTCTTCCAGGTATCGATCAAAAACGTAGACTGTTTCAGACGTTACTCCCATGGAGGAAAGTGCGGATGGTGACTGTTGTATTCAAGCCCGATGCAATTTCTGCGTTTCATCAACACTCTGATAGTTCACAGATTACAGATTGTCTCCAGATGTGCATCGGTAACTACTACTGGTCTTCCTGGGAACGATCAAAGCGTAGTCAGTATCAGACATTACGCCCATGGAGGAAAGTGCGGATTGTGACTGTTGTATTCACTCCCGACGCAATTTCTGTGTTTCATCAACACTCTGATAGTCCACAGATTACAGAATGCCTCAGATGTGCATCGGAAACTACTACTGGTCTTTGAGTGAACGATCAAAGCGTAGACTGTTTGAGACATTAATCCCATGGAGGAAAGTGCGCATGGTGACTGTTGTATTCAATGCCGATGCAATTTCTGTGTTTCATCAACACTCTGATAGTCCACAAATTACAGAATGCCTCCAGATGTGCATCGGAAACTACTACTGGTCTTCCAGGGAACGATCAAAGCGTAGACTGTTTGAGATATTACTCCCGTGGAGGAAAGTTCGCATGGTGACTGTTGTTATGAAAACCGAAGCAGTTTCTGTGTTTAATCAACACTCTGACAGTCCACAGATTACAGAATGCCTCAGATGTGCATCGGAAACTACTACTGGTCTTTGAGTGAACGATCAAAGCGTAGACTGTTTGAGACATTAATCCCATGGAGGAAAGTGCGCATGGTGACTGTTGTATTCAATCCCGATGCAATTTCTGTGTTTAATCAACACTCTGATAGTCCACATATTACAGAATGCAACCGATGTGCATCGGAAACTACTACTGGTCTTCCAGGGCACGATCAAAGCGTAGACTGTTTGAGACATTACTCCCATGGAGGAAAGTGCGCATGGTGATTGTTGTATTCAAACCCAATGCAATTTCTGTGTTTCATCAACACTCTGATAGTCCACAGATTACAGAATGCCTCCAGATGTGCATCGGAAACTACTACTGGTCTTCCAGGGAACGATCAAAGCGTTGACTGTTTGAGTCATTACTCCCATGGAGGAAAGTTCGCATGGTGACTGTTGTTATGAAAACTGAAGCAGTTTCTGTGTTTAATCAACACTCTGACAGTCCACAGATTACAGAATGCCACCAGATGTGCATCGGAAACTACTACTGGTCTTCCAGTGAACGATCAAAGCGTAGACTGTTTCAGACGTTACTCCCATGGAGGAAAGTGCGGATGGTGACTGTTGTACTCAATCCCAATGCAATTTCTGTGTTTCATCAACACTCTGATAGTCCACAGATTACAGATTGTCTCCAGATGTGCATTGGAAACTACTACTGGTCTTCCTGGGAACGATTAAAGCGTAGACTGTATCAGACATTACTCCCATGGAGGAAAGTGCGGATTCTGACTGTTGTATTCACTCCCGATGCAATTTCTGTGTTTCATCAACACTTTGAAGCTCCACAGATTACAGAATGCCTCCAGATGTGCATCGGAAACTACTACTGGTATTCCAACGAAGGTTCAAATCGTAGACTGTTTCAGATATTATTCCCATGGAGAAAAGTGCGGATGTGTGACTGTTGTATTCAATCCCGATGCAATTTCTGTGTTTCATCAACACTCTGATAGTCCACATATAACAGAATGCCTCAGATGTGCATCGGAAACTACTACTGGTCTTCCAGGGAACAATCAAAGCGTAGACTGTTTCAGACATTATTCCCATGGAGCAAAGTGCGGATTGTGACTGTTGTATTCAATCCCGATGCAATTTCTGTGTTTCATCAACACTCTGATAGTCCACAGATTACAGAATGCCACCAGATCTGCATCGGAAACTACTACTGGTCTTCCAGGGAACGATCAAAGCGTAGACTGTTTGAGACATTACTTCCCGTGGATTAAAGTGCGCATTGTGACTGTTGTATTCAATCCCGATGCAATTTCTGTGTTTCATCAACACTCTGATAGTCCACAGATTACAGAATGCCACCAGACGTGCGTCGGGAACTACTATTGGTCTTCCAGGGAACGATCAAAGCGTTGACCGTTAGAGACATTACTCCCATGGAAGAAAGTGCGCATGGTGACTGTTGTATTCAATCCCGATGCAATTTCTGTGTTTCATCAACACTCTGATAGTCCACAGATTACAGAATGCCTCCAGATGTGCATCGGAAACTACCACTGGTCTTCCAGGGAACGATCAAAGCGTAGACCGTTTGAGACATTACTCCCATGGAGGAAAGTGCGCATGGTGACTGTTGTATTCAATCCAAATGCTATTTCTGTGTTTCACCAACACTCTGATGGTCCACAGATTACAGAATGCCACCAGATGTGCACCGGAAACTACTAATGGTCTTCCAGGGAACGATCAAAGCGTAGACAGTTTCAGACATTACTCCCATGGAGGAAAGTGCGGATGGTGACGGTTGTATTCAATCCCGATTCAATTTCAGTGTTTCATCAACACTCAGATAGTCCACAGATTACAGAATGCCTCCAGATGTGCATCGGAAACTACTACTGGTATTCCAGGGAACGATCAAAGCGTAGACTGTTTCAGATATTACTCCCATGGGGAAAAGTGCGGATGGTGACTGTTGTATTCAATCCCGATGCAATTTCTGTGTTTCATCAACACTCAGATAGTCCACAGATTACAGAATGCCTCCAGATGTGCATCGGAAACTACTACTGGTCTTACAGGGAGCGATCAAAGCGTAGACTGTTTGAGACATAACTCCCGTGGAGGAAAATGAGCATGGTGAC
Source organism: Schistocerca gregaria (assembly GCF_023897955.1). Lineage (NCBI taxonomy): Eukaryota > Metazoa > Arthropoda > Insecta > Orthoptera > Acrididae > Schistocerca > Schistocerca gregaria. The sequence goes on along the minus strand of NC_064926.1, from coordinate 11,504,255 downwards.
TGTTGATATCAATCGCGATGCAATTTCTGTGTTTCATCAACACTCTGACAGTCCACAGATTACAGAATGCCACCAGATGTGCATCGGATACTACTACTGGTCTTCCAGGGAACGATCAAAGCGTAGACTGTTTGAGACATTACTCAAATGGAGGAAAGTGCGCATGGTGACTGTTGTATTAAAACCCGATGCCATATCTGTGTTTCATCAACAATCTGATAGACCACAGATTACAGAATGCCTCATGATATGCATCGAAAATTACTACTGGTCTTCCAGGGAAAGATCAAAGCGTAGACTGTACCGGACATTACTCCCATTGAGGAAACTGTGGATTGTGACAGTTGTATTCACTCCCAATGCAATTTCTGTGTTTCATCAACACTTTGAAGGTCCACAGATTACAGAATGCCTCCAGATGTGCATCGGAAACTACTACTGGTCTTCCAGGGAACGATCAAAGCGTAGACTGTTTTAGACATTATTCCCATGGAGAAATGTGCGGATTGTGACTGTTGTATTCAATCGCGATGCAGTTTCTGTGTTTCATCAACACTCTGATAGTCCACAGATTACAGAATGCCACCAGATGTACATCGGAAACTACTACTGGTCTTCCAGGGAACGATCAAAGCGTAAACTGTTTGAGACATTACTTCCGTGGAGGAAAGTGAGTATTGTGACTGTTGTATTCAATCCAAATGCTATTTCTGTGTTTCACCAACACTCTGATAGTCCACAGATTACAGAGTGCCTCCAGATGTGCATCGGAAACTACTACTGGTATACCAGGGAACGATCAAAGCGTTGACTGTTTGAGACATTACTCCCATGGAGGAAAGTGCGCATGGTGACTGTTGTATTCAATCCCGATGCAATTTCTGTGCTTCATCAACACTCTGATAGACCACAGATTACAGAATGCCTCATGATATGCATCGAAAATTACTACTGGTCTTCCAATGAACGATCAAAGCGTAGACTGTTTGAGACATTACTCCCATGGAGGAAAGTGCGAATATTGACTGTTGTATTCAATCCCGATGCAATTTCTGTGTTTCATCAACACTCTGATAGTCCTCAGAGTACAGAATGCCACCAGATGGGCATCGGAAACTACTACTGGTCTTCCAGGGAACGATTAAAGCGTAGACTGTTTGAGACATTACACCCATAGAGGAAAGTGCGCATGGTGATTGTTGTATTCAAACCCGATGCAATTTCAGTGTTTCATCAACACTCTGATATTCCACAGATTACAGAATGTCTCCAGATGTGCATCGGAAGCTACTACTGGTCTTCCAGGGAACGATAAAAGCGTAGACTGTTTGAGACACTACTCCCGTGGAGGAAAGTTCGCATGGTGACTGTTGTTATGAAACCCGATGCAGTTTTTGTGTTTAATCAACACTCTGACAGTCTACAGATTACAGAATGCCACCAGATGTGCATCAGAAAATACTACTGGTCTTCCAGGTAACGATCAAAGCGTAGACTGTTTCAGAAGTTACTCCCATGGAGGAAAGTGCGGATTGTGACTGTTGTATTCACTCCCGATGCAATTTCTGTGCTTCATCAATACTTTGAAGGTCCACAGATTACAGAATGCCTCCAGATGTGCATCGGAAACTACTACTGATATTCCAGCGAACGATCAAATCGTAGACTGTTTTTAAATATTACTCCCATGGAGAGAAGTGCGGATGGTGACTGTTGTAATCAATCCCGATGCAATTTCTGGGTATCATCACATTCTGTTAGTCCACAGATTACAGAATGCCACCAGATGTGCATCGGAGACTACTACTGGTCTTCCAGGGAACGATCAAAATTTAGACTGTGTGAGACATTACTCCCATGGAGGAAAGTGCTCATTCTGACTGTTGTTATCAAACCCGATGCAATTTCTGTGTTTCATCAACACTCTGACAGTCCACAGATTACAGAATGCCACCAGATGTGCATCGGAAACTACTACTGGTTTTCCAGGGAACGATCAAAGCGTAGACTGTTTCAGACGTTACTCCCATGGAGGAAAGTGCTTATGGTGAATGTTGTATTCAATCCCGATGCAATTTCTGTGTTTCTTCAACACTCTGATGGTCCACAGATTACAGATTGTCTCCAGATGCGCATCGGAAACTACTACTGGTCTTCCTGGGAACGATCAAAGCGAAGACTGTATCAGACATTACTCCCATGGAGGAAAGTGCGGATTGTGACTGTTGTATTCACTCCCGATGCAATATCTGTGTTTCATCAACACTTTGAAGTTCCACAGATTACAGAATGCCTCCAGATGTGCATCGGAAACTACTACTGGTATTCCAGGGAACGATCAAAGCGTAGACTGTTTCAGATATTACTCCCATGGAGAAAAGTGCGGATGGTGGCTGTTGTATTCAATCCCGATGCAATTTCTGTGTTTCATCACCACTCTGATAGTCCACAGATTACAGAATGCCTCAGATATGCATCGGAAACTACTACTGGTCTTCGAGGGAACGATCAAAGCGTAGACTGTATGAGACATTACTCCCATGGAGGAAAGTGCGCATGGTGACTGTTGTTATCAATCCCGATGCAATTTCTGTGTTTCATCAACACTCTGATAGTCCATTGATTACAGAATGCCACTAGATGGGCATCGGAAACTACTACTGGTCTTCCAAGGAACGATCAAAACGTAGACTGTTTGAGACATTACTAACATGGAGGAAAGTGCGCATGGTGATTGTTGTATTCAAACCCGATGCAATTTCTGTGTTTCATCAACACTCTGATAGTCCACGGATTACAGATAGCCTCCGGATGTGCATCGGAAACTACTACTGGTCTTCCAGGGAACGATCAAAGCGTAGACTGTATCACACATTACTCCCATGGAGGAAAGTGCGGATTGTGACTGTTGTATTCACACCCGATGAAATTTCTGTGTCTCATCAACACTTTGAAGGTCCACAGATTACAGAATGCCTCCAGATGTGCATCGGAAACTACTACTGGTATGCTAGGGAACGATAAAAGCGTAGACTGTTTCAGATATTACTCCCATGGAGAAAAGTGCGGATGGTGACTGTTGTATTCAATCCAGATGCAATTTCTGTGTTTCATCAACACTCTGATATTCCACAGATTACAGAATGCCTCAAGATGAGCATCGGAAATTACTACTGGTCTTCCAGGGAACGATCAAAGCGTAGACTGTTTGAGACATTGCTCCCATGGAGGAAAGTGCACATGGTGACTGTTGTATTCAATGCCGATGGAATATCTGTGTTTCATCAACACTCTGATAGTCCACAGATTACAGAATGCCTCCAGATGTGCATCGGAAACTACTACTGGTCTTCCAGGGAACGATCAAAGTGTAGATTGTTTGAGACATTACTCCCGTGGAGGAAAGTTCGCATGGTGACTGTTGTTATGAAACCCGATGCAGTTTTTGTGTTTAATCAACACTCTGACAGTCTACAGATTACAGAATGCCACCAGATGTGCATCGGAAACTACTACTGGTCTTCCAGGCAACGATCAAAGCGTACACTGTTTCAGACGTTACTGCCATGGAGGAAAGTGCGGATGGTGACTGTTATATTCAATCCCAAAGCAATTTCTGTGTTTCATCAACACTCTGATAGTCCACAGATTACAGATCCTCTCCAGATGTGCATCGGAAACTACTACTGGTCTTCCTGGGAATGATCAAAGCGTAGACTGTATCAGACATTACTCCCATGGAGGAAAGTGCGGATTGTGACTGTTGTATGCACTCCCGATGCAATTTCTGTATTTCAGCAACACTTTGAAGCTCCACAGATTACAGAATGCCTCCAGATGTGCATCGGAAACTACTACTGGTATTCCAGCGAACGATCAAATCGTATACTGTTTCACATCTTACTCCCATAAAGGAAAGTGCGGATGGTGACCCTTGTATTCAATCCCGATGCAATTTCTGTGTTTCATCAACACTCTGATAGTGAACAGATTACAGAATGCCTCCAGATGTGCATCGGAAACTACTACTGGTCTTCCAGGGAACAATCAAAGCGTAGACTGTTTGAGACATTACTCCAATGGAGGAAAGTGAGAATATTGACTGTTATATTCAATCCCCATGCAATTTCTGTGTTTCATCAACACTCTGTTAGTCCACAGATTACAGAATGCCACCAGATGTGCATCGGAGACTACTACTGGTCTTCCAGGGAACGATCAAAGTTTAGACTGTTTGAGACATTACTCCCATGGAGGAAAGTGCGCATGCTGACTGTTGTATTCAATCCCGATACTATTTCTAAGTGTCATCCACACTCTGATAGTCCACAGATTACAGAATGCCACCAGATGTGCATCGGAAACTACTACTGCTCTTCCAGGGAACAATCAAAGCGTAGACTGTTTCAGACGTTACTCCCATGGAGGAAATTGCGGATGGTGACTGTTGAATTCAATCCCGATGCAAGTTCTGTGTTTCATCAACACTCTGATAGTCCACAGAATACAGATTGTCTCCAGATGTGCATCGGAAACTACTAGTGGTCTTCCTGGGAAGGATCAAAGCGTAGACTCTACCAGACATTACTCACATTGAGGAAACTGTGGATTGCGACAGTTGCATTCACTCCCGATGCAATTTCTGTGTTTCATCAACACTTTGAAGGTCCACAGATTGCAGAATGCCTCCAGATGTGCGTCGGAAACTGCTACTGGTGTTCCAGGGAACGATCAAAGCGTAGACTGATTGAGACAATACTTCCGTGGAGGAAAGTTCGCATGGTGACTGTTGTATTCAATCCCGATGCAATTTCTGTGTTTCATCAACACTCTTATAGTCCACAGATTACAGAATGCTACCAGACGTGCGTCGGAAACTACTATTTGTCTTCCAGTGAACGATCAAAGCGTACACCGTTAGAGACATTACTCCCATGGAAGAAAGTGCGCATGGTGACTGTTGTATTCAATCCAAATGCTGTTTCTGTGTTTCACCAACACTCTGATAGTCCACAGATTACAGAATGCCACCATATGTGCATCGGAAACTACTACTGGTCTTTCAGGGAACGATCAAAGCGTAGACTGATTGAGACATTACTTCCGTGGAGGAAAGTTCGCATGGTAACTGTTGTATTCAATCCCGATGCAATTTCTGTGTTTCATCAACACTCTTATAGTCCACAGATTACAGAATGCCTCCAGATGTGCATCGGAAGCTACTACTGGTATTCCAGGGAACGATCAAAGCGTAGACTGTTTCAGATATTACTCCCATGGAGGAAAGTTCGCATGGAGACTGTTGTATTCAATCCCGATGCTATTTCTGTGTTTCATCCACACTCTGATAGTCCACAGATTACAGAATGCCACCAGATGTGCATCGGAAACTACTACTGCTCTTCCAGGGAACAATCAAAGCGTAGACTGTTTCAGACGTTACTCCCGTGGAGGAAATTGCGCATGGTGACTGTTGAATTCAATCCCGATGCAAGTACTGTGTTTCAACAACACTCTGATAGTCCACAGAATACAGATTGTCTCCAGAAGTGCATCGGAAACTACTACTGGTCTTCCTGGGAACGATCAAAGCGTAGACTGTACCAGACATTACTCCCATGGAGGAGACTGTGGATTGCGACAGTTGCATTCACTCCCGATGCAATTTCTGTGTTTCATCAACACTCTGATAGTCCACGGATTACAGAATGCCTCCAGATGTGCATCGGAAACTACCACTGGTCTTCCATGGAACGATCAAATCGTAGACTGTTTGAGACATTACTCCCATGGAGGGAAGTGCGCATGGTGACTGTTGTAATCAATCCAAATGCTATTTCTGTGTTTCACCAACACGCTGGTAGTCCACAGATTACAGAATGCCATCCGATGTGCCCGGAAACTACTAATGGTCTTCCAGGGAACGATCAAACATAGACTGTTTCAGACATTACTCACATGGAGGAAAGTGCGTTTGGTGACGATTGTATTCAATCCAGATTCAATTTCAGTGTTCATCAACACTCTGATAGTCCACAGATTACAGAAAGCCTCCAGATGTGCATCGGAATCTACTACTGGTCTTCCAGGGGACGATCAAAGCGTAGACTGTTTGAGACATTACTCCCGTGGAGGAAAGTTCGCATGGTGACTGTTGTTATCAAACCAGATGCAATTTCTGTGTTTCATCAACACTCTGACAGTCCACAGATTACAGAATGCCACCAGATGTGCATCGGAAACTACTACTGGTCTTCCAGGGAACGATCAAAGCGTAGTCTGTTTCAGACGTTACCCCCATGGAGGAAAGTGCTTATGGTGACTGTTGTATTCAATCCCGATGCAATTTCTGTGTTTTATCAACACTCTGATAGTCCACAGATTACAGATTGTCTCCAGATGTGAACTGGTCTTCCTGGGAACGATCAAAGCGTAGACTGTATCAGACATTACTCCCATATAGGAAAGTGCGGATTGTGACGGTTGTATTCACTCCCGATGCAATTTCTGTGTTTCATCAACACTTTGAACGTCCACAAATTACAGAATGCCTCCAGATGTGCAACGGAAACTACTACTGGTATTCCAGGGAACGATCAAAGCGTAGACTGTTTCAGATATTACTCCAATGGAGAAAATTGCGGATGGTGACTGTTGTATTCAATCCCGATGCAATTTCTGTGTGTCATCAACACCCTGTTAGTCCACAGATATCAGAATGCCACCAGATGTGCATCGGAGACTACTGCTGGTCTTCCAGGGAACGATCAAGGCGTAGACTGTTTGTGACATTACTCCCATGGAGGAAAGTGCGCATGGTGACTGTTGTATTCAATCCCGATGCTATTTCTGTGTTTCATCCACACTCTGATAGCCGACAGATTACATAATGCCACCAGATGTGCATCGGAAACTACTACTGCTCTTCCAGGGAACAATCAAAGCGTTGATTGTTTCAGACGTTACTCCCATGGAGGATATTGCGGATGGTGACTGTTGAATTCAATCCCGATGCAAGTTCTGTGTTTCAGCAACACTCTGATAGTCCACAGAATTCAGATTGTCTCCATAAGTGCATCGGAAACTACTACTGGTCTTCCTGGGAGCGATCAAAGCATAGACTGTACCAGACATTACTCCCATGGAGGAAACTGTGGATTAAGACAGTTGCATTCACTCCCGATGCAATTTCTGTGTTTCTGACTCTGATACTCTGACAGTCCACAGATTACAGAATGCCACCAGATGTGCATCGGAAACTACTACTGCTCTTCCAGGGAACAATCAAAGCGTAGACTGTTTCAGACGTTACTCCCATGGAGGAAATTGCGGATGGTGACTGTTGAATTCAATCCCGATGCTAGTTCTGTGTTTCAACAACACTCTGATAGTCCACAGAATGCAGATTGTCTCCAGAAGTGCATCGGAAACTACAACTTTTCTTCCTGGGAACGATCAAAGCGTAGACTGTACCAGACATTACTCCCATGGAGGAAACTGTGGATTGCGACAGTTGCATTCACTCCCGATGCAATTTCTATGTTTCATCAACACTTTGAAGGTCCACAGATTACAGAATGCCTCCAGATGTGCATCGGGCACTACTACTGGTCTTCCAGTGAACGATCAAAGCGTAGACTGTTTTAGACATTATTCCCATGGAGAAAAGTGCGGATTGTGACTGTTGTATTCAATCCCGATGCAATTTCTGTGTTTCATCAACACTCTGATTGTCCACAGATTACAGAATGCCACCAGATGTGCATCGGAAACTACTACTGGTCTTCCAGGGAACGATCAAAGCGTAGACTGATTGAGGCATTACTTCCGTGGAGGAAAGTGCGCATTGTGACTGTTGTATTCAATCCCGATGCAATTCCTGTGTTTCATCAACACTCTTATGGTCCACAGATTACAGAATGCCACCAGACGTGCGTCGGAATCTACTATTGGACTTCGAGGGAACGATCAAAGCGTAGACCCTTAGGGACATTACTACCATGGAAGAAAGTGCGCATGGTGACCGTTGTATTCAATCCTGATGCAATTTCTGTGTTTCATCAACACTCTGATAGTCCACAGATTACAGAATGCCTCCAGATGTGCATCGGAAACTACCACTGGTCTTACAGGGAACGATCAAAGTGTAGACTGTTTGAGACATTACTCCCATGGAGGAAAGTGCGCATGGTGACTGTTGTATTCAATCCAAATGCTATTTCTGTGTTTCACCAACACTCTGATAGTCCACAGATTACAGAATGCCATCCGATGTGCACCGGAAACTACTAGTGGTCTTCCTGGGAACGATCAAAGCGTAGACTCTACCAGACATTACTCACATTGAGGAAACTGTGGATTGCGACAGTTGCATTCACTCCCGATGCAATTTCTGTGTTTCATCAACACTTTGAAGGTCCACAGATTGCAGAATGCCTCCAGATGTGCATCGGAAACTGCTACTGGTGTTCCAGGGAACGATCAAAGTGTAGACTGATTGAGACATTACTTCCGTGGAGGAAAGTTCGCATGGTGACTGCTGTATTCAAGCCCGATGCAATTTCTGTGTTTCATCAACACTCTGATAGACCACAGATTACAGAATGCCTCATGATATGCATCGAAAATTACTACTGGTCTTCCAGGGAACGATCAAAGAGTAGACTGTTTGAGACATTACTCCCATGGAGGAAAGTGCGAATATTGACTGTTGTATTCAATCCCGATGCAATTTCTGTGTTTCATCAACACTCTGATAGTCCTCAGAGTACAGAATGCCACCAGATGGGCATCGGAAACTACTACTGGTCTTCCAGGGAACGATCAAAGCGTAGACTGTTTGAGACATTACACCCATAGAGGAAAGTGCGCATGGTGATTGTTGTATTTAAACCCGATGCAATTTCAGTGTTTCATCAACACTCTGATATTCCACAGATTACAGAATGTCTCCAGATGTGCATCGGAAGCTACTACTGGTCTTCCAGGGAACGATAAAAGCGTAGACTGTTTGAGACACTACTCCCGTGGAGGAAAGTTCGCATGGTGACTGTTGTTATGAAACCCGATGCAGTTTTTGTGTTTAATCAACACTCTGACAGTCTACAGATTACAGAATGCCACCAGATGTGCATCGGAAACTACTACTGGTCTTCCAGGGAACGATCAAAGCGTAGACTGTTTCAGACGTTACTCCCATGGAGGAAAGTGCGGATTGTGACTGTTGTATTCACTCCCGATGCAATGTCTGTGCTTCATCAATACTTTAAAGGTCCACAGATTACAGAATGCCTCCAGATGTGCATCGGAAACTACTACTGATATTGCAGCGAACGATCAAATCGTAGACTGTTTTTAAATATTACTCCCATGGAGAGAAGTGCGGATGGTGACTGTTGTAATCAATCCCGATGCAATTTCTGGGTTTCATCACATTCTGTTAGTCCACAGATTACAGAATGCCACCAGATGTGAATCGGAGACTACTACTGGTCTTCCAGGGAACGATCAAAATTTAGACTGTGTGAGACATTACTCCCATGGAGGAAAGTGCTCATTCTGACTGTTGTTATCAAACCCGATGCAATGTCTGTGTTTCATCAACACTCTGACAGTCCACAGATTACAGAATGCCACCAGATGTGCATCGGAAACTACTACTGGTCTTCCAGGGAACGATCAAAGCGTAGACTGTTTCAGACGTTACTCCCATGGAGGAAAATGCTTATGGTGACTGTTGTATTCAATCCCGATGCAATTTCTGTGTGTCATCAACACCCTGTTAGTCCACAGATATCAGAATGCCACCAGATGTGCATCGGAGACTACTGCTGGTCTTCCAGGGAACGATCAAAGCGTAGACTGTTTGTGACATTACTCCCATGGAGGAAAGTGCGCATGGTGACTGTTGTATTCAATCCCGATGCTATTTCTGTGTTTCATCCACACTCTGATAGCCGACAGATTACATAATGCCACCAGATGTGCATCGGAAACTACTACTGCTCTTCCAGGGAACAATCAAAGCGTTGATTGTTTCAGACGTTACTCCCATAGAGGAAATTGCGGATGGTGACTGTTGAATTCAATCCCGATGCAAGTTCTGTGTTTCAGCAACACTCTGATAGTCCACAGAATTCAGATTGTCTCCATAAGTGCATCGGAAACTACTACTGGTCTTCCTGGGAGCGATCAAAGCATAGACTGTACCAGACATTACTCCCATGGAGGAAACTGTGGATTAAGACAGTTGCATTCACTCCCGATGCAATTTCTGTGTTTCTGACTCTGATACTCTGACAGTCCACAGATTACAGAATGCCACCAGATGTGCATCGGAAACTACTACTGCTCTTCCAGGGAACAATCAAAGCGTAGACTGTTTCAGACGTTACTCCCATGGAGGAAATTGCGGATGGTGACTGTTGAATTCAATCCCGATGCTAGTTCTGTGATTCAACAACACTCTGATAGTCCACAGAATGCAGATTGTCTCCAGAAGTGCATCGGAAACTACTACTTTTCTTCCTGGGAACGATCAAAGCGTAGACTGTACCAGACATTACTCCCATGGAGGAAACTGTGGATTGCGACAGTTGCATTCACTCCCGATGCAATTTCTATGTTTCATCAACACTTTGAAGGTCCACAGATTACAGAATGCCTCCAGATGTGCATCGGGCACTACTACTGGTCTTCCAGTGAACGATCAAAGCGTAGACTGTTTTAGACATTATTCCCATGGAGAAAAGTGCGGATTGTGACTGTTGTATTCAATCCCGATGCAATTTCTGTGTTTCATCAACACTCTGATAGTCCACAGATTACAGAATGCCATCCGATGTGCACCGGAAACTACTAGTGGTCTTCCTGGGAACGATCAAAGCGTAGACTCTACCAGACATTACTCACATTGAGGAAACTGTGGATTGCGACAGTTGCATTCACTCCCGATGCAATTTCTGTGTTTCATCAACACTTTGAAGGTCCACAGATTGCAGAATGCCTCCAGATGTGCATCGGAAACTGCTACTGGTGTTCCAGGGAACGATCAAAGTGTAGACTGATTGAGACATTACTTCCGTGGAGGAAAGTTCGCATGGTGACTGCTGTATTCAAGCCCGATGCAATTTCTGTGTTTCATCAACACTCTGATAGACCACAGATTACAGAATGCCTCATGATATGCATCGAAAATTACTACTGGTCTTCCAGGGAACGATCAAAGAGTAGACTGTTTGAGACATTACTCCCATGGAGGAAAGTGCGAATATTGACTGTTGTATTCAATCCCGATGCAATTTCTGTGTTTCATCAACACTCTGATAGTCCTCAGAGTACAGAATGCCACCAGATGGGCATCGGAAACTACTACTGGTCTTCCAGGGAACGATCAAAGCGTAGACTGTTTGAGACATTACACCCATAGAGGAAAGTGCGCATGGTGATTGTTGTATTTAAACCCGATGCAATTTCAGTGTTTCATCAACACTCTGATATTCCACAGATTACAGAATGTCTCCAGATGTGCATCGGAAGCTACTACTGGTCTTCCAGGGAACGATAAAAGCGTAGACTGTTTGAGACACTACTCCCGTGGAGGAAAGTTCGCATGGTGACTGTTGTTATGAAACCCGATGCAGTTTTTGTGTTTAATCAACACTCTGACAGTCTACAGATTACAGAATGCCACCAGATGTGCATCGGAAACTACTACTGGTCTTCCAGGGAACGATCAAAGCGTAGACTGTTTCAGACGTTACTCCCATGGAGGAAAGTGCGGATTGTGACTGTTGTATTCACTCCCGATGCAATGTCTGTGCTTCATCAATACTTTAAAGGTCCACAGATTACAGAATGCCTCCAGATGTGCATCGGAAACTACTACTGATATTGCAGCGAACGATCAAATCGTAGACTGTTTTTAAATATTACTCCCATGGAGAGAAGTGCGGATGGTGACTGTTGTAATCAATCCCGATGCAATTTCTGGGTTTCATCACATTCTGTTAGTCCACAGATTACAGAATGCCACCAGATGTGAATCGGAGACTACTACTGGTCTTCCAGGGAACGATCAAAATTTAGACTGTGTGAGACATTACTCCCATGGAGGAAAGTGCTCATTCTGACTGTTGTTATCAAACCCGATGCAATGTCTGTGTTTCATCAACACTCTGACAGTCCACAGATTACAGAATGCCACCAGATGTGCATCGGAAACTACTACTGGTCTTCCAGGGAACGATCAAAGCGTAGACTGTTTCAGACGTTACTCCCATGGAGGAAAATGCTTATGGTGACTGTTGTATTCAATCCCGATGCAATTTCTGTGTGTCATCAACACCCTGTTAGTCCACAGATATCAGAATGCCACCAGATGTGCATCGGAGACTACTGCTGGTCTTCCAGGGAACGATCAAAGCGTAGACTGTTTGTGACATTACTCCCATGGAGGAAAGTGCGCATGGTGACTGTTGTATTCAATCCCGATGCTATTTCTGTGTTTCATCCACACTCTGATAGCCGACAGATTACATAATGCCACCAGATGTGCATCGGAAACTACTACTGCTCTTCCAGGGAACAATCAAAGCGTTGATTGTTTCAGACGTTACTCCCATGGAGGAAATTGCGGATGGTGACTGTTGAATTCAATCCCGATGCAAGTTCTGTGTTTCAGCAACACTCTGATAGTCCACAGAATTCAGATTGTCTCCATAAGTGCATCGGAAACTACTACTGGTCTTCCTGGGAGCGATCAAAGCATAGACTGTACCAGACATTACTCCCATGGAGGAAACTGTGGATTAAGACAGTTGCATTCACTCCCGATGCAATTTCTGTGTTTCTGACTCTGATACTCTGACAGTCCACAGATTACAGAATGCCACCAGATGTGCATCGGAAACTACTACTGCTCTTCCAGGGAACAATCAAAGCGTAGACTGTTTCAGACGTTACTCCCATGGAGGAAATTGCGGATGGTGACTGTTGAATTCAATCCCGATGCTAGTTCTGTGTTTCAACAACACTCTGATAGTCCACAGAATGCAGATTGTCTCCAGAAGTGCATCGGAAACTACTACTTTTCTTCCTGGGAACGATCAAAGCGTAGACTGTACCAGACATTACTCCCATGGAGGAAACTGTGGATTGCGACAGTTGCATTCACTCCCGATGCAATTTCTATGTTTCATCAACACTTTGAAGGTCCACAGATTACAGAATGCCTCCAGATGTGCATCGGGCACTACTACTGGTCTTCCAGTGAACGATCAAAGCGTAGACTGTTTTAGACATTATTCCCATGGAGAAAAGTGCGGATTGTGACTGTTGTATTCAATCCCGATGCAATTTCTGTGTTTCATCAACACTCTGATTGTCCACAGATTACAGAATGCCACCAGATGTGCATCGGAAACTACTACTGGTCTTCCAGGGAACGATCAAAGCGTAGACTGATTGAGGCATTACTTCCGTGGAGGAAAGTGCGCATTGTGACTGTTGTATTCAATCCCGATGCAATTCCTGTGTTTCATCAACACTCTTATGGTCCACAGATTACAGAATGCCACCAGACGTGCGTCGGAATCTACTATTGGACTTCGAGGGAACGATCAAAGCGTAGACCCTTAGGGACATTACTACCATGGAAGAAAGTGCGCATGGTGACCGTTGTATTCAATCCTGATGCAATTTCTGTGTTTCATCAACACTCTGATAGTCCACAGATTACAGAATGCCTCCAGATGTGCATCGGAAACTACCACTGGTCTTACAGCGAACGATCAAAGTGTAGACTGTTTGAGACATTACTCCCATGGAGGAAAGTGCGCATGGTGACTGTTGTATTCAATCCAAATGCTATTTCTGTGTTTCACCAACACTCTGATAGTCCACAGATTACAGAATGCCATCCGATGTGCACCGGAAACTACTAGTGGTCTTCCTGGGAACGATCAAAGCGTAGACTCTACCAGACATTACTCACATTGAGGAAACTGTGGATTGCGACAGTTGCATTCACTCCCGATGCAATTTCTGTGTTTCATCAACACTTTGAAGGTCCACAGATTGCAGAATGCCTCCAGATGTGAATCGGAAACTGCTACTGGTGTTCCAGGGAACGATCAAAGTGTAGACTGATTGAGACATTACTTCCGTGGAGGAAAGTTCGCATGGTGACTGCTGTATTCAAGCCCGATGCAATTTCTGTGTTTCATCAACACTCTGATAGACCACAGATTACAGAATGCCTCATGATATGCATCGAAAATTACTACTGGTCTTCCAGGGAACGATCAAAGAGTAGACTGTTTGAGACATTACTCCCATGGAGGAAAGTGCGAATATTGACTGTTGTATTCAATCCCGATGCAATTTCTGTGTTTCATCAACACTCTGATAGTCCTCAGAGTACAGAATGCCACCAGATGGGCATCGGAAACTACTACTGGTCTTCCAGGGAACGATCAAAGCGTAGACTGTTTGAGACATTACACCCATAGAGGAAAGTGCGCATGGTGATTGTTGTATTTAAACCCGATGCAATTTCAGTGTTTCATCAACACTCTGATATTCCACAGATTACAGAATGTCTCCAGATGTGCATCGGAAGCTACTACTGGTCTTCCAGGGAACGATAAAAGCGTAGACTGTTTGAGACACTACTCCCGTGGAGGAAAGTTCGCATGGTGACTGTTGTTATGAAACCCGATGCAGTTTTTGTGTTTAATCAACACTCTGACAGTCTACAGATTACAGAATGCCACCAGATGTGCATCGGAAACTACTACTGGTCTTCCAGGGAACGATCAAAGCGTAGACTGTTTCAGACGTTACTCCCATGGAGGAAAGTGCGGATTGTGACTGTTGTATTCACTCCCGATGCAATGTCTGTGCTTCATCAATACTTTAAAGGTCCACAGATTACAGAATGCCTCCAGATGTGCATCGGAAACTACTACTGATATTGCAGCGAACGATCAAATCGTAGACTGTTTTTAAATATTACTCCCATGGAGAGAAGTGCGGATGGTGACTGTTGTAATCAATCCCGATGCAATTTCTGGGTTTCATCACATTCTGTTAGTCCACAGATTACAGAATGCCACCAGATGTGAATCGGAGACTACTACTGGTCTTCCAGGGAACGATCAAAATTTAGACAGTGTGAGACATTACTCCCATGGAGGAAAGTGCTCATTCTGACTGTTGTTATCAAACCCGATGCAATGTCTGTGTTTCATCAACACTCTGACAGTCCACAGATTACAGAATGCCACCAGATGTGCATCGGAAACTACTACTGGTCTTCCAGGGAACGATCAAAGCGTAGACTGTTTCAGACGTTACTCCCATGGAGGAAAATGCTTATGGTGACTGTTGTATTCAATCCCGATGCAATTTCTGTGTTTCATCAACACTCTGATAGTCCACAGATTACAGATTGTCTCCAGATGCGCATCGGAAACTACTACTGGTCTTCCTGCGAACGATCAAAGCGAAGACTGTATCAGACATTACTCCCATGGAGGAAAGTGCGGATTGTGACTGTTGTATTCACTCCCGATGCAATATCTGTGTTTCATCAACACTTTGAAGTTCCACAGATTACAGAATGCCTCCAGATGTGCATCGGAAACTACTACTGGTATTCCAGGGAACGATCAAAGCGTAGACTGTTTCAGATATTACTCCCATGGAGAAAAGTGCGGATGGTGACTGTTGTATTCAATCCCGATGCAATTTCTGTGTTTCATCACCACTCTGATAGTCCACAGATTACAGAATGCCTCAGATATGCATCGGAAACTACTACTAGTCTTCGAGGGAACGATCAAAGCGTAGACTGTATGAGACATTACTCCCATGGAGGAAAGTGCGCATGGTGACTGTTGTTATCAATCCCGATGCAATTTCTGTGTTTCATCAACACTCTGATAGTCCATTGATTACAGAATGCCACTAGAAGGGCATCGGAAACGACTACTGGTCTTCCAGGGAACGATCAAAACGTAGACTGTTTGAGACATTACTAACATGGAGGAAAGTGCGCATGGTGATTGTTGTATTCAAACCCGATGCAATTTCTGTGTTTCATCAACACTCTGATAGTCCACAGATTACAGATAGCCTCCGGATGTGCTTCGGAAGCTACTACTGGTCTTCCTGGGAACGATCAAAGCGTAGACTGTATCACACATTACTCCCATGGAGGAAAGTGCGGATTGTGACTGTTGTATTCACTCCCGATGAAATTTCTGTGTCTCATCAACACTTTGAAGGTCCACAGATTACAGAATACCTCCAGATGTGCATCGGAAACTACTACTGGTATGCTAGGGAACGATAAAAGCGTAGACTGTTTCAGATATTACTCCCATGGAGAAAAGTGCGGATGGTGACTGTTGTATTCAATCCAGATGCAATTTCTGTGTTTCATCAACACTCTGATATTCCACAGATTACAGAATGCCTCCAGATGAGCATCGGAAATTACTACTGGTCTTCCAGGGAACGATCAAAGCGTAGACTGTTTGAGACATTGCTCCCATGGAGGAAAGTGCCCATGGTGACTGTTGTATTCAATGCCGATGGAATATCTGTGTTTCATCAACACACTGATAGTCCACAGATTACAGAATGCCTCCAGATGTGCATCGGAAACTACTACCGGTCTTCCAGGGAACGATCAAAGCGTAGATTGTTTGAGACATTACTCCTGTGGAGGAAAGTTTGCACGGTGACTGTTGTTATGAAAGCCGATGCAGTTTCTGTGTTTAATCAACACTCTGACAGTCCACAGATTACAGAATGACACCAGATGTGCATCGGAACTACTACTGGTCTTCCAGGCAACGATCAAAGCGTAGACTGTTTCAGACGTTACTGCCATGGAGGAAAGTGCGGATGGTGACTGTTATATTCAATCCCAAAGCAATTTCTGTGTTTCATCAACACTCTGATAGTCCACAGATTACAGATCCTCTCCAGATGTGCATCGGAAACTACTACTGGTCTTCCTGGGAATGATCAAAGCGTAGACTGTATCAGACATTACTCCCATGGAGGAAAGTGCGGATTGTGACTGTTGTATGCACTCCCGATGCAATTTCTGTATTTCATCAACACTTTGAAGCTCCACAGAATACAGAATGCCTCCAGATGTGCATCGGAAACTACTACTGGTATTCCAGCGAACGATCAAATCGTATACTGTTTCACATCTTACTCCCATAAAGGAAAGTGCGGATGGTGACCCTTGTATTCAATCCCGATGCAATTTCTGTGTTTCATCAACACTCTGATAGTGAACAGATTACAGAATGCCTCCAGATGTGCATCGGAAACTACTACTGGTCTTCCAGGGAACAATCAAAGCGTAGACTGTTTGAGACATTACTCCCATGGAGGAAAGTGAGAATATTGACTGTTATATTCAATCCCCATGCAATTTCTGTGTTTCATCAACACTCTGTTAGTCCACAGATTACAGAATGCCACCAGATGTGCATCGGAGACTACTACTGGTCTTCCAGGGAACGATCAAAGATTAGACTGTTTGAGACATTACTCCCATGGAGGAAAGTGCGCATGCTGACTGTTGTATTCAATCCCGATGCTATTTCTAAGTTTCATCCACACTCTGATAGTCCACAGATTAAAGAATGCCACCAGATGTGCATCGGAAACTACTACTGCTCTTCCAGGGAACAATCAAAGCGTAGATTGTTTCAGACGTTACTCCCATGGAGGAAATTGCGGATGGTGACTGTTGAATTCAATCCCGATGCAAGTTCTGTGTTTCATCAACACTCTGATAGTCCACAGAATACAGATTGTCTCCAGATGTGCATCGGAAACTACTAGTGGTCTTCCTGGGAAGGATCAAAGCGTAGACTCTACCAGACATTACTCACATTGAGGAAACTGTGGATTGCGACAGTTGCATTCACTCCCGATGCAATTTCTGTGTTTCATCAACACTTTGAAGGTCCACAGATTGCAGAATGCCTCCAGATGTGCATCGGAAACTGCTACTGGTGTTCCAGGGAACGATCAAAGCGTAGACTGAATGAGACAATACTTCCGTGGAGGAAAGTTCGCATGGTGACTGTGGTATTCAATCCCGATGCAATTTCTGTGTTTCATCAACACTCTTATAGTCCACAGATTACAGAATGCTACCAGACGTGCGTCGGAAACTACTATTGGTCTTCCAGTGAACGATCAAAGCGTACACCGTTGGAGACATTACTCCCATGGAAGAAAGTGCGCATGGTGACTGTTGTATTCAATCCAAATGCTATTTCTGTGTTTCACCAACACTCTGATAGTCCACAGATTACAGAATGCCACCAGATGTGCATCGGAAACTACTACTGGTCTTTCAGGGAACGATCAAAGCGTAGACTGATTGAGACATTACTTCCGTGGAGGAAAGTTCGCATGGTGACTGTTGCATTCAATCCCGATGCAATTTCTGTGTTTCATCAACACTCTTATAGTCCACAGATTACAGAATGCCTCCAGATGTGCATCGGAAGCTACTACTGGTATTCCAGGGAACGATCAAAGCGTAGACTGTTTCAGATATTACTCCCATGGAGAAAAGTGCGGATGGTGAATGTTGTATTCAATCCCGATGCAATTTCTGTGTTTCATCAACACCCTGTTAGTCCACAGATTACAGAATGCCTCCAGATGTGCATCGGAAACTATCACTGGTCTTCCATGGAACGATCAAACCGTAGACTGTTTGAGACATTACTCCCATGGAGGAAAGTTCGCATGGAGGCTGTTGTATTCAATCCCATTGCTATTTCTGTGTTTCATCCACACTCTGATAGTCCACAGATTACAGAATGCCACCAGATGTGCATCGGAAACTACTACTGCTCTTCCAGGGAACAATCAAAGCGTAGACTGTTTCAGACGTTACTCCCGAGGAGGAAATTGCGCATGGTGACTGTTGAATTCAATCCCGATGCAAGTACTGTATTTCAACAACACTCTGATAGTCCACAGAATACAGATTGTCTCCAGAAGTGCATCGGAAACTACTACTGGTCTTCCTGGGAACGATCAAAGCGTAGACTGTACCAGACGTTACTCCCATGGAGGAGACTGTGGATTGCGACAGTTGCATTCACTCCCGATGCAATTTCTGTGTTTCATCAACACTCTGATAGTCCACAGATTACAGAATGCCTCCAGATGTGCATCGGAAACTATCACTGGTCTTCCATGGAACGATCAAACCGTAGACTGTTTGAGACATTACTCCCATGGAGGGAAGTGCGCATGGTGACTGTTGTATTCAATCCAAATGCTATTTCTGTGTTTCACCAACACGCTGGTAGTCCACAGATTACAGAATGCCTCCAGATGTGCACCGGAAACTACTAGTGGTCTTCCTGGGAACGATCAAAGCGTAGACTCTACCAGACATTACTCACATTGAGGAAAGTGCGGATTGTGACTGTTGTATTCACTCCCGATGAAATTTCTGTGTCTCATTAACACTTTGAAGGTCCACAGATTACAGAATGCCTCCAGATGTGCATCGGAAACTACTACTGGTATGCTAGGGAACGATAAAAGCGTAGACTGTTTCAGATATTACTCCCATGGAGAAAAGTGCGGATGGTGACTGTTGTATTCAATCCAGATGCAATTTCTGTGTTTCATCAACACTCTGATATTCCACAGATTACAGAATGCCTCAAGATGAGCATCGGAAATTACTACTGGTCTTCCAGGGAACGATCAAAGCGTAGACTGTTTGAGACATTGCTCCCATGGAGGAAAGTGCACATGGTGACTGTTGTATTCAATGCCGATGGAATATCTGTGTTTCATCAACACTCTGATAGTCCACAGATTACAGAATGCCTCCAGATGTGCATCGGAAACTACTACTGGTCTTCCAGGGAACGATCAAAGTGTAGATTGTTTGAGACATTACTCCCGTGGAGGAAAGTTTGCATGGTGACTGTTGTTATGAAAGCCGATGCAGTTTCTGTGTTTAATCAACACTCTGACAGTCCACAGATTACAGAATGCCACCAGATGTGCATCGGAAACTACTACTGGTCTTCCAGGCAACGATCAAAGCGTACACTGTTTCAGACGTTACTGCCATGGAGGAAAGTGCGGATGGTGACTGTTATATTCAATCCCAAAGCAATTTCTGTGTTTCATCAACACTCTGATAGTCCACAGATTACAGATCCTCTCCAGATGTGCATCGGAAACTACTACTGGTCTTCCTGGGAATGATCAAAGCGTAGACTGTATCAGACATTACTCCCATGGAGGAAAGTGCGGATTGTGACTGTTGTATGCACTCCCGATGCAATTTCTGTATTTCAGCAACACTTTGAAGCTCCACAGAATACAGAATGCCTCCAGATGTGCATCGGAAACTACTACTGGTATTCCAGCGAACGATCAAATCGTATACTGTTTCACATCTTACTCCCATAAAGGAAAGTGCGGATGGTGACCCTTGTATTCAATCCCGATGCAATTTCTGTGTTTCATCAACACTCTGATAGTGAACAGATTACAGAATGCCTCCAGATGTGCATCGGAAACTACTACTGGTCTTCCAGGGAACAATCAAAGCGTAGACTGTTTGAGACATTACTCCAATGGAGGAAAGTGAGAATATTGACTGTTATATTCAATCCCCATGCAATTTCTGTGTTTCATCAACACTCTGTTAGTCCACAGATTACAGAATGCCACCAGATGTGCATCGGAGACTACTACTGGTCTTCCAGGGAACGATCAAAGTTTAGACTGTTTGAGACATTACTCCCATGGAGGAAAGTGCGCATGCTGACTGTTGTATTCAATCCCGATACTATTTCTAAGTGTCATCCACACTCTGATAGTCCACAGATTACAGAATGCCACCAGATGTGCATCGGAAACTACTACTGCTCTTCCAGGGAACAATCAAAGCGTAGACTGTTTCAGACGTTACTCCCATGGAGGAAATTGCGGATGGTGACTGTTGAATTCAATCCCGATGCAAGTTCTGTGTTTCATCAACACTCTGATAGTCCACAGAATACAGATTGTCTCCAGATGTGCATCGGAAACTACTAGTGGTCTTCCTGGGAAGGATCAAAGCGTAGACTCTACCAGACATTACTCACATTGAGGAAACTGTGGATTGCGACAGTTGCATTCACTCCCGATGCAATTTCTGTGTTTCATCAACACTTTGAAGGTCCACAGATTGCAGAATGCCTCCAGATGTGCATCGGAAACTGCTACTGGTGTTCCAGGGAACGATCAAAGCGTAGACTGATTGAGACAATACTTCCGTGGAGGAAAGTTCGCATGGTGACTGTTGTATTCAATCCCGATGCAATTTCTGTGTTTCATCAACACTCTTATAGTCCACAGATTACAGAATGCTACCAGACGTGCGTCGGAAACTACTATTTGTCTTCCAGTGAACGATCAAAGCGTACACCGTTAGAGACATTCCTCAAATGGAAGAAAGTGCGCATGGTGACTGTTGTATTCAATCCAAATGCTGTTTCTGTGTTTCACCAACACTCTGATAGTCCACAGATTACAGAATGCCACCATATGTGCATCGGAAACTACTACTGGTCTTTCAGGGAACGATCAAAGCGTAGACTGATTGAGACATTACTTCCGTGGAGGAAAGTTCGCATGGTAACTGTTGTATTCAATCCCGATGCAATTTCTGTGTTTCATCAACACTCTTATAGTCCACAGATTACAGAATGCCTCCAGATGTGCATCGGAAGCTACTACTGGTATTCCAGGGAACGATCAAAGCGTAGACTGTTTCAGATATTACTCCCATGGAGGAAAGTTCGCATGGAGACTGTTGTATTCAATCCCGATGCTATTTCTGTGTTTCATCCACACTCTGATAGTCCACAGATTACAGAATGCCACCAGATGTGCATCGGAAACTACTACTGCTCTTCCAGGGAACAATCAAAGCGTAGACTGTTTCAGACGTTACTCCCGTGGAGGAAATTGCGCATGGTGACTGTTGAATTCAATCCCGATGCAAGTACTGTGTTTCAACAACACTCTGATAGTCCACAGAATACAGATTGTCTCCAGAAGTGCATCGGAAACTACTACTGGTCTTCCTGGGAACGATCAAAGCGTAGACTGTACCAGACATTACTCCCATGGAGGAGACTGTGGATTGCGACAGTTGCATTCACTCCCGATGCAATTTCTGTGTTTCATCAACACTCTGATAGTCCACGGATTACAGAATGCCTCCAGATGTGCATCGGAAACTACCACTGGTCTTCCATGGAACGATCAAATCGTAGACTGTTTGAGACATTACTCCCATGGAGGGAAGTGCGCATGGTGACTGTTGTAATCAATCCAAATGCTATTTCTGTGTTTCACCAACACGCTGGTAGTCCACAGATTACAGAATGCCATCCGATGTGCCCGGAAACTACTAATGGTCTTCCAGGGAACGATCAAACATAGACTGTTTCAGACATTACTCACATGGAGGAAAGTGCGTTTGGTGACGATTGTATTCAATCCAGATTCAATTTCAGTGTTCATCAACACTCTGATAGTCCACAGATTACAGAAAGCCTCCAGATGTGCATCGGAATCTACTACTGGTCTTCCAGGGGACGATCAAAGCGTAGACTGTTTGAGACATTACTCCCGTGGAGGAAAGTTCGCATGGTGACTGTTGTTATCAAACCAGATGCAATTTCTGTGTTTCATCAACACTCTGACAGTCCACAGATTACAGAATGCCACCAGATGTGCATCGGAAACTACTACTGGTCTTCCAGGGAACGATCAAAGCGTAGTCTGTTTCAGACGTTACCCCCATGGAGGAAAGTGCTTATGGTGACTGTTGTATTCAATCCCGATGCAATTTCTGTGTTTTATCAACACTCTGATAGTCCACAGATTACAGATTGTCTCCAGATGTGAACTGGTCTTCCTGGGAACGATCAAAGCGTAGACTGTATCAGACATTACTCCCATATAGGAAAGTGCGGATTGTGACGGTTGTATTCACTCCCGATGCAATTTCTGTGTTTCATCAACACTTTGAACGTCCACAAATTACAGAATGCCTCCAGATGTGCAACGGAAACTACTACTGGTATTCCAGGGAACGATCAAAGCGTAGACTGTTTCAGATATTACTCCAATGGAGAAAATTGCGGATGGTGACTGTTGTATTCAATCCCGATGCAATTTCTGTGTGTCATCAACACCCTGTTAGTCCACAGATATCAGAATGCCACCAGATGTGCATCGGAGACTACTGCTGGTCTTCCAGGGAACGATCAAGGCGTAGACTGTTTGTGACATTACTCCCATGGAGGAAAGTGCGCATGGTGACTGTTGTATTCAATCCCGATGCTATTTCTGTGTTTCATCCACACTCTGATAGCCGACAGATTACATAATGCCACCAGATGTGCATCGGAAACTACTACTGCTCTTCCAGGGAACAATCAAAGCGTTGATTGTTTCAGACGTTACTCCCATGGAGGATATTGCGGATGGTGACTGTTGAATTCAATCCCGATGCAAGTTCTGTGTTTCAGCAACACTCTGATAGTCCACAGAATTCAGATTGTCTCCATAAGTGCATCGGAAACTACTACTGGTCTTCCTGGGAGCGATCAAAGCATAGACTGTACCAGACATTACTCCCATGGAGGAAACTGTGGATTAAGACAGTTGCATTCACTCCCGATGCAATTTCTGTGTTTCTGACTCTGATACTCTGACAGTCCACAGATTACAGAATGCCACCAGATGTGCATCGGAAACTACTACTGCTCTTCCAGGGAACAATCAAAGCGTAGACTGTTTCAGACGTTACTCCCATGGAGGAAATTGCGGATGGTGACTGTTGAATTCAATCCCGATGCTAGTTCTGTGTTTCAACAACACTCTGATAGTCCACAGAATGCAGATTGTCTCCAGAAGTGCATCGGAAACTACTACTTTTCTTCCTGGGAACGATCAAAGCGTAGACTGTACCAGACATTACTCCCATGGAGGAAACTGTGGATTGCGACAGTTGCATTCACTCCCGATGCAATTTCTATGTTTCATCAACACTTTGAAGGTCCACAGATTACAGAATGCCTCCAGATGTGCATCGGGCACTACTACTGGTCTTCCAGTGAACGATCAAAGCGTAGACTGTTTTAGACATTATTCCCATGGAGAAAAGTGCGGATTGTGACTGTTGTATTCAATCCCGATGCAATTTCTGTGTTTCATCAACACTCTGATTGTCCACAGATTACAGAATGCCACCAGATGTGCATCGGAAACTACTACTGGTCTTCCAGGGAACGATCAAAGCGTAGACTGATTGAGGCATTACTTCCGTGGAGGAAAGTGCGCATTGTGACTGTTGTATTCAATCCCGATGCAATTCCTGTGTTTCATCAACACTCTTATGGTCCACAGATTACAGAATGCCACCAGACGTGCGTCGGAATCTACTATTGGACTTCGAGGGAACGGTCAAAGCGTAGACCCTTAGGGACATTACTACCATGGAAGAAAGTGCGCATGGTGACCGTTGTATTCAATCCTGATGCAATTTCTGTGTTTCATCAACACTCTGATAGTCCACAGATTACAGAATGCCTCCAGATGTGCATCGGAAACTACCACTGGTCTTACAGGGAACGATCAAAGTGTAGACTGTTTGAGACATTACTCCCATGGAGGAAAGTGCGCATGGTGACTGTTGTATTCAATCCAAATGCTATTTCTGTGTTTCACCAACACTCTGATAGTCCACAGATTACAGAATGCCATCCGATGTGCACCGGAAACTACTAGTGGTCTTCCTGGGAACGATCAAAGCGTAGACTCTACCAGACATTACTCACATTGAGGAAACTGTGGATTGCGACAGTTGCATTCACTCCCGATGCAATTTCTGTGTTTCATCAACACTTTGAAGGTCCACAGATTGCAGAATGCCTCCAGATGTGCATCGGAAACTGCTACTGGTGTTCCAGGGAACGATCAAAGTGTAGACTGATTGAGACATTACTTCCGTGGAGGAAAGTTCGCATGGTGACTGCTGTATTCAAGCCCGATGCAATTTCTGTGTTTCATCAACACTCTGATAGACCACAGATTACAGAATGCCTCATGATATGCATCGAAAATTACTACTGGTCTTCCAGGGAACGATCAAAGAGTAGACTGTTTGAGACATTACTCCCATGGAGGAAAGTGCGAATATTGACTGTTGTATTCAATCCCGATGCAATTTCTGTGTTTCATCAACACTCTGATAGTCCTCAGAGTACAGAATGCCACCAGATGGGCATCGGAAACTACTACTGGTCTTCCAGGGAACGATCAAAGCGTAGACTGTTTGAGACATTACACCCATAGAGGAAAGTGCGCATGGTGATTGTTGTATTTAAACCCGATGCAATTTCAGTGTTTCATCAACACTCTGATATTCCACAGATTACAGAATGTCTCCAGATGTGCATCGGAAGCTACTACTGGTCTTCCAGGGAACGATAAAAGCGTAGACTGTTTGAGACACTACTCCCGTGGAGGAAAGTTCGCATGGTGACTGTTGTTATGAAACCCGATGCAGTTTTTGTGTTTAATCAACACTCTGACAGTCTACAGATTACAGAATGCCACCAGATGTGCATCGGAAACTACTACTGGTCTTCCAGGGAACGATCAAAGCGTAGACTGTTTCAGACGTTACTCCCATGGAGGAAAGTGCGGATTGTGACTGTTGTATTCACTCCCGATGCAATGTCTGTGCTTCATCAATACTTTAAAGGTCCACAGATTACAGAATGCCTCCAGATGTGCATCGGAAACTACTACTGATGTTGCAGCGAACGATCAAATCGTAGACTGTTTTTAAATATTACTCCCATGGAGAGAAGTGCGGATGGTGACTGTTGTAATCAATCCCGATGCAATTTCTGGGTTTCATCACATTCTGTTAGTCCACAGATTACAGAATGCCACCAGATGTGAATCGGAGACTACTACTGGTCTTCCAGGGAACGATCAAAATTTAGACTGTGTGAGACATTACTCCCATGGAGGAAAGTGCTCATTCTGACTGTTGTTATCAAACCCGATGCAATGTCTGTGTTTCATCAACACTCTGACAGTCCACAGATTACAGAATGCCACCAGATGTGCATCGGAAACTACTACTGGTCTTCCAGGGAACGATCAAAGCGTAGACTGTTTCAGACGTTACTCCCATGGAGGAAAATGCTTATGGTGACTGTTGTATTCAATCCCGATGCAATTTCTGTGTGTCATCAACACCCTGTTAGTCCACAGATATCAGAATGCCACCAGATGTGCATCGGAGACTACTGCTGGTCTTCCAGGGAACGATCAAAGCGTAGACTGTTTGTGACATTACTCCCATGGAGGAAAGTGCGCATGGTGACTGTTGTATTCAATCCCGATGCTATTTCTGTGTTTCATCCACACTCTGATAGCCGACAGATTACATAATGCCACCAGATGTGCATCGGAAACTACTACTGCTCTTCCAGGGAACAATCAAAGCGTTGATTGTTTCAGACGTTACTCCCATGGAGGAAATTGCGGATGGTGACTGTTGAATTCAATCCCGATGCAAGTTCTGTGTTTCAGCAACACTCTGATAGTCCACAGAATTCAGATTGTCTCCATAAGTGCATCGGAAACTACTACTGGTCTTCCTGGGAGCGATCAAAGCATAGACTGTACCAGACATTACTCCCATGGAGGAAACTGTGGATTAAGACAGTTGCATTCACTCCCGATGCAATTTCTGTGTTTCTGACTCTGATACTCTGACAGTCCACAGATTACAGAATGCCACCAGATGTGCATCGGAAACTACTACTGCTCTTCCAGGGAACAATCAAAGCGTAGACTGTTTCAGACGTTACTCCCATGGAGGAAATTGCGGATGGTGACTGTTGAATTCAATCCCGATGCTAGTTCTGTGTTTCAACAACACTCTGATAGTCCACAGAATGCAGATTGTCTCCAGAAGTGCATCGGAAACTACTACTTTTCTTCCTGGGAACGATCAAAGCGTAGACTGTACCAGACATTACTCCCATGGAGGAAACTGTGGATTGCGACAGTTGCATTCACTCCCGATGCAATTTCTATGTTTCATCAACACTTTGAAGGTCCACAGATTACAGAATGCCTCCAGATGTGCATCGGGCACTACTACTGGTCTTCCAGTGAACGATCAAAGCGTAGACTGTTTTAGACATTATTCCCATGGAGAAAAGTGCGGATTGTGACTGTTGTATTCAATCCCGATGCAATTTCTGTGTTTCATCAACACTCTGATTGTCCACAGATTACAGAATGCCACCAGATGTGCATCGGAAACTACTACTGGTCTTCCAGGGAACGATCAAAGCGTAGACTGATTGAGGCATTACTTCCGTGGAGGAAAGTGCGCATTGTGACTGTTGTATTCAATCCCGATGCAATTCCTGTGTTTCATCAACACTCTTATGGTCCACAGATTACAGAATGCCACCAGACGTGCGTCGGAATCTACTATTGGACTTCGAGGGAACGATCAAAGCGTAGACCCTTAGGGACATTACTACCATGGAAGAAAGTGCGCATGGTGACCGTTGTATTCAATCCTGATGCAATTTCTGTGTTTCATCAACACTCTGATAGTCCACAGATTACAGAATGCCTCCAGATGTGCATCGGAAACTACCACTGGTCTTACAGGGAACGATCAAAGTGTAGACTGTTTGAGACATTACTCCCATGGAGGAAAGTGCGCATGGTGACTGTTGTATTCAATCCAAATGCTATTTCTGTGTTTCACCAACACTCTTATGGTCCACAGATTACAGAATGCCACCAGACGTGCGTCGGAATCTACTATTGGACTTCGAGGGAACGATCAAAGCGTAGACCCTTAGGGACATTACTACCATGGAAGAAAGTGCGCATGGTGACCGTTGTATTCAATCCTGATGCAATTTCTGTGTTTCATCAACACTCTGATAGTCCACAGATTACAGAATGCCTCCAGATGTGCATCGGAAACTACCACTGGTCTTACAGGGAACGATCAAAGTGTAGACTGTTTGAGACATTACTCCCATGGAGGAAAGTGCGCATGGTGACTGTTGTATTCAATCCAAATGCTATTTCTGTGTTTCACCAACACTCTGATAGTCCACAGATTACAGAATGGCATCCGATGTGCACCGGAAACTACTAGTGGTCTTCCTGGGAACGATCAAAGCGTAGACTCTACCAGACATTACTCACATTGAGGAAACTGTGGATTGCGACAGTTGCATTCACTCCCGATGCAATTTCTGTGTTTCATCAACACTTTGAAGGTCCACAGATTGCAGAATGCCTCCAGATGTGAATCGGAAACTGCTACTGGTGTTCCAGGGAACGATCAAAGTGTAGACTGATTGAGACATTACTTCCGTGGAGGAAAGTTCGCATGGTGACTGCTGTATTCAAGCCCGATGCAATTTCTGTGTTTCATCAACACTCTGATAGACCACAGATTACAGAATGCCTCATGATATGCATCGAAAATTACTACTGGTCTTCCAGGGAACGATCAAAGAGTAGACTGTTTGAGACATTACTCCCATGGAGGAAAGTGCGAATATTGACTGTTGTATTCAATCCCGATGCAATTTCTGTGTTTCATCAACACTCTGATAGTCCTCAGAGTACAGAATGCCACCAGATGGGCATCGGAAACTACTACTGGTCTTCCAGGGAACGATCAAAGCGTAGACTGTTTGAGACATTACACCCATAGAGGAAAGTGCGCATGGTGATTGTTGTATTTAAACCCGATGCAATTTCAGTGTTTCTGATATTCCACAGATTACAGAATGTCTCCAGATGTGCATCGGAAGCTACTACTGGTCTTCCAGGGAACGATAAAAGCGTAGACTGTTTGAGACACTACTCCCGTGGAGGAAAGTTCGCATGGTGACTGTTGTTATGAAACCCGATGCAGTTTTTGTGTTTAATCAACACTCTGACAGTCTACAGATTACAGAATGCCACCAGATGTGCATCGGAAACTACTACTGGTCTTCCAGGGAACGATCAAAGCGTAGACTGTTTCAGACGTTACTCCCATGGAGGAAAGTGCGGATTGTGACTGTTGTATTCACTCCCGATGCAATGTCTGTGCTTCATCAATACTTTAAAGGTCCACAGATTACAGAATGCCTCCAGATGTGCATCGGAAACTACTACTGATATTGCAGCGAACGATCAAATCGTAGACTGTTTTTAAATATTACTCCCATGGAGAGAAGTGCGGATGGTGACTGTTGTAATCAATCCCGATGCAATTTCTGGGTTTCATCACATTCTGTTAGTCCACAGATTACAGAATGCCACCAGATGTGAATCGGAGACTACTACTGGTCTTCCAGGGAACGATCAAAATTTAGACTGTGTGAGACATTACTCCCATGGAGGAAAGTGCTCATTCTGACTGTTGTTATCAAACCCGATGCAATGTCTGTGTTTCATCAACACTCTGACAGTCCACAGATTACAGAATGCCACCAGATGTGCATCGGAAACTACTACTGGTCTTCCAGGGAACGATCAAAGCGTAGACTGTTTCAGACGTTACTCCCATGGAGGAAAATGCTTATGGTGACTGTTGTATTCAATCCCGATGCAATTTCTGTGTTTCATCAACACTCTGATAGTCCACAGATTACAGATTGTCTCCAGATGCGCATCGGAAACTACTACTGGTCTTCCTGCGAACGATCAAAGCGAAGACTGTATCAGACATTACTCCCATGGAGGAAAGTGCGGATTGTGACTGTTGTATTCACTCCCGATGCAATATCTGTGTTTCATCAACACTTTGAAGTTCCACAGATTACAGAATGCCTCCAGATGTGCATCGGAAACTACTACTGGTATTCCAGGGAACGATCAAAGCGTAGACTGTTTCAGATATTACTCCCATGGAGAAAAGTGCGGATGGTGACTGTTGTATTCAATCCCGATGCAATTTCTGTGTTTCATCACCACTCTGATAGTCCACAGATTACAGAATGCCTCAGATATGCATCGGAAACTACTACTAGTCTTCGAGGGAACGATCAAAGCGTAGACTGTATGAGACATAACTCCCATGGAGGAAAGTGCGCATGGTGACTGTTGTTATCAATCCCGATGCAATTTCTGTGTTTCATCAACACTCTGATAGTCCATTGATTACAGAATGCCACTAGAAGGGCATCGGAAACGACTACTGGTCTTCCAGGGAACGATCAAAACGTAGACTGTTTGAGACATTACTAACATGGAGGAAAGTGCGCATGGTGATTGTTGTATTCAAACCCGATGCAATTTCTGTGTTTCATCAACACTCTGATAGTCCACAGATTACAGATAGCCTCCGGATGTGCATCGGAAGCTACTACTGGTCTTCCTGGGAACGATCAAAGCGTAGACTGTATCACACATTACTCCCATGGAGGAAAGTGCGGATTGTGACTGTTGTATTCACTCCCGATGAAATTTCTGTGTCTCATCAACACTTTGAAGGTCCACAGATTACAGAATACCTCCAGATGTGCATCGGAAACTACTACTGGTATGCTAGGGAACGATAAAAGCGTAGACTGTTTCAGATATTACTCCCATGGAGAAAAGTGCGGATGGTGACTGTTGTATTCAATCCAGATGCAATTTCTGTGTTTCATCAACACTCTGATATTCCACAGATTACAGAATGCCTCCAGATGAGCATCGGAAATTACTACTGGTCTTCCAGGGAACGATCAAAGCGTAGACTGTTTGAGACATTGCTCCCATGGAGGAAAGTGCCCATGGTGACTGTTGTATTCAATGCCGATGGAATATCTGTGTTTCATCAACACACTGATAGTCCACAGATTACAGAATGCCTCCAGATGTGCATCGGAAACTACTACCGGTCTTCCAGGGAACGATCAAAGCGTAGATTGTTTGAGACATTACTCCTGTGGAGGAAAGTTTGCACGGTGACTGTTGTTATGAAAGCCGATGCAGTTTCTGTGTTTAATCAACACTCTGACAGTCCACAGATCACAGAATGACACCAGATGTGCATCGGAACTACTACTGGTCTTCCAGGCAACGATCAAAGCGTAGACTGTTTCAGACGTTACTGCCATGGAGGAAAGTGCGGATGGTGACTGTTATATTCAATCCCAAAGCAATTTCTGTGTTTCATCAACACTCTGATAGTCCACAGATTACAGATCCTCTCCAGATGTGCATCGGAAACTACTACTGGTCTTCCTGGGAATGATCAAAGCGTAGACTGTATCAGACATTACTCCCATGGAGGAAAGTGCGGATTGTGACTGTTGTATGCACTCCCGATGCAATTTCTGTATTTCATCAACACTTTGAAGCTCCACAGAATACAGAATGCCTCCAGATGTGCATCGGAAACTACTACTGGTATTCCAGCGAACGATCAAATCGTATACTGTTTCACATCTTACTCCCATAAAGGAAAGTGCGGATGGTGACCCTTGTATTCAATCCCGATGCAATTTCTGTGTTTCATCAACACTCTGATAGTGAACAGATTACAGAATGCCTCCAGATGTGCATCGGAAACTACTACTGGTCTTCCAGGGAACAATCAAAGCGTAGACTGTTTGAGACATTACTCCCATGGAGGAAAGTGAGAATATTGACTGTTATATTCAATCCCCATGCAATTTCTGTGTTTCATCAACACTCTGTTAGTCCACAGTTTACAGAATGCCACCAGATGTGCATCGGAGACTACTACTGGTCTTCCAGGGAACGATCAAAGATTAGACTGTTTGAGACATTACTCCCATGGAGGAAAGTGCGCATGCTGACTGTTGTATTCAATCCCGATGCTATTTCTAAGTTTCATCCACACTCTGATAGTCCACAGATTAAAGAATGCCACCAGATGTGCATCGGAAACTACTACTGCTCTTCCAGGGAACAATCAAAGCGTAGATTGTTTCAGACGTTAGTCCCATGGAGGAAATTGCGGATGGTGACTGTTGAATTCAATCCCGATGCAAGTTCTGTGTTTCATCAACACTCTGATAGTCCACAGAATACAGATTGTCTCCAGATGTGCATCGGAAACTACTAGTGGTCTTCCTGGGAAGGATCAAAGCGTAGACTCTACCAGACATTACTCACATTGAGGAAACTGTGGATTGCGACAGTTGCATTCACTCCCGATGCAATTTCTGTGTTTCATCAACACTTTGAAGGTCCACAGATTGCAGAATGCCTCCAGATGTGCATCGGAAACTGCTACTGGTGTTCCAGGGAACGATCAAAGCGTAGACTGAATGAGACAATACTTCCGTGGAGGAAAGTTCGCATGGTGACTGTGGTATTCAATCCCGATGCAATTTCTGTGTTTCATCAACACTCTTATAGTCCACAGATTACAGAATGCTACCAGACGTGCGTCGGAAACTACTATTGGTCTTCCAGTGAACGATCAAAGCGTACACCGTTGGAGACATTACTCCCATGGAAGAAAGTGCGCATGGTGACTGTTGTATTCAATCCAAATGCTATTTCTGTGTTTCACCAACACTCTGATAGTCCACAGATTACAGAATGCCACCAAATGTGCATCGGAAACTACTACTGGTCTTTCAGGGAACGATCAAAGCGTAGACTGATTGAGACATTACTTCCGTGGAGGAAAGTTCGCATGGTGACTGTTGCATTCAATCCCGATGCAATTTCTGTGTTTCATCAACACTCTTATAGTCCACAGATTACAGAATGCCTCCAGATGTGCATCGGAAGCTACTACTGGTATTCCAGGGAACGATCAAAGCGTAGACTGTTTCAGATATTACTCCCATGGAGAAAAGTGCGGATGGTGAATGTTGTATTCAATCCCGATGCAATTTCTGTGTTTCATCAACACCCTGTTAGTCCACAGATTACAGAATGCCACCAGATGTGCATCGGAGACTACTACTGGTCTTCCAGGGAACGATCAAAGCGTCGACTGTTTGTGACATTACTCCCATGGAGGAAAGTTCGCATGGAGGCTGTTGTATTCAATCCCATTGCTATTTCTGTGTTTCATCCACACTCTGATAGTCCACAGATTACAGAATGCCACCAGATGTGCATCGGAAACTACTACTGCTCTTCCAGGGAACAATCAAAGCGTAGACTGTTTCAGACGTTACTCCCGAGGAGGAAATTGCGCATGGTGACTGTTGAATTCAATCCCGATGCAAGTACTGTATTTCAACAACACTCTGATAGTCCACAGAATACAGATTGTCTCCAGAAGTGCATCGGAAACTACTACTGGTCTTCCTGGGAACGATCAAAGCGTAGACTGTACCAGACGTTACTCCCATGGAGGAGACTGTGGATTGCGACAGTTGCATTCACTCCCGATGCAATTTCTGTGTTTCATCAACACTCTGATAGTCCACAGATTACAGAATGCCTCCAGATGTGCATCGGAAACTATCACTGGTCTTCCATGGAACGATCAAACCGTAGACTGTTTGAGACATTAATCCCATGGAGGGAAGTGCGCATGGTGACTGTTGTATTCAATCCAAATGCTATTTCTGTGTTTCACCAACACGCTGGTAGTCCACAGATTACAGAATGCCTCCAGATGTGCACCGGAAACTACTAGTGGTCTTCCTGGGAACGATCAAAGCGTAGACTCTACCAGACATTACTCACATTGAGGAAACTGTGGATTGCGACAGTTGCATGCACTCCCGATGCAATTTCTGTGTTTCATCAACACTTTGAAGGTCCACAGATTGCAGAATGCCTCCAGATGTGCATCGGAAACTGCTACTGGTGTTCCAGGGAACGATCAAAGTGTAGAATGATTGAGACATTACTTCCGTGGAGGAAAGTTCGCATGGTGACTGTTGTATTCAAGCCCGATGCAATTTCTGTGTTTCATCAACACTCTTATAGTCCACAGATTACAGAATGCAACCAGACGTGCGTCGGAAACTACTATTGGTCTTCCAGGGAACGATCAAAGCGTACACCGTTAGAGACATTACTCCCATGGAAGAAAGTGCGCATGGTGACTGTTGTATTCAATCCAAATGCTATTTCTGTGTTTCACCAACACTCTGATAGTCCACAGATTACAGAATGCCACCAGATGTGCATCGGAAACTACTACTGGTCTTTCAGGGAACGATCAAAGCGTAGACTGATTGAGACATTACTTCCGTGGAGGAAAGTTCGCATGGTGACTGTTGTATTCAATCCCGATGCAATTTCTGTGTTTCATCAACACTCTTATAGTCCACAGATTACAGAATGCCTCCAGATGTGCATCGGAAGCTACTACTGGTATTCCAGGGAACGATCAAAGCGTAGACTGTTTCAGATATTACTCCCATGGAGAAAAGTGCGGATGGTGAATGTTGTATTCAATCCCGATGCAATTTCTGTGTTTCATAAACACCCTGTTAGTCCACAGATTACAGAATGCCACCTGATGTGCATCGGAGACTACTACTGGTGTTCCAGGGAACGATCAAAGCGTAGACTGTACCAGACATTACTCCCATGGAGGAAACTGTGGATTGCGACAGTTACATTCACTCCCGATGCAATTTCTGTGTTTCATCAACACTCTGATAGTCCACAGATTACAGAATGCCTCCACATGTGCATCGGAAACTACCACTGGTCTTCTATGGAACGATCAAATCGTAGACTGTTTGAGACATTACTCCCATGGAGGGAAGTGCGCATGGTGACTGTTGTATTCAATCCAAATGCTATTTCTGTGTTTCACCAACACGCTGGTAGTCCACAGATTACCGAATGCCATCCGATGTGCCCGGAAACTACAAATGGTCTTCCACTGAACGATCAAAGCATAGACTGTTTCAGACATTACTCCCATGGAGGAAAGTTCGCATGGTGACTGTTGTTATCAAACCAGATGCAATTTCTGTGTTTCATCAACACTCTGACAGTCCACAGATTACAGAATGCCACCAGATGTGCATCGGAAATTACTACTGGTCTTCCAGGGAACGATCAAAGCGTAGTCTGTTTCAGACGTTACTCCCATGGAGGAAAGTGCTTATGGTGACTGTTGTATTCAATCCCGATGCAATTTCTGTGTTTTATCAACACTCTGATAGTCCACAGATTACAGATTGTCTCCAGATGTGCACTGGTCTTTTGGGAACGATCAAAGCGTAGACTGTATCAGACATTACTCCCATATCGGAAAGTGGGGATTGTGACGGTTGTATTCACTCCCGATGCAATTCCTGTGTTTCATCAACACTTTGAACGTCCACAAATTACAGAATGCCTCCAGATGTGCAACGGAAACTACTACTGGTATTCCAGGGAACGATCAAAGCGTAGACTGTTTCAGATATTACTCCAATGGATAAAAGTGCGAATGGTGACTGTTGAATTCAATCCCGATGCAAGTTCTGTGTTTCAACAACACTCTGATAGTCCACAGAATTCAGATTGTCTCCATAAGTGCATCGGAAACTACTACTGGTCTTCCTGGGAGCGATCAAAGCATAGACTGTACCAGACATTACTCCCATGGAGGAAACTGTGGATTAAGGCAGTTGCATTCACTCCCGATGCAATATCTGTGTTTCTGACTCTGATACTCTGACAGTCCACAGATTACAGAATGCCACCAGATGTGCATCGGAAACTACTACTGCTCTTCCAGGGAACAATCAAAGCGTAGAATGTTTCAGACGTTACTCCCATGGAGGAAATTGCGGATGGTGACTGTTGAATTCAATCCCGATGCTAGTTCTGTGTTTCAACAACACTCTGATAGTCCACAGAATACAGATTGTCTCCAGATGTGCATCGGAAACTACTACTTTTCTTCCTGGGAACGATCAAAGCGTAGACTGTACCAGACATTACTCCCATGGAGGAAACTGTGGATTGCGACAGTTGCATTCACTCCCGATGCAATTTCTATGTTTCATCAACACTTTGAAGGTCCACAGATTACAGAATGCCTCCAGATGTGCATCGGGCACTACTACTGGTCTTCCAGTGAACGATCAAAGCGTAGACTGTTTTAGACATTATTCCCATGGAGAAAAGTGCGGATTGTGACTGTTGTATTCAATCCCGATGCAATTTCTGTGTTTCATCAACACTCTGATTGTCCACAGATTACAGAATGCCACCAGATGTGCATCGGAAACTACTACTGGTCTTCCAGGGAACGATCAAAGCGTAACTGATTGAGACATTACTTCCGTGGAGGAAAGTGCGCATTGTGACTGTTGTATTCAATCCCGATGCAATTCCTGTGTTTCATCAACACTCTTATAGTCCACAGATTACAGAATGCCACCAGACGTGCGTCGGAATCTACTATTGGACTTCCAGGGAACGATGAAAGCGTAGACCCTTAGGGACATTACTACCATGGAAGAAAGTGCGCATGGTGACTGTTGTATTCAATCCTGATGCAATTTCTGTGTTTCATCAACACTCTGATAGTCCACAGATTACAGAATGCCTCCAGATGTGCATCGGAAACTACCACTGGTCTTACAGGGAACGATCAAAGTGTAGATTGTTTGAGACATTACTCCCATGGAGGAAAGTGCACATGGTGACTGTTGTATTCAATCCAAATGCTATTTCTGTGTTTCACCAACACTCTGATAGTCCACAGATTACAGAATGCCATCCGATGTGCACCGGAAACTACTAGTGGTCTTCCTGGGAACGATCAAAGCGTAGACTCTACCAGACATTACTCACATTGAGGAAACTGTGGGTTGCGACAGTTGCATTCACTCCCGATGCAATTTCTGTGTTTCATCAACACTTTGAAGGTCCACAGATTGCAGAATGCCTCCAGATGTGCATCGGAAACTGCTACTGGTGTTCCAGGGAACGATCAAAGTGTAGACTGATTGAGACATTACTTCCGTGGAGGAAAGTTCGCATGGTGACTGTTGTATTCAAGCCCGATGCAATTTCTGTGTTTCATCAACACTCTGATAGACCACAGATTACAGAATGCCTCATGATATGCATCGAAAATTACTACTGGTCTTCCCGGGAACGATCAAAGCGTAGACTCTTTGAGACATTACTCCCATGGAGGAAAGTGCGAATATTGACTGTTGTATTCAATCCCGATGCAATTTCTGTGTTTCATCAACACTCTGATAGTCCTCAGAGTACAGAATGCCACCAGATGGGCATCGGAAACTACTACTGGTCTTCCAGGGAACGATCAAAGCGTAGACTGTTTGAGACATTACACCCATAGAGGAAAGTGCGCATGGTGATTGTTGTATTCAAACCCGATGCAATTTCAGTGTTTCATCAACACTCTGATATTCCACAGATTACAGAATGTTTCCAGATGTGCATCGGAAGCTACTACTGGTCTTCCAGGGAACGATAAAAGCGTAGACTGTTTGAGACACTACTCCCGTGGAGGAATGTTCGCATGGTGACTGTTGTTATGAAACCCGATGCAGTTTTTGTGTTTAATCAACACTCTGACAGTCTACAGATTACAGAATGCCACCAGATGTGCATCGGAAACTACTACTGGTCTTCCAGGGAACGATCAAAGCGTAGACTGTTTCAGACGTTACTCCCATGGAGGAAAGTGCGGATTGTGACTGTTGTATTCACTCCCGATGCAATTTCTGTGCTTCATCAATACTATAAAGGTCCACAGATTACAGAATGCCTCCAGATGTGCATCGGAAACTACTACTGATATTGCAGCGAACGATCAAATCGTAGACTGTTTTTAAATATTACTCCCATGGAGAGAAGTGCGGATGGTGACTGTTGTAATCAATCCCGATGCAATTTCTGGGTTTCATCACATTCTGTTAGTCCACAGATTACAGAATGCCACCAGATGTGCATCGGAGACTACTACTGGTCTTCCAGGGAACGATCAAAATTTAGACTGTGTGAGACATTACTCCCATGGAGGAAAGTGCTCATTCTGACTGTTGTTATCAAACCCGATGCAATTTCTGTGTTTCATCAACACTCTGACAGTCCACAGATTACAGAATGCCACCAGATGTGCATCGGAAACTACTACTGGTCTTCCAGGGAACGATCAAAGCGTAGACTGTTTCAGACGTTACTCCCATGGAGGAAAGTGCGCATGGTGACTGTTGTATTCAATCCCGATGCAATTTCTGTGTTTCATCAACACTCTGATAGTCCACAGATTACAGATTGTCTCCAGATGCGCATCGGAAACTACTACTGGTCTTCCTGGGAACGATCAAAGCGAAGACTGTATCAGACATTACTCCCATGGAGGAAAGTGCGGTTTGTGACTGTTGTATTCACTCCCGATGCAATATCTGTGTTTCATCAACACTTTGAAGTTCCACAGATTACAGAATGCCTCCAGATGTGCATCGGAAACTACTGCTGGTGTTCCAGGGAACGATCAAAGCGTAGACTGATTCAGATATTACTCCCATGGAGAAAAGTGCGGATGGTGACTGTTGTATTCGATCCCGATGCAATTTCTGTGTTTCATCACCACTCGGATAGTCCACAGATTACAATATGCCTCAGATATGCATCGGAAACTACTACTGGTCTTCGAGGGAACGATCAAAGCGTAGACTGTATGAGACATTACTCCCATGGAGGAAAGTGCGCATGGTGACTGTTGTTATCAATCCCGATGCAATTTCTGTGTTTCATCAACACTCTGATAGTCCATTGATTACAGAATGCCACTAGAAGGGCATCGGAAACTACTACTGGTCTTCCAGGGAACGATCAAAACGTAGACTGTTTGAGACATTATTAACATGGAGGAAAGTGCGCATGGTGATTGTTGTATTCAAACCCGATGCAATTTCTGTGTTTCATCAACACTCTGATAGTCCACAGATTACAGATAGCCTCCGGATGTGCATCGGAAGCTACTACTGGTCTTCCTGGGAACAATCAAAGCGTAGACTGTATCACACATTACTCCCATGGAGGAAAGTGCGGATTGTGACTGTTGTATTCACTCCCGATGAAATTTCTGTGTCTCATCAACACTTTGAAGGTCCACAGATTACAGAATACCTCCAGATGTGCATCGGAAACTACTACTGGTATGCTAGGGAACGATAAAAGCGTAGACTGTTTCAGATATTACTCCCATGGAGAAAAGTGCGGATGGTGACTGTTGTATTCAATCCAGATGCAATTTCTGTGTTTCATCAACACTCTGATATTCCACAGATTACAGAATGCCTCCAGATGAGCATCGGAAATTACTACTGGTCTTCCAGGGAACGATCAAAGCGTAGACTGTTTGAGACATTGCTCCCATGGAGGAAAGTGCGCATGGTGACTGTTGTATTCAATGCCGATGGAATATCTGTGTTTCATCAACACTCTGATAGTCCACTGATTACAGAATGCCTCCAGATGTGCATCGGAAACTACTACCGGTCTTCCAGGGAACGATCAAAGCGTAGATTGTTTGAGACATTACTCCCGTGGAGGAAAGTTTGCACGGTGACTGTTGTTATGAAAGCCGATGCAGTTTCTGTGTTTAATCAACACTCTGACAGTCCACAGATTACAGAATGCCACCAGATGTGCATCGGAAACTACTACTGGTCTTCCAGGCAACGATCAAAGCGTAGACTGTTTCAGACGTTACTGCCATGGAGGAAAGTGCGGATGGTGACTGTTATATTCAATCCCAAAGCAATTTCTGTGTTTCATCAACACTCTGATAGTCCACAGATTACAGATCCTCTCCAGATGTGCATCGGAAACTACTACTGGTCTTCCTGGGAATGATCAAAGCGTAGACTGTATCAGACATTACTCCCATGGAGGAAAGTGAGAATATTGACTGCTATATTCAGTCCCCATGCAATTTCTGTGTTTCATCAACACTCTGTTAGTCCACAGATTACAGAATGCCACAAGATGTGCATCGGAGACTACTACTGGTCTTCCAGGGAACGATCAAAGTTTAGACTGTTTGAGACATTACTCCCATGGAGGAAAGTGCGCATGCTGACTGTTGTATTCAATCCCGATGCTATTTCTAAGTTTCATCCACACTCTGATAGTCCACAGATTACAGAATGCCACCAGATGTGCATCGGAAACTACTACTGCTCTTCCAGGGAACAATCAAAGCGTAGACTGTTTCAGACGTTACTCCCATGGAGGAAATTGCGGATGGTGACTGTTGAATTCAATCCCGATGCAATTTCTGTGTTTCATCAACACTCTTATAGTCCACAGACTACAGAATGCAACCAGACGTGCGTCGGAAACTACTATTGGTCTTCCAGGGAACGATCAAAGCGTAGACTGTTTTAGACATTATTCCCATGGAGAAATGTGCGGATTGTGACTGTTGTATTCAATCGCGATGCAGTTTCTGTGTTTCATCAACACTCTGATAGTCCACAGATTACAGAATGCCACCAGATGTACATCGGAAACTACTACTGGTCTTCCAGGGAACGATCAAAGCGTAAACTCTTTGAGACATTACTTCCGTGGAGGAAAGTGAGTATTGTGACTGTTGTATTCAATCCAAATGCTATTTCTGTGTTTCACCAACACTCTGATAGTACACAGATTACAGAGTGACTCCAGATGTGCATCGGAAACTACTACTGGTATACCAGGGAACGATCAAAGCGTTGACTGTTTGAGACATTACTCCCATGGAGGAAAGTGCGCATGGTGACTGTTGTATTCAATCCCGATGCAAATTCTGTGTTTCATCAACACTCTGATAGACCACAGATTACAGAGTGCCTCATGATATGCATCGAAAATTACTACTGGTCTTCCAGGGAACGATCAAAGCGTAGACTGTTTGAGACATTACTCCCATGGAGGAAAGTGCGAATATTGACTGTTGTATTCAATCCCGATGCAATTTCTGTGTTTCATCAACACTCTGATAGTCCTCAGAGTACAGAATGCCACCAGATGGGCATCGGAAACTACTACTGGTCTTCCAGGGAACGATCAAAGCGTAGACTGTTTGAGACATTACACCCATAGAGGAAAGTGCGCATGGTGATTGTTGTATTCAAACCCGATGCAATTTCAGTGTTTCATCAACACTCTGATATTCCACAGATTACAGAATGTCTCCAGATGTGCATCGGAAGCTACTACTGGTCTTCCAGGGAACGATAAAAGCGTAGACTGTTTGAGTCACTACTCCCGTGGAGGAAAGTTCGCATGGTGACTGTTGTTATGAAACCCGATGCAGTTTTTGTGTTTAATCAACACTCTGACAGTCTACAGATTACAGAATGCCACCAGATGTGAATCGGAAACTACTACTGGTCTTCCAGGGAACGATCAAAGCGTAGACTGTTTCAGACGTTACTCCCATGGAGGAAAGTGCGGATTGTGACTGTTGTATTCACTCCCGATGCAATTTCTGTGCTTCATCAATACTTTGAAGGTCCACAGATTACAGAATGCCTCCAGATGTGCATCGGAAACTACTACTGATATTCCAGCGAACGATCAAATCGTAGACTGTTTTTAAATATTACTCCCATGGAGAGAAGTGCGGATGGTGACTGTTGTAATCAATCCCGATGCAATTTCTGGGTTTCATCACATTCTGTTAGTCCACAGATTACAGAATGCCACCAGATGTGCATCGGAGACTACTACTGGTCTTCCAGGGAACGATCAAAACGTAGACTGTTTGAGACATTACTAACATGGAGGAAAGTGCGCATGGTGATTGTTGTATTCAAACCCGATGCAATTTCTGTGTTTCATCAACACTCTGATAGTCCACAGATTACAGATAGCCTCCGGATGTGCATCGGAAACTACTACTGGTCTTCCTGGGAACGATCAAAGCGTAGACTGTATCACACATTACTCCCATGGAGGAAAGTGCGGATTGTGACTGTTGTATTCACTCCCGATGAAATTTCTGTGTCTCATCAACACTTTGAAGGTCCACAGATTACAGAATGCCTCCAGATGTGCATCGGAAACTACTACTGGTATGCCAGGGAACGATAAAAGCGTAGACTGTTTCAGATATTACTCCCATGGAGAAAAGATCGGATGGTGACTGTTGTATTCAATCCAGATGCAATTTCTGTGTTTCATCAACACTCTGATATTCCACAGATTACAGAATGCCTCCAGATGAGCATCGGAAATTACTACTGGCCTTCCAGGGAACGATCAAAACGTAGACTGTTTGAGACATTGCTCCCATGCAGGAAAGTGCGCATGGTGACTGTTGTATTCAATGCCGATGGAATATCTGTGTTTCATCAACACTCTGATAGTCCACAGATTACAGAATGCCTCCAGATGTGCATCGGAAACTACTACTGGTCTTCCAGGGAACGATCAAAGCGTAGATTGTTTGAGACATTACTCCCGTGGAGGAAAGTTTGCATGGTGACTGTTGTTATGAAAGCCGATGCAGTTTCTGTGTTTAATCAACACTCTGACAGTCCACAGATTACAGAATGCCACCAGATGTGCATCGGAAACTACTACTGGTCTTCCAGGCAACGATCAAAGCGTAGACTGTTTCAGACGTTACTGCCATGGAGGAAAGTGCGGATGGTGACTGTTATATTCAATCCCAAAGCAATTTCTGTGTTTCATCAACACTCTGATAGTCCACAGATTACAGATCCTCTCCAGATGAGCATCGGAAACTACTACTGGTCTTCCTAGGAATGATCAAAGCGTAGACTGTATCAGACATTACTCCCATGGAGAAAAGTCCGGATTGTGACTGTTGTATGCACTCCCGATGCAATTTCTGTATTTCATCAACACTTTGAAGCTCCACAGAATACAGAATGCCTCCAGATGTGCATCGGAAACTACTACTGGTATTCCAGCGAACGATCAAATCGTATACTGTTTCACATCTTACTCCCATAAAGGAAAGTGCGGATGGTGACCCTTGTATTCAATCCCGATGCAATTTCTGTGTTTCATCAACACTCTGATAGTGAACAGATTACAGAATGCCTCCAGATGTGCATCGGAAACTACTACTGGTCTTCCAGGGAACAATCAAAGCGTAGACTGTTTGAGACATTACTCCCATGGAGGAAAGTGAGAATATTGACTGTTATATTCAATCCCCATGCAATTTCTGTGTTTCATCAACACTCTGTTGGTCCACAGATTACAGAATGCCACCAGATGTGCATCGGAGACTACTACTGGTCTTCCAGGGAACGATCAAAGATTAGACTGTTTGAGACATTATTCCCATGGAGGAAAGTGCGCATGCTGACTGTTGTATTCGATCCCGATGCTATTTCTAAGTTTCATCCACACTCTGATAGTCCACGGATTAAAGAATGCCACCAGATGTGCATCGGAAACTACTACTGCTCTTCCAGGGAACAATCAAAGCGTAGACTGTTTCAGACGTTACTCCCATGGAGGAAATTGCGGATGGTGACTGTTGAATTCAATCCCGATGCAAGTTCTGTGTTTCATCAACACTCTGATAGTCCACAGAATACAGATTGTCCCCAGATGTGCATCGGAAACTACTAGTGGTCTTCCTGGGAAGGATCAAAGCGTAGACTCTACCAGACATTACTCACATTGAGGAAACTGTGGATTGCGACAGTTGCATTCACTCCCGATGCAATTTCTGTGTTTCATCAACACTTTGAAGGTCCACAGATTGCAGAATGCCTCCAGATGTGCATCGGAAACTGCTACTGGTGTTCCAGGGAACGATCAAAGCGTAGACTGATTGAGACAATACTTCCGTGGAGGAAAGTTCGCATGGTGACTGTTGTATTCAATCCCGATGCAATTTCTGTGTTTCATCAACACTCTTATAGTCCACAGATTACAGAATGCTACCAGACGTGCGTCGGAAACTACTATTGGTCTTCCAGTGAACGATCAAAGCGTAGACTGTTTGTGACATTACTCCCATGGAGGAAAGTTCGCATGGAGGCTGTTGTATTCAATCCCGATGCAATTTCTGTGTTTCATCAACACTCTTATAGTCCACAGATTACAGAATGCCTCCAGATGTGCATCGGAAGCTACTACTGGTATTCCAGGGAACGATCAAAGCGTAGACTGTTTCAGATATTACTCCCATGGAGAAAAGTGCGGATGGTGAATGTTGTATTCTATCGCGATGATATTTCTCTGTTTCATCAACACCCTGTTAGTCCACAGATTACAGAATGCCACCAGATGTGCATCGGAGACTACTACTGGTCTTCCAGGGAACGATCAAAGCGTAGACTGTTTGTGACATTACTCCCATGGAGGAAAGTTCGCATGGAGGCTGTTGTTTTCAATCCCGATGCTATTTCTGTGTTTCATCCACACTCTGATAGTCCAAAGATTACAGAATGCCACCAGATGTGCATCGGAAACTACTACTGCTCTTCCAGGGAACAATCGAAGCGGAGACTGTTTCAGACGTTACTCCCTTGGAGGAAATTGCGCATGGTGACTGTTGAATTCAATCCCGATGCAAGTACTGTGTTTCAACAAAATTCTGATAGTCCACAGAATACAGATTGTCTCCAGAAGTGCATCGGAAACTACTACTGGTCTTCCTGGGAACGATCAAAGCGTAGACTGTACCAGACATTACTCCCATGGAGGAGACTGTGGATTGCGACAGTTGCATTCACTCCCGATGCAATTTCTGTGTTTCATCAACACTCTGATAGTCCACAGATTACAGAATGCCTCCAGATGTGCATCGGAAACTATCACTGGTCTTCCATGGAACGATCAAACCGTAGACTGTTTGAGACATTACTCCCATGGAGGGAAGTGCGCATGGTGACTGTTGTATTCAATCCAAATGCTATTTCTGTG
The DNA here is from genome assembly GCF_023897955.1 of Schistocerca gregaria. Lineage (NCBI taxonomy): Eukaryota > Metazoa > Arthropoda > Insecta > Orthoptera > Acrididae > Schistocerca > Schistocerca gregaria. The sequence goes on along the minus strand of NC_064926.1, from coordinate 11,459,291 downwards.
TTTCACCAACACGCTGGTAGTCCACAGATTACAGAATGCCATCCGATGTGCCCGGAAACTACTAATGGTCTTCCAGGGAACGATCAAAGCATAGACTGTTTCAGACATTACTCCCATGGAGGAAAGTGCGTTTGGTGACGATTGTATTCAATCCAGATTCAATTTCAGTGTTCATCAACACTCTGATAGTCCATAGATAACAGAATGCCTCCAGATGTGCATCGGAAACTACTACTGGTCTTCCAGGGGACGATCAAAGCGTAGACTGTTTGAGACATTACTCCCGTGGAGGAAAGTTCGCATGGTGACTGTTGTTATCAAACCAGATGCAATTTCTGTGTTTCATCAACACTCTGACAGTCCACAGATAACAGAATGCCACCAGATGTGCATCGGAAACTACTACTGGTCTTCCAGGGAACGATCAAAGCGTAGTCTGTTTCAGACGTTACCAACATGGAGGAAAGTGCTTATGGTGACTGTTGTATTCAATCCCGATGCAATTTCTGTGTTTTATCAACACTCTGATAGTCCACAGATTACAGATTGTCTCCAGATGTGCACTGGTCTTCCTGGGAACGATCAAAGCGTAGACTGTATCAGACATTACTCCCATATAGGAAAGTGCGGATTGTGACGGTTGTATTCACTCCCGATGCAATTTCTGTGTTTCATCAACACTTTGTACGTCCACAAATTACAGAATGCCTCCAGATGTGCAACGGAAACTACTACTGGTATTCCAGGGAACGATCAAAGCGTAGACTGTTTCAGATATTACTCCAATGGAGAAAAGTGCGGATGGTGTCTGTTGTATTCAATCCCGATGCAATTTCTGTGTTTCATCAACACCCTGTTAGTCCACAGATATCAGAATGCCACCAGATGTGCATCGGAGACTACTGCTGGTCTTCCAGGGAACGATCAAAGCGTAGACTGTTTGTGACATTACTCCCATGGAGGAAAGTGCGCATGGTGACTGTTGTATTCAATCCCGATGCTATTTCTGTGTTTCATCTACACTCTGATAGCCCACAGATTACATAATGCCACCAGATGTGCATCGGAAACTACTACTGCTCTTCCAGGGAACAATCAAAGCGTAGACTGTTTCAGACGTTACTCCCATGGAGGAAATTGCGGATGGTGACTGTTGAATTCAATCCCGATGCTAGTTCTGTGTTTCAACAACACTCTGATAGTCCACAGAATACAGATTGTCTCCAGAAGTGCAACGGAAACTACTACTTTTCTTCCTGGGAACGATCAAAGCGTAGACTGTACCAGACATTACTCCCATGGAGGAAACTGTGGATTGCGACAGTTGCATTCACTCCCGATGCAATTTCTATGTTTCATCAACACTTTGAAGGTCCACAGATTACAGAATGCCTCCAGATGTGCATCGGGCACTACTACTGGTCTTCCAGTGAACGATCAAAGCGTAGACTGATTGAGACATTACTTCCGTGGAGGAAAGTTCGCATGGTGACTGTTGTATTCAATCCCGATGCAATTTCTGTGTTTCATCAACACTCTTATAGTCCACAGATTACAGAATGCCTCCAGATGTGCATCGGAAACTACCACTGGTCTTACAGGGAACGATCAAAGCGTAGACTGTTTTAGACATTATTCCCATGGAGAAAAGTGCGGATTGTGACTGTTGTATTCAATCCCGATGCAATTTCTGTGTTTCATCAACACTCTGATAGTCCACAGATTACAGAATGCCACCAGATGTGCATCGGAAACTACTACTGGTCTTCCAGGGAACGATCAAAGCGTAGACTGATTGAGACATTACTTCCGTGGAGGAAAGTGCGCATTGTGACTGTTGTATTCAATCCCGATGCAATTTCTGTGTTTCATCAACACTCTTATAGTCCACAGATTGCAGAATGCCACCAGACGTGCGTCGGAATCTACTATTGGTCTTCCAGGGAACGATCAAAGCGTAGACCCTTAGGGACATTACTACCATGGAAGAAAGTGCGCATGGTGACCGTTGTATTCAATCCTGATGCAATTTCTGTGTTTCATCAACACTCTGATAGTCCACAGATTACAGAATGCCTCCAGATGTGCATCGGAAACTACCACTGGTCTTACAGGGAACGATCAAAGCGTAGACTGTTTGAGCCATTACTCCCATGGAGGAAAGTGCGCATGGTGACTGTTGTATTCAATCCAAATGCTATTTCTGTGTTTCACCAACACTCTGATAGTCCACAGATTACAGAATGCCATCCGATGTGCACCGGAAACTACTAGTGGTCTTCCTGGGAACGATCAAAGCGTAGACTCTACCAGACATTACTCACATTGAGGAAACTGTGGATTGCGACAGTTGCATTCACTCCCGATGCAATTTCTGTGTTTCATCAACACTCTGATAGTCCACAGATTACAGAATGCCTCCAGATGTGCATCGGAAACTATCACTGGTCTTCCATGGAACGATCAAACCGTAGACTGTTTGAGACATTACTCCCATGGAGGGAAGTGCGCATGGTGACTGTTGTATTCAATCCAAATGCTATTTCTGTGTTTCACCAACACGCTGGTAGTCCACAGATTACAGAATGCCATCCGATGTGCCCGGAAACTACTAATGGTCTTCCAGGGAACGATCAAAGCATAGACTGTTTCAGACATTACTCCCATGGAGGAAAGTGCGTTTGGTGACGATTGTATTCAATCCAGATTCAATTTCAGTGTTCATCAACACTCTGATAGTCCATAGATAACAGAATGCCTCCAGATGTGCATCGGAAACTACTACTGGTCTTCCAGGGGACGATCAAAGCGTAGACTGTTTGAGACATTACTCCCGTGGAGGAAAGTTCGCATGGTGACTGTTGTTATCAAACCAGATGCAATTTCTGTGTTTCATCAACACTCTGACAGTCCACAGATAACAGAATGCCACCAGATGTGCATCGGAAACTACTACTGGTCTTCCAGGGAACGATCAAAGCGTAGTCTGTTTCAGACGTTACCAACATGGAGGAAAGTGCTTATGGTGACTGTTGTATTCAATCCCGATGCAATTTCTGTGTTTTATCAACACTCTGATAGTCCACAGATTACAGATTGTCTCCAGATGTGCACTGGTCTTCCTGGGAACGATCAAAGCGTAGACTGTATCAGACATTACTCCCATATAGGAAAGTGCGGATTGTGACGGTTGTATTCACTCCCGATGCAATTTCTGTGTTTCATCAACACTTTGTACGTCCACAAATTACAGAATGCCTCCAGATGTGCAACGGAAACTACTACTGGTATTCCAGGGAACGATCAAAGCGTAGACTGTTTCAGATATTACTCCAATGGAGAAAAGTGCGGATGGTGTCTGTTGTATTCAATCCCGATGCAATTTCTGTGTTTCATCAACACCCTGTTAGTCCACAGATATCAGAATGCCACCAGATGTGCATCGGAGACTACTGCTGGTCTTCCAGGGAACGATCAAAGCGTAGACTGTTTGTGACATTACTCCCATGGAGGAAAGTGCGCATGGTGACTGTTGTATTCAATCCCGATGCTATTTCTGTGTTTCATCTACACTCTGATAGCCCACAGATTACATAATGCCACCAGATGTGCATCGGAAACTACTACTGCTCTTCCAGGGAACAATCAAAGCGTAGACTGTTTCAGACGTTACTCCCATGGAGGAAATTGCGGATGGTGACTGTTGAATTCAATCCCGATGCTAGTTCTGTGTTTCAACAACACTCTGATAGTCCACAGAATACAGATTGTCTCCAGAAGTGCAACGGAAACTACTACTTTTCTTCCTGGGAACGATCAAAGCGTAGACTGTACCAGACATTACTCCCATGGAGGAAACTGTGGATTGCGACAGTTGCATTCACTCCCGATGCAATTTCTATGTTTCATCAACACTTTGAAGGTCCACAGATTACAGAATGCCTCCAGATGTGCATCGGGCACTACTACTGGTCTTCCAGTGAACGATCAAAGCGTAGACTGATTGAGACATTACTTCCGTGGAGGAAAGTTCGCATGGTGACTGTTGTATTCAATCCCGATGCAATTTCTGTGTTTCATCAACACTCTTATAGTCCACAGATTACAGAATGCCTCCAGATGTGCATCGGAAACTACCACTGGTCTTACAGGGAACGATCAAAGCGTAGACTGTTTTAGACATTATTCCCATGGAGAAAAGTGCGGATTGTGACTGTTGTATTCAATCCCGATGCAATTTCTGTGTTTCATCAACACTCTGATAGTCCACAGATTACAGAATGCCACCAGATGTGCATCGGAAACTACTACTGGTCTTCCAGGGAACGATCAAAGCGTAGACTGATTGAGACATTACTTCCGTGGAGGAAAGTGCGCATTGTGACTGTTGTATTCAATCCCGATGCAATTTCTGTGTTTCATCAACACTCTTATAGTCCACAGATTGCAGAATGCCACCAGACGTGCGTCGGAATCTACTATTGGTCTTCCAGGGAACGATCAAAGCGTAGACCCTTAGGGACATTACTACCATGGAAGAAAGTGCGCATGGTGACCGTTGTATTCAATCCTGATGCAATTTCTGTGTTTCATCAACACTCTGATAGTCCACAGATTACAGAATGCCTCCAGATGTGCATCGGAAACTACCACTGGTCTTACAGGGAACGATCAAAGCGTAGACTGTTTGAGCCATTACTCCCATGGAGGAAAGTGCGCATGGTGACTGTTGTATTCAATCCAAATGCTATTTCTGTGTTTCACCAACACTCTGATAGTCCACAGATTACAGAATGCCATCCGATGTGCACCGGAAACTACTAGTGGTCTTCCTGGGAACGATCAAAGCGTAGACTCTACCAGACATTACTCACATTGAGGAAACTGTGGATTGCGACAGTTGCATTCACTCCCGATGCAATTTCTGTGTTTCATCAACACTTTGAAGGTCCACAGATTGCAGAATGCCTCCAGATGTGCATCGGAAACTGCTACTGGTGTTCCAGGGAACGATCAAAGTGTAGACTGATTGAGACATTACTTCCGTGGAGGAAAGTTCGCATGGTGACTGTTGTATTCAAGCCCGATGCAATTTCTGTGTTTCATCAACACTCTTATAGTCAACAGATTACAGAATGCAACCAGACGTGCGTCGGAAAATACTATTGGTCTTCCAGGGAACGATCAAAGCGTACACCGTTAGAGACATTACTCCCATGGAAGAAAGTGCGCATGGTGACTGTTGTATTCAATCCAAATGCTATTTCTGTGTTTCACCAACACTCTGATAGTCCACAGATTACAGAATGCCACCAGATGTGCATCGGAAACTACTACTGGTCTTTCAGGGAACGATCAAAGCGTAGACTGATTGAGACATTACTTCCGTGGAGGAAAGTTCGCATGGTGACTGTTGTATTCAATCCCGATGCAATTTCTGTGTTTCATCAACACTCTTATAGTCCACAGATTACAGAATGCCTCCAGATGTGCATCGGAAGCTACTACTGGTATTCCAGGGAACGATCAAAGCGTAGACTGTTTCATATATTACTCCCATGGAGAAAAGTGCGGATGGTGAATGTTGTATTCAATCCCGATGCAATTTCTGTGTTTCATCAACACTCTGTTAGTCCACAGATTACAGAATGCCACCAGATGTGCATCGGAAACTACTACTGCTCTTCCAGGGAACAATCAAAGCGTAGACTGTTTCAGACGTTACTCCCATGGAGGAAATTGCGCATGGTGACTGTTGAATTCATTCCCGATGCAAGTACTGTGTTTCAACAACACTCTGATAGTCCACAGAAGACAGATTGTCTCCAGAAGTGCATCGGAAACTACTACTGGTCTTCCTGGGAACGATCAAAGCGTAGACTGTACCAGACATTACTCCCATGGAGGAAACTGTGGATTGCGACAGTTTTATTCACTCCCGATGCAATTTCTGTGTTTCATCAACACTCTGATAGTCCACAGATTACAGAATGCCTCCAGATGTGCATCGGAAACTACCACTGGTCTTCCATGGAACGATCAAATCGTAGACTGTTTGAGACATTACTCCCATGGAGGGAAGTGCGCATGGTGACTGTTGTATTCAATCCAAATGCTATTTCTGTGTTTCACCAACACGCTGGTAGTCCACAGATTACAGAATGCCATCCGATGTGCCCGGAAACTACAAATGGTCTTCCAGGGAACGATCAAAGCATAGACTGTTTCAGACATTACTCCCATGGAGGAAAGTTCGCATGGTGACTTTTGTTATCAAACCAGATGCAATTTCTGTGTTTCATCAACACTCTGACAGTCCACAGATTACAGAATGCCACCAGATGTGCATCGGAAATTACAACTGGTCTTCCAGGGAACGATCAAAGCGTAGTCTGTTTCAGACGTTACTCCCATGGAGGAAAGTGCTTATGGTGACTGTTATATTCAATCCCGATGCAATTTCTGTGTTTTATCAACACTCTGATAGTCCACAGATTACAGATTGTCTCCAGATGTGCACTGGTCTTTTGGGAACGATCAAAGCGTAGACTGTATCAGACATTACTCCCATATCGGAAAGTGGGGATGGTGACGGTTGTATTCACTCCCGATGCAATTTCTGTGTTTCATCAACACTTTGAACGTCCACAAATTACAGAATGCCTCCAGATGTGCAACGGAAACTACTACTGGTATTCCAGGGAACGATCAAAACGTAGACTGTTTCAGATATTACTCCAATGGATAAAAGTGCGGATGGTGACTGTTGTATTCAATCCCGATGCAATTTCTGTGTTTCATCAACACCCTGTTAGTTCACAGATATCAGAATGCCACCAGATGTGCATCGGAGACTACTGCTGGTCTTCCAGGGAACGATCAAAGCGTAGACTGTTTGTGACATTACTCCCATGGAGGAAAGTGCGCATGGTGACTGTTGTATTCAATCCCGATGCTATTTCTGTGTTTCATCCACACTCTGATAGCCCACAGATTACATATTGCCAGCAGATGTGCATCGGAAACTACTACTGCTCTTCCAGGGAACAATGAAAGCGTAGATTGTTTCAGACGTTACTCCCATGGACGAAATGGCGGATGGTGACTGTTGAATTCAATCCCGATGCAAGTTCTGTGTTTCAACAACACTCTGATAGTCCACAGAATACAGATTGTCTCCATAAGTGCATCGGAAACTACTACTGGTCTTCCTGGGAACGATCAAAGCATAGACTGTACCAGACATTACTCCCACGGAGGAAACTGTGGATTGCGACATTTGCATTCACTCCCGATGCAATTTCTGTGTTTCTGACTCTGACAGTCCACAGATTACAGAATGCCACCAGATGTGCATCGGAAACTACTACTGCTCTTCCAGGGAACAATCAAAGCGTAGACTGTTTCAGACGTTACTCCCATGGAGGAAAGTGCGAATGGTGACCGTTGTATTCAATCCAGATGCAATTTCTGTGTTTCATCAACACTCAGTTAGTCCACAGATTACAGAATGCCACCAGATGTGCATCGGAAATTACTACTGGTCTTCCAGGGAACGATCAAAGCGTAGTCTGTTTCAGACGTTACTCCCATGGAGGAAAATGCTTATGGTGACTGTTGTATTCAATCCCGATGCAATTTCTGTGTTTTATCAACACTCTGATAGTCCACAGATTACAGATTGTCTCCAGATGTGCACTGGTCTTTTGGGAACGATCAAAGCGTAGACTGTATCAAACATTACTCCCATATCGGAAAGTGGGGATTGTGACGGTTGTATTCACTCCCGATGCAATTTCTATGTTTCATCAACACTTTGAAGGTCCACAGATTACAGAATGCCTCCAGATGTGCATCGGGCACTACTACTGGTCTTCCAGTGAACGATCAAAGCGTAGACTGTTTTAGACATTATTCCCATGGAGAAAAGTGCGGATTGTGACTGTTGTATTCAATCCCGATGCAACTTCTGTGTTTCATCAACACTCTGATAGTCCACAGATTACAGAATGCCACCAGATGTGCATCGGAAACTACTACCGGTCTTCCAGGGAACGATCAAAACGTAGACTGATTGAGACATTACTTCCGTGGAGGAAAGTGCGCATTGTGACTGTTGTATTCAATCCCGATGCAATTTCTGTGTTTCATCAACACTCTTATAGTCCACAGATTACAGAATGCCACCAGACGTGCGTCGGAATCAACTATTGGTCTTCCAGGGAACGATCAAAGCGGAGACTGTTTGTGACATTACTACCATGGAAGAAAGTGCGCATGGTGACCGTTGTATTCAATCCTGATGCAATTTCTGTGTTTCATCAACACTCTGATAGTCCACAGAATACAGAATGCCTCCAGATGTGCATCGGAAACTACCACTGGTCTTCCAGGGAAGGATCAAAGGGTAGACTGTTTGAGACATTACTCCCATGGAGGAAAGTGCGCATGGTGACTGTTGTATTCAATCCAAATGCTATTTCTGTGTTTCACCAACACTCTGATAGTCCACAGATTACAGAATGCCATCCGATGTGCATCGGAAACTACTACTGGTATTCCAGGGAACGATCAAAGCGTAGACTCTTTCACATATTACTCCCATGGAGAAAAGTGCGGATGGTTACTGTTGTATTCAATCCCGATGCAATTTCTGTGTTTTATCAACAACCTGTTAGTCCACAGATTTCAGAATGCCACCAGATGTGCATCGGAGACTACCACTGGTCTTCCAGGGAACGATCAAAGCGTAGACTATTTGTGACATTACTCCCATGGAGGAAAGTGCGGATGGTGACTGTTGCATTCACTCCCGATGCTATTTCTGTGTTTCTGACTCTGACACTCTGACAGTCCACGGATTACAGACTGCCATCAGATGTGCATCGGAAACTACTACTGGTCTTCCAGGGAACGATCAAAGGGTAGACTGTTTGAGACATTACTCCCATGGAGGAAAGTGCTTATGGTGACTGTTGTATTCAATCCCGATGCAATTTCTGTGTTTTATCAACACTCTGATAGTCCACAGATTACAGATTGTCTCCAGATGTGCATCGGAAACTACTACTGGTCTTCCTGGGAACGATCATAGCGTAGACTGTACCAGACATTACTCCCATGGAGGTAACTGTGTATTGCGACAGTTGCATTCACTCCCGATGCAATTTCTGTGTTTCATCAACACTTTGAAGGTCCACAGATTACAAAATGCCTCCAGATGTGCATCGGAAACTACTACTGGTCTTCCAGTGAACGATCAAAGCGTAGACTGTTTTAGACATTATTCCCATGGAGAAAAGTGCGGAATTTGACTGTTTTATTCATCCCCTATGCAATTTCTGTGTTTCATCAACACTTTGAACGTCCACAGATTACAGAATGCCTCCAGATGTGCATCGGAAACTACTACTGGTGTTCCAGGGAACGATCAAAGCGTAGACTGTTTCACATATTACTCCCATGGAGAAAAGTGCGGATGGTGACTGTTGTATTCAATCCCGATGCAATTTCTGTGTTTCATCAACAACCTGTTAGTCCACAGATTTGAGAATGCCACCAGATGTGCATCGGAGACTACTACTGGTCTTCCAGGGAACGATCAAAGCGTAGACTGTTTGTGACATTACTCCCATGGAGGAAAGTGCGCATGGTGACTGTTGTATTCAATCCCGATGCTATTTCTGTGTTTCATCCACACTCTGATAGTCCACAGATTACAGAATGCCACCAGATGTGCATCGGAAACTACTACTGCTCTTCCAGGGAACAATCAAAGCGTAGATTGTTTCAGACGTTACTCCCATGGAGGAAATAGCGGATGGTAACTGTTGAATTCAATCCCGATGCAAGTTCTGTGTTTCAACAACTCTCTGATAGTCCACAGAATACAGATTGTCTCCATAAGTGCATCGGAAACTACTACTGGTCTTGCAGTGAACGATCAAAGCGTAGACTGTTTTAGACATTATTCCCATGGAGAAAAGTGCGGAATTTGACTGTTTTATTCATTCCCGATGCAATTTCTGTGTTTCATCAACACTTTGAACGTAAACAGATTACAGAATGCCTCCAGATGTGCATCGGAAACTACTACTGGTATTCCAGGGAACGATCAAAGCGTAGACTGTTTCACATATTACTCCCATGGAGAAAAGTGCGGATGGTGACTGTTGTATTCAATCCCGATGCAATTTCTGTGTTTCATCAACAACCTGTTAGTCCACAGATTTCAGAATGCCACCAGATGTGCATCGGAGACTACTACTGGTCTTCCAGGGAACCATCAAAGCGTAGACTGTTTGTGACATTACTCCCATGGAGGAAAGTGCGCATGGTGACTGTTGTATTCAATCCCGATGCTATTTCTGTGTTTCATCCACACTCTGATAGTCCACAGATTACAGAATGCCACCAGATGTGCATCGGAAACTACTACTGCTCTTCCAGGGAACAATCAAAGTGTAGATTGTTTCAGACGTTACTCCCATGGAGGAAATAGCGGATGGTAACTGTTGAATTCAATCCCGATGCAAGTTCTGTGTTTCAACAACACTCTGATAGTCCACAGAATACAGATTGTCTCCAGAAGTGCATCGGAAACTACTACTGGTCTTCCTGGGAACGATCAAAGCGTAGACTGTACCAGACATTACTCCCATGGAGGAAACTGTGGATTGCGACAGTTGCATTCACTCCCGATGCAATTTCTGTGTCTCTGACTCTGACACTCTGACAGTCCACAGATTACAGAATGCCACCAGATGTGCATCGGAAACTACTACTGCTCTTCCAGGGAAGAATCAAAGCGTACACTGTTTCAGACGTTACTCCCATGGAGGAAATTGCGGATGGTGACTGTTGAATTCAATCCCGATGCAAGTTCAGTGTTTCATCAACACTCTGATAGTCCACAGAATACAGATTGTCTCCAGATGAGCATCGGAAACTACTAGTAGTCTTCCTGGGAACGATCAAAGCGTAGACTCTACCAGACATTACTCCCATTGAGGAAACTGTGGATTGCGACAGTTGCATTCACTCCCGATGCAATTTCTGTGTTTCATCAACTCTTTGAAGGTCCACAGATTGCAGAATGCCTCCAGATGTGCATCGGAAACTGCTACTGGTGTTCCAGGGAACGATCAAAGCGTAGACTGATTGAGACATTACTTCCGTGGAGGAAAGTTCGCATGGTGACTGTTGTATTCAATCCCGATGCAATTTCTGTGTTTCATCAACACTCTTATAGTCCACAGATTACAGAATGCCACCAGACGTGCGTCGGAAACTACTATTGGTCTTCCAGGGAACGATCAAAGCGTAGACCGTTAGAGACATTACTCCCATCTAAGAAAGTGCGCATGGTGACTGTTGTATTCAATCCAAATGCTATTTCTGTGTTTCACCAACACTCTGATAGTCCACAGATTACAGAATGCCACCAGATGTGCATCGGAAACTACTACTGGTCTTTCAGGGAACGATCAAAGCGTAGACTGATTGAGACATTACTTCCATGGAGGAAAGTTCGCATGCTGACTGTTGTAATCAATCCCGATGCAATTTCTGTGTTTCATCAACACTCTTATAGTCCACAGATTACAGAATGCCTCCAGATGTGCATCGGAAGCTACTACTGGTATTCCAGGGAACGATCAAAGCGTAGACTGTTTCAGATATTACTCCCATGGAGAAAAGTGCGGATGGTGAATGTTGTATTCAATCCCGATGCAATTTCTGTGTTTCATCAACACCCTGTTAGTCCACAGATTACAGAATGCCACCAGATGTGCATCGGAGACTACTACTGGTCTTCCAGGGAACGATCAAAGCGTAGACTGTTTGTGACATTACTCCCATGGAGGAAAGTTCGCATGGAGACTGTTGTATTCAATCCCGATGCTATTTCTGTGTTTCATCCACACTCTGATAGTCCACAGATTACAGAATGCCACCAGATGTGCATCGGAAACTACTACTGCTCTTCCAGGGAACAATCAAAGCGCAGACTGTTTCAGACGTTACTCCCATGGAGGAAATTGCGCATGGTGACTGTTGAATTCAATCCCGATGCAAGTACTGTGTTTCAACAACACTCTGATAGTCCACAGAATACAGATTGTCTCCAGAAGTGCATCGGAAACTACTACTGGTCTTCCTGGGAACGATCATAGCGTAGACTGTACCAGACATTACTCCCATGGAGGAAACTGTGGATTGCAACAGTTGCATTCACTCCCGATGCAATTTCTGTGTTTTATCAACACTCTGATAGTCCACAGATTACAGATTGTCTCCAGATGTGCACTGGTCTTCCTGGGAACGATCAAAGCGTGGACTGTATCAGACATTACTCCCATATAGGAAAGTGCGGATTGTGACGGTTGTATTCACTCCCGATGCAATTTCTGTGTTTCATCAACACTTTGAACGTCCACAAATTACAGAATGCCTCCAGATGTGCAACGGAAACTACTACTGGTATTCCAGGGGACGATCAAAGCGTAGACTGTTTCAGATATTACTCCAATGGAGAAAAGTGCGGATGGTGACTGTTGTATTCAATCCCGATGCAATTTCTGTGTTTCATCAACACCCTGTTAGTCCACAGATATCAGAATGCCACCAGATGTGCATCGGAGACTACTGCTGGTCTTCCAGGGAACGATCAAAGCGTAGACTGTTTGTGACATTACTCCGATGGAGGAAAGTGCGCATGGTGACTGTTGTATTCAATCCCGAAGCTATTTCTGTGTTTCATCCACACTCTGATAGTCCACAGATTACAGAATGCCACCAGATGTGCATCGGAAACTACTACTGCTCTTCCAGGGAACAATGAAAGCGTAGATTGTTTCAGACGTTACTCCCATGGAGGAAATAGCGGATGGTAACTGTTGAATTCAATCCCGATGCAAGTTCTGTGTTTCAACAACACTCTGATAGTCCACAGAATACAGATTGTCTCCATAAGTGCATCGGAAACTACTACTGGTCTTCCAGTGAACGATCAAAGCGTAGACTGTTTTAGACATTATTCCCATGGAGAAAAGTGCGGAATTTGACTGTTTTATTCATTCCCGATGCAATTTCTGTGTTTCATCAACACTTTGAACGTCGACAGATTACAGAATGCCTCCAGATGTGCATCGGAAACTACTACTGGTATTCCAAGGAACGATCAAAGCGTAGACTGTTTCACATATTACTCCCATGGAGAAAAGTGCGGATGGTGACTGTTGTATTCAATCCCGATGCAATTTCTGTGTTTCATCAACAACCTGTTAGTCCACAGATTTCAGAATGCCACCAGATGTGCATCGGAGACTACTACTGGTCTTCCAGGGAACGATCAAAGCGTAGACTGTTTGTGACATTACTCCCATGGAGGAAAGTGCGCATGGTGACTGTTGTATTCAATCCCGATGCTATTTCTGTGTTTCATCCACACTCTGATAGTCCACAGATTACAGAATGCCACCAGATGTGCATCGGAAACTACTACTGCTCTTCCAGGGAACAATCAAAGCGTAGATTGTTTCAGACGTTACTCCCATGGAGGAAATAGCGGATGGTAACTGTTGAATTCAATCCCGATGCAAGTTCTGTGTTTCAACAACACTCTGATAGTCCACAGAATACAGATTGTCTCCATAAGTGCATCGGAAACTACTACTGGTCTTCCTGGGAACGATCAAAGCATAGACTGTACCAGACATTACTCCCATGGAGGAAACTGTGGATTGCGACAGTTGCATTCACTCCCGATGCAATTTCTGTGTTTCTGACTCTGACACTCTGACAGTCCACAGATTACAGAATGCCACCAGATGTGCATCGGAAACTACTACTGCTCTTCCAGGGAACAATCAAAGCGTAGACTGTTTCAGACGTTACTCCCATGGAGGAAATTGCGGATGGTGACTGTTGAATTCAATCCCGATGCTAGTTCTGTGTTTCAACAACACTCTGATAGTCCACAGAATACAGATTGTCTCCAGAAGTGCATCGGAAACTACTACTGGTCTTCCTGGGAACGATCAAAGCGTAGACTGTACCAGACATTACTCCCATGGAGGAAACTGTGGATTGCGACAGTTGCATTCACTCCCGATGCAATTTCTATGTTTCATGAACACTTTGAAGGTCCACAGATTACAGAATGCCTCCAGATGTGCATCGGGCACTACTACTGGTCTTCCAGTGAACGATCAAAGCGTAGACTGTTTTAGACATTATTCCCATGGAGAAAAGTGCGGATTGTGACTGTTGTATTCAATCCCGATGCAATTTCTGTGTTTCATCAACACTCTGATAGTCCACAGATTACAGAATGCCACCAGGTGTGCATCGGAAACTACTACTGGTCTTCCAGGGAACGATCAAAGCGTAGACTGATTGAGACATTACTTCCGTGGAGGAAAGTGCGCATTGTGACTGTTGTATTCAATCCCGATGCAATTTCTGTGTTTCATACACTCTTATAGTCCACAGATTACAGAATGCCACCAGACGTGCGTCGGAATCTACTATTGGTCTTCCAGGGAACGATCAAAGCGTAGACCCTTAGGGCCATTACTACCATGGAAGAAAGTGCGCATGGTGACCGTTGTATTCAATCCTGATGCAATTTCTGTGTTTCATCAACACTCTGATAGTCCACAGATTACAGAATGCCTCCAGATGTGCATCGGAAACTACCACTGGTCTTCCAGGGAACGATCAAAGGGTAGACTGTTTGATACATTACTCCCATGGAGGAAAGTGCGCATGGTGACTGTTGTATTCAATCCAAATGCTATTTCTGTGTTTCACCAACACTCTGATAGTCCACAGATTACAGAATGCCATCCGATGTGCACCGGAAACTACTAATGGTCTTCCAGGGAACGATCAAAGCGTAGACTGTTTCAGACATTACTCCCATGGAGGAAAGTGCGGATGGTGACTGTTGCATTCACTCCCGATGCAATTTCTGTGTTTCTGACTCTGACACTCTGACAGTCCACGGATTACAGACTGAAATCAGATGTGCATCGGAAACTACTACTGCTCTTCCAGGGAACAATCAAAGCGTAGACTGTTTCAGACGTTACTCCCATGGAGGAAAGTGCTTATGGTGACTGTTGTATTCAATCCCGATGCAATTTCTGTGTTTTATCAACACTCTGATAGTCCACAGATTACAGAATGCCTCCAGATGTGCATCGGAAACTACTACTGGTCTTCCAGTGAACGATCAAAGCGCAGACTGTTTTAGACATTATTCCCATGGAGAAAAGTGCGAAATTTGACTGTTTTATTCATTCCCGATGCAATTTCTGTGTTTCATCAACACTTTGAACGTCCACAGATTACAGAATGCCACCAGATGTGCATCGGAAACTACTACTGCTCTTCCAGGGAACAATCAAAGCGTAGATTGTTTCAGACGTTACTCCCATGGAGGAAATAGCGGATGGTAACTGTTGAATTCAATCCCGATGCAAGTTCTGTGTTTCAACAACACTCTGATAGTCCACAGAATACAGATTGTCTCCAGAAGTGCATCGGAAACTACTACTGGTCTTCCTGGGAACGATCAAAGCGTAGACTGTACCAGACATTACTCCCATGGAGGAAACTGTGGTTTGCGACAGTTGCATTCACTCCCGATGCAATTTCTGTGTTTCTGACTCTGACACTCTGACAGTCCACAGATTACAGAATGCCACCAGATGTGCATCGGAAACTACTACTGCTCTTCCAGGGAATAATCAAAGCGTAGACTGTTTCAGACGTTACTCCCATGGAGGAAATTGCGGATGGTGACTGTTGAATTCAATCCCAATGCAAGTTCTGTGTTTCATCAACACTCTGATAGTCCACAGAATACAGCTTGTCTCCAGATGTGCATCGGAAACTACTAGTAGTCTTCCTGGGAACGATCAAAGCGTAGACTCTACCAGACATTACTCCCATTGAGGGAACTGTGGATTGCGACAGTTGCATTCACTCCCGATGCAATTTCTGTGTTTCATCAACTCTTTGAAGGTCCACAGATTGCAGAGTGCCTCCAGATGTGCATCGGAAACTGCTACTGGTGTTCCAGGGAACGATCAAAGCGTAGACTGATTGAGACATTACTTCCGTGGAGGAAAGTTCGCATGGTGACTGTTGTATTCAATCCCGATGCAATTTCTGTGTTTCATCAACACTCTTATAGTCCACAGATTACAGAATGCCTCCAGATGTGCATCGGAAGCTACTACTGGTATTCCAGGGAACGATCAAAGCGTAGACTGTTTCAGATATTACTCCCATGGAGAAAAGTGCGGATGGTGAATGTTGTATTCAATCCCGATGCAATTTCTGTGTTTCATCAACACCCTGTTAGTCCACAGATTACAGAATGCCACCAGATGTGCATCGGAGACTACTACTGGTTTTCCAGGGAACGATCAAAGCGTAGACTGTTTGTGACATTACTCCCATGGAGGAAAGTTCGCATGGAGACTGTTGTATTCAATCCCGATGCTATTTCTGTGTTTCATCCACACTCTGATAGTCCACAGATTACAGAATGCCACCAGATGTGCATCGGAAACTACTACTGCTCTTCCAGGGAACAATCAAAGCGTAGACTGTTTCAGACGTTACTCCCATGGCGGAAATTGCGCATGGTGACTGTTGAATTCAATCCCGATGCAAGTACTGTGTTTCAACAACACTCTGATAGTCCACAGAATACAGATTGTCTCCAGAAGTGCATCGGAAACTACTACTGGTCTTCCTGGGAACGATCATAGCGTAGACTGTACCAGACATTACTCCCATGGAGGAAACTGTGGATTGCGACAGTTGCATTCACTCCCTATGCAATTTCTGTGTTTTATCAACACTCTGATAGTCCACAGATTACAGATTGTCTCCAGATGTGCACTGGTCTTCCTGGGAACGATCAAAGCGTAGACTGTATCAGACATTACTCCCATATAGGAAAGTGCGGATTGTGACGGTTGTATTCACTCCCGATGCAATTTCTGTGTTTCATCAACACTTTGAACGTCCACAAATTACAGAATGCCTCCAGATGTGCAACGGAAACTACTACTGGTATTCCAGGGGACGATCAAAGCGTAGACTGTTTCAGATATTACTCCCATGGAGAAAAGTGCGGATGGTGAATGTTGTATTCAATCCCGATGCTATTTCTGTGTTTCATCCACACTCTGATAGCCCACAGATTACATAATGCCACCAGAAGTGCATCGGAAACTACTACTGGTCTTCCTGGGAACGATCAAAGCATAGACTGTACCAGACATTACTCCAATGGAGGAAACTGTGGATTGCGACAGTTGCATTCACTCCCGATGCAATTTCTGTGGTTCTGACTCTGACACTCTGACAGTCCACAGATTACAGAATGCCACCCGATGTGCATCGGAAACTACTACTGCTGTTCCAGAGAACAATCAAAGCGTAGACTGTTTCAGACGTTACTCCCATGGAGGAAATTGCGGATGGTGACTGTTGAATTCAATCCCGATGCTAGTTCTGTGTTTCAACAACACTCTGATAGTCCACAGAATACAGATTGTCTCCAGAAGTGCATCGGAAACTACTACTGGCCTTCCTGGGAACGATCAAAGCGTAGACTGTACCAGACATTACTCCCATGGAGGAAACTGTGGATTGCGACAGTTGCATTCACTCCCGATGCAATTTCTATGTTTCATCAACAGTTTGAAGGTCCACAGATTACAGAATGCCTCCAGATGTGCATCGGGCACAACTACTGGTCTTCCAGTGAACGATCAACGCGTAGACTGTTTTAGACATTATTCCCATGGAGAAAAGTGCGGATTGTGACTGTTGTATTCAATCCCGATGCAATTTCTGTGTTTCATCAACACTCTGATAGTCCACAGATTACAGAATGCCACCAGATGTGCATCGGAAACTACTACTGGTCTTCCAGGGAACGATCAAAGCGTAGACTGATTGAGACATTACTTCCGTGGAGGAAAGTGCGCATTGTGACTGTTGTATTCAATCCCGATGCAATTTCTGTGTTTCATCAACACTCTTATAGTCCACAGATTACAGAATGCCACCAGACGTGCGTCGGAATCTACTATTGGTCTTCCAGGGAACGATGAAAGCGTAGACCCTTAGGGCCATTACTACCCTGGAAGAAAGTGCGCATGGTGACCGTTGTATTCAATCCTGATGCAATTTCTGTGTTTCATCAACACTCTGATAGTCCACAGATTACAGAATGCCTCCAGATGTGCATCGGAAACTACCACTGGTCTTCCAGGGAACGATCAAAGCGTAGACTGTTTGAGACATTACTCCCATGGAGGAAAGTGCGCATGGTGACTGTTGTATTCAATCCAAATGCTATTTCTGTGTTTCACCAACACTCTGATAGTCCACAGATTACACAATGCTATCCGATGTGCACCGGAAACTAGTAATGGTCTTCCAGGGAACAATCAAAGCGTAGACTGTTTCAGACGTTACTCCTATGGAGGAAAGTGCTTATGGTGACTGTTGTATTCAATCCCGATGCAATTTCTGTGTTTTATCAACACTCTGATAGTCCACAGATTACAGATTGTCTCCAGATGTGCATCGGAAACTACTACTGGTCTTCCTGGGAACGATCAAAGCGTAGACTGTACCAGACATTACTCCCATGGAGGTAACTGTGGATTGCGACAGTTGCATTCACTCCCGATGCAATATCTGTGTTTCATCAACACTTTGAAGGTCCACAGACTACAGAATGCCTCCAGATGTTCATCGGAAACTACTACTGGTCTTCCAGTGAACGATCAAAGCGTAGACTGTTTTAGACATTATTCCCATGGAGAAAAGTGCGGATTGTGACTGTTTTATTCATTCCCGATGCAATTTCTGTGTTTCATCAACACTTTGAACGTCCACAGATTACAGAATGCCTCCAGATGTGCATCGGAAACTACTACTGGTATTCCAGGGAACGATCAAAGCGTAGACTGTTTCACATATTACTCCGATGGAGAAAAGTGCGGATGGTGACTGTTGTATTCAATCCCGATGCAATTTCTGTGTTTCATCAACACCCTGTTAGTCCACAGATTTCAGAATGCCACCAGATGTGCATCGGAGACTACTACTGGTCTTCCAGGGAACGATCAAAGCGTAGACTGTTTGTGACATTACTCCCATGGAGGAAAGTGCGCATGGTGACTGTTGTATTCAATCCCGATGCAATTTCTGTGTTTTATCAACACTCTGATAGTCCACAGATTACAGAATGCCTCCAGATGTGCATCGGAAACTACTACTGGTCTTCCAGTGAACGATCAAAGCGCAGACTGTTTTAGACATTATTCCCATGGAGAAAAGTGCGAAGTTTGACTGTTTTATTCATTCCCGATGCAATTTCTGTGTTTCATCAACACTTTGAACGTCCACAGATTACAGAATGCCACCAGATGTGCATCGGAAACTACTACTGCTCTTCCAGGGAACAATCAAAGCGTAGATTGTTTCAGACGTTACTCCCATGAAGGAAATAGCGGATGGTAACTGTTGAATTCAATCCCGATGCAAGTTCTGTGTTTCAACAACACTCTGATAGTCCACAGAATACAGATTGTCTCCAGAAGTGCATCGGAAACTACTACTGGTCTTCCTGGGAACGATCAAAGCGTAGACTGTACCAGACATTACTCCCATGGAGGAAACTGTGGTTTGCGACAGTTGCATTCACTCCCGATGCAATTTCTGTGTTTCTGACTCTGACACTCTGACAGTCCACAGATTACAGAATGCCACCAGATGTGCATCGGAAACTACTACTGCTCTTCCAGGGAATAATCAAAGCGTAGACTGTTTCAGACTTTACTCCCATGGAGGAAATTGCGGATGGTGACTGTTGAATTCAATCCCAATGCAAGTTCTGTGTTTCATCAACACTCTGATAGTCCACAGAATACAGATTGTCTCCAGATGTGCATCGGAAACTACTAGTAGTCTTCCTGGGAACGATCAAAGCGTAGACTCTACCAGACATTACTCCCATTGAGGAAACTGTGGATTGCGACAGTTGCATTCACTCCCGATGCAATTTCTGTGTTTCATCAACTCTTTGAAGGTCCACAGATTGCAGAATGCCTCCAGATGTGCATCGGAAACTGCTACTGGTGTTCCAGGGAACGATCAAAGCGTAGACTGATTGAGACATTACTTCCGTGGAGGAAAGTTCGCATGGTGACTGTTGTATTCAATCCCGATGCAATTTCTGTGTTTCATCAACACTCTTATAGTCCACAGATTACAGAATGCCTCCAGATGTGCATCGGAAGCTACTACTGGTATTCCAGGGAACGATCAAAGCGTAGACTGTTTCAGATATTACTCCCATGGAGAAAAGTGCGGATGGTGAATGTTGTATTCAATCCCGATGCAATTTCTGTGTTTCATCAACACCCTGTTAGTCCACAGATTACAGAATGCCACCAGATGTGCATCGGAGACTACTACTGGTTTTCCAGGGAACGATCAAAGCGTAGACTGTTTGTGACATTACTCCCATGGAGGAAAGTTCGCATGGAGACTGTTGTATTCAATCCCGATGCTATTTCTGTGTTTCATCCAAACTCTGATAGTCCACAGATTACAGAATGCCACCAGATGTGCATCGGAAACTACTACTGCTCTTCCAGTGAACAATCAAAGCGTAGACTGTTTCAGACGTTACTCCCATGGCGGAAATTGCGCATGGTGACTGTTGAATTCAATCCCGATGCAAGTACTGTGTTTCAACAACACTCTGATAGTCCACAGAATACAGATTGTCTCCAGAAGTGCATCGGAAACTACTACTGGTCTTCCTGGGAACGATCATAGCGTAGACTGTACCAGACATTACTCCCATGGAGGAAACTGTGGATTGCGACAGTTGCATTCACTCCCGATGCAATTTCTGTGTTTTATCAACACTCTGATAGTCCACAGATTACAGATTGTCTCCAGATGTGCACTGGTCTTCCTGGGAACGATCAAAGCGTAGACTGTATCAGACATTACTCCCATATAGGAAAGTGCGGATTGTGACGGTTGTATTCACTCCCGATGCAATTTCTGTGTTTCATCAACACTTTGAACGTCCACAAATTACAGAATGCCTCCAGATGTGCAACGGAAACTACTACTGGTATTCCAGGGGACGATCAAAGCGTAGACTGTTTCAGATATTACTCCCATGGAGAAAAGTGCGGATGGTGAATGTTGTATTCAATCCCGATGCTATTTGTGTGTTTCATCCACACTCTGGTAGCCCACAGATTACATAATGCCACCAGAAGTGCATCGGAAACTACTACTGGTCTTCCTGGGAACGATCAAAGCATAGACTGTACCAGACATTACTCCAATGGAGGAAACTGTGGATTGCGACAGTTGCATTCACTCCCGATGCAATTTCTGTGTTTCTGACTCTGACACTCTGACAGTCCACAGATTACCGAATGCCACCCGATGTGCATCGGAAACTACTACTGCTGTTCCAGGGAACAATCAAAGCGTAGACTGTTTCAGACGTTACTCCCATGGAGGAAATTGCGGATGGTGACTGTTGAATTCAATCCCGATGCTAGTTCTGTGTTTCAACAACACTCTGATAGTCCACAGAATACAGATTGTCTCCAGAAGTGCATCGGAAACTACTACTGGCCTTCCTGGGAACGATCAAAGCGTAGACTGTACCAGACATTACTCCCATGGAGGAAACTGTGGATTGCGACAGTTGCATTCACTCCCGATGCAATTTCTATGTTTCATCAACAGTTTGAAGGTCCACAGATTACAGAATGCCTCCAGATGTGCATCGGGCACAACTACTGGTCTTCCAGTGAACGATCAACGCGTAGACTGTTTTAGACATTATTCCCATGGAGAAAAGTGCGGATTGTGACTGTTGTATTCAATCCCGATGCAATTTCTGTGTTTCATCAACACTCTGATAGTCCACAGATTACAGAATGCCACCAGATGTGCATCGGAAACTACTACTGGTCTTCCAGGGAACGATCAAAGCGTAGACTGATTGAGACATTACTTCCGTGGAGGAAAGTGCGCATTGTGACTGTTGTATTCAATCCCGATGCAATTTCTGTGTTTCATCAACACTCTTATAGTCCACAGATTACAGAATGCCACCAGACGTGCGTCGGAATCTACTATTGGTCTTCCAGGGAACGATCAAAGCGTAGACCCTTAGGGCCATTACTACCCTGGAAGAAAGTGCGCATGGTGACCGTTGTATTCAATCCTGATGCAATTTCTGTGTTTCATCAACACTCTGATAGTCCACAGATTACAGAATGCCTCCAGATGTGCATCGGAAACTACCACTGGTCTTCCAGGGAACGATCAAAGCGTAGACTGTTTGAGACATTACTCCCATGGAGGAAAGTGCGCATGGTGACTGTTGTATTCAATCCAAATGCTATTTCTGTGTTTCACTAACACTCTGATAGTCCACAGATTACAGAATGCTATCCGATGTGCACCGGAAACTAGTAATGGTCTTCCAGGGAACGATCAAAGCGTAGACTGTTTCAGACATTACTCCCATGGAGGAAAGTGCGGATGATGACTGTTGCATTCACTCCCGATGCAATTTCTGTGTTTCTGACTCTGACACTCTGACAGTCCACGGATTACAGACTGCCATCAGATGTGCATCGGAAACTACTACTGCTCTTCCAGGGAACAATCAAAGCGTAGACTGTTTCAGACGTTACTCCTATGGAGGAAAGTGCTTATGGTGACTGTTGTATTCAATCCCGATGCAATTTCTGTGTTTTATCAACACTCTGATAGTCCACAGATTACAGATTGTCTCCAGATGTGCATCGGAAACTACTACTGGTCTTCCTGGGAACGATCAAAGCGTAGACTGTACCAGACATTACTCCCATGGAGGTAACTGTGGATTGCGACAGTTGCATTCACTCCCGATGCAATATCTGTGTTTCATCAACACTTTGAAGGTCCACAGATTACAGAATGCCTCCAGATGTTCATCGGAAACTACTACTGGTCTTCCAGTGAACGATCAAAGCGTAGACTGTTTTAGACATTATTCCCATGGAGAAAAGTGCGGATTGTGACTGTTTTATTCATTCCCGATGCAATTTCTGTGTTTCATCAACACTTTGAACGTCCACAGATTACAGAATGCCTCCAGATGTGCATCGGAAACTACTACTGGTATTCCAGGGAACGATCAAAGCGTAGACTGTTTCACATATTACTCCGATGGAGAAAAGTGCGGATGGTGACTGTTGTATTCAATCCCGATGCAATTTCTGTGTTTCATCAACACCCTGTTAGTCCACAGATTTCAGAATGCCACCAGATGTGCATCGGAGACTACTACTGGTCTTCCAGGGAACGATCAAAGCGTAGACTGTTTGTGACATTACTCCCATGGAGGAAAGTGCGCATGGTGACTGTTGTATTCAATCCCGATGCTATTTCTGTGTTTCATCAACACGCTGATAGTCCACAGATTACAGAATGCCACCAGATGTGCATCGGAAACTACTACTGGTCCTCCAGGGAACGATCAAAGCGTAGACTGATTGAGACATTACTTCCGTAGAGGAAAGAGCGCATTGTGACTGTTGTATTCACTCCCGATGCAATTTCTGTGTTTCATCAACTCTTTGAAGGTCCACAGATTGCAGAATGCCTCCAGATGTGCATCGGAAACTGCTACTGGTGTTCCAGGGAACGATCAAAGCGTAGACTGATTGAGACATTACTTCCGTGGAGGAAAGTTCGCATGGTGACTGTTGTATTCAAACCCGATGCAATTTCTGTGTTTCATCAACACTCTTATAGTCCACAGATTACAGAATGCCACCAGACGTGCGTCGGAAACTACTATTGGTCTTCCAGGGAACGATCAAAGCGTAGACCGTTAGAGACATTACTCCCATCTAAGAAAGTGCGCATGGTGACTGTTGTATTCAATCCAAATGCTATTTCTGTGTTTCACCAACACTCTGATAGTCCACAGATTACAGAATGCCACCAGATGTGCATCGGAAACTACTACTGGTCTTTCAGGGAACGATCAAAGCGTAGACTGATTGAGACATTACTTCCGTGGAGGAAAGTTCGCATGGTGACTGTTGTATTCAATCCCGATGCAATTTCTGTGCTTCATCAACACTCTTATAGTCCACAGATTACAGAATGCCTCCAGATGTGCATCGGAAGCTACTACTGGTATTCCAGGGAACGATCAAAGCGTAGACTGTTTCAGATATTACTCCCATGGAGAAAAGTGCGGATGGTGAATGTTGTATTCAATCCCGATGCAAGTTCTGTGTTTCATCAACACCCTGTTAGTCCACAGATTACAGAATGCCACCAGATGTGCATCGGAGACTACTAATGGTTTTCCAGGGAACGATCAAAGCGTAGACTGTTTGTGACATTACTCCCATGGAGGAAAGTTCGCATGGAGACTGTTGTATTCAATCCCGATGCTATTTCTGTGTTTCATCCACACTCTGATAGTCCACAGATTACAGAATGCCACCCGATGTGCATCGGAAACTACTACTGCTCTTCCAGGGAACAATCAAAGCGTGGACTGTTTCAGACGTTACTCCCATGGCGGAAATTGCGCATGGTGACTGTTGAATTCAATCCCGATGCAAGTACTGTGTTTCAACAACACTCTGATAGTCCACAGAATACAGATTGTCTCCAGAAGTGCATCGGAAACTACTACTGGTCTTCCTGGGAACGATCATAGCGTAGACTGTACCAGACATTACTCCCATGGAGGAAACTGTGGATTGCGACAGTTGCATTCACTCCCGATGCAATTTCTGTGTTTTATCAACACTCTGATAGTCCACAGATTACAGATTGTCTCTAGATGTGCACTGGTCTTCCTGGGAACGATCAAAGCGTAGACTGTATCAGACATTACTCCCATATAGGAAAGTGCGGATTGTGACGGTTGTATTCACTCCCGATGCAATTTCTGTGTTTCATCAACACTTTGAACGTCCACAAATTACAGAATGCCTCCAGATGTGCAACGGAAACTACTACTGGTATTCCAGGGGACGATCAAAGCGTAGACTGTTTCAGATATTACTCCCATGGAGGAAATTGCGGATGGTGACTGTTGAATTCAATCCCGATGCTAGTTCTGTGTTTCAACAACACTCTGATAGTCCACAGAATACAGATTGTCTCCAGAAGTGCATCGGAAACTACTACTGGCCTTCCTGGGAACGATCAAAGCGTAGACTGTACCAGACATTACTCCCATGGAGGAAACTGTGGATTGCGACAGTTGCATTCACTCCCGATGCAATTTCTATGTTTCATCAACACTTTGAAGGTCCACAGATTACAGAATGCCTCCAGATGTGCATCGGGCACAACTACTGGTCTTCCAGTGAACGATCAACGCGTAGACTGTTTTAGACATTATTCCCATGGAGAAAAGTGCGGATTGTGACTGTTGTATTCAATCCCGATGCAATTTCTGTGTTTCATCAACACTCTGATAGTCCACAGATTACAGAATGCCACCAGATGTGCATCGGAAACTACTACTGGTCTTCCAGGGAACGATCAAAGCGTAGACTGATTGAGACATTACTTCCGTGGAGGAAAGTGCGCATTGTGACTGTTGTATTCAATCCCGATGCAATTTCTGTGTTTCATCAACACTCTTATAGTCCACAGATTACAGAATGCCACCAGACGTGCGTCGGAATCTACTATTGGTCTTCCAGGGAACGATCAAAGCGTAGACCCTTAGGGCCATTACTACCCTGGAAGAAAGTGCGCATGGTGACCGTTGTATTCAATCCTGATGCAATTTCTGTGTTTCATCAACACTCTGATAGTCCACAGATTACAGAATGCCTCCAGATGTGCATCGGAAACTACCACTGGTCTTCCAGGGAACGATCAAAGCGTAGACTGTTTGAGACATTACTCCCATGGAGGAAAGTGCGGATGGTGACTGTTGCATTCACTCCCGATGCAATTTTTGTGTTTCTGACTCTGACACTCTGACAGTCCACGGATTACAGACTGCCATCAGATGTGCATCGGAAACTACTACTGCTCTTCCAGGGAACAATCAAAGCGTAGACTGTTTCAGACGTTACTCCCATGGAGGAAAGTGCTTATGGTGACTGTTGTATTCAATCCCGATGCAATTTCTGTGTTTTATCAACACTCTGATAGTCCACAGATTACAGATTGTCTCCAGATGTGCATCGGAAACTACTACTGGTCTTCCTGGGCACGATCAAAGCGTAGACTGTACCAGACATTACTCCCATGGAGGTAACTGTGGATTGCGACAGTTGCATTCACTCCCGATGCAATTTCTGTGTTTCATCAACACTTTGAAGGTCCACAGATTACAGAATGCCTCCAGATGTTCATCGGAAACTACTACTGGTCTTCCAGTGAACGATCAAAGCGTAGACTGTTTTAGACATTATTCCCATGGAGAAAAGTGCGGATTGTGACTGTTGTATTCATTCCCGATGCAATTTCTGTGTTTCATCAACACTTTGAACGTCCACAGATTACAGAATGCCTCCAGATGTGCATCGGAAACTACTACTGGTATTCCAGGGAACGATCAAAGCGTAGACTGTTTCACATATTACTCCGATGGAGAAAAGTGCGGATGGTGACTGTTGTATTCAATCCCGATGCAATTTATGTGTTTCATCAACACCCTGTTAGT
This sequence comes from Schistocerca gregaria, assembly GCF_023897955.1. Taxonomy (NCBI): domain Eukaryota; kingdom Metazoa; phylum Arthropoda; class Insecta; order Orthoptera; family Acrididae; genus Schistocerca; species Schistocerca gregaria. The sequence goes on along the minus strand of NC_064926.1, from coordinate 11,432,500 downwards.
CCACAGATTTCAGAATGCCACCAGATGTGCATCGGAGACTACTACTGGTCTTCCAGGGAACGATCAAAGCGTAGACTGTTTGTGACATTACTCCCATGGAGGAAAGTGCGCATGGTGACTGCTGTATTCAATCCCGATGCTATTTCTGTGTTTCATCAACACGCTGATAGTCCACAGATTACAGAATGCCACCAGATGTGCATCGGAAACTACTACTGGTCTTCCAGGGAACGATCAAAGCGTAGACTGATTGAGACATTACTTCCGTAGAGGAAAGAGCGCATTGTGACTGTTGTATTCAATCCCGATGCAATTTCTGTGTTTCATCAACACTCTTATAGTCCACAGATTACAGAATGCCACCTGACGTACATCGGAAACTGCTATTGGTCTTCCAGGGAACGATCAAAGCGTAGACCCTTAGAGACATTACCCCCATGGAAGAAAGTGCGCATGGTGACTGTTGTATTCAATCCTGATGCAATTTCTGTGTTTCATCAACACTCTGATAGTCCACAGATTACAGAATGCCTCCAGATGTGCATCGGAAACTACCACTGGTCTTCCAGGGAACGATCAAAGCGTAGAATGTTTGAGACATTACTTCCATGGAGGAAAGTGCGCATGGTGACTGTTGTATTCAATCCAAATGCTATTTATGTGTTTCACCAACACTCTGATAGTCCACAGATTACAGAATGCCATCCGATGTGCACCGGAAACTACTATGGTCTTCCAGGGAAAGATCAAAGCGTAGACTGTTTCAGACATTACTATCATGGAGGAAAGTGCGGATGGTGACGGTTGTATTCAATCCCGATTCAATTTCAGTGTTTCATCAACACTCTGATAGTCCACTGATTACAGAATGCCTCCAAATGTGCATCGGAAACTACTACTGGTCTTCCAGGAAACGAACAAAGCATAGACTGTTTGAGACATTACTCCCGTGGAGGAAAATGCGCAAGGTGACTGTTGTATTCAATCCCGATGCAATATCTGTGTTTCATCAACACTCAGATAGTCCACAGATTACAGAATGCCTCCAGATGTGAATCGGAAACTACTACTGGTCTTCCAGGGAACGATCAAAGCGTAGACTGTCTGAAAAATTAATGCCGTGGAGGAAAGATCGCATGGCGACTGTTGTTATCAAACCCGATGCAATTTCTGTGTTTTATCAACACTCTGACAGTCCACAGATTACAGAATGCCACCAGATGTGCATCGGAAACTACTACTGGTATTCCAGGGAACGATCAAAGCGTAGACTGTTTCAGACGTTACTCCCATTGAGGAAAGTGCTTATGGTGACTGTTGTATTCAATCCCGATGCAATTTCTGTGTTTTATCAACACTCTGATAATCCACAGATTACAGATTGTCTCCAGATGTGCATCGGAAACTACTACTGGTCTTCCTGGAAACGATCAAAGCGTAGACTGTATCAGACATTACTCCTATGGAGGAAAGTGCGGATTGTGACTGTTGTATTCACTCCCGATGCAATTTCTGTGTTTCATCAACACTTTGAACGTCCACAGATTACAGAATGCCTCCAGATGTGCATCGGAAACTACTACTGGTATTCCAGGGAACGATCAAAGCGTAGACTGTTTTTTAGATATTACTCCCATGGATAAAAGTGCGGATAGTGACTGTTGTATTCAATCCCGATGCAATTTCCGTGTTTCATCATCACCCTGTTAGTCCACAGATTTCAGAATGCCACCAGATGTGCGTCGGAGACTACTACTGGTCTTCCAGGGAACGATCAAAGCGTAGACTCTTTGTGACATTACTCCCATGGAGGAAAGTGCGCATGGTGACTGTTGTATTCAATCCCGATGCTATTTCAGTGTTTCATTCACACTCTGATAGTCCACAGTTTACAGAATGCCTCCAGATGTGCATCGGAAACTACTACTGGTATTCCAGGGAACGATCAAAGCGTAGACTGTTTCAGATATTACTCCCATGGATAAAAGTGCGGATGGTGACTGTTGTATTCAATCCCGATGCAATTTCCGTGTTTCATCATCACCCTGTTAGTCCACAGTTTTCAGAATGCCACCAGATGTGCGTCGGAGACTACTAATGGTCTTCCAGGGAACGATCAAAGCGTAGACTGTTTGTGACATTACCCCCATGGAGGAAAGAGCGCATGGTGACTGTTGTATTCAATCCCGATGCTATTTCAGTGTTTCATTCACACTCTGATAGTCCACAGATTACAGAATGCCACCAGAAGTGCATCGGAAACTACTACTGCTCTTCCAGGGAACAATCATAGCGTATACTGTTTCAGACGTTACTCCCATGGAGGAAATTGCGGATGGTGACTGTTGAATTCAATCCCGATGCAAGTTCTGTGTTTCAACAACACTCTGATAGTCCACAGAATACAGATTGTCTCCAGAAGTGTATCGGAAACTACTACTAGTTTTCCTGGGAACGATCAAATCGTAGACTGTACCAGACATTACTCCCATGGAGGAAACTGTGGATTGTGACAGTTGCATTCACTCCCGATGCAATTTCTGTGTTTCATCAACACTTTGAAGGTCCACAGATTACAGAATGCCTCCAGATGTGCATCGGAAACTACTGCTGGTCTTCCAGTGAACGATCAAATCGTAGACTGTTTTAGACATTATTCCCATGGAGAAAAGTGCGGATTGTGACTGTTGTATTCAATCCCGATGCAATATCTGTGTTTCATCAACACTCTGATAGTCCACAGATTACAGAATGCCACCAGATGTGCATAGAAAACTACTACTTTTCTTCCAGGGAACGATCAAAGCGTAGACTGATTGAGACATTACTTCCGTGGAGGAAAGTGCGCATTGTGACTGTTGTATTCAATCCCGGTGCAATTTCTGTGTTTCATCAACACTCTTATAGTCCACAGATTACAGAATGCCACCAGACGTGCGTCGGAAACTACTATTGGTCTTCCAGGGAACGATCAAAGCGTAGACCCTTAGAGACATTACTCCTAAGGAAAAAAGTGCGCATGGTGACTGTTGTATTCAATCCTGATGCAATTTCTGTGTTTCATCAACACTCTGATAGTCCTCAGATTACAGAATGCCTCCAGATGTGCATCGGAAACTACCACTGGTCTTCCAGGGAACGATCAAAGCGTAGACTGTTTGAGACATTACTCCCATGGAGGAAAGTGCGCATGGTGACTGTTGTATTCAATCCAAATGCTATTTCTGTGTTTCACCAACACTCTAATAGTCCACAGATTACAGAATGCCATTCGATGTGCACCGGAAACTACTACTGGTCTTCCAGGGAACGATCAAAACGTAGACGGTTTCAGACATTACTCCCATGGAGGAAAGTGCGGATGGTGATGGTTGTATTCAATCCCGATTCAGTTTCAGTGTTTCATCAACACTCTGATAGTCCACAGATTACAGAATGCCTCCAGATGTGAAACGGAAACTACCACTGGTCTTAAAGGGAACGATTAAAGCGTAGACTGACTGAGACATTACTCCCATGGAGGAAAGTGCGCATGGTGACTGTTGTATTGAATCCCGATGCAATTTCTGTGTTTCACCAACACTCTGATAGTCCACAGATTACAGAATGCCACCAGATGTGCATCGGAAATTACTACTGGTCTTCCAGGGAACGATCAAAGCGTAGACTGTTTCAGACATTACTCCCATGGAGAAAAGTGGGGATGGTGACTTGTTATCAAACCCGATGCTATTTCTGTGTTTCATCAACACTCTGACAGGCCACAGATTACAGAATGCCACCAGATGTGCATCGGAAACTACTACTGGTTTTCCAGGGAACGATCAAAGCGTAGACTGTTTCAGACGTTACTCCCATGGAGGAAAGTGCGCATGGTGACTGTTGTATTCAATCCCGAAGCAATTCCTGTGTTTCATCAACACTCTGATAGTCCACAGATTACAGAATGCCTCCAGATGTGCATCGGAAACTACTACTGGTCTAACAGGGAACGATCAAAGCGTAGAATGTTTGAGACATTACTCCCATAAGGGAAAGTGCGCATGGTGACAGTTGTTATCAATCCCGATGCAATTTCTGTGTTTCATCAACACTCTGATAGTCCATAGATTACAGAATGCCACCAGATAGGCATCGGAAACTACTACTGGTCTTCCATCTAACGATCAAAGCGTAGACTGTTTGAGACTTTACTCTCTTGAAGGAAAGTGCGCATTGTGACTGTTGTATTCAAACCCGACGGAATTTCTGTGTTTCATCTACACTCTGATAGTCCACAGAATACAGATAGCCTCCAGATGTGCATCGGAAACTACTACAGGTCTTCCTGGGAACGATCAAAGCGTAGACTGTATCACACATTACTCCCATGGAGGAAAGTGCGGATTGTGACAGTTGTTTTCACTCCCGATGCAATTTCTGCGTTTCATCAACACTTTGAAGGTCCACAGATTACAGAATGCCTCCAGATGTGCATCGGAAACTACTAGTGGTATTCCAGGGAACGATCAAAGCGTAGACTGTTTCAGATATTACTCCCATGGAGAAAAGTACGGATGGTGACTGTTGTTATCAAACCCGATGCAATTTCTGTGTTTCATCAACACTCTGACAGTCCACAGATTACAGAATGCCACCAGATGTGCATCGGAAACTACTACTGGTTTTCCAGGGAACGATCAAAGCGTAGACTGTTTCAGACGTTACTCCCATGGAGGAAAGTGCTTATGGTGACTGTTGTATTCAATCCCGATGCAACTTCTGTGTTTCATCAACACTCTGATAGTCACAGTTTACAGATTTTCTCCAGATGTGCATCGGAAACTACTACTGGTCTTCCTGGGATCGATTAAAGCGTAGACTGTATCAGACATTGCTCCCATGGAGGAAGGTGCGGATTCTGACTGTTGTATTCACTCCCGATGCAATTTCTGTGTTTCATCAAAATTCTGATAGTCCATAGATTACAGAATGCCTCAGATGTGCATCGGAAACTACTACTGGTCTTCGAGGGAACGATCAAAGCGTAGACTGTTTGACACATTACTCCCATGGAGGAAAGTGCGCATGGTGACTGTTGTATTCAATCCCGATGCACTTTCTGTGTTTCATCAACACTCTGATAGTCCATAGATTACAGAATGCATCCAGATGTGCATCGGAAATTACTACTGGTCTTCCTGGGAACGATCAAAGCGTAGACTGTTTGAGACATTACTCCCATGGAGGAAAGTGCGCATGGTGACTGTTGTATTCAATCCCGATGGAATTTCTGTGTTTCATCAATACTCTGATAGTCCACATATTACAGAATACCTCCAGATGTGCATCGGAAACTACTATTCGTATTCCAGGGAACGATCAAAGCGTAGACTGTTTGAGACATTACTCCCATGGAGGAAAGTGCGCATGGTGACTGTTGTATTCAATCCCGATGCAATTTCTGTGTTTCACCACCACTCTGATAGTCCACAGATTACAGAATGCCTCCAGATGTGCATCGGAAACTACTACTGGTCTTCCAGGGAACGATCAAAGCGTAGACTGTTTCAGACGTTACTCCCATGGTGGAAAGTGATTATGGTGACTGTTGTATTCAATCCCGAAGCAATTCCTGTGTTTCATCAACACTCTGATAGTCCACAGATTACAGAATGCCTCCCGATGTGGATCGGAAACTACTACTGGTCTAACAGGGAACGATGAAAGCGTAGAATATTTGAGACATTACTCCCATAAAGGAAAGTGCGCATGGTGACTGTTGTTATCAATCCCGATGCAATTTCTGTGTTTCATCAACACTCTGATAGTCCATAGATTACAGAATGCCACCAGATAGGCATCGGAAACTACTACTGGTCTTCGAGCTAACGATCAAAGCGTAGACTGTTTGAGACTTTACTCTCATGGAGGAAAGTGCGCATGGTGACTGTTGTATTCAAACCCGACGGAATATCTGTGTTTCATCTACACTCTGATAGTCCACAGATTACAGAATGCCATCCGATGTGCACCGGAAACTACTATGGTCTTCCAGGGAAAGATCAAAGCGTAGACTGTTTCAGACATTACTATCATGGAGGAAAGTGCGGATGGTGACGGTTGTATTCAATCCCGATTCAATTTCAGTGTTTCATCAACACTCTGATAGTCCACAGATTACTGAATGCCTCCAAATGTGCATAGGAAACTACTACTGGTCTTCCAGGAAACGAACAAAGCATAGACTGTTTGAGACATTACTCCCGTGGAGGAAAATGCGCAAGGTGACTGTTGTATTCAATCCCGATGCAATTTCTGTGTTTCATCAACACTCAGATAGTCCACAGATTACAGAATGCCTCCAGATGTGAATCGGAAACTACTACTGGTCTTCCAGGGAACGATCAAAGCGTAGACTGTTTGAGACATTACTGTCGTGGAGGAAAGTTCGCATGGCGACTGTTGTTATCAAACCCGATGCAATTTCTGTGTTTCATCAACACTCTGACAGTCCACAGATTACAGAATGCCACCAGATGTGCATCGGAAACTACTACTGGTCTTCCAGGGAACGATCAAAGCGTAGACTGTTTCAGACGTTACTCCCATGGTGGAAAGTGATTATGGTGACTGTTGTATTCAATCCCGATGCAATTTCTGTGTTTTATCAACACTCTGATAATCCACAGATTACAGATTGTCTCCAGATGTGCATCGGAAACTACTACTGGTCTTCCTGGGAACGATCAAAGCGTAGACTGTATCAGACATTACTCCCATGGAGGAAAGTGCGGATTGTGACTGTTGTATTCACTCCCGATGCAATTTCTGTGTTTCATCAACACTTTGAACGTCCACAGATTACAGAATGCCTCCAGATGTGCATCGGAAACTGCTACTGGTATTCCAGGGAACGATCAAAGCGTAGACTGTTTCAGATAGTACTCCCATGGATAAAAGTGCGGATGGTGACTGTTGTATTCAATCTCGATGCAATTTCCGTGTTTCATCATCACCCTGTTAGTCCACAGATTTCAGAATGCCACCAGATGTGCGTCGCAGACTACTGCTGGTCTTCCAGGGAACGATCAAAGCGTAGACTGTTTGTGACATTACTCCCATGGAGGAAAGTGCGCATGGTGACTGTTGTATTCAATCCCGATGCTATTTCAGTGTTTCATTCACACTCTGATAGTCCACAGATTACAGAATGCCACCAGAAGTGCATCGGAAACTACTACTGCTCTTCCAGGGAACAATCAAAGCGTATACTGTTTCAGACGTAACTCCCAAGGAGGAAATTGCGGATGGTGACTGTTGAATTCAATCCCGATGCAAGTTCTGTGTTTCAACAACACTCTGATAGTCCACAGAATACAGATTGTCTCCAGAAGTGCATCGGAAACTACTACTGGTCTTCCTGGGAACGATCAAAGCGTAGACTGTACCAGACATTACTCCAATGGAGGAAACTGTGGATTGCGACAGTTGCATTCACTCCCGATGCAATTTCTGTGTTTCTGACTCTGACACTCTGACAGTCCACAGATTTCAGAATGCCACCAGATGTGGATCGGAAACTACTACTGCTCTTCCAGGGAAGAATCAAAGCGTAGACTGTTTCAGACGTTACTCCCATGGAGGAAATTGCGGATGGTGACTGTTGAATTCAATCCCGATGCAAGTTCTGTGTTTCAACAACACTCTGATAGTCCACAGAATACAGATTGTCTCCAGAAGTGTATCGGAAACTACTACTAGTCTTCCTGGGAACGATCAAATCGTAGACTGTACCAGACATTACTCCCATGGAGGAAACTGTGGATTGTGACTGTTGTATTCAATCCCGGTGCAATTTCTGTGTTTCATCAACACTCTTATAGTCCACAGATTACAGAATGCCACCAGACGTGCGTCGGAAACTACTATTGGTCTTCCAGGGAACGATCAAAGCGTAGACCCTTAGAGACATTACTCCTATGGAAGAAAGTGCGCATGGTGACTGTTGTATCCAATCCAAATGCTATTTCTGTGTTTCACCAACACTCTGATAGTCCACAGATTACAGAATGCCATTCGATGTGCACCGGAAACTACTACTGGTCTTCCAGGGAACGATCAAAGCGTAGACTGTTTCAGACATTACTCCCATGGAGGAAAGTGCGGATGGTGATGGTTGTATTCAATCCCGATTCAATTTCAGTGTTTCATCAACACTCTAATAGTCCACAGATTACAGAATGCCATTCGATGTGCACCGGAAAATACTACAGGTCTTCCAGGGAACGATCAAAGCGTAGACTGTTTCAGACATTACTCCCATGGAGGAAAGTGCGGATGGTGATGGTTGTATTCAATCCCGATTCAATTTCAGTGTTTCATCAACACTCTGATAGTCCACAGATTACAGAATGCCTCCAGATGTGAAACGGAAACTACCACTAGTCTTAAAGGGAACGATCAAAGCGTAGACTGACTGAGACATTACTCCCATGGAGGAAAGAGCGCATGGTGACTGTTGTATTGAATCCCGATGCTATTTCTGTGCATCGGAAACTACTACTGGTATTCCAGGGAACGATCAAAGCGTAGACTGTTTCAGATATTACTCCCATGGAGGAAAGTGCTTATGGTGACTGCTGTATTCAATCCCGATGCAACTTCTGTGTTTCATCAACACTCTGATAGTCACAGTTTACAGATTTTCTCCAGATGTGCATCGGAAACTATTACTGGTTTTCCAGGGAACGATCAAAGCGTAGACTGTTTCAGACGTTACTCCCATGGAGGAAAGTGCTTATGGTGACTGCTGTATTCAATCCCGATGCAACTTCTGTGTTTCATCAACACTCTGATAGTCACAGTTTACAGATTTCCTCCAGATGTGCATCGGAAACTATTACTGGTCTTCCTGGGAACGATTAAAGCGTAGACTGTATCAGACATTACTCCCATGGAGGAAGGTGCGGATTCTGACTGTTGTATTCACTCCCGATGCAATTTCTGTGTTTCATTAACACTCTGACAGTCCACAGATTACAGAATGCCAGCAGATGTGCATCGGAAACTACTACTGGTCTTCCAGGACACGAACAAAGCATAGACTGTTTGAGACATTACTCCCGTGGAGGAAAATGCGCAAGGTGACTGTTGTATTCAATCCCGATGCAATTTCTGTGTTTCATCAACACTCAGATAGTCCACAGATTACAGAATGCCTCCAGATGTGAATCGGAAACTACTACTGGTCTTCCAGGGAACGATCAAAGCGTAGACTGTTTGAGACATTACTGTCGTGGAGGAAAGTTCTCATGGCGACTGTTGTTATCAAACCCGATGCAATTTCTGTGTTTCATCAACACTCTGACAGTCCACAGATTACAGAATGCCACCAGATGTGCATCGGAAACTACTACTGGTCTTCCAGGGAACGATCAAAGCGTAGACTGTTTCAGACGTTACTCCCATGGTGGAAAGTGCTTATGGTGACTGTTGTATTCAATCCCGATGCAATTTCTGTGTTTTATCAACACTCTGATAATCCACAGATTACAGATTGTCTCCAGATGTGCATCGGAAACTACTACTGGTCTTCCTGGGAACGATCAAAGCGTAGACTGTATCAGACATTACTCCCATTTAGGAAAGTGCGGATTGTGACTGTTGTATTCACTCCCGATGCAATTTCTGTGTTTCATCAACACTTTGAACGTCCACAGATTACAGAATGCCTCCAGATGTGCATCGGAAACTGCTACTGGTATTCCAGGGAACGATCAAAGCGTAGACTGTTTCAGATACTACTCCCATGGATAAAAGTGCGGATGGTGACTGTTGTATTCAATCTCGATGCAATTTCCGTGTTTCATCATCACCCTGTTAGTCCACAGATTTCAGAATGCCACCAGATGGGGGTCGCAGACTACTACTGGTCTTCCAGGGAACGATCAAAGCGTAGACTGTTTGTGACATTACTCCCATGGAGGAAAGTGCGCATGGTGACTGTTGTATTCAATCC